>NW_027130455.1:11311498-12622996 GCF_026122565.2 Emydura macquarii macquarii
TGTATGAGTATAGATCAAAGTAATGGTTAGATGTATAAGAGTGTATGTGGTGTTTAAACTTCATGAAAACTAATGGGACATTATTTGCATTGTTTTCACTTAGCTGTTAAGGTTATAATGTAATAGCAAACATTTACATTGTGTATACCCTGGAACTACATAACTCACCAGAGAAATCTTGTAAAATGCTAATGAAGGACTTAAAGACTTTATCAGAAAATGTTAAGTTCAAAGCAAATGGCCTTGATAGTTGGAGGTCAAAAAACTAAGTTCATGCTTCATTCACCGTCATCAAAGGAAAGCCCAAGTGGGTAGACACACTGTCAGCTTGTCTTCTCTCAGAAGATATAAGAATGGCTTAAAAGAAAGATCTTTGTCTCTGAACTGTTTGGACTCTTACAGGGAAGTGTACAAGATGCAAAGCGGAGATCCCCAATCTGGTACCCTGAAAAGACCTGTGAGAAACTGGCAGTTTATTACATCACTGCTACCATTTGGAAATACAAACTGTGATTCACCTGTACATATATCACCTGCTTTAATTTCTCAACAACTCTCATTCTTTTGTTTCTTAGCTAATAAACCTTTAATTAGTTTACTATAGAGCTGGCTGCCAGCGATGTCTTTGGTGTAATATCCAGAGTACCAATTGATCTGGGGTAAGTGACTGGTCTCTTGGGACTGTGAGAAACCTGATGTGGTGTGATTTTAGGTGTAAGTGACCTTTTATCACAAAGTTCAGTTTGCCTGGGTGATAAAATAGACTGGGGACTGTCTGTGACTCCATGGTAAAACTGGTATAGTGATCCAGGAGTTCACATTTGTTACTGGCTTGGTGAAACCTAATTAAAGAACATACCACCAGTTTGGGAAGTCTGCCCTTGTTTGCTGACAGTCTGCCCTAAGATAAGCACTCACAGTTGTGAGCTGCTCCAGAGAGCATGACAGGCTGTTTAAGAACCTAAAATAGATAGTCATTCCCTTGGGAATTGACCCAATAACTTAGCTAACGCCTGTTCTCACTCATGAACTGGCTTCACCAGTGTTGTGTGTGGAATCCCAGCAGGATTTAGCCCATACTGTCCATTCCTAAAGCCTGCCAGGTTGGTAATAAAAATCTAACTGAAACTGGTACCATATACAACTCTATTCTGGCTCAGTACGTGGCTGGTTTACATGTCAGTTTGCATCATTGTCAACCAAGGCTAAGGGCTGACAGTCTTTGATCACACGGGTGTTCTTTCCCACACAGCTGGATGTTTTCTAAAGATGTCCTTTACGTAGGCGGTAGAAGTGATTGCTTTGCTTTATTTATTTATTTTTACCATTGAGTCTGCGGGAAAATATTTTAATTGCCCATTTTGTTTGTTCTTTTGTCTTCCTTTGCTACTTCCTCAGAAAGAAGTTCAGTGCCATCTGATGTTACATTTCAGCAGCATGGCAGTTTGCTTCATGGTACGTGACACAAAGAAATAGGGTTTCCCCACCCCCACCACCACCATGCAGTCATCAAAAGACAGACCACTTAATAGATCAAATGTAATTTCAGGTTTTCACTGGTTTTTTTTTACTTAGAATATTTCTCTTTGTTATCACAAATATATCGCCTTTATTCCCCTGAAGTAAACAGAAACACGGATTTTTAATATCAAAGGTAATCTGTGTGGAGCATGATGGGTTAACCAGTCGCAAGGAAGGAAAAAAAATCGTGAATAATAAGTAACGGGATGAAGCAGAACAATGAAAACATTTTCTAGCAATGCGCTTGCCCAAAGGAAGTGGAAGCTGGCCCATCAGTCAAGTCATCCAAGACTGGACTAGGTCAAGTGTTCAATAGTATAAAGTACTATAAAGATGGATAAGATGTCTTTCTTCTCTCTGATTTCTCTCTGATTTCCTTGGCTGTATTTCCACTGCAAAAAGGTGTGTTTTTACATCGTTAGCTAAGGCCAAATGAGAAAGCACAGGTAGTTTTTAGCTCCATGTAGCTAGTCGAATTCAATCCAAGCTTAGTTTCTCCACTAAGGTTTTACATAGATTTATTTCTCTCTTTTATTTGCACTCCTTTTCTTGCCTTGATTCAGTGGACTAATATTCTAATCCACTCTACCAAATTCTCCTTTCCAGAGCCTTTGCTTTGCCATTTCTAATCTTCCCATGATACCAGCAACCTGGCCAGGGAATACTCGTTCTGTACAATGTGCAAAACTACAAAAGCCCTCAATAAAAAAATCTTTTAACAAAACCCTTTCTGAGGCTTTTTTTTATTTCCAAATGCTGTTACTTAAATCTTGAATTTCTCCTGCCTACAGCAATATTCATCCTAATCTGAGAGAGGAATTTGCCAGTGTGAGACTAGTGTATCTTGGTCAGAGCAGTGGCTTCACTTTCTTTTCACATTATGGACAATGCAATTAGATTTCTTGAACTTTCTTTGTAAGAATAAAGAGGATGAAAAAGCCTCAGACTGACAGATATAAAAATGGAAACCACAAAACTTTATGTAAGCGAGGCAGCCATAAATAGGAAAGACTCTGAACTGGTTCCCTCTGAGAAAAACCCTTCAGTACTTTCTGAGAACAAGAACCCAGTGTAACTGATTCAGAGATGTTTGTGGACAGCTTAAAATACTAGTCCTTGGAGGGGTGCCCTACTTCTCTTAAGGGGTTATTGATTCCAAAACCCACAGCTCTCCCCCGATGACACCACCCGAGCAGAAGACACTTTGTGAGCGTCTATCACATGATGGTTCAGTTCTGCAACAGTGGTGCCAGCAGGGGCCCTTCCACACAGAGTTTTCTGTTTGAATGTGTGGGGGTGATCCCCGCTCCCTCTTTAGAAACAGAGCTCAGCTTGCCTGAAGACAGCAGCAGTGACCTAGAGACGGGGAGGCGCCAGGTCTGTCCAAAAGAGGAGTGGTGCTGGGCCCTTTAACAGTTAGCTCTGGGATGAGTGGTCCTGTCACTGCTCCTCCCCCTCCAAGGAGAGGTGGGCCCATGTTGTGGTGTGCCTATGGCCTTGGATTGCTTTAATCTGGCCCTGCACCTGTGATATTGACAGGGGTGTTTTTGAACAATGGCTCTAAACTTTTCCAGACTACTGTACCCCTTTCAGGAGTCTGATTTTTCGTGCATACCCCCCAAGTTTCACCTCGTTTATAAACTACTTGCTTACAAAAATCAGACATAAAAATACAAAAGTGTTGCAGCAAACTATTGGTGAAAAAACGGCTTACTTTCTCATGTTACGATACTTATAAAATAAATCAATTGGAATATAAATATTGTACTTACATATCAGTGTGTAGTGTATAGAGCAGTATAAACACGTCATTGTTCATATGAAATTTTATTTTATACTGACTTCACTAGTGCTTTTTATGTCGCCTTTTGTAAAACTAGGCAAATATCTAGATGAGTTGATGTACCTCCTGGAAGACCGCTGCATACCCCCAGGGGTATGTGAGCCCCTGGTTGAGAACCACTGCTTTTGAAAATCCCACCAAGGACTGGGTTGGATGAGCTTTGAAACCCCTGTCCCACTTCCCAGACTTGAGCCCATGGACAATGGCCCAAATGGTTATTTCTGCCAGCCCAAGGTTTTACATCCACCATGTATCTTGAAGTGCATGTCAGTGACATTAAAAGGACACACAACTGTTAGTCTAAGCACTGCTGCACTTCCCACCAATGGTCAGCTTTTTTAAAAACCCAAAAGGTCTGTACAGCACCTAGCACAATGGAGCCTCGATCCTGATTAGACTTTGGATACTCACACAAAACAAATTAACAGTTCGTACTAATTATTAGTTTTATGTGCTGAATTTCTGCAACACAGAAATCAGATGCAACGTTGATTAACTCAGCTGCTTCCTTTCTGCTGTGCCATGGAGTGGTAGGTTAGAGCCTGGTCTGGCCTTACTCACACTAACTGGTGTAAAAAAATCAGAGGATTGGTGTTCATTAGTGGCCTCTAATAGATACAGGAAAAGCTCTGCAACTGGTTTATCATGTCACTTGAAAACAGCAGCAAAGGGAAAGTAAAGAGAAATGAGGACACCTAATCACGGGGGCCTGCGGAATGACATCTTAAAGACCAAAAGAAAACCAGGAAGTGTTTTCATGTGAAAAATCATGCATAGGGGAAGGAAGGGGAGTTTCTATTTCTACAGTCCAGCATAGGGAGAGGACTTTTATTAAGACTACTGGTACAGTCCTTTGATAGTGTACCTGTGTGATACAAAAGTCTGTCTATGTAACTGTCCCCATTATTACAGTATCGGAGCACCTGTGACGTGTGTACGAACCTCGCACTAGCTGGGAAAGGTTAATAAGAAGCTGTGAGCTAAATTAGCCTAGCCCTGCTTCACTTGCAAGACGTGCCACGCCTGGAGGAAGGAGCTAAAAGGGGAAAAAATCCAATTCATCAGGGAGCTGGCCAAGAAGAGGAGAGAGTCTTTTGTGCTAATCCTTTGAGAAACAGACCTGGCTGGGGCCAGGACCTACGCCAGGACTGACTGAAAGAAGGCCTGGCTGGGGGCTGGAAGATGACCAGACACTGGAACCACCCTATGGGTAGGCATGGTATTGGTAAAGGCCTCTTACATGTACTTTGTGCCCTAGGACTATGGGGTTTTTTTCATTGGGGATCTGCAGGAAGGAGCTGATGGAAAGAGTTAGAGAGAGGCTGTGGTAGGAAGAGGCCCTATTCACAAGCATTATCTTTACAGTATCCTCATGAGGCAAGTATATGAGGTATAATTAACCCCATTTTACAGATGGGGAGCTGAAGGACATAGAGACTAGGTGACTTGCCCATGATGACAGAAGAAGTCTGACGGGGCAAGGAATTGAACCCAGGTATTTGAGTCCCAGACCAGTTTCTTAGCTAGTCCTTGTGTTCATACAGTGATTGACACCCGGTTCCTTCTTCACTGAATGCCTGGTGCCTCTTGGTGGGAACTATTTTTCCCAACATTTCTGCAGCTGGTCCTTTAAAACAGGCAGAGCATCACAGCTGAAGTCCTAAAGAAGGTTTTTTAGGCGCTTGCAGCTGTTGGCTGTATCAACACTTAAGTCCTTGTTATGCTCTCCCTTTTTTAATGCTGTGGAAATGGTACACTGTACTGTGTATTTTATTTTATTTTATTTGTAGATGCACTCAGAAATCATTATGCCCATTTTACAAGTCTAATCAATCAGTCAATCTCAATGCAAGCACAGTGCAGAGTTCAGTAATTAAGTCCTGTAATTAAGTGCTTCTCTGCATCTTAGTTCAAATGTTTCAGTTCACCTGTGTATACAAAGGAACTCAAACATTTAACAAATTCTGCACTGGCCTTGATTTGTATCGTGCTCAAGACTATTCGCCTGAGAAGGTGTCTGCTCTTTAAAGTCATAGTTAAGTGGCAGATGGTTCTCAGAAAGATTTAAACGCATTCATGCATTATATCGTGTTGTGCAACTTATTTTTTTTCAACATCTATGAAGTTATTATTAGCAGACAGATTGCTTTAAGAATTGGTGCATCCTTTCAAATTGCATCTGCCATACTGAGTTAATAGACCATATTTCAGTAGCAACACACCAAGATACTTAGCATTCATGGAGCCTTTTCTTTCCCCCCTTTCCAAAACAGTTATTTAAGACTTTGATGTTATCAAGTAACAAGTGCTACAGAAGCTGTTTGGCTTCCAAGGGTGGCAGTTAGGGATAACTCTGCAATAAGTCTGATGTAGCAGAAGGACATTATGTTCCTAGTCACTAAATGGTATCCAAGGAAATAGAGTGGAACAAACAAATAAGAAAAGGACTGTTTAGATGGACTCTCTTCACTACTTCACTGGAGAAATATTGGAAGGAATGTTGCATGGTTGACATTCTTTGCTTTTATCCAAAGGCCATATTTTTAGAGACAAACACTAGATCAGATTCTCAGTTGATGTATTAGCTTAGGTCTATTGATGTTAATAGAGCTAAACTAATTTATACCGGCTAAGAATCTGACGCAGCGTCTAATGTCATTTCTGTTATTGTACCACCTAGAATCCCCAGAAAAAATCGGGGTCCCATTGTGCAATGTATAGACACATAGCGAGGTCCATCCTTGGATGGAGAACAGCTACCAGCATGCCAGCCATCTTAGTCTTGGAGGCAAAGAATCAAAACATGCTCTTTGCCATTTATACCCACCAGCACTCTTTCCCACGGTCCGATGGAGAGGGTGGGACTTCCAAAAGTTGTCCCCTTTGAAAATTTTGTATTAGTGAAATAAAAATCACATACATGATCGAGGTGATCACTTGGCTGCCCAGTGCAAGTGGGTGGATCTCTTTTATAGAAATAATGTAGGGTTTTACTGCCAAACAATTGACTTTTATTTTAAGTGTCATTGGCTATGTCTACGCTTAAAGCGGCACGTAGGGTAAAGACACTGCACGCCCAGCTAGCATGGGTATAAATAGCAGTGTAGACAGTTAGGCATAGATTAGATGAGTAGAGTAGCTTCCCCTACATGCCTGAGCCCTCAGGGTATATACTTTACACAGCTCTCCACGTCTCAGCAGTGCCTCCTGTGTCTACACTGCTGTTTTGGGCATTGTAGTGTCCCGCTGCCAAATCCTTTCCCCTCTGCAGTGAAAGGCTTTGACAGTGGAGGAAGCAGCGGGGAATGTAGGTGACAGCTCCCTCCTGCCAGCGCCTTTTCTTGCTCTTGTGTGTTGTATTTTCACTATTAAATGCAATAACACATAATGGCTATATGATGTAAGTAATCCAAGAGTTTTCTGCAGGAATACTTCTCCAAATCACTGCTGCATGCATTTCCCTGGGACAATGGTGATGTATCATTTCATCCATGGCAGCACATTATCTAACATCTTACTATCCCCACCTGGAGTTTCACATCTGTACTATCACTTTCACCTTCAAAGCCTGACAACAGAGTTTGTGCTCTGGCAATTAGTGCTGGTGGAACCCAGATCTCTAGAAATAAAGCCATAGAACGTGGCTGATCTACACTATTTGTTCAGTTAAGAGTTCAGTATAACATCCACTAGGGAAATCCAAAAACACTGTTACAGCCACTCTTTGGGGACTCCAAAATGTGATCTCAGGCAGGACATTTTTTCCTCTAAGACTTTTATTAAATAACAATGTAACCAACTGCAAACAGCTCAGTAAACAGGCAGCACATAATTACACCTCACTCTTACATAGTGCTTTTCATTAGCTGATCTCAAAGCACTTTACCAAGGGAGCTATCATTATCTCCATTTTACACTGGGGAAACTGAGGCACTGGAAGATGAAATGATTTGCCAAGGTCACTCAGCAGCCAGTGGTAGAGCTGGGAATAGAACCCAAGTCTCCTGATTAACAGCCCACTGCTGCATCCACTGGGAAGCACTGCTTCCTTTTTACATCTCACTTCCTATATTTGCAAATCTCTCTTGTAAACAACAAATCCAGGCATAATCCCGACATTAAAATTTGACTCTTCTTACATTCAGTAGCCATCTTTTTTCATTGCTGTTGAATGCTGTAATAAACTGTAGTGAGTACAGCATGAGTACTCCTGCTCTCTACTGAATGAAATGAGTTGTGTGCCCTACACACTACACTGCTGACTCACAGCTGAGATTCTCTGTTAGTTAAAGTGGCTAGGGCTGTGCTTTTGAAGCAGGAGGGATGAGAGTTCTAGAGCAGGAAACAGATTGTAAACAGAAGAGGTGAAAGCAATAAAATAGTCATTGGAATGAATGGTAAAGTTAAACAATAGTAACAGAGTAGAATAGGTGAAATAACAACGGTGTGATTTTTGCTGCTTTGGGCTGTGTAAAGAAGTCCTGACAAAGTTTTTTATCTTTGGAATCTCAAGATCTTGTGCTCGAAAGAAACAGAGACGCCAAGCATTTGAGTTAAAGGAGGCTCTCCAGATTAATGTGCAGCCATGCTAAGGCTTATGTAGTCTCCAGGCTAGCCACCAGAGGGCAACATGACCCAGCACACTTTGAGTAGGTCTGAGGGAGCTTCTGGTGAGGAATGGGGTACCCACATGCACTGGCTTCCAGCTATTGTAAACCCCGAATGAGGGTGCCCTAGGGTACGAATTGCCTTAGCCAATGTTCTGTCTGATTGTCTTTTCTGCATGTCAGATGGCAGGCTGGACCAGCGCAAAGGTGATGTTCTGAGCACAGTCCCTGCAACCTTCCCCTTCATACACTTGCTTTCTCCCTCCCCTCATTCTCGCTCACCCCCTTTTCCTCCTTCACTCCCACTCTTCCCCCTGAAGGCAATCAATTCACGCAGTCTCTGCTCTCAGGGCGAGATTCATCTTGGGCAGAGGCCCAGCACAAAGGCTTATCAACCCCTGAAATTCACCTGCAGGCCTCAGAACAGGGGTTAAATGAGACGTAAGTGCTGCATATGCTTCTGCTGGCCCTCTGCACAGAGCGAATTTCCCCTCAGCCCCTATCCCTCTCACCCTCCTCTTTCACTATTCCCGCTCACGCTTTCTTCCCTCTCAGTTCCCTCTCCTCATTCTCCCTCTTCATTGCTCTTTCCGGCTGGGACAACACCAGCATTTTCTCCTGATACATTTCCCTCTGCATGAACCCTTCTCCCTAAATCTGGTTCCCTGCTTTCCACGGCAGTCCTGCTCAGTCTCTCCTCCCTGGGTGGCGACGGACCCCACCTCCGTGACAGTGGGAAGGTGAGGATTGCCCTTCGTGTATTTTCCCCAACCAATTCAGGCTGGCATTGGAATATGACAGCAGGGGCCCTCATTGAGAGAGTGAAGTTAGCTTCAGAGAGTTTAATAGAGGGGTGTAGAAACAGTGTAGCTGTTTCCTTGGTGTGAAAAACAGCCCACACCCTGGTGACTTGCACAACAGAGAAATACACAGATTGTGGTAAGCACCTCAGCTCTGCAGAAGCCAGGTGCTGCTTACCCTGTGTGTGGGTTAAAGCTTCAGAAACCCTGTCTCGGGCAAACCTTGACTAGACACCTATCTTTCTGCCAGCTGGCATTCACAAAGCACTCAAGCCCTGATACTACCCCATAACTAATGAGTAGACGGGTGCCCTCGCTCAAACCAAAACCCTGGAGACCCTAATGTGGGCATCTCAAACTATAAAGGGGACACATGTCTTGCCAGTGGGGCCTGACTCTTTAGACATGCTCTGAGCACATCGAAGACCTGTCAGACCCCATTGCAAGAGAGCCAGGTGCCAGCCACCATCAGATGGGGGAGCAGCACAGTCACCTGCACAAAAGATAGATGGAGACAAACAGAAACATAGGGCATAGGGCAAGCGTGAGAAAGATAGTGAGTATGAGCAGGACAGAGAGAGAGAGAAGGTTTCAGCTGCTAGGGCATGCACTGTCTTCCCAGCTGACCTGGCTTAGGTGTCTAACTCCAGCAGAGGATTCATGGCTGAAGATCCTGAGCAGAGGGAGACACCCTATCTCTGACCTGCCAGCCAGGTGCACCGGCTCAGCCATAGAGGCCAGGTCTAAATTAGGTCAACCCAAAATATCCACACTCAGAGCCCCCGGGTTAGATGAGTCTTTAGTCAGTGGAAGCACGCTTCCATCAACCAAGCCACTGTTGCTTGGGGAGATGGAGTTCCTACAGCAATGGAAAAATCCCCTCCATCCCTGTTGGAAGCATCTACACACGGTGCTAGAGTAGCATAGCTCCTGGGTTGTAGCTGTAGGCCGTAGGCTTTGGGCGCCTAAGTCCCTCTCTTCTTCCCACCTCTCTCCTTGGCATTTCACTCCTGGCTGGCTTCCTGGCTTCTGAGCATCCCTTTCGTAGGCACCTAACTGCTCCTGCACTGTATGAGGAACTTGAACGCCTAGCTGGGGGCTTGGGATTCCAGTAGGCAGCACTGTGTTAGACATTGCAACACCTAAGTACCTTTGAGGATCTGGGCCTAAGTGACTTAGCCTCCTCAGTCCCATTTTCAAAAGTGATGGAGGCACTCAGGAACCTAAGTATCACTGAAAGTCGGCACCTAAATCCTAAATACCTTTGCAGAATGGGACTAAGCCTCCTAAATCACTTAGGTGCTTCTGAATATTTTCCCCTTCATCAGTACTGACATGATTTTGCAACCTGAATACTTCTCTGAGTAATCCCATTGATCTCAGAGAGCCTCCTTGCCAAGTATGTGCTAACCAGTATAATAAGGTTTGCAGAACAAGACCCTATGGATGAAATACTGACTCCCGTTGACTTCACTAAGGTCAGGATTTCAGCCTGTATCTCTAATTGAACTATTTCCTTCATATTGGCATGCTGGGTTATTCCATGGGGCAGTGGGTTTGTTTAAGACCTGATTCTGTATGGCACTGCACCTTCCATTAAGTGCTGAATGCACCCAAATCCCCTAAGTTCAGCACCTTGCAGATTTGAGCTCTTTGTGAGGACCCCTATTACATTTGTTTGCTGTGGATGCATCCCCCAAAATGGAAAAAACAATGCAGAAAGAAAAGCCTGACACCCCGGAGCTTCCTTTGGGGGATTTCTGCAGAGATGCTTGAGGATGGTGGGAGGAATACAGTGTGTGTGTGACAAGAAAGAATAGCAAGGCACTTGCAAGTGGAGATAGTCATCAGGGGACCTACATCAAAGTAAACATCAGTAAAACACCCAAAGGAACAGGATTTAATAAGCTACTGTCTTCAAAAGGCTACCTAGTGCAAAAGGAATCCCGAGTTTAGGAGCATCAAAAGCCTTTACCAACAAGAGTTTCAAATGCAATGTGATCATTGATAGAGCTTCCAAAACCAGGCTTACCTCTTACCTGCAATGACCACGATTTCAAAAGTGACTTTAGGGGACCCACCTTGAGACATCTTAGAGGGGCCTGATTCTTAGAGGGCCAGTGCCCAACACTTAAAATTCAGTCTCCCTTAGATTGTTCAAAATCACCAGTCACTTTTGGAAAATCTTGACCAACATGTCCATACCTAAGAAGCAACCCTGGAGCTAACTGATATTTCAGCTAGTGGAGCTGAAAGGAACTAGGTTCCCTGCTTTACTTTCTACATCCCACTATGAACTTGGGAAAAACAAACTACATCAGCTATCTCTAAGGCACTAAATGGCAAGTTAATAAATTAATTCAGATTCTTTATTGAATAGCTAAGAAAACAAAAAATATATTAATTAAATAAATAAGAAACCAGGTTTTTTTCAGGATAGCATGTAATGAATTTGGTTTGAACTTCAGTTATCCATGATGTAAATAGTGTCCATTTTTAGGAATAAAACACTTAAAGGCAAATTCTGCTTTCAAACATCCCATTATGATCATTTCCCATTGAAACAAATTAAAGTTGCACATAGGACAGAATTGTCTGTTTCTCAAGAGGCTTTGTGAAACTTCCTAAATGACTGAAGGCCTCTGAACTCACTCTGGTGTTTTATTGTTAACCTTTGTGATATGTTTTTCTTAAACTCTCAGCTCCTGGAGTAGTGTGATTTTTGTGAGAAATTTCGTTAGAAAAAAAGGAAGATTCTTGCTTTCACAGTTTGCAGAGCAAAATCTGAAAAAGTGAATTCCAAACGCTGAAAAATAAGAAGGCAGATAAGAATCTGATATTCATGTTTTTAAAATCTCCTGATTTGTGGGGACCTGACTGATGATCTTTGAGTGTTTGGGGTTGATAATACTGCTCCTTTGAGTCAATTAAGTTATCCAGGATGAACTGGTGTAAGCTGAAGAAGAATCAGGCTCTCAGGAAGTGTTTATGGGAACAAATTCTCCACTCAATTACACTAGTTTCACCTCATGGAAATTACACCACAGAAAATGAGATGACAATTTGGCCAGTTTCTTTAAATCTCCTTTCACACATAATTGAATGCTCACTATGTTGAAATTAACTGTATGTGTATTACTACCAGTTGTTTTCCTCTAAGTATTGAGCATTATAGCAACAAAGTATTGTGCACAAATGCCCTGAGAAGGATGAAAAAAACACAAGGACTGCACAGAAAAGTATTTAATCTTTAAGAATCTTTCCTGTGCACTATTTTGCAATCCTGCCCTTCTCCTGTATTGAAGGGGCAAAAATGGATCTATGCATCCTCTTCCTATGTTGGCCATGATATGTTCACTTAAAGTATGTTTTTCAGACTCTCAATGTCTCTTTGTGCTGTATAGCATTCCATGCTTTCTAGTAGGAGACATAGCTGGGACTCAAGTTGTGTGGAATCTTTGTTTTTTGCATCTTTTAGTAATTTTCTTTAATAAACCTCCTATTACGCTGTGTCACAGAGGGATGACTTTTGCCCATTAAAGAATGTCTTTGTCCCAAATAACTTGCTTACATCTCTTCTTATACTATTATACTGACCACAGTTCTTCATTTAAACTAGTGAATGGAACTAATAGTTTTCACAGTATTCATTACAATTTATACACAGAGGGGAAAAAGCTAGTCAAAGGAGATGTTACACGGCTATTGTGTATTTAATGCCTTGCTTACACATGAGGAAATACAAGGTAATGGAAAACCAAAGCTCCTGGCTATCTATTTCATATTATATGTTATAAAGTAATTCATAGATGCTAGGAGAATCAGAAATGCTCAAGGGTTTAAATAGAATACAGAGGACTAATGAGTCCGTTCCCCTAATAAAATATGCTTCACTGAGAATACAGATCACTTGCAATAAACACAAGAGACACAATCTTGGGAGCCACGGTATAGTAATGAAAAGAGCAGGGTGAACTGCACTCAGACTGGAAAACCCAGAAGCGGGAATTTCCTGAATATTGATTGTTAAGGACCTCTATTTATCACAAACAGAGCAACAGCAGCTGGCCCTGGCAGAAACAACTTAACAAGTATTGGTCTATCAGATAAATGTACTAAGTTAAAAAAAATTCCAGTAAGAAAACCAATAGTTAGTGACATGATGAATCATTTATACAAAAACACTAGCTTCAGAGTGATTTCAATCCTTAACCTTCCTGACTCATTTCCCCATTTTCCAAAGCAGGAATAATAATACTTATTTACCCACCTTACAAGATGTTGAGAGGATTAGTTGGTTAATATTTATAAATCGCTTTGAAAATTAAAAATGTTATGTAAATGCTAAGTATTATTACCAGAAGGAGGAAAGACTTAACTTTATGTAAATTACATCTTGTCCTTGTCAAGTCCTAGCCTGCATGTAACAATGTACTAATAGCTGAGTTGTAACAAGGATTTTATGTTGTGCCAAACCAAGACTGAACTCTCATAGATTTTAAGGCCAGAATAGGGAGCATTAGACCATCTAGTCTGAGCGTCTATGTGACTCAAGCCATAGATTTGTACCCATTTTCCCTTGTTTTGAGCCCAGTAACCTTGTCTGATTAAAATAGATGTCCTATGTCAAAGCATCATCTTCAACCACCAGAACTGCAGATGTAATGGAAAAATTAACTGTGGTCACACAAACCCAGACATTGTTAACTGAATAGTAAATTGGGAAATATTCACTTACCAGGAGAATTATTTTAATTATCATACATTTTTAACACCTCATCTGCCTGACCAGAACTCATTCCAAGACTGGGGCCTATGCATCTTGATCCTCTAATGGGAGA
The DNA here is from genome assembly GCF_026122565.2 of Emydura macquarii macquarii. Taxonomy (NCBI): domain Eukaryota; kingdom Metazoa; phylum Chordata; order Testudines; family Chelidae; genus Emydura; species Emydura macquarii. The sequence continues at coordinate 11,325,111 of NW_027130455.1, forward strand.
TGTCAAACTTCATGCAGTTTTAAGGATCCATTCTATTAATCCTTGCCACAGGCAAGGGCTACTAGATTGTTTTTAACGTGTACTATAATGTGGGTTATGGACCTTTATATATTTTGGTTTGAAATTTTGTCATTAAAAAAATGAATGTGAGTGGGTGATTTCAGTATAGTCCGTAACTTTAGTGGAGTGAGTGATCAGGTCTCCCTGTGCTTCAATGGACCTTATCTTCATCCTGTGTTTGCACAGCTCTATTGAACATAAGAACAGCCATACTGGGTCAGACCAATGGTCCATCTAGCCTAGTATCCTGTCTTCCAACAGTGGCCAATGTCAGGTGCTTCAGAGGGAATGAACAGAATAGGGAATCATCAAGGAATCCCTCCCCTGTCACCCTTTCCCAGCTTCTGGCAAACAGAGGCTAGGGACTCTTCAGAGCCTGGTTTTGCATCCCTGTCCATCCTGGCTAGTAGCCACTGATGGACCTATCCTCCATGAACTTATCTAGTTCTGTTTTAGTCTTGGCCTTCACAACATCCTCTGGCAAAGAGTTCAACAGGTTAACTGTGCATTGTGTGAAGAAATACTTCCTTTTGTTTGTTTTAAATATGCTGCCTATTAATTTCATTGTGTGACCCCTAGTTCTTGTGTTATGACAAGGAGTAAATAACACTTCCTTATTTACTTTCTACACACCAGTCATGATTGTATAGGCCTCTATCATATCCTCCCTTAGCTGTCTCTTTTCCAAGATGAAAAGTCCCATTCTTATTAATCTGTCCTCATAAGGAAGCTGTTCTAGCCCCTCTATTCAGTACTGGTGAGCAGGGCCCAAGCATAATTTTTTCAGGAGAGTCCAGCGGAGGGCAACAAAAATGATTAGGGGCCTAGGGCACATGACTTATGAGGAGAGGCTGGTTTGTTTGATCTGCAGATGAGATGCAGATGAGAAAAGTGAAGGGGGATTTGATAGCAGCCTTCGACTACCCGAAGGGGGGGTTCCAAAGAGGATGGAGCTGGGCTGTTCTCAGTGGTGGCAGATGACAGAAAAAGGAGTAATTGTTTCAAGTTACAGTGGGTAGGTCTAGGTTGGATATTAGGAAAAACTTTTTCACTAGGAGGGTGGTGAAGCACTGGAATGGGTTACCTAGGGAGGTGGTGGAATCTCCATCCTTAGAGGTTTTTAGGGAGCAGCTGGACAAAGCCCTGGCTGGGATGATTTAGTTGGGGTTGGTCCTGCTTTGAGAAGAAGATTGGACTAGATGAGCTCTTAAGGTCCCTTGCAACCATAATCTTCTATGATTCTATACTCCTAATCATTTTTGTTGCCTTTTTCGGTACCTTTTCCCATACCAATATATCTTTTTTGAGATAGGGTGACCAGATCTGCACTCAATATTCAAGCTGTGGACATATCAGGAATTTATACAGAGGCAATAAGATATTTTCTGTTTTATTTCTATCCCTTTCCTAATGATTCCCAACATTTTGTTAGCTTTTTTGACTGCCATTGCACATTGAGTTGATCTTTTCAGAGAACTATCCACAATGACTCCAAGATCTTTTTCTTGAGTGGTAACAGCTAATTTAGACCCCATCATTTTATATTATAGTTGGAATTATGTTTTCCAATGTACATTACTTTGCATTTATCAACTTTGAATTTCATCTGCCATTTTGTTGCCCAGTCACCCAGTTTTATAAGATCCTTTTGTAACTCTTCGCAGTATGCTTTGCACTTAAGTGGTTTTGTATCATTTGCAAATTTTACCACCTCACTGTTTACCCCTCTTCCCAGATCATTTAGAATATGTTGAACGGTACAGGTCCCAATACGGACACATGGGGGACATTACTATTTACATCTGTACATTCTGAAAACTGACTATTTATTCCTACCCTTTCTTTCCTATCCTCTAGTCATCTGGTGCGGAAGCTGATTTAAATGATAGGTTACATACCACAATTAGTAATTTCACATGTGAGTTCCTTCAGAACTTTTGAGTGAATACCATCTGGTCCTGGTGATTTATAACTGTTTAATTTATCAATTTGTTCCAAAGCCTCCTCTACTGCCACCTCAATCTGGGACAATTCCTCAGATTTGTCATCTAAAAAGAATAAGTCCTGTTTGGGAATCTCCCTCACATCCTCAGCCATGAAGACCGATACAAAGAGTTCATTTAGTTTCTCCATAATAGCCTTATCTTCCTTGAATGCTTCTTTAGCCTCTCGATCATCCAGTAGCCTCACTGGTTGTTCAGCCAGTTTCCTGCTGCTGATGCACTTAAAAAAAATGCTGTTAGTTTTTGAGTCTTTGGCTAGTTGTTCTTCAAATTTCTTTTTTTTTCACTTCTCTTGCCAGAGTTTATGTTCCTTTCTATTTTCCTCAATAGGATTTAAATTCCACTTTTTAAAGGATGCCTTTTGCCTCTCACTGTTTCTTTTACTTTATTGTTTAATCACAGTGGCACTTTTCTGGTCCTCTTACTATTTTTTTTTTAATTTGGAGAATACAATTAAATTGAGTTTCTGTTATGGTGTCTTTAAAAAGTTTCCATGCAGCTTGCAGGGATTTCACTTTTGGCACTGTATCTTTTAATTTCTGTTTAACTATCTTCCTCATTTTTGTGCAGTTCCCCTTTCTGAAAATAATTATTACTGTGATAGGTTGTTTTAGTGTTTCTCCCCACCATAGGGATGTCACATTTTATTATGTTACAGTCACTATTATCAAGCGGTTCAGCTATATTCACCTCTTAGACCAGATCCTGTGCTCCATTTAGGACTAAATCAAGAATTGCCTCTCCTCTTGTGGGTTCCAGGACTAGCCATTCCAAGAAGCAGTCATTAATGGTGTCTAGAAATTGTATCTCTGCATCACGTCCTGAGGTGACATGTGCCCAGTCAATACCGGGATGATTGAAATCCCTCATTATTATTGAGGTTTTTATTTCTATAGCCTCTCTAATCTTCCTGAACATTTCACAGTCACTATCACCATCCTGATCAGGTGGTTGGTTGTATATCCCAACTGCTACACTTTTATTTATTTATTTATTATTTAAGCATAAAATTACTATCCATAGATATTCTATGGTATAATTTGGTTAATTTAAGATTTTACTTCATTTGACTCTATTCTTTCTTTCACATATTCTCCCCCCTTCACCCCCCCCCCCCCAATTGGCCCCCCAGTACAACCTATTCCTATTCTGTCCTTCCGATATATTTTGTACTTTGGTATTGTTGTATCCCATTGATTATCCTCATTCCACCAAGTTTCTGGATGCCTATTATATCAATATCCTCATTTAATATGAGGCACTCAAATTCACCCATCTTAATATTTAGGCTTTTAGCATTTGTGATGTAATTGAATGTAATTTGTGTGTAATTGAATGTAATTTGGGATGTAATTGAATGGGACTCTTTTTCATTTGACTGTTTGTCTTCAGATCCTACCTATATTTTATCATCTTCCATCCTCTCCTTCTTAGTAGGATAAAGAGAATCTTCATTAATAGATCCTCTCCCAAGGTAGGTCTCTGTCCAAACCATGTGGTCCTCTGCACTTGTAGGCTTTCCCCCAGCTCTTAGTTTAAAAACTTCTCTACAACCTTTTTACGAACTTGCCAAAATCACACCACATTTAAAACAAGAGATACATTTTTATACTTGCTTATAGGGAGGCAGTGGGGTCTGGAGGATAGCATACTAGACAATGACTTAGGAGACCTGCATTCTATTCCTGGCTCTACCGCTAGCTTGCTGGATGATCCTGGGCAAGTCAATTCCTGCTCTGTATCTCAGTTTCCCCATCTGTAGAATGGGGATAATACTTGCCTCCCTTTGTAAAGTGTTGGGAGATCTACTGATGTGATAAGAGCTAGGTATTATTACTGAATCTTTGAAAAATTTCTCAGATATTCAATTGTTGATGGCCTGATCCATGCTATGGTATTACCCACTGACATGGCTGGTTTGAAATGAGATTTCTTTTTAGATGCTTTACAATTTGGGCTTCATGAAACGATGACAAATACTTTCTCTAACGCTCCTCAGTGGGAGAAGGACAAAGATTCACATCAGAATATATTGAAATGAGGCAAACTGTGAAGGGTTTAGAAATCTCCAAACATGTACTCATTTAAAATTATTTCTTCCATTGCTTAAGGTTATGAAAGCAGAAAATGAGATCTGATATGCAGTGTTGTATAAACTGCTTCTCTTTAATGTTGCTCCAAGTAAGGTGCTGGTTGTCACATGGGATTGCTAATGGAATACTCTATAGATATGCCCGCACTTCAGTCTAGTCCAATCTAGTCCAATCTTCTTCTCAAAGCAGGACCAGGTGACTCGGGCTTAATTGGACTCCAAGATTGGACTCCACTGGGAAGCAGTATCAGACTCCAAGATTGGACTCCACTGGGAAGCAGTATCAGAACCCAGATGACAAAAGAAATCAGACACTTTGTTTCTGTAACCAATTTTTCTTCCCCTTTGCTGTGCACATTTAGTGAACTAAACTGAAAATAATTACTGCAGTGAAGTATATTCAGTAAATCAAAAGCATCACATCTGTCGACTGTAAATAAAACACTGAACATGGTCTAGTTTACGTTTGTTTGTTTTTTTCTGGCAGAAAAAGATAACTTCAAAACTCAACAAGAGAATCATTATGATGATGTAAATTTCACACCAAATTACTAAAATGGCATTTAGAATCCTCTGGTGGGGCCTCTCTTCTTCCTCATTCTTTGCCATTTAAAAAGTGTAGTCAGTCATATTTAGAAATATTCCATTGGTAAAATAGCAGCACAAACTGACAGTAAAGTATACAGTTAGATCACAGCACACACAAATTAATCCTTTCACAGGAGAACATTTTTTCTCTAGAAAGGGATTCTAGTAAGTATTGTTCTCATTCTTTTTCTGAACAGAGCCCTACATGATGTAGGACCAGTTGGCACCAGTTTGCTGTTCCCGTTATAGAACCTTACAGGAATACAAATACTCGTCACAAGGTGAGAGGACTGGATAGTGAAGGTAGATGTAATGAGGACATTGCCATCAGATTGCTGTCCAAGACTTTTGGAACAACCAAAAGGAGAAAGAGTCCCCAGAGAATCCATTTCCTGTTTCCTCTGAGTGCAGTGCTCTCTGGGGCAGGACTTTGTGAATGTAGTCACTGCTCTCACGCCCTGATCCTGCAAAGCACTTCTTCACCTGCTACAGTAATACAAATAATAAATAATAATATGCACATGCTTAACTTTAAGCACATGAGTAGTTGCATTCAAATAAGTGATTCCTGCAATGACCCTAATAACTTGTTGAAGTCAATGTGACTACTCAAGCGCTTACAGTTAAGAACATGCAGAAGCGCTTGGCTTCAAAGTCTCAGTGGCTTAGCTGCTTATGCCACAGCAATAATAGCAGAATATAGCATTAATTGTGTCTATGAATGTATATGGGACATATAGCTGTAACACCATATATAGAGCCTCACTCCTGTCTGCCTTGCAGGTCTTATTGAAGTGATTTAGCTTTTAACGCCCATCATGAATGGTCTAATTACACTTCATCCAGCCTCAGCAAGGGGGGCATGGATTAGATGACCTCTTGAGGTCACTTCCAGCCCTATCTTTCTGTGATTTCTATGAATTCCCATAGTGTTGGTCGTTTGCAGGACAGGCCTTTTAAAATCAAGTCTTTCTGAAAGCTATGCCTTAGTTCATCCACAAGCCTCTGCCTATGTCAGTGAGCGTACAGCTCTGTTACAGAACTCTACAGCAGGGAGGAGGAGAATGTCCACTCTTCTGGATCACAAACATGCCAGCAAGTTCAGAATCTCAGAGATCTGGAATTACTCTGCGGTGATGAGTGTTTCCTGTGCAAATGTGGAGGTGCTCTCCAGGGGTGGATCTGTCCTGACTTGGTGAGAGCAGGGAATGCTGTCTCCTCAGCATCATTCCCCCATTCCTAGAAGCCCATCACTGCCCTTTTCCTAAGGCTGAGTGCTGAAGGGACACCACAGTGTTGGGGCAGGGAACTAGCTATGGTCAACGTAGCTTTACACCCTGCATTTGGGAGTCAATACACCTTACAGCTGAATTAACTCCCTCTGGGTCCCCTCCCTGGTTCCAGCTGAGTCTCCAAATTGCTGTTACACAACAACAGGACTAGCCAATAACTCAGGTTACCCTGTCAAAGTGGGAGCTCGGGGGGCTGTGGAGTCAAGTGAGACACACAGAGAGGCAGCCATCCTTACAGGCAGCTCCTCCCTCTCCAGATTTTGGGCATCCTGGACCTGCAAGAGTGGGCAGCCTCGCACTCTGCAAACTTGGCACACCCCTGTGCTGTCCCGTCCTGCCCTCAGCTTGAGGAGATACTTCCTAGGAAATTCATGGTGTTTCCCTGCCTGTCTGGCCCCCTTCTGCAGGTCTCGCTGTGGGAGGGGGTGATCCTTTAGCCAAAAGGGATGCTGGAGACTGACATGCTGCTTGGTGATATCCAAGTCGTCATTTATATACATAATCAATGCCTAACCAAATCCCAGGGCAATTAGCTGTATCATATTGAACTGAAATTTGAATTAGAGGTCTTTAACCCTTCCACAGGGGATTATGGAAGTCAATTAACTGTTACTGTAATGCTGGCAAATGTTTTTTGCTACGGTGATGAAAGCAAGAAGGACCCTTACGCTGGGTACTTACCAGATTAATGGAGTATGTCTTCATTAATGCAATTTGTCAAATGTCAACTATAGAACACACGAGCAAGCCAATGATCCTTAGCCTGCTGTAAGTCAATCTTTTACGTACTTATCCTTAGGCTTGGCAGAATTTGATTTTTATATTTTTATAATTTGGACAGATATCAATGTTTATTTTTAAGCATTTTTCTGATTTTTATCAATTTAAATCTTCACAGTTGCAAGAAATTATTGGAGGGGTCAGACAGCATGGAAAGGGCCACACACAGTAACTATTTCATGACAGTAAGTGTTGAGATTCAACAAGCGAACGCTTTATAACCATTAAAACACAAATGGTCAATAACACTTGCCAAAATATACAACGTGAATATCCTCAAATCAAATTCTGATTTCTCAAGCAACCATTTTCTTACTTTGCCTATATGTAAATTATAATGATTATCAATGGAAATCTTCTGGCCAGTTTGTGTGTGTACAGTGAAATCCATGTTTACTGATATTAACCAGTAAAAATCTAATCCCAACTGAGCCGATATACCCTCATGGAGGATGGCAGTTATAAGACCTATTAAAAGAGGGTAGCAAAATAAAAAATATAATGCAAACAGCTTCAGTGCAGACTTCCATGCTCCTTTGCTAAAATAAACTACAATCATGATCTGTAATACTGCATGTTTCATATATTGTGTGCTGGGTAATAACATGAAAGGACTCCATGCCTATAAAACTCAATGGGCTCTTCAACAGAGTTATTTACAAAGATGATGCAACTGCAGCTAGCATTCAAACCATATGCACACATATTAACTTCCTTGTGTCTCCTGCAAACTCTTCCCTCCTACAACCTGTACTCCTATCTCCATGCAGGTTGCTTGGCGTACCTTAACTATTCTAACCCTGGGCCTTTCCACAGTAGAGACTGCCAATTGAATCAGACTTTATAGTTATCTGCCCACTAGCAGTTTACCACATACTATTTTCAGTTGAGACCAAAGCAGGGTATGAATTTAAGCCTTTAGTGATATTTTATCTAGTCCAGTCAAGATCTGAACCTAAATCAGCCACCCGCATTCTGGGGATCCAAATGGTCATTTGTTTTGCTAGTTTTTATTTTTAAATTAGAACTGTCAGTTTTCAGGAATACAGGAGAACTTCAGTTTTGAGGAACACCAATTTTGCAAGCATCCAGTTATGCAAACTGGTTTTCCCATGGGGGGAAAAAGAATTAAAATCACAAAACAAAAGTGATGTCATTGAAGAACAAGTAGACATTCCTCCACATTCCAATGCTTTCAATGCATAGGAAATCACTTTGCCATGGTTCAAGTGACAAAAGGTAAGTGATGTGGTGAACCACACTGGGACATTTGCATCTTAACTGCTGCAATTTTGAAATGTTCAATTTTATGAACTTTTTGATTTTATGAAATCGAATCAATTTAATCAGTCCCCAATTAATTCATAAAATAGAGATTCTACTGTGCTGTAGAAAATTGAATTCAGTTCAGAAATTCTTGATAATCCAGGCACAACATGGATATTCTTTCCTATTGATCTTAAGCCGTTTTTGCAAATCTGAGAGTGAAAATGATTCTGAAGAGAGTCTATGCACCCAGGATGGGCTGTGTGGGTTAAAGTCTGCCAAAAGCTGTGCCAGAGAAACCAGGTCAAACAGGGTGAAAGAGTCTATCATTACTTTTGGTTTGGTTTAAGGTTGAATGAGGAACAGAAAAAAGGTGACACATGCCATAAATTATCACATATATAAGTCACATTTTTCAGAACATTTTTCAACATCAATAACAAAAAGGCTCATCCAGTATCACTTTTGTGCAACACGGCTAGACAGTTCTGAGCACGGTTCTGCCCGATTCACAATAGCTTAATCCCATTGAAATCTGTGTGGTGCCTCCATTGTAAAACTGGTGTAACACAGTAGTGAATCAGATTCAACAGTATTGAAATGGGCTGGCTAGTGCGTAAGTATCGCTGCCCTTTTCTGAATGGAATCAGTACCGTTTTACTGCGGATCAGTGATATTCAGACCTCAACGGTTCAGGAGCCAAATTAGCGATCAACATAACCCAAAGAGCCACAGTAGTGTGAATTCATGGTTTCTTTTTCTGTAGTACTATATATTCATATTTAAACAGCATGAGAGGGGAAATATTTAGTGTATGGAGTACTGGATCAGGAGGTCAGAGACTTGGTTTTTCCTCCTCTCTCTGCCATGGTGGGTATATCTACACCGCAGCTGGTCGTGTGGTCTCACCGTCTGGGTAGACAGACATACGCTGGCTCTGCTTGAGCTCACAGGCTAAATATAGAAAAGTGGACGTTGTGTGACAGGCTAGCCACCCAAGTATGCACCCAACCACTCGGGCAGCCTTGGACTCAGGCGGCGAGCCTGTGACACAACAACCACACTGCTATTTTTAGCACGTGTATGTTTACTCAGGCACACTCCCAGCTGCAGTGCAGGCATATCCTGTGTGACTCTGCATGTCACAAACCTTTCCAGAGTGCGGGGGGGGGAGGGGGGGGGAGGGGAAAGAAATCTAGTTCAAAGCAAGGCCTTCCCCTTTTTTGTGTGTCTTTTGCTGTTTACACAACAAACATAATATGAAGGAACCATATGCCAGGCCTCAGTACATATACACATTGCCGTTCAGACAGGGTCTGCTGACTTCTGAAACACAGAAACACACAAACTATAGAAAGGGAGACTGCCCAATTCCTATGCACTACCTCTCACCTAATCGACAGTCTGTTGACAAAGCCTTTTCTTCCCTGGAAATCCCTTTACTATGGCTGGCATCCCCAGGCCAGGAACCCGGCTCCCTCTGAGCTGCCAGGGATGTTGTTGTTATCTGTTATTTGTACTGCAATACTGCCTCTGAGTTCTAGTCATGGACCAGGTCCTTATTGTGCTAGGAGCTGTACAAACACAGAACAAAAAGACTGTCCTTGCCCCAAGAAATTTACAGTCTCAGCATGAGTCAGGAGACAGACAAACACAAACAAAGAGTGGAGCACAAAAGAAACAAAGTGATAATATTGGTCAGCATGACGGGCAGTGATCTTGGCACACCAGCAGCCTAACCATTGGCAAGATTTTTGTAGGCATGAAGGAAAAGGACAGTTTTAAGGAGGGAGTCGAAGGAGGACAGTGAAGTGGTTTTGCAGCCAAGGGGGAGGGGCAGCATGGGAGAAGGCACGAAGGTGTTTGTTTGAAAATTTAGCAAGTGGGCATCACGCTGGTAACATGAGCCGATCGGAGGTGGGAGTCAACATCGTGATAGTTTATCAGAGATGATAGGCGGGGTGGAGATAGGTTATGAGGGGCCTTGAAAGTGAAGACAAGCAGGTTATATGTCATTTGATAGAGAAGGGAGAGGCAGTAGAAGGATACAAAAAAGAGGGATGACATGGGCAAAGTCACGAGCTAAGGAAATGAGCTTTGCCACAGCATTCTGAATGGGTATGTGTATTCCCCTGATCAGAGCCGCTGCCTTTGAAATCTGCCTTCTTCTTTGTATCCTGCTCCTTCTTGATTAACTACAGAGGCTCTCCCTACAGGCTTAGCACTCCTGGCAGGTGCTGCAGCATGGAATGCGTGAAAGTTCCTGTCTTCAGGACAGAGCCTTAATCACTTCCTGCCATGGGCCAGCATGGATTCTGCATATGCCATCGCACACCCACTGACTCCAAGAGGAATTTTGCTGCATTAAGGACTGCATAATTTTTGCCCTTAGTGCCTAGATTATAATGCTGGATTTGGAAGCCATAAGACACAGTAGCTGTAAACATCCGGAGCCTTTCAGTTTTAATAGCATTTCTCTTATTGCAAAATTCAGGATCAGCCTCATCAAACATTATGACTGCAGGGCTAGTTACAATGTGATATCACTGTTTGTCCTCAGCAACTGATGACCATCTTCTACCTGATAAATCCTCTAGGTCAAATTGTGCCATTGCATGCATGGATAAGTCTCTCGTAGAAGCCAACGGGAATTCGATACAGTCACCAAAGGACAGAAAATAGCCCTTAGGAAGAACAATGCGAACAGAATTTTCTTTCTCACCATTTTATTCTTTTAATTAAAAAGGAATGAGAATGTGATGGAAAAATTCTGATAGTAAACAGATGCCTTAAGTTGAGCAATTGCTGAAATTTCATTTTTCTTTAGGTGTCCAAATATGGATTGATGCACCTGAATTTAGTCACCCATCTTTGAAAATGTTGGCTTGTAGTGAAAGTCCTGACCAAGATATCGGGTTAGTGTCAGAACTGGTTCTACAGCCCATGCCCCCCAATTCCAGTTTCCTTGTCTTATCCACTACACCATGTGTGCTGCTATAAGGGTGTAACATACAGAAGTGTTGATAAGAGTGAATTTCATTTCTGTGTCTTTTCATGCTCCCAATAGAAGGTGTCATAAATCCCCAGGGTTCCTGGGCTTCTCACATGTAACACTGTGGAGGATTTCATTTTCTCCAACTTCTTCGCAATGTCATTTACTTCCTGGAAAATTTGGAAGCATTGCAGCTTTTGCCACCATTTCACTGCCAAGTCCCCCTTCCACACTGATGCTTGCTTTACACTACAAAGTTAGGTTGATGTAAGTCACCTTGTGTCATCCTACATGTGCATGTGTCTATGCTCAAATTTGTCTCCAGCCAACGTAAGTACCTCATTATGGTGATACAGTAAAACCACCTCCCTGAATGGCATTAAGATATGGTCAACCAAGTGAGGTTGACACTGTGTGACATGTGTCAACCCCAACAGTCCTCCAGCAGCTGTTCCATAATGCCCCATTCCCTGCGACAGTGACCACTGTGGTCACAATTGTAAACTCCACTGCCCAATGGTCATGGACACTGGACGCCACCCCCCTTTGAAGCCCTCCACATATTTTTTAAATGCCTTTACCTGATTGCCCACCTTGGTGAGGACATCTAGCAACTCTTCCTTGTTGTGTGCAACTGGCCAACCGATCACATCAGCTCCACACACTAGACACACCCTTGAGGTGTAGGCAGAGCAAGCTAGTGGTCAGAGCAGGAGTTTTTGACACTCCTGCCTTGAGTAGATAGGAGGTACTGGCTCTCCTGGGCCTGTGGGGAGAAGAGGTTCTGCAAGTACAGCTATGGACCAAGGGCAGGGGGCAGTAGGAGAGTGGTCTATTTGTAAACCAGGGAGTGGGCACCCACTGCTAAAGGCCCCTCCCCCAGCCTAAGGGGAGGAGTCACTGAGCCCGGGATACCACTGAGTATGGGTGACAATGAATGAAAGACCAGGAAGGGGTGTGGAGGTCACAGGGACAAATGAAGAAAACCAGAATGGGACACCGAGTAGAGAACCCCGGACAGCGCCCACTGCTCCCAGAAGGTGGCAAGGGAGCCAGTGGACGCCGCCCAGAGGAACTCTGCCTGGATGCGTGAGTGCACAAGGGAACGGAAGTAGGCCCCACAGTTGCAGAGCCTCCCCCCTGCCAACCTCCTCTCCCTGGTCTTGTAGATGGCTGTTTTGGCCAGGGCCAAGAGGAGGTTGACGAGGAGGTCTCGCGACTTTGTGGGGCCACGGATGGGGTATGCGTAGATGAACAGGTGCGGGGAGAAGTGCAGCCAGAACCTCAGCTGGAGTCTCCCTCACGTCGCAGTAGGGGCAGGTGCTGGGGTGAGGGGTGAACCGCGCCAAGAACACGCCCGTGCTCACGGCTCCATGAAGGAGCCACCAACTGATGTCCCCAACAGGCCGGGGGGTCAGCGTGGAGTACAGACTGGCCCACCGGGGGTCCTCGCCCTCCACAGGTGGCAACAGGTCCCGCCACTTGGTGTCAGGGTGGGACACGAAGGCGAGGAAGTGAAGGGTGTGCAGCACGAGCGAGTAGAGATGGTCCCTCGGCACAGTTTGAAAGAGGACAGGCTGCAAGCTGTATAGCCAAGTCGGTGCGTGGGGAGATCAAGGCTGGGAAGGCTCGCGGGGCTGGGGCCTGATGGAAAGCATCGGAGGGCCGGGACCGAGGGTGGGGGGCAGGGAGCACCCGCTCCCAAGACCCGCTCAAGGGAAGCCTGAGCAGTGGAGGGCAAGGCCACCCTCACCTCCTGGAGTGTGCGCCAGGAGGGTTCGAAGGGTGGAGAGCCCCATGCACTGAGCCAGAGTCTGGGGGTCCACCCATTTCCCCTGGTCGTAGTCCAGGAGATCTCTGATCTTAGTGACTCCTGCCAGGACCAACCTCCGTCGCACCGAGGGGGTCTCTGCCACCTGCACATGTAGCTGGGGGTTGTGTAGCAGGGGCTCTGTGAGGAGATCCTCCCTCTCGGTGACCGCAAGGGGCCTGGAGGCTGAGACCAGCCTCCAGGTCCGGAGGAGCTCCTGGTAGAAGACCGGCTGCTCAGAGAGGTCTCACGGAAGACCTCTCAGATGGAGATAAAAGAGCTGCCGGTTGTATCGGAGCCCTCGGAGGCAGCGGAGGAAGGCGTGCGCCAAGTGGCTCCATGCCAGACTACCTGCACCATAAAGGAGCTTCTGCAGGGCCTGGAGGCAGAAAGTGTGGACCTGGCTTTGGGTATGGCACAGGCCCTGGCCTCCCTCTTCCAATGGAAGAATCAGGATCCCTGAAGACACCCAGTGCAGTCCTGGCCAAAAGAACTCCAGAACTGTCTTCTGGAGATGGGCCAGGAAGCTCGGGTTCGGGACCCGGGTGTTCAGTTGGTGCCAGAGCATGTCATTAAGGAATGGAGAAAGATGCATGCTGGGAACTTGACCCCTAGTTTCCAGAGGTCCCTGTGGAAGTTACTCGACAACACATTGTGAAAATTTCTCACAAAATATCACACCACACAGTGGCATGTGGTACAGCGGGACACCTGCCCATAGTTCACCGCACTTTACAGTGATACAAACACTCCTGGGGAGTACGTGCAGTGCTAATGCAAGCAGCCAAGTACGCACAAGCACAAGTGATATACGAACTTCAGTGGCTGTACGCTGACATAACTTGCATCAAACAAAGTTTGTAGTGTAGACCTGGCCTGACTGATTTATCAGGATTTTCATTTACTCCAATTTTACAAAAAGATTAGTCTGCTTATGACACCAAATACCATCATGACATACTGGAGTGTTAGGAAGAGAGTTCACTTTATATCCTACTCCCACTGGAGCATATTGTGTATCTGTACTGCTTCTGGGTCTGCCACATAAATAAGCATCCTACAGTTTACAAATTCAACTAAATTCAAATGATTGTTGCTGATGTTTGCTTTCCCCACCACTGCATTTGGTGTAAGCTCCAACAGGAACATCTATCTCTGGGTCCCCATATTGCTGTATTACCTATGGTACAGCAGGAATCATAGAAGATTAAGGTTGGAAGGGACCTCAGGAGATCATCTAGTCCAACCCACTGCTCAAAGCAGGACCAACCCCAACTAAATCATCCCAGTCAGGGCTTTGTCAAGCCAGAACTTGAACCTAACTCTTCTGAGTGCTAGATGAGCAACCTAACCACTGTGCCATCCTTCCTGTACCTAAAATTTACTTGCATGATTTGCAAAAGGGGCCTTTTGTCCGTATCCAGGTCTCATTCTCTGCAAACCCTCACACAATTTAGATTGGATTACAGCTGTGATGAATAGTTCTGGTTTGGCTCTATCTATCATGTTATAATCTATCACTGTTATAATGTCCAACACTCTCTCTAATACAACCTAATCAATAATGTATCACTGTAAATAATAGCATTTTTAACAGGAAAATTGAATAAACAAATACTTCCTTCTACATGTGAACCAGAAAAAATAGTCAGTTTAACTGCACACAGAAACATCAAAAAACACTGTCTAAAATATGGGCCAGTGTCACTAGCCTAGGCCAGTGTCGCTAGCTTATTTTACACCCAGCTCCTTTGTGCTACTGTAAATATTCTACACAATTCTAAGATCATTGCTTTTCAGACATCAGCTCAGCAAAGTCACAGTGCTTCTCCTTCCCTAATTTTGGGCATCAATGTAGTTCTGGGGTAAAACTAAATGTTTTTTAAACAAAACCTGCTATGGTATATCGACACCAAATAGAGGGTTCTGTCTATTTACGGCTCCATTAGTCATGTATTACTTTATACTGCAGAAAGTTTGGTATAGAGTTTTGTATTGTACTCCATATTCCATAAGGGCAATATTTTCAAAAATGGCCACTGATCTTGGATGTCTAACTTGAGATACCTTGAGTCTGATTTTCAAAACAACAGAAACACACAACAGAAACTCCATATAAAGAGCTGCACACATTTACATGTCACAATAGCAACTTTATTAAGCCTACAAACTTACGAACAATTCAACACACTTGAATTCTTCTATATCACTAGATGGTGACCTTTAATTATACCACTATACACACCTGCAAACAAATCAAGAAATTACTTTCTAAATGAAATACTCTGAACCCTTTGTGTTCAGCAGCCAGGAAATCAGGCTGGAGATGTCTCCTGTTGGGTTCCCAAAAGTTGAGGTTCCCCAAATAAGTGGCCGCTGTTGAAAACTTCGGCCAACCTTATCTTACAGTGAAGGAAATCTTGAATGCAGAGCACCAGTGTGTCAATGTCTATGATACAGTGCACTAAAAGTGACATGTGATACATGGTTGGAACATCTGCAGGTGAATTAAAGAAATAACAAATCATTAAAGCACTAATGCATTCAGGGCAAGTCCTTGTGCTCCAGTAGAATAAGTGGGCTGGGGAAGGGGAGAAAAAGACTTCTCTTTCCCACCACCTTTTCCTCTACAGATTGTAGAATGGCAGCAGAGTTGCTCTGCAGCCGTAACTGCATCCTCGGGACTGCAGTAATCCCCTTGACTCTATGATGGGAGGAGCAGTAAGCCGATCCACAAATCCTGCCCCTTCACTCCAGCTGACCCTTACTTCCCAACAACCCATGCAAGCTAGAGTCAGGAGCAGGGTACAGAGTATAACTTCACTGAATGCAGGGGCTGTAGACCTGTTTGGGGTTACAGAATCCTATCTCCCTTATTCAATGAAACAACTCCAGATCTGCTGTGTCTAGGGATATCTGTGGGCATGGAATGGGCGTGGGAGTTAACCCTTAAAATGCTAGACTAGTGCCATTTACAGATATGCATCATCTTTTAAAAAACAGTTCTCTGGTGATACACAAATACTTGCTGTGACGCCTTCCACCTTCAGACAGTTGAATGCTGTGAAAGTTTGTTTGGCGGTACCGAAATCTGTATGTTTGAGCCCTTCAGTGAAATACATTCTTTGGGGGAATGAACAGCTGATTTATAATCCCATTAATGTCATTTGCTTCACTGATAGGTTTTTCTTTTTAAAAGACACAGAGGGTGGGATACTGTCAGGGAAAATAAATGACTTAGGTTAGAGGTATTGTGTCCTTAATAAAGTTTATCTGCAGTCATCCATGTTTTCCCTGTGCTTTCCTATAATGGTATCCTCTGAAGGTCAGAAAGCTCAGCACTCCAGAGCAAAGTGAATGGAAGAATGGAGCAGTGTGTTTTGAGACAGAGAAGTGTTCTTCTGCAAAAAGCATTTCAGGCTGGCCTGGATTATGTTTGATTTTTAAAATCTTCTTTATTTTCAGAACTCACTGCATCTGCTATACTTGGGTGTGGTTTATTAAATATTGTGGCCTTCTTCTCACTTCCACCAGTGTGACTTCATTGACTTTAATGGGGTTACTCCTGATTTACACCAGCATGAGTGGGGTCAGAATCAGCACCTAGGTGAGATGCTTCAGAGGGACTAGCTTCCCAGGGGATGCCTTTGGAGTTTCACACCCAGACCCCTGAGACAGAATTGAACCTGACATTGAGGAGTTTTTCTATGGATTTGGTGCTTACATGATTTTATCTTGTTTTCTTCTTACAGGTGGTAGCTCCTGAGGAAAAAACCTTCCTGACCACCATTTTGATTTTCTTTCTTCTGTGGATTCATTCCACCAGTTTACTCAGTGGAATGGAAAGGAGCTGAAGGGAAATTTGTAGTAAATCTTTACTTTCAGAGTTACAGTTGCTATGAATAGAGCTGGGCGAAATTTTTCATTCAAATAGTAAATTCTCCACAGCAGTTTCAGGGTGACTGAAACTATTTGTGAATTCAGGACGAATTTGGCAAATGGTTTCAGCTAAATAAAAATGAGGAATTTGTGTTGTTTTTAAATCAAAGCTTTTTGACACTTTCTAAATGATGTGTTTTGACATTCTGTTTCAAAAACGTTATTTCAAATTGACCTGAACTAAATGTTTTCTTTATTTTTTTGGTCCCTGAACCAAAAAAATCAATCATTCTAGTTGAGAGTAACATTGTTCCATTTTCTATTTCACATAAAGCACTCATTATATACGTGAGCCTCAGATCCTTGCCTGTGCCTTCAAGGAGAGCAGAACTAAGATTTAGAACCATCGTCATCAATGATTCCATTTGATTGCTAAAGGCCTCCACTGTGGTTCTGTGTCCTAGTCCTAGTCTTAGTTTTAGTTCTTGATTTTTCAGACCTGCCTCGAGGTAGTGAAGGTTGATCTGAGCTCTGACCTGAACATCTAGAGTCTGTGCAATGAGTAGGGAGAAATGTTTATGAGTGACATGAGGTACTGTTCTTATCTCACCCCAGGAGCTGAGCATGTTGGCTCTGATTCTCCACTGCCCTGCAATTGTGGTCACTTCCGCCTGTCCAAGGTGGTGTAAAATGCTGCCAAATCAGAATTCTCTGCACACATGAGTTTTGGTGTTTTGACCCACACTGTACAGGTGTAAATGGCTACATGCTAGGCAGTGGAGAATTGGGCCCTCTACCGCTAATACACTTCCAGTTCTTACTGGCTCAGTGAGTGCAGGACAAGTTCGCCAGAGCTTGAGTTCTGATCCCTGTGTAGCAATAGATTGTGCTGCTACTAGCCCAGCCAGGCTGCCTACTGAGTCATAGCTAAACTCTCTTCCCCCATTTGATCGTTTAACCCAAATCCGGACAATCAGTTCGTCTTTGAACTTTGTAACTTGAGCACTTGTCATCCATCTCCACAGAGCTGCTAGTCAGAGGAGTGAGGCTACTTTTACATTCAGCTCCTCTACAAACTGCACATGTAAGCACAAGATGGTGTTTAATCAACAGAACATATTTTAGTTTCACTTGAATGCAACCCCGTTAGTTCTTTATATTGTATTATATCATTGACCTAACTTGTCATTCATAGGATCTTCAAGGACATTCAGACCTATCAATCAGAGCTCAATGGACTTGATTGTTGGGGAGATTTCCATTTGCATACTGATCCCCCCAAAATGATTCCGTTTTGGAGCCTGATTTTTCCACTGTTTTGCTCCTTGTATAGTCATTTACATGTGTGCAAAGTGTTAAATATACATTCCTGATTTGGTAAGGTTCTATACCCTGTTTGCTGTGGGTAATTGACTACACAAAGTGCAAGACAATGGCAGCTCAGAACTATGAAGTAATTAACTAAGGATTGCCTTTTTTGTATTACCTTCTTCGTGTGTCGAATAAGCCATTTTTCATAAGTTAGAGTGCTGCTTCAAGTCCGAAAAATCCCTTAAAATCTCAGGTAGCTCTTTGTTCCTCAGGGAAGAATTTGAAGTTATTATTCAGCATTACAGTTTGCAAATTGGAACACCATTAATTGATAATCAACATAACAGAGAAGAATTGCTTCTGAAGCTCATAAAAACCTGATGAGATGAACTGATCAGCTAAAGGTGACAAACAACTTGAAAAATTAGGCTCACATAGGGTTTATGGTTAATATATACAGTGTTTAATTTTATTTGTCCACCTGAAGCAGAAATATATTGGATTCATGTTCTGCCTGTAGTAAACTTTCAGTTCATGAGGTCTCTCTTCCCCAGCAGAGTTGTGGCCCTCGAGGATAAAGAGAAAATAATCAAAGTGAAAGGAGAACGTAAAAGTTAATGGCGGGGAGGGAAAAGAGAAAAAGTCACACACAAAAATTACATATATGAGCTTTTAGGATCACCCACTATGTGGGCAAAGTTCCTTTTGCTACAAAGTTATTAAGCTAGTCACAGAGTCCCAGTTCCCACCAGGTGTGACCCCCCCATCATGCCACTAGGGAAGACTTAAGCTATACTGGGATTTTAGCCACCATTGTAGCTGCACTGGTACAAACCCCTTGTGTAGACACGATTCATGCCAGTGTAGTGTGATTTGTACAAGAGCAGTTTTACCTTGGGTTTCATAACTTAGTAGCACAGTCAGGTACAAATCACACTGCATTGGTGTCAGTGATGGCTACGCTATATTATCTGTCTCATCATCAGTATAATGCTGAGGATTCTGAAGGAAGGATGGTCTACTGGTTAGGGCACTAGCCCAGGACTTGGGAGATATGGACTCAATTCTCTGTTCTGCTACAGCCTTCCTCTATAATCTTGGATAAATCACGTAGGCTCTCTGTGCCTCAGTTATTCCTCCTCTGTAAAGCAGGGATAACAGTATTTCCCTACCTCAAAGAGACAATTTGAATTATTAAAGCAGTTTGAAAAATGCATACCCCTGAGAGATGCAGTTAGATTGACCTAGTTCCTGGTGTAGACAGCACTAACACCTCTTGAAGAGATGGATTAACTACAGCAATGGAAAAACCATTTTGTTGCTGTTGCATGTGTCTACACTGCTGCAACACCATAGGTGTGCAGCTGTAGCATCTGTAATGTTACCAGAGCCTTAGAATGTGCAACGCTGAACTTCCATGCCTCTGAAGGTGGCACCCTCCATCTAGTTGATTGTGATGTGTAGCAGCTCCTTTCTCTGACTCATGCTGAGATATGCATTTGTCTTGTGCTGATTATTGGGTATGCTCTGAGTTCTTGCTATGAGGGAGCAGCTGCCAAACACAAGTTGGTGGGGAAGATAGCTAAAGCTGAAAAGATTTCTATGTTAAAGTTAATAGGCCCTGAGGGTGGCACAGAACTCTGTCACATTATTAATCTATGCCTTGTTCTTCATATGCAGATACATATCCTACACCTTGGCCAAGGGTTAGACTAGATGATCCTTATGGTCCCTTCTGACCCTATGGTTCTGTGATTCTATATTGGAGCTATGTATTGTACCCACATGTGCATATTTTGCCTGCCCCATCTTAAATGCCTATATTTTAAAATACCAGTACTTCACACTTTATACAACAGTGCATTTCATATAAGTACCTCAATCAGTCCTTAATTAATTAATCTTCACAAGACACAACAAAGTTTCCCATTTTACAGATGGGGAAGCTGAGTCCTAGAAAGGTAAAGTGACTTACCCAAGAGTATACAGAGATTTAGTAGCCGAGGCAAGAAATAGAACTTCAAACATCTGAGCACCTGTGCTTTAATCGCGAACTATTGTATTGCCTCTTTATAAATCCATGGTATGCCCACATCTTGAATACAGGGTGCATCTCAAAAAAGAAATATTGGAATTGGAAAAGGTACAGAAAAGGGCAACTAAGATGATTAGGGGTATGGAAACGCTTCCATATGAAAAGAGATTAATAAGACTGGGACTTTTCACCTTGGAAAAGAGACAACTAAGGTGTGGGGACGACGTGATAGACATTTACAAAACCATGACTGGTGTGGAGAAAGTAAATAAGGAAGTGTTATTTACTCCTTCTCATAACACACAAACTAGAGGTAACCCAATTAAATTAATAGGCAGCAGGTTTAAAACGAACAAAAGGAAATATTTCTTCACATAATGCACAGTTAACCTGTGAACTCCTTCCCAGAGGATGTTGTGAAAGGCAAGACTATAACTGGGTTAAAAAAGAACTAGATAAGTTCATGGAGTATAGGTCCATCAATGGCGATTAGCCAGGATAGGCAGGGATTGCTGTTTGCCAGAGGCTAGTAATGTCCGAGGGGATGGATCACTTGATGATTACCTGTTCTATTCATTCCCTCTGAAGCACCTGGCCACTGTCGGAAGACAGGATTCTGGGCTAGATGGATCATTGGTTTGACTCTATGTGGCTGTTCTTATGTTCTAACCTATGCATCTTCCTTATTCTGGCCCTTGATTTTCATGTCAATAATCTAATTCACATATGGCCTGGTTCTGACAATGTTATTCCCATTTAGCACCATATTCTACAAATAAATGGGACTACTTGATGAGTGAATTACTACTTTTGACATGAGTAAAAATGGCAGAATCTGACCCATATGTAATAAACATACCAAGAGCTGCAGATTTCTTTAATGCTAGTTTAAACTGTTAGGATTAGGAATACTAAAATCTAGTATTAAGGACAATAGTTAAACTCAATTTGAAATTACTTTTACACTTATCTTCTGAGCTTCTAATACTTGGGGAGAATCATAAGTTAAAAAATTGAAAATACTGTTTTTGGTGGAAACTTTGCTCCACTTTTTATGTAGCTTTTTAGTGTAAAGATTTTAGCTGCGGTGGGGGCGGGGGGGAAGGGTGAGTCTTCTTATATAAGTCTCATATTTATAATGGTCGGGTGCAAAATTAGCAAACCAATACCAGTGCAGAACTTTTTTAAAAGTCAGTAAGAAAGCAAATCCTAATTGTGGCTCTGAAACTTTATAAATGAGACAGAGCTCTGATGCAGAGACAAAAAAACCCCTTCTCAGCAGAGAGCAAGATCTACAATGCACTTTGTCCTTCAGGAAGGGGTGTGAACCTATGTGACAGAAACATGTGATGGCAACGTAACTGAATCATAACATCACAAGATCCAACTGTAAAAAAACACAGAGGCATTAGGCACCACCACCACCCTCTTTAGTTTGCCTTTCCTCTCCTCCCCTCTGTAATTATTGAGGCTGCTGTCAGAGCCAAAATACACCAAACCGTAAAGGTGCCAGTAGCATGTATACTGTGACTGAGAGGCAAGAGCTGTAAGTGCTTCAGTGATGAGGGCTTATAGGCACTAACCCTGGTGGGTCCCAATAACCACTCACGTATATGGTTAAGTGATATGGTGCTTTACAAGGGCAGGCAGGAAAGGGATAGATTGCAAATACCCTAGGTACAGAAGCATAAACAGTTTCAGTTCAAGGTGTGCAATAGCATTTAAATGTTTGGGCCCCTGGGGCAGTTCAGTTGAGGGATAGGGCTCTTTAGTCCTAGTATCTCTCCAATCCAATCTCTATTCAAGCCACCTCCCTGGGTCAGAATTTTTCCCTTGGGCGGTGTCAGGGAGGGTCCCCCTAGGCCATGGGAAAGGGAAGTGCAGTGGGGAGAGGCTGAGGGGAGTTGTACTCCCCGGCTTAGCAGCTCTGCTATACCCCTGGTGTTTTCATCGCATTTATTTCTGAGAGATACCGTCTGGGCATTGTTGGCTACAGCTCAGTGTTTCTGCTGCTGCCGCCTCTTTGGCTATGTATATTGGACACAATGTTTTCAAATGGCCATTTGCCACCCATTATTATTTACATTCACTGAACAGTTAGTGCTAGTCCCTATAATTAGAATGGAACATCCGGGGAGGTCGGAGGATAGACTTCTTACTACTTTTAGGGGCTACCTCACTTCTGTCTTATTCAAAGGTACTGGGGAGCATGTTTCGACCCCCATTCTTATCACCATGTTCCCTGTACACTGTGCAGACATGCAGCCGCAAAATAATGCACTGCATGCCACACATGTCACAAACTGTGCCCCGCACAACTTCCTCTGTCCCCAAGGCAGGTGTTGTGATGGCCAAGCTGGTGACAAAGGTCAGATGGGGTTCTGTAGCTGCTGTGGATGGAAGTGGGAATGGGACCTGAAGAGGCTGGGAGCATTGCTGCAGTGCCTGGGATCAGGCCAGGGAGCACCTACCCTAACACCTTCTTCTATCCCTGACACCCCAACTTTCCACCTTAGACCCGCTGTCCCTGGCTCTCACTGGGAGCAGACTCAGCCATGGTGGCTGCTGTGATAGATTGACAATATCCTGTAAAATCCTGAATGAACGTTACTGAATTAAGTTTATGGATTAGGTTCAATCCCTTTGGGTTTAAAAAATGCAATTGTGTATGTGCTATTGTGGACTTGTATGTACCTTCTCTAGTGGGAAGAGGATGTAAATGTACTTTCCGTGTAATCAGCCCTTTAAGTCACCTCCAGCCCCCGCAGTTCAAGTGGGATTCCCCAGAGACCAATAAACAAAGAATGGGTTTTTGGATAAATAGCCTGATTTTAAACCGGTTCAGGGCCTTCTTCCTAATCCAATAAATGGACAGGACGCTTGGTCCATGGAGGGCCCCAATCCTTAGAGAAGAGTTGGAAGGACTTGGGCTTCCAAGACCCATAAGACTGGGGGCTTGTTCTGAGCTGAAGCTGTAATGAACTTGTGATCACGAAGGACACCCTCAGGAAGGGCTGTTGAAGGGCTGCTTCTGCCAGAGCCCAGGTGAGAGGTGGGGTGATGTCTGGTAAGTTTGTTAGCATGCGTGTACTTTATTTATTGTTTCTAATGTGTTTTCTCTATAATGCTTTTGCCTTAAGAATAAAGTA
The DNA here is from genome assembly GCF_026122565.2 of Emydura macquarii macquarii. NCBI lineage: Eukaryota > Metazoa > Chordata > Testudines > Chelidae > Emydura > Emydura macquarii. The sequence goes on from NW_027130455.1 coordinate 11,348,368, forward strand.
GGCTTGCACTGAAAGAACCGTGTGGTACCCTAGAACAGTTACAGCTGTTAACAATCTCTGAAGAGAAAGCAAGCAGGTGTGCTTGGGCAGCCAGTCTCTGCAGGGAATAACACGGCCTGGAAATGCCCCAGTCAGAAGATGGAGAGTGTGACCTTTCCGGGCCTAGGGCAGCCACCTGAAAATGCCAAGGTCAGGGCAGGCTGTGAAAGCAGAGCAGATTCTCCCAGCACTGGTGGGTGACACTGAAGTCAGACTTCCCAACCAGTCACAAACAGTGCTTCTGATTCCCCACACTGGTTATCAAGAAGCCAATATACAAATATACACAGCCCCCTTTACTGCATTTCAGTCTCCGGCTCCCAATCAGCCACTAGGTCCAGTAAAGAGACCAGTTATTTAAAACTCTGTGCTCTTTATCAAAAAGGTTTCTCCTGACCCCAAAGGGTCAGCCACATTACCAGATCAATGTAAGTTTGGATCTTACCCAAAATACCACGCTGCCAGCTAATCCTTTAGTAACTAAAACTAAAGGTTTATTATAAAAAGAAAGAAACAAACTTTAAGAGAAATGTTAAAGGATTAAAGCAGTCAGATACATACAATTGATTTGAAAGTCCATATATATCAGGTTTCTAGTAGAATTATGGAGTTTGCAGGCTTGCATAATCCCTCCGGTATACATCCAGTACTTGGATGGGTCTCAGTCCTTTGTTTCACAGCTTCAGTTGTAGATGAGTTGGTCCAGAGGTAGATAGGTGGCTGAAGGCTGAACAGGATTGAAGACAAAATGGATCCCGGGCACCTGCCTTTTATGTCCTCTGGCCCTTGCCATGCTGCTTGTGGAATTTCACAGGAACCAAAATGGAGTCCAGAGTCACATGAGCAAATCCTGGTGACTCATCAGGTATATCCCTGGCTTCTCCCCCAGGGCCCCTTGCACCTGCAAATGTCTTAATGGCCCATTAAGCAAACCATCCCTGCAGCCATCCTGTCTGGGGTGTTCTCCAGACACAGCAGAATTTGAAATACAGATATATCAACCATATCCATAACTTCCATTACACATATAACACGTGAACATAATCATTATCATCTTACTTAGCACATTATAGCCTTTCTAACAGTACCTGGCATGGCATATCTCACATAAATTATTATGATTTTGAAATACTGATGTCAAACAATATACTAAATGCCCCCCCACCCCAATCAAGCCAGCGTAACACCCCCAATGCGAGACTGGTGGAGAAGGGTGTAATCAGAGCTCCTGAATACACCCCCTTATCCAGCCAGCGTGACAGAGAGACACAGGTCTATACCCAAGGAAGGCAATGGCTGGAGAGCTGGAATCCTGAGTGGCTGTCCTTGCTGGACCACCAAGGGGCATACAAGTGCAGCTGCCCTGAACTGTGATTGCTGCGTCTCCTGCAGTCGCCTGTGGTAGAAGCATTTGGCCCTCCTCAGATAGGGCCCTGTCGTCCTGTGAGGGCCCGATTCCTATCTGCAATAGTATCCCTCCTTCCTCCTGGGTTTGGCCCAGCAGGATTGGGCTCAGTCCTGTCCGGGGTGGGGGGCAAGCCCTGGTCTTGGGAGCAGGACAGCCACTGACCCCACCCCCAGCAAGCCCCCTTAGAAAATCTCCCCTTCCCCATTATAACTGTACATTCTAACAGACATTTTGCTTTCATGGAGCTCGGGCATGAGTGTAAGGACCTGAGGTGAGGGTCAAAGTTAAGTCAGAGGTGCACAGAAGGCTTATCCAGACAGAAGTAGTCCTTACTCATCAAAGCCTCCTAACTGAAGTCAGTGGGAATTAAGAGCTGCTGTGTTCTGAGCTCTTTGGAATCTGGATCCTTCATTTATGTGCTTCATTGAGACTGGATGGGCATTTTGAAAATCTGGCCCAGTATGTCCATCAGGCCTGGAAACGCTTCATTACAGTTTTTTTTTGTTTTTTTTCTGAGAGTGGGCTTGCGGGTGTTTAGAAACAGAAACTTGGGCCCCTGTTCTAAAAATATAGTTTCCTTCTTTCTTTCATTAAGGGCTCCCCTTTTCGCCTCATAATTGGAGCACTGGGAACATCCTGTTAATACCACTGTAAATGCAACTACTGGGACTGGAAAATATCCATTTGCACTGGTACCTACTGAAGCTTGTAAATGGGGAGCACAAAGGATTGGCGTGGGAGAAGGATTTGTGTTTGCTGTGCCAAAATAAAGGGCCTGATCCTGCAAGGCCCTCAGTGCCTGCAGCTCCCACTGAAGTCAAGGTACATTGAACTTTCTTCATCTACATTGCAGTCTTCACTGCTGGCATTACAACTTCGTTGGGGAAGTTTTGCAAAAAACAAAAACAAATAAACAAAAAAAAATCCCACCCTTGCTAATGCTGGTTCTGCTTCATTGCTGTTGGAACCACTGAGGAATCTAGAGGGCATGACTAGTAGGCTACCACTGGTATTTCAAGCTCTGTGCCAATTAAAACTGTTCATAGCAAGATTAGATAACAGGGTTTACAAGCGGCACTCTTCCACCATGACTAGTACCAGCCATGGAGCCGAATTCGTGGCTAGAAACTATTGCAATGTTTCCAAGTGTGAACTAGGCTCATGAGGCACCGATAATCTGATGTGAAGAAATATTGGTGTGTCTGCTTCTCGGAGGCTTGCAGGAGGAAGTGGTGACTGACTGTTGTTCTCAGAGCTGTGGATTGAGAGTCAATCATCTTCCCCTGAAGTCACAAGATGCTGTGTTGTGGTTTGGCTGCGTCAGCCCTTCCTTCAAGAAGTTTCATCTGAATCCTGAGTTGTGGTTAGTTTCCTGCATTTAACTATTCAGACATAATTTGACTTCAGGAGTAATGTTCAATTTAATTAGCTCTATAGATAGCAAATGAGAGGCCAGGGGGAACTCGCAGATTTTAATTTTGAAGGAATAGGGAAAACGGCAAAGCTGTCTGAAAAGGAAACACCAACCTATTTATTATATTTGCTCTCTGGTTGCAATTACCCTGCCTCTTTCCCGTTCTGTTGTTAAACCCTGATTCTACAAAGCTATTTTAATAAACCTCATGTGCTCTTCACTTTCTGTGTAACACTTGCCCTTTGTTCCTGTGTTCACTCTCTATTATTATACTGCAAAGACCATCAACTTGTATAAAGGCCATTGTCTGGTTCTAGGAAATATTTTACGTGCAATCAGGGCTCATGGGTATGTATGAGGCACTGATGAATGAGTAAATTTCATTACCTTTTATGTTAGCAAGGAAATAAAATAGTTAACTGTTTTTTGAAAAACAAATAGGAAACAGCCCAATGAAATCTACTAACAATATCAAATAGAACTGAGTGTTAGAGATGCCATGACTGCATGTTGTTTAGATCTGTTAGGACACTATATATTAGTGGCTGCATCTGTCAGGTACAAGTTATGGGCCAGAGCCTCAGCTGATGTAAATCAGTGTTGCTTCATTGACATCACTGGAACTACACTGATTTAGACTACCTGAGAACCTGGTACAGTGAGGTCAGAAATGTATAGGAAGTAATGTGCACTTACAGAGTAAGTTAAGACCAAATTCTGCCCTCATTTACACTGGTGCAACCCCAGTAACCATAGTATCTGATCACCTCAGAATCATCTCATAATCATTAATGGATGGTATCCTTGCAATAGGGAAGCATTACTATCCCAATTTCATAGACGGGGATCTTGAGATACAGGGAGTTTATAAGTTACATGCCCAAGATCACACAGGAAGTCTGTGGTCAAACTGAAGTTTGAAACGTAATCTATTAAATCCTTGTCCAAGGCCTCAACCACCAAAACATCCTTCTATGAGCAGTGTGATCATCAACAAGGGCTGAATTTTATTCTAAATGTATGCAGCTTATATTTTTACTTAACTACACGTAGTTGAATTAAAATGACATTTGTGTGACTGCATTTAGGGCCTCATCCTGAGAGGTGCTGAGTGTGCCCCTGAATCCAATGCTTTATTGAACATCTACAAATGGAGCTAATCTGGTGTAAGTAGTAAGAGAATCAGGCCCTTGTTTTGTAAAGAGATTTAAAAATCAAGAGTCAGATTCATCATTGCATTACTTCATTGTCTAACCGGTGCACACTCCAGGGAATTACCAGTGTAACACTGGAGAGTTGTGTTGAATTAGGCCCCAAATGTCCTCATATGAAGTTGCCATGGTAGCTGTACCCTGCTGATAATATTAAGAAAACAATTCCCTTCACCATGTGTGTAGGTCTCATTTATTGTGAATGGGAATTACATGAGCACATCAAAGAAAGTGTAGAACCCGGAGGCTAGCTCCAACTTGCTTTAGAAACACAAAAGACTCCATCGTTGTTTTACTACAGCATATTTTATCAGAAAATTTGGAGCATTTCATCATAAAAAGAATGTCCAGCCCAGTAGTGCATTCTCCTGTAGAAAAGGATTTGTTCATTTCAATTTGTGGAAACTGTAAAAATTAAAATATCTTTAGACCAAAAATAGCTCCGCCCAGCCAGAATCCAGCCCAGCCCAGCGCTTACTGATTGTTGTTGATCGCATGGCTCTTTGGAGGTGTTTGCGAAATGAGTTTGGTAGGCTGTATCCAGGCCCTAATGGACAAATGTCCAGGACCCAGCAACCGGCACTGATTGGTGGCTTCTCAGATGTCTCAACAGAGAGTCGAAGAACTGATTAAACAAGAAAACTGTCCTCTTGTTCACAAAGCTAATTCACTCCTAAGCAAGACTGAGTCTCATTAGCAGGACAGTGGAAAGAAATCTGTACTCATATATCCCATGTTGTACTCGTTTTCTGGATAAATGCAGAGGAATCTGGATGTCTGATGTCCTGCTCCTTGTGTAGTCTTTAAATCTGTGCACTGTGAGTGTAAAATATTAATGGATCAGAATAGTGTTTTATATTTTTCATCCTGATATAAAGTGCACCTTATACCAGGAATCCAAACCAGAGGACTTCAGTCTCCAGAGCTGATGATCTGGTGCCTTTGATGAGTCCCCAAATTTGGAAAGTTACTTAGAACAATAAATTCCATATAAAGATCTTCTGACTTCCTTCTCTAACATAACCACGGAGTAGTATGTATATATTAAAAAAAACAAAACCTACCAAAGTAAAACACTCAACTGCACACACAATTCTCCTCCTGGGGAGTTGGTGAGAGAGAGGATGAGCCACACATGACGGATGTTAATCACCTGAAGAAGAGCTCTGTGTAGCTTGAAAGCTTGCACAAATAAGAGATATGACCTCATCTACCTTGTCTCTCTCTTGTCTCATGATGTTTAATGCACTATTGGAAAGTGCCCAGATACTCTGCTGAGGAGGGTAGTGTGTGAACCTACATACAATAGAACTCCCTGAGTTGCACAAGTATTTGACATAACTGCATGCACAGTTAGGCACATAGCTGCATGTACATTTAAACTTTTTAAAAATCAGCCTCTTAATGCTTAGCACTAATCAAATCCTTTTGTTCCCCGGCTCAGATTATACAAGCATAATATATTTGAATGAATGATTCATTTTCCTTTTGTGTTTTATTTCTGTATATAAATCACCATTCTTTGAGCTCATATTTGATTGAATAGCCTGTCAAGAGTCCCTCCACAGAGAGAGCTTGGTGGGAAGGTTGTACAAAGTAAATTGAGAGATTCTGAGAAATAATATTGTTTAATTTTGTTTTTTTGGGTTTTTTTAAATGCACAAAGAAAAAGCCACTGAAATTAGTCTTGTTCTTAGTGGGATTCTCCACTGTGCAGTAATAATGAAAGATCCAGATCCCCTGTGCACCCGCCCACACACATGGAAAATGTTCATTTAATAAGCTACATCCAGCTCAACTGCTGGGTAACAATGGCTGCCTCTTGCAGGCCAAGAACTCAATAGAAGAGGTGGGTGTTACAGGGCAAATTGTTGCTTAGTTCCTCTCACCGTCATCTCTCTCTCCATACTTAAATCAATTGTATTTTAAACCGCATGCAGACTACTGTGCCTGAGTCTTCTTAGTGTTTCGCATCACACCCGTGTTCTAATGCTGCATGTGCATCAGCTTGTCCTCTTTGGGCAAGGAAAGGGAAGGGCTGTAAGGTTCAGACTCTACAAATTGCATCTGTAATTCCGGCTGAGCCTGCTGGGGCCTGAGCCCCCTCAATTCCTATTGCTGTCAGTGGGAATCGAACTTCTCAACAGTTGTTCACCATCTTGTATGACTGAGTCCAAGAAACTCAATGGGAAGTGCAGATGCTAAGCATCTCTCAGGATTTGGGCTCTAGTTATTTAAAGAGCATAATATAGATAATTTTTTTAGCAGCAGACTATCTTGTTATCTATAGCTATAGAGCAGGACATGCTCAACATGGCTTTCCCTTAAGTGTAGCAGAGTAAAAGGGAAACCTAAATCCATGGAGAACTGCCTGGGTTCAGCTCCTGCTGTAAACTCTGTGCTCAGCCTAGATGTGCCAAAAGGTTCATGAAGTGTCTGAATGTTTGTGCACACAGCTAGTCTATGCTAAAATATAGAATCATAGAATTATAGGGCTGGAAGAGACCTCGAGAGGTCATCTAGTCCAGTCCCCTGCACTTATGGCAGGACCAAGTAGTACCTAGAACATCCCCGACATGTGTTTGTCTAACCTGCTCTTAAAAATCTCCAATGATGGAGATTCCACAAACTCCTTAGGCAATTATTAGTTAGGAAGTTCTTCCTAATGTCCAACCTAAACCTCCCTTGCTGCAGTTTAAGCTCATTGCTTCTTGTCCTGTCCTCAGGGGGTAAGAAGAACAATTTTTCTCCCTCCTCCTTGGAACAACCTTTTATGTACTTGAAAGCTGTTACCATGTCCCCTCTCAATCTCCTCTTCTCCAGCCTAAACAAACCCAGTTCTTTCAATCTTGCCTCGGTCTAGGTCATGTTTTCTAGACGTTTAATCATTTTTGTTGCTCTTCTCTGGACTTTCTCCAGTTTGTTCACATCTTTCCTGAAATGTGGCACCCAGAACTGGACACAATACTCCATTTGAGGCCTAATCAGCACGGAGTAGAGCGGAAGAATTACTACTTGTGTCTGTCTTACAACACTCCTGCTAATACATCCCAGAATCATGTTAGCTTTTTTTGCAACAGCATTACACTGTTGACTCATATTTAACTTGTGGTCCACTATGAACCCCCAGATCCCTTTCTGCAGTACTCCTTCCTAGGCAGTGATTTCCCATTTTGTATGTGTGCAACTGCTTGTTCCTTCCTAAGTGGAGCACTTTGCATTTGTCCTTATTGAATTTCATCCTATTTACCTCAAACCAATTCTCCAGTTTGTCCAGATCATTCTGAATTATAATCCTATCCTCCAAAGCACTTGCAACCCCTCCCAGTTTGGTACCTTCCACAAACTTAAGTGTACTCTCTATGCCATTATCTAAATCATTAATGAAAATATTGAACAGAACCAGATCCAGAACTGATCCCTGTGGATCTCCACTCATTATGCCCTTCCAGCATGACTGTGAACCATTGATAACTACTCTCTGGGAATGGTTTTCCAAACAGTTTTCCATCCACCTTATAGTAGCTCCATCTAGGTTGTATTCCCCTAGTTTGTTTAAGAGACGGTCATGGGGGACAGCATCAAAAGCCTTACTAAAGTCAAGATTTACCCCATCTACTGCCTCCTATTGTCTTTCCTTCTCTTCGCCTGCTTCTTCATTCCAATTCATTCCTCTGCTAGCTCTTGTCTTTTATCTTATAATATCTTTGGGGCAGGGATTGTTTTTTATGTGTTTGTACAGTGCCAAGTACAATGGGGCCCAGACTTGGCTGATGCCTCTGGGCACTACCACAGGATAAATAATCAATTTTTAAATGATTTACAGCTTTGTGTCAAAACCTTGGGGGAAGAAAAGAGGAATCTCATGAAATCAGGTGAAACTCAGAAACTTTGAATGTTTGGATTTGGATTTTCATGTTTGCTTGAAACCAAAGTTCAAAACAGAAGTAGGGGGATCGGAAGCAAGTGACGTGAAAGTGCTGAGTTTAAGACAGATCTTTAATCTGTTAGATAACAAATTATGAGCAATCCTCTCTTTGCAATGTGACAGATAGGGCAATCTCATGCTATATCTTTGGAAGCCCATGTGGTATCAAGTGTATGAATGGTTTACGTACCATTATGAGTCAGCGCTCCATGGAGGGAGGGTTGCCACAGCTCCTACAGGAAGTGAAAACAGTAGGGAAGGATTAAGGCAAATCACTCATGTTATAACACTTCCAGAAAGGTATCACCTCCTGGGGAGGCTCATGTATTCTGGTTCAGACTGGATTCTCCAGAGATCAATAGACAAAGAAAGGACTTTTGGATAAATAGCCCTAGTTTATGGTGACTCAGGGCCTCTTTCTGATCCAGCAGACAGGACCTGCTGTCCAAGGGGGACCCAACCCTTGCAGAAGGGTTAGAAAGACTTTAGCCTACTGGGTCCCCGTAAGACTGATGGGTGACCTCTGATAAGTTACTAGCATGAATATAGGAACATTTATTGGCTTTTATATGTTTTCTCTGGTGTACTTTTACCTGCAGAATAAATGTGCTTGCTTAGAAATTGCTGTGTGGTGATACACTGTTCTTAGTCCCTGGAGAGAAAGGAAAGTGCAGGTACTGGCCATTTTAGGCAGTCTGGCTTGTTGGGGATATTGTAGTGTAATCTAGGAAGCTGTGCAACTTTAAAACCCCGGTCAGGGGTGTCTGCCCAGGAGAGGTAACAGCTGGGAGCCGGAAACCTGAAAGTGGGTGCCCTCGAGAGACCACAGAGGGAGGAAATACAGGTGCAGTTACCTGAAACTGTGTCATGAATACTCTCTGTTTTCCTAGCCAGGACCTCACTTAATCTATGGATGGAAATTGAGTGATAAACTCCCCGCTATCTTTCCATTTCCATGGCACAGGTATGCTGAATTTGGTGAAAAATTCTGACAGTGCAAGAAGCATAGGAGAATATTTTTAAAAAGGAAGGGGGCTGGTGTGGGAGATTAGTGGTATCTTTTATTTAACAATATTGACTGTTCACCTTCTAATATTAATTTTTTTAAACCCCTTTGTGGCTGTCTCTTCAGCCCTTTTAGGTTGTTTATTCATTTCCCATTTGCCACAGGATCCAGTAATTAGCATGGCATAAAACCCCAGGAGCTCTTGATGCAGAATTCAGAGCCAGTGTTCTGTACCCCTTCCTCTGCTTTCTGGCGTGGTGATGGAAGCAATGGGTGGGAGGGAAGGTAATGAGGGGACAATGACCCAGAAGTGGGGAGCAGATAGACAATGGCAACAAATGAAGTATGAAAGTCACCAGGGCCTTGAAGAGGCGCCAAAGCTGCTGGGCAAGCAGATGTAAGCAGCAACAGGAAGGCTGGGAGTGAAAAGAGAAGTGAACCCAGGGAGTGAAAAGAGGGATTCTTGTTTGCTGTTAAACAAAAAAGTGGTATGATCTCTTGACAGTTGTCTGGTATCTCTTTAGATAGAGGATTCATATAACCATATAAAATCAAATACCAAATATTATTAAATGAAAAAATGTAGTGAACCTGGTACCAGATGAAACATCAGCACACTGGTCTCCACAGCAAGAACTTTCCTGTTCTCTTCCTCCTGTGTGTGTGTGTGTCTGTGTGTGCAGGATCAGACAGGATGGTCTTGCAATTTAAGCACTTGAATGGGACCCAGGTGATCCAGCTTCAATTCCCAACTCTGCCACTGGCTCAGTTTTCCCTATTCTACTGATTTCAATGTGAGTCTTGTGATATTTCTTTTCTTCTTAAAGACCCACTTCCTGGAGTCATGTGATTATGTTATAAACTCAATCTTTCCTTTTTCTACCAAGTAAATCTTGGAAATGTGAACCCTGAAGGCTCAAAAACCAGAAGACAAAAAAGGTTCCACAGGCTATCGTGATACACCTGCAAACACTGGAGATTTGTTTCCTCACTGAACATTTACCTCTTTGTCCATTTCTTACACTTTATTCCAGCTGTGTCTTCAGTTTTCCAAATCAAATATAATCCCCCAGATGAAATGTTTCTTCCAGAGAACGCCTCATGAGCAAGATGGATTTTTCCACGCACAGGCAGAAGGAGGGAGCAGTATAAATCTTTAAGGTGCTCATTCTTCTCTATGTACGTTTATTCCAGTGTAAGGGATCTCTCAGTTTCAGCACATACAGGACCCAAATGTCCACTCTACCAGAGTTCTGCACAGCACAGTAACTGATGTCTGGGGACAAAGATGGCTTAATTCCACTTTAAAGCCTTCTCAAGTTCAGAGGCTGGCTCCCAGCATAAGTCAAGGCAGGTTCAGGGTGGCTCTAACTTAAGCTACACCTTCCACGGTCCCTTTCCTCCAGTATGCCCCCTACACTGGGGCCTTTGAGTAGGGGTGATGAAGAGTCAGCATAACAGCTCAATTCCACTCAAGGAATCCTCAAAGACCAGGGGTAACCTCCAGTGGTCAGATCTGCTGGCTTCATTGCCCCTTCATAGCACTGGAGAGGTGTAAAAGAGCCATAGGACAATGGAGAATTGGGCCTAGCGTTTCTTGCTTGGGTGTGTGTTGCTACCCTGCAAAAGAAGCCAAGACTGTGCAACCCTTTATACCCATGGATAACCATGAAGAGCTTGGAGAAAGAGGAGAATCTGCTAAAGCCAAGATTTCCATATGATGGGCCCTTGCAACCGCAGTGTTGCCTGAATTCCTTTCTCCCTCTCTTGGCTTCTGCAGGAGCCCTGTCTCGGGGATTTTCCCATCTATTTCAAAGAAGTGAGGACTGTGTGTTGACGCTGAAAGCTATTCAAGCCACCGCAGAGCCTACAAAGCTTTGCCCCAGAGGTTTGGGAAGAGAGGAGGAATTGCAAGGAGCCAAGTCAGCCCAAAGCTTCCTAACCCATGGAGGCAGCATGCAGCACTGCCAATGCAGAGAGACTTCTGTGGGTCAGGGGCCAAGGGATCACGCCACAGAAATGCCACCTCCTCTCTTCCTGTGTTTCCAGCATCCCTGGGTGTGGGCTTGTCTCTGCTCACAGAAGTGGAAAGGAGCATTTGGCCCTGAATTAATAGATAATATAAATACACACATATTCTGGCAGACCCTGTACATGTACGATAGGGAAAACCAAGCATTGTTCTGAAGTGGATTAAGGGTGGAGGCAAACTCCCTGAGTTTCTGGCTTGACTCCAAAAGCCACTGTTTTTATAGGTGAAAAATCAGATGCTATGTTACGTTTAACATAATTTCTTTCCCATTCCTTTTTACTGTTGTTGTGGGCTTTTTGTTTTGGTTTTTTGCTTTTATAAAAGCATCCTCATTCTAAATCACTGAAAACGTAGCACGTAGATAAAGATGAACTGGAACTTATTTAAAAAAAAATCAAGATTTCTGTATACAGTGCTAAGATTTTATAAGTAAAGAAAAAGTCATTCAGCACTTCAAATTGAGTTGGTTTTAGGGGTTATTTCTAATGAGATTTTAGTTGGCTTTATGCAAGGTGGACAGCCATGCTACCACAAGCTCTGCTGACTCTTACTGAATGGTGGCAGCACCTTTAATTACATTCTGGAAGCTGCCAGCACAAGGTCTGCAGTGTTTTAATTAGCTACAGGTCACGTACAACCCATGTTAGTATGACTTTTTCCACACCAGAAACGTCCCTCAGATCTTGATGTGGGCTGACGTCCTCTAAGGGTAAGAAAACAGGATGTCAGTTCAGTCCTTAGGTGGCCAACGAGTGCCCAGTGTGCTGCAGGTTTATGTCATTTGTTCATTGTCTACTAGGAACATTTCAGACAGGCCACTGAACCACCATCCTGTACTGTAGTCAGGAAGTAACTGTCAATCACTACACAGAAATGATGTGGTTCAGAGGACATGGCATCCCACTTTGACTCAAGAGACCTGAGTTCTCTCCAGTGCTGCCGCTGACCTGCTGTTGGACTGTGAACAAATCTCCTCACTTATCTGGGCCTGTTTCCCTCCCTGCCCTTTGTCTGCCTAACCTGTTTAGATTGTAAGCTCTTTGGGGTATGGACTGTCTCTTCCTCTGTGTTTGTCAAGTGCCTAGCACTACAGAGCCCTGATATAATCGGGAGCCTTTAGGCACTACCATTACAAACATAATAATTGACCTGGGCTGCATGTGAACTGACAACATAGGTGAAAGTTTTCAGAGGTGAAAATCTGCATCCCATTACCTATCTCCAAGCCATGCCACCTTGTCACTAACTATAAGTGATTAATTAGATGGAACCAACTGTGTGAAATGCCCTGTTCAGCCAGGAAAGAAGACACACCTTGCACCAAACTCTCTCTCCTGGTGAGTTACATGAGAACAAATGTAGTAGATTTTGACAACAACAGTCACAGAGAAATGCTTCTTGCACAAAAAAGATGCTGTCCTCAGAACATGAGCCTTTTTTTCCATGGTATATGTTCAGTCTAGAACCTTTCATCATCCTCATGGCAGATTGAGTACCACTCGAATCAATCTCTAGCTAGGTCTGGCTGGATGTTCAGTCCATATCTATAACTGGCGGTCTTATTGCACCACAAAAGATTGCTGGCCATGATGCAGAATTATCTGGCATCTTTCACATATATTTCATTCACTTGGGAGGTGTGGGGAGAAGGGGAATCCTCAGTAAATGTGACAAACAGTGGCCCCAACATTCACATGTACCAGTGCAGACAGATAATTGTCCATAGATGCATGTTGAGCAAGCAGCTGCTTTTTTGTATGCACATATTTTGCGGGCAAAGCCCGGTTGCCCTGTAAAAGCAATTTAGCCCAGAAGCTTTTGAGTTAGAACAGCACAAAGGATGATATGAAAATTGGTGAAATTAAACTCCAGGAAAATTGAAATGATGTTTTTTATGTCAAGCATTAGATGTAAATGGGATGTGCCTGGGCATGTCACCAGCCTTTCCATCTTTGATGGAGAAATCGCATCAGATAGTCTTTCGGTCCTTAATCAGAGGCTAGAAGATGAGGTAATGCAGGTATCAACTATGGTAATTGGACTTTTCCCACCTTAAGAATGATGCCAGGCTTCAGTCCCATCTCCCACGTAATGAGCTGATAAATGTTAGGCACGTGACTTAATGGCAGCAAGATTGGATTGTTACAAAGAGCTGTATTGTGGGCTAATGAAAAGGCTGCCTGGAGCTAGTGCAGAATGGAGCAGCACGATAACCAGGGATGTGCAGAGTGGATTCTGCATACATGCTCCTTCCCTCTCTGTGCTGGGCTGCTGGCTGCCTGCTGGTGAGCAGTATGATTTCAAGATTTTGATGACGTCTGAAGCTGTAATGACTGGATCCTCGGTATGTTATTGAAGTTCTGGTACGCTAGATACTTATATCTGTGGGTAAAGAACTACATAAGTGCTGATTATTACTATTGCCAATTTGCCCCCCCCTTGTTAGCCCAGAGGTTAAGGGCACTTGGATTGGGATGTCTGCAGAGACAGTGGATTTTGTAGCCTCCTCACTGCAGCCCTGGAGTGCATTCCTCCCTGAGCTCAGGAGGGGCACATACCCTATCTAAACCTGAATGTATGTATAGTTTCAAAAGTCATTCGGCACTTCAAATTGAGTTGGTTTTAGGGGTTATTTCTAATGAGATTTTAGTTGGCTTTATGCAAGGTGGACAGCCATGCTACCACAAGCTATGCTGACTATTATTGAATGGTGGCAGCACCTTTAATTACATTAATATATAACATATATATATATAAAATATAATACATATAAATACATTAATAGACCCCTCCCCCCATCATGGATCAGGACGCCATTGTGGTAGGCATTGTACAAACTCAGAACAAAAAATGGTCCAGTTTTTCACCAGCTAAGCAGGGTTGGGCCGAGTCTGCACTTGGAAGATGGGATATCAACACCGGTAATATCCTCTGGGGTAATTACATTCTGACTATATGAATTTAGTCTGCATTATCAGTTGGATATGGTAGTCCTCACTTCTGGTCCCCAAGTAGTGTGTACTGTAGCTGTGTGCTCTTACGCAGTTTGTCCCCTTAGCAGGGGAAGGCAAGTGAGGTGTATATAGGCCCTGTCTATAACGGGCTTCTTTGCACTGATGTAGATACACCAGTGCAGAGTCCCTGCTTCCTCCCCAAGTGTAGCTACACTGCACTGATGTAAAATGGGGGCAATAACCAGAACGACTTACCCCAATAACTTCCTGGGCTAAACTGCTCTGCTGCAGGCCACATTTCACACCAGTGTAGCGTGCCTACATTAGGGGTTAACACTTTAACACTGATGTAATGACACTGATTTTATTTTACCTATGGTGATGAAATTGCATCAGTGCAAATTACCCTAATCTAGAGGAGCCTGTAGTGAATTAGTGTGTTTTGTTTTGTTTTGTTTTTTGCTTTGTAAAACTCTGCAAGGTCCTCCATCCGGATGAAAGGTGGATATAAGAAAGAACCTTATCCATTCAGTAAAGAATGTTATGGGAATAAAGAATGTTATGGAACCTTATCCATTCAATAAACAATGTTATGGAAAATACAGACTTGCAGCCTTATACATCGATTGTTAAAAATAATTGTTTTGTAAATTAGCCAATTATACAAATCTTCAAACATAAGACACCTTTCAGAAAGGGTCAGATGCTTGAATAGGGGAACCGTTAACACATCCTTAAATAAGGTGGGCCTGATTCTTGCTTACATGAAGGCCCCTTTACATTGCTTTAGCTACTACAAAATTACATTAAATTTATACACTTACACTCATTTTAAAGGGCCCCTTTATACTTTATCATAGTAGTGAGCAGGAGCCCTACTTATGGATCAGGATCTCATTGTGCTAGGTACTGAACAGACAGATGGCCTCGCCCCAAAGACCTTACAATCTAAGTATAAAAGAAGTGGATATAGCAGCTGGATGGGGGAAGCAAAAGGAAACAATGAGATAATATTGGCTAGCATAATAGGCAGTGGTATCAGCACACCAGCATCCTAATCAAAGTGATGTAAAGTGGCCGTAGTGTAAATAAGAATCAGGCCCAGTGGCTCTATAATGGGTCTAATGCTGCTCTCATTGAAGTAAAAACTGTGTGTGTGCAAGAAAGCAGCAATGGTTTTGCTGTTCTCTTCGTTCTCATGAATGAGAACGAAGAGAACAGGGAGACAAAAAGATGGAGATTGTTCTTTTGTAATTAAAGACACAGGTAGGCCCTGCCCTGTTCCTGCAGTGACATGCAACCATAATTTGTCATCATTATCCATTTAAAACACAGTTCCTGACTTCTGTTTCTAAAACATTATAGATTATTTAAAATAAAATATTTTCTACCTTCTGACACACTTTTTGAACATGTTTCCTTTTTATTTTTTGGTTTTTTGCTCATTTTGACCTTTGTAAATAGGCTGGTCATTTTTCATTTTTGTCCCTAGTTAATTTTACTCTCTGGTTCCCATGTACTAATAAAACACAATCATTTAGGTTCACAACATTACCTCTCATGAGGGATTCCATAAAATTTATTTTTGAATAAAATACGCTCCCAAAAAATCCTCACTAAAACATTTCTATTAATATTGCCCAACGTTTTCAAAAGTGACAAATGATTTTTGGATGCCTAACTTGGAACTTGATTTTCAGAGGGCAGGTGCTGAGGTCTTGATCCACAAAGGGAGCGTTGCAAAGCCTACGTTTTAGGTGCCTAGAGAATCACTGGAACAGCAAGGTGATCCACAAAGCCTGAATTAGGCACCCAGGCTCCCTATTCAATGAACAGGGAGAGATAAGTGCCTAGAAATGGTACCCACAAAAGGCAGCAAGCTAGGCAAGGAGCCCCATAAGGTAGTCAATGGGAGATGATGCCCTTCGTATGGTTACAGTTAAGCAGCTAACTCTGGCTGTAGGGAAGGCACCTATCTCTGCTAGCAATCCGCAGCCAGGAACCCCTCTCCTAGAGTTAGATGACTTAGGCACCTAAGCAAATTCTTGTCAGAAATGAAAGAGGAAGAGGAGAGAAGGCTTGAGCAGGGGTCCTCTACCACTCAGGAGGTGCCCTAACTACTGGGCTATGGGCTGTTCTGATGTGAGTCTTCCTGGGTCTCTCTTGTTGAAGCCATTCCACTTTGGATAAACAATTAAATAGTTATTGGCCCAAAGACAGCAAGAGTGACTCCATAGTCTGATGGTTAGGCCACCCACCTGTGGGGGTTGGAGAACCTGGGTGCAGTCCCCCTGCTCCAATAACTCTAATTATTTATCCAAAGTGGTTGGCTTCAATAGAAGAGATTGAGGGAGTCCCACATCAGAATATCCCATATCCTAGTGGATAGGCCACACTCCTGTGAGGTGAGTGGCCCCTGTTCAAATCTTCTCCCCTGAACAAGGAGGGAGTGTTGAACCTGGGTCTCCCACACCTTGGGTGAATGTACTAACCACTGGGATAAACGTTATTAAGGACTTATCCCCATCTCCTCTGGCCAGATTTTGAATGGGCATGCACAGCACATACCTACTGGATTGGGCCCCGCAGGCAATTTGTGAGTGAAATCCTGGCCCCACTGAAGTCAATGGCAAAATTCCTATTGACAGAGTAGAGCCAGGATTTCACTCAGTGTCTCTGATCACAACCATGTGGGCTCTCTCACTAGCTCTAAGAGCCATAATTCATCTCTCAGGCTTTATTCATAGCATATCTTCTGTATTTTTGCGAATTGCTGGACTTAGTCTGCTCTAAATATCATTTGTGCCCAAACAATATGTGGTTAAAACTTGATTAGTAACCGTGGCAACAAGCAGTGTTTCACCTATACCAGAGACCTAGGCTATCACTAGTTCTCTTCCTCTAACCAGTTCTGCACAGTGTTAATTTTGTTGACATTGACAGGCTCTCCTAGTCATTTAACTAGTGTGGCCAATACTCCTTCCTCTGAGGACAACCCAGAGTATACTGCCTGTATGCTGCTGGTGCAACTCTGTCTACATGTCCTCCAGGTTGCTGATTAGGTCATGATTTGATTAATCAACAGTCATCAGTGAAGTGTTTTTGTTGTTGTAGTTGGATTGTTGGTTTGTTTGTCATTGTTTTTGATTTTTTTGGTGGGGTGGAGGAAGCTGTGTGTGTGTGTGTGTGTAAAACTGTAAGCAGGAGTTGTCCTGATTCAGGTTCCCTTTATCTGAAGCCACCAAAATGTAAAGTATGTTTGTTAAAAGGCCATCTCTAAAATTAAAGTGTCAGCAGATGAAAAGCAGTTAGATCTTGAAGCTGATGATAAAGTGGAAGGCAATTAGAATAAGATTTTTTAGGGAGGATGTTACTTCCTCCCTCCAAGCCTTCAAGTCTGATGGACAAATGGAATGGTAGGTTTGACAAGATTTCAGGAAAACTGCTAGAAATTGACAAGCTTTTGACATATTTAAAAATGCCTCAATTCATAAGGCAGCTTGGAAGAACACGCAAAGAACTGTAGGATGAAAATTAAAAAAAACCCCTCGAATAACATACATTTTCAAAACCTCAGGAAGAAAAGTGATCATTAATATATAGTACATTGAGCATTCCTTTTAAATGCATATAAAGGTTAATTGCTACTTATCTTAGAGGTCACACTATGCAACTCAACATGCATCTCTGCCATGCTGCTTGTAGAAATTTACAGAAATAAGATGGAGTCCAGGGTCACATGAGTAAGTCCTGGTGACTCATCAGATGTAACCTGTGGGTTCTTTCCCTGGGCTTATTGTACCTTTGAGTTCCTTTAATGGGCTATCAAGCCACTAGTGCTGCAGTCATTCTGTCTAGGGTGTCAACCAGAAACACAGCACGAGTTGAAATACAGATACATCAAACATATCCATAACTTCCAACACATATATGACACATGCACATAAACAATATCACCATACTTAGGAAATTATAACCTTTCTAACGGTATCTGACATGGCATATCTCACATGAATTATTGTAATTTTGAAGCATTGATGTTACATAATATTATAAATGGTCCCCCCCGAATCCAGCCAGCGTCACAGGGCTATTCTAAAATACTGCAGGGAAAGTTTTTCTCATCAGAGTTCTAGCCCAGTGAAGCAGCACAAAGCAGTTTGGCTGCAATAGTTGTCTGTGAAACTGCTGAGTTGCCATCTACTACAAATTCACAGAAGTTCCTAATTTTGTCTTTAGGAGGAAGAGTGGGAGGGTATATAAGTTTTTGTATTTTCACCATTTATAAAACAAAACACAGAACCAAAAGTTTGAAAAAATCTGACTTTTTCATTTGGGTCTTCCATTGTCTTCAATCTGAGATTTAGGCAAAATACTTAACTTCTCTGCCTCAGTTTCCCCACATTTCGGAAATGGAGAACAGATTTGGAAATAACCATGAAGCTAAAAGTTTAACCTAGCAAATACTTGCAAAGTGAAATGCTTATGGTTTTTACTATGTATTTACATGAGTTGATTGGAAATTCCAAATCTTATTTTTTTCCTGTTTTTGTTTAGCTCAGACTGATATGGCTGTCCTGGTATCAGGAGTTCTACTTTCCAGAGCCACCCACTTTTCTACTTGACCCAAGTACTGAAACATCAGTCTGCTGGATACAAAAGAAACTCCAAATTAACTTCTTTGCCTTGGTTTCCTCATCCTTCAAAGTAAAAGTAATAGCACTTACCTACCTAATAGAGATCATGTAGATTAATTAGCTCAGGTTTGTAAAACCTTTTGAAGATTAAAGTGTTTTATAAGTACCAAGCATTATGAGTGAAATCTTGTCTATATTAGAGATGCACCTGTTCTGAAGAATGACATTTCCTTTAAGGAAAGTACATTTTGAGGCCTAAGAATGTTGACAATGTCATTTTAATTTTACAGTCTTCATCATCTGCAACTCACTTTCCGTTTTCTTTACATCTTCTTTAAATAGTCTGTCTGTTTAAACACCTGTATTAATACAAGTGAAATAAGCTTTTTCAATCTAGTTTCTAAGCATTTAAAAGATATGTGCTCTAGGCAGTTTCTGAGATAATGGAATTTCCATATTGCTTTAATTACTGCAATATTTCCTGTTAATTTGCTCTCATTAGAGCGGTACCTGCATATTCTAATAGCTTTCTAATCAACACTAAATTTGCATTATTATTTTGTTAGCCCTCAAATAATGAAAACAATGGTCTCAAGCAAACCTGCAGTGTGCATATTAATATGTGAAAAGGTGCAGAGTGAAAAATTAGAAACTTGAAATCAGCATTCTTTGTTTAAGCCAAGAACAGTTTTTTTCAAGAGCAATACTGTACATATATGGGATCATAGAATCACAGAACTCTATGAGCCACCTTTAATGAAAACTTAGTAGGATTATTTTTATTTATTTGCATTACTGTAGTGTCTAGGAGCCCTAGCTATGGACCAGGACCCCACTGTGCTAGGTGCTGCACAAATACAGAATAAAAAGATGGTCCATATTCCAAAGAGTTTAGAATTCATTAAGTGACAAAACCCAGACAAGCAACTAAAGGAATGATATTTACACTTATATGACCAAATTCTGCTAGACTTACTTTTGTTGAGTAATACCTTACTCCTGGCAGTAGGTTGTAGTGCAGACTGACTGGTGGCTAGTCTACCCTAAAAATACTGATTATTATTGACCATTTGTATTGCAGTAGCACCTAGGAGCTACAGCTGGTCCGAAAAAATGGTGACAAAACCTTTTCGGTCACAAAACACTATTCACAGACATTCACATCCCAAATGAATGTCCTAATTGACTAGCCCTAACCAGGGCTTTGGTCTATTCTCTCTCTCTCAGGATTATGGGAGCTTTTGAGAGTGAGGCTGTGTTTGTTATGCTCTGTGTGTGCTAGCTGGGTTTCTGTTAGTGTGTTTTGTTTTTGTTTTGTTACTTGCTGTTTCTTTGTTTTAGGGGAGTTGTTGGTTCCCCTCCCCCCCTTTTTTTTCCTTGAAGGGGTGGGTGGTTTTCTCCATGCCGTCCACTTGCAATTTGACCTACAAGTATGGGATCCAGTGTGTGCCTGCTGTCTCCTCATGTTGGAGTTACTGAGTGTACACATGGTTATTGGCTGTGCTAAAATAAAATCTGCCTCTCAGATAAGTAAATCTATAGTGATTTTCCTGGCCCAGGAGCACTTTGTGAATCATTTGGTACAGGAGGGACTCTGGGTCAAGGACTCTTTTTCCCCTTGTTTACTCCTGCTACTAAAGGTGTTTTTGCCAGTGTCCCTGACCCCTCCCTCTTCATAATGAGACGCTAGTGTCTGCTCTCTCCTCATAGGGGAAGTAGTTTTTTCTGCTAGGCTGATTCCATTAGGCTGCAAGAACTCAGATGTGAGGCATGTTATGTCATGCCGGCGCCAGGTTTATGTGGTTCTAAATAACTCTGAACAGCCCTTGAACCTGGTTTTCAAGCACCACATATATGAAATCGGGGTGGATTATACCGTGTTTGCTATCTGTGAAAACATTAAATGTTTTCCTGTGGAGTGACCCTGGTCATCTGTGGAGATCCTGCCCATGCACTGCTGGCTTGGGGGTTCTTCATAAGAATGTGAGACATCAAGGACCAACAGGAAACAGAGCCTGCCTCTGCACTGCCAGTTTCTATCTCCCCTCCTCGTTGAATGTGGTCTGCCATTGTCCAGGGAGCAGCCCCCCCGAGGAACCCTCTGTTGTGCTCTCATCACCCTGCTGAGGAAGCAGAGACAGGTTCTAGCAATGGGAATGAAGAACAGACTGACAAGACGGATTCATATGGAGCTGTTTTTAAAAGGTCTAAGACTTTGGAGGCCCTTGAACTGCTAGCAGCAGCTGAGGACAGAGCTGTTCACCCTGAGAAGGAGGACAGCATTTCGTTGGCTGATAGCTCCTTGCCTGGAGCTCCCAGTGGGGTACTGTCTTCCCCTGCCATGGTGAGTCCTCAAGCCCCGGATTCCACATGCTGCAGTGATTGACTCCTCCCTGGTTCCTGTTGTCCTAATGGGATAATTTGGGTACTGTGTGAAGGAGATTAGTCACTTTTTGGATAGCACTAAAGGGAGGCAGGGAGTTGAAGTTGAGGCCTATTTCCTTGATTTACAGTGTGTTGTTTACTCAGCTGCCCTTGTCTTGAGAGATACCTCAGTTATAGGAAACATTTCTGACTCAAAGAGCTGTTGGGCAAGGTGAGGAAGCATGTGAGGATTGTTCAAGATATACAGGCTTCCACATGGCTCATTTTGTTCAAAGTAATTCCACTTTCCATTATTTTTGCCTGCTACTTGGCTCTCTCCGTCTAGTCTCTATGGTGCTGCTCAAATTTGGCTCTCTAAATATTAATGGGTGTTGGAATGGTCATAAAAGGGCACAACTCTGAACCTCAGTCAGACAAAAATGAGTTGCTGAGGTCCTTTTTCAAGAGACGCACTCAGCCCCTGATAATCAGGGGAACTGGTTGAAGGAATGGGATGGGGAAGCTTTCTTGAACCCTGGCTCCAACGTCACTGCTGAGGTAGCTGTTTTTTTTCCCAAGGTGCAGGGGCACAGATCCTCTCTGTGAAGGAAACTGTGCAGAGCCAGCTCAAATAAGTTGGGTCACGCATTGACACCAATATTATTAATCTCTTTTCTGTGTATGTTCCTCCTCCGGGTTGAGGTTGTGTTTCCATGGATTGTGTCCAGGCCATGCATGGCTGTGACCTGGATACTATTATTGTCCTGGGAGGGGATTTTAATTGCATGTAGATTAAGTTTTAGACAGAAACCATGAGAAGCCACACCCTCAGTCAGCCAGGGAACTGTAGTGTCTCCTACAGAACTTTGGGCTAGTAGATGTTTAAAGGTTCTCTCACCGCACTGTTAGGCAGTGCTCTTGGCTGAAAGACTACTCCCAACCAGGTCTCAGGGGCTAGACTGGATCACTTTAATACCATGAAGTCCAGTGTGAATATGTTTGTGCAGTCGTCCAAGTCTGATCATTGTTATGTCTCTTTTAGTGTGTTTCTCCCTTTTCCTGCCTATGCTACCCACTAGCACCTGAATATCAAATTACTACAGGACTTGAATTTCACCCAGATGTTTGATGTGTTTTGGGAGCACTGACAACAGTACAAGCCCCTGTATGAGTCCCTGAGACAGTGGTGGGATGTCGGAAAGGTCCAGATCCAACTGTTCTGCCAGCGGTATATCCAGGCTGCCCCATGATTCTTGCATCAGGCCATGAGTGCCTGGAAAGAGATACCTTGGACCTTCATGGCAACCTTGATTGTGGGAAACTCAGTGCAGATTCACTAAACCTTAAGTGAGAAGTACCAGCTCCTGAGGTGCTTGTTGGAAGAGAAGATGACTAGTCCAGGCCCGTTTTTACTCAGCTCCATGGAACTGATGCTTCCACAAGATTCTTTTTTGAGTTAGAGAAAAAGTCTACAGATAGTCAACAGCCTTTTTGCCTACAGCTGCCAGATGGCTGTCTGATGCCTGGCCCTGCTACTGAGATCCAGAAAGCAGCTGTTTCTTTTTACAGTACTCTGTACTCACCTAAAGCCTGTGATAGGCTGGCAATGGAGGAGCTGCACCTGGGGTTGCCCCATCTGACTGGTGTGGAGCAGCAATGCCTGGATGCCCTGCTGTCACTTCAGGAGCTCTCTGTTGCAATCCAGCAGCTCTCTACAGCCAAGGCCCCAGTTACTGATGAGCTGCAATCTGAATTTTACAATCATTTATGGCATCTTATCGGTCCTGACTTTTTTCTGGTGGCACTGGAGTGTATCTAGGAGAAAGAGCTGCTTTCTCAGCAGTTGCCGCAGGACAGTGATCACCCTGCTGCACAAAAAAGGGGATCTCTGTGACTCATGGAACTGGAGATCTATTTCTCTTCTTGGTTCCGACTATAAGATTTTATCCAGGGCTTTAGCCAACCGACTGAAGGACTGTCTGGACTCTTTGATACACTCTGATCAAATATATTGTATTTGTACCGCTGTATTTTTGAGAATTTGTTTTTAATTTGTGATGTTTTTACTGTTAGCAAACTTTGTAATCTGGATGTGAGACTTGTTTCAGTGAACCAGGAAAAGGCCTTTGATAGATAGTTATCTTTTTAAAACAGCAGAAGCTTTTGGAATTGGGCCAGTATTCTCTTCATATATTTCTTTATTGTACCATAATGTTTTTAGCATCTTAAAGACTAACAGGGGGTTTAGCCATTTTATTCAGGCTGGGTTGATCAGGCTGGGTTGATCAGGCTGTCCCAAGTGATTGTTCCTAGCCGGTCAAGCAGGAAATCAGCCAAAACTCTTGCTGTTCAGACTAGAATCCAGTGTGTGCATTTTTTGCATAAGGTCCTTGTTGAATTCCAGGCAGCACTACTTCAGAGGGCTACTCAATATTTGCAGAAAGTTTTTGTAAGGATTGTTCTTCTAGAAAGTGAATCCTGTGTTCCCCTCACTAGTTGTCTCCCCTTCTGTGGATAAGATCTTGTGCAACCAGGCAGTGTTGTCCTGGAACAGTTTGGTGCGTGTTCCTTTTGCAACCGTGCCCAAGAAGCAGCTCTATGGCATGTGTGTCAAGGTGAAGCATTATGCCATCCTCTCTGATCTCCCTCATACAGCCTGATGCCCCGTCCTTGGGTGACCCTATTACCTCGGCTTGAAGGACATTGTACAAACCTCTTCCTAAGCACTTGGGCAACTTGCAGCCGAGGGTCCTGTATAGCATTGTAACAACCAGTCATTTAGTACTTTGCAGTGCTCCTTGTGTTCGGCTTCAGAGACAGTGTTTCATGTATTACTGCACTGCCCCCATTTGATTCCTCTTTTTTTGCAGGAGCAATTTTTCAGTGGCTTGGGACTGGTTTTCCCCAAGCCTGTGTGTTCTTGGAGTGAGATGCAGTGTTTGCATTCGGCCAGTTTCCTGCCTGGCTAACTTTTTGCTGTGTCAGGCAAAACTAGCTGTTTTGAAACCTCACCAGAACAGAATGGCCAGGGTAGAGTGAGATGAGGTGCTAGAGCTGTTCTGAAGCTAGCTAAACCTGTTAAAGAGACAATGTGGGTAGCATAGTATCTTTTATTGGACCAACTTCTGTTGGTGAAAGAGACAAGCTTTCAAGCTCTTCTTCAGGTCTGGGAAAGGTAATCAGAAAAGTTGGTCCAATAAAAGATATCACCTCATCCACCTTGTCTCTCTAATATCCTGAGACCAACATGACTACAACACTGAGATAAAACTGTTAACATTTCTGTTCCACACTATCAAGTTAGAGCTCACTACACTGAAATAAGCAAAACCAAGGCAGACTCTTACATAAGGCCTGGTCTACATACACAGTTGTAGCAGTTTAAGGCTATGTCTTCCCTGTAAAAAATAGATGTGTTTTTTCTATCTCAATGTACAGTCCTAGCGGAGCCATGGCACAGCTAGCTTTTAACTCCATGTAGCTAGTCAAGGTAAATAGCAGGTGGGGGATATAGGCTGACCTCGCCTAGCTACATGGAGATAAAATCTACCCATGCCTTATCTCCACAAGGGTTTTGTATCATTAGCTCTCTCCATGTAAAGACACACCTGTATTTGCAATGAAGACGTAGGCGAAAAGTATGATTCTAAACAGATTTAAGTTAAACAGGTCCAACTTTGCATGTAGAAAAGCCCGCAGTGACCATCAACTCCAGGTGGAAAATGAGGCACAAAGCACAGTCCAAACCCATTGGCAACCAATGTGACAGAGGAGAGATCGAGGCTTGGTTTACACTACAAACTTATGTCGGTTTAACTATGTCGCTCAGATAGCAGATCTGATGTCGTCTTGGCAGATAGATGTCATCTTGATAGATGATAGATGATAGATGTCATCTATAGATGATACATAGATGATAGATGTCATCTTATCAGAAGATGTCGTCTTGGCAGATAGAATACCTACGCCAACGGAAGAAGCTCTCCCATCGACAGAGATCATATCTTCATTACGTGCTACAGTGATGTGGCTGCAGCATGGTAAGTGTAGATAAGCCCGGAGACAGAGAGATACTTTCTGCTCCAAAATAAGAGGAAATGCAAGAAGGATATTTCCTCACGGTTTCAAGAACTACAGAAAACTTGCCCTCAGAAAGCGAGGAGGTAACAATTGTGCCCTTACAATGTGGGTGAAAGGAGGGAGTCAGAAGAGATGGCATTGTGCTATGTAGTCATCTGTCATCAGATCAGAAACAGTCAGAAATGGCAGTACATATGGAAATCCGATTGTAGCTACCTTTAACATTTCCATTAGGTGTCTGCTCCTTTTTTGTTTCAGTACCTAGACAAGAAGCTTCTCATCCCAATGAAGTCTCACTGAATTGAATTCATACCAGTTACCTTGTCTGCAGTATGGGAGGGATTTTACTTCACCCACCTTTGTAAAATCTCTAATGATAGTCACTGAATAAGTACAATGTGTTATTGTTTTTCAGTTGCCTTGAACAAGGACATTTACTAAATGATAATTCTAGCATTCAGATGTAAGATGATGACATTGAAATTAATCCCTCCTCTGGAGGACGATTTGAAGAAATTCAAATAATGAAGTGTTGGCATTGAAATTCAGTGCACTGGTTTAAATAAAGGTGTGATTTTAACTAATTTAGTTAAACCAATGCAAAAGATTGTGTGGCCACTCTGATTTTGGTTTAAACCAGATATAGCTTAAATCATTTAGGTATTGATTTAAGCTAAACTGCTATAAACCACTCTTAAACCAAAATAAGTGTATCTACACAGGTATTTGCACTGATTCAACTAAATCAGTTTAAAATCCCACCTTTAGTTAAAGTAATGCATTAATTTCAGTGTCAACACTTCACTGCTTAAAGTTCTGCAGATCCCACTGGCATAGGTTATTTCTACATATCTTACTGCCCTCTACCCAGAATTAATTCACTCATTCATAAATTGTCTAGCATTTCTGATTGTAGACATAACCTTCAGTATAGAAAATTATGCACATTTTGAAACTGCAGACACAAGGAAACAATAGCCAGTAAGAGAAAGGTGAACATGTCATTCCATGGATTTGCATTTAAATGCTCACATGGTTAACCCTTTCACTGTTGATACTCTTATCAGGAACACTGACTTATTGCTACTGGATACCCGATGTTATCCATTGTTACTGGATATACCCTTCACGTGCTGGCAGTCTACTTATCTGAAAGGACCTTGTAAGCCACTGAGGCCAGGTCTACACTACAGACTGATATTGGTATAACTATGTTGATCAGGGGTGTGAAAAATCCACACCCTTGAGCAACATACCTATGCTGACCTAGCCCCCTGTGTAGATAGCGCTGTGCAGATGGGAGAGCCTCTCCCGCTGACATAGCTACCATTTTTGGGGAGGTGGACTAACTATGCGGATGGGAGAAGCTCTCCCATCGGCGAAGTAGAATCTTCACTAAAGCAGTTCCCTGTAGCATTGTATGTGAAGACAAGCTGTAAGGCTGCACATTTTAGTATTCTGATAGTCTATTTATCTAGTACGTTGATGTGAAAATTCAAACATAGATGCTTGCTACTGTTTTTAAAATATATATCTTTTTTGTCTATTTAGAATGTAAGCACCGCAGAATAGGGAAAGGCTGATGCTCTGTGTTGTACAGTGTCAGCACAACAGGACCTCGTTGTAAGCTGTTTCCTAGTTTAGACATTACAGTAATAAGCCTGATTAATAATTATGGGAAAATGGTGGGAGCATTGTAACTACCCTGCCCTCTGAGCAGACTAGGAAGGGGGACAGGGGAAAACCTGCTTTTCAAAACAAGTCAGGACTTCCATGAATGTTCAAGTCTGTTTGGGGTTTTTTTTTGTTTTGTTTTGTTTTTGTATCAGCTGATGAGCTGAAGGGATTCTGTGTGGTTTTGCATTTCTTTGTAAGTCTGAGGTATGCAAAACTAGAACCAGTTTGCTGCCAGATTCCTTTTTATTTCAATCCCCAAAATCCAGTGTGGTAGGAGAGACAACACACAAAAGGTTGGGGGAGAGTTTGCTCCATCTCTGCAATAGACAAATCAAGGTGGTTTGAGTTTGATTCCGTAAAAACTGGTCACTGGGGTGTTGCCAAATCAGAAGCAGGGGTGGTTCTCATCTAGGAACCAACGTGCTTGGACCTGGCTTCGATTTCATCTGAACTGCCCTCCTACCTCCACCACACCCCCAAATTCAGTGGTGGGTTTTTGGGGTGGGGTTTTTTTTTTTTTTTGGTGTCTTGTCCCATCTCTACAATGGAGGCGTCTCCAACAACTGGTTGAAAATGTTTTGACTCAAGATTGTTGTTCTTGCTGTTCCGTGGGACCTGCTCGAGCCAGGGGCCGGGGCCCTGCCTCTGGTTGCGCGGGGGAGAGCGTGAGCGGCGGCTCGGTCGGGATAACAGGCCTGGCTGGCCGGTCACCCTACGAGGCAGCCCGGCTTGCTGCTATATCCGCCCTGCGGCTGCAAGGCGCCGCGTCAGCAGAACTGCCGCCCCCAGGCTGCGCTGCTGCAGGCGCGGGGCGGCCCGGCAGCTCCGGGGGAGGCGGAGGCCAGGCCCGGCCACCTTCCCCTTCCCCACGTGATGCCTCCGGGGCGGGTCCGGGACTGGCCCTAGTCCGCTCGCGCCGCCTGCCCCAGACCGTCCCGGCAGCGCGTTGTTGAGCGAGCCGGGCCGGGGGAGAGAGACGGGATCCTGCTGCCCCTGCTGGGTCTCCGCGCCGCCTGGTCCAGCGACCCTCTCGGCTCCCTCCCCCCGCCAGCATGGGGCGCCTGCCGTGGTGCCTTTTCCCCGTCCTCCTGCTCTCCCAGCTGCGGGAGTCGCTGGCCGACACCCCGGCCAACTGCACCTTTGAGGACCTGGAGGGCACCTGGGTCTTCCAGGTGGGGAAGGGGGGCCAGAACCGGCACATTAACTGCTCGGAGATGGGTAAGTGCTGGGGGTGGGGGGCATTGCTCCCTCCTGCCCTTTATTCCCCCCCCCCCACCGTTTATTGTCTTTCTCCATCTGGTTTTCTCTTTCTTATTCCTTTGCCCCCCGTCTGGCCGGCACGATAAAGTGAGACTCTTTCAGACAAACAAGCTTTGGTTAAAATCCTTTTTCCAACAAACAAAGAAAAGCCCTTTGGCCCCTGAAGAGTGTTGGTAAAATATGTTCTGTGCCACTGCCTTTTTTTTAAAATCCAGGGGTAGTCTGATCCACTCCTGTTTGAACAGCTTTCTTTCTCCTGTTCCCCCAACCACTTAGTGGGAAACTAGATACCCACGGGGTATTTGTGTAAGGGAGGTTGTCGGGAAACATGGCCCCTTGTCCCTATAAGAACTCAGTGGAAACGTGTACATTTTGTTTCTTCTCTTGAAATAACTTCGTTCTGGTTCATGTTCAGCTGTTCTTAGGAAATTCCCACTGTGATGTTACCCAACTCTAGAGATGTATCAGTTCAGAGATCAAAAGAGGAAGTAGAAGGAGAACTTTGTGTGAGCCTGGGCAGTTCTGTAGGGAACTGAATCTGAGCTCCAAAAACTGCTCCAGAACTTTTCTTTTATAAATATTGACATTTTCATTCTCTTACTAAGCAGCAATGTGTTATGACAAATTCAGGAGATTAGAATGGAAGATAGTGACCAACAGTGGAATTTCCCTCCAAGTCTCATCATGTGTGGCTAAAGGGCACATTCGTTGCAAATTAATCAAGTCTACAGATCTGAGTAATTTGTGTTTTTAAGGCTTGTAACTTTAAATAGGAAAGCTGCATCTGATTTCTTCATTTCCTTGTCTTTTTTGACCTTGCTCATGCCAGGAACAAAGACTCTTTGTTACTTTTGTGTTTAAAAAGTGGTTGTAGTTAGTCTTGGATGCCTTTTCTAATGGGGGCAAGCATCTGGATCCTCAAAGGTACTTGAACCCCTAACCCCCAGACTTAGGCATCTAAGCCCCATTTTTAGAAGTGTCTGTGGTCCTCCTCCTGACTGCCATGTAACCTGGAGGTGCCTAAACTCACTCAGCATCGACATTTTTTGCAGCAAAGTGTGCCTAACTTCTTGCCTCTGGGCATGCCCCCTGCTGCCTCACCTTAGGGGTATTTTACACTTTGAGCTGAAGGTGCAATTCCCAGCTCCAGGAAACACAGTCATGCTAGCTCTCATTAATCTAGTGCCTTAAAAATGGAGTGTAAGGAGCTAACCACCCCAGCTATGGGCAAGGGCCCATCACAGATCTAGTTACTTGGGCTGCTATCCCCTCCCACCTCTTGTGCTGCCACAGCTATGCTCTGTTGTTAGTATATCTCCTCAGGCAAGGAATCACCTCAGCTCAAAGTGTAAACATACCCTGTCTCCTACCTAAGCCCCAGAGTAATCCACAGACAAGGGAACTAACTGCCTTAGAATCATAAAAACATTGGGCTAGAAAGGATCGCAGGTCACCTCCTCTAACCCCCTGCCAAAATGCAGGATTTGTTGGGTCTAAATCCATCCAGGACAGAACGCTATCCAGCCTCCTTTTGAAAACCTCCAGTGAAGGAGCTTCCACAACCTCCCAAGGCAATCTGTTCCATTGTCCTACTGTCCTTACAGTGAGGAATTTTTTCCCGAGATTTAATCTAAATCAGCTATGCTGTAATTTGAACCCATTGCCTCTGGTCCTGCCCTCTGTGGCAGTAGAGAACAACTTTTATCCATCTTTTTTATGGCAGCCTTTCAAGTGTTTGAAGGCCAGTTATCATGTCCCCACTTAATCTCCTCTTTTCCAAACTAAACATAGCTGTTCTTTCAGTCTTTGCTCATATGGCTTGCATTCCATCCCTTTGGTTTTCTTTGTCGCTTGGCTCTGGATCCTTTCCAGTTTCTCTCCATCCTTTCTATATATTGATGACTAAAACTGGACGTAGTACTCTAGCTGAGGCCTAACCAGTGCTGAGTAGAGCAATACTATCACTTCCCATGACTTGCATGCTATGCCTCTAAAATTGCATTTGCTTTTTTTGCAACAGCATATCATGACTGACTCACACGGAGGTTGTGATCACAACTCCCAGATACTTCTCAACAGTGCTGCTGTCAAGCCAATTTCTCCCCATTCTGTGTTTGCACATTGGCTTTCCTTTCCTAAGAATATGTGAAGACACACTCCAATCCAGAAGTCGATCTAATAAAACCACCTCCAAAAAAACGTAGCGCTGCGTCGACGGGTACTCATTTCCTGTCAGCGCAACGTAGTGGAGATGGACATGCAAAACGGACGTTACAAAGTCGATGGGAGTTACGCAAGTTACTCTATGTAACTTGCGTAACTCCCGTTGACTGCCACCGAATTTGCCAATCAGTGTAGACCAGGCCTAAGTGTAGCATCTCTACATTTGTCTTTGCTGAATTTCATTTTCTTGTCTTTAGCCCAGTTCTCCAATTTATCAAGATCCCTCTGAATTTTCCAAAGGGTTGGCAATCCCTCCCATCTCCTCCATTCTTCAAAGGGTTGGCAATCCCTCCCATCTCCTCCATTCTTCAAAGGTTTGGCAACTCTCCCCCCCCCCCCAGCTTTGTGTCATCTGCAAATTTGATCAGTGTGCTCTCTATTCCTACATCCAGGTAATTAATAAAGATGTTAAACAACACCGGATCCAGAACAGATCCCTGTGGAACCCCACTTGAGACCTCCTTCCAATCTGACATCTTTCCATTGATGGTTGCTCTTTGTTTGTAGTTGTTTAACTTCTTATGTATCCACTTAAGGGTAGTTCTGCCAAGCCCATATTTTTCCAGTTTACTTTAGCAGAATGCCATGCTGATGTGTAGGACCCAATCTGATAGGTGTGCTCAGAGGCAGCCTAACTCCACGCAAAAGAGTGGGGGCAAGGGACGACAACAACTTCCCTCATAATATATAGCCCAGTGGTTAGGGTTCCCACCTGGATGTGGGAGATCCTGCCGTTACAAGTCCCCTCTTCACCTGATGAGAGAGGATTTGAACAGGGGTCTGCAACCTTGCAGGAGAGTGCCCTAACCACTGGGCTAGAGAGCGTAATTCTCACTCTAGCCCAATTGATCCTTTAATTTAATCATTAAATATTGAGCCAGAGAGTGAGATGTGATAGCCCAATGGTTAGAGCATTCACCTGCGGGGTAGCAGATCTCTGTTCTCACCTGGCAGACGAGTGAATACCTTAGCCACTGGCCTAAAAGTTATGAGGGAGCTTCTCCCCCTCTCATTTAGTCTGTTTCCCACTGTTTTGTGTGGAGTTATACTACCTCTGACCACACCTACTGGATTGGTCCTACACACACACAAATTAGACGGAAGAATAACCATCTTCCCCTGGTTCCAGCTACCAGAGATAGGCACCTCCTGCTCCTGCAGCTGGGACTTAGAAAGGGTGGGTCTTAGACACACTCCTCTCATTGCCATCTCCCTGCCTAGCTTGCTAAGGTTTGTGGGTAACGTTCTAAGGCACCTGTCTCTCCCCATTCCTAGGCGCGTAACTCAGACTTCGAGGATCAAAGGGTTTTTCTGTGGCTTGGAGGCATCTCAAAGTTAGTCGTTGCAGTGGATCTGGGCTGGCGACCTTTTCTTTTAAAAAAATTAAAGTGGTTTGGACCCGGCTACGTGCAAATCTGATTGCAGCCCCTTTTTTAACAGTTGTTTAAAAAACATTTAAAATGTTCTGCGTCGATGTAAATTTAATTGAGCGACGTTGGTGAAATAGCTGCTTTCTTCCCTAGCCCAGGGTGGGGATTGCACATAAATCATCTAAAATCTGGCCTTTTTCTCATATTCCGCCTTTGTTTTAATTTAGGATATCCCAGCCCTAAATTCCCTTCTCTGCTTCCAGTCACTCCACCTTCACACATCTGCCTGGATCTTATTACAGACTTCTCCAACACCTCCTCATCTCTTACTCCTGGGTGTGGCTGGATGGTGTTATTTAGGTCTATTGTTCCACTTGGCACTTCATAGCCAAAAAGACAGGTTCTTTGCCTGAAGAGCTTTACAATCACAATTAGGCTGATAGTATCAAGAGGAATTGAAACAAACCCTAACAGGAGGGGAGGTGGGAGAGAACTCTCTGGAGAGCTTGTTTTCTCTTTCATATTCTTCTGGGTTGGCTGTCTTTGATTTTCAGTCTGGCTGTGCTCTGCTGCTTCTCTTGCCGAGAGTTGAGATTTTAGTTGTGGGAAGTGAGCCTGGAGGGATTCTGAAGAGATGAAGGGTGCTTCTGCTGGAAGTGCCTTCCAGTGTTTGTTCTAGGCCACATGGCACTGAATGGCAGAGCACTTACAATACCTAGCAACAGGTGTGTGTTAAGAAACCACTTCTTGCTTTGCAGTGATAGGGCCAGTCATTTCACTGCTGATAATATCCAGAGTTAAGTAAGCTTGTATAATAGATTCCACTGAAGTAAAATAAATCTATGCCTGCAACAGATACTCAGTACTTCTCATGTGCCAAACCCAAATATATAAATCCTATAAAGCACTGAAAAAGTCTAGTGCACCAACAGAAAAAATATATCAAGCAAAAAATTGAGCCTGATAAACTTGTATCTGCCAATTTAGTGCTCTCTGTGTGTCCCATGAGACGTATTTTAAAGGTCTGATAGTGTAACTTTGTAAGCGCCACAGTCAACTTCAGCTTAACCGATCCATGTAAAAATTGTCTCATCTCTTCAGGAGCTGTGGAAAAAAAAGTAGTTGTGACTCTTCAGAAGTTGGATGTAGCTCAAGATGATCTGGGCAATTATGGCTTCTTCACCATAATTTACAATCAAGGCTTTGAAGTTGTAATAAATGATTACAAATGGTTTGCATTTTTTAAGGTAAGTTTAATTTTTATTCCATTTTTCATGTTTTTTTCCCCTCAAAATCTATCTGTACTCTTTCTCTTCATAGTGGTGTTGCCTAGTGGCTAGCATATGCCACTGGGACTCAAAGAGAACTGAGTTCCATTCTTGATTCTGCCACTGGACTGCTGGGTGATCTTGGGCAATATACTTCACCTAACTGTGCATCCTTTTCTCTATCTGTAAAAGGTGTAATAACGATAATGACCTTCGAGATCTGCTGCTGAAAAAGCAAGATATAAGGACTAAGTATTTTTATTTAAAAAAACAAAAACAAAAAACTATTCACCAGTGTAGGCTATGGATTGTTGATCCAGACATTCTTGCTTATCCAGCTATATTATTGATACTCTTTTTGTCCTGGCTTTGTTCTGATTAAAGAAGTTGACAGAAGTTGATAGGGAAAATACTTTCCTGATGGACTGGATTGATCTTTTCAGAATGATTAATTTGGGTGTGATTACTATCTTAACTGAATGGGGGAAACCGGCATCAACTGGGCTGATGTCATTGGATTGGTACTGATTAGCCCATTACTCCAAGACCCTGTAATGAAGTATTAGTATAGACAGTATTTGTTCATCTCCACCTTGATTTGCATAACCAAGAGGCCATTTTGTTGTATTTAGACCAACATACTATAAATCTGCTAAAAGTAAATGGGATACCAGAAGCAGACCTTTGTTTCTTTATAATGAATAAAAATATCCTTAAATCTTTTTTTTTTTTTTTTTAAATTAATCATAGTAGATTGAGGTTGGAAGGATCCTCAGGAGGTCATCCAGTTAAACCCCTTGTCAAAGCAGAACCAACCCCAACTAAATCATCCCAGCCAGGCCTTTGTCAAACTGCACTTTAAAAACCTCTAAGGATGGAGATTCCACCACCTCCCTAGGTAACCCATTCCAGTGCTTCACCACTCTCCTAGTGAAAAAGTTTTCCCTAATATCCAACCTAGACCTCCCCCACTGCAACTTGAGACCGTTGCTCCTAGTTCTGCCATTTACTACCATTGAGAACAGCCTAGCTCCATCCTCCTTGAAACCCCCTTTCAGGTAGTTAAAGGCTGCTATCAAAACCCCCTGCCCCCCATTCTTCTCTTCTGCAGAGTAAACAAGCCTAGTTCCCTCAGTCTCTCCTCATAAGTCATGTGCTCCAGCCCCCTAATCATTTTTGTTGCCTTCTGCTGGACTCCAGTTTGTTCACATCCTTTGTGTTGGGCAAGAGGGTCCAAAACTGGACAAAATACTCTAAATGTGGCCTCATTAGTGTCGAATAGAGGTGAATAATCACTTCCCTCGGTGTGCTGGCAATGCTCGTTTCTTGGCAATAAGGGCACACTGTTGACTCGTATCCAGCTTCTTGCCCACTGTAACCCCAGGTCCTTTTCTGCAGAACTGCTGCCTAGGCCGTCGGTTTCCCAGCCTGTGGGTGTGCATGGGATTCTTCTGTCCTAAGTGCAGGACTCTGCACTTGTCCTTGTTGAACCTCATCAGATTTCTTTTGGCCCAATCCTCCAATTTGTCTAGATCACTCTGTACCCTATCCCAACCTGCAGGGTATCTACCACTCTCCCCATCTTAGTGTCATCTGTAAACTTGCTGAGGGTGCAGTCCATTCCATCCTCCAAATCATTAATGAAGATGTTGAACAAAACCGGCCACAGCACCAACCCCTGGTGCACTCTGCTTGTTACCAGCTGCTAACTAGACATTGAGCCGTTGATCACTACCTGTTGAACCTAATGGTCTAGCCAGCTTTCTCTCCATCTTATAGTTCATTCATCCAACCCATACTAACTTGCTGATGATAGTACTATGGGAGACACAGTAGACAGCCTTTACACATTGAAAATAGCCCTCCTTTTGATAGAGAGCCTTGGTAGGAGCTTTAGGGCTTGTCTGCATGGGGAAATTATTCCAGAATAAAGGCAGGGTGTGAATTTAAACTGCAGTAGCTATTTTGGAATAGCCCCCCTCATTGATACTCTTATTCCAGAATAAAAGAGTGCCTTTTTCTGATTTCGCTTAATCCTCTTCCAAAGTGGGGTAAGCGAAATCAGAAAAAGAAATTCCAGAATAGCTATTCTGGT
The DNA here is from genome assembly GCF_026122565.2 of Emydura macquarii macquarii. Classification (NCBI taxonomy): domain Eukaryota; kingdom Metazoa; phylum Chordata; order Testudines; family Chelidae; genus Emydura; species Emydura macquarii. The sequence goes on from NW_027130455.1 coordinate 11,383,334, forward strand.
TAATTTCTTGATCTGGACAAGTCATTATTAGACGTGAATGAGGTCACATGAGGCAGTAAACTGAGCTGCAGCTTCTCCCACCCCAACCCCAGCAGGGTAGACGGGCCACAGTTGGGGTGAAGGGAGAAGGGCAGCATGGGTCACAGCCTCCTGCTGCTTCATGATGCAGCACTAGCAGTGAAGGAAATAAGACTCTAATGAGCTAATCTGGATTCTCCATCACTTGACCTCTTTAAATCAGGACTACATATCTTTTTTTAAATATGCTACAGTTTACCAGGAATTATTGGGTGAGGTTCCCTGGCCTGTAGTATGCAGGTTGTCAGGTTAGACTATCATAATGATCATGTCTGGCCTTTAAAATTTTAAAAGATTATATTATAAAGTAGTAAAGAATGAGATCTAGTTATTTTTTGCTTTGCTTTGCAGTTCACCTTGGACAACGTAATGGTAAATCCCTAAAAGAACTTTAATGACCCCTAGCAGGAGGCACTGCACATCCCACCATGAATTGTTGCCTTTACTAGGGCATATACTGGCTTGTTTTCTCTCACACATCTAGGACTGAACTATTAATTCCACCTGCCTGAGTTGAACATAATAGTGTTACTTCCCTTGACAGACACGCTTAGGGGAAATATTAGACTGACACAGACAGTGGGATCCTTAGGCTGACGTCTTTCACATTAAATGTGAAGAGTTGCTTCAAGAGCCAATACAGTGAGCAGTTGTGACAAATGTCAGTTATCAGGTTACATCTTGGTAAACTGTAGAAACAGCCCGTGGCTTCTGAAGAAATGTAAACAAGCTATGTTTCGACAGATGATGCAATAGTTGCCAGGGAACGATGTGGGCTCCAGTAGCATCCACAAGAGATTAAACTTGGCTCTTGTGAAATCAAAGTCCATTTGGAGAGCACTAACTGAGTCAAAGGACCATGGAGATCAGACTGGTAAACACATCGATCTGACCTATTCTTACATGTTTGCGAAAGCTGCTCAGTGACTGGAAATGTGGTAGTAACTGCTACCTAATGAGTGTGCTTGAATATGATATGCCTCAGATACTCAGGAATGAGTATTGAAGGCATGAACAAGGAAGAATAAAGCTGTTTCAGATCCAGAGGAAAAAATCTGAGACTCCTTGCCTACTGCATGGCAGTTTGATGCATTCCTGGTTTTGCAGATGCTATTAGTAGTTGGAGACATAAGATGTGCTTATTGAATTGCTGGGCTAGTCACTGTTGACTACCAATGTTTCAATCTCCTTCAGCAGGACACACCTGGGTTAAAGTCTTCATTCTTCCACACATTAGGTGGGATTATTTAAGTTGATATCATTAAGCAAATTGTAACTAACTTGCCGGACTGAATAAGTCCCATTCTCCTTTGGATGCTGTAAAGCAGGGGCAGTCAGTTGTCAAGGTCCAGATTTCTTGGTCAGCGTCTGGACCCCAGAGAAACATTTTTCACATTGCTAGTGCCCCTGTTCAACAAACACATGCAATGCTGTGTAATACACCCAGGACCTATTGTAAGGTAGTCAATAGGTGGACCGTGGGCCAAATCCAGGGGCTTTTGACCAGACCACAAAACTCTGGGGGGGGCCAGGCATCATTAGTGTGGTGGGGGAGGGGAGGGCTAGTGCTGGTGGGTTTGGGGGAGCAGGTGCCTGGGGCTGACAGTAACTCAAGTGGCAGGTGTCCCCCGCCCTCCTTAAATGGATTGACACGGGATTGGCAGCAGCAGATCTGGCAGGCACCTGGGGCCGACTCGTAACTTTGGGGTCCCCGTCCTCCCTAAATGGAGTCCTTCCAGGTGGGCTGTGGCTGAAGCCCCAAGCCTTGGCGGCAGCCCCAGTCCTGACACGCCCTGTGGTCCAGTGAAAAGCCTCTGGCAGTCCAGATATGGACCTCGGGCCACCTATTGAGTACCCCTGCTGTATAGGCAATTCCTGAGACAGATTATAAAAGGAAGGCAAAGATCATTTTGGAAACCATGAGTAAATAGAACAGAAGCTTAGTGTTCACAGTTCTCAGTGCAACTTTTTCTGAGGTTTAGACAAGAGTTTGCAGTTTCTGCAATGGCTGAACAAGGAAGGAGGCTGGTTGTTTCTATTTTATGGCTGCAAGTGGGAATGTTAAGATGCTGAGGGACATAGCTTGTGGCATGCTTCAGAGGAAGTCCAGTCTCTCCTGTAAATTTGCAGATCAGTGAATCATAGCTTTGGTCTGTGTCAGGTCGAAAACTACCTGGGCCAGATTCTCATCTGATGTAAATTGGTATAGCTTTCTTGAAATCAGTGGAGGTACGTTAGCTAGCACCAGCTGATCTGGTCCATTTATCTTCTACTGTAAAATCTTTAGGGAAAGGGCCATCTGACTCTTAACTTCGCAGTGCCAGGCATGCTATTTACCTAGAAATACCTATTATAAAATGTTCAGAACATTCAAAGCTGAAATGCAAAATATTATTTTAAGATTGATCTTTAGGAGTACTTAGACATAACTGAAAATAAAAGTTGATCCAGAAAGCAAAAACTGTTCGTGCCATTTTTAGCTTTATGATGTGTAAAGAAGGCCTAAAAGTTGAGCCCATTTTGTTTGTTGGTTTTTTTTTTTGTTTGTTTTTTTTTTTTTTTTTTTTTTTTTTTTTAACCCTGAAAATGCCAGGAGTCTCTTGTCTTCTCTGTCTTCCTGGGGGATTCAGAGATGTGTATTCAGCTCTTAATTGAACAGGGAATGAGTGCTGAGTGTTTAGCAAGAGCTTTCCTTCCCTCTGATAGTTGCATTAGCTCAATATTCATACAACCCACCAGTTAGTGTTACAGCTCCCCATCTCTTCCTCCTCCCAGAGAGGATGAATTGTTACAGCCCCTAACTGCAGAGAGTTGGCTATTTGGCTCAAAGTGTAGCAGATCATACTTTTAGTTCTGGAGGTGCCAAATTCAATCCTGGTGTGTTGTCCAAGAGGTGGCTGTCACATGACTAAAATAAACTCTTCTTAAATAGTGTGAATGAAAAAATCACTTCCTCTGTTGGCTGGCTTTAGTTGCTTGGTGTCAGTAGTGACAAGTAGAATGATATCCAGCAGTACACAGTTCTTCAGGCAAAACAGGTTAAACAAAACCTGAATTTCTAATGAAAAAGAAACACCGCTTTACTCATCATAAAGAAGCAAGAAGAGGCAGACAGGATTTTTTTTCTTTGGCAGATTACCTTTTAGCCTTCCTTGTTTAGAATGCAGGGCTATAACAAGGGCAATGAAAGTGTTGCTGGGATTATAACCAAGAGCACTCTCAGTGGAAGAAACCGATTTTCATGGCAAAAACTTATTTCTGAATATCTCTCCACTCCTTTGAAAACCTTTTACTTTGGTTAATACAGGTGAATGATTGGCAGATTAGGGTGGTACTAACAAAATGCACTTCACCCTAACTTTGGAACCTCGCAGCTCATTGGCAAGGAAGAAATTATTCCCTAATTTACAAGATCATTCTTCCTCCCAGTTCTTCCCTCTCATTTCTCTTGTTCTCTACAGGATTATTAGTGCTTTACATGTGGAAGGGCTGCGGAGGGAAACTTGAATAGAAGAGTTGACTAAACTAGAAGCAGAAGTTCAAATAAAACATGCATTGAGCCTTGTCTGCTAACGGCCCATGATAAAGGGCTGGGATTAGAAATTAAATGTCCTACAACGCTAGCTTTGAAACCAGAGTTTGTTTAATTGTCTCTTGTTCCTAGTCATGTTGTAAAATTTTCTATAGCCGCAGATACAATTATAGCTGTCCCATGATATTGCTAAAACAGTTTGATCTTGAAATTGTAGATGGTATGAAGCAGAATCTTAACTATCTTTTTACAATGCTACCATCATATCTATAAATAGGTATTTGGACACCCTTATTTTACAGTGTGTACAGGTTGTTAAATTTTGTTAGTTGACCCAAATAGAAAGTTTATTTTATTCTAAGCATTGATACACTCAGTACTAGGTGGCTAATTGGGCACAAACTTCTATATATTTTAAAAAGGTTACTATTTCATGTATCATGCCAGCAGAAACTACAGTTCTAAAGTGTGAAGTTGGTCACTTTTCTTCATCCCCGAAGTTAAGCTGACCGCTGTTCATCTTGAAGAAGTTGTGGAGTTGCATATTAGAAGTACACCCACATGAAAGCTGCCTTGCTTTCATGACCCTCTCTTTGTTAGCTGGCTTAAGACTTTGGCAACAAAGTCAGATGTTTGTTTTTAGTGTTTCTCTGGCCAGTTGAACTGTAACCTTGATAGAAATACATGATTGAGCCTAGTACTAGTCCCAGTACTAAGGCCTTTTCTACACTGCAGATTTACCCTGGTCTCAGCCATCATTGGCTAAGTTCTCTGGAAAGCTGCACTGGCACAAACATGTCAGACTGATGGGGGAGCAGATTATCACATATTTGCCTACGGCAGGGTTCTTAAACTGTCCTCTGAAGCGTCTAGTACTTGCCACCGTCAAGGACAGGATACTGGACTAGGTGGACCAGGATCTGATCTAGAATGACAATTGCTACATTCCCCGCAGTGTATACAGGGTAAACTGCTACTAACTTCAGTTTGTACTGGGGTAAGTTACTAAATCACTAGCTTTCTCTTTTTCTGTAAAAGGGGCATATAATTTGTATAACTGATTATTAATAGAGTGTTGTGGGCTTGTGTACAATGGTTATAACAGAGTATTATGCCTTAAGGATACAAATATGAGACGTTTGACCTTAATACATGTCTACTATTGGGTTTTTTTAATATATAATTTTCCTTTGTTCTTGCAACCTACTTACCAGTCATCCACTGTAAAATTTTTGTAGGATCTCACTGATTTTACAAGTCATTTGTTCTTACGCCTGGGCACTGTGGGGAAATGACTTGCCACACCAAAGGAATGGACTGGGTGAGCTTATCCATATATTTTTGTAGCTTTCAGTTGTTTGTATAAATATTGCCTAGCAAAGAAGAACTTGTTTGTCTGTAGCTTTTTGTGTAGGACTCCTACTTTTTTCTCTCTCTTTAGCCTTTCATCAATTAAAAATGTAGTTGTACTGCATTCCAGCATAGCTGCCATTTGTTACAAGTCATAGTTTTTATGTTGAATGTTTGATGCAGCACATGACAAGGGGAGAATCTTGTAGTAGTGGTCTCTTATGACATACAGTGAACTTGTAGTGTGCTATAGCAACTATAGTCCCTACTGTAGTCCCAAAGAAGGAGGAGCAGAGTAGCATTTAACTTTTGGCTTTCACACCTATTACATGATAGGAGTTAATCCTGCCCAGCAACCAGTGTACAGATAAGGCTGGTAGCTATGTTCTTTCTTTTAAAGGTGATAAATAAGATTAACCCCTTTAAAATTGAACAGCACACACTTCTAATGAATTTTCTAGGTACCCATTATTAAGAGGGTCATGTAGCTTTTTAAGAATGTACCTTGTTTCTTCTACAGGTCCTGAAATCTAGGCCCACATAAGATTGCTGTTTGCTGCATGTTGAAATCCAACATACACTGTATCAAACCTACCACAGATCCACTGGAACTGGCTTCTATAACATAGGGTTTCTTCTAAAGTTTATCCATTATCTTGTGTAATAAACAATTTTAAACTTTGCAATATTAAAACAGTAGGTTGAGATTTGGGGGATAAATAAGTGTTATTCTCCCAAGCTTCAGCTCTCTCATGATGCCAAAATAGGTGTCACTTGCAGATCTTAATATGATCGTGCATCTCCATTCTCAGCTGCTTTGACCACCAGTGAAATAGTTACATCAAAGTTGATGTTAAAATCATGACATCATTCAACACCCCATTGATATGAATGTGAGCAACTCACATTTCTTAGAGCTCTTTGTCAGTTTGTAGATTGACAGGTGTCAATATCACTGACGCTTTACATTTAGAAAGTTGATGTTTGCAGCCATAAAGAACAGGCTCTGAAAGGTGAGTTATGAAGGGAAACAATTGAGTTTGTGTCCCTCCCCCCCTTTTTTAAACTAAGACTTGAAAGGCTTTTACAAAGTGAATTTTCAGTGCCTGTTTTTCGCATTAGAAATTCATATCTTTAGAGCCTAGCACAGGATGCCTGGAGAATTAGTAAAACAGTGACATCACAAGAGTTTAGAGTGTGAAAGTTGAGCAAGAAGGGAAGAATTTAGTCACTGTTTAAAACTCTTTTTTATGTTAGTTTTTGGTAATTCCTATTTAATCTCAATAACTAATATACATTTTGGAGGCAGGAAGTCTTTGTTAAAGACTCAACATCTTTACCTCCTTAATTAAAGTGTGAGGAAATATACATCCTCTGAGACTCCACCACAACAAAACTAGGTGTGATGGGGTGTACCAGCCCTGCACTGGACAAGAAGAGGTTAATCCCATTCTTTGGGCAGAGGAGGCCATGCTCCCTGGCACTGCTGGGCATACTCCAACTGGAGCCTCGGTATACAAGGGAACAGCCCAGCTCAAACAGGGCTGACTGCTGAGGAGAGAAGATGCATGTTGCAGGCTCCTTCTCAGGAGCTGCTGGAGCCCCAGACCACAGAGGCCAGGCGTGCTGAGACCAAGGCAGATGCCCAGCTACATGTGGAAGCCCAAGAGGGGACAGAGTCGTTGGGAGCTTTGCCAGCTGATGATCCCAGAGACCCAGGGGACCTGTGGACTGCAGCACTGGAAGACAGGGTAGGAAGCAGCCCAGGGGTTCTAGACATTGATTCGGTTGTAGAACTGGGAGTTAAGTCAGCATGTTTCAGTCGGATCCCCACTGACCCAGTGGCAAATAGTCTTGCTGCTGATGGGGCCCTCAGCTGGGACCCGGTGGAGTAGGGAGGGCCTGGCTCCCCCTACCCTGGCCACCACCCACCCCTGGGTGGCAGCCCACCCCCCTCTGGCCATTAAGCCACACCACCCTACTGACAATGGTAGCGGTAATGACTCTGGCCCTTAGGCCATACAGCCCATCTGAGGAAGGCAGCCATATTGACTTTGGTCATTGGGCCGTACTGCCCTGGTGACGAGGGCAGCCACATTGACTCTGGGCCTTAGACTACAGGGCCCCGCTGGAGAGGGCAGCCATGTTAATTCAGGCCATTAGGTTACGCCACCCTGCTGAAAAAGGACAGCCACTCTGACTCTGGCCATTAGGCCATGCAACATCGTGGAAGGGGGGACAGCCATAGTGATTCTGGCCCTGAGGCCATCCAGCCTCACTAAAGAAGGTAGCCGTATTGACTCTGGTTCTGGGGCCACACAGCCCTGCTGACGAGAGCAGCCATATTGACTTTGGCCACTAGGCCATTCAGCTGTGCAGTCATTAGACGGCACTGCCCTGAGGCTAAGGGTGGTCATTTGAACTCAGTCGCAGGGCTATAACATCCTTCTCCCCTGCCCCTGACGTGATGGGGTGTACCATCCCTGCAACACCAGGGATGACTAAAGTTTGACACTCATGATATTTATGATTTTTTAATTTTAAAAGGACACCTGTATATATCTGAGGTGTTTTTAAAAAGCTTACAAGCCCAATTTGTTTGGTTTTTTTTTTTTTTAAATCCCAGTAACCTTTAACTTATTTAAAAGAGAGCTTAGATTCTGGAGCAAAAATGATAGCTAAAGTGCCTAGTTGCTAATGGCTGCAAACTGGCCTCACCTGACCCCAACAAAACAGGACCTTGCTGGAACCTGTGTAAGGATAAAGCAGGGGTCAGTGGTGTACGACATTACGAACATGCTGTGTATTTGCAGTAACTAATAGCTAGTTGTGGGCCTAGACTTTAGGATCTCCCGAAGAAATAAAGTATTTCTTTGTAGGTTTGAGATTTGAATGCATTTTATCCCTAAATTTGGGCCATTAGATTTGTGGATTACCTTTTAATCCTGCTAGTCAATTGAAATTAATAATTTGTCATGATTTGACTTGAGTGTGATTTAATAATATGCACTTGCTGTTTGCTTAGCCTTATTGTATGAAATAGAAATATATTAAGGCGTAAACTACCTTCTATTGTGGAAGAGTTGTCTGATCTATTCAAGTACTCCCCTGATGCCAGTACAAAAATGCATTTCCTGTCCAGTGATTTACATTTATTTAGATAGTGAATCTAATATTAGGCAGCAAGACACAATGGTATGCTTCTCTGGGTGACATTTTGTTCTGTCAGCATTTAGGTGTGCATTGTCCATTAGCATACCCTGGAGTCCTATTGCAATTATAAAATAGGTCTTTCTTAGTAAAACTCATTAGCATCTCACTATATATTTCACAGGAGAAAAGGAATAAATAGGGAATAAATTGTTTCAAGTATTTTTTAAAGACATTTGGCTTTACATAACTATTCCATGCTGTTTAAGTGATTGAGGCAAAAGAACTAACACGGTCCTTGGATATTTAAATAAGGGTATATGGAAGACAGTATTACCTTCTATAGTACTGGTGTACTCACTGCTGGAATACTGTGTCCAGTTCTGGGTTCTGCACTTTAAAAAGGATATTGAAAACTTAGGGAAGATTTCAGAGAAGATTTATAAGAATGAAAAACATGTTCATAATGGGAAATATAAGAAGCTCAACAAGATAAACTACAATTATAAAATATAGAACAGAGTTTTCAACAACCAGTCCATGGACCGGCACTGGTCCTTGAGATCTCCATGACATCGTATAGGAAGCCTGAGATCTCCCTGTGTAGCCGGGAGGTGTGGCCTCCCTCAGAGATTGACGGTGAGGAAAAGCCAAACCCCCTCCAGGGGGGCGGAGCCCGGGAGCGCAGCACCACCTGACCAGAAGCAGGTAGGCGGGACAGGAAGTATAAAAGGCAGGCCTTCCTGCTCAGTCAGGGGAAGACGGCCGAGGGAGAAAGACGCCTCTCCTTTGGTGCCGGGGCCTGAACCTGCACCCGACTGTTACCCGGAGGAGAGGCTGCCCACTGCCTGTGACCCTGAGGACCTGGAGGAGCTACTTGAGCCTGGTGGGCCGGAGGAGACCCCTAGGCCTTGCTACCTGGAGGAGCTACCCAGGCTGCCAGCCCCTTGCGAGCCCGAAGAGACCCCAGGACCTGTGACCTAGAGGAGCTGTCCTCCGCAGATGATTCCGAAGAGTTCCCGGACCTGCTGTAAAGCGAGGAGGCTGTGGGATTCTGGAACTTCCCCTGGGCAGAGTACCCCGAGGAGATGGGGAGCAACTCAAGGGACCAGGTACGCTAGGGAGAGGAAGTAGGAGGAAGTACCCCAGGGACAACTGACTACAGTCCAGCTGAGCTTGCGTTTGCATCAAGTCAGCGCGTTTCGACTGGAGCCCCGCTGACCCAGTGACAGGACACCCCATCACTGACAGGTCCCTGGGCTGGAATGCAGTGGAGACGCACTTCCTACCCTGACCTAGGGGTGATCGCCCGCTAAGGGCTTTGGGACTGTTTGATCGCCTTTCTGAGGGCTAGAGACTGTCTTCCCACTGCCTGCCCCAGCCTGCCTGAGGGCCGGGCTTTGGACTATCGCCTCGCCCTGCTGAGGGCTAGAGACTGCATCCTTTCGGTCTGCTCCACCTACCTAAGGGCCGGGGCCTTGAACTGCTTGCTCGCCCTACAGAGGGCCAGAGACTACATCCCCGTTTGCTTGGCGCGTCCAGCCTAAGGGCCGGGCCCGGAACCAGGGCTCACCCTACTAAGGGCAGGAGACTGTCTCCCTTTTGTTAGGATGCAGGTAGCCGGGAGTTGTGGCCTCCCTCGATGATTGACGGTGTGGGAGGGCCACTGGCTCCGCCCACAACAAGGGACCCTTTTACACCCTGACACAGTATAGGAAGCCGGTCCCTGGTATCAAAAAGGTTGAGAAACACTGATCTAGAATTACCTGCACAGGGAGAAAATTTGATATTAAAGGGGTACTTTAATCTAGCAAAGGTATAACAATGTCCAGTGGCTAGAAACCTTTAAATTAGGATGTTTTCTAACTGAACCTAATGTTATAGGCTCAGTGCCGGAATCATCTGGTGAAATTCTGTGACCTGCATTGGAGGTCAAACTAGATCATAATGGTTCCTTCTGGCATTAAGAAAATCTATGAAATTAGAAGAATTCAAATAGAAAATAAGCTTCAAGTTCTTAACAGATAGGATAATTAACCACTTGACCACAGAACCATGGGATGCAGTAAATTCTCCATCACTTGGGGTCTTTTTAAATTAAGACTGGATGCCTTTTCAAAGGAGGCTGTAGTTCAGCCATTGGTTATTTGTCTCATTGGTGTACATTTACATAATAGGGAAGAACATTTCCTCCATGGCAGGAGCTACTGGTTAAAATTTTATTTGTGTTGTTCAGGAGGGCAGACTAGATGTTCAGGTGGTTCCTTTCTGGGATTGAAATTGGTGAATTTGTGCTCTTAAATCAGGTTAGGTAGCAAGATGTCTCATTGTGAAAAGTTCCAGAGGGGTAGCCGTGTTAGTCTGTATACAGCAAAAACAACGAGAGCACTTTAAAGTAGCACTTTAAAGACATGGGATTCTAATGCTGCGTTATCTGTTTGGTGCTATGCCCTCTGCTGGACAGTGCTCTGCATTCTCTTCTCACCTTAATTCACTGTTCTCTAGCAGCAGTTCTAAAGAAATCCAGGGCTGAGCAATATGTTCTTGGGGATTTAGTTTTTCTTTTGGAAAAACAGGTCTTAAAAATAAATATTAAGTAGTTGACCACCCAATTATGTATCAGTGGTATTAATTAACAGCAGTATTCTCTGTAAATTTCACTTCCAGTTTGCTAAAGCTCATTCTGGCTTTAGTTATCTCAGTAAAATGCCAGACCATTATCTCACACAACTTGTTGGCAAGGCTATCTGCCTCTTAAAGGTGACATGAGGGTTTTAATAACTTGGTCTCTTGAACTCCTGTAGTATGTATAAAGTGCCTGAAAGAGATCTTTAAAAAATATTTTTTATTTCTTTGTATCTCAGATATGAGGACTGTAAACTTACCAACCAATCCAACAAAACAAAGGAAGATATCTCTGAGGGAATATATCTCTTGCCTTAATTGAAGGGGCAGAGATGCTGAATCTTAAACAAAAACTTCCTTTCTCCAAAATGTAAATTGGACATTGGAGGTTATGTAACAAATAGCCTGATTAAAAATCTCTTTACTTCTTAGGCTGCATCTGCACTTTATGAAAAAAGTAGGTTTGCACATTATCCAACATAAGATCCTAGTATAGAAAAGGCAACCTGTGGTTTTAACATGTTCTAGAGTTTACCTTTACCAACTAATGTGTTAAAATTACAACTTGCCTCGTCTACACGAAGTTTAACATGCTAATTTACAAGTATGAAAAACACACCTAATGAAGATAAGGCCCATGCTACCCCTGCTCATTATTTAATCATGTGACCTAACAGTATATTCCTAGGCCCAACAAGACCTGCATTTTAATAGTCTAAAACTTCCTCCCTTTCTTCTTTCGGTGAAAAAACTTCAGACTTTCTTTATAAATCATGAAGCAACGTAAGAGGTCACCAGCCCAATTTTATTCCGTTGCTGGAGGTCCGTCCGTCTTCATTTCTATTGGAACTGACTAGTTTCTATGTGGATCTGTTTAGGGGGTTACAGGCAAATTAAAAGCAAGTCTTTAAACATGAAAATCATTGACATTTTTTATTCGGCTGAATAGAACACCTTGGTGTATAACAGTACCATAAATAGGACGTTACAGTAGGAGGATGTGAAATGACCAGGTAACTCATATCTTTCTAATAAGCAACCTTAGGCATTTTGTCCTCTTCCCTTGCCTCGAACATTTTCAGTAAATTTGGACACTCCACACTGACATTTGATGAATTTAAGCAAAAACTACAGATTAGGGTTTTTAAAAAAATTCCCAGGTCTTAAACCCATAGGAACTAGGGCTTTAAAACCTTCCCTTTTCAATGAGTATTGTATGCCAATGCAGCATTGGAATACACTCTCAAGCAGGCCTATTCTGAGCTTATGCAGTCCCAAACCTGAACAGCAGAGCTGTTCACAGCTGAACGTGTATCTTCAGTTCCGTTTGACATGGCTGTTGTCAATGTTGCCACCAACCTATTTTGACCGCAAGACAAATGCTGTGGACGTGTGTCTGGCTTGTTAGAAGAGGAGGGGCGAGCAGGTGGAATATGGATTAAGATTCAAGGTCAATACTACTCATGAACAGGACTGCTTGGTTTTGTTTATTCGGTGGTGGTTTTTAGAGAGCACAGGTAGGCACCCCTACTAGGATTGTTATGGAGAGCCAAGTATAGTGCAGTCAGTGTCTGTTTATCAGTGTAAAGTTCATAACTTTCCGTTTGTGATACAGACCCGTCTGGGCTCTACCAATGCTGTTGTGGAGAATCTCTCTAGACTATTCTGTTCCACTGTAGAATAAATCCTTTGACTGTCTCCTCTCCCGCAAGTAATCAGCAGAGTGCATTTCTTTCCCCTCAGGCACAGTCTGTTTATTTGCACAATAAGATGGGATGAACAGAGCAAACTAACAACATTGTCTTTTGGTGCCCCCAGCCTGCTCCTGTTGGGAGGGGATGTGCTTGTCTTCTGAATGTAGAAGTGATACCCTTGCAGCTCTTAAATTGGTCACAGGAGTGAACTTTCCAACATTATAAAACCTCTGGAGGATTAAAACTCTCAGAACTTCTCTTAGATTGTGGTAGACTTCATTATTTTTACCATGTGTTCCCTTGTTTCTGGTTCCCGCATAGCCCTGACAAACACCCCTACCTCCTACTCTCTTTATTAGCTGCATGTCCTTATCCCCGAGGTGCTGCTTCTCTGGCCTGCAGCAGTTACCTTTCTGGGTTAGTGGGACTGTAGACAGCAGTGTCTAAAGACGTGGCTATGACACAATGTACTTTAGCATGTTGACAGTGTTGTTCCATCTTTGATATCACTGGGACTTGACCGTGTTCTGAGTGTGTCCTTGGACTGAACAGGGCCATTGAATGACCCAGAGGCGCCGTTAACAGTTTTTTCTACACTACAAGGAGCTACAAGTCGGGTGACAATGTGGTTACAGTGGTTCCCCAGAAACACTTCAGTGAAATTGGTCCTAAATAGAATCTCATCACCAGTACTCATTTGACATTCCCTCTTGCTAAGGCTGAGGGCAGGGCTGCACTACCGCTTAAGTCAATCTAACGTGCATCACTCAGGGATGTGAAAAAGACCTGGCCTGAGCGGCGCAGGTTGCAGTGACCTAAGCACTGTCCATACTATCACTATGTTGATGGCAGACGTTCTCCTGCCAACATAGCTTCTGCCTCTCACGGAGGTGGAGTAGTTATGCCGAAGGGGGCGCGCTGTCCCATCAGCATACAGCGTCTTCAGCAGACGCAATACAGCTGTGCCAATGGAGCACTTCTAGTGTAGACATGTCCGGAGTATTCTGCTTTCCAAACCTTGTTAATCCAGAAAGTAAGATATCAAAGCTTTGCTATGTGGCGGGACAGAGTACAAATGCTAGGTCGATAGGTAGACTGATCTCATTAGGTAACTTAATCTTTATTCCACTTTTAACTGGTGAAAAACGAGAGTGTAACATTGAATTCTTAGCTATTCGGTGAGCAACAGGAAGCACTGAGGTCTTGATGGACTGGAAATAGTATTTTGTATTTAGCAAATCAATACAGCATTTATATGCAAATGGGATTTCAGTAACACACCACCCTGTTCTTTGAAGCTGCCTTCATTGAATCAACATTAACTGCGCCTAGAATAATTTTTTTTTAAACTGTCATGGTGAACCTGTTTTCTTGCATATTCTTGGCACCACTCATCAACTAGAAGAAAACTTGCCTTCTGGTCCAGCTCTCTGAAATGGAAAAACTAAGTGGTGTAACAGAAGGACGGTAACAAGAGATACTGGCTGTCCTCCTTGCATGCTCGCCTCAGACTTTGAAAGAGCAGTATCTCAATAGGGCAGTGCATCACCCCAAGGGTGTGTTTGTCTGGATTCTTTCATTGACTTTATTGCCACAGTACCCGAGGACCATCAGTGTAGAGGGTTCTAATGCCCTGGCCAGATTACTGATTTTAACTGAGTTTGTACCAGATTAGCCAGAAGCCAAACTACAGCCAGATTGTCTTTCTATAACAAGTTCGTAATTTTAACTTCATTGTGTGGACAGGACTCTGCGTAGCCCACTTGCTGGCTGGCCTTCCTCCTAGTTCTGTGTGGTAGGATGTCCAGAATGCATTGCCCCACATTTGCTGATACTATCGTGTGCATGTCCTCCAGAGACACTATTAAATGCTGAAGCGGGATATATAGCTGGCAAGATTTTTCTGATACGTAGCTGTACTTGTTCTGTGGTGAGGCTATTAGACTGGTGGCTTAGTAGCAAATTACAGGTGTCACTTCTTCAACTCAGGACTTTTGACGTGGCGGTACTGCTGTCTAACATTTTGTTTGGTTTACAGTATAAAAAGGAAGGCCAAAACGTAACCAGTTACTGCCATGAGACCTTGCCAGGATGGGTGCATGATGTGCTAGGCCATAACTGGGCATGTTTCATCGGACAGAAAGTTTCACCCTCTTCCTCCAGCATTCGTGTGAACCAGCTCCCTATTCAGAAACCAAGGGGCAGGTGAGTGCCAACAGTGAATAGAGGACGGCTTTTTATTTTGAGATATGGTGAAAGGAGCAGTTCTATTTTAAGTACCAGACTAAAATGTGTGGACTGGCTACAGGGCAAGATATAAAGCTATAGTATCACAGCAAGTCTGTGGTCCAAAAGAAACTAAATTTCTTAGGCCTTGGGGAAGCAAGTAATAGTGATGGGGCAGCTTAGTGGATAGGTTATCCATTTTCTTCATCTATGGCATGCTGGCATATTTAAACTCAGCTGAAATTACAGGCAAAATGGAAAGCTACATTTAATCTGTTTAAAAAAAGATCCAGAGATGTTTATAAACTTTCTGTACTAAAAGTGCAGAATCTGTAGCAATAAGGATAGCTACAATTATACCAGATTAAGTGCTGGTCGCTCATTTCCAGCTCCTAAAAGTTGAATGTTGAATATCCTTACTTTTCAACATAAGGAATTACTGTAATCGCTGGATATTATTCAGTCACAAATCCAAATAGGACGAGAAGTGGCCTTAATCAAGCTTTGTATTGAGATTTGATCCACAACATGAAAAAGTTGAAGAACCTCTGTCTGAATAACCTGCTCCGCTTGTCCTGTTGGCTGTTTGGGGTGTACTCAAACTTTGAACTTTAATCTAGCATCAAACCAGTTCTAATAAAATAGAAGGATTTAGACTGAAAATCTAAAGCACTGGAGTTAGGAAGTGGTCATCCCTGCTCTCTGAAAATCCAGGCAGTAGAGAAAAAGTTCGGAACTTAAATATTAAATCCAAATAATCCCTTTCCGGCAAATGGTCCCATGTAATGTCCTCTTTAAACCACTGGGACTAAAGGTAAAAGAGGAGAAATGACTGGCTTGATATTTTTCTCTCCCCCATTCCACGTAGTTCTTCTGATTGGAAATAAAGTCCATAAGAGTTAATGCTGCTTTTTCAGGTTAACCCTCTTAAGATTGCCTGTCTGGTACTTGTGTGTCCTTATAGTTGAGCACCTAGAACATTACTGAGAACTGCCTGCTTGCCTTGTAAACTTTCCTCCTGAACGTGGAGCGAGACAGCGGGCATGTGCACAGATCTTCCTCCATCCGCAGTCTCCTTTGGGCTGCTAAAGTACAGCAGCCTATTGGAAGGCACGCCAAACTACCTCCTGGTGCCTTGGAATCAAAAGCAAGATCACTAAGGATCACATGGAGACCTGGTCAAAAGTTAACTTTATACCTGACTCAGGGAATGGGTCCTTTTTCAGTAACCTCTAGTGTATCTCTAGGCTACCTGGCATGTCGGCTTTTCAGCTCAACCCAGTTGTGGGAGCAATGGATTCTTTCAGGGCAAGTCTGCACTTAAAATGCTGCAGCTGCGCTGCTGTAGTTCTTTAATGAAAATGCTCCAAGCCAACAAGAGAGAACTATCCCATCAGAAGTCAATCACTTTCCCCAAGAGTTTCTCCTGCCAATATAGCACTGTCTACACTGGGGGTTAGGTCAGTATATCTATATTGCTCAGGGGGGGTTGATTTTTTTCACATACCTGAACAATGTAACTATACCAATATAGGTCTGTAGTGTAGACCAGACCTCAGTATTATAGCTGGCTTATAAAAGCCTGCTCCTAACCGAGTGGTAAGGTGTTAAATTGTCTAATCACAGCAGTTGTGTGAATAGCCTTCAGGCCAAACCTTTTTCTTATGGAACTGTTTCTAATTTGTCCACAGGTTTTCAAGGACACCTTATGCACACAACTTTGACTTTGTGAAAGCTATCAACAGTGTTCAGAAATCCTGGAAAGCAACAACATATAAGGAATATGAAACTTTCTCCTTGGAAGAACTAACTAGAAGGGCTGGAGGTCTCAAGTCCAGAGCTCCAAGGTATTAAAGTTTTCCTTTTTATATCATTCAAGATGCCTGCTGGTGAGGCTTATTCACTGAGTTCTTTGGAGCCGTGCTGATTGTTATCAACTGTGGATTTGGTTCCTAATTCAGATTATCTATAATATACTATAGAATCCAGATGCATTCAAAGTCCTTACTTTATGATTGAGTGCCGGCATATTTGCCTGTTTGAGTCCTGGCATATTTGGCAGTCTCTCAAGCACTTCTGATGAATGGGAGTCTTCGCTATTTGATCTGATCCTGTAATTGCTTCAGTATAGATAGATAAAGAAAGATGTGATGACATGGGTGTGGAATGGGAATTTTAGAATTAGACTCCTAACCATCCATCACTCAGGTGCGCGCACACAGTTCTGGCAGGCAGGTAGGTTTTTTTATCCTTTATATACAATTAATGAGGGAGTTCATAAACTTCAGTCCAAAACCAGCCATAGGCAATCATGACTGAAATACAGACAATACAGATTTTAAAAGGAGTGTTCTCTCATTCTATCAAATTGCCTATCACAGTTTCTCCTTCTATTGATAACTTGGGGAGAATGTTGTCCTATATTTTCTATGTAAAGTAAGGCACACACACAGGTCTCTGACCTTCCATAGCAGGCAGCAGGGGTGTGTGTAGGCACACAGTAACCTCTAATTTCAGTACTGTCTGACCAAACTTGTAACTGGTGGTAGAAATTGTTTTTTCCTTTGAAATGTCTCATTTTGTAGCTGTTCCCTTCAGTGCATTAGCAAGGAAGAGAATAAAGCTATTGTCGCATCCCCTCTGGCTAATGTTGCTTTGCAGTGTTGCAGCTTTGCAGATGTTTTATTTTTCCACTCTCAAATGATTGGCTGTCATGCTGTTGACCCATGTCCTGCAATAGGAAGGGACTGTAGGGAAGAAAATGCTGTTCATACTTTTTTCCCCACATTTCACTGTATTGTAGCAGTCAAGTGTGCAGGTAGAACAGAAGTTGAAATGTCTCTATTGCTACTCGGATTGTGGAGAACACCAGATATTTGCTCTGTGCATGAAAATAATGTTGGGGCTTCTCGGTTCATTGATAAGATTACTGGTTGGCCCTGTGGAGACAGTCATGTGCCCTCACAATCACAGGAAAATAGCACTAGGCACAGACATACCAACATTCGACCCTCCATTGTCCGAGAGTAATGTTAGATCTCTGTAGTGCACTTGGTGCAGCACTCGGGCTGGTCTCTTCAGTCTGCTGTGAGCAGGAGTCAGCTTGTGACTTGTCACAAGAACTTGACTGTTAAAGTGAGTTGAATACTTAATTGCAGTCTTTTTTGGCTTGCCTGCACTATGAATGTCCACCAGCAATGCAGGTGAAGACAGTTTAGCAGCAAGCATAGACAGGGACAGACAGCATTCAGTACCACTTCAGTAGCTGCTGAGAAAGTCTGCTTCAAGTGGCTGACTCCGAGCATGTTTTTAACCATGGTCATTGGAAATGTGGCTGAACATTTTATCCTTGTCAGCGCTTGCAGTTGAACTGTGTTTCCCTTGTGACTGATGCACAGTGACCATAATTGGTGATTTGTGTGTACTTTAAAGAAACCCTGTATATTTTTAATGAAATGTTGTTGATAGCACAGATATTCAGTAGCTGTTCAAAGTCTGTTCTAGGGCTGCCATCCTTGGTGACATTGTGGTGTTAGTTCAGCACTTCAAAACAAAAACATACTTTTGGGCTGATTTAATTGGCCTAACAAGCAGATTGTTATGGGTAAGATTAAGATTCTGTCACGGTTATTTTTAGTAATAGGCAGGGACAGGTCATAGGCAATGAACAAAAATTCACAGAGGCCTGCAACTGTTTTCTCCTTTTTTCTCCTTGCTATATTCCATCCCATTGAAGCCAAGCAATAAAGAATCACATATGAGACATGACGCCCATTCAGTGTGCATGGAGGAGGATGTTCGCTCTAGAGATATTGTTAGGAAACAGTCTATGGAAGCAAAGTTGTTAGAGCTGTCAGTTCCTCATGCAGTCGCTTTTCTTCTGGCTAGGAAGTGGTATTTTAATGTCAAATGTATGTTCTTGTATTTTAGACCAAAACCTGCACCGTTAACGCCTGAATTAATCAAACAAGTTTCAAGTTTCCCAGAATCCTGGGACTGGAGGAACATTAATGGTGTCAACTATATCAGTCCTGTACGAAACCAAGGTACCAGGTTTTTCATAATCTCCATAATGAAACTGTCTGCAAAAAGCACCTCTCACCTAATCTATCCCATGTCAATATCATGAAAGATCTGAATTTCCTTTGACACTTGCTGTATGGTCCCTGCAACAGGCTGTAGAACTCACCTGAACACACTCCTAGGGTTTGGAAAAGTTTTGGGTCTTAAAATTTCCTGCCAAAGTAGAAGATTGTACTAGCTGTCAGACCATCCAATTGAGTATAGGAGTGAAAACCAACTACCATGGCTCTTTGTATGGAGATCACTATCAAATTCTCTTTGTCCAAACTGTCATCATGATGAATTGCTGCCTACTTCAATCTCAGAATTGATACAGTGCAAGTTCAGTTATTAATTTTTCCACTAATTTGTGCTGACAGCATATTATCATACAATTTTAACCAATAATCCCTTGAAGGATTGTTTATACCACCCTCAAGTCTCATTATTTAAATCATTTTTAGGAATAATTGGTTACATGACTGATCTGTTACAGAAATAGGTCTCTGTTTATGCTTTGAAAACTGCAGGCACTGGTAAATGTCTGATACCCCCATAAACAAAATGCAACCACGGTAAAGCTTTCTCCTCACTCCTACACTAGTATAAATAGACCTTTCTTCTTAGCTAGATTTAAAGGTTCACTCTGACTATTATTTATTTGCATTAGTTCAAAATCGCCTCTTGAGGCAAATGGAATGGGGTGCTGCTATCTAATGAAATTGTTTGTTTAAACAGTTGCTTCCTTGCCAGTGCATGAGAGATGATTGTGTGTTTGTTTTTTGTTTTTTACTGAAGAATTCCTAACAGGATTTTTTGAGGGGGAGGGAGGATGATGAGGGGAGTTAATGGAATGTGGGGAAGCTGATTCACAATCTGATTTTCGCTGAATGATAATAGGAAATCTTGACATGCTTACACAGGGATTATCAACAGCTAACCAGTGTGAAGACCTATGCTTCCTTCAGTTCACTCAGGAAATGTGGTATCATCCTTCTTCATTCAGTAGGCAACAAGATCTAAGGCTTCCTCTTCCTGAAGCAGCATTGTAAACGCGTTGTTGGTATGGGGAATCTTGCTTTGCTGTTTTCAGGAATGGGAGTTGCCTAAACCCCCTTGTGGTGTTGAGAAAGCACCTCAAACAGTGTAAAGGAATTCAGGTGGAGTGTGTTTGCATGTCATTCTCATCAGGAAATGAGCATCTTTAGTGTATCCTACAGAGCCAAAAGACAACATTATTAATATGCGTAGTGCTGACATACCAAATAACCATCTTCCTTACAATAATGAGGTATTGTAGATTTGCAGAGGCATCAGACATCTGGCTGTAAATAGTAATTAGTAAAACAATGGCACAATATTAAGATTTAGAGGCTGAAAGTTTGAAAATGCCCTGGAGAATAAGAGAGCCATGAGCAAAAAGAAGCACGTGTTTCCAAACAGCCAATCATGCTAGAGAAACTTGCACATGCTAAGCTGTTGAGATACTGCTGCATTCACTGCAAGATTATGCATTTACCCCATATGTTCACTCTTAGAACCACGTGATCACTACCAGTGTCCCAAATGGACAAAAAATGTCATAAGGAAAAAAAAGTATAGTCTTTGAAGATAACCCTTCAAAATTGCCAGCCACAGTTTTCTTGGTTTGAAATATTCCTTTATATCTTTTATAGCACCTCAGCATTCCCCAATATAATCAGCTACCTTTTTTGAGGTAACTTCCTTTGCTTGCTATTCAGTATAGTAACTGAATTACTGTAAACTTTAATGCCAGCTAGCACTTTAAGAGACAAATCTCAGTTTAAAACTGGAAGCAAACAGAACAAACAAGATCTCTGATGCAAATTAGGCTTTGATAAAATCACTGTCCCAGATACACCCCCACCACCACTTTACATATCTTGGGCAGAAGAGATTAGTTTGAGAGGATACACTGTTGTCAACTGTTAATTGCCCTCAGTTTCTACAATGGGGAAATATTATTGGGCAATTACATCACAGTAACAAATTTTAGCCAGTTTTAGTGCTAGGATTCTCAATAAGTCTCTGCTTTGGTTCCTGTAATCTTCCTCTCAAACTAGAGTAGGTGGGAAAAGATAGGTGACCTACTCATTCCTCCCCTTCTAAAGGTGTTTTATGCCCTCTAATCATTTTTCATCATTTAATGATCCTTTTTCCATAGACTGAGTGGGATCTAATGCCATTGAGCCTGTGATTGATTTGGAATTGAATTTGTGAGGAGCATCAAACAGTTCTCGCAATTATCTCTGATCTCCAATGATATTCTGTTTCTGTGTGGGTGTGATATTAGGAGCTTCCCAGAGTGTGCTGCTGCAGTTAATAGTGGGGAATGTTTTTTTTTTTGTTTTTTTTTTAAATTGCTTCCAGGACAAAATGGTTACATTATAGCCCATTAATGTATCTTTGCAAATGAGACCTGGTCTGCTAGGATTTTGCCAATCAGCCAAGGATGCTGTGCTTGTGTAAGAGTGGGTGTCACCTTTCACCACTTTGAACATGTGCTCTGTTTGCCCAGCAGAGCTGATCAGAGAGCAGCTTCCACCCCCTCCTCTCCAGAGATGCATCCAACGTCTTAATGTTGAATAATAATACAATTTCATAAAGTCCTACTTCTATAATAGCCCTGCTTGATGCCCTCCTACACACGGTTTGAGCCGGGAGGGGTTTGCTTTTGTGTTCCCAAAGCCTCATTCCTTTTTTAAGCCTTGCGATATTTTCCTTTGTTTCATGGCAGCGGGTAAGTCAATTGGGGCCCTTGGTGAGGGGCGATAGTCAGTCAGAAAAAGACCTCAGCTAAGCAACTCCCTCTCTGCAGTGAGGCTACTTCATTTTCAAAGGTTCTTCTACATCACAGGAAACGTCAAGGTGGGAGGTGAAGGAGCTAAAATGAAAAGGCAACACTAAATTTTGGTGTAAAATATGAAGTTAGGTGACTTGTCTTGTTACCTGTCAGCAGAGCACAACTATTCTGAAAAGCTAAAGTATGACTGCACGCTGCTTGAGAGAATCACAAAATCCACAATATGAAATCTCACACTTACATTACCAGACTCCAAAACAAGCCATTATTTTAGAAGCCTCAGTATAAGCAGAGTATATTGGTGCAGTGGGAAACTATGACTCTAAATACACCAACGTACTGAAGATATCTAGAATAGTATGTCCAGAGTTCAGTTGACACAGGTTATAGCACATCTCTTAAGAGGGCTTCATAAAGGGCAGTCTCAGAGAAATGGTTATGAGCATCCTTTGCACCATACTAACAAACATTCTTTATATGACCATTTGGAGGCAATAGCTTAGCAATTGCGCAGCTTTTAAACCTAGACAATTAAAAAGTTATTCTTAAAATTTTTAATAAGAGAAACTATATTTAAAAACTTCTGTGTCTTGCTCCTTCCTCCTAGGAGACATCAGTCCTTAAAGTGATTTCTAAATACTGACTTCAGTGGGACTAATTTTGTGCTTACAGTTAAGCATATTTAAATAGCTTGCTTGAATTGGAGCCTAACTTTCACAATGTAGACAATGTCAAAGGAGGGTTGTCCTGATTCAGTAGCCTGTGCAATGCAGGATCACCTCCCTGACAGCCACCTTGTCTTGTTTAGTTTACTGATGTATTGTGTTTCCTGTTTTCCTCAGCATCCTGTGGCAGCTGCTATGCATTTGCTTCCATGGGCATGTTGGAGGCAAGAATTCGTATCCGAACGAACAATTCCCAGAAACCAATCTTCAGTCCTCAGCAGGTTGTGTCTTGCAGCCAGTATTCTCAAGGTAAGTGCATCAGAGACGTTCCCCTGGTATTAGGGAGATGGGGGAGGAACACCACCCCAAGGACTTTGAAACTATAGCAGAGCAAGGGTTGACAGTCTCTTCTAATTGATTGGCAACAATTTTTGTAAGCCACTTTGTGGTCTTGGGGTGGAAAGATGATTTGCTGTGAAATAGCAACTTCAGGGGATTGGAGCAAATTTCCTTTATGACTGAAAGAGATGGCTAATTCTTGAGTGTCACGTGCTTAGGACATTTTATAGTAGCTGACTTCTGTGACTCCATCATAATGATGCAGGTTTCATTCCAGGGTCATTAGAATCCATTTTGCTGTATGCCTGGGAATTGTATTGGAGTTGAACCACTAGTGGTTTGCTTAACACTAGCTAGTGGTCTGCAGAGACTGGCTGCTCATTTGGTGTCTGCTCTCCTGCTTCTCCAGCTGCTTGTACAGGCATCCAGGCTCTTCACTGTAAACAGCTTTGAATGGCTGCAAAAAGCAGCTGGAAACAAGGCAAAGGAACCTATCTAGGGGAATGTGCTGTATTGGAGGAAGATCTTGGAGTTGTAATCCACCTGCAGGGGGGAGAGAGTGTCTAGGCCAGGGGGAGCAGAGGAGAGTGGAACCTGACAGGGTGTCCAGGGGAGTTAGGAGAAGGCCAGCAGGCTGGATAGCACATCTAGGGAGAAGGGAACAAAGTGTCCCTGAAGGAGGAAGAACAGATGGGTTACTGATATTGTTTCCATATAAGGAATTGCTGTGGTTACTATGTGGTCACAAATGGGTGAGGGTTCTAAGGAAGAAGGGGGATGGTCCACCCGCAGGAATAACCAGATGTTTTCTGACTATTTCAGGTTGTGATGGTGGATTCCCATACCTCATTTCTGGGAAATACGTCCAAGATTTTGGTGTAGTGGAGGAAGAGTGTTTTCCTTACACAGCCACTGATTCTCCATGTACTCTTAAGCGGAACTGTTACCACCACTATGCCTCTGAGTACCACTACGTTGGAGGGTTTTATGGAGGCTGCAACGAAGCCCTGATGAAGCTTGAACTTGTTCTATATGGGCCAATGGCTGTTGCTTTCGAAGTTTATAGTGATTTCATGCTCTATAGAGAAGGAATCTACCATCACACCGGG
Source organism: Emydura macquarii macquarii (assembly GCF_026122565.2). NCBI lineage: Eukaryota > Metazoa > Chordata > Testudines > Chelidae > Emydura > Emydura macquarii. The sequence continues at coordinate 11,406,988 of NW_027130455.1, forward strand.
CTGCAGGATGAGTTCAACCCCTTTGAGTTGACCAATCATGCAGTGTTGCTTGTGGGCTATGGCAAAGATCCAGCTACTGGTGAGAAGTTCTGGATAGTGAAAAACAGCTGGGGAAGCTCATGGGGAGAAAATGGTTACTTCAGAATCCTCCGGGGCACCGATGAATGTGCAATTGAAAGTATAGCAGTGGCCGCAACTCCTATTCCAAAAATGTAAAACAAAACTCTTTCTTTTCCCCAGTGCCTCATTTCTTAGAAGCAAATTCCCCCGCCATAAAAATGTATTGATTATATTATGCACTTGGAAAATTTTCATTGCAGTATTTTAAAGCTTAAGAATGAGCTTTAATGAGATTTTTCAGAATAAAGTGCTCTACCACTAACGACACGTCAGAATTCTGCTCTTTGTTTATGATACACACAGATATACTTCCTGTGTATAGAGCCTGTCAGTAAATTCTCCAAGAATACAATTGCCATTAGATTAAGAAGAGTGATTATTCATCATTATATAAAGCCCAATCTTTTTTTTTTTTTTTTTTTTTTTTTTTTTTTGGTCCTTGGACAATCTTAAAACTAGATCTCAGAAGGAAATGATTGTTACAATAATCTGTAATTACTTAACGGGACACTTTTTAAAGTATTGTGCCTTACTCCTGGGAAATCAGGGAATCATTGCATTTTAAAATTGGACATCTTAAATGTGCATCAGAGTATGATTACACTGTGACTAAAGGGAAACTTTAAAGCTTTAAGTGTTTTGGCAAACGTGCAAGCAAAATGTCAGATGTCAAATTTTCTGAACTTCAAAGTTTGTTTTACATATTGGCCTTTTACTGCATTTATTGGGGGGGCGGGATTAAGTTCCTGTTTTTTATGAATGTCATTTGAATTCAGTTCCAAGCTGATCTCCAATAAAAATCTGACTATTGCTGTGAGAGTTGTTCCTTACTGAAGCTGATGCCTTTTTATTGCTATGACCTACATCAACAGCTTCAAAATTGAGATGGGATGTTCAGGTATTTTAGAGTAAGGAAGATTTTTGGTGGATGGATTATAAATCATCTGGCCTTGAGCCACTTCTATTCTGTGTCAGTTCTTATGCTGTGTGGTGTTGCCCTCCAGTGTAAGTGCAAGTGGAGTCTGTACAGCACCTAGCACAGTGCAGTCCCAGTCTATGGTTAGAGCTTCTTGGTAACATGACAGTATTAATAATAATCTGTGCATGGATGTAAATAAGGCTATGTCAGCTGTAATCCTCTACACCAAGATATCATACTTCAAGCCCCCTCTGCATCTGCTCCCATACTTCCATGTATGCAAGGTGAAAAAGGAAAACAGGCATTACTGAAAAGATGTGAGCATAGACAATCCTTCTCTACAGGGGGGAGATGTCACATAGCTTCCTCCTGCATCTAGATAGGAGTAATATGGCAGGAATGAGTTACTAATGCAGGAATGGCCTCTACTCTGCGTCCTTAACTTGCTCATACTTTTACCAGGTATACAACAGTAAATCTGTGCTGTGCAGAATCACACTCCTTATAGCTAAAAAGACGCTTGGTTCACAGTGCCACTCTGTTTATTTCTATTACAATAGTGGCTAGAGGCCCCAACAGCGATTGGGGGTCCCAATGCACTTCACAAACTCGTGGTAAAATGTCCCTGCCCCAAAGCTTACAGTCTAAATGGACAGACAGAGGGTGGAAGAAAGGAACTATGAGCCTTCTTTACAGATGGGGAGCTGAGGCCCAGGGACTAAGTGCATCCCTCTGTACAGTCCCTCAGGGCACAGGAATTATCAGACTGGATTAGACCCAAAGTCTGTCTAGTCTCCACCAGTGACCAACACCAGATGCTTCAGGGGAAGGTGTGAGAAGCCCCAAAAGAAGACAGACAAGGGATAATCTGCTCCCATTAAAGTCTCATCCTAATCCCTAAAATCAGCTGTAGCATCAGAGCTGTCTCCCGCAGAACCAAACTAGGCCAGGGGTCTTCCTTGATACCCCTGAGTTATCTGAGGCTGTGTTTCTACTTCATTTCCTCTTTCCCCTATTCCTGTTCTCTTCCCTTCCATCTTTGAGTCAACTTAATACAAGCAGACAAGCTATTTGTAGATACTAGATACCAGCCTCAGTCATCCATAACCTGTTACTCTTCTATCATATTACAAAAGCTCTAGGTAGCTACATGAGATCTAGTGTAACTGAGTAGCATTTTTCTGCTGTGGTAAAATCAGTAATGCTTGCAGCACTTTTTCTCTTGTGCTTTTATAAGGAACTATTTCAATGTCCATTTTGTTTATATCCTAGCATATACAAATACCGTAACAGCTGGTATAGTACAGCAGTGCTGCTGACTGCTACATGGTGGCATGTTACAATTCGTTTCAGTTGTGCTGGCTGCGAGTCAAACTGCTTTAACTTTAGGATACTCAGCAATCTTCTTCCTGGCTTGTTCTTGTCCATTAAAGAGCTGCAATTTACAAGCTGACTAACTTTGCAATGGTGGTGTGTTGCCCACATGAGCCACTGGGACTAGTTGTAAGCATGTTGGTTTCCTTTTTCCAAAACAACTCTCAAGCCGTTGCAGTCAAACTTTTTCATTCTAATCTTTTTTGATGGAAAAATAGTTTTCTCATCAAAATGGAAATTTCCCTGAGACATGCCCAGTTCTGAAACTTCCATGTTTTTGTTGCAAAAAACAATTTTGTTTTTTGGTTTTTTTTTTTTACCAAGCTTTTTATTCCCCAAAAACTTTAGGTTTTTAGATTAAAAACTAATTTTTCATAATGAAAAAGTTTCACTAAAAATATTTCATGATCAGCTCAGTTGCAGTACCTGTGCCTTATGGGTGTATAAAGTAATCTGTTTAACAAGAAAAGCCTCATGGATGCATGTGATGAAACTAAACACATGCATTGAATTAGAAACTGAAGTAACTCCAAAGTAAGAAATACAGAAAACAGTCCCATCACTCAGACCAGTTGTGGGGTATTAGGCTCCTCTTTTGTGAGGACCAACTGACTGGTGTAGTGGCAACATCAGTGCGCTCACTCTACGTTAGTACTGCCCCTGTGCACAGTTGACCCAATTCAGGATACAACTTGCTCCAAGCAAATGCACTTGCTGTGTCGTGGGCAATGTGAATGTGAGCTGTATATTTCAAGTGGAAACGGGCCTTCTGCTTTCAGCCTCCAATGTTCTGAGCCTGAATGGATGGGTGCGGCTTCATCTTTAGTAATACACTTTAATGTCTTGTATGTTCAAGGATTCCTGTGTCTTGGCTTTCACTGTGTTGCCAGCTCAATGATAACTGGTGTTATTTCTTAAAGCCCTGAAGTCACGTGAATGCTGCAGCATCTCAGCTTTCCTTTAAAAAGGCTTGTAGCCCTTATGGTTGTGTAGATAAGCTTGAAAACAAGAATTGAAAACAAGCTTGTTGCTAAAGATTCAGAAGGCAAATAATTCCAAAGGTATTTAAAAAAAAATATATTTTTTTTAAAGCTTGGGCATCGTACTGCTATCGTCACTTTTTTTTGGGGGGAGGAGGGAGAACCCCCCTCCATTACATTCCTTCTGGCACTAGTGACGGTGCTGCTGTAGAAAGGATATTGGTGCTCACTATTACTTGTTGTCTACATGTGCTCTAAGCCAGTAAAAATCCTCTGTATACTAGCATTCCACAGGGGCAGCTGAATTACACTGGTGCTAGTTTAATAATGGTAGTCGTCCCATAACCTAGTGTGCTTACAGACTCTCACTCAGAACCAGATCTATTTGTTTTCCATTGGCTTGCAAGCACTGCAGTGTACTGTATTTCATTATCACATTTCAGAAATGTCAAACACCCAGCCCATTTCGGCTGTTTACATGGCCAGCACGACTCACTGGGATTCTGTGGATTCTAAGATTTTGTTAGTTTTCATCAGGGATTATATTGATAAGAAACACTGAAAGAATGGTTTGCAAGGATGGAGACAACAGAACAATGTGCTGTCTTCCTGGAACCAGGATGTCAGTGCAAGATTGGAGAGTGAATAAATTCAGGAGTCGGCAGGCAAGGCTTCACTAGTGAAGGTGAATATCAGCACGGACACTGCTTCACACCATACCTTTACAGATTATAGACTACTCTAGCAAACTCCTTCAGTGGCCTGCCAAGTGATCTCTTCTGAGATCCTTGCTATCTCACAAACAAAGGAAGACAGAAGATTCTGGAAGTGAACTACTGGCTACATAAGTGGCATGAGATTGAAGGCTCTGGTTTTGTGGAACATTGGTCTGCCTTTACTGGGGAGAAGGAGTCTGTTTGGATGATCTCCATCTCAACAGAAGGGCAACCAATCTTCAGGGAGACGGGTTAGTCATGAGACTAGTGAGGAGGGCGTTAAATCAACAAAAGGAGAGAAAGAAGAAGAACTGAACCCTCATTTAGCACAAAACCAAGGTGTCAAGAACAAAATTAATCAAGGCACCAAGGGATGTGAAGAGAAGAAACTCTTTCATTGCCTATACATCAATGTTAGGAGCCTGGGTAATAAACAAGAGGAATTGGAATTGCTCACTTATGAGCATAAATTCAACATAGCTGGTATTACTGAAACCCATTGGGAAGACTTGTGTCACTGGAATGTTTATCGCTGGTTATAACTAGAGCTGGTCAAAAATTCTGTTATGGAACATTTTTCTGTCCGAGAACGTTGATTCATCAAAATCAAACTATTCCACTAAGACAGTTGAATTTCAATGAATGTCTGATGGAAAGCAGGCAGGGCTCCTTGGACACCTGTCTGATTTCCTGCCAGCTTGCCCATCATCTCCTTAGCAACCTACCGGGCAGGCTGCAGGGAAATCTGGGCTTCCAAGCCCCTGGCTTTTTGGCAACCCACAAGGCCTCTTAGTTACAGACCTCAGGCCTTTGCAGTTCCCAGAGTATTTTGAAATTTTTAGTGTTTGTTCCAAATCGTAACAAAACCAAATTTCAGAATATTGAAATGCTCCATGAAACAGAATTACCTTTCTCCACAGGGCTTTAGTTGTAACCCATTTGCAAAAGATCAAAATAGCCAAAGAGGAGTAGGAGTGGCACTCCGTCAGAAATGACATTGTCAGCGACCAGGAAACAGGTAATTTGGAAGCAAATGTTCTTGAATGCTTAATGATCAGTGTTCCAACAGATAAAGCAAGAGAGGTGGTACTAATTGGTGTCTGCTATAGACCACCAAATCACACGAAAGAACAGGATGAAGGGCTCCTTACATACCTATCTACAATGTGTAGGAAGCTTGCATTATCATGAGGACATCTGTATGAGTGACATATACTAGAGATCACATGCTGCAATACTAAAACATCCTTGAAACGTTTAAAAATTATAGGCGACAATCTCTTAACTCAAAAAGTGTTTCCTCTGACCTAATATAATTCTACATTAGACTCCACCTTGACATATAAAGAGGAATTGATTACAGAACTAAAAATTAGTGGTTGCTTAATTACAAGTGATAATGACTTGATTACATTTATGTGCAAAACAGAATAAAATCCCAATCGGTAATTATACATACGCTTGGTACTACGGGAGTGGTGGTGTTTTGTTCTGTTCTGGTTTTTTCATTTGTCCCTTTTGGGGAGGGGGAGGAGACACCGAAAATATTTTATGCTGTGGCTACAAAACACCTAGGACCTCGTTGATTGGTCCATTACTAGGGGAAAATGGTAGAAATGTCAGCACTAATGCAGAAAAGGAAGAAGTGTTCAATAAATATTTCTGTTCTCTGGGGCAAAAGCCACACGATGTATTCATATCATATGATGATGTTGATGAAATACAATCAATAGGTACCTACATGAGAAACAAAAATTAAATAAGAGGGATCTTTAGTCTAGCAGTCTAAGGTATAACAACATCTAATGGCTCAAAGTTGAAGCTATACAAATTCAGGCTGGAAATAATACACACATTTTTAACAGTGAGGTTAATTAACCATTGGAACAACTTACCAAGGGCTATGTAGTAGATTCTCAATTACAGGAAATTTTAGCTGCATCTGAGCAAGCCTGCAGTGTAGACCAGGAAAGCCACAATTTGCACCAATGGAGTTTATCAACGTAGCAAGATTTGGAAGGTGTTATACAAACCAGTGACATGCTAGGATTAAGTATTTGTTTATTATGAACTGAAGACCTCATCCATCACGCCCCCATCCAGTGCTGCAGCTTTAAATGCAAGTCCCTAAAGATGATGAATGCTTAAATTACAGCTGCATTTTATCAGTTTTCCGCCTCTGAATTACTGCTCTGCGTACATGCTGCTAGAAACCACATATACAATGCTGACGTGAAGTGGTATTTTAGCTGAGGCAGAAAATGACTTGCAGGTATTTCCAAGTTCAGTTTAAGGTGCTTGTTTAGGTCTGTGAGACTGAATGGTCTGGGAGCCAGTTTTTTGAGCAAATTCCTCTCCGTATATGTCCCACTGAAGTTAAGATCATTGGGACTTAAGGTTTCTACTCTTCCTAGAACAGGACTCTCTAGCAACGAGTCATTAGCAGTAGTCGGTCCTTAATCCTTGTTTCTCAGTAACTTGACCTTCATGATGCAATTAATGGAAACATAGCTCGAGCTGGCTGGACAATGGCAAATGTCTTTTCACAGGCAATTTTAAAAAATGTGGTTTTTGAGGGGTTTTTTGTCAAAATTTTCTGTTAATTTTATTACGTTCTCAGGAAAAAATAACTAACAACCATTTTCACTAAAAATAACATAGATAGATAGATAGATAGATAGATATGGAGATTGTAAACATTTTCCCTTTAGAAAACTAGAAACCACAGTTTTTTTACTGAAAATTTCTTAGTTTTCACTTTCTGATTTTTGGTGAGCTCCCACCTCCCATCTCAGAAAAGGTCATTAAAATAATATTTTTCATGAACATGTTCATTTTTTTTATCAAGATTACTTTTCAATTAATTATTTTTTTCAGCCAGCTTCACTGCTCTGTGTTATAGTTGCTACAGGCATGCATGGGTGTCTGTAACAATGAACTCTCAGCGTAGTGGTGATACAACCATCCTATCCAGACGGGACTGCTTAACTGTGAGTTGAAATAATGTGACGAGACTCAACAGTGTCAGGTCAGAGCCACCTGATCTCCGTAATGTGGTGCAGAATAATAAGATTTGAGCAACGTAAAATGTTACGGTCCTGTATGTTTAAATATCAAACTTGCGAATATGGCTATAGCTATGTAATTCTCTGCTGTCCCTACAGTGATCATTTCTGATTTATCATCTTTTCCCTCTGATAAGCTTCTCTGCTGAGCTTAGGCAAATTATGCTAGTAAATTCATGTGGGCTTGAGAAAAGTGTTGTCTAGTGGTTAGAGCAGGGGACTGGAAGTCAGGATTCTTGGGTTCTATACCCAACTCTGCCAATGACTAACTCTGTCCGAAGTCATTGAACCTTTGTTGTTGTTGCAGTAGCACCTACAGGCCACAGCCAGGTTGTTTTCTTTTATGCTAGTGTAACCCACTTGTGTGTGTGTGTGTGTTACACTAGGCACTTTACAAACATGATAAATGACAATCCCTGCCTCAAAGACAGTCTAAAAGACAAGATGTAGTAGGAGGATGGGACAAGCAAGCAGGCTGACACAGGCTAACAAGGGCTTGTCTACACTTACCTCGGAGATTTGGCGGCAGTCGACTGGAGTTACGCAAACTACGCAAAAAACTTGCGTAACTCCCATCGACTTCTGTACTTCTCTTCTGCGCGCCATCTTCACTGCACTGCACCGACAGGACCGCGTTCCTGTCGATGCAGCACTACGCCACCTGAGAAGGTGGTCTTAATACGTCGATTTCTGGATCGACTGAGCGGGTCTTCACAGTCAATCCAGATAAGTCGATCTGACAGTGGCGAATTTGCCGCCATCAGTGAAGACATAGCCAAATATAATACAGTATGCACAAACCTCTCTGTAAATATGGGGCTTGCTACCTCACAAGGCTCCTGTGCCTGATTCCCCACAGTGTTATTCCAGTTTACACTGTGTAATCACACAGAAATTGAGTGTAATGAGGCTCAGTGTTTGCAGAGTGCTCTGACAGTCTTTGATACAGTCCATTCCCGCCCCCTTCCTCCATGGCAGTTGTCAGGCCCCTGTTTTCCTCCCTGTAGGACTTTCTCTCTCTCTCATGTGCACACCCCCCCGTTGGATAGCTTTGTAATTTTAAGGCTGTTTTCATTGTATTTTTGTTTAGTTACCCTGAGCTGCTGGGGAAAAGTACTTCAAAGGCAAAGTCTTTTTAGAATAGCTACATAGGGGTAATTTTCCACTCTGCTCCTGAATGCCACTCTGAAGCGTATACAGCACTTATCTGATAGAGGGGAACTGCAGAGCAGAACGTGTGAACTGGAGCCATGGGCCGAAGAAGAAGGTTAATGACCATTTAAGAAAGGTTCCAAATGTCTTTTGAGTCATTTCTGTGTGTGAATGCAGGGATTTTTTTATTTTATTTTTATTTTTTTTTGGCAGGAATGGAATGAGGGACATGTTAGTGTAAAATGAATAAGGTAGTAAATCTGATACAGGCTAAGGAAAAAAAAAGTCACTGTATGTCCAGTTTAAGTATCATGGTGATCCCCACTTGCATGTGCACGTTTAAGGTGATGGTCAGCTTTACAGTTGTGAAGAACTGCCTCTTCCATCCCCACTCCCAGAGCACACTAGCAGATGTTGGCTTTCCTCTGGCGGGCTACTCCCCATTACTGACAGTTACATTGCCTTACAAGAAGCCAAAATGCAATACTATCCTTGTATTCATTTCTCATGTAAAGAATTGCTATAGCTGCCACATGGATCTTGCATGTGGAGAGGAGGTCCTTGCAACTGCCAATGGGTTGGAAGGTTGTCCTCATCTATCATTCCTCCATTAAGATACGGTGTGAACTACAAACAAGTTTGAAGACACCCTACCCCCACTCCCTGTCACTATAAATACTCTGCAACTGCAGGGATGCAGATACTGGTGAATCTCTGTCTTTCCTCCTCTATTCTCTAAATTCCATCCACGGAGGAGCTCTCTGCCATGTAGTTTGGCATTTTTTATTCCTTTAGAAGAAATTGAATTTAGTGCTTGGGCCGGGGGGGATTGACAGCCTGGCAGATTGAAGTCTTGTGCTTGTCTGCATGAGAAATACAGCGTGGGCAACAGCAACAGCTTCCATTTACTGCCCTGCCAGTGTGTCCTTAAGTCGACCTGAAGGGACAATCATAGCTCAGACTTAATTTAATAGATTTCGTAGAGTTTAAGGCCAGAAGGGACTAATTAGATCATCTAGGCTGACAACCTGTATAACACAGGTCCTTAAATACTCCTATATAAGCCCAGATACTCCTATATTGAGCCCAATGACGTTAGTTAAGCTAAAGCATTTCAGTTCTAAGGAAACCAAACCTCGTTTAGTCCTGGACCTTGTTGCTGCTACTTAGTGACACTTGCAGTGGTGGCTGTTCTTTATAATGGGGATACTAGTTCCATTATTATTATTATTTGTTTATTTATTTATTGTATTATTTATTTGTATTTGAAACACTCCTAGGAAAAACATGCCCTGATTGTTTTGGAGCAACCAGCTGTAGGCTATCTCCTTTGCCTGCACCAAGAAGCCAAGGACTGAACGAGCAGGAGGGCAGTCACCTTTCTCCCTACATCTATGCTACAAGCTAGTGGTGCGATTCCCCTGCTTGTGTATTCAGACTCACACTAGCTCTCATGAAGTGTCACGATAAATAGCAGTGAAGCCACAGTAATGGCTGAGCTGGGCCATGTAGAAACCTGTCTAAACCAGTAGGTATGTACTTGGCACAACTTAGATGGGCCTCCGCTGCCATTGCCATGCTGCGGTTTCACTGCTATTTATACTCATACTAGCTTGATGAGAACTATACAAGCAGGGGAAATCAACCCCCTCAGTCTGTAACTGTTCACCTTCTCATCCAGTCCTTGGCTTCTTTGTGCAGGCAAAGGTGATGATGTGTTTTGTGTGTGGATAGGGCTCCACAAAGAACTGGAGTGAGACCATCACATTTTGTTGTAAATTGCTCAAAGACCCAGTTATGATTAGGGCCCCATTGTGCTAGGTGCTGTGCAAACTCAGACACTGGGAACTGTGGGGAGACCACAAAATTCTCTTCTCACAGGACAGCGAGTGGACAGCAGATACTTACTTACAGGTGTCACTAATTTAGCAAGTAGGTAAAATTTTCAAAGTCTTCTAAGTGGCATAGGAGCCTAAGGTCCAACTTGAAAATGACCTATGCACTTCAGAGCCTAAATCTCACTGAAAGACAAAGGGACTTAAACTGCGAAGTCATTTAGATGCTTTTGAAAATTTTATCCTGGATTTGTACTAGTGACAGAAGTGAGAGCTCACATGTATTTGTTTTCTTTAAACTGCTTTTGATGTCCTGAATTACAGTAAGCCATTGAGCATAATGATGAAAAAAGAGTTGGAGGCTTTGTGCAATAATAACAGTAATAATAATAAATAATCTCTATTTCACTGGCTGGTCTGAGTAGCAGAGTTTTAGCTAAAAAGACTCACGCCTCTTCTGAGTGCATCCCACAAAATCTTGGGTTATCAGGAGAAAACACCAGGGAATTCAATTCCAGCAGGCTTAGCTTTCATTGCTGGCTGCCATGGTTTCTATAGATGACTGTGGGCTGGGAAAAGAAAATCATCATAGCATGATATGGCAGCTGAGAAGTTATTACTGATGTGAGGAATTAGGTTGGGGTTTTTTCCTCCCTCAAACGGGCAAATCCAGCATATTGACAGAGCAATACCTTATTCCAAGTCTGTTCTGAATTACCATCTGGGCAGAAAGAATGTGGGCCAAGAGCTTTCCGGATAGGTCAGGCTGAAATGGGTACATGCATGTGTACCGTACACAGAAACCTTCCCTATCTCTAATAGAAAAGATATTCACATCAACATCTACCAGTTCTTCTTTCCTAATCACTTCATTCAGGTCACTTGGTTTGAACTTGCAGATGCAGTTTAGCATGAGGGACACATCCTAAATTAATCTCTGTCTTGTGCTAACATCTTAGTAGCCGGATAACTTAGCCCGTTGCTAGCCATCACAGATGTCATGTTGGAGATGTGATGAGTAATAAATTCAAGCAATATCATTAGTGAAAAAGTGAGGGAGTAGTCCTTGCACCTGTGAAAATGTCCTAACTAGATATTTTTTTAACCCATTGTGGATTCTTGCAAATTCCCAACCGTACTGATTCTCTGCATGTAATAAGGGAAAGTCTTCCAAAGGTTCTAATTATCCCGATTGAACTGTGAGAGATAATTAATAAAAAAAGGATGGATAGTTCCTGTCACCAAAGGAATTGCACAAGGATTTCCTTCTCCTAAATCTTCTACAATAATATGGCTGCTGAGGCTGTGAATTTTGTAAATCAATTACAGTTCCTCCTCCTTTCATTGAGCCCTGTATTAAGCTTGAGATTATATGCACATGTTTAAATTTCAAGCAGGATAATAACTGCAGGAAACTGCATCCAGTAGTGAAAAAACAATTACAACAAATTGGCTAGAAAGCTAAATCAGAGATATTAAACTCAACAGAGGGAGAATAAAAATACAAGAAATATGACACTTGTTTTCATAGAACATATTTATTATTTGGTGTGTATTCACCTGGGGGAAAGAAGCAGGAAAAGGATGATTAACTACTGTAGGCTGACTTTTCAGGCTTATCATTAGGAGTGTGATTATTTTATTTAATAAGGAAACGGACTGAACATATACAAAATCTACAGTGGAATCAGTTCAAAAGATGACATTTAATAGGCAACCTTCTCACTTAAGAGGCTATCTTCAAACTATCTCCAAATGTGCTGAGTACAAACCTGCACTGTCTGCATTAAGAACCAATTATAATTTTGGTCCCTTCAGAGGTTACTTAAAACAGGTTTCACATTCTCTTTCCATTTATTTTATCACCCCACCTATTCCCCATCCCATGAAAAGGAAAAATCATGGAACTAACATGACATTTGCCGGTCATCATATATAAGTGTGTTATATCTAGAGCTGGATGGAAAAACTTTGAGGGAACCAATTTCCATCTGGGACTGTAGTTCTCTCCTAATTGAAATGCTTTGCAAAGTCACATTAAGTTAATTAAAATTACATGCTGGAGAAAATATGGGAAAATAAGTTCTGATAGTGTTGAAACATTTCAATTTTTTGTCTTAAAATGATTTCCATTTAGAATGTTTTCTTTTTTTTGTATGACATAGTATATACTGTCACTCAGAATCAAATCAAAATATTTTCAATTTTGTCTCAACAAAAAGTTTCAGCTGATCCACATTTCTTATTCTGTTTTTGTTTGAAATTTTCCTTTGCGGAGCATTTTGAAATTGTCAGGTTTCTCTCCGACGTGGAATGAAGTCACAGTTCAAAATCTTAAAAAGTCTAGGCGCACCTGAATTTCCATTCTCCACACGGCTCCAGGTATGTCCAAGCCCCCACACCATGTCTGTCTCATTGTGACACTCTCCTCAGGGAGTCCAGAACCATAAGGCACTGAGCAAGAGAGAGCTTTGCTGGCGCTTAAACTGTGTGACAGCTGTCTGCCACATCAGTCTACTGACAAACACCTCAAGACTTGGCCAATCCAAACCTTGCCAGACAGGTAACATTCAGTGAGCCCCAGTCAGTGCTTAATTTGTAATGAAAGAGGTGCTAGGGCTCAAGCAATTAGGTGCTGGGGCTCAAGCAATTTTTTTACATTCATAACCAGCAAACCCAGAGGTGCTGGGGCTATGACCTTCCAAGCCTAGAGGTGCTGGAGCTCAGCAATGGCAAACTCTGGCACAAATTAAGCACCGGCCCCGTTTCCCGAGTTCCTCAGAGACATCTCTCTATAGTGACAGGTCCCTCTCTCTGAACACTGATAGAAATTATTAAGTCTACTGTCTTCAGAGAGACAGCACACACACATACCAGCCTGTTAGCCCAGCTGAGGACATACTCTGTACCTTAATACACAGCACTGAGATGGTTTATAGTAAAACTAAGAATATGTTTATTAACAAAGAAGAGAGATTTAAGCGACACTAAGCAAAAAAAGAAAAAAAAAGAGACAGTTATGGTTACAAACAAAACATAAATAACATGCTTTCTAGTGCCTAAAAATTAGCTTTAGCAAGCTACAACCTTTGCCTAAGCAGCTTTCTCACTTAGACCAAGCCCCTGATGCCAGAGGATCTACCGATCACAGAATCAGAGGGTCCTGACCCCTTTGTCCTCTAAGAGTGGTTAACCAAGGGTTCTCTCCCCTTCTTTTTATAGTCCAGAAAATCTTTGAAAGGTATTCCTTTGTAATGTATCGCCAGATAAAGTAGTTCTTCCCTGCTGTTTGTCCCTTCCTGTGGACTTCCGATCCCGCTGTTGACTTGTATGTAAATGGGGCTTTCATTGTTTGAGTCCCACAATGCTTAATTTACATTAAAAACAGGGAGACAGTTGCCTTCCCTCCTGGCTGGGAGAAAACCAATTTCTCCCTGTGTTTGGTCGGTCACAGACTTTAAAGCGTAATAGCAATGAGTATCCATAATTCCTCCTATAGTGTTAATACATACACGTCACAAAGATATTAACCACCAGTGTGAGACCAGCTTTCATAAAGACCTTACCTCACTCACTTTTATGGTACAATATTATTGTATACAATCAGTTGATTCACTTGCTTATTCTTTGGGGCTCCGACCCCCTCTTTTCCCATTGGGGTGATTGTCACACTTGTCTATTTAGATTGTAAAATCTTCAAGGCAAGGACTGTCTGTACCTCTATGTCTGAACACTGCCTAGCAGAACGAAACTCCATTCTTGGGTGCGCCCTGAGGCACTGTTGTAATAAACACGATGAATGATGATAATATGAAGGAAACTCAGGTCTCGCATAGAGACTCCCGGCTTGTCAGTGATGACCATCACCTTATAACGCCTGCCTTCTTGCTGGCTCTTAAATTATCAGGGTCATAAAATAAAAACCTACCCCTAAAAGCAATTTAAACAATTTCAGACGTGCTAACAAGCTGTGCATGCCCCGAAAGCACAACTTCTGTTCTCTTACTCTTGTATCTCTCATTCCTCCCACACTGCTGCCTTTCTTCATTCTTCCTTGCTATGGTATAACTAGCTTCGTGCCAAAGTGCTGCATCTCAGTACACAACACCCACAAATCGCGTTACGATCATTGGTACCTAAATATCTGAGAGCTGAACTTGCCCCTTAGATTGTAAATTTCTAGGGACAGGGACTTTGGGAAGCTCGATTCTCAGGTGTTGTAAATTGAGCCCCACTGACTTCAATTAAGCTTTGTTGAGTTACACCAGCTGGAGCGCTCTTTCTCTTTGATTTGCCCGTAGAGTGCCGTGAATACCTATGGCGCTGTGGAGATCATAGTAAATTGGGGACTAAAAGGCCACTTGGGTCATTTTACCAACCTGCTGAAAAATGTTATACTTCATATACTTCTGGGTTTCTGATGTGTAAAATGCTGCCGGACTCCATACTACTTTGGCTAGAATTTGTAAGCAGCCTTGTGATACAAAAGTCCTTCAGATTCCAGATATAGTCTGTCAAGTAGGCAAAACTGTTTGTTTTAAAAAGGAAAGGCTTAAATAAGAAGCTGGAGAAATGGGGAGATGGACAGATAAGGTAAAGTCACAGAATTAATGAGTTCCATTCAGGCAAACTAAAGACTCTAATGGGAGCTGTGAGATACAAAGCTTATACATTCTTTGTCATGCCTCTGCTGCCTCTCTGAGGAAACAGTATGAAGGGGCCCCTGTGATAATCCTTTACCTGGGCAAAAATCCCATTGATTTTAATAGGAATGTTTGCCCATGTCAAGAATGTAGGATTTGGCCTTATAGAGGTAAGATGAGTATTCTCTTGAGACCATGTTCTGTGATGAAGTTGCATAAGATGTGTACATCAGGGCAGAATCTGGACCATGGTAGCAGTGTGCTCTACCACTCAGATTCATGACCTGTTCCAATGCCCACTGAAGTCAATGCGGGTCTTCAATCAGAATAATATAGAACCCTTGTTCTCTAGATTAGACTGGGACATCATCAGGGCTGGGACCACCTCGGCTTATATATTTACAGTGCCTTACACAATGGGGTCCTGAACCTGAAAGGGGCCTTGGGGCTCTACTGTAATATGAATAAAACCCATAGTAATTTGGTTACAGTATGCAGCACGTTACACTTTTTATAATACACCAAACTGGAGTTACCAGCAAGGTATCCTGTTCATATCTTCCTTGCAAGTAGAATGTCATGAGAATTTAGTTTTAATGTACCATGGGGATGGATTATTTTTTTTAACAATAGGCACTTACAATGTTTCTAAATTAAGTTGTATTGAATCACTGCACTTTCCACAGAGGAAAAAAATATAAAAGCCCTCATCTCTGCAGGTATAAAGCAATCCCTTTCTTTCTTGACCTTTATCTTGCAAGAAGCAATAACAATCTTTTCAATAACTCCTATAAATGGTAATCTAATGCACTATGTTCCCATAAAGGTAATAGGTATGCAGTTCAATATGTCTCTGCTGCTTTGTAAGTAGTGGCAAAGGAGAAGTTGCCACCTATTTAGAAAGTGTCTAGATTGGGTCATCACTCATGCTGTGGATCTCATGCATATTCTGATTTTACACCTAAATATTAGCACTCGGTTTCTTATCAGAAGAGAATGAAGGCATAGGAACCACTTGGAGCGAGTGATTGGTGATGGATCCATCTAGGCCTTTGGAAAATGAGTAATGCTGGAAAGCTTCTGCTGTACTCTGGGCTGCAACTGGGTGAAATTTTCCAAATTTTGAATTTTCATTAAAAATAAAACAAAGTTTGTTTTTTAGGAAAATTTTCCATTTTTTGTCCAGCATCTGGGTCAGATTACCATTACTCACAACGTGTAGTATAATACCCCCTGAGTAATGCCATTGACTTCGGTGGGGACTACTTGGATAGTAACACTGATTCTAGTGAGTAAAAGTGGCTGAATCTGGCTTTCTGGCACTTAATTTACTTGGAAATTGCCAGTGATGTTTGTTTTTGCACAGCCTCTGTTGATATTTTTATGTGGTTATTGTCACAGTTAAGCCTGTTGTTAAAATAATCAAGAAGAAAACATCTTTTTAAAACATGAAGCTTTTATGCTGGGTGTGAGCCAGTGAGTGTTAAGCAACCAGCAGACTGCGAGATGTGAAAACAACCCGTATGGACATATTAGCAGAATATTGAAATGGAAAATAGGGCCATTCCCTATAGATAGCAAAGCCATGTTAAATAGACTAGAGTTCCTGATATGTAGGCTTGTATTGTTAGAGAATCAGAAGGAGATATTAATTGTATTTATCTGAGTACCTATATCTTGTTAGAAGTTTATCAATGTGATCTAATTAGCTTGTAGATGCTAAACTTCTGTTCCTGTCTATAATATTTCATTACTATATTCTATTGATTCAGAGATTAAAAAGGGAGATTAAAATGTAGATGGAACTTGTGGTTAATAATATCATTGTCTTTATTTTTCTTTGAAGTCTGTAGTAAACTACCTATGAACTATCTGAAGGGTTAGTTGCCTTATGCTAATGAATGCAACTAGTTATAACCTAGGAAAGAAAGATTTACTTCAAAGCAATAATGTACATCACCTATTCTTCATCCGAGGAATGCCAGTGATGAGTTGCTGACAAGAATCTTATCAGCTGGACTTCAGCTATAAAGGATCTTTCAGGCCTGTTTGTTACTGTATCAGATCTGCTTAAATGTTGTCAGGGAAAGTCTAAGTTGCAAGAGTTCTTCAGGTCTACTCTGAATTATCCCTGCAAATTCTCATGGAAGAATTTGAACAAACTCTCTCTCTATAAGAACATATAAGAATGACCAATGATCCATCTAGTCCAGTATCCTATCTTCCGACAGTAGCCAATTCCAGGTGCTTCAGAAGGAATGAATAGAACAGGTAAATATCATGTGATCCATCCCATCGCTCATTGCCAGCTTCTGGCAAACAGCAATTCCTGCCTATGCTGGCTAATAGACATTGGTGAACCTATCATCCATGAATTTACCTAGTTCTTTCTGAACCCTGTTATACTCTTGGCCTTCACAACATCTTCTGGCAAGGAGTTCCACAGGTTGACTATGCATTGTGTGAAGAAATACTTCCATTTGTTTGTTTTAAACCTGCTGCCTATTAATTTCATTTGGTGACCTCTAGTTCTTGTGTTATGAGAAGGAGTAAATAACACTTCCTTATTTATTTTCTCCACACTAGTCATGATTTTCTAGATCTCTGTCATATCCCCCTTACTCATCTCTTTTCCAAGATGAAAAGTCCCAGTGCTATTAATCTCTCCTCATACGGAAGCTTTTCCATACCCCTAATAATTTTAGTTGCCCTTTTCTGTACTTTTCCAATTCCAATATATCTTTTTTGAAATGGGGAGACCTGATCTGCATTTGGTATTCAAGATGTGGGTTTACCATGCATTTATAAAGAGGCAATACGATATTTTCTGTCTTATTATTATCCCTTTCCTAATAATTCCCAACATTCATTTAGCTTTTTTTACTGCTGCTGCACATTGAGTGGATCTTTTCAGATAACTATTCACAATGACTCCAAGATCTCTTTCTTGAGTGGTAACAGCTAATTTAGACCCTATCAAATCCCCCCTCACTCTTCTCTTCTGCTGACTAAATAAGTCCAGTCCCCTCATCTTCTTCTCATTAGTCATGTGCCCCCCCCTAATAATTTTTGTTGCCCTGTACTGGACTCTCCAATTTGTCCATATCCTCCCTTTACTCAATCCCTTTTTTGCCTCTGTCTTCACAGACAAGGTCAGCTCCCAGATTACTGCACTGGGTGGCACAGAATGGGAAGGAGGTGAACATCCCACAATGCTGAAGGAACAGGTGCAAGACTATTTACAAAGACTGGACATACACAAGTCCATGGGGCCAGATGCAATGCACCCGAGGGTGCTGAGGGAGTTGGCTGATGTGATTTCACACCCATTGGCTATTATCTTTGAAAGCTCGTGGCAATTGGGGGAGGTCCCTGATTACTGGAAAAAAGCAAATATAGTGCCCATCTTCAAGAAAGGGAGGAAAGAGGATCCAGGGAACTACAGATCGGTCAGCCTCACCTCAATCCCTGGAAAAATCATGGAGCAGGTCCTCAAGGAATCCATTTTAAGGCACTTGGAAGAGAGGAAGGTGATCAGGAACAGTCAACATGGATTCACCAAGGGAAAGTCATACCTGACCAACCTGATTGCTTTCTATGAAGAGGTGACTGGCTTTGTGGATGTGGGGAAAGCGGTGGACGTGATATACCTTGACTTTAGCAAAGCTTTTGGTACTGTCTCTCACAGTATTCTTATCAGCAAGTTAAAGAAGTACGGGTTGGATGAATGGACTATAAAATGGATAGAGAACTGGCTAGAGCATAGGGCTCAACGAGTAGTGATCAGTAGTCTAGCTGGCAACCGGTCACAAGCGGAGTACCCCAGGGGTCGGTGCTGGGTCTGGTTTTGTTCAACATCTTCATTAATGATCTAGAGGATGGGGTAGATTGCACCCTCAGCAAGTTTGCAGATGACACTAAGCTAGTGGGAGTGGTAGATACCCTGGAAGAATCCCATACATAGCTGCAGATGAGCTAGGCAGCAGTTCTGCAGAAAAGGACCTGGGGGTTACAATGGATAAGAAGCTGGATATGAGTCAGCAGTGTGCCCTGGTTGCCAAGAAGGCTAATAGCATATTGGGCTGCATTAGTAGGAGCATTGCCAGCAGATCGCAGGAAGTGATTATTCCCCTCTATTTGGCATTGGTGAGGCCACATTTAGAGTATTGTGTCCAGTTTTGGGCCCCCCACTACAAAAAGGATATGGACAAGTTGGAGAGAGTCCAGCGGAGGGCAACAAAAATGTTTAGGTGGCTGGAGCACAAGACTTATGAGGAGAGGCTGAGGGAACTAGGCTTGTTTAGTCTTCAAAAGAGAAGAATGAGGGGGAATTTGATAGCAGCCTTTAACTACCTGAAAGGGGGTTCCAGGGAGGATGGGGCTAGGCTGTTCTCAGTGGTGGCAGATGACAGAACAAGGAGCAATGGTCTCAAATTGCAGTGGGGGAGATCTAGGTTGGACATTAGGAAAAAGTTTTTCACTAGGAGGATGGTGAAGTGCTGGAATGGGTTACCTAGAGAGGTGGTGGAATCTCTATCTTTAGAGGTTTTTAAGATGCAGCTTGACAAAACCCTGGCTGGGATGATATAGCTGAGGTTAGTCCTGCTTTGAGCAGGGGGTTAGACTAGATGACCTCCTGAGGTCCCTTCCAACTCTATGATTCTATGATTCTATGATTTAGTGGAGGGCCCAAAACTGGACACAATTGTCCAAATGTGGCTTCACCAGTGTTGAATAGAGGGAAATAATCACTTCCCTCAGCCTGCTGTCAATGCTCTTATTAATGCAGCCCAATATTCTGTTAGCCTTCTTGGCAACAAGGGCACACGGTTGACTCATATCCATCTTCTTATCCACTGTAACCCCCAGGTTCTTTTCCGCAGAACTGCTGTTTAGCAGTTGGTCGCCAGTCTGTAGCAGTGCATATGATTTGTCCATCCTAAGTGCAGGACTCTGCACTTGTCCTTGTTGATCCTCATCAGATTTCTTTTGGTCCAATCCTCCAATTTGTCTAGTGCACTCTGCATCCTATTGTTGCCCTCCAGTGTATCTACCATTCCCCGCAGATTAGTATCAAATGCAAACTTGCAGAAGGTGCAGTCCACTCCAGGGTGTTTCTAATCATCTAGTAAGAAATGCAATGCTGATGTCATTTTGTTTAAAAATGTCATAATACTTCTAGGAAACAATACACTGTTCGGTGTACCTATATGAGTCAAAAAACTCTCCGCAGTTATGCTCTGTTAGGTAGAAGGCGAGCCAGTGTTCACCCGGTTGGTTGTGTGAATGCGTGTTGACCACCAAACCTATGGATCTCCAAGATAGCCTGCCACCAGAGACCCAATCGCAAAAGAATATATCTAAGAAATTCTCTTTCATGTAAGAATCCTCCAATAAGACACGAGAGCTGCACGGTGTCCATATTCACATGTAATCAAACATAACGTTTCTCCTCTGATTTATCTCTATGACATGTCAAAAACTCCATACACGGTCATATTGATGGTGACCACAAAGCCTTCCGAAAATATATTTCCACTCTCAGGTTCCCGGTTTTAATCAGGGAATAGTGATCGGCACATTCCTGGTTGGGAGACAGGTCAAAGGCAAACAAGGTGTAACCCTGTGCAAACTCCACACGGTCGAGTAACAGAGAACAATCCTTCATGTTTTTACCAGCTGTAGGTACCAGATTAATGTACTCTCTCAAGCAGTGCCTGGCCTCAAAGTCTGGTTGAAGAGGTTGGTTGGTATCTGTTCACCATCCACATACAAGGCCACAAAATTAATAATGTAATGTTTAAAGTGAAAGGGGTTTTTAGCGTAACTTCTGCTGAACCCTAGGATGAGCATTTTGGGTAAGTGTCCCAAGAATAGGCTCTCCTGGTTACTGATCCTGCTTCCTGTGGGGATGCTAAACACTTTCATTCCCACATGGTCTATGGGGTATTTAGCATTTAACAGGGCCTCCGTGTGTGAAAGACAGTCACCCGGGGCCGCCGGCACTTTCTTCACAAAAAGGGACACTAATACACTGTGCAGTTTAAAGCCTTCAGTTGCATCATCCATTAAGAAGAAGACGTCATTACTGTGTGTCAGTTTAATTATCACATCCATGCTGGTCAACAAAAGTTTCTCTTGAAAAACAAGTCACTGTGTAGATGATCCAACAGCTCTATTGTCCTGCTCAGGGCCCTCAGGTTTGCCTGACTCACAAACCCCAGATTCCCACCATCCAGCTCCATTGCTTCGTGCTGTCTGGGAGTGACTTTGTAAAACAGGCCAGAGGAAAATTGTGTGGTGAGGGTGTCATCGCTGTAATTGAGCACCGATTCTATAAAGGCCCTGTAAGAATAACACAGTTATTGCTTTGGCTTACAAGGTGGTCTCCCAGCGTGATATCAAACTGTCTGAAAATAGACACCATAGGGTAATTCACTGATGAGCCCTGACCTCGGCTTCCCTGATGAGTTTGGTTTCATCTCCTTTTACAAACCTGCAACAAAGGTACAGCGGCATGTTGTTTAAATCCATATAATCTTGCCATTCCCTGCTATAAAAAAGTCAATGGGGGCAGTCTCAGTAATGGCCGATAGAAGAGGCACTGCTATGTAGATGCCTTTCCCAACGCTGATCTGTGCAGGGACTACATGGAACAAGTCTAGTTCAGATTTGGTGCACTCAGACCAGCAGTGAAAAAAAGTCATGTTGATTAAAATATATCTTTTTTACCAGGTGGAGAGTATCTCCTCTTTCTCCCACACTTCCTCTTGGTCTTTCACTTATAGCTGACCCTGTGCATCAAAGTCCTTCTTTTAAAGGGTTTTGAGGGACCCATGCATCATGAGTCTGATGCATTTCTCTTTCTTTTCCTACTTTTAATGTACATCAGCCCCAGTCCTTCTTGTGCAGATGGATTCCCCACCTTCTCCAGAATATTGCGGGATAATTTAAAGCAGCGGTTTTTATGTGGGGTTCAGTAATCTCTAGCCCCCTCCTCAAAAACAGTATGGCTTTTTGAAAGAGGCTACAGAATATTCCACCCACGCCAGCCCCAACATCACAGGGGCACCATGATATCCAGGAAGGGTCTATCCAGCCTGGGCTTTGTAATAGTTACTGTAGACAGTGGGGTCGCCATAATTTTTTAGGGTCACCATAGCGTTTTGCTTTTTAGAAACCTTGCTCTCTCTGGGAATGCAGGAGCAGCTTGACGATCACCTTGCCAAAGCAAAATGTGACATATCTGTTCTGGACTGTCTTTATTTCAATGGTTATGGCTTTGATGTGGTGTTTACTGACAGAGACATAATGCAGTTTATCATAGGTGATGGTGACAAACTCATTGTTCCTTCCTTGGACAGGAACACAGCGTAATAGGGGAACAGAAAAGTCCCCCACAAACTGATGTTCCACAATGTCCAAGTACAGATACAAGGAGTTGAAACCCCCTGTGATTTCTGCCAAGAAAGGGATTTTTTGGATGCTGCTCTTGGGGCCCAATCCCAGAATATTAGCTAGCTTCCCACCGGTAGAAAACATATAAACAACATCCATAGATTTAAGTCTAACTTTTCTACTCACAGGTTCATAGTCCATGACCACCTCAGGCAGCCCAGGATGATGAACCCTGGTACAGTTCATATGATCCAGTAATTCGGGTATGGATGAGTAATAACCTCATCGTAGGATGAAACCCCATTTCTTATCTCCAAAGGTGATTTAGAAATGGATGTCTTCATTGATACTGTTCCAGCTGTGCGGGTATTGTATTTCCACTAACCCCACCTCCCAGGTACCCAGGAGATCCAATGGCTTAATTAATAGTATGGTAAAGTTCGAGCTGATGTTTTGGGGAAAGACCCCAGAGCTGGCGTTGCTGGGCAAAGTGTTGTAAAAGCCACCATCGCTCATTTTTTCCCTTCTCTTTTCAGGAGTAATTGTTTTCTTTCGCATCTAAAAGTCAGAGTTGAGAAGCTTCCACCCAGCCGTTAAACTTATTGGACCACCCTAATCATTTCACCAGGAGTTGCTTTTTCTCCCTTTGCCTTTCTCCGATAGAACTTTTTTCAATCCTGTAAATCCTATCCCATTTGGGATAAACTTTTTGTAATTCTTCAGGGTAAAAGGATCCAGTATCTATCTCGCCTTCATGATCTTTAATTGGTATACAGGTGTCTGGCCCTTGGTTAAGGCTTCATCCACTATGAATATCTCATCAGTAAACATATGTTCATAACCTTTTTCAAAAGCTCCTTTGGTTTTACATAGTCACACATTGTTGCCTTTTCTAACAGGAACAACAGCCAGTTTTATTTTAAAACCATCTCTGTAAACCATTTTCCACATTTTCAGAGATTTTGAGAGGTTAACATCAACAGGTCTGGTACATATAGTTCTGTGAAAGCTCCAGCTGTAACTCTATAAACTCGGGTAATATGTTGATGTATCGAAAGGTGTTGTGGGGTGTAAAATATCTCCACATCCTAGATTTTAAAGTTCTTTTAAATCACTCCACAAGCCCCACTTTGACTTCATTATTAGGTGAACATCATGTCGCTTTAACAATCTGCTTAAAGGTTTGTTTAAAAATTCTTTTCCCCAATCAGTTTGTAATATTTGAGCACGTGACCTTTGCTGAAAATAGCTTTGAAGGCCTTGGATACTTCACCACCCGTCTTGTTTTTTAGACCTAAGGCCCAGGCATATTTGGATAGAATGTCTATCACTGTTAAGATGTACTTAAAACCACTGTTGCGTTTGGAGAACCATTGCATATCCACCAGATCTGCCTGCCACTGCGCATCCACATCTGAAAAATCTGTTTCTTTTTAAATGTATTCGAACCAGTTTGTGTATAGTATAAGCATCCTGGTCTGAAAGCCAAGCTTTTAAGCTGTCTTCTGTTCAAAGTTTTATTATGCTTTTTGACTGCTTGAAAAAGAGGGTTCACCAAAACTCCCAACTTCCCCGGGGCTGTACTATATTTTCTCTAGCAGAGCCGTCTGTGTAGACATGACTGTTACTTGTAACATCTTTTACTAACATGGGTATGGAGGGGACACGTTCACATTGACAAATTTAAACAAGTTTTATTAATCACCTGGTTTAACACACTCTTTTACACCACCTGTGAAAAAGGATGCCATGACCCCTACCATTAGGGAGTTCATTCTTTCATTTTGTTCTTTTCCAGATTTTCCTCTTGAGATCTGTGTCTCAGAAACAAGCAAAGACAGCTGATACACAAGGCTACCGATGGGTAGATTTTCAAAGGCGTCTAGAAAGGCATCATCAAGCTGTCAAGAGATTTTCAGAAAAGACACAGCTGTAAGCCCTGACAACTTGTTTTTTATTTTAGATTTATGCAATCCTGGGTCTCTTCTTAACCCCATTACGTCCCATCCTCAACCATCACTTCTTATTGTTCATTTACCTGTGCAGTATCTTCTCCGTTCACCTCCTCCGCTGATGACTCCCTTGAGCTGCCATTGCCTCCCTCCATGGGGACGGACAACAGGTGGCCATTGCGCTCAGGCTGTCTCATGAGCGCTCAAGTTCCAGGGTCAGGTTCTGGCATATCCATCAACATCTGGGCTAAAGGGCCCTCCTCGACCACTCTCTGCCCCTTGGAATTATCGCTGATATAGTACTTTCTCCACAGGTGGTTGAAGGCTCTCAGAGCTAAAACAAATTCCAAAGTTCTCACAAGGGTGGTGAAGGAGTCCATGTTTCCTCTCAGCATTTCCACAATTTCTGAAACATGCATTCTTGAAATGAGATACGCTCTAGTGTGTGGTGCTGCCAGCCAGTCAACCATTGAGCTCCAGAGATTAAGTGGGGTTCTGGCCTAAACGCCTGCACTACACCTATTTCGATTGGTATATGTTTCCCTTCTGGGAAAGTTCCCCTTCTGGGATGACCTAAAGGGGCTGAAACCCATTCCAATTTGTAGAAGGCAGTAGGGGGATTTCTTAGAGGGATCACTCAGCCCTCTTCCATGCGGGTCACTTCATCCCAACAAATGCCTTTTGATTAAATCCCCTCTTGGAGCAGTCCTACGGGTCTGATACCCACTCCAATTGGCAGAAGGTGGTGGGAGGGGTCACACAACCCACTTCCAGATGAGTCACCCCATCCCAGAACCTACCCCAGATTTGTCAAATCTGCTCTCGGGGCAGTCCTACAGGGATGAAACCCACCCGTATGGGTGAAGGGTGGTGGGAGGAGTTCTTAGAGGGGTCACATGCCACTCCCTTGCTTTCAGTTAAGTGTCCGTCTTGACCCCAGAAGTAATACCCTAGGGGTTGGGGGCTTAAGGTGACAGGTGAGCGGGGCATGACCACTCAGGAGACGGGGACAATGTTTAATTGATGGTAGGCCCCTTGAACTATTTAGAATAAACCACCAGTTTGGGAAATCATCTGCCATATTCTTTGCAGTTTGCCTTGATTGAGCATTCTCAGTATAGCACCTCCAGTGACCACGGGCGCATTGGGGATGTATGTTTTCTAACTTCTGGTAGGATTTGTCTGGAGAAGTACTGGCAATGATTCATGAATACTTCACAAGGACTTTGAAGAGGAATGCAGTGATGTACACACCGGTATTATCTTTATTTTATTATTGTTTTCTTTGCTTTCCTTTAAATTTTAACATCTCATAGCCATAGGCTGCATCACTCAATCCTGCTGGAAAACCACAGAGGAGGCTCAAGACAAGAAAACCTCCACCAGGACCTCATTTGCAGAGATCTTCCCTGTCTAGTCTGTCACCAATGTGGTAGGGCTTGCACTCCCTGTTCTACCCAAAATAGATTATGGAGCTATAAGGAACTTCATGGAAGCCATGGGATCCATGTAGATCACCTGGGATCTGCCGGCTTTCCACACTTTATCACTGCAGCCAGTTCTACTCATGGAAAAAAAATTCTTTAACAAGCAAGAGGACATTGTTGCCATCCTCAGGAGTTTACCAGTGCTGCTTGCTGGGATTGCTGTTTTTCTAATTCATTTTCATTTACATTCTCAAGTTTCCTCTATCCCTTCAGATAACGTGTGACATTTCCAAAAGCACCTAAGTGACTTAGGAGCAAAACAGAAGCTTCTAAATCACTTGGGTGTTTTTGAAAATTTTACCAAATGTGTCTGGGCTCCATGGAGAGAAAATTGTGATTCCTTAAGCTGTGGTTATCTCTGGTTTTACAGTTAGTGTTAGTTAATGGCATGGTTTTTGGCAGGTATGATATGAATTATTCCGCTTTTGTCTTCTCCTGTGTTCCATGATTCCAGAGAGGCTCTAGGAATGGACATCAAGAATTATAGAACAGAGAACCTCCAGCACTTACTGAAAAGGTTATATGTGTGTTCTTTCACTGCCATGTACAAGTAGGGAATTAGATTTGCCCAAGAATTTATAAATGTCTCTCACCCTCTGATGTGAATACTTGTGCCTCCAGGAATTTTGTATACCAGTAACTTCAAACACAGGAGTTTAGTAGACATTTGACTTGCCCTAAGTTCAACCTACCATTTGGGAACTGGAAAGGGACAGAGAATAGAGGCACTTCTGTGGTAGCCCACTGGTAAAACAACAAGGGACAGCAGAATTCAACTGTACCTAAATATATGGCCCTATGCTGTCCCATATCGTCAAGCCACTCCAGATTCCACTGTGGAACCGATTCTGGAAAGTAATTACTAAATTCCTTAGGTAAATGGCAAAGGCTACAAGAGCCAAGTGATAGGTTTTCACCAACTTTGGCCAGTAATGATGTTCAAGAGTTAGATACCATTAAGAATTTAATTGCTTTAATTGTGTCTATGTGGAGGGTCTGGGGACTTGTCCACTAATTGTGAGCTTTGAGGACATTTGACCCTTTGTCCTATTGGTGGAGAGCTTGCCTTTTTAATGTCCAATGAATATTCCATCACTTCTACTTGAAATCCATAATACTGAGTTAAATCCAGAGCTCGCAACCTGCCTTAGAAAATTGATCTATGTCCACTTTTCTGTTGGCCACAGATTCATTCCCTCAGTGTATGCTGGGCAGGAATTTTTTAAATTTTTCCTTTGAGGGATCATCTCTTATGCCTCGGGTTAGATGCACTGCACTGTCATGCAGATGCATTGTCATGGTTTACATTGGCGAGGCACGTCTACACTAGGTTCCCCCCCCCTCCGCCCAGTGCAGCTACATCAGTTTTTGACCAGAGACAAGGCCTAAGAAGCTATTTTCCCCATCCCACCTCCCCCTGCCTCTGCTCCTATGCTGATTCCCAAGCATGTGCCTTCTCTTCTCTGGGGGACGTAGAGGCACAAAGCCTTGATATACGAGTTGCTCATGATTTGTCACATTGACAATTACAGGTCTTACTGATGGCCTGATATGGAGAAGTGTTAGAACAAGAATCACAGATTCTGAAACAGCAGAGGGACAGATGAGACTCCTGCACAGACAACTACAGATGGTTCCATCCTTATCATCTCTGCATGTGGTATTTGTCAAAGAAGATGGCCCACACAGATATACTGCCTGGTGTGTGCTGGTTTACAGAGCCCACTCATTGCCACCCACAGAGCAGACAAGGTGGGCGAAGTAATAACTTTTATTGGACCAATCTCTGTTGGTGAAAGAGACAAACTAGTAAGCTTAAACAGAGCTCTTCTTCAGGTCTGGGAAACATACTCAGAGTGTCACAGCTAAATACAGTGTGGAACAAATCGTTTAGCATACGCATACCCACAGAGCAGTCAGTCATATGGATTATGCCCCACATCCTGCTAACAAACAGTTGCAAGCTACAAAGGAAGGCCAAGAAATTCCAATATGCAGTGGAGAAAAATTCTTCCTCTCCCCCACCCCCAGGTTTGGTACTCATCTCACCCCTGTACCCATGAGCAAGAGTACCACAATTAAGCATCTGTGATGTTCCCTTCTGCTATTTGGACTGGTGTATAGCTGTGTAACCTCAATCCCTTACTCCTGCAGCCCATCTTGCTCTGCCTCACAGTCTGAATCCCCACTTCTGGGTCAGCCCACGCAAAGCCTTCTGCAACCAAGTGGCTCTCAACTCATTGCTGTATAAATAAATTGCACAATTTCCTGTAGATGTGGACAATCACTTTAACGCCTAATGCATAATGACCCAAATCATTTTGCTGGATGTTCCTTAAATTGAGCCTATTGTTGCACATCTTTTCTTGTAGGGGAGAAGAATAGCCCTAGGTTTTTTAAACCATATCTGAAGAATGGAGCATATGTACTCCCTTTTAATATCTATTTGGTAAAGTGATGAGGGAGGAGTTTCATTTGTTACTAGTTTCTTCACTTTGGGGGCCAAATTCTCAGCTTGTGAACATTGGTGTAGTTCCATTGAAGTCCATGAAGCTATGCCAGTGTACACTAGCTGAGGATCTGCCCCTTTACATTTAAATTTCTTTGCCAGTGCTGGTAGTGCAGGATTGACAGCCTTGGAGACTGATGTTCTCCACATAACAGGCTGTGCAATCTTCACCAATGAGCCTCAACCGTCTTCTAGAGGGGCCCATCTCTAGAGATGAGAGGGTTCTTCAATACACATGCCCATTCTGGCTGTGGACCTTCTGATGTGACAAGTGTGCTAATTGTGGTGGTGGCTCATGGTGTGGGCACTGATCCATGAGGAGCTTTGTCAGCAAATTTCAGACATCTGGAGGGCAGTTGCAGCTTAAATCAGGGTCTAACAGTAACTCTCAAGCCTTAGAGTAGGCTAAAAGTAACACTCTGTTGTTAGATGTCTGATCCAAATTTTTGCTTGTAGCTTTATATTAGTGAGGCTGAAACTAGCTTGATTGGTCCACTAGACTCACTTCAGCAATTACACTTGCATCCTGATAATTGAATCTGCCTTCATCTGAGTCTGTACATTTCAGAATAACTGTGTACTATGTGATAGTTTTACTGCGGTACAAGCCCCAGGGATAAGACATTTCTGTTTCCTCACAGCAATATTGCATCCTTGTTACTAGATTTATCCATGACAGATGTCCTTTCCTTTATTACTTTTCAGCTGAGCCACATTCATGCTTTGCTAGGTGTGTGTTAAAATGCACTAGAACTAAATTACAGTGCAGCTCATCCACAACTTTTCTTTCCATTTGCAAGAGGATCAGATCTGGGATTTATACTGGTCCAAATCCTGGTAGGGGGATCCAGGGGGGGAAGAGAAAAAGAACTCATTGCAATCTCTTTCTTGGGAGACATTTATACTACAGTGATGCTTAATGATATAGGAACTTCCACAGATAGGTGTGATGCATGGTGCTCAGTGCATCTGGAGAATCTGGCCCATTTTAACCATGTTTGACAATTCACATCTAATTACTTTTCTAATAGGTTGTACATTCTCAATTCTTTGCCATTTGTAGTGAGTCTCTTAGATAGATTACCCTTGTGACCCACTGCACCCCTAGGTACACCCTTATGGTGTGATTGTGCATCATTCATGTTCACTCTTATAGTGTAATTGTGTATAGTTTAATGCAAAATGTGTCATGTAAGATGTTTTTGAAATGCTCATTACATACTGAACCTTATTGTTATAATAATATGTTGGTTGCAATGTCATATGTATTGCTATGAGTCTTCGCTATGTAATGTTCCCAAAGGTGTATTTCTTAGCTTGAAGCAGATTCAGGCAAAACTCTACAGAGCTAAGGAGAAGTTCATGCCTCACTAAGGCATGCATAAAACAAACCAGCTTTTCCAAGAACAATGGACTATCCTAAGCATGGATAAGGAGATACTCACTGACTCGAATATTGAGGAAGCCGTACAAGGACACTGTTTGTCACCTGACCCTGAAATGGGGTGGCCAGGTCCCAATGGGGTGTGAAGGAACATGTTAAAAGGGAGAGATAGTTTGCAATCTCTCTCTCTTCCACCTCCATCTGCAAACGCCACCAAGCAACTGAAATGCTGACCTTTGAAATTGGCTTTGAAAAAAATAAGAGATTGGGATGCCAAATTGTCCTTTGATATTCATGGCTCTGAGAGTAACAGAAGCAGCCCCTGGGTTTTCCCCCTTTGAAGTTATGACAGGATGTAAAATGAGATCCTTGGAAAACTGGTGGACAAATGGTCCTCTGGATGAGCTCCAACCCAAATTGTTAGCTGTTAATATGTCGCAGTTGCTACAAAATATTACGTGCATATATCAGCAAGTGGCCAATGCACTTGGTATAAATATTAGGAAAATGGATCAGCAATTTGGTCCCACATAAAAACCCCAAAAATGGCAAACTGGAGATCGAGTGCTGTACAGAGTTACAAAGAAGTTTGCACATGCTTTGAGCCTACAATGGATGGGACCTGTGTTTATAGTGGATAAAGACAGCCCCACTGTATATCAGGTAGAGATTAAAAATAAAAAGGAAAAAACATTATATTGGTTTCATTCTTCACAGCTCAAGGCATGGAAAGGCATACCTAAATTATGGGAGAAGACTATGAAGCCTGTGGCCCGTGATGCATCTTTTAAAGCGCCTGTTACTGATATTTTTGAATCACATTGTTGATTATGCCATAGTTAATCACCCTGAATTGGAGAATCCGTTATTATAATATACCAAGCCTTCTGCCGCAGCCCATTTTGATTTATTTACTTGCAAAGTGACTGCTGCCTATCCGAATGGCAAATTGAGTGTGATGACGGCCAACTCATGTGATTCTCAGCAGGACCAATAGAGTTTATAGGCGAGGGGAATTATAGAATACCACAGTACAATTCCTCTATTATGCCATATGATTTGGTAGGCTGCTGGATAACAGCAGATATGGAAATTAAATATATGTTTTAAATAATTGATACTAGCTGGGGTCTCTAGATACCACTTTTATTTTGTGTTTTGTTTGTAGATAGACATCACACAGATCCACAACAGCACATGGAAGCACAAGTCAAGGTATGCAATCTGAAGGAGAGTTGTATGGTGTTCTTGCTATTGTTTTGCTGTGTGTTTGCTGTGCTATGTTGGTGTGAACGGGAAAGATGGTGCAATCTCAGACAGATATTGTGGGATGGTACCCCTGCCCACTACCGTGTGGCTGGGGGAAGATGCTTTGGAGTTTAAGATAATGACTTTTTGTAATTTTGAGGGGCAACTCACAATTAATGTCACCAAAATGAGTACCCCCTGAGAAGAAGCTGGCCTAGATGATTTGGTTTATTTACACAGAGTGAATTGGACCAGAGAGGAACAGAGCAACACACTGTTCTGGTGTCAAAAATCGGTCTGAAGTAATTTACAACAAAGCCGATTTTAGCTATTACTACATGGGAATATTCCACCTAATGAAGGGAAAGACACCTGTTACTGAACTGAAGGTATACTATCCACAATGGGTTTTAGTGAATCCCTCTGCAAGTGTAGTGATGTACATAAACACCTATCTGAGGGTAGTTGTACACTGTGCTCCCAAGCCCAGAGAATACAATGTTGGGGACTTGGTGTTAAAAGAAAATTATAAGAACCAAGTACTGGAGACCCCAAAGGTACACCTTGTGAAAATACATGTAGGCATACAAAATATTAACATATCCTGCCTACATCCCCATTACGTACCGTTTGTAACACATCTAGTACAAGAATGGCTGCACTGGATGGACACCTGGATAACACACAACACTAACACAAATGCACGTCCCAAGCGAGAGATTGGAGGAGATATTTTGGGAGGTATAGGAGCATCAGCAGGAGTGCTGAAAGCAATTAATGAAGACGTTTTGACAAACAAGTTAAATGTCCTAGGCAGAAGCCTTGGAGCCCTATCAGATCCCATAGTACATATACATTCAGCCTTGGGATATGGCGAAAAGTTACTTGGAGATATATTAGTACGCTGGGAAATGAACAATGAAAAAGCACACGTGAGCCTATTAAAGCACACGTGAGCCTATTAAACCTCACAAAAATTATGATAAATGCTATCTCTAAAGCTTTAGGTTGCATGCAAGCACAGCTTTGGGCTCAAGGAATAGACCAAGGTATCATCTGACACGGACTTAGTGGAGTCCTGCCTAATGAAATAAAGAAATTGATTTGGGAAGATGCCACCACCCAAGAAAGGGCCTTAAGTCATTGGTGGAAAATGTTGAATTTCACAGTAGATGCCCAGGCTCAAGTGATTACAGCATATGTAATGACAATATCTGCTGCTCGCATCATAGACATACACAGAGTAGTGCCCCTAGGCCTCAATTTAAAAACTGGAGTGTTATGGCCTAATGAACACCTGACATGGGGATTGAAAAAAGGAAATGAAACTCGATTAGTTAGTTTACAAAGCTGCACACGTGAAGCCATGTTGGGATCAGAATTGGGATATATTTGTGAAGAACCACTGACACAATTTACATATCCTTGTAAAAAAGATGAATTGGATGTATGAAATTGTTTATATGCTTTGTTACCCAATAATAGCATTAATTCTACCACTGTGTACATTGGACAAGGTTGTGTTTGTGTATGCACGCAAGGTACCCAAGTTGTGATTAATGGAATTTATAAAAAAAGATGTTAATCCTGCCCAAAACATATGTTATTGCAATGTTGCTATATTGGAATTGTGAGATGTAGTTTATGAAGTATCAAAGAATATATTTCAGTTATTAATAGTAGATATTAATATTGTAGAATATGTTCAACCTGTGCTATTGGGAGTCAATACTGATTTGGTACAATGCATGATAACATTCAAACATGATAACCTTGTTTACACACATTCAGGAACAATTGAAGACTGTAAATTTGATAGTCAAACATGATGGGACTACAGTAATCCAAGTCCTAGATGCTGCTAAAGCTGCCACAAAGCACAGTTGGTGGGAAACCCTTCAGCTCTGGGAGAATCTGCTCCCTTTTGCAGCCTGCCCTGACCTTGGCATTCTCAGGTGGCTGCCCTAGGCACGGAAGGGTTACAGGTGGGAGAGTGTCTCCCATCGACATAATGTGGCTATACAAGTGCTTATGCTGGCAAAATTTATGTCACTCAGGGGGGTGTTTTTTTCACACCCTGAGCGACAAAAATTTTGCTGGCATAAGTGCTCGTGTAGACAGGGCCTTACTTAAGAAAGAAAGCTGAGGCTTGGTCTACACTGCCGCTGTCTGTTGACAAGCTACATTATGTGGACTTACTTACGTTCCCTTACCGCGGTGTCTCCCGTGCATTGCGTTGCCAGGAGATGCCCTCTGGTTGATGCAGCCTTACTCATTTCAAGGGGTGGATTTAATGCATCAGCTGGAAAGTGCTTCTGGGATTGATGGAGCAGGTCTTCACAGCCCACTCAATCGATCCTGCTGCATCGAACCGTACCGCCCCATCAGTGAAGACATACCCTGAGATTCTGGAGAAAAAGACAGTCCCTTCAGAGATGTTCTAGTAGGACATATTGGTGCATACCAGTGGTTTCCAATCCTTTTAGTTACACCCATTTACTGGCATGTAACTTGTTGACCTACTATCTCGATTGATTAGTTGATTGGTTTTTCTATGGCAATCATCACCGTATTATATAACCAATGCCTAAACTCAAGCATCTTAATTCTACTCATTTCATTTCAGAAAAGCCAAATGCATGATATTCTTTCAAGAGCAATTGAGTGCTTTAATTAAAAAAAAAAAAAAAAAAAAAGTACCATGCCCTTCAGACATGGAACAACCTATTAATTTGATAAATAATTCAGCATTAGGAAAAGAGAAGAAGATGGTTAATTCTGATATAATCTTGTACTTAGAAGATGCATGATTTTAACTTAATTGTAGTGTCTTGCTGATGTACTGCTCTAACTCATGTAGAAAGTACAATGGATCATGGCCTTTAATCGAAATGCTTGCTTTATGGCCTGATTTGAGTAGCTAAGTGAGGTCATCCCATCAAAATGGGTGTTTGTGTCAGAGAGCTCTTAATTCTCATTTTAAAAATAGGATAATTAATGAACTAATGGATTTTCAGTTTTGGAATCTATTTCCATCTGATTTTTGGCTCTGTGTGGGCAGATCCCCTGCACATAGCCCCACTGATGTCAATTAGTTCCATGCAGGTGCAGGATTCCACCAACCATTGTGGGTAGAGGTGTTTCTGAGGTTAAATAAACCTTGCTATAGACTACCCCTGAAAAACAGTCAATAGCCTGTTTTAATAATGCAGTCAGAACATAATTCAGGGGAGAGAACCCATGCAAGCCATACCTCTAATAATATCATTTCAACCTTCTTATGGCCTGGGCTTTAAATGTCTTAGTGTCAATGCATGTTGAAATTATAACGTACTTCAGAATAATAGCCTTTGACACTCGACCACAGGAACAAGTTAATAGCTACCTCTGTGGATTGCACAAGAGATTGTTTGCATATTAATGCAAATACCTTTTCTGATAAACATTTGTCTGTAGGTTAATTATAACTTAAACACATAATAATTTAAGCTATGGAGCACTATAGCTGTGTTTGATAAGTCAACAGCCATTCCATTACAGGTATGTTTGATGAGTCAACAGTCAGTTCACCCCAAGGAATGTCTTCTTCAGAAGAACTTTAGGAATAGAGAGAAATCCAAACTGAAGAAATCTTTTTTGTCTCGAGGAAAAAATTGGAAGGAAATGTACTGCTTTCCCTAAAACAGAATATTTCTTGGTAAAAGGATATTTTTGCTATGAGTTACCACCCCCATAAGAGTCGGTGAATGTGCCATGACAAATGAAGGAGATAATCTGTAATGAAAGGTGAACTGTCTCTCTCTTATTTAGCAAGTTACCGATATCAAGACACAGCATAAGAAATAATTTATGATCTCAGGCTCTGGCAGAAATCTAGTCTTAAAATTTCTTTTCTACAATTCATATTACTTTTCAAGAGAAAAATCTGGAGTACAAAATAGTCCAGTGTCATTAGAGTTTTGTGTAAATCTTTTTTATTTTACTTCCTTTTCTGCTTTTTGCAATACAAATTCTGTTGTATACTGTTTGATTGAGAGCACAGTCCATTGCATCTAAGACATGTAAGGCAATGAAATATGGCACTGATGAATGTGGTATAAAAACCTAGATAATTAAGTGCATAAAGATAAATCCACAGCTGGCCTGTGCCAGCCAACTCAGGCTTGTGGGGTTGTACCATTGCTGTGTAGACATCCGGGCTGGGAGTGCAGGCTGAGCTCTGGGATTCTCTCACCTCTCAAAGTCCTAAAGCCTGGGTGCCATACTGAAAGTCTACACAGCAATGAAACAGCCCCACAGCCCAAGTCCCATAAGCCCAAGTCAGCTGGCACGGGCCAGCTATGGGTTTTTCTTTGCTGTGTAGACATAAGTAGATGTTTGACTTTAAATATTCAAGTAGTCTCACTGAAGTCAATGGGGCTACTTGCATGCTTAAAATTCAGCACATGCTTATATAGCTTGTTGAAAGGGGCCTATATCTCTACTAGCATCATCAACTTTTTGGATGACCCTGGGGAAGTTTATATGGAACGAATTGCCACAAGAGGTCTATGAGGCCACGAGCTGAGCAAGATTCAAAGAGGGATTGGACGTTTTTATGAGTAACAGGAATATCCACTATTATCAAAGCCAATGATAACAAAAATTTTGGAAGGGATATAAAACCTCAAGCCTCAGGGTTTAAACTAATCTCTAACTATTAGGGATTGGGAAGAGACTTTAATTTGGGGCAAATTATCCTACATCTACCTATAGCAGAGTTTCTTGCACTTTTCTTTGAACATCTAGTATTGGCCACTCTCAGAGATAAGCTACTAGACTAGATGGACTTTGGATCTACTCCAGTATGTCAATTCCTATATTTCCTATGTTCCTTCCCACTCTGCCTCAGTTTCCTCATCTGTGAAATCGGGTCACTAATACATCCTTCCTCACAGGTGTGTTGTGAGCACTTGGAAAGGTATAACTAGTAAATGCTGTAGAAGTGCAATGTATTTGTGTTCTAGGGATACACAGGAATACGAGTCATGTGTTGTATATCCAAAGGTCACAATGCAAACTCAGTGTGTGTTTCGACAACACAGGATCAGGCCAAACGTTAACAACTGATTGGATGGAGTAAGTTAATTGGCTTCACTACTATTTTTAGCGAGCTAGCTCAATTAAAGATAGCCATGCCACACGGGCTCCAGCCACGTGTGCCAAATGCAGTATAGTACTCTGTGCGTGTCATGTTTCCAAACAGAAGGGCTGCAAAGAAGAGCTGATTGAATTTTTTTTAAATAAAGGTGGGGTGGAGGGTTGTCTTTAAAAACAAAAGCATTTCAAGAAGAACTGTTGACTGTTTTGAAATTTTCCATTTTCACAAAATTCAATTTTTATAGACTTTTTATGAAAAACCTTAGCGAAGTGGTTATTGGAATGTTTTCTTCACTGAAAACCTGTATTTTAATAACTGAAACATTTCATTAATCACTTCAATAAACATCTGGATAAAAACTTCTATGAAAAAAAGTTGCCAAAAATTGAAAAAAAATCAGTGGATTAGTTTCATACTTGGCAAAATGAAAACAACTTCAACATTTTGGGGTTGGTTTTTTTTTGCCATTTAAAATTTTATAAATATTCTCAGCCAGCTCTATCAGGCCTGTTTTCTATTTACGTTCTCCAACCACATCTGTTAAGAGATTTAAAAATTGTCAGTGATGGAAAATCCACCACAACCCATGGTAAATTGTTCCAATCATTAATTACTCTCATAGTTAAAAATGTATGCCTTATTTCCAGTCTGAGTTTGTCTAGATTCAACTTTCAGCCTTTGGATTTTGTTATACCTTTCTCTGCTGGACTGAAAAGCCCATTATTAAATAGTTGCTCCCCTTATAGATACTTATAGACTGTAATCAAGTACCCCTTAACCTTCTTTTTCTTAAGCTAAATAGATTGAGATCCTTAAGTCTATCACTATAAAGTATGTTTTCTAATCCTTTAATCCTTCTTATGGCTCTTCTCTGAACACTCTTCATTTTATCAACAACCTTCTTGAATTGTGGGCACCAGAAAAGGACACAGTATTCCAGAAGCTGTCGCACCAGTACCAAATACAGAGGTAAAATAACTTCTCTGCTCCTACTAGAGATTCCTCATTTTATGCATCCCAGGATCACATTAGCTCTTTGGGCCACAGCATCATACTGGGAGCTCATGTTCTGCTGATATCCATCACCATCCCCAAATCTTTTTCAGAGTCACTGCTTCCCAGGATAATACCCTATATCCTGTAAGCATGGCCTACATTTTTCCCCTGATGCATACATTTACATTTAGCCATATTAAAATGCATATTGTTTGCTTGAGGCCAATTTACCAAGTGTTCCAGGTTGCTCTCAATCAGTGATCTGTCCTCTTCATTATTTACCACTCTCCCCATCTTTGGGTCATTTGCAAACTTTATGTTTTTTTCCAGGTTATTTATATAGAAATGTTAAATAGCATAGACCAAGAACTAATCCCTGCAGAACCCCTGCAAACAGTCCTGCTTGGTGATAATTCCCCATTTAGAGTTACATTTTGAGACCTCTCAGTTAGCCAGTTTTTAAATCCATTTAATGTGTGACAAGTAATTTTATATCATTCTAGTTTTTTAATCAAAATGTTATACAGTACTTATCAAAATGTTGTACAGTAAGTCAAATGCCTTACAAATGTCTAAGTAGATTACGTCAACGCTATTGCCTTTATCAACCAAACTTGTACTCTCATAAAAAAAAGATATCAAGTTAGTTTGACAGGATCTATTTTGCATAAAACCATGCTGATTTGCATGAATTACATTATCCCTTTAATTCTTTATTAATTGAGTTATGTATCACCTACTCCATTATCTTGCCTGGGATCTGTGTCAAGCTGACAGGCCTATCATTACCAGGTCATCCTGTTTAAATATTGACACAACACTAGCTTTCTTCTAGTCTTCTGGAACTGTCCCAGGGCACACAGACTTATTGAAAATCAATAGTAACAGTCCAGTGAGCTTCTCAGCAGCTCTTTTAAAACTCTTCAATGTAAATTATCTGGACCTGCTGATTTAAAAATGTCTGACTTTAGTAGTTTCTGTTTAACATCCTCTATAGATACAAGTGGAATTGAAAGAGTGTTATCATCACCATATAATAAGACTCTATCATCTGTTTTTTCCCCAAATACAGAACAGAAATATTTACTGAACACTTCTGCATTGTCTGCATTATTATTGATAATTCTACCCTTTTCATCTACTAATGGAACAGGATTCTTTTTGTTCAGAATATATTTTAAAAACTCTTTCTTATTGTTTTTAACACTACAGGCCATAGATTTCTCTTTGGCTTCCCTTATCAACTTTCTACAATTCCTAACTTCTGAATTACATTCATTACAATGATAGCTGTAAAAATGAAAGCCTAGGCTCCCTAGTCTAGCCAATGGGACTACTTGCCCTGTGTAAAGTTAAGCATGCACATATATTTTTGCAAGGTTGGGGCTTTTGACTTTGGCAAACAGAGTTTATTCTGCAACACTGTCTTGTTTTCCATGAGTGCAGTTTATCAGCATCCCAGGAAAAGGCTGCTGGACCTGATGTGCATCATGTTTCATTTTTAGATTCCAGTTCTATGAGCAGGAAGAGCAACAAAACAGATCTTTGCTAAATCGGTTGTGTGCTGCATTCAGCATCTATGAGCTTGTCTACCCTTAAAGGGTGTACCATGTTAATTCTTCCAGTATAGTTAAAGAGGTACAAATCCTCTAAAGTGGATACAGTCATATTGGGATAAAGATGCTTTATATTTGTATAACTATTCCTATACAGGGAAAGGGAATAAATCACTTTTATACTGGCATAACTGCTTCCACACTACGGCTTTTATGGGTATAACAATTTTGGTTAAAAAACCCCACACCCTTATCCTTAGGTATATCAGTAAAACTTTTAAGTGTACATCAGGTCTTTGTCAAGCACTGATGGTCTGAAAGGACATTTTTTTTTCTTCTTTTTTTTAATGCCTGATATTTTTTGCATGCTTGTTGAAACACACAAAGGGGAAAATATCCATTATTAAAGGATGAGAGTTCTTAAAAACTGCCTTAAATTTCATTCACACACAAGGGATTCTCCCTGCAGCAAGCAGTGACACATGGCCAGGGCTGTCTATTCCACTATCTTCCATGCAAACCCTTTAGCCCCTGTAGTATTACTCACCCCACAGACACACCTCACACTAAACTCTGCAAAAAACTTTGTTGAGAGACTTTTCCTGCTTGATTTGTTCTCATGCTTCTTTCATCCTCCAGCTGGACTGGCTGCTGGGTCTGGGCGTTGCTGCTTCTGTGCTAGGGGAGGGAGTGTCCACCTCCCTTCTTTTCTTCCCTCCCTCATTCCTCACTCCCTCTCTCCCCCTCAGCCTGGCAGGATCCCACCAGCAGAGCATGCAATCAGAGAGCAGCAGCAGGGAAGATGCAGAAGCCTAGTCAGAAAGAGCATCTTTACAAGCTGCTGGTGATTGGGGACCTGGGTGTGGGCAAAACCAGCATCATCAAGCGCTATGTCCACCAGAACTTCTCCCCCAACTATCGGGCCACCATTGGGGTGGACTTTGCCTTGAAGGTGCTCAACTGGGATGCTGAGACCGTGGTAAGGCTGCAGCTCTGGGATATTGCTGGTGAGTACAAAGGGGAAGGAAAGTGGTAGAGGGAGGGGTCCAATTCTCTTTCCACACATCCCTCTGTCTAGTGCTGCACAACGTATTAACCCAAAACAGCATTGGGCCTTGAAGTGGGAACTACTGACGCTTTATAAACAATGGGAGACCTAGGAAAGAACACCTCAGGTTAGACCAAAACTTCAGAGCTCCCCCAAGGTGGGGAGTACTCCCTCCACTTGGGGATTCAGTGCTAACTCAGTTCCGTCTAGTATCGCTCATCTTATTCCCCACCCATGTACACTCACACTGTGACGGGCACATTCACAGTGTCTCTTATCACTTATTACTTTTCCTCTCATTCAAATTGTTGTCGTCCACCTTGCCGGACAACCTTAAGAAGTTTTGGGGTTTGGCTATTTTTGGTGGAAGTGGGAGAAATGGCCTTCTCGTTGTGTGTTTTCTGGAGGAAAAGACTCATCAGGATTTTTAATGTGATTTTTATAGTTATTAACCAAAAAAAAGCCATTGTTGGGTTATTTTAGCAAACTTCTTAGATTTTTTTTTCTTTTCTGTGTTTTTTTCAGTGCAATCACACCATTTTTAAAAAATCACTATTTCTATTTGAGGAATAACCTCACTTGTTAATAACTGGTTTACTAATATTTCCTAGATATTTTATGGGAATACAAAACAATATTTGGTAAATTACTCTGCATCACTAGAAAAAGAATGAAAAAAGGAACAATATCCAGTCATGCCTGTTTTATTTCCATTTTTTAAACAGACTAATTCCACATTGTTGCAATAGATATTTTGGGAAAGATTTTTTGCATAGTCCTATATTTTGCTTCCAATTAAAACCATGAGTTTTCATTTTCACAGTCTTTTTCTTTATAACTATTAATTGGGTTGCAGTGAGCAAAATGCAAATATGTCTCAATAGCATATTTACCGTGATGCCAGTACCAATTTTTCATTTAGAGTATATAAGA
This sequence comes from Emydura macquarii macquarii, assembly GCF_026122565.2. Classification (NCBI taxonomy): domain Eukaryota; kingdom Metazoa; phylum Chordata; order Testudines; family Chelidae; genus Emydura; species Emydura macquarii. Next base: position 11,447,443 of record NW_027130455.1, read on the forward strand.
GAGGAACCTTAAATACTACTCCAGCTCAAAATTTTTTACAACACAAAGGAAGGCTTTTTTCACTCAAATGAATTAAGAAGTTACCTTTAAAATAAGGAACTGAAGAGAACATTTTATCCACGCTACTTACATTCTGACTTCTGACCTGCATTTTAGTTTTGTTGACTTACTCTAGAATTACACCTCTTGAGGACAGTGAAATAAGAAAATTCTTAGCATTCTTTTTGAATAAGGGGATTTTATATACTTGTGTATTTGGTGTAGACAGACAAGCTAGCTCATATCTGAGCTCTGAATTTGGCACTGTACTATCAAAACTTATAATACTACCACCACAGAAGCTGGTTTATGTAAAAATGCACAACCCCAGATATTTGTATAAATCTATATAATCCTGTGGTTTTATGATACTAAGTATGCAAATGTCTAGTTTGTTTCACTGAAAATTTAAATGGTTGGGACAACATGAGTTATAGTTGCTTGTCAAGGACTAGTTATAACTATATTTTTAAAAAATCAACATCTCTAAGAGACAGAATAGTTCATACTAGACCAGTCTGAATGCATGATAGTAACACTTAAAAACCGATGCAGCACCTCTGATGAGACGTATTCACAGTTTTAAAAAACTTCTTTTGCATGCCTTGTTCCAGAGACTGTATTAAACTGCTAATCATGTGCTGTTGGATCATATGATGTAGCTTTCAGTCAGGCAGGCAGAAGGTTTGAAAGCAATTACACCAAGTAGTAGTATTCAATGACTAACACAATTTCTGAGTTATCACACATGACAGAGAGAATTACAGTACTGTGTTTGTATGCATTGATCAAGTGACTTCCTAAACTTAAAGTGGACTGCTAAACTCCAAGAATCTCAATGAAGGTCAGGACAGTACTCAATAACAAACAGAAATTTCCATCTGAGTTCTAGTGTCGGGGCGGGGGAGTCTAAGGAGCTTTAGTTGTTGACTGATGTAAATAGAAAATAACTTCTGTAAGCAACACTATAAATTCAAATCAGCACAATTCTGGTTTTAAAGCCACCATGAATAACGCAGCTGGCTGATGTAAAAAACAAGTTTCTTGAAAATAAGAGGGAAATAAATTTGATTGGGGACATGCAGTGAACAGAAGTGGTGTTTTGTTTTGTTTCTTTTACTCTGACTGTCTATGGCCACTGTGAACAAAATACAAATATCCAAAGTAGCAGAGGGGGTAAGTGAAGTTCCAGAGCTGCTCTGGGTTTTATTTTGGAAAATGCCCTTTTGTATTACAAAACAAATGGATAGGCTTGGTTTAATATTAGGGCAACATTAAAAGGGGAAGATCCTGCAAATTTATCAGTCTGAGTTCTTATATGGCTCCCCACTTAAATGGTCACTGAACTTACTACTAAATATAGTGCTTACTCGCATGACTAGGTCAATTGTCTACCTCACTGGAGCTACGCAAGGTAGTAAATTGCAGGATTGAACCCATCATTTGCTCAGCAGTAAAAGTAGCCCAGGGCTTGATTCTGAGTGTTTGGTTCTGAGCATTGGCCTATTGCCTATTACTGCATCAATGGGAACAGCAGTTGCCCAGCACTGCCGGAGATTAGAGCCGCTGGCAATTGCATTATTCCTAGAATGAATTTATACTTTCCTGTGTGGTATTTGCACACAGGATAGCTCATCAAGACACAGCGGTAAGAGATGGAAAAGACGAAACTAGCTCATTCAGTGCCATCCCCTGCCACTGCAGGATTATTCCCTACAATGTATTTTCTAGTACTCTTACTGTAGCAGAAAAAAGGCATAGTTAGGTCTAATTACTGGAATCTGACACTGTATTAAATTTAGACTAGAAACAAAGCACTTTAAACTTTAAACTTTAAACAGGCAGGATAATTAACTATTGGATCAATTTAAGGGATGCGGTGGCTTCTCTGTCACTTGATGTCTTAAAATTCAGACTGGATGCCTTTCTAAAAGACATGATCTAGTGAAGTGATGGTCTTAATGCAGGAATTACTGGGTAAAATTGTACAGCCTGTTTTCTATAGGAGCTCAGACTAGGTGATCATAGTGGTCCATTCTGGCCTAAAAATCTATGAATTTAGTGCTCTAATCAAGGCTAGTTCTAAAAATTCCAAGCAACTGAGCTTCCACCACATCCCGGGACAGGCTATTCCATAAACCAATACTCCAGGAAGATTTTCCTACTACACAGCCTGCATTTTCCTTATCTTAACTTCATCCCAATACTCCTAGTTATAGTTCAGAGTATGCTTCTATATAAATACTCTTGCAACTTGGCTTTCACACCCGTCAAATATTTGTAGTCTGTTATCCAATCTTCCTTTAGTTACTGATTAGCCGAGACATAGATATTTAGCTCTTTCAGTCTCTGCATCCCCCTTATCTTTTTGTTGCTCTTCTCTGAGCTCCCTCCAATTTGTCAGTATACTTTTGGAAGGCGGTGCCTAAATCTTAAAAGAAAAATACCAGGCATAGTTTGAACCAGAGTCTTGGAGACAGACACTATTATCTACTTGGCCTGCAGTGGTGTGCCTGTCTAGAACTGTTTTGAAGCAGCCATGTATTACACTGTGTGGTATCCACAGTCTCCTTTGGCAGCAGGGCCTGTGGTAACTCTGCCCCAACCTGGACAAGTCTTTTGTCCTTGCCCCCCGGCACTTCTTTAGCAGAGCGTTTGGGGTGCCAGCCCTAATTCAGGCCTGAGGAGTGCCCTTAAATCTCACAGGAGGGCGGGTAGTTCCAGGCGGTGTATATCCCAGGGCCCCGGGAGGTATCTTTCTATAGCTCCTGCACGGGGCTTTAGAAGTGGTGGTAAAGCCCTGAGAGGATCAGAGCCACATCCATCCTCCCTGCAGGCTGTGGCTGGGGTTTTTCCTTCTCTGTCTCTCGACTGCAGAGAGGCGCTTTCTCATAGTCTGGGGGAGTCTCTCCTCCTTTCACCACCAGCCTTCTTCCAGCTTCTTTCTCTTTCCCCCCCACTTCTTCCTGGCATCTGAGGCCGCTGCCCAGGAGGTGGTGGAGACGGGCCTGGCGGTGGGGTGCGTCCACATCCCCATGGAGCCCCTGGAGGACCTGGGCGTAGGGGTGGTCCTCACCTCTGTCCCGCCCTTCCTCCCCAACGCAGCCCTTCTGCCTCTCCTCTCCACCCTGGGGAAGCCCCTCTCCACCATCAGCCTACTTCCCCTCAGCTGTAAGGACCCTGCCCTCTGCCATATCCTCTCCAGGCCAGCGGCATGTGGCGAAGAGGCACTCAAAGGGTCGTTTCTGGTGCCCCATCAAGGGGCCCGGTACCGGTCCACTACTCGACTGGGGAGGCCCGGTGCTACCTCTGCCGGGCGACAGGCACGTCCGGAGGGATTGCCCCCTGGCCCAGCAAGAAGGGAGACCCGGGACTCCCGGGACCCAGGAGGGTGCCTGCCATCCGGTCCCTGTGGCCACCCCTCCTTCATTGCGGGACATCACCTCTACTTGGGCCCTGGGAGTATCCCCCCCGGCATGCCCAGGCGAGCGGGCGGGCCCCGCTGCCACCCGGCTCAGTCTGGTGGGGCCTGCAGAGGAGAGGGAGCCAAGGCCGCCATTGTCGGGCACCGGAGGGGGCTCGCCCTGGGGGGAGGCCTCTCCTTGCCCCGCTGCCCCACCCCGCTTTCCCAAGACCCAATCCCTGCACTCTTGCTCCCTGGTCCTGCCCCCACTGCTCGGCCCTCCACCTCGGAGGGCTGGGTGCTCGTGCAGGGCAAGCACAGCAAGCGCAAGGCCGGAGCCCAGCACTCCCTCCCTCTCGCTACTGAGCGGGGAGAGAGCCCCTGCAAATCCAGGAAGGGGGCTGCTGGAGCCGGGCCTTCCGTCGCACCCCCTGCCGGCACCCAGCAAGCGGCACCGGCCGAGGACGCTGTGGCAGCAGATGTGGGCCACACCATCTCCCTCCTGGAGTCCCTCCTCGAGGAGTCCCTGGCCGGAAACCCTCCTGCCCCCCTTGTCATCCGAACCACCCGCTGGGACCGGGCGGCAGGACACTATGGCCTACCAGTGGGCCCGCAGCTTCCGTGACGCCCTGATGGCCTAGTGCTCCTGCCCACAAGCATCCCCCCCAGCCCTCCTCATAATGCCTGTCACCTTTGCAACCTTAAATACCAGGGGCTGTAGGAAGGTGCTCTCTGTCCTTCGGGAGGGGGGGTACTCTGTGGCGCTCCTGCTGGAGACCCATACGGCTCCAGCCGTCAATGCCAGCTGGTGGCTGGAGTGGGGGGACGTGGTGTTCCTTAGTCACCTCTCCGCCTACACGGGCAGAATGGCCACCCTGTTCTCCCCTGACCTGCAGCCCGAGGGACTGGGGGTTACCGAGGTCGTATCAGGCCACCTGCTGCACCTCCGGGCCTGAATAGAGGGGCTGGCATTGACTCTTGTCAACATGTATGCCCCGAATGCGGGCCCAGAGCGGGTGTGGTTTTTCCAGCAGGCATCTGCCTTCCTCAGCCCTGGATCCTCGCGAATGCCTGATCCTGGGCGGGGACTTTAACACCACCCTCGAGGAATGGGATCGCACGGGGACTGAGCACTGCCAGGCCACCGCGGATGTTCTCCAGGGGATTGTCCACTCCGCGGATGTTCTCCGGGGGATTGTCCTGGTGGACATCTGGCACCTTCACCTTTGTCCGGATGGGGGAAGACCAGTCAAGCTACTCCCGGTTGGACAGCATCTACCTTTCCCGTCACCATGTCTCGCAGGCCCACTCCTCCGACGTACAGCCGGCCCCGTTCTCAGATCACTACTTGGTGACCGTGACAGTCTCTCTCACTGCGGAGAGGCAGGGGCTGGCCTACTGGTACTTTAACAACAGCCTGCTGGAGGACGTGGGCTTTGTGGCATCCTTCCAGGAGTTCTGGCTGGCCTAGTGGGAGCAGAAGCACGCCTTTTCCTCAGCGCGACGCTGGTGGGACGTGGGGAAGGTGCATGCCAGGCTCTTCTGCGGGGCCAGCTGGCGGCGGGATGCAGGGATAGAGCAGCTGGAGCGGGAGGTCTTAGTGCTGGAGAGGTGTCTTGCTGCCAGCCCGAGGATCCATCCCTCTGCTGAGCGTGCTGGGAGAAGTGGTAGGAGCTCCGGGCCCTCGAAGATGTTCAGGCTCGGGGTGCCTTCGTTCAATCCCTCATCCATCTCCTTCGGGAGATGGATAGCAGCTCCCGTTGCTTCTATGCCCTGGAGAAAAGGAGGGGGACCCGGAAGGCCCCCTCACGGACCCGGCAGAGATGCACAGAAGGGCCAGGGCCTTCTATGCTAGCCTCTTCTCCCCGGTTCCCCTGGGCACGGATGGGCTGACCATGGAGTTCTATGGCGCATTCTGGGACGTCCTCAGCCGTGTGGGCTGAGTCCGAGGGCAGCGGAGTGCTCCCCGTCTTGTGCAGGCGAGCTGTGCTTGCCCTGCTGCCCAATGAGGGGGACCTCCGCGACCTTCAGAATTGGCGTCCCGTCTCACTCCTCGGCACGGACTATAAAATTGTGGCCAAGGCCCTCTCGCTGCGGCTGGGGTCCGTGCTGCAGGACATGGTCTATCCCAACCAAATCTACCCCGTCCTGGGCTGCACCATCTTCTAAAACCTCTATCTGGTCTGGGATCTCCTGGAGCTTGGGTGTAGGGATGGCCTGTCGTTCATCCTCCTGTCCGTGGGCCAAGAGAAGGCATTCAACAGGATAGACCATGGGTACCTTCTGGGCACCCTGAAGGTGTTTGGCTTCGGGCCCCGCTTCGTGGGTTTTCTCCAGGTGCTGTATGCCTCCATGGTCAAGCTCAACTGGACCCTGACCAAACTGGTCAACTGCGGGTGAGGAATATGTCAAGGCTGCCCGCTGCCGGGCCAGCCGTACACTTTGGTCATCGAGCCCTTCCTCCATCTCCTTCGCCGGAGGCTGACGGGGTTGGTGCTCCATGAGCCAGAGCTGTGGCTGGTCCTGTTAGTGTATGCCGATGATGTGCTTCTCGCGCTCCAGGCCCCGGGCGACCTGGCGTGGTTGGAGGCTTGCCTGGCCATCTACTCGGCACCCTCCTGCACCCAGGTGAACTGGATCAAGAGCTCTGGCCTAATGGTAGGGGCCAGGTGATGGACGAGCTCCCTCCCACCCGTGTTTCAAGCCCTCCGGTGCTTTACCCAGCCCCACGAGCCCCCCGTCTGCCCTCTCCCCACGCACCAAGCCGGCTGCACGACCTGCAGCCAGTCCTCTTTCGGACCGCGCCGAGGAACCATCTCTACACACTCGTGTTCCACACCCTTCACTTCCTCGCCCTCGTGTCCTGCCCTGACACCAAATGGCAGGACCTGTTGCCTCCTGCGGAGGGTGAGGATCCCCAGTGGGCCAGTCTTTACTCCACCCTGGCCCCACGGCCCATCGGGGACATCAGTTGGCAGCTCCTTCACGGAGCCGTGAGCAAGGCGTGTTCTTGGTGCGGTTCACCCCTCACCCTGACACCTGCCCCTTTTGCGGCCTGAGGGAGACCCTGGCGCATGTTTATCTCGAGTGCGCCAGGCTGGCAGCCCCTGTTCTGGCTCCTCCAGAACCTCCTACTGAGGTTCTGGCTGCACTTCTCCCCACACTTGTTTTTATACACACATCCCATCTGTGGCCTCACAAAATCACGGGATCTCCTCGTCAACCTCCTCCTCGCCCTGGCCAAAATGACCATCTACAAGACCAGGGAAAGGAGGTTAGCTGGAGGGGCGCTCTGCGACTGTAGGGCCTACTTCCGTTCCTCTGTCCACTCGCATCCGGGCAGAGTTCCTCTGGGCAACATCCGCCGGCTCCCTTGACACCTTCCGGGAGCAGTGGGCGCTGTCTGGGGTTCTCTGCTTGGTGTCCCATTCTGGTTCCCTCCGTTTGATCCTGTGACCCCCACGCCAGCTCCTTTTTTCATTCTTTGTCCCATGCAATCAGTTGTGTCCTGGGTCCAGTGACTCCTCCCCCCCCCCCCCCCCCCGACTCACAAATAGTATACCCTTTTCTAGCCATCTGGCCTGACTTTACCACAACTGCAAACTTGTGTCTAATTTGCTATTCACTATCACCCCAGTATTATTGCTTCCAGGTTTCCCTGTCCCACTGGGCACATGCATGCTTGATTATTTCTTTCTCCGATATATTGACTTGTATTTTCCTAGTTTGGATCGACTCCCGTTACTTTTTGCACATGTCTGTCCCTCATGTTGAAGAAAGCAGCATTGTATTATGGATGGTGTGTTGTTTCCCATCCCTGCCTTTTTCACCTTCAGAAACAGAAGCATTCACACAGATACTATTCAAATGTTTAAAAAGCTGTAAAGTCTATAACAGCATTATCAGGAGCACACGAGCCTTTCATTAATGCTGAGCACATAACATCCTCAGTAAATCATGCCTTTAGTGGGCTGCCAAACATTTTGGGTCATATGCACAAAGAAGATAGTCACGGTGATTTCTCAGCTAAGTTCCCTTGAAATTACTACTCTGCAGTCATAAATAAGAAGCCCCACATCCTTAAACATGGTGGTTTGTCTTTCACTCTTGTTTTGCACATTACTGTCCGTGGTTTTGTAATGTGATCTGTCATCATCTGTGAGCCTGGGCCAGAACACTATACTTACAGCCTGCTTTCCAAGCTCCCCCAACCCTCAGTTGATGGCAGATACTAAATCTACTGCATGCTACTTAGGGTCCAGTCCTGCTCCCACTGAAGTCAAAAGCAAAATTCCCCCCGATTCAAATGGTGCAGAGTCTTCCCCATAACCAGAGAAAGGCCATCTGAGGTGGAAACAAGTCCCAGACAAAAAGCTACTTACTGGGGGTGAGGGGGCAGAGCTCTCTGGAGAAAAAAAGCTCTTGGGACTCTCCATTCTCCTAGCAGGTTGGAGGTTACTTAAGCCACAGAGATGGAGGAATGCATTTAATCTCTTGTAGCTCCTAGAGGGCAGGGAGATGGATCTGGACCTCGTACTGGATTTTTTGTTTTAATTTTTACTTGGAAGGGGAGGTAGAAGGCAATGTCTTGTGTCCACCCTCCCAGTCACCAGAGAATATGGGCAAAAATGGGAGTTCTGGCTCAACTATTCTTATGCTGTGGGTGGAATTCTCACATCACCCTAGAGTCCAGGAGAGAGAATTCCTATTTCCCTTCAACACCAACCATTTTATTTTGAAGGGAAGATGAGACTTTAGGTCAGTGGGACCCTTTTGCCTCTCACAAGTTGCAGTGGGGGAGGTCTAGGTTGGATATTAGGGGAAAAAATGTCACTAGGAGGGTTGTGAAGCATTGGAATGGGTTACCTAAGGAGGTGGTGGATTTTCCATCCTTAGAGATAGTTTGGGCTGCAGTGTCATCACCAATATGTGGACAACTGTCAGTTTTGCTTTTCCTTCTCTTTCACCGCCCCCATCCCCACCAACAAAACTGCGAGGTGCAGTGACTCTGCTTTCCAAGGGCATATGATATGGGGGCTTGAATGAGCGTGAGCTGACCGAAGCTCTGATCACGTAATATGGTAATACTGTTAGCTGGCTGCAGGAAAGTATCTGCCCTCCAGTATTTGACCTCCTCCTCCCTTCCAAGTGCAACTGAAAAGGGAGCTCGTAACTTACAAAGCATTGTGTGTTTGGGTACTATCTCCTCAAGAAGTCACGTCTCTCTTCATGATCTTCTGTGGCAGCCGAGATCAACTATACTGCTTGACTTAGATTTAAATATCTGGGAGTGGCTGGCAGGGTATCTTTGGTGGAGGGCTCTCAGTTCTGGAATTAATTTCCTCTACTGTTGACAGTTCAAGTGCTGGCCCTCAGGCACGGTGCAAAGTTCACCAACCCTAGCCAGATAGGGTGGGAAGGAATAGGGTATTACACTGTTATAAAATTGTGGAGCGGAGGGTTTATTTTCACTTTTGATTTATATTTTTCAGATTCTGGGCATATTCAGAGGTAGTTTTTAAAGTGTGACTGTTGTCCACTACATTTTGATGGTTGCAGTATCAATTATTATGTGGTTGCTAGTGAGATTATGTAGGGCACATTTTTATAAAACAATAAAGGCCAGATTTTGGTGCCCTTTATCTTTACTTGTGTTGAATGATACCTTACTCCTCACTAGTGGGCCCACTGAGACCAATGGTACCATTTGTGGAGTAAGGTACTATTCAGATCCAAATTGCTCATGTCGTGTATTACGTTACTCCAGTACCTTGAGCTCATCGGGGTCACTTGTAGAGTAAAATACGTGAGTGACGGTAGTCTGAATCTGGCCATAAATAAATAAGTTGCATGATTTGGCAAGAAATGCATTGCTGCACCCATGAGCCAAACAAAGAAATATTATTTAAATTTCTGCTGCTTCTGATGACAAGTTACACCCCAGCCCCCTTCTGCCCCTTCCTGTAAAGGAGGAAACCAAAGATCCTGTGATGAGCAGGAGATAATCCTGTGCCTTGATCAACATTCCCTCTTGCCCTAAAACAGGTTCTAATGTTCAAGGCTGTGTCTGAGATATTGCTGAGTGCACAGTAGCTGGTCTGTTTGCCAACACAGTCAATACATAGTCTGTGTCTAACTCACTCTTTGTAAATCCAGATTCTGCTAACTACACTCATAGTGAATGGGACCGTGTTCCGTGAGTAATGCCACAGATTGAAATGACTTCACTAGGTTTATCTGCACAGTAAGGTACTAGTTGATGTGAATCAGAATCTTTGGGCTAAAAGAATTTGACTGGCACTCTAGCTATAGCAGCACATCAAAGTACCATGCAAACATTAATTCAAGAGATCATTTTTTTCTTAATGAGGATCACATCTAAATAAAATGCATGTGTAGTTTGTGGAGAATCTCCTTTCCCATTCACAGCCATGCAACATCCTTACAGCATCTAATGTTATGCCTCATTGACATGGAAAAGGATTGCCAGGAACAAATTTAGGCCCAGATCCTCAAAGGTATTTAGGCACTTAACTCCCATTGGTTTCAGTGGGAGCTAGATGCTTAAATACCTTTGAGGATCTGGTCTTTGGTTACTTTGGTCAGCTGTTGGCTCCACTCACTGCATGTCTTCTATTTCTCCTTCTCCTCCTCATGCCATGAGGTTGCTTTGCAAACAGTGGCTTTAACAGGCATCCAGGGTTTTTTTTTTCTCTTTTTTTTTTTAAACAATGAAGTACTTGGACATCTGTTAAAGCAGCTGGAAGCAGGAGGAAGGGTCAATGCCATATCACACACCAGCTCTTCATGGACCACTAGTGGCCAATGGAGCACATTTTGAGAGCCTGTGCATCAATTAATTATTTTCATTATTAGTGACTTTAACCCAGGGACCCCTTGACGCCAACCAGCGGAGGGTGCAGGGGGGTGGATAGGGTTTTACAGGGATCCCCAGGGTCAGATATCTGCATAACAGCTCATCAAAGGGTGGCATGTGAGGTCTCCACCAAAAGCCAATAGCCAAACGGTCATCATAATCATTGCAAAATGTATGTGCAGATAATATTTAAGGAGTTATGTATCTGTACTGAAAATTTTGCTCTTAAAGTCTTGGAGATAAGGCAGGTCACCAGGAGTTCACACACCTCATAGATGTTCTTTTCAAGCAGCCAGTAACTGACTCTTCTCTCCCTGCCTGACCACTTGTGTATTGTATGCCTCACACTGTATGACTATGTGCATGCTAAATCAGGAGCACATTGAGAGACCGTGAAATCTACAAGAAAGAAAATCTACAGGATGAAACACACTGCACAGGGGTCTCCAGTTTATGAATAAAGACAAAGGATGGGTCTGGTATATCTTGGAGTGTAAAGAGACACACTGAATCCTTCACCTAAGAGGCAGACTGACAGCATGCATGTTTCATCAAAGAATGGTCATGGGCTGTTTGGCTATGAAGCGCTACAAGGATTTTGAGTGAGCAATACTTTATTAGACTTGAGACCATCTTGTTAATTAAGTCAAGGCTCTAGAATGTGTCTTATGATTTTATTTTTATGTAACCATTTGTTTCCAGTATTGCTACTTCTTGCTCCTATATTATGAATGTCCATGCTTTGTTAAATAATTGTATACTTTATTTCACCATCAACATATCTATGTGTGGTGTGTTAAAAGGAGCAGTGATCTGAGGTGGAACTAGTAAGCTGGAGTGTATTGTTTCTTTGGAAGAAGAGGATAAAGTGTCCAGGGGTTGGACACTCCAGATTGATGCACAGAGGGAACAAGGGCAGGAATGTGCCAATCACTAACCAGTAGAGTAACAGTGGGGCCTGCCAGGCCTGGAGGGAAATGCTAGTAGTGTCTGTGGACAGTGGCATTGGGGAGCTAGCAGACTCGGCTTCCTCAGGCTAAGGGCAGGTGATAGTCAAGTGCCTCATATCCCTGGGTATCCCCGGGTAGCATCACAGTGAGAAACTGCCTTATAATTCAACTTCATTACTCACAAATAGCTTTTAATGGGTTAACTACAATGAAGGCTTCAAATTTAGCCCATTAACTTTTGTGAAGTTATCCCAACAAAGTTTTTGAAATATGCGCAATGACTGGAGTGAATAATGAGGCCATCCGTTACACTGTCTCAACAGGAGCAGAGTACATCTTGTGTCAATTATCCAGTCATTAGTGTTACCTGTGTATTAGTGGAAGACTTGTCAGTTCACTGGCACAGTTACTTGATACAGTCATGGTGCAGTAATTTACAGTGTACAGAATATTTAACTCATCGTTTCCTTAGAAAAATAATTGGAGTTTAGTGGAGGTGGTTTATTCTGTGTATATGATAAGACTGTTTGGATACCTAGGACACATTTCTTGCCCATTGGTTCATGGGCTGGTGGCCACTTAAGTTTCAAAGAAATAGTGTAACTGTATGAAAGATAAAGGACAACCCTTTTTTTAAAGGGATAAAATACAATATTGTTCTTTTCATGACACCAAAATGCACATTACCTGGTATGTGCCAGCAGGGATTTATCTGCTTGGAAAAGGACTTAGGTTAGTGACCACAAAGTAGTTGCTTCCAAAGAGACTGAGAGGGTTATTGCGCAGAGACCAGTGCTCTAAATTGTCCTAGGTAACAAAAGTCCAGGTCAGATTGTTATAGTACATTGTTTAGAAAAAGGTCCAAAAATTAAAAGACAGACTAGATTTAATCTGAACAAAAATGTCTGCTGATACCACTCAGAGACATAAAAACGTCAACAGTAAACAAGAGTCTGGAACTAGAAATTAATAGCCCAAAATGGCATGTCAGAAATTATGCCTAATTGGTGAACAAAACTAGGGGAATGGACTATTCCACACTTCCCTTTTTGCAGTCTTTAAAAAAGAGGTTTTTGGGGGGTATCAAAATGCGGAGGATAGGTGGGACTGAAACCAGTGACGTCTCCCATCATGACTGCCACCCCACCATCTCCTGGGACCCAAGGATCCACCATGACACTGTTGGGCCTTCATTGTCCTGACTGGAATGGGCTAGAGAGAGAGAACTGGATGACACTGCCACCTTCATCAGCTTCAGCTAAAGCCTGGACACCTGGAATGTAAGCCATAGTTTTCCTGCTTCCACCTCCTTCCTCATGGGTCATTTTTCTTCCCCACTCTATTTCTTCTCTCTCCTCATTCTCTTTTTGCCTTTTTGTTTAATAAAAGTCTGGCTTAGACTGCATCTTTTGCAGCATTGCTGTGAGCCCGGGACTAGACAGGCAGCTAAAAGCAATTCCCTAAGTCGCCCAACACTGGTACAGGTTTGGCAGTTCTTGGAGTGGCTGATCAGACCATGTGCTGCGCCTCTGTTTCTCCAGCAATGAGGTTGTAAGTTAGAATCAGCACCAGAGAGAAGCTTTTTCATATCTTGGTCTTGTTTTGTCACCAAGGAAATGGTGGGACAGATTCCTGCGGGGTTCCCTGAGGAAAGACTGACAGGCCTCTGCTTCATTCCAGAGACTGCCTTCATTGGTGAATCTCTTTGGGATGCCCAGACCATCATACCCGTGAAAATGCTTGACCATCGCCACTAGATCAAGCAATGACCCACAGCCTGATTGCTCTGTCTTCCCATTCCTCATGTGTTCCTCTCTATGTTCCAACTTCCTCCTGTCCTCTCTCTCTTGGCTTTTCACCTGACCCTGAGACTGCACAGGGGGATGAGTCTGCCCAGCCTGAGGAGGTGAGTGAAGGTGAAACCAGGTCAGGCCAGTTAACTGGCTTCCCAGACACAGGGTCCAGAGCAACAGCTGTCATAGCTGCTTACCATCCATGACTGACCAGCCACCTGGTATCCTGATAATGTCAAGAAAAGCCATATTTCCCCACCTTCACCATACTATCTCTTCTTTTGTGTCTGTTTTGTCAAAAGCAGGAAAAATAACCACTATGCACAGAGGTCAACTCACAAATCAACAGAACGAACGCTTTCTTCCCCCCTCCGAAGGATTACTTGACAGACCAAGGGACTGTAATTGACAGTCTCTGTCTGAAAAGGGCCTTTGATAAATGTTGATGGCTTGTTTTGCATAACCACTCAGTTTCAATTTCAAAATGCTTTCTTTTATTTGCCAGGGGACTCAGTAGCCAAGGTCTCTGTACTCAAAACATTAACTGTGGTTACCTGTTTATGATTGTATGGTGACAGGATCATGTTAACAGCTGAGACGCTCTTTTATTCCATCAAAATTAACACACCAGTAAGTACATCTCCGGGTCTGGGGTTCTCACATTTTTTTTATAATGTTGGCAACATTTTAATAGAGAGATTGTCACCTGCACTGCTCCCCCGTCCATTTGCCAACAAATAGCATCGCTGCAATGCGGACCAGGGGAATGCCTGCCTCAGGTGATGGTCCATGCCCTATCCACAGTAAGTCTCCTAATATGCTTCTGAAGTGGGAGCCAGTGACTTAAAGGCAGGTCTGGTGGAGATGACCTCAGTTTACTAAAGGTGACCTGTAAAGGATTTTTTAAAATTGAGCTTTTACCCTTTTTCTGCTCAGGATGTATAAAGAAGGCCTGAAAAGCTTCCCCCTGCCCACTTGTTTCTATCTTAGAAATATCAGGAATGTCATCTCTGGTCTCCCGTAGCTTTGCTGGTTGACTTGTTGGAGAGGATCTCAGAGGATGTAGATTGTTATTGAAGTGAAATTAGTGTTAACCAAAATTTAAACCATTTTAGCCTTCCCCCCTCTCAGCTTTCACACTCTGGGTTACTGTGATGTTGTCATTCCACTAGTTGTACAATTATGGAGTTTTCCGGGAATTTCTAATATTAAAAACAAGCAGGAAAAAAAAAAAAAAAAGACTTCGAAACAAAACTGAAAATCTTCCAGGCTTTCTTTATCCTGCAGAATGAAGCAGAAAAAAGTCCAGGGTTTTTTGTTTTTTTTTTTGTCCTACCCTCTCTGCTTTGCAGGACAACTTTTTAGTCTTCCATTTTTCATCCAGGCTCAGGGAGCTGGTGAGAGGCAGTCTGCCAGCAGAGATTCCTTGTCCAGTCATATCAGTGAGGTTGGTGGAGTGAGAGAGGAATGACACACTGGAGGCTGTGCCAGAGGAGAGAAAAGCTCCTCTTTGCAAATGGCGTAGCAGCAGGCATTGGCTGAACTAACCAGGGAAGGCTGTACCTAGCTGCAGGGCCATCATGGTAACCTTCCCAGTGCCAGGCCCAGAGAGCATCATTGTGAAGGGCAAGGTAAACGTCCAAATGTGAAAGATCATTGAGGCCTTATTCTCCCCTTTGATGCATAAATGGACATTCATTCACTTCGGCAAGCACGGTGCAGTTGTATTGTTAGCTTCTCTCATGGTAAACTAGTCAAGGTTCTGCAGCATATTTTGCAAAAGTTATTTAGTAACAGAGAGCCTCTCTCCCTGCAGCACCTTGCTGTGAAATCTTTACTGAGCGGCGGAGAGAGGCCAGCACTGGGGGTGTGTGAAATCGGCAGTAGGCACATTAGCGGATTAGCCAGGCCCTACTGTGACTGGAGGCATGTCATGTAGATACTGAACTGACCAGGGCTAGACTGAACCTTTAGGCTGAGCCCAGAGTAAGAAGTGGAGAGGTAGCTGCACTGCCCCAGGAGGAGACCTGGGAAGGAATGGTGTCTTGGAGGCACAATCCCTGCCCTCCCCGCTTGCTTTGGGGAGGGAGGAAGTTACTGCGCCTCTGTGCACTAGCTAGTTACTCTGGCTGGTGAGTGCAGGAATCAGGGTGGAACCAGGGGTCCTCTAAATCATTCTCCTCTCTGTCCCACCCCTGTCCACTTGGTGCCAAGGGGCATTATCCAGCATGTACCCCACCCCATGGCAAGAACTGCAGTCTGAGAAGCCCTTACTCAGCCAAGTAGAGAGTACAGAAGGCAGGGGGGCTACTTCCACATGAAGGCAAGCAAGGGCAGGCCATTGGACAGCAAGAGACTGGCAGCCTGGTGTACTGATGGGGTCTATTCCCGGCTCTGCTATTGACCTGAAGTGTGACATTTAGCAAGTTGCTGGTGGTGGCTGGGCCTCAGTCTCCCCATCTGTAAAATGGGTATGTGACAGGGTGTGCCTACCCCACGCTAGAGACAAGGGAGTTGACCCTGCATTATGGGCAGAGGAAGTCCTGCCTCTTAAACTGTGCTGGGCATGCTCCAACTCCTGCCCCAGTACAAAAGGGAGCAGCCCAGCTCATTCAGGGCTGACCACTGACGAGACAGGATGCTTGGTGGAGGCTCCAAGCAGGGATCTGCTACAGCCCTCAACTGGGGGAACTGGAGATCTGAACAGAGACTGGTCGCCCACAGCCAACTACCCGGAGCCAGACATCCAGGGAGCTACTGATGCTGGGGAACCCGAAGGCCCTGACGAGACCCGGGCCGCCACATCAGGAGGCATGGTAGGAAGTAGCCCAGGGAGACAGGGCGAGTGGTATCTCCCACCTGAGACTGGTCAGTGCATTGCTGTAGGATCCCCGCTGACCAGGGTGGTGACCACCCCTGTCATGGACAGGGCCCTGGGCTGGGACATGGTGGAGTTGGGCAGATCCGTGTCTCCCCACCCCTCTGACACTTCCTTTGGGGTGACAGCAAACCCCCACCTGAGTGTCAGACTGCAGAGATGCACCAACCCCTGCCATAGGTATAGACTGCTGGCATTGGACTCTGACTGCTAGGCCGCAGAGCCCTGACCCCAGGGCAACTATTGACTCTGGCACTTGGGCCGTACTGCCCCGTGCCATGGGCAGTGATACTGACTCCAGCCATTGGGTCATACTGCCTCACAACCCCAGGCAATCGGACCCCCAAAGTTAGATGGGGGGTGCCTACCCCCCGACAGGGTACAATAGTAACTTCCATTAGAATGACACGGTGAGGCACAAGTTTACAGATCTAGTTTTTATATCATGCTTATCACTAGTGTCAACCCCTTGAGAGCCTTCCATGAAAAATATGAAGCCATGGTTCATGAACAGTATTTATATCTGTTGCTGTTGTCGATCCTAGGCTGTTGGACGGACATTAACTTTGGTTTGAAAAAAAAAATCTTCCCAACAAGTAGATTATTGAATAACACATGACTTAGCCACTCATCTGATTAGCCCACTGAGAGAGATCATAAGACATTATTATAAAACATGGCCTTAATAATACTTCAGCTTGACCTTATGTTTTCCAGAAATGACATGTCCAAGTCTTGCTTGATCAATGCAGAGCAGTGTTTGTTTAAGGTAGATAAAACCGAGACTAATTTTGAAAAGACAGAAGTTCACTCTTGGCTTGCGTATCATGTGAATGACTCTCTCTTCATTAGCCTGAATGTTAGACTATAGAACAAAAGCTAAATATCACAGATGTCTGCGTAATACACATTCTCAGAATTCCATGTGCTAGCGCTGGGTATGCTTGCTCAGCGTGACTTCCAAGAGCTGAGACAGAATGGGATGTGATGAGGAGAGTACAAGTTCCGGCAGCCAAGGCCCCTGGATTCTATTTTCAACTCTACGGTTCAGGTGCAGGCTATGTCTGCACTGCAGCCGGAGCTGTAATTCCCAATAATTCCCAATAATTTCAGGTAGGCAAACTTTGATTGAGCTAGTGTGCTAAAAATAGCAGTGTTGTTGTGGCAGCATGGGCAGCGAGTTGGGGGTAGGTATCCAGGATCTTTGGGGAGCTCTTGGGTGGCTAGCCTGAGCTGCTGCCCATACTGCCATGGCTACGCTGCTATTTTTAATCTGCACGTCTACACAAGCTGGAAATCACACCTCCAGCTGCAGTGTAGTGGTACTCTGCACCTAACCTCACCGTGTGACCTCACAAAATCCTTTCATGCACAATTCTACCTTGTCTTATGTAGGGGCAAAGAGCTAGGGAGGTCCCTTGCCCTCCCATCCTACCCTCAGATGCATGCAGTAGGAGCAAGGTGGATTAGATTTAGCATTCCTTTGCGTGCTAGGCAGGGCTCTGGTGTGACAAAGCAGGAATTTTTTGTAACATTTTTATGAAACCTAGTTGTGCCTCAGTTTCCCCCCATACTTTGTATTCCTACCCTGGGTTGGGGTGGTGACAGGATGAACTTTGTTCTCAGGGCAGGCTAAGAGAGAGAGGTGTGTGTTATCACCTCGCTGTCTGAGTAGACTGAATGGGTCATTAAAAAAAGACGCTGAGGCCAACCTGTATCAATGGAAAATCTGAGAAGACAATCTGAGAGTAACCAGCCAACAACTCAAAGGGAGAATGATTTCCCCATCTTTCGGCAGGGAAGCTAAATAGAAATCTCAGATCAGGAACAAAGGATTAGGTGGCATGAGCTGCGGGATAAGTGTGTGCTCTGGAAGAAGCTTGGGCTATCTGACATGGGATGTGACTAAGGCCTGGATAAGTCACTATGTCACTCAGGGGTGTGAAAAATCCAGACCCCTGAGCAGCATACTTGATCCAACCTAATCCCCAGTGTAGACAGTACGAGGTCGATAGAAGAATTCTAGTTATTGCTTCTTGGTGAGGTGGCTGACCTGTGCTGACTAGAGAACCTCAGAGTCTGCAAATGGAGTTCACTACAGCTTGGCTGGTTATTGCTCTGAGCTGACCAGAATTGACTATACTTTAACCATTATTTCTCTCTGCTAACGGCTGCCAATGTGTGTTCTACCTGACTACTAAAGCCTACTCTGTTTTGAAAACATTGTTTAGGGTGTCACTGCCAATACTGGCTGGGGTTCAGGTGAAGAATGTACACATCTCTGTCAGAAGTCTCTCTCAGTTGGACTCACTGACCAGAGCTCACAGTGTAAACAAGGAGTGCAGAAGCCCAGTAGCTCTGTCTAGGAGGCGGTGAGACTGTGTGGCCTACCCTGAAGGAAGAGTGAATCCCCTTGGCTCTTCCATGAGACTGTCTAAAAGCTGGGGCATAGCACAGCTCCTGTGGATCCATGCCACTTGGCTATTTTAACAGTAGCGCTCCAGAGCTTCAAATGTACATTAGCAAACAATTCAGCAGCATGGCCAGGCATTAGTCTTGCACATATGATCCTATTGCCATGGGGTGCATATTGCTCCTTTTGGGGGCAGTAATCAGGGGCTTGACTGTGGAGCATGTTGCTCTTGGGGCCCACGTGAACCATGCAGTCCTTTGCTTAACCACTGCTGTTCCATTCCTCACGGTGCATTTAACCCTTGTAAGGTGAGAGTTTTGCTCTTACAGTCTCTAGTACTTTCATTTTCCCATCTGTAAAATGGGGATAACATTTATATGCCTTGTGAGGCATATTAATATATGTAAAATACGCTAAGATGCTTGGTATTTTCCTATAGGCCTGGAAATCTATTGGCTAATAGGACTTTAGAACTACCAATATTTGAGCTTACGATAAAGTTATTACATTTCCTTGGACTCTAGCCCTATTAAATTCTTTCTGCTCTCTACACCCACTGCCATTTTTATACAAATGAGTCTATCACTTGGTATTATTTTTAGATGAATTGTAGCTTTTCAGATTTACAACATTAAGCTACAGTCTAAATAATGTTCTGACAGAAAACACACAGGCATGTGAAATATTGACTTAGCCTGGAAGTGAGGATTCAAATGATTTTTTCCCTCCCACCTTCATCATCACAGGTCAGGAAAGGTTTGGAAACATGACAAGGGTCTATTACAGAGAAGCCATGGGAGCGTTTATTGTCTTTGATGTTACAAGACCAGCGACATTTGATGCAGTGACAAAGTGGAAGGAGGATCTGGACTCTAAGTTGATTCTCCCGAATGGCAAACCCGTGTCGACAGTTCTCTTAGCAAACAAATGCGACCAGGGAAAAGATGTGCTTATGAACAACGGTCTCAAGATGGAACAGTTCTGCAAGGAGAATGGGTTTGTGGGCTGGTTTGAAACATCAGCTAAGGTAATGTTTACATTTCTTTTTCAATAAACAAAATGTGTGAGAAGCATTCCCCAAATGCAGAGAAGTTAATTACTAAAATGGGTTACTCGTTTGCCATGTATACCTTGCAAAGCTCTTATCTCTGCTGCAATAATGAATGGTAAACTGAAGCATTTAAAAAAAAACTTTTACAGAAAATGTATATCTATATTGGACCTTTTTTTCTCAAAGGATCTCAAAGCACTTTCCAAACCACATGAACACTCTGAAATACAGCCACTGCTACGGTGGCAGGCAGTAGCAGGATGTGTATCTCATGCACATCATGCAACACAACAGTGTGAGGAAGAAGGCATATTGGCAATGGACACCACAGCTCCTCTTATGAAAGATGCCAGGAGCTCTTTCATTCCTACACACAGAAGAGACAGCCTTTTTGTAAACTATGGCAGTTCTAATATGCTCATCACTCTAAGTATTCAGTCTCAAAGACCTGAGCTGTGAGGTCCCCACATATAGAGGAAGTTTGGTCTTGTGGAAAAGGCACGAACTGTTTGAAATGCAGTAAGTGGGTTGATTAAGCAGCGGCTTGACAAAGCCCTGGCTGGGATGATTAGTCCTGCTATGGGCAGGGGGTTGGACTAGATGACCTCCTGAGGTCCCTTCCAACTCTAATATTCTATGATTCTACATGGTACTACATGAGTCTAGGGCTGTTGTTAACACTGCTATTTACTGAGCTCTCTGTGTCTTCAGTAATCCGTAGTCTTTATCTTGTTAATAAGTAGAACATAAAACTAGTTCATGTAGGCTGCTTTAAGGGAATCAGCTGGTAGGCCAAAGCTGGTAGCTTGTCTTCTTACCTGATAGAAGTATTTTTTCAGTGCTAAAATGTCTTATATATCTAAGGCTAGAAACTCGGCTGGTGTAGCTCCATTGAAGTCAGTGGAGACCTGCTAGTTTACCCTAGCTGAGGATCTGGCCACTAGAGTCCACTGTTTCACTACTGGTGGTGGTGGATGTGTCAAAATAGCATGAGAAAGTAGATGCTATTTTGACACATCCACTTGGGGGCCAAACTGGAAATCAAGAGAATAAAAACGTGAAAGAGAGACATTATCTAAGTTTTTACTATAAAAATTGTTTGGGTTCAATTCAAGAGATAGATGAAGATGTCTTACACAAGCTTCTGCACAATGACAATGGCAAAAGGAGAGAGGCTAGGCAACATGTCTCATGGGTTCCAAAAAACAAAGACAAAAGAAGCATTAAGAAACAGCAGCTGAAATAAGGGGCGGTGGGGGGATTAGGTGATTTAAATCGAGGGGAATTAGGCAGCAGGCACTTTTGAAAATACCACTAGGTACCCATCTGCATCTTTAGGCACCCAGACACCTTGGTGTTTAGGACCCAACTCAAAGGTGACGTGTAAGGTAACGTATGCTCAACTTCTATAGACTCAAATTATCCTACAGCTACATCCACCCTTTTACTGCTGTGCGAGGGAGTCTAAATTCATACCATTTGCATGCTGGGGACCAGAAAAATGTAAATTAAAGTTAATGCCTGAAGACAAGACAGCCTCAAAACCTCTGTGATCAAGTATGAAAAGCAGCTAAATTGAAGTTTTCTGACCTAAAAGGTTTACAATTCAATATCAGGGGGAACAGGATGGGCCAACCCATTAATTTTTAGGATATTGTGCCTTAGTTACACATCTCTAGGTTATCAATTCAGCTTAGCGAAGTCATTCATTTGATCACTGGTGTTTGACCTGTGAGAAATGAGTTAGTAGAATCAATACAGTTCTTAGCATTGACCACTACATTTGTTACCTAGTTGTTGGCAATCTGTCCAGAGAAGCCAAGCAAGCCCTCACAAATCGACATTTGGTCATGTTGATGGAGCATGAATATACCTCTGAGCTCAAGAATGGTTCATCTGTGCCAAAATGAAGCTATTTGGCCAGGGCAATGTGGGGAAGTTATTCTTACTGGAACCAGGAAGAGCAGAGGACAATGAAAATGAAAGAATACCATGAGGGGAACATTAATCTAAACTCCTATGAACCAAAAGAGGTTGAATTTTTAGTTTATTTTAAATTAGGAAAAGCTCTGATTCAGTTCTTATACTGTTATTTCCCACATTTCTAATAGGCAGACAGTTCCCCATGCATAGGTTCCATCCATGTAGAAGAAGGGGGAAGAAATCAAATATGACCGAGTTTTGAGTCCTGCAGCCATGTTAAAGTGGACAACCATTTGTTATTTAATGGTCAGGGGGCCACAAACCTCTCATCATCCCTATCATTTGTACTAATGGATGAAGATCTGATGTCCTGAAATGTTCAGATACTTCGCTCACTCCCAATTTCCAACTGGTATTTGACACAGAAGTGCCACAGCTATCCTGAGAAGCTGTTTTTTTGTGAATTTCCACACCTGTTTTGCAGGCTTACGTGATACAAATAATTCAGATAAACTTTGGATTTGCTTCCAAACTTTGTGACCTTGATTGATTTGCCTTAGGGCCTCATCCTGCAAATACTCGCTCATTTAAGTAAATCCAATGAGACTACTCATGTGAGTAAAATGACTCACATGCATAAGTGTTTATGGGGTCAGGATGTTAGAAAGCAGAAAATCAGCAGTGCTTCCACTGAAATCCGTGGAGTCACACCAGTATATAACTGATGTAAGTGAGATCAGAATTGCTTCCCAATTTGTTCTGAACTAAAATCCACCGTTTAATTTTGCTTTTAAGTTATGATTACAATTACTTTAAAACCTTTAAAGTCTCTAGTCTTTTTCAGCCAGGGGCAAATTAAGTCATTGAACTCAGGTGTTGAGGAAATAAAAATCCACCTATATTTTACATAGATAATAGAAACTCTTTTCTGAAGTAGAAAAATACTGACTGAGAATCCATCATACAGCAGCTAGCAGTTCAAACAGGTAATGACTCTCTTTGTGCAATCCTGGTTTAATTAGCTCTCCAGAGGTTTGTTGGAAACATGCTTGGAATTATTATAGCTTTCAAAGCACAGAATATGATTCATGCCTTTTGGGAAAAGAAAGGTGATTATTTATAAAAAATGTCCCCTTCTAGTTCTGGATACATCGCAGAAGGCTATGTGTTATATACAGGCCAATCATATTTCAGGCTGTCAATAGTTTGAAACTTTCATTTGAAAATGTTGGACCATAGGATATTGTTGTATCATTCCTTAGTGCTATTTTTCTTAAGCTAATGATCTTAAGAAAAACATTTGGGGGCACAGAATGTACTCATATTGTTTTTAAAGGAAATATTTAATCAGTTTCAGTCTTCAGTGCACTAAAAGGACTTGGGGATTCACTCTGATTGGTTGCCTTGCTGTGTATGAGCACACTGCGAAACAGTCATAATTTATACTTAGTGCTACATTCTCACTTGAGGGCCTGGTCTCTTTGATGTATGTTTACCTCCTGATATTTTATTTATTTGTATAGATTTCAGTCTAAAAATCTAACAAATTTTGGGTAACTCTGCCATAAATTTAAAGCCACAATATCATAGCAGTTGCAAAAGATACATCATCTAGAGCAGTAAGACTTCTCCTTCCAACCACACACCATTTAAATAGCCCTTGTGTGACCAATAAAACTGAAAACCCCCACCATGCTTTGCTAGCAGACAGAGAGCCATGACTTTCAACTCCCTTTTCTCCCATCACCATTATTGCCTGTTCAAGGTTTTAAACTGTGCCTGCAAAGGCAACAATTTCAGACTCATTGTCACTTCCTAATGAAAATGGAAGTTATTTGTGTGTGAAAACAAGCCAGGTCAGGCAAAACTAGATACACTTTTAAATCTTGGCTCAGATTTCACTTGAAAATGTATTGCAAGTTGCTAAAGTTTTGTGTGTGCTGTTTTGCACAGAATTGCTCTAATTCTAGTTTGATTATCTCCTCTCCCTCACCCTGCCACATATATTCTGAATATCCTGCTGGCATTGCTAATTTATGCAGGAGAAAGGAAATTCATTTTTGCCCTAAGATGTCCAATGAGTCTATTAATAACGCTTTGCACATCTATAACGATTTTCATCCAAAGAACTTTACAAACACTGAGTAAGTATATATTCTACTGATGTCATAGGTGGGTAATTTGAGGTTAAGTAACTTTCCTAAATTCAGACAGGGAATTAGTGACTGGGACTATAAGTGAGGTTGGCTCTCAGTCCCCTACTCTAATCACTAAACAAAATTTCCTTCCAGCTGCGGTAAACGTAGAGAATGGCTAGGAAGTTTGGCTAAGGTACCAGACTGGCAAGTGGGTGATTTGGAGTTCACTTCCTGGATCTACTACTGATTCCTCTGTGATCTTGGGGGAAGTTAAATAATTGTTCAGCTCTTCATCCCTAAAAGAGAGATGATAATGATCGTTCATTTGTCTATCTGGCCTCTCCCTAGTCTGTGTCCTAGTGGCAAGTAGTGTCGAAGACTGGGATGAGGGGGACCTGTGTTCTATTCCTGGCTCTGCCATGTACCTTCCAGGTGATTTTGTGCAAGTCACTTTCCTCTCTTTTTGCCTCAGTTGTCCCACCTATAAAATGGAGATAGTGTACTGACTTCCTCTATAAAGCATTTTGATATCTATGGATGAAAAGTGCTATATAAGAGCTAGGTATCATTTATTGAAAAAGTAAGCAGTTCTAACTAGGAAAGATGACTGTTAAAAACAAGCCATGTCATAATTCTCAGTGAAAAAAGGTAGCTAGTTTTGATTTCCACAAAGGCAAACTAGACTGGGACATGTATTTGATACATCAGATCTAATCTGTTCTTCAGTTATTGGAAACCAAAGGGTCCTGTTTGAAACTCCCAGGCCTGATTCATGACACACTCATGAACTTCAGACCAGTCAGCCTTCCCTCAGTTTCGGGAAAAATCATGGAGAAGGTCCTCAAGGAATCCATTTTGAAGCATTTGGAGGAGAGGAAGGTGATCAGGAACAGTCAGCCTGGATTCACCAAGGGCAAGTCATGTCTGACCAACCTGATGCCTTCTATGATGAGATGACTGGCTTTGTGGATGTTGGGAAAGTGGTGCACGTGATAAACCTTAACTTTAGCAAAGCTTTTGTTATGGTCTCCCACAGTATTCTTATCAGCAAGTTAACAAAGTATGGGTTGGATGAATGGACTATGAGATGGATAGAAATCTGGCTTAATGGGTAGTGATCAACAGCTCGATATCTAGTTGGCAGCCGGTGTCAAGCGGAGTGCCGCAGAGGTCAGTCCTGGGGCCAATTTTGTTCAACATCTTCATTAATGATCTGGAGGATGGGGTAGATTGCACCCTCAGCAAGTTTGCAGATGACACTAAGCTAGGGGGAGTGGTAGATACTCTGAAAGGTAGGGATAGGATACAGAATGCCCTAGACAAATTAGAGGATTGGGCCAAAAGAAATCTGATGAGGTTCAACAAGGACAAGTGCAGAGTCCTGCACTTAGGATGGAAGAATCCCATGCACAGCTACAGACTGGGGACCGACGGGCTAGGCAGCAGTTCTGCAGAAAAGGACCTGGGAGTAACAGTTGATAAGAAGCTGGATATGAGTCAGCAGTTACCTGGTTGCCAAGAAGGCTAATAGCATATTGGGCTGCATTAGTAGGAGCATTGCCAGCAGATCGCGGGAAGTGATTATTCCCCTCTATTCGGCATTGGTGAGGCCGCATTTGGAGTATTGTATCCAGTTTTGGGCCCCCCACTACAAAAAGGATGTGGACAAGTTGGAGAGAGTCCAGCGGAGGACAACAAAAATGATTAGAGGGCTGGAGCACAAGACTTATGAGGAGAGACTGAGGGAACTAGGCTTGTTTAGTCTGCAGAAGAGAAGAATGAGGAGGGATTTGATAGCAGCCTTTAACTACCTGAAGGGGGTTCCAGGGAGGATGGAGCTAGGCTGTTCTCAGTGGTGGCAGATGACAGAACAAGGAGCAACGGTCTCAAGTTGCAGTGGGGGCAGTATAGGTTGAACATTAGGAAAAAGATTTTCACTAGGAGGGTGGTGAAGCACTGGAATGGGTTACCTAGGGAGGTGGTGGAATCTTCATCTTTAGTGGTTTTTAAGCTGCAGCTTGATAAAACCCTGGCTGGGATTATTTAGCTGAGGTTAGCAGGGGTTGGACTAGATAACCTCCTGAGGTCCCTTCCAACCCTAATCTTCTATGATTCTATGAAAGGGAGTATTTTTTTGTTGCAGTGGGAAACCAAAATCATGGACTCCCTGGTGGTTGATTCTCAGTCAGTTTGTTCCAGTGTTTGGTGGGAGAGTGTTGGCAAAAAGTGGTTTTAAAGCCAACTTTTCACTTCCTGAGTTCTGGAGACTAAAGTGTGAAAATGCTTAGAAAGCCTTTCCCTGTATAACTCGTACTAGCTGAGTGTGAGTGTGGGTCTGTGCCCCCGTTTAGTGGCTGGAGGCTTATGCAGCTGCTACTACTTGCAATTAAAGGGAGGCATTTTTATCTCCGTTCCCTTTAGCTCAGGTGACAGAAGCTTGTACTCTTATTTCTGAAAGGCCACAGTTCAGGCCCAAATGGGGTCAACTACACCTGCGTGTGTCTGACTCTCATTTAGAGATCCCTGCAGATTTCACAAGCAACAAACGAGCAGGCATAGAAAGAAACTCCTTGACAATAGTAATGTAGGAGTAATTTTGCACCCGCGGGCTACCAGGACAACAAATCCAAGCTCTCCACTTTGCAAAGAATAAAATGTTTCATTTGGAAGTGTGAAAGGCCCATAAAACTAACAAAGATCTTTTTTCATCAGTAAAGAAATAAAAGTCAGTCTAGTCTAAAGGGATTTATTTCAGATATTAAAACTGAATGCTCTCGATGTTAATGGTTTGCATTTGTGTTAAAATGAGATGATAGATAAGGGGGGGAAACCAGTCAGGAATACTAAGTAGCACACTGGGACTGTATTGCTTGGAGACCCTATTAATAAAATGTTTATTTTCTCATCTGTTTAATGTTACATTTCCAGACAGTGACATTATTTCCCATTGGACTTGACCAAAAAAGTTGTAACTCATGTAAAACCCACGGAAAGCCGCACACAAATGCAGGTGCTATTCTTTCCTTTGTGGGGTTATATTTAAAGGCATAATGCAAAGCAAATTAAAATGTAGTATATGCCCTTTACTGCTCCCTTCTGATGTCCAACGATGGCTCCAAGCTTTTTTTTCTTCCTTGTAATTTTTAACATTAGGGGGAAAAAAAGTCAGGTGCTGATCTTTACTTTTATATTCTTTCTTGGCAAAATAGAGAAGAATGTAGTAACTAGGATGCTAGCCCGGGATTTGGGAAACCTGCAGTCAATTGTCTGCTCTGCCAATGACTTCCTGTGTGACCTTAAACTGTAGACATGTCACTTAAGTTCTTTGTGCATAAGTAGCTCACCTGATAAATGGAGATAATAGTAGTTCCCTAGTTCACAGAGGTGTTGTGAGAATCAACACATTAAAGATTGTGAGGTGCTCATCTAATGTGGTAATGGGGCCACATAAGTATCTTAGATAGCTAGAATGTTCATATTCTTCAGAGGGCCATAAAGGTGACTTCACAGGAGACTAAAGCTGGAGCTGGAGCAATCCCAATGGGGGGTTAGCATTCCTCCTAATATCTATGGAGCCAGGTCCATGATGATCTGCAGTGTTACTATCCCAGAGATGGAGTCTGTGTTGGGACTTTTGGGTGAACTAAAGAGCAAATATAATGCAAATATAAGATGATTAAAACATAAGAAAAAGCCAAGGGTGGACAGATTGTTTCAATATTTCTTTGTCAGAATTGCATTCCGAAGTGGGATTCCTGGGACCTGTATTGTACAGAACAAAGGCAATGAGTAAGGGAATGGTAAGGGATGAGAATGGAAAGAAAATTTCAGTCTGTCAATTGCTCCTCCTATGTTTTATGTACATTTTAGAAGACAATGAATGTTACTTCTTGGTATGCTGCAAGCTGTTCCCATGTTTCAGTACCAGCACTGGAGCATGTTTGATTATTCTCACCTATCCATCACCACCATCTTATTGTGTGTTTCTTTGTTTCTGACAGTTATCTTTTCTTTTGTTCCTTTGTACCACCCTTCCCCAGAATGTTCAGCACGTCTGGCCCTCTAAAATCCATGACCTGTGGGTGTCCAGGTTGGGATAACAGATCACCTTCTTTTGTCTACAGCTGCTTTTCAGTCTAGTGGGCTATTGATTTCTTTGAAGAACACACTGGGGGTGGAGGTGGAAATCAATATTTCATTAGGCAGACCAGAACAGCAGCAGTAATACGGCAGCAACCAATCCATGGACCTAAAATGCTGGGTCAGACACCATGAGATATGGGTCATAACAAAAGGTGATGTAAACATAAGGTTAAGGAACTGAATTGAGACTTGGAAGCACTGGATTCACTTCCTGGCATTGCTACAGACTTCCTGTGTGGCCTTGGGCATTTCACTTAACCTCTCTGTGCCTCAGCTTTCACCTGTACAACTGGGATAATTCCTTCCTACTTTACACAGGTGACACGAGGATAAATTCATTTATATTTGTGAAATGCTCAGATAGAGCCATAGATAAACGTGGGTTCATTTGAGTTAATTAAAAAGAGAGGTTTAAGAGATCCTTCGTGGTAACTAAAATGTTAATAAAGGTGTTTTCAGAATTATATTTGAAAAATTAAATGATCAAAACCAAGGGCTCACTCTCTTCATCAGGCCACAGAATGTAGTAGCAGGATGTTAATTTATACCTTGGTGAAATTCAGAGATACCAAAGATCTAATGAGGGCAGATGGTGTGTGAATGGTAGGTCTGAAATAAAATTAGGTACATATTGTTATAAGGAAACCTCTCTAAAATACACACCACCTGTCTGGACCATATGTGTAAGGTATAAAATAAGGGACCACCATCCGTATAATACCTAGATTTGCAGGTTTGTTTATCCTCCAGCATAGGGTCTGATTCAAAACCTGTTGAAGTCCAAGGGAGCTTTTCCAAAGACTTCAATTTCTGAAATACTAGCCACATACTCAGGGAAGCTAATCCCTCCCACTGGTCTCATCGCTGTGGCTACACTCTATTTTTAGCATGCTAGCTCAATGAGAGCCAGTGCAAATATGTCTCCTCCAGCCGGGAATCTCACCCCCCCAGCTCTAAGTATAGACATATTCTAAGAGCAATATGTTCCAATTTAGCTTAAATGTGTTCTGAACTGCCTTAATCTAAACTGAAACCAGTGTGCATGCAGCCTGTTACACAAGTTTAACAAACTGGGTTTAAAATAAAACCTTAAATTACAATAGTGCAACGATGCATGTAGACAAGCCTGAGTATCGTGTCTGTAAAGCCAGTGTAAGTGATTGTGCAATCAGTCCCCATCTCATCCAGAAACATACTAATTAAGCAGTTGCGTCCAGCAGGAAACACAGGAATGTACTCATCCTCAAAGAACCTACAAACATTAATTATTTAACCCTCACTTCAACCCCATGGTGTTAACCTTGTCTACATGTAGTGGAGAATAGTAAGTCATCACCTGTTTTTACTGGCAAAACATTTAAGTGAAGGCCAGGCCTACCTCCTATGGCTCTATGCTCAGAGTTGCAATTCACACCTCCCTCTTGCTCATTTGTGGGCCAGGGTTCACTTCCGTTCTGTCATCCCCTGATTTCAAGCATTTAAACAATGTGGCCTTTTATTTACTACTTTTAAATATTCCTAGAGTTTAGTTAATTTTCAGATAGTTGATGAAATATTCTTTGGAAATTCATCCTGCCTTTCCAGAAGGGACGCAACCTGGGGGGTGGATGAAATGTTAGTCACCTTATTGAGGACAATAAACACAATGGGAAATTTCACAGTGCCTTGAAAATGACTTGCTGCGTGGCTGAGGAATTTGGGAGTCTGGTCTCAGAAAATCATGTGATGCACTTCTGTTCTGAGATTGCAGGTGGTTTATATCAATTCCCAGTTCTGTTAGATTTGTAAATGTCTGGTGTTATGATTTGTTTGGTTACATTCAAGTGATATTATTTAGAGGGCAACGTTTAAATATTTAAGCATGGTGTGTGTGTGTGTGTGTGTGACTTCCGTATTCAAACCCAAATGGATGTGCCTTTGATACTTTTTTAAACTATACTTCGCATTTCAGAATCTCATTCCTTTTTTTGGCCTGTGTATACGGGAAAAAATGCTCCAAATGGTTAATTTTAAATTATGATGTATTAGTAACGCTGAGGTAAAAGTATATTATCCAATGTCTCTGGAGTAGGGACTGTCTCTTGCACCATAAGTGTGTGGTAACTAGCACAATGGACCTTAGATTAAGATTGGGACCTTAAGGCACTATCATAATGCAAATAAATATATGTATATTTTTGTTCTTAGGGATCTGGACTGTCTTTTATTATTAATTATTATTATTGTTTATTATTGACATATACAGTTCCTAGGGCAAGGGGTCTTTGATCAGGGCCTCTAGGTGCTACCATGAAAAACAGAATTTAATAATTAATAATTAATATATTTGTAATAATAAATAAATACTTAATTAGCTCTATCTTACTGATCAGGTTGTTTTGGCTTTGCTTTTTAAAAACACTTCAAATAGTAGAGCTATAGCAACCTAAATTGGGTAAGTGTGCTAAAGAAGTGAAGGCAAATGTATAAAGGTATGATGAACTTCTGAGCCTAACTCCTGAGGTTGAGACCTCTGAAGCCGGACTTATGGTGATATTGCCTTCTGGGATTTAAATACGGGCTAATTCTGTATCTGTAACAGACAAAACAATGGACCCAAATATTGTATTAGAGCTTACTTGTATTATGAGAAGCTCAGTTCTGTATCTGTGTATTCAGAGATGATATTCATCACATGTATCATTCTGTACACTGGGCAGAAAAATCAGTTGAAAAAATGGACAAGATTTTAAAACACAAATGTTATCGAGGGCAGTAGTTGCTGCTGAGTACTCAATACTTTTTAAAATTAGGCTACATATACAGGTGCAAAAATATGGCTATTTATTCAGGAGTACCCATTTTTGAAAATCTCTGCTGGTGTGTTGTTTTTCAGAAAGCAATAAAAATGACTGATGATTTTGGTAGGTTAAATGATATTGCTGCGTGCAACTCAATAGATATTTGAATGACGATGTGTATAATGCTTAATTAATATAATCTGTACAAAAGATTATTAAATGCTATCAATTTTTTAAGGCTGCTTTCATAGGAAAGTAAACATCAGATATTGTCCAGAATTGGCCTTTGAATATAGAAGATATGCAACATGGCATATATACCGTTTTGGCTAATTAATTTCTCTCTCTTTCACCTGCAGGAAAACATAAATATAGATGAAGCTTCCAGATGCCTGGTGAAACACATAATTGCTAGTGAGAACGATCTAATGCAGCCCATTGAACCGGATATTATAGAACCACACCTGAATTCTTCTAAGATCGTCAGTTGTTCAGCTTGCTTTAAATCCTAAGGGACTCCCAGACTATTCAGAGTTGAGCAAAAAGTTAACAATGAATAATTTATCTAAAACACACAACCTGTTTTTCTGCTCACAGAATATCCATGAGCAGACTTCAATTTTCTCAAATGTATGTGTTATTTAAAATTATTCAAAGATTTTTTTGACTCCTTGGATTGATTGTGAATAGTTGAATTTGATAGTAACTATTCAAATTCTCTTGGTGAATTGTGATTGTCAGATAAGTCACATGGTGGTGTTTCTACTCCCTGATTAAATGAGTGAGCAAAAAATGCTCAGGCATGTGATTTTAAAATTTGGTTAGAACATAAGAATGGCCATACTGGGTCAGACTAATGGTCCATCTAGCCTAGTACCATGACTTCTGACAGTGGCCAGAGCCAGATGTTTCAAAGAAAATGAGCAGACCAGGGAAATTTCAAGTGATTCATCCCCTGTTGTCCACACCCAGTTTATGGCGGTCAGAGGCTAAGAGATAACTAGAGCATGGGGTTGCATCCCTGACCATCTTTGTTAATAGCCATTGATGGACCTATCCTCCCTGAATTTACCAAATTCTTTTTTGAATCCAGTTATACTTTTGGCCTTCACAAATTTCTTTGGAAATGAATTCCACAGGTTGACTGTATGTAAAGAAGTACTTCCTTCTGTTCGTTTTAAATCTACAACCTATTAATTTTATTGGGTGACTCCTGGTTCTTGTATTATGTGAAGCATAATTAACATTTCCCTGCTCACTTTCTCCATACCATTCATGATTTTATAGACTTCTGTTTATAGACTTCTCTTTTCTAGGATGGACGGTAACCATCTTTTTCATCTCTCCTTGGTTATTGCAAATACTCACTCATATGACTTGGAAATTTGCTTTCTGATCATATTTTTCCAGTAAAACTCAAATGCATGAATGTTCACAGAAAGTAAAAACAAAAGAGGCCAGGAGTCAATATTCATAGGATATTTTTGCAGTGTTTACCTAGCTTTCTTGGGTAACTATTATGAACACCACAATAATGTGTGAAATCTGAATTGTGACAGTGTGGTCCAGTGCCTAGGGCCTGGATTATATTTCAGCCCTGCCACTGACCTTCTGTGCATCCTTGGGAAAATCACTTCTGTTTCCTGGCCCACTCTTTGTCTGTCTTATCTTTTGAAGTGATAAGCTCTTTGCACGAGGCCAGTCTCTTACAATGTGTTTGTACAGTGCTTAGCACACTGGAGTCACAATCTCAGCTAGAGCATTTAGACACTACTGTAATATAAATAAGAATAATTCAATTGAATGCCAGATTAGAGGAGAATGGTGGTACATACAGAGGCCTGTGCTTAGGTCTTGTATGGGACAAAACAAAGTGTCCTTAAATTATGAAAGACTATTGACTCAATAGGTTCTAAAGTTTGGTCTGTTTCTGAGACATCTTTTATTATTATATAAGCATGGCATCATTGATCCTGGGATGGAGCAGTAACCAACCACAGCTTACTGGTATTTGGTTTGAAGCCTCAAAGTGTAAATATATTTCTGTCACAGTATTTTGAAGTAAGAAACAAGGCAAGAGTCACAGTTTTTTAAAACAAAAAAATGCCAGTGCAGAACAGTCTTGCTTATACCCGTGCTGTCTGTATTCAGGGACGAGTGTCATCATGTAGAGGGAACTGCTGTATTCTAATCCAACCTCTGACACAGATGCCTGCTGTGGTCTAGGTCAAATCACTTAACCTTTCTGCCTCAGCTTTCCCATCTGTAAAATAGGGTTAATAAAATTTTCCTACCTCACAGGGCTTTTTGGCAGGTTATCATCTGCACAGGAGATTAAAAGGGCTATCTACGTGCTAAGCATTATTATTACTCAGATTGAAACATGATATCTACTGCCCTACAGTATGAATACATGGTTCTCTGATGTGTTAGATTGTTTGTAAATAGAACTAGGACTTGTCTTCACTGCTACAATTGGTTCGAGTTACTCCACTCCAACTAGTCTAGTTTGAGTAAGGGCTTGTCTGCACTGTGCAGCTCCATCGATGCAAGGTACACCAGTTACAGTACACAGGTTACATAACTGAAGCGGATGTACCTTGCATCAAGTAGCCGCACTGTCTTCACTTCGCTATGTCAACAGGAGATGCTCTCCCATCAACATAGCTTATGCTTCTCGTTCCCCGTAGTACCAGAGTCAACAGGAGAAGAGCTCGGCAGTCATTTAAGTGGGTCTTCACCAGACCCACTCAATCAATGCCACTGCATCAATGGCTGTAGAGTCGACAAAGCCGATCAGTGTAGACAAGTCCTGAGAAAGGCCATGCTGCAAAATAACAAGCTACACACTGACTGGATTAGCAGTTGATGAATTGTGCTAGCTTGACCTTTGGCCTGTCACTGCATCCCCAGTGCATGACTAGCTTGAGCATCAGCAGCACTCAGGCTTTAACATCTCCCGACAGATCTAAAGCAAGATTTAAAGCTTGACTTTAAAGCACCCCTAAACTCCAACTCGAGATTGTTGTACGTGGAGAGGAGTCAGGTTATCATCACTCAAGTTATACCTTGAGTTAATGCAGTGATGACAAGCCCCCTAGACACTCTGGTCCAGCCCCCCAAATATACTTAGGTGCCTAACTCCCTGGGACTTAAGTGCCTAAATACTTTCTGAACCTCAGTGCTTTAGTTATGGAACTTGATGCCTTAATGGGACCAAAGAAGTCTGTGGTCTTGCTTTTCCAGAACTAATATGTAGCAGATTGCTGAGCCAAACTGTGCTGTTACTTGGTCTCGAAGATACTAATGTGCTCTAGCTGTCCTCATCTTTACTTGTCCACAGCAGACCCAATCAGGGTTCATCATAAAACAGAAATATAACCTCCTCCCA
Source organism: Emydura macquarii macquarii (assembly GCF_026122565.2). Taxonomy (NCBI): domain Eukaryota; kingdom Metazoa; phylum Chordata; order Testudines; family Chelidae; genus Emydura; species Emydura macquarii. Next base: position 11,481,222 of record NW_027130455.1, read on the forward strand.
GACATGCCTGTGGGAGCTTTGCCTGACCAAAGAGTTAGACTTACTATTTTAATGCTCTGTATGGTCCCCACCTCATCTTTAGTTCTGCTGTGTGCTTTTTTATCACAACCAAGGATCGGGACCAGACTTCCCATTTATGACAAATACAGGTCCATAACCTCATATATCTGGTCCGAATTCTACCCTATCTATGGATTGCACAAGATGTAAGTCAGCACTGTGCTCACAAGTAGTTTCTCTTTGTTATGCGGCAAAGAATCCTGCAAGGCAGTGAAGAATCAGGCCCCTTTAAGGTCTGTAAAGATTACATCAGATCAGATTCTTTTCCTGCTGGCTGTGCACTGTTTTTATTTTACTTAGATGATGAGTAACTGCCAGGACGCTTGCAATAAAACAAGAAATGCACAAACCCCACCTGGACATTAGTAAACAGAGATCCTGCATGTTGAGAGGATGTAAGCCCTCCAGTGTGAATGCTCTGTAATTTACTATCAACGTGATCACGCTGTGACCACATGCTTTCAGGACTGAGTATGAAATTTTGTTTTATTGTTTAAATCCCTGACTGGATGGGATTTCCCTGCGTATTGCTGATACTTTGGGTACTATCTTGTCCTCTCTAGTATTGGGGAGTGGGCTTTTGAATTTCAGGGGCATTTTGAGGCAAAAAGGCTTTCGTTCTGGACTTCGGGAATGCCATTGCCCTGCTATAAGAAATGAAGGGTGGGCATGATTCTCCACTGAGAACAACGTTGTGTAGTTATTAACATCTGTGCAAAGTGGGGTTAAACTGATACCAGATTAGAATTCACCACTAGCATTACACTGTTCGCTTTTTACAATGTCTTTGCCTGGGTACAGATGAGCATACACACTGCTAGGCAGTGGAGCATCAGGCTTGAAATCTCTTGATAATAAGACATTTCTCTTTTTCAGAATTTTGGGAACATTTTGATATTTTAGTGCCAGACTTTGCAAATCTGCCCCTTCCAGAATGTGCCCAGAGGAATAACAATGGTGATGTTACTTTGCATTTTGTACGTTGCTTTACATCTTCAGAGTTCTGTTCAACCAGAATATAACTGATTCTTATGCACGTTTGGAGAAACACATATATTAACCCCACTTTACAGAGTGGGAAACTTGTACACAGAGGGGTAAGTTTGGCTCTCTTACACCTGTGACCTCAGTGAATTTGGTGGGGTAAACTCCCATTGGAGCACCAGGTGTTTGGCACCTCTTAAAATCAGGCTTCATCCTTCTTATGCATTTTTATTGTGGAACACAAAGTTGTCCTTAACTTTTGCCAATCAGAAATCAGCTTATTCCCAACAATGCATGGATTGGTGATTATGTCCTTCATGTACATATCCTCAATTGGCTGGACAGCTGATATTTTGTTTCTGGAGCCCATTGTTTTGGGTTTAAATCTACAAATAATTAGACCTATTTTTTTGGCTGTAACTTGGTTTCCAACAGGTTTTTAAAGAAACTTGTTCATCTGAATTAAATGGAAATGGCAAATATATTTTAATGCAGGGAAATGTAATTTATATCTCTTGCTGGGAAACAGTTAATGCAAATACATTTAGTGCAGTAGAAATTAAGCATATGACAGAAGGTTCTTATGGTAATAATAATAATAAAAACCATTTCTGGCAGAACACAGAGTATGTATGTTCTGTAAAATTAATTAATCAAACAAAATAAATGTACATGAATCCTTGTTTTAACCGTATCCAAATTCAACTACTCTCATGCAACACATTCATGATTTTCTTTTCAGAATTGTTTCCTTTTGATTGTTCTCTTGTTTTAACACACTAAATATAATCTGCCCGTTAATTTTTTAAGGTCATGTTTGGCATTAATAAAAGTATTATATATTTGAGACAGAAACTCTTCCCTCCCCTTCACTCCCTCCTTCCCCCCAACTCCAATTAATCTTTTCCATTTTATGGATAACTCAAGAGACAGTTTCAGGCCATGATTTCTGAAATGGGCCTCAATTCAGCTTCTGATTGTAAAGGTATATTTTTGTGTCCACAAATAAATGCGCCTGCAGTTTTTTCTGCATATCTGAATTGAGCATGCAGTTATGGAACTCGGATAGGTAACACACTGCCTGTGTTTGCAAATCAGGAAGTTAAATGTCTAAGTTCTATTAATGGGACTCATCATTAATTGTGAGTTGTACAATTGTACTTGCAGCATTATGGCCCATCCCAACCTTAGAAAAATGAGTCAACCCAATGAGCTGACTCGCTCCAAATATGAGACCGGCTTTAAAAAATCACAAGTTTTTTAATAAAATGATAAATTTGAGAGGGTTTGCCTTTGGTTTTTGAATCCTTCAGGGTTTGGATTTTCAAGCTTTTTGCAGCCATGAGGGCGAGACATTTTCTTTTTTAAAAAAATGAAAACTGAGATTCCCACATAACATGACTCCAGAAGCTGGGGTTTTAAGAAGAACTTTACATATTGTGAGACTTGTGATAAAACCACAACATTTGGCAACAGTCTCAAAATCAAGCCTTAGCCTCATCGAACAATTTGGGAATATTAACTTGACGAAAGCAAAAATCAACTCATTTGCAACGGCAGCACATAAAGCACCTAATAACTGGGCTGAAGTCCATATTCTTTTTATGTTTTGAATATAGGAATTGCAGTTTATAAAGATAAGGAGCTAATCCCAGCAACCTGCTTCCCAGAGTCAAAGCTGATCTGCTGAACATGCCCTGGTAGACTTGTCTGCAGTTCAACAGCTGTGTTCCAACAGTTGTGTGGTTCCCTATAGGAGATGAGCGGGGGGCGGGGGGGTGTCTCAGTCCAATTTTTAGAAGGCTGGTTTTCACACCAGCAAAAAATACTGTTATCACTGCTGGCACTCTGATTGGCCAATGATTAAATGGACATAGAGTATGAGCTACATTTCACCCAGAAATGGAATTGCAATTATAGGCTCACCGGAAGGGTACTGTGCTGTACTTTACTACGTCTGCAGAAAGCTGGAGGAGCTAAATCTCCAAGGCTGCCAAACCAGCATATCATCAAGTATCAGGTAAACCTAAAGGTTGGGAAGGAAATGTCGCTAGTGGTATGTAAATACTGTCCGGGTGGGAAGAAGTCTGCAGGCGTGCCAAGAAGACCAATGTGAAGAGCAGTATTTGGGGTGGGGGGAGGGGTAAAGAGCCATTGGCTTGTAATCTTAAAATGTTTTTTCCCATTGAGTTTTCTCTTGCTAGGAGCCTGCCGCAAAGTGCTCCCAGGTGATTCACTGGGCTGAACCACTAGCTCAATGTACAGTATCTACGAACCATCGCTTGCCATTAAGCAGCATTGTGGCAACCTCAAGTGTGAGCTCAGGAAACAATGGACGACAGCAAAACTTCGGGAAACATAATCTGCAATGACAGGGTGCCTTAAAAATACGGTAGAGGGGCAATAAAATAGTGCTGGGTTGAAATGATTTCTAATGCTACGTTTACACTACGAGTTCCGGGTGTGAGTCCTAAGTTGGGCATATTCGCTCTGGCTTTTATTCAGCTAGGGTAAATACGCAGTGCAGCTGCAGTAATATGAGCAGCAACAGCAGAGGCATGGCTGGTTTGAGGCAAGTTTGTACTTGGCACGGCTAGCCCAGTCCACCACCGCCTCTGCCCAGGGCTACACTGTTATTTATAATTGCTCTAGCGCTCACATGAGGATGTGTGCTCGAGCTGGGAATCACACCTCTAGCTAGTGTAGGCGCAGCCTCAAAAAGATGCTGTAGCTCAAACACAAGTTTTTGAGCTAGCTGCAGGAATCCCTGGATGAAATGCTATGGCCTATGTCGTGCAGTAGTTCAGACTAAATAATCAGAAAGGTCCTGGTTTTATAATATATGAATCATCAAGGGCATAAAGAACTACATTTTTTCCCCATTTCCATGGGGACTATGTTCACCACTGGCTATCTAGAATAAACTTGCTATTTTATTCAGGATGTCTCAGAATAGCCTGCAGTTCAGATGAATATGTATTTTAGCCTGCCTTCAGCCTTGCTTTTCCATCTCCTTCTCTCATCCATTCAGTGAAGATGTTTTATCTTCCCTGTTAGAATTGTGTCTTATGATCCAGTATGTTTAGGGACGTGACTGCTAGACGGACGTCCAGTTCTCCCTACTCTTCTGCATTAGTCCTTCTGCTCTACAAGGACAATCAACATCATTGTCACACCTGATTTACAAAGTTCATAGGAAAGCTTCTTTATGACAGTCCATCAACCAGTCTGCAAGAAAAGGGTGCTAATGTCAATGTCCTATCTCACATAATACACTAAGAATTGCTCTACCATCCTAATACACTAAGAAAAGCAGGGAGGCTAGAAGACGCAAACTGCTCATTGTAGTCTATCAATGACATGGAGTTTGCAAGACGTAAGAGCCTCAGACTGGCTAACGTAGTATTCTTATTATGGGATTTAAAGTCTTGCTAGAAATATTGTGTCCATTGCCTACCAGGATAGGGCAGGCTGGGAGGGATGCATGGGATAGGAATCACAGATCACAACCAGTGTGTATGGGGAAATGTGTGTGTACTAAAGGATGTGTATGGTTCTGTTTTTCTTTTGCTAGCTGACGTTCTTTCATTTTTGTGTGACCTGTAGCTCAGGCATAAAAGCCTTACTCAGACACAAGAGGTATATTAGGGGAAAAGTAGGACGTTTAACAAGGCATGGCATCCTTCCAGGCAACTATGTGTATAAAAGGTGATAAAAGTACACACTTTAGAGGCCAGTTATATATTATATTGTGAAACCTAGAGACAGATATTGCTCTACATATTAATTGGTAAAGGGTACCTTATTTTGTTGTTTGCAGTAAGATGATTGGGTGTTCATTATGCAATGGGAGGGCCAGCAAATGCTACAGTGTTGTTTAGCCTGGATGTCTTCTTGCATTGAGGAACTCCCTATAATGAAGGCACAGAATAAAGCTGGTTTTTTTTTTTTTTAATATAACTAGGACTATGGAGTGAACCTCTTGTCATCTAGCAGTCATCTTGACAGTCGTATTGTAGTATTCTGGGAAATGTAATTCAGGCACATTGTTGTAGTCCCGTCTGCCCACTGTTGGGTAAATAAGGAATGGGAGTCTATTTTCATAAAGAAAAAAATAATTCTTTTCAGTGAGGACTTATGGAAAATCTCCTCCTAAAAAAAGAGGGCTGAACTGGTTAGCCAAAGAGGGAGAATAGGTCTGTCTCAGCATTTAGGCAGTGCAGTGATCCATGGTATCAAAAAACAACAGAGAGATAATGTAGGTGGTCTTAGATATTCCTCATTTGCACTGTGTCGAGCACTAATTTAATGCTATATAACTAATAAGTGTATAATCCACAAAGTATTGGGCTCAAGACAGGGGTAACTGGATGAAATTCAATGGCCTCTGTTATACAAAAGATTAGACAAGTGTAACGCTGACCCACACACAGGTGTCAGCAGCAGGGTGCAAACCTGGAATCTCCGGAACTAAATGCAAGCACTTCTACTGCATGAGCTAAAAGACATCTATCTGCTAGCCAAGGCTGTAGCAGACTGATCGACCTCTATGGCACCTAGCCACCACTAGAGGGGGATAGAGTACCACTCCAAGGAAGCAGGGGTTATAGAAGATGATCTAATGGTCTCTTCTGGCCTTAAAATCTATGAATATATCATAGTAATTGACCATCGACCCAAGACCCCTTGGCCGGTTCTGAAATCCCAGTACATAACATGGATGGTTCCCAGGCTGATCTTTGTGAAGGTCGTTTTGAGGCAAGGCAGACAAAACTTAGGCCTAAGTGACTATCTGAAATGATGCAACTTCTCAAGGTGTCTTTGGAAGGCAGCCTCCTAGGCTTAAGAGGTAAACAGAATCAGCTGTGTTTGGAATGAAGGGGGACTACAAATGAAGGACACACTGAAGTGAATGCCAAGAGGAAGAGAGAACTTAACGGATCATATGAAATTATTTTGTTAGACTGGTTGATTGACAGGAAATTGATGTGCCGATAGCTCACAGAAGACAGCCGTTGCCCGTCTGACTTAGGAGGCTGACTTTACTGTAGGGATTGTTGTTTGTTTGGGGTCAGGTTGTGCCAATTAAGCCTTGAATAGGGGGTCAATGAAGAAGGATATCATCTCAAGGTGTGTTCCATGTAGCATTGCCACTCCGAGAGGCTTCTTGAAGGTCCTGGGGAGTACAGCCCCCATGCCACGCCCTAAGAGGACGCAGCATGCCTTTCTCTTTGTTTCATAGGCAAAAAACAAATGAGTCAATCAAGTGATCTCCCACCATGCCACCTGGAAATGTGATCTCATCAATTCCATATGCTAAGGGTTGTTGGGTCTGCACAGTAGTTGGATGGTAGGCCAGCCACGATAGCACAGGGTGCTGCGGAAAGTGCTATTGGACAAGAAGTGGTTGGTACACTTTTCTCTCAACCAATGACACAAGTTGGTGTTAGGGGACACTCTGCTGATATAGGAGCTTTGGGGGGAGAAGAGGAGTCTTGGGGTGGGTTCTGAATTACTACAGAGAATTCTTTCTGGGTGTCTGGCTGGTGAGTCTTGCCCACAGGTTCAGGGTTTAACTGATCACCATATTTGGGGTCAGGAAGGAATTTTCCCCCAGAGCAGATGGGCAGAGACTCTGGGGTTTTTTTTTTTTTTTTGGCCTTCCTCTGCAACATGGGACATGGGTCACTTGCTGGAGAATTATCTGTACCTTGAAGTCTTTAAACCATTATTTGAGGACTTCAGTAACTCAGTCATAGGTTAGGGGCCTATTACAGGAGTGGGTGGGTGAGGGTCTGTGGCCTGCATTGTGCAGGAGGTCAGACTAGATGATCATAATGGTCCCTTCTGACCTTAAAGTCTATGACTCTATGAGTCAGGATACTTCTGACAGCCCAGTCTTATTCTAGGGAGAGAGGAAGTTTTCTCATTTCTGATGTGGTATGTGAGAGGTGGGTGACTGGGAGGAGTGGGGGAGTGAGAATTGGGGATTTGGGGTGATTCAGAGAAAGGTATTGAAAGAAGTTGAGGAGTTATTTAAAGGGGATCCAGATGGAGAGGATGGGAGAACAATAAAAATACAGTATAAGAAGAGACAAGAAATACAGGGAAAGAAAGAAACAGGAAAAAATGTGTAGTAAAAGATTGGAGTGAAAAAACTAAAATGACATAGAAGAAAGCCAGGGAGGCATAGTGAGTGTTTTGAGGTTTTATTTAATATAGATTAATGCTATAATGTTTGCTATATATGTAAATGCACACATATAAACTCAAAATTTCACTAATGTTTGAGCTATATATACACATGCACACTTACATGTACAGTACTGCACTGTTTGCTACACATGTATGTGTGTACTCAATGTATGGATGCAGTTTTGCTCACAATTGTTTGCACACGTAATTTAAATTACAGACATCTGGGTACCTTATTGCAGCTGCAAATCAGATACTTGGTGTGTAAATACCCTAAACTGCACTCACACAAGTTGTTGCATGTGTGTAATTTTGCTCACTTGTTTGCACTAACAATTTACAGGCACAAAATCAGTGGAATCTATCCTGGCTACACAGCACACTGGCCTCCTGCTCTGTTCGCCATAAATCTATTTGGGATATGATTTAGTATCTACTCAGGTAAATGGGGGAGATTTAAAAAAATGGATATTAGAAAAGGCAAACGAGGACAAATTCATTCCAAAATGTCTCTCAAATGTTAAGGAATATATGAGAGAGAATTTTACAATGGAAATTCATAAAAGGATAATCTTATTAAGAAAACAATTTCAAGTGTGAATACATGCATATGTCAAACAGATGGGGCTGTCAGCAGGAGCTTGGTGGAGCTGTGTGTTGCAATGAATAAAGAAAAGACGAGGACCTTGAGGAAAGTGAAAAATGACATGATAAAATTTTTTTCCATTTAAATGGGAAAGAGACTACACTGCATAATTATAAGGAAAACAAAGAGAAATGACTGGAACTCTTATTGTAAAAGACATATCAACAGCACAAAAATAGAAATAGATTAATATTGACTTGTGGTATTTGTGAGAGGTAAAATTAGAGGCCTGATCCAAACTCAATTGAAATAACTGTGCTAAAACCAATACGATTAATGCAGGATGTTTCAAGAGACAGAGGCCAACATTTCTTAGAGTTAATGATCTAAATCTATCTTTAGGTACTTAAATAAAAATAGACTGCTTTTCAAAAGTGCAGGACATCCACAACCCTCACTGAACTCAAGAGGAGTTCTGCCCTTCTGAAAATCAGGGCTTCCACATAGGTATAATATGGATTTTGATTCCTAACATGAGGTGTATAAACTTGAAATTTTGGCCAAAGATTATAAGCATACACTTTCTTTTAGTTAGAAAAACATTACTCAAAAGACTGACTCGCCCACTGAAAGACCTACTCTAATTTGATCACCAGTTGAGATGCAGGAATCCCTTGGAGAAATTTTATTGTCTGTGTTATGCAGGAGGTCAGACTAGGGTGATCATGGTAGTCCCTACTGGCCACAAAATCTATTAATCTGAAAATCATGAGTTTTAAATTGCAGTTTAGGCCCAACATTTGAAAAGTGGATACTGATTTGAAGTATCTCAAATTTTGGGTGCCAAACTTGAGGTAGCGAGGGCCAGATTTTTAGAAAGTACTTTGGTGTAGCTCTGCTCAGTATTGCATGGCCTAAGTGACCTACGCAGAGAAGTCCCATTTTCAAAAGTCACTTAGACATGTAGGCCCAGAGGCTCAAATGCACTGAGGCATTACTCCACTTGGTGTTGCAACATCTAACCACCAGGCCACCAGCCACCTACTAGAATATTCAGCCCCAAGTTAGATTTAGGTGCCTAAGAAAAGGATCCTCAGAAGCCAGTAAATTGAGTGGGAAGCCACTTAAATAAGCCTAGAATTAAATGCCAAGGAGATGGGAGGGATGTGGGTGCCTAAGTGTCTAACCTGGTGTGTCTGCCTGATGAGCAGAGATACTGTCTACAAATCAAGTTGAGGCTGCCCAGTCTAGTTTCATTGTCCACATTTAGTAAAATGCCGAATGTATCAGTGTAAATGTGCAAAAGTAGATTACATAGGAGGGATCCTTTCAGTTTTAATAATCTAAGGTTAATAGTAACTGCTGTAAGGGTGTTTTGCAATATGTTTTTCTTTATCTTGACAATTTATCTTTAATCTCTGGCAACTACATTTTTTTTCCTTTAAATAATGAGTGCTGATTTCCATGTCCATGTCGGTTTGTTCTTAATTTACTCTGCTACTGTAGCTGGTTTGAGGATCTTTCACAAATTGAAGACAGACATCAAATGGTTGCTCTGTGTGTGTGTGTGTGTGTGTGTGTGTGTGTGTGTGTGTGTGTGTGTGTGTGTGTGTGTGTGTGTGTGTGTGTGTGTGTGTGTGTGTGTGTGTGTGTGTGTGTGTGTGTGTGTGTAATAGATGGCTAGCTGTCATTTACCATAATGTCTTCTCTCATCTTGTATGAAAGTCAGTAATGGCTGATGCTTAGGAACCTTTCTTTCTTTCTTTCTTTCTTTCTTTCTTTCTTTCTTTCTTTCTTTTTTCCAGTCTAAGAAAAAGGTTCTAGCCAATAATCACACACTGCAATGAGTCTTCTCCTTCTGGCTAGGACACACATTTGGAAGTATCAGCACTTCTGAACAACCCTGTGTATTAATTTATAATGATAATTTATATCAATGGTCATTTGGCTAAGCCAGTCTAAAATAAAAATAGAAGCTGCTGGTCCATTCAGTGACACAATCGTCGCATGTGTTCCTCCTGTGAATGCATTTTATTTATTCCTTGCTGTCTCACTGACTTTCCCCTTTACATTCCCTACAGTTTGGGCAGTTAATGTTGACCCCATTACATTGATTTAATTGATTGCCTGAATTATGATGACCCAACAGCTGCATTAAGCAACATAACACATCTGACTCATTTTCTCATATTAGCCCTCAGGGAAATCCTTTAGCAAACTATGTCCACATGTTAATCTCCTTTCAATAATCAGTTCACTTAAAGCCTCAGCCACTAAAATAAATTTATTTTCTTTAGAAAGCAGCTTCCTAATTTAAAATTATTTCACTTTTTTTCTTCACCAGGTGAAAGCCAAATTATACATCTAATTCACATCCAAACAACATATCTCATTTTAGGTGGGGGGAATGGGAGGAGCATCATATCCTTCAATGAATATGAATTGTAAGCTTTCAGAATGATTCCAGAGCATAAATTCCAATGAATTTACAGTTCGCATTTTAGTTCAAAAAGCATTCTCATTCTTAATCTTCTCCAGTAATGAACTGCAATACTGATAATCATCAAGGTGAAACAAAGATGCTCACTCTTCATCTTCTCCAGGAAATCTTTTCCTCTCCTAATCTCATATTGTGATTTAAATGTAAAACCAATAGCCTGAGTGAGGATGAAGCAGGTCAGATTACCTGGTTTATTGTTTGCAGTGTCTTCAATGAGGAACTTTAAAGGTCTCATTTTTAAAGGTCTCATTAAAGATCTCACTTTTACACCTAATTTGTGGGTACTGACTGCATATTGTGCATCTATGCAGATAGATGGCCAGTTAGACACACAAGGGTGCATGCAAATACTGGCTTTGCCTGGATGATCTTGGGAACTGCATATGCAAATTAGGAGTGAAGCTCATCGCCTCTCAAAGGGCCAACACAAGGCCTATGCACCTCTTAAACTCTGAATTGGCTCATACATCTTATGCTGTCCAGCTGCATATGAATGAATATCTCCCTAAAGGCACAGATTAGAAAATCAGGTCCTAATCATGCCATGACATGTTTGGTAAAAGTAGGTCTTTAGGTGGGCATCCATTATCAACACTGTGCTTTCTCCCTGGATTACTGAATACTGTTTTTTTGGGTTTTGTGCTTGACTCCAGAGATGCCTGCCTTTCAATGGAACTGTCTGTATATAGGCCTTATGGTACTCTGGATGGACAGCACGGCATAGGCATCAGTTATTCTGACTCATACAGGAAGCAGATAGACAAAGCGGTGAGTTATTTAACATTAGACTTTTTAAGGATCTGGCTGGAGAAAGATTTAAATGAATCACTGCTGAAGCCTGGTGAGCCCACAGAGCCAGCACAAAGATAGGTCCTTCTCTCAGAAGATCTCTGCCCGCCAGAAGTCAGTAGTTCTAGCACTGAGGGCACAACATTAGCCAATCGATGAGGTCTGGGCTTTTGCCAGAGGCACAATGCTGTACTAAGTGGACCAATGGTCTGCTCCAGTGTGATAAATCCAATGTTCTTACGCTTACCTAATACTATGTTCTTATACTTACTTATTACATGCAAGGAAAGCAACTCCAGAATGAATAAACATAGTTATGAGCCCTGCCGCCAAGAGTTTACAATGTAATTATAGATGTGGCATGATGAATGAGAGTAACAAAGAGAGTGTGGGGAAGGACAAGTGTTACAACTTTAGGCTCACATGGTTTCTTATCATAGGCATGTGAATTACCTGCATGTTACATTTATAAGTAAGCTTCTTTAAAATAATAATTATTGTTGCTTTGTTTCTTACAGGTATCACAGAAGTATTGAATCTTAAGGAGGGATCTGAGAGAAAAGGCAAATAATTCAGTATCTGTTACCTAAAAAGAGTTTTTGATTCTTCCCTCAGGGAGAGGATGTTTTGAAGTTAGTGTGGATAACTCCCTAGACAAGTTATTCTGCTGTTCTATTCTTCCTATGAAGTCTTAAGAATGGCATTAAAATGTTAGCTCAGTGTATTTTCTACTAATAAAATTGCTCTGTGCATGTCTCATCTGTAGTGAACCAAGAAGGATTAGGAAACATCTGCATGGCAATATTTCTACACTTGAGTAAGCCTACAATCTAGCCTACTGTTGTAAAATTTAATAGATTCCTCACTGAATAAGATGAAACTCATGTTAGCAGAAGCGGCGAGGTGTTAAATGCATACAAAGAAATATTGACACTGTGAAGCGGTCTAACAAGTTACATTCGAATCATAATGGTTTTAAATGCCACAGTGTCTTCATGGCAGGAAACCTAATGGGAGTTTTTACAAACCTTCTCATTAGAGAATCAATCAAATTCTAAGAAGTTTTCCTCTCCGTCTATGTTAAACTGTGAATGCAGGTGTCTGTAAACAGGTTGTTTAAAGTTCTAAGCAATAAGAATTAGTTTTCTTTGTTGGATTTAGCCAGTGTTTGGTATATCTTACAGATGTTTAAGAATAAGATGCATTTTCTCATGGTTACAGCAGATGACTGAGGGTGAAACCTTGTCCCCACTGAAGTCAGTGGGAAAACTCCCATTAATCTGAATAGAGCCTGAGAGAATTAGGACTCCTGGATTCTATTCCTAGTTCTGCCACTAACTTATGGGACAAATCTCTTAGGCCTAAATTTACAAAGGTTTCTGTGCAGACATGCAGTTTCATACATCACAGTCTATTCTCTTGCATGCACAGGATGGTTTCTCTTTTCAAACCATTGAGCTGGTGGAAAATTGGGCCTGAATAATGCATCAATATGACATGGCTAATCACTGGGATGCTGAAAAGATGCGTCTATGTGGCAATCACTGCTGACACCTCTCATCTCCTCTCATAGAATCATAGAATATTAGAGTTGGAAGGGACCTTAGGAGGTCATCTAGTCCAACCCCCTGCTCAAAGCAGGACTAACCTCAGCTATATCATCCCAGCCAGGGCTTTGTCAACCCTCAGCTTAAAAACCTCTAAGAATGGAGATTCCACCATCTCCCTAGGTAACCCATTCCAGTGCTTCACCACCCTCCTAGTAAAAAACTTTTTCCTAATGTCCAACCTAGACCTCCCACCCTGCAACTTGAGACCGTTGCTCCTTGTTCTGTCATCTGCCACCACCGAGAACAGCCTAGCCCCATCCTCCCTAGAACCCCCATTCAGGTAGTTAAAGGCTGCTATCAAATCCCCCCTCATTCTTCTCTTTTGCAGACTAAACAAGCCCAGTTCCCTCAGCCTCTCCTCATAAGTCCTGTGCTCCAGCCCCCTAATCATTTTTGTTGCCCTCCGCTGGACTCTCTCCAAGTTGTCCACATCCTTTTTGTAGTGGGGGGCCCAAAACTGGACACAATATTCTAAATGCGGCCTCACCAATGCCGAATAGAGGGGAATAATCACTTCCCGTGACCTGCTGGCAATGCCCCTCCTAATGCAGCCCAATATGCTATTAGCCTTCTTGACAACCAGGGCACACTGCTGACTCATATCCAGCTTTTTATCCACTGTTACCCCCAGGTCCTTTTCTGCAGAACTGCTGCCTAGCTCGTCGGTCCCCAGTCTATAGCTGTGCATGGGATTCTTCCTTCCTAAGTGGAGGACTCTGCACTTTTCTTTGTTGAACCTCATTAGATTTCTTTTGGCCCAATCCTCCAGTTTGTTTAGGTCACTCTGTATCCTATCCCTACCTTGCAGGGTATCTACCACTCTCCCCAGCTTAGTGTCATCTGCAAACTTGCTGAGGGTGCAATCTACCCCATCCTCTAGATCATTAATAAAGATGTTGAACAAAACTGGCCCCAGGACCAACCCCTGGGGAACTCTGCTTGTGACCGGCTGCCAGCTAGACATGGAGCCATTGATCACTACTCATTGAGCCCTATGCTCTAGCCAGTTCTCTATCCATTTTATAGTCCATTCATCCAACCCATACTTCTTTAACTTGCTGATAAGAATACTGTGAGAGACCATATCAAAAGCTTTGCTAAAGTCAAGGTATATCACATCCACCGCCTTCCCCACATCCACAGAGCCAGTCACCTCATCATAGAAAGCAATCAGGTTGGTCAGGCATGACTTTCCCTTGGTGAATCCGTGTTGACTGTTCCTGATCACCTTCCTCTCTTCCAAGTGCCTTAAAATGGATTCCTTAAGGACCTGCTCCATGATTTTTCCAGGGATTGAAGTGAGGCTGACTGGTCTGTAGTTCCCCGGATCCGCTTTCCTCCCTTTTTTGAAGATGGGCACTATATTTGCTTTTTTCCAGTCCTCAGGGACCTCCCCCTGTTGCCACGAGCTTTCAAAGATAATAGCCAATGGCTCTGAAATCACCTCAGCCAACTCCCTCAGCACCCTCGGGTGCATCACATCCGGCCCCATGGACTTGTGTATGTCTAAGCCTTCTAAATAGTCTCTCCCCAGTTTTCCTCCCTTATCCTCTCTTCTTGCTGTCTCACTTCAGCTCAATTTGGAGCAACTGCAAGGGATGCTGAAAAGTGGCCACTGGGGGCCACTTGAGACTGAAACCAGGCAGCTATGAAATAGGGTTTAAGCATTGTTTGCTCCAATGTTGCAATTTTGGAATGAGGATGAAAGAGGCAGACTGGACGACACAGCATCTCTGCACAAAGGATCTGTCACTGTGCATACCTGCCGTGACAAAAAGGGATTTGTTTCTAAACTGGTGGACTAGATACATAGCACAGAGACAGGACCTTAGACAAGTGAGCCCAGCAAAGCATCATAAACGTGATTTCAGGACCTTTTAATTGAATTTAGTTGTGGGGGAGGCTAAGCAATGGGAATAAGGAAAGCAATTGTCCTTTCACAAAATATCCCTCCTTACAAGAAAGCTATGGAAACAAATCCTCCTTCCCTCCTCCCCCCCATGGGAGTAAATTACTAGAGGGATTCCAACTCAATGGTCCAGCCGCTATCATAGCAAATGCTTATGCCATTATGGAAAGCTGAGAGTGCAGAGGAATCTTAATGGGAGCCCAGCCTGTGGAAACTACACCAGGACTGTGCTAGATTGGCATACAGCTTGTTCACCCTGGCCCCATCAGCACTGCCCTAGGGCTCCCCATGTTCCCCTGAAACATGGATTTTGGGGTGCCCCTAGGATAACCTGCCTATTTCCCCCTTAGTCTGTTCTTCCCAAGGTATGAGTTTCCAAGTGGCTAAGGAAAGGACACGGGTATAAACTTCTGATAAAGTAACTGACACAGGCAGTATTCTTTCCAAAACAAAGTATCTTTTTTATATTAAAGTAACTAATAATCCCCACTACAATATCATCTAAAAATCCTAAACAAGGCACAAAATCCCTGCTACCCATCCTTTAGTGAGTGCTAAAGAGCGCTCAAATCACAATAGTGTATACTTTAAATGATTCTAAGCAAAGTGCTTTGTTACAAATGTTACAAATCGCTGACAGCAGTTTCTTAAATTATACTTTGTTTTAGATAAGTAAAATACAATTAACACACACACTTCAAGCATACGCATATTAGATACTGTGCTAACCTATACTGCATTAACAATTATACCCAAAACTGGCAAGTTTACTTTATAAATCCATTGGTATTCTTTTAAAATCACTGTTGCTGCTTTATAAACCCTTTGGTATTCTTCTTTGATCCCTGTTATTGCTCAGCTTCTCTGCGCTGGTCACAGTTGTTGCAGTGGTAGCTCACTCCTGGCAGCTTCTTTCAGCAGTTCTTCTTTGCTGGCTCCCCTGGCTGGCTTCCAGCTCGCCCGTCTTCTCCCGATTGACTCTTTCTCTCTGTGATTCAGCCTGAGAAACTACCTGTCTGAGAAACGACCTGGCTTGTTTTGCTGCACTCTGATTCTCTTCTAATATAGCGATCTATTCTTAGAAGCAATTACCTCACCCGCACATGCTCAGTATCAGCCACTAACTCGGCGCTATGACTGACAGCTTTGACCTTTGGAACAAGTTGTGACCAGTCTAAGTGTGCTATAACTGACGTCTCTGTCACTCGTGCTGCACATGCTCAGTAGCCACCAATATTGCACACACTCGCACTTTCTATTTACCTCAAAGCTGTGATTCTGCCGATTACCCTCCCCCTCCCCCCCACACACACATACACACACATACACACATCTGGCTCTTTGCCAAGGCACCATCTTAGAAATTCTGGGCTTTCTGCAAATTGACTGAACTTTTCACCCTATCTCAGTACTGAGCATGCTAAAAATCAGCAGCTTAGAGTGGAGCAGCTCCTGTTTGGTTCAGAATCGAGATCAGGCCCATAAAATGGAGGCAGGAGAATTTCTCTAGTCACACCAGAGGCAGTGGGAATCAGGGGTGTCTTGTGCCTCTGCAACCCTCCCTCAAGTTTGAAAATGTGAAGCAAGTGAAACCTAAAGGATCAGAAAGTGGAAGGCAAATAAAAAGATACCAAAGTTCATTATTTTAAAACAAGCTCCTGCTTTGAAGCCAATCTCATGACTCATGATTTTAGGAATTGTGGTGTTGGCAATAAGGTTACCACTTTTCAGCCTGACCAGTTAACCAGCACTCAGGGTATTGATGCAGTCCTGTGTGTTGACCAAGAATGTTCATGAATCAAACACCAGGAGGACAGGGACAGGGACTTCCTGGATCATCAAATTTAGCAGGATTGCTGTGGAAGCCCCACATCAAAGAATACCATATAGCCAGTGGCTAGGGCTCGTCAAGTCCTGCCTCCCTGTCAGGTGGACTTGAACTGGGGGTCTCTCATGTCCTAGGTGAGCACAGTAACTACAAGGGTTGTAGAGGAATGCTAAACTGTACTACACTCTCCAGGCACTAGGTGGCATTGTGTGTGACATTCCTTATTTAAGATAACCTCAGCCACACCTCGTAGAACATTAAAGTCATGCTCCGTGTCCAGCCTCTTGCATAAACAGTGCAGGCAGAGGCCGTTCAAGCTATAGGCAGACAGACAGCTGCCTAAGGTGGCAGGTTGGTGTTGAGGGGGGATGAGGCTGGCTGGGTGGCTGCCAGCAGTCACTCCCATGTCTGGTGTGGGTAAGATTGGGGCTGCTCCTGCCAGCACCAGGGCTTGTACCACAAGTGCAGCGATCTGCCTGACTACATCGACATTGTGCCCGGGAATCCACTAGCTGCTACTCCAATTCCACCACGTCCAGGCTTTTGAAGATGGCACCACTCCGTGGGCTATGAGTCCGACAGGGAGGATCTCCTCTGGGAAGGTATGGAGTGCAGGCTGGGACACATACTGGAAAGATTTATGCATTCTATGGTGGAGTTGCATTTGTTTTGATTGTTAATTAATCAGGGTTGTGATTCCATAATCCTTATAACTGTAAAACTCCTTCACACTAATAAAATAGATGTGAGCACTAGTGGATGTGGTCTCTTATGAAAAAGCATCATAAAGGTTACATTGTCCAGCACCTCTGGGAATCATTTTTATGCAGGAGTCTAAATATGGTTTGTATCAAGCCTTAGACATCTACATTAGAAAGTTTTGACTTAAGTGACTTAATTCACTGTGCTTGGTATTGCATCATTCTCCATTTGGAGAGTGAACTCTAAATCTGGTATATAGAAATTGTTGTCTCTGAGCATATTTTGATGGACATGTCATGTCTTATCCCAATAAAAATATATCGGAACAAAAATTAAAATAGGAGTTAAGGAGAAATGAAAAATATTATATGAAAAATGTTTATCAAGTGCACATATAACTCACCCTCTCTATTTATTTTACCTGGGAAAGGTGACTTCTAAAATAATAAGATACATTTTTCTTGATTGTATTCCTCTCCTGCATGAGTTGAAGCATTGTAACAAAATAAGCAACATGCACATCAAAACTGTCTTTTGTTACAATTTAATTTTTGGATAGAATTTATTGTAACGATCTTTTCCAGTGTAGAATATCAGTGAATAGTGACCTCTTATGTGCAGTACAAAGCAATATGCATAAACATTATAAACATGACCTTGCTATTCCATATACATCATGTATCCTTCAAGAAAGATGGCTGTTCAGACCCCTTGATTGCAGTCTATATATTAAAAACAGCTTTATATTGTAAGATCTTTGATGTAAGGACCTTCTTTTGTACAAAGGTGCCCTGGTCCATGACTAGAGCTACAAGGCGCTATGGTAATACAAATAATAAATAACAGAAATTCCCTTTCTACTTCACCATTCAAAATGACCCTTTTCAGGAAAGCATTTGAAGCACACGTTTAACTCTAAGCATGTGTTTTCCCATTTAAGTCAATGGAATTTCAACACGTATGCATCCCATAACTTTCAACGCTTTTCTTGAATCATGGCCTCCCAAGGCTGACGCCATAGATGACAACCACTTTGTCACTCAAAATTAAAGCTATTGAAACTTTTCCATTCAACTGTATTCTTGATGGAAAAATGCTTATTCTGTGAAAAAATTTCAGTGAAAATGTTTTTCACAAAAAAAGCCATTAGCCATCAAAATTAAATTTCAACAGAAAGGCTTCAACCAGCTTTAATTTTCAATAAAAATGGTAATGTGACAAACACAGAAAACAAATTTATTTTCATCAATATATTTTGCTGAAAAAGAACAACATTCCCAACCAGATCGACCCAAAATAAAACAAATCGGCTACCAGGCAAAAGCTGCTTCATGACACATCCTCTCTCTGCTTCACCAGCACCTGCGCACCCTTGGACTTGCCACCAGATGGCAGGAGAGGAAGCCAAGTGCCAAAGCTTCTCTCAAAAGCCACTGGATCCATTTTACTTCAAGGGCATGGTCCATCATGGAAGTGCATATAACTGTTAACTGTTTTTAACCCCAATGGGGATTGATGGGGATTGCACAAGCGGTTCCTGATAGCACTGTGACATCCCTGCAGCAGGCAG
The DNA here is from genome assembly GCF_026122565.2 of Emydura macquarii macquarii. Lineage (NCBI taxonomy): Eukaryota > Metazoa > Chordata > Testudines > Chelidae > Emydura > Emydura macquarii. Next base: position 11,499,955 of record NW_027130455.1, read on the forward strand.
TGACAGATTAACATGCTTGATACACTCAGCATCTAGTGCCTCACTTTGCTAAATACTGTATAAATGTAGAACTGAAATAGGGAGCGTTTCCAAGATCCCGCATTCCCCTTCTAGTTTATGAGAACAAACTGGGAGGCAGCAAGGATTATTACTGGTTCACAGATGTCATACAATGATAGCGCCTTTAACATCTGTCTGCTCTTAGCGAGGCAGCAAACAAGAAGTTTCAGTGTTGACCAACTGCATGTGTGCTGCTATGATCCCCATTCATTTGCTTTACTTAGGGTAGAAGAAGCAAGGTCAAAGTATCTTAGAAAGGGAAAGTAAACTTTGGGCCACATTCACTTCTGTAGTAAACACATTCATTTAAAATACTAAATATTGTAATGTTCTGCATTTATTAACTTCCTACTCTGGTAATCCATATGTTGCCTTTTGCTCACTCACACCCTAAGTCAGCAAAGCACTGAAACACATGTTCATCTGTATATGATCAGGGCCTCATCTCCTTAGTTGGATTCACTCTCTTACCAACTTATTCTTTCAGGCCACAATTCAGCAAAGAACGTGTTTAACTTTAAACACGTCTAAATCTCATTGACTTCATCATTGACTTCATTAGGATTTAAGAACAGGCTGACAGTTAAGCATATGTGCTTTGCTGAATAGGGATGGACTTAAATGTAAGCAGACTCTGAATGAGCTCTCCCCTGCCATCTAGTGATGAGCTAGGGGGAAAGACTTCAGGAGCACACTGTGTTGGCATAGACATGCCTACTCTACATATGTGTGCAGTATGATGGAGCTGGTTTGCCAAAATGCTCACTTTTGGTTAGTGTTGGGTAACAAATCACGATAGTACTGAGTGCAGCGGTAATGAAATGTTGCTATCTTTATTATATGAGTAAGGGGCAGCAGAACCATATTTAGCTAGGCCTGATTGAGGGAGACACCCTAAACTGAACCTCACTTGCTAAACAGAGGGTCGGGATGCCAAATCTCAGTGGACATGAGAAGAGTGTAAGGGTTGAATCTTAGAAACTGTTTGACTTTGTTCTCTTCAGGGTTTAAAGTAGGGTAAGTGGTGGAACCTCAGAATATGGGATTGCAGAAGTGACAGTGAGTGTTCAAAAGCAGCAGCACATCAGCAGTGGAAAAGAGCTCGTTGGACAGGCATGCAGTGACTACAGAGACATTGCTTGAGGCACCTTTCTGGGGTGGGACGTGAACCCCTGCAAACACACCTCTGAGCTCTGGTTCTTGGCTAACCAAGGACAGGAAACTGTGAGGGGTGTAGTAGAGGGAGAGAGGAGTGATTTATTAAAGGGACATTCCCCCCACAAGGGGGGAAACTGAGGCAAAGGACACTTCCCAGTGCATTGTGGGATTGGGTTTGCTTATGGTTGCATGCTTTTGAATGTGGCTGTGGTGTTTTTCCCTTTTAATAAAAGTTCCCTTTTGTTGTACACATACTCAGCACTTGCAAGAAGGGGAAGTGTTGCCTCAAAGAGGTGCCCAGGAGTGGTGGTAAGTTTTCCCAGATTCCTGGGTGGAGGCTCGAACCACTTCTGTTCTGTATTTTTAGGAGGAACCCCCCCAATATTGAACCTAGCCCTTGTTTCTGCTGACTTCACCTGGCAGAAAGGTTATATAAACATGTGTAAGTGCTTTGCTGAATTGGGGCCGTAGGATCAGATTCAGCAGGTGCTCAGTGCTTCTTATAAGATGCTGCATGTCCTCCACACCTACTGACTCACAAAATGTTCTTTCAGCTGGCTAGATTTGTCCTTATTCCATAGCTGGCTGTGACAGCTTCTCAGAGCCCAAGACATTTATCACTCTTGCATCACCATGCTGTGCTTTTGCTGTGCCGTAGGCAGACGTGTGCTATTTATCACGTTAGAAATACAAGAAACAATAAAAAGTCCCAGTCTTTTAAAGAGATGGTGCTGCTCTTGTCAGTTTTAAGAAATGAATATTACAAACAATTTTTAAGTGTGCTTGATTAGCATTCACCACTCACTGGTCTCAAGGCTAGAGGATCATGCTGTAATGTGCCGAGCTCCTGACACTTGCAGGATCTGTACTGAGCCTACATATTGGGTAGCTGTCATGTTTAATTACTATCAGCTGCAGTCAGTGAGTCTGCTTCTAAGCCACAGCTCTGGGCCAGATACACTGAATTGCTTTTCTAGGTATGAATGTATTCACAGTGTATATTTCACTACCCTATATAAATATATGACATATCCATCTACAAAGTATGAAGGCTAGAGATATTATTTCTTTCTTACCAGTAAACAGTTTACATTTTGCCCATCACAAGGAATCTATCTAAAATTATCTAAGCACATTGGTGGTCTTGTAAAAAAGCTATTGGCATATAAGTATGACCCTGGCTGATAAAACCTCTAAATAAGCACTGAAGAAAATACAGCTGGCTCATTACTCAAGCTGTGACAATTGATCATTTTCAAATACTGCTCTGTGTAACAGTTGATAAATGCTGACTTTTCAAAGCAGCCGCTTTAGGTATTAAAGTGACAGAGACAAAAAGGTTTGGACTCTTTAAACAAAAGGAAGAATGTGGTATATTGACAGCTAGTAAAGACTTGATATGACTGATTCAAGCAGAACCAGAACGATGCCAGCACATGGAAGTGCCCTAATAGTGTCTGAATGAGGCTATTAATTTGTTGTGTTGTGGCAACACAGACCTACAGTGTCTATTTACTGAGAGCTGCATTCGTCTAAGCTACACCACTTTTAATCTCTTGGTTTATTCAGTCTCAGCTTGTAGATCCAGAGTCAGGATCGTGACCTGTGTTTGCAAAGTCTTTTGGGAATCTTTCAGAATGGACAGTACTACAGAAATACAATTACCAGCATTATTATTACTACTAATTGCTGACACATTATATCTTACCAAGAAAATTGTATGAATGTACTGTGAATAGCATGCAGAATAACATTGCTTATTAAAAATTTTCTGCATGATGGTTGTGTGCCAGCACTGAAAATATACAGTGTTTGGCTGCAAAATCTCTCAAGGGCAATGAAATCCTGAACTGAGCTGCAACAGGAAAACAATTAGCTCAACATCCACTGAAGCAGAAGGTTCAAGCATGTCAGAGCTCTATTACCTATTTACGAAACATTTCCGTGATTAGTCTATGACACTGTTGGCACGCTTTCGATAACCCAGACAGGTGGTATATTGACTTCCACTTTCTGAAAGAAAGTCAAAGCCAGGGAAAGAAATGTAGGCCTCAGATTGCCAAGAAACAGGTTTTACAGGTTTTACAGGCTGCCAGATCAGACCAAGGCAACAGGTTAACTCACTTGTGTGCCAATAGAAACCAAAGAAATGTTAAAAGATTATAGTGTGTTCAAGCCAATTCACATGTTAGAATAGAGCAAAAGAGGGATGTTATCACATTACATATGCCCAATAATTACATTTGTCGTAAATGCTTGAAAACTAGTGAAATGCTAATGTTATTGTCTTATTGATTTACATTGTACTTAGTTAGACCTAGATCAAACGGATGGATTAGTGTGTAGCTGTGAGTTCACTTAATATGCAAAACTTCCTGAAAACTAATGAAGGATTGTCTGGATGGCTGTAACTAAATGCATAATGTGTAATTGTCCATCAAACAGGATTGGAGCCTTGGAATTGTAAATGAAGTAGCATGTTAACGTCAAAGCATGGGTCTTTGCGTTCAACCATGGAAAATCCACAAACTTTGTCTGCATTTAGTCATCAAAGCAAGAGCCCATGCTGCGCAGAGAACACTTGCCAGACTGCTTTCAACTATAAGAAGGAACCTGGGAGCGATTCTGCAACTCTGGACTGATGGATTCTGACAGAGGGAATCCTGAGCAATTGGACAGAGGTCCCCAAAACCATTTTGGGTAACCCTGAGGGATTTATGGAAAATCAGCAGATTACTAAATCTCTGCAAATCATTTAGATTTAGAAACTCTGACTCACCTGTAATGTATTTTGCCTGCTTTACCCTCTCAATAACTTTTTTTTTTCTCTTAACTCATAAATCTTTAGTTAGTTTACTAGCGAAATTGGCTACAGGGTTGTCTTTGGTGTGAGATCCTGAGTATCCATTGACCTGGGGTAAGTGACTGGCTCTTTGGGGCTGGAAGTAACCTAATGTGAGGTGATTTTTTGGTTTTAATAACCTTTCATCTCTTAGTCCAGTTTGTCTGGGTGGCAAGATGCACTGGAAAGCCTAAGATGGACTGTTTGTGTCCTGATGGTAAAACTAATATAGTAACCCAGGAGTGAACAGTTGTTACTGGCTTGGTGAAATCTAATGATAGAATATACCATCAGTTTGGGATGTCATCTCTTTTTTCTGACCGTCTGACCTGAGATTGGCACTCTCATTTGTGAGCTACTCCAGACAGCATTACACATAGTATTAGAAACAGATCACACTACATACAAATATACAGTATTTTACAAAGGCAAAGAACATGGAAAATCTTTTAAAATATATTACCATGAAAGCCATTAGCACTTTCATGGCTTTCTAAACCTCAGATTGTGTTCTTTTTAGGCTGTGTGTTCCTCCAGGTGGCTGGTCCACATAAGATGATAAAAGTCTACTGCTAGCAGTTTAAGAAGTTATGCCTTACATTCAAGTAGCAGAGACTTATGCTTCCAGTGCTGGAGGTTTGGGATTCAGTTCCCAGGAATGACTATTTATGGTAGCTGTTACAAATAGGGTTCATCCAGAATTTAAACTTGTCATGAATTTCCCCATCTGAACAAAGCGTGTGACTCAGTGGTCGATGTTTTATGTCTCCCTCTAGTGGCCGATCCCAGAGGCTATGAGTCTACTACAGTTACCAGATTGAGGAGTTACTCCTTCAGCTCCATGGTAGAGATTTATGATTTTCACACTGAATGGCTTAGGTTCAGCTATTGGTGATGCACCAGGATGGTAATCATTAAATAGATACAACATTATATGAGTCTGTGTTTCCCAGAAGAACAAAGAGTTTGGGTATTTCAAAAGTTAAAATTAATACAGATTATAATAATTGGTGCTCCAGAAAAACTTTGCAACAAACCTACAAACCATCAACATCTCCTCTTCAGTTTTTGTTAGAAACTCAAAACTCAGTACAGGTCCACTGAATGCCCCACGTCAGACTGATAACATTACAGTCACTGAGAAGTAGACACTACAGGCCACGATCGTAGCTTCTGCATTTTGACCTGGCCTGTCATAAATGGGGTGTCTCATGCCCTGACAAGAACGTACAGCAATCACTAGTATAGTGTGGTGGATCTTTATGACACCATCTTTGAGAGTGATTATTTTCCTCTATCCAAACCTTGAGGAGACCCTACTATATGGGCCATTAAGGAGTATTATCACTCAGAGATATTAAAAGGAGAAGGAATCTTGCCATCAACATATTAGGGGATTTGGAATTAGCTTTATGCTGAAACCTTCTGTGACGCTTCCCAGGGGCACCTAGGGCTGCAAGGCACCTCACTACCCCTTGCCCTTAGCATGGGGAAGCTTTGTCTGTGCCTGCTGTGGCTCAGCTCCCCAATTCCACCAGCCACAGGCATCACAGGCACTTCTCTCTTGGTCTTGCAGGCTCTGCTGTCACTCTACAGGTTAGCGATAGTCACAAGCCAACTCTCAAACCCAATGAGAATCTTCTGGGAGTGTCCAGACCCTGTTCCTCTGGACACTCACAGTATTCATTTATTCACTGCTTCCAAAGAAACAGTGCACCTCAGCTTACCAGTTCTACCACAGATCACCATTCTGCTTAACCCACAGCACTTAAGTATGTTTCTAATGAAGGAGAGTATATTGAACAAAGCAGAGAGTTTCAGTGCTGGCAAGTAGAACCGTTGGAAACCAATGGTTACATATAAAATGAAATCATACCACGCATTCTAGAGCCTAGACTCAATTAACAATATACTCTCTTGTCTAATAAAGTGTTGTTCACTCAAAATCCCTGCAGCCCTTTACAGCTGGACAGGCTGTGACCCTTCTTTTATGAGCTATGCATGCTGTCAGTTTGCCTCCTAGGTGAAGGAGCCAGTGTGCCAATTTTGAGACCCATCCTTTGTCTTTAGTCATAAACAGCACTCCCCTGTGTGGTTTGTTTCCTGCGGTAGATTGCCTCTTGTAGATTTCGCAATCTCTCCCTTCGCACCTGGCTCAGTATGTAAAATAGGCATACAGTGTGAGGCACACTATTCGCAAATGGCCAGACAGGGAGATAGGTGTGAGTTACCTCCTGCCTGAAAGGAACATCTCCGAGGTATGCCATTTTCTGCAGACCTGTCTGAATTCCAAGATCTTAAGAACATAATTTTAAGTATAGCTACATAACTCCTTCAACTGTATCTGTACATACGTTTTGCACTGATTATGATGACCAGTGGGCTACTGGCTCTCAGTAGTGACCTCACATACCACCCTTTGATGAACTATATACCTCTATCTGACCCAGGGAATCCCTGTACAACCCCTGGGCCCTCTGCCAGTTTGCATCACGAGGTTTCTGGGTCACACCTACTGTAGCTTCCTTCCTTTCCTTTTCTTCTGGGAAAAAGCCCCCTGTTTGTGGACCCATATTGAGATCCTCAAAGTATTTATACCTTTGAGGATTTGGGCTGTAAAACCTCAGGTTATAATCTATTCTCCCAAAAATCCATGTTAGGACCAACATTGTTTAATATAATTCATGAGCTGGAGAGAGTGTGAAGCATCAGCTGCAGCCCATACAAACAATTCTGGGTTGGAGAAGACTCAGGAATTTCAAAGGAACCTAATAAAGCTGGGCAGATGGACAGCATAATGGCAACAGACATGCTCAGATTTTTCTTTGACCTTTAGATTCTTCCTCACTGCCTCACTCAATCCATCACTGTAATGGCAACTTGCAAAATGTTGAAGGGAAGTGACTGAATGTAAGTGGGGACAGAATAAATGTTTCCTACAGAAATCCTGTAAAGCAGTTGATGAACTGGTACTTCTAATGTACTGCAGTAAAAAAAAAAAAATCTTTAAGACACCCAAAATATCTGCAGAATCTTACAGATGATCCAGTGCAGCTGTTTCTTTATCAGACACCGTTCAACTTTTTTTTGCAAAATGTAGGGCCAGATCCTCTGCTAGGAGTGACCAGCATAGACTTCAGTGGAGTTATGGTAGCTTATACTACCTGAGGATCTGGCCTGAGCTTCTGTTTATATTTCAGACAGTAACAACAATAGAAGTATTAGCACACAGGGGTGACTGGACCCCTTGTGACACACATTATCTGCAAGCTCATTGTGGAAATTCTTGCAGTTTTCATTCCAGCTTTCCCCTTAACGGTGCCATGGTCTCAGGCAATAATGGTGTCATTCTTTTTGTCACCCCAGTCTTTAAAGATTTCTGTAAAATGTGCCCATAAAGCACAAACAGCATTTCCAAAGATCTGTATTTTCCTCTCTTATTAAAGGTTACCACAAAACACTTGCAGCACAATAGCGGTAAACTTTCCATATGTGCCATGATACATGCCATAAAATGCTCCAGTGTACCAATTAAAGTTAGTAGTAACTCAGCACTTGGGAACACTTGGTTGCTTCCTTATTGGTTTTATATCATTTTAAATCCTGCTCACTGCAGAAACAACCAACCAACCAAACATTTTAAAGATAAATAGAGAAGTTCAGCAGAAGCTAATCTACAACTGGAACCTTTAACATGCACTGTATTACCTATGGCATATTTGTCTGCAGGGGTAATAAAATAATTTTGAAAGTGGAAATGAAAACATTACATTTGACAGTTTTAAAAAATTGATTAAAATCAACACAGAATTAATTGGACCATGGTACTGTTGTCCGCCTGTGGTCTTCTAGATCGTGATGTGTAAGAATCAGGGTGATGATCTGGCAGGCTGCAAACTCTGGATCACAATTGACCTTGGACCTGTGAAGATATGGAACCTGAGAAAGTGGAGAAACTTCCAAACCTGATTTTCCGCTGCCAGGATTTGCTTCAGTCTGGAGAATCTCATTTAAAGACAAAATTGAAGGCGTTAATGCGATACAGGATGGGGTTTTCTAAAGTTAAGCAGATATGTGAAAATGGCACATCCATGAGATCACTGGGGCTGGGGAGACATGGAGCATGGATAGTGGTGGGGAAGGCCAGGATTTTGCTTTTGTAAAATGTCTCTTTGTTGCTTGCCCTTAGTTTTTGTTGTTTTTTTAAACTTTGTTATGTAAAGTTATTTTAACACTCAGTCAAGAAGCCCAACTCCTGATCTTTGTCAAATAGCAGCCTGGAGAAACACTCCTCACAGCTGCAAGTAGTTTCTCCAAAGAACCTTTGGTAACTACTAAGAGTGTTGCAATTTCACGCTCATATAGGGGTTTTCAATAGATTTTTCTGCCTCCCATCCCAGAAGAGACAAAGCATTATGTGCTGTGAGATTATATTATCCACACAATCTTTCAGCCCTTTTACTTCACTCTTCACCACGCACTATTATCATCTTCACATCACCCTGGCAGATAAATCCAAACGCCCCAGACTGCTGCCTGCACCAACCTCACTCTCCCTCCTTCCATTGCTCCAGTTCCCTATGGGTCACCCAGGAGCCCCATTCCCTTCAATCCCACCCCAGGATTTCTCATCCCTTTAGCCCTGCCGTCAGCCTCCTAGCTTCATTTTAGAGTATTATGCAAGGCTGGTAAACTTTTCCCTCCTCCTCTCCCCTCCGACTTTTCTTCCTGGGGAGGTCAGGTGGTTAGCCCTCCCTCTGCCTTCGGAGGAGCCTGTTACAGCAAGTGTGTGTGTGGCGAGAGCCAACAGGCCAGAGTGGGTAGCTGGGCCTAGCCCTTCAGAATAAGAGCTGCCACCATGGGTTGAGTGCAAGGTGGTGGCACTCTTCAACCTCTTCTCCTCTCCACCCTGTGCTGGGGTAGAGGCAGCAACCCCCATTCCCCCACACACCACACAGAGATTTTACTCAGTCCCCTCCCCAGAATAACATTTTCACCAGCCACCTATGGATAGAAGCTCTACAGTGAAAAAGAGATTAAGAAAGAGAGAGAGCAGCTGGAAGGTGACACAGATTTCCTTTTTCTTATAAAAGCTCCTTGCTCGTTGTTGAAAAGACACTTTCTTTGATTCTTTATCATTGTCACATGACACTATCTAGTCATAATCTTCCCTTTACTTGGGCTTCTTTGATCTGCTCTGGCTGTATGACTCATACTGCCTGGTCCAGTAATCCGACCACCCATTTTTCGAACAGATAGCATTTTCTCTGTCTTATTTTTTCTGGTCACAGATATTTGCAATGCAATTCCCCACCAGGCCTCAGAAGCACCACTATGAATACAGGTGAAAATATTTTCTTACCTTTACCACTTTCATTCTAATTTGTCACTGTTAATGTCACCACTGCATTTCAAAGTATGTAACTTTTTGAAACCTGCTGCCGTTCCTGTGATCTGAGTGGAAAAATTAAAGAAATAAGAAATCCTATTATCTTATTGCCAAAATCTATCCTAGCAGAATTTCCTTAGCAATCTTGCATATGACCATGACATGGCTGATAATACTCAGTATGGCCCAAATTGTAATCTCTGTTTTATCTATCTCTGAATTATTTCCAGTTTCTCCTGATGTAAGTGAAATCAGAATCTGGCCTCAGTTCTTTTACTTTAATATAAAGGTAATTTGCTACCTATAACATTTCCAAAGCAGTGGATGTTATGAAGTCACCAGTGCTGCCTGGATTGCTAGCCTTTCCTACAGAAAGCGGTTGATGCACCCAATATGCTATTGTTTTGCCACTCTGGTAGATCCAAGTTATTTCTACAGTGCACCTATCTCAATGCTCTAACAGCAGTTCCATTCATACAAAACAAAACACACATACATGAGTAATGATGCATACAACACTCCAGATCTCTTTGTATCTTTTATCTCATCCTGTGGCTGATCTGTTCATTGAACACTGATGGTCAATTAGTTTGACTCCCAACAGTATTCATAAAGCCACTTTAGGATTTCTGTGTGAGATTTGAAATCTTACACCCTATCTGCTGATCTAAAGGGCTCCTCTGCACAGCATTTGAAAGGAAGAAATGAATACTTATTAAAAGCATTCATCTTTTTGAAGCTTTAGAAAACATTTGGATGAGATAAGAGCCATGGGCTATCAAATGCTGAAATGACACTGGTGTCCCTTGTCACCTTAGTCCTCAGAAGATGTTCATGGCAAGACTGAACTTCAGATAAGAGGCTCTGCCATTGTTTTTTAGTCCGCCAGATCCCAAAGACACTCTGCAGTGTGTTGCAGTGGGAACTGTTCATTGACTTTTGTTGGCTGGCAGCTCAAACAAACGTTTAGAGCAGTTGGGTGCTTTTATTTTAAACTGCCATTTTGTTCTTCAGGTCACTGGTGCATCCGTGTCTGGATGTCCCGAGTCACCTTGCTGGAGCCCAAGAAAAGAAATACGAGAAAGGCTATGAAGAGCCACAAATGACATGAGCTGGTGGTTTTGTAGTCAGCCTCTCTGCCTATTTAGTTACATTAGCCAAAGAGAAAGCACTGGTGGTTACTGGTTTAAGCATGGGCATCGGTAAGCATCAAGCTCTAATTCTGGGTCACTAATTGGCTGTGTAACTTTGGGCAAGTCCCCTAACTTCGGTTTTTCTATTGCTCATAGAATGCTAATACTTGCTTTTCCTACTCCACAGAGCTGGTGTGAAAGTTAATAAAGATTCTGCCTTGACTGTGAGCTGGGGCGGCCCCCTAGAGTAAATTAGAGCTGCCCCAGACTGTGGTCTAGTTTGTGGTAGCTGTCTGTAGCTTTGTCATAGCCCAAAATAGCCTTAGTGCTCTGTGCTACAGAGGCTTCCCTGACCCCTCTTTACTCCACTGAGGATTGCAAAGGAAGCAGCATAGGCCTAATTACATCAGACCTACACTGTTCCTGCACCATGGGAATTCTCTCACTTCCTTGTGATGCCTTTGTGCACTACCAGAATGGTGAATAGGGGATCTGGAATGAAGAAGAATCTCTCCTCTGGTCTTTAGCAATTAAACAATGACATAGTCATTGTGTTGGGATGCTAAGGTTTTAAAGTAATATTTTTAATGTTTTTGCTTTCCCTTTCCTTCTGCCCGCCACCTAGCAATGCCTTCGTCACAAGAGTGGCTTTCTTTGAGAGGTTAGCCCTCCATGGACATGTGGTTCTTTCAGTGCCTTACCAGTTGTAAGCTTTCTTTTCCCTTCATTGTATCGAATCTGCATATCCAGAAGCAGCACGTTTTGTAAGTGTTTCGCTCTGTACCTAAAGATCTAGTTTCCTGTCTACTGTGCCTTTAAATTTCATCTCCTGTTTGCAGAGGCAACAGCAGCCATGTTGTGAAGCAGGGTTCATGAAGCGTGTTACACAATAAATACTCCTTGGCTCTTTTATGGAGATGTTTACTGTTCTCTCTTGTTGTTGCCTTTAAAATATAAAAGTCACTTTAATTGAAAGCTTGTGATTGTTCTTTGTCTATGGAAAACCACAATAGAGTGCTGCTCTGGAATATTTGACTAAGCAGAGTAGAGATAACAGTATGAATGAAAGCAGGAAACTTCACAAAATATTCTTCCTATTCTCTACAATTCATCCCCCCCCAGCTTCTCGTTTCTTCTCCCTCTTATCTTCCTTTTCCTCTTCTTTTCTCTGTCTATACTCCCTATCTTCACCTCTCCTTCTCATCTTTCATAATCTGCAAGGCCTTCTCTACATAATTTTTTCTTTATCACGTTTGGCAATGGTTGCAAACAATAGATTCCAGTTGGAAAACTGGGACCAGGACTTTGCTGATACAATACTGAACACAAATTGTCCTTGTCTAGTCTTATCCCTAATCATGTTCAAACCCAATAATGTTTTATAATGTAGACAAGAGCCAGCACATTTTTTCCCTCTTGCATGTATGCCTCCCGGAGGATGCATCAGAGATGGATGGACAGATGGATGGGTAAGCACAGATGTAGGAAGTCTCTAATGAGTGTAGGTTTAACTCAGGAATGGTTGGTTGCCTGGCTCAAATGCATGCATTACTCAGCACCTAGTGTATGTCAAGTCTTTGAGTTCCAGGAAGAATCTATTCATAAAAGAGAAATTTTCTTTATTCCTTGTAACTTCTCTCCATCCTGATTTTTATAGTTTAATTTAATAGATGAAGTAAGTATGTGTTTCTCAATATAGCTGAACCTTGGAGTCATGCATAGGGTTGGAAAGGAATAAATGAAAAGAACTTTGCTAGCCAGTTGATGTAACTGAGTTTCAACTTCCCAAAAGATTCCTTCTGGTGTAAAAGGATCAGCACTCACCGTAACAGCTTCATTTAGCTCATGCTATTACTTACTGAAGTTTTACAGTGGGACACTATCCTCTGTGTAAATAATCAACTGGAACTTCTTAGAGCTAGTGAACGAACTATTCAGCAAGGCAAAGCCCCTGGACCATAGAACAGTAAGCCTGGAAGTGATTAAAACAAAGTAGGATTTATGGTGTGCAGAGCATCAGTTATTTCAGAGCTGAGGATAAGACTTTAAGTTGTGCAGCATTATTTCTTTCATAACTAATTTTCTGAAGGGACTCACAAGTTTTCTGTCAAACACCCTAGCTCACGATTAGCTCACCACTGTAATTTTTCTTTCTCAGCATTTATTTTATGGTGTGAAAGCAGATAGAGAGTAGAATGCTGAAACCAACTAGATGAAAGGATATTTGGCAAGAGACGTTGTTTATTTCAATGCACCCTAACTAGGGTCAGAGCACCTTCATGATGGGACACTGAGCATAGGAGAGGAAGTGAATGAGGATATCTCCGGGACCTCAGAGCCAACATTCCCATACACACTGGAAATAGATCATTATGGCTGCAGGTAACAATGCAGGTGGCTTCTAGGAAGCCAAGCACCTCCCGTCCCTGCTCCACTGGTGGCGCCTACCGTAGCTGCCACAGGAGCAGTTCCTCTATGTGAAAGAAGGCCTAATGCTGGAAACATGGAGCGTGATTCAACAACACTTTCTAGAAAAGGTGTTACATTGATGATGTGCTTATTCTATAGGAAAGCCCAAGAGCCACATGCACAGCATTTGAATGCTTTCTTGAGACAGGCCAATCAAAGTGTGGCAAAGCACTTTCTCTGTCTCATTGGACTTTGCACTTCCCTCTCTGGGGGTGGCAGGGCCCGGGTTAAATCAGCCCCCCACCCTAGACAGTGTTTGTTTTCCCCCTCTGTATTCTCTCTTTCAGTACTTTCATTATTCAGTACTTTCAAGGTAGGCCTCAGGGCAGGCCCAAGAAGGGTTCCTCCAGCAAATCAAAAGAAACCAATTTACAAACACAAAACGAAAGGGAAGTACCTTTCCTCTTTGCTGGGGTGGTGGTGTCCTGCTGTTGGCCCCAGGGTGTCAGTCCTTGCCCTAAATAGGCACTCCACTTTGCGGGGTTTCTCCCTGTAGGGAGGAAACCAACCTCTGGAGAAGCCTGTCTCCCTGCTACCACCAGCCCTACAGCAGCTTCTTTCTCCTCCTCCTCTCTAACCAGAGGAGGAGCTTTTAAAGGTCTCAGGCAGCCCTTAATTGGTCTCAGCTTATAGGAAAAAGGGCCTTTATCATTCTATGGCTAATATATCTGTCTTCCATCACTCTCTTGCAGCTGCCCTGTCTGACTGTGTCACAAAAATCAGAATGGCTTGCTGAAAAATTGTGAGCTTGCAGGAGAAAAATCAAATTTGTGATGCACTATCAATGCCTGTGGAGACTGGACCTTGTACAAACAAGAGTGCAAACTCCTCAGGCCTCAAAGCCATGACTCCTGAATTAAGAAGACACCTGAAAGATGATCAGTCATATATGAACATTCATACCTAACCTTATACTAACTACAGAATGACTGAAAAAAGTAATGACTCCATCTGTTCTGACAGTAGCATACCCAGTTGCAGAAGAGTGTTGTGGTGTGTCCCTTACCATATAACCTTCGGACAATTTCAACATGAAAGAGAATGGTAACCAGTTGCCTTCTAAAAGGACTAATAGAAGTCTACCAGAGGAAGAGCAGTGACCTTCTGACAAAAGCAATGACCCTCTCAGAGTCTCTATTTAAACACTCTTCTGTCAAACGGGGAACAGGACTTTGAGAAAAGAGCTCGTACTCACTCTCTGACAGAAAATAGCCAAGCATCTATCAACCAATTAAAACAGATGGCAGTTCAAAGGACAGAGGGCATCTGCTTATGACTCAGACTTTCCAAAAGATGCTGGGAACTTTAGACAGAACACTTGACAGATCTGACTCTTCGTTGGCAGGAATGTAGCCATATCCATATGGCAGAAGGTCTGCTAATGATGCAAATGCAGAGTAATACCAGTTGTTGATAGAAACATTGCTACACAGATGGTACGTTGGTCTATAGGGGTGATTACAAGGTGCAGGCAGTCAAGCTGTCTTGAGACAGTTTCCAAAAAGTGCTCTGTCCCTGAATGTAAACTGTGAATGCATAAAAGAAAATGTGCAGTCAGAATATTTCCTCACATTGACATTGTTAATGAGAGGTAGCAACAGGAAGCCAATTAAGGACACATTATTTCATAAGTGTTTTATTGTTAGTTAAAGAAATTACAACTAAACTATTCTTGACAGTGTTGTAATTCTAACAATGATTCAATTCCTCTGATTCTGTGTTCTCACGGCATTTTCTCTTCTCTACTTCAAGCCAGCTGAAAAAATATCATTTTGTACCATTACTAAAATAATCAAGGGAAGCATTTGTTATCAAATATGTCAAGGCATTGTTCACAGTTGGTCATGATTTTATATATATTCATAGCTGGTTTTTTTATGTTCTTGTGAAACTGGGTGCTTTGCTTACTTGAGGCCCCACATGAATACAAAAACTTATATTGACCAAACATTTTAAAAGTCTTGCAAATTATGTATTTAGAAGGTCTGGAGGATAATCATCCCAAGAAGGCTAGAGAATAATACAGTAACGGGTAACAGCACAAATATTGTCTGGCTCACCTATCTGTTTTTCTAACTTTAGGTCACATAAGATGAACCCTCTAAAATATCCAACATTGGCCAGTTTCAGATATCTGACCAGATGTGTCATTGGTTTGTTCTGTTATAGTAGTACTGGTTACTGTATGAAAATATATGTTAGTACACACACACAGGCCTATTGTTATATACATATTTTACAACTTGGTTTAAATGCTCTGAGCAGTGTTGCTCACATATAACTTCCTAATCTTCTTAAGGGAGATAGAACCACAGATGTTGTAAATACAATTTTGACTCCCAAAATATATATATTCATGATATGTTGTCTTGTCTGAATCAGGTTAGATTAGCTAGAAATAAAAGATGAACAGAAGTTGTAGACAATAATTTATACTGAAAGTTCTATCTATTTTAAACATTAACACCAAATACTCCCTAGATTTTGTTGGCCCTACAAGTTCATACCCATTTGGTCTCCAATAAAGCCTTTAGCACAACCCTACTTCTGAAATGCACTTTTTCCCGTAGTTAGCCATCAGATATCTTCTTTGAAGAGCTCATATTCTTTCCCTCCCTTACCCCCCCATCCAAACACCTCAGTATGATACATCCTTATCTTTGGTAGTATGCCCATTAAAATAGTGATCTCATTAGTCTTGTTTCTGGTAACATTCTGTGATCTCCAGGCCACTTAATGTTGAACTGACTACCATCTGTTTGTTTCAACCAATCTATCTACTCAACTTCATTACTGCTTCTTTGGCTACAGTACTATGACCTCACGCCATTCCTCAGGAAAAAGCAGTGTTATGGTACCCATCTCTCATAGCAGCACTTGGTATCTATGGAGACAGAACTCTTGACTGTTGCAGTTTAGTCTTTGAGAGTATAAGACCTTCAAGGACCTGTGATTCTGGAATATATTTTTTCTCTACCTAAGTCAAAATGAGTCCATTGCAACTTCCTGGGAGAGGCTAAAATCTTTTTGGTTTCCTTTTCAGGTTGTGTTTTGTGAAGTTTATTTCTGATGTTGGGATATATTTCATCTTGGATTCTTTATTTGGTGACTGGGCCTGTTGCCTTTTCAGAGTTTAGTAGTTTTAACTTATTTCTGGGCAGCACTCAGATTACTCCAGTTGAGCAAATTATAGTATTCGTTAATTGATTAATTTTTGTAGCTTATTGTAGTTATTCTGCACATCTCAGGGTCTTCTTTCACTTGTTCATTGCAAAACTAAAATTACTCCAGTAGAAGCTTTTTCACATTGGGCCAGTGTCATTGACTTCAACAGGTTCTGAGTGAGGCCCACTATGTACAAAGTTCACTTCTCTCCTCTTTGAAGGTGCTGACCGTTCTGCAATTCTGATTCTTTGGGGCTTCTTTTGAGTCAGAAGGAAGGATAAACATGGGCAGGTGTAAGATCTACTGCAAAACAACCTTCCCATCCTCCTCCCAAACCGCAGTAGAAGGGATACGTTAGGTCCTCTAAGGCAATCCCAGCCTTGCGGTATCCTTCTCCTCTTGCAAAAAACATGTAAAAGGATGTATATATCAAGACAACTCAGTGGTAACCTGTCATCTGCCTACCAAAGCATCTTCTCTGCATAGTCTATTAACTAGTCTGTTTCATTCTAGAGATGGGCAAAACTCAAAAGATTGGAAGCTTGGATTTGGTCCAACAGTTGGCACATTCAGCAAGAACACCAGAACTTCTTAACTATGTAAAACTGGGCTGAATGTCTCATGAGAGCTGGCTTTCTTGTGAGATTTCCAGCACTTCCAGACTGGAATAGAAATGCCATAGCCAATTACTGATATGTATGTGGATATATAATTATACATAAGAATGACCTGGAGTATTTTCCAACCCTTTTGGCTCATCTCATTATTATGTATTGTACAACACTAAATAACATCTCATCATAGAAAGTGTAATAAACACATTCTACTGGAGTGCATATAAATCAAAGGAGAGAAATATATCAAGTGGCAGCTATCCCTGCTGTGGATTAATACTAGTTGCTTAAAAGTTACAGAATACATAACAATTAAGAGATATTTCTGTTCTTCAGGCACTGGCTGATTCCTTAATACTGATAAAAGGGAATAAATTATACTGCCTACTCTCTACTGATTTGAAAGGAGAGAGATCAGGTGTGCAGATATGAGTTCTGAATAACTAGCATTTCTTTTGCCTGGCATTAAGACCACGTAATATAATAGGCAATTACATGAAAACCTTCAAGGCTATTACTTTTGTGAAAATGTACTAGCACAAAACAAATATGGATTGCAGTTTTCCCTAGGGGACAAAAATAAAATTGGAAATCTTTTGAATTTAATTGGCACAAGAGACGAGAGCATATTATAAGATCTGCAGATAATTGGGGGAAATTACTATAGAACAACGGTACTGCATTTGATAGACAGAAAACTGAAGGGATTAGTCTGAATGTTTTTGTCTGAGATCCAAAATAAATACAAGAGATAATATCCAATTTTCAAATTACTGTCAAAAAACTGAACCAGTAAAAGCCACATCTTTATCACACTTTTATAAGAAAATTAAATCCTTCTGCATAAGCACAGATAGTGGAACAGAATATGCACTTACACAACACAAAATGTTCTTAGAAATTCATATTATAACTCATGGCTATCATTTAGCAAGATTTACAGACCAGCCACAAAAACCTACATGAAAGGGATAGAATTCCAGACTAAGCACACTCACAACTGAAATTGGAGTGTAATCTGTGCACCGAAAAGAAAAGCATGCAGAGCAGTTGCACCTGCAAAGACATTTCATCTATCAGTGCAAACAACTATAGGTGTATGCATCTACTATTTTGCATTTGCTATTTTTCAGGTAAAATGAGTAATTTGGGGAAAGGGGTCAGAAGACCTATTATATTTAGGTTTGAAAACTTGGCCCTAAGAATAAAGTCTGAAACACTATCTTTAGGGGAGAGGTGATGGTGCAAGTATTTCAGCAAACATAGTGGATCATCCATTGATCACAGAAGCTTTAGCCCTAGATGCACAAAGGGAAATGAAGGTGTTTCAATGCTCAACATCATGGCACATAATTTTTAGGCAACTAGAAAAAAAAACCACAGTAACACACTATGATTCACAAAGTCTGAGTTAGACACCTAAGTTCTCTATGCAATGACTGGGGAGAGACAGGAACCTTGGAATGTGGAGGAGATGGGTAGGGAAGAGAGAAGTGGAAAAAGAAGAGCACCTCCCTTGTAATTTTTAGCCCAGGGATACGGGTACTCATCTGGGATGCAGGAGAACGCCAGTGCAAGTCCCTGCTCCATCTGATTAGGAGAAGGGATTGGAATGGGGATATATTACCTCTGAGGTGCATGCCCTAGCCACTGGGCTATAAGATATTCTGAGGTGGTGCTTTCCTGTTGAAGCTGTTCTGCTTTGGATAAATAATTAAATAGTCATTATACCAGAGAGCGAGATAGAGCACAAATGTGCTATAGGCTGATGGTTAGCGCATTCACCCAGGATGTGGGGGATCCAGTCCCCCTGCTCCAATCACTCTTTCTTTAGTTATCCAAAATGGAAGAGCTTCAACAGGAGAAACTGAGGGAGCCTCACATGAAAATACCCCATAACTCAATGGCTAGGGCATACACCTTCTCAGCTAGAGCAGGGTCATGAACTGGGTGTCTCCCAGATCCCAGATGAGTACCTAACCACTGACTAAAAGTTATGAAAGAGGGTGTGATGATTGGCCTGTGTGCTGCCTTCCTGTTCTGATTCCTCCTTCCTGAACTCAGTGATCCTGTTTAAGGCTCTGTGTGTGTGCGCATAGAGTTGGTGTGGGCAGCTACTGATACATACCCGCTGTTTGGACGGGTTTTGTTTGTTAGACTCATAATAGAGAGCCTCCCTCCATGGGGGAGTGACTTTATTAATTACAATGTAAACTCACTCACTCCCCATCCATATCACAAATATATTACACCAGAGTCCGAAGATAGGATGAAGTCCCGATGGCCAGCGGGGGTCCGATCCAATCTTAAGGCATGGGGAGTCGGCACTACATGCTTCTTCAAAGTTGGGGCTCTGGTTTGATGTCAGAATCCAAAGTACAGATGTTTTGGTCCCGCTTTTATAGCCCGTTCCGTTGAGTCATCCATCTTGTTGCTGTGTTTACCTTTCTATGGCCTTGGCCTTGCACCCACACTTTCCAGCAAAAAGTTCCAGGCAGGCCACCATCACACTTCACTAGTTGTTGTTTTCAGCTATATGCACAAAAAAATCCCAGGCAGGCTGTCAGTTATTGTTTTCACACAATAGAACACAAGAGCAGGCAAAAAAGTCAACATTTCAAAAGCAAGTACAATTTATAAAATAAATTTGTGAATGTTTCTATCCATACTTGTTTTTTTGACTATTTCTAAAGTATTATTATCATAGAGACATAATTGGAGTCTAATGAATCTCTTTTCACTTATTTTATTGGTTGCCTATGAGCAATAATATCTGGAAATTCTTCAGGGTATTGTTTGTCCTCCTTATCATATTCTGTGCTTCAGGGTATCATTTGTCCTCCTTATCATATTCTGTGTTCAGACACTAAGGAAGAAGTATAACATCATGCTCCCTTTATATGGGTGATAGAATTGGGCAACATTATTCACTATCTAGTCACCAGTCAAGATCACTTTTCTTTTCTTCCTCTCCAATAGCTCCTTCTGAGTATTTGCCTTTGCTTACAGGTTTGAGTACTGTATGTGTTCTGACTTTTCTCAATCATTCTCTCATTCACCAAGGATGACATTTTATTGCCCAATTTCTATTTTTTATCTTAACTTAGTTATTTTGATTGTATAGTTCATTGTGTCCCCATTGGACACTTCGAGAAATAGCAAGGTCATGCTCAGATCCATGAGCATATATCATGAGAACCAATTGTTAATTTGGGCTACCTGATTTGCTTTTCTTCAAAGTACAATTTTAATAATTTTCGCGTACAGTTATTTGGCACTCAACACATTCACTCATGCATCCATGAGTAAACCACCCTTTCACAATGCACATTGTATGATATGCTAAATACATTTTCCCTTCTCAGATCATAGTTCTTGTGGGAATTATAATAATGTTGGGAATTATTAATATTGATATGAGAAACCACCAAACACCAAAGGTCAAATGGTATTTTATACAGTTGCTCTAAACAGCCTAAAAATAAGCAGTCACTACACCCAATACAGTAACAAAACATTTATAAGCATTTGATCAAGATACTTATTAATGGGGTAAACCAATGTGTGCTTTGACCCATGTTGGTCAGGTCCAACATGGTCAGGCAGGTATTAGCAATAAACCCATTCAGAGCTTACTTTTTATACTCTTTAACAAACAAGTGATTGCCCATTACTTACTTCAGCTAAAAAACAATTTGAGACAGTTGCACCCTGATTTCCAGTTTTAATCCAGATAAGATTTACAGTGTCCTTTCTCCTGAACATCTTTCCTCCCCTCCTTCTTGCTAACCAACAGTTTTTCTTTTGCCCCTGGGTTCACATAGGCTCTAAATTTTGAGGGAATACTGGTATGTGGGTTGGGAAGGGCCATTTTGATTCATTTTAAGACAGATTGCTTTTGTCTTCTTTAAAACCATCTGCAGTCACTCCATCAGTCAGAGGCCTTCTTTTTAGAAATTTCTCCTTATCTCATTAGTTATTCTTTGAACCAGACATCCTCCCTACTTCATTCCTTCTGGCCTTTTAACTCATTATTTTCCAGGTCTTTCTTCTACTTGCAAGTCACAGCTTTCTTTGCACCACATATATATTTCTTTAAACTAACCCTAATTCTTTAATTTTGTATTTATCTTACCGTTTTGTAAGTGTTTAAAGTGTCGCTCTACTCTAAAAAGGTGACCTGTCAAAAATTGCACTTCCTTTGTTAACAGACCTGCTCCCTATGATACATTCAGTTGAGTCACATTCAATAATACTACATATTTCAGGAAAGAATTATACAACATATTGACCTTTCTGAAGAAGAATGTGGCTCTGAAAAATTATTTGAAGTGGATATTGAATGTGTGAACAACAATATATTCACATCCACCTCCAATGACAAGATATAATTGCAGTTCAAAAGACAGATAACATCAACCTATGACTATCCAGAACTTGCAAAAGAGACTAGAAACGTAGAACAGATTTCTCAAGTGATGTCATGCTTCAATGGCATGAATGAGGACCATAGTAAAAACACTGCTTTGATGCAACAACTGAGAATGCTACTAGTCTTTCCTGGTAAAGGTGCTAAAGAATAGTGAGAAGTGACTCCAGGACATAAAGAGGATTGGTACATGGGCTCTTCCTCTCATGGTCAGACCAAAAAATATATATGATTTCACCAATCAAAAAGAGAAGTGATATGTGAGAAACAGGTGCTAGTCACTAATAATAGACTGCTGTCTAATATAGCAAAAAAATTCCAGACTTTCAAGACATCAAAGACACTGCAGGAATAATAAAATGATTGCAGAAAATGAACATATATAAGAAAAAATAAATATGCAACCTTGTACAAGCTATGCAACTATTCAATCATCTAATGGCTCCACCTGTTCTGGAATGAAGGAGACCAAAGTGATGCAGATGGTACAGGTGATATTTATCATATTTCTTGGGAGCAGTTCTTAACCAATTTCAAAATAAAGAGAGAGAGAGAGAGAGAGAGAGACAGAGAGAGAGAGAGAGAGAGAACTGTTGTTTTTACTTCCTGAAGAAAGAGGAGTGATATGAACATATGCGAGCGTGGAGAACACTCTACAGATGTCAAGACATTCAGCTATGTTGCCTGGGCATAGAAGTCTAACACAAATATTGGAGAGATATAAACATTGAAAAAGCAATCATCGGCATTCCAAGGCATTCAGATTTATTGCATTGCGTGGGTTTGGAGTTCACTATTAAAATTTATCACAAAACTAGATTTGCCCCCATTTCATAAGTAATGCTTAGATTAACTTCTTTCTCCCGAAAGAAAAGAAAGTATTGCCTTAGACAGATGCAGCTGCATTACATGGACTGGAATTAGATACTGAGGGGACAAAACCTGGCCAAAAACATCTCACACATCAAAGACACTCCAGGAATAATAAAATGACTGCACAAGGTGAGCATATTTCTAGGGGGAAATGATATTCAATTTCTACAAGCTAAGCAACCATTCAAAAGGCTAATGACCCTGATTGTTTTGGAGTGAGGGAGACCAAAGTTACGCGTATGGTAAAGAGATGTGCCTCTTCATATGGCCTGAGCTAAGTCTGCCGACTTCAAAACAAAAATGGGAGTGGCAAACAGTTGTATTCACTTCCTAATGCCTAAGAGAAGGAATGGAATGATATAAATATATTGGAAAAGAAACACTCATGAGTATGTCAAGGCATTCAACTTTACTGCTTTGGTATGAAGATTACTATCATAACAGAATACAAGCCTGATTGATGCTTCTTTCACAGATATGCGTGAAAGAGTTTCCAAAAAAAAAAAAAAACTTTTTACAACTGAATGTGTCAAGAGAGATATTGGCAATGCAATTGTCCTTTTTTTTGTCATTAAAAAAAGGACTATGAGAAAGGATTCCAAGTGCATGTTGACTCTGATAGAGAGGATTTCCAAATCCACATCCAATCACAACACAGAACTGCAGTACCAAAGAAAGACAATATAAGCCTATGGCTACTGTAATCTTTATAAAGAGGCTGAGGAAATAAGAAAGAACTGTTACTTGATTTTACACCTCATTGGAAGCAATTTAGACCATTTAAAATGTCTGCTTATAATGCAACAAAAGAGAATGCTAACATTCTTTCCTAATAAAGATGCTACTGAAAACTAAGGAGACATTTCAGTGCATAAAGAAGTGTTGCATGAGAGCTCTTAATCTCCATGTGAAAAAAAATTAATTCAGAATCAGAAACTGGATGTGAGGAGACATGCTCTGTACTAGTAATGGACTGATAACCAGTTAAAAAAAAAGTGGCCACAGACTTTTCAGACATCAAATATACTCCAGGAGCAATAAGACAATTGTTGGTCATGAGCATTATAGCTAACCTTCTAAAAGCATGTCAAGCATTCAGATTTATTGCATGGGTATGGAGTTCACTGTCAAAATCAGAGTACAAGCTATGACTGGCTTTTCTAACATAAAAAAGCTTGAACAAACTTCTGCTTTAAAAATAATAATAAAAATAATATTGCCTTTGACAAGAATATATCCACTGCATCACGCATGTCCACATGCTTGTTGAACCCCTCAGAGAATTCTAATAAATTGGCGAGGCATGATTTCCCTTTACAAAAATCATATTGACTCTTCCCCAAGAAATCAAGTGTCTGATAATTCTGTTCTTTACTATAGTTTCCACCAATTTACCTATTACTGAAGTTAGGCTTACCATCCTGTAAATGCCAGGATTACATCTGGAGCCTTTTTTAAAAATTGGCATCACATTAGCTTTCCTCCTCTAGTAAAAAAGCTGATTTAAATGATAGGTTACGTACCACAGTTAGTAGTTCTGCAATTTCACATTTGAATTTCTTCAGAGATCTTGGTGGGTATCATCTGTTCCTGGTGACTTATTACTGTTTAATTTATCAATTTGTTCCACAACCTCCTTTAATGACACCTCAATTTGGGACAGTTCCTCAGATTTGTCATTTAAAAAGAATGGCTCAGGTATAGGAATCTACCTCATATCCTCAGCCGTGAAGACCGAAGTATTCATTTAGTTTCTCTGCAATAACCATATCTTCCTTGAGTGCTTCTTTAGCATCTCTATCATCCAGTGGCCCCACTGGTTGTTTAGCAGGTTTGATGCTTCTGATGTACATACAAGTTTTTTTGCTGTTACTTTCTTAATCTTTAGCTAGCTGTTCTTCAAATTCTTTTTTGGCCTTCCTAATTATATTTTTATACTTCACTTGCCAGAGTTTATGCTCCTTTCTATTTTCCTCATTAGGATTTAACTTCCACTTTTTAAAAGATGGTTTTTTGCTTCTAACTGCTTCTTTTATTTTGTTGTTGTGGCACTGTAAGGACTTTTTGGTCCTCTCACTATGGTTTTTAATTTGAATTATACATTTAAATTGAGGCTCTGTTATGGTGTCTTTAAAAAGTGTCCATACAGTTTGCAGGGATTTCACTTTTGGCACTGTACCTGAAGATGGAAGAGGTGCTTGTCTCGTAGTCCAATCTGTGGACACACACTTCTTAACCAACTTCAAAGTGAAAGGGAAAATGAAACCAGTTGCCTGAATTTCGTGAGACCAAACAGAAAAACAGGAGTGCCATGAATATATAGAAAATACAAAAGCTGCACTTCTCAACGTGCAAGGCAGTCAGCTTTATTGCATGGGTATGGAGTTCACCGTCAAAACTGATCACAAGCCTTGATTGGCTCTCCCATCATAGAAATGTGTGGATGAACTTCTCTCTAATAATATATTGCCTTAGACACCCGCACTTTATAACAATAGTGTGTGTGCCGGCATTGGTTCTAGCACCAGTAATTGCCCTTTTTAAAGAAAATTATGGTCCTTAAAAAAAGAGTGCAAGTGTATGCTGTGTCTTTGACTGAGACTACCCCAAATCTACAGAAATGCAGATCCAAAGACAGACATCAACCTGTGACTTCCAGATTTTGCCAAGGTGGCTGGGGTACAGTACAGAACTGTCCATGGATTTTATATCTCATAAGAAGGAATGTACTCATGGTAAAAGGACCACTTCTCTCTTTCCTAATAAAGTCTCTACTAGATACTGAAGAGAGACTGCAGTGCTTGAAGAAATCTGTTATATGGGCTTTTCATCTATTGTGGAAAATAACATGATTACCCGAAAGAGAAATTAAAAAAAAATTAATAGTAATGTACTTGGATGTGAGTGAGAAAATTCATCACTATCCTTGTACATGTTACAGAATCACTCAGAGAGCTAACAACTCCACTGGTTCTGACATGATACAAGATGCAAAAGTTGGTAGCAGCAAATTCCTCATCATGTCCAGAAGACGTTTTTTACTTAACTTCCACAAAGCAAGGGAGTAGAAATAGGTTGTCCTGACTTCTTGAGTTCTTACAGAAGTAAATAAGCGTTATGTGCACAATGGGGAAAAACTGCATCTGGACATGGGCATGCCTTTAGCCTTACTGGATGACTATGAAGTTCACTATGAAACTAAGCACAAGACTTACTTGGACATTTAGAATGAAAATGCTACTTGGGTGAACCTTTTGCCTACAGTACAAAAATTTCATCTTGGATACCGGCACTTTGTGTAGAAAAGTAGCACATGTGCCAAGAGAGAAACTGACAAGCACAATATCCATCTCTAGTCCTGTACTTCTGAAGTCTTTGTCAGGAGTTTGAGAACTGTGCCTGTGTGCATGTTTGCTGCGTTACAGAGAATATTCCAAAATCAAACCAGTAAGAGTACTACCACATCACTGAGAGTTTTGAATCATTGAGAGTGTCAGAGGTGGTGCTGAAAATTTACAAAGGTCACAAATATATAAGCAAGTTCCTAAAGTATCATCACCGCTTACTTGTTGGATGCAAATTTGGCTGATTTTTCTAAAGACTTTGATCTAAAACACATGACCATTGTTCCTCAGGAAATGGACAAATTAATGAGAATATTGAAACACTTCTAAAAGTGTCAAGAGAGCCCAAACAACATTATTAGAATATTATCTGATTTTTGTGGCATGTAGCACTCTAGCAGAACTCTTTGTGGGAACAAGTCTGTACTCTTTCATAAGTGGCTTCCAAACACTTTCAGTGTAAGTGGCCAAAATTGGCATCCTTCAAACAGAAAGATGCGGAAATAAAATATCAAAGACCCAACTACACTATCATCCACACAGGTAAACAGAGTCCTGGAGCCTCAGGCAAACAAGTTTCCAAAAGTTCAATATATTTAAACAAACTTAGTTATGTGGACTCCTGGCTTAAATTATATCCTCAAACTTGACTGTAGAAGAGAAGGGAGAGAAGAAAAGGAAAGATGGATAACCTAAAGTGGCCTAATTTTAGTTCAGTATTTTGAAAAGAACGAGGAACTTGTGAGAGTCAGATGTCAGAGAAGTTCTTCAGCTGTAGGATTGTTTCATAATGTATAATATGGGTATTGTAATATGGGATATATTTATTTAATATTTAATTTCTTAAAGTCTGGGATCCTCAGCTGGAGTTCAGAGAAGACAATGAACTGTGCCCTCAAGCCAGGGAGTAAGGTTTGGGGATTTTATTACCGTCTTCCCATTAAACCTGTGGAGGGTTTAATCTTATCCTACTTGTGAGTCTTTTGGAGCTGTACTGAACGCAGTCAGCCAAGTTGCTAACTGCTGTACAGAAGATATGATCGTCACAGGTCATCAAGGCCCCTAATAAAGTGTGCGTAGCAACAGGAGACTAATTTTTACATTTGCTATTTCAGGTCACAAGACTGGGAAAATTCACAGGTATTATCCGTGTGGGCACCAGTGACTCTGAGAATAGTGTTTTACCCTGTTATATTTATCTCCTGTTTAATATAATTACTGTGTAGAATATATTGTATGTGTTTATGTTATTTCTTGGCAGTCTCCAACTATCTAGTAAGTAAGTGGGGGGTTACCCTGTGGTAAGAACTTTCCTCTCAAGCTGTCTCCATGACCCTTCCAGGAAGGAGCTAGAGGCG
This sequence comes from Emydura macquarii macquarii, assembly GCF_026122565.2. NCBI lineage: Eukaryota > Metazoa > Chordata > Testudines > Chelidae > Emydura > Emydura macquarii. The sequence continues at coordinate 11,526,789 of NW_027130455.1, forward strand.
TGGAGGCACGGCCAAATACAGTCATATGGGAAGACAATAAAGAAGTTACACCCTGCTGAGTGGGAGAAGGGATCCAGAAGAACCTAGGCCTGTCCATCTAAACCTGTAAAGAGACTGGCGCTAATAGAAGTAACCGGGTGGATATGGTGCACTACATTCCATTCCTTCAAACATGTGGCATCCCAGAGAACACTGTTTTTTTTTTTCCCTATACAGTAACCCTAAAGTTATATAGGAATGTCTATATGAAATAGACATTTTAGAGGATTATCACGTTTTATTGGTGCAGTGACCCCAAAGGATCCAAGGTTTAGCTAGAAGTCCTTTGTAGCAAAGTACTCCAGCATTTTGTCAGTCTCTGACCAACACTCCAGTTAGACACTGGGGCTTTAGACTTTGTTGTCACTTTATTCTCTAAGGATATAAGTCAAATCTTTATTTTGATCAAACAGCAGTCAACTCTGGCCTCTTGTTAAAATAGACAAGTGTCCCTGAAAGGAATAGCAGCAACTCACTCATAGAAATTTCCTATTTCCCTCCCAAATTCTACTCTGGTGCTTGTCTACAGCAACAGACGAAGTGGGTTTCTGCCCACAAAAGCTTATTCCCAAATAAATTTGTTTGTCTTTAAGGTGCCACAGTAACCTTTGAGAAGTTGGTTCATGAATCTCTACAATATTAGCCAGAGGCTGGATGCACAGAAGAAGTTAAGTGACTAGAAAATCAGAGAAACACACTTCACACGAAAGCTTATGCCCAAATACATTTGTTAGTCTTTAAGGTGCCACAGAACTCTCACTGTTTTGCTGAAAACAGACTAACATGGCTACCCCTCTGGAACTCATCAAAGGTTACTATTTCTTTAGAAGGTCTCCATTTTTGGGCATCCAAAAAGACACACTTGAAGTCTGATATTCCGAAAGTGCCGAGCATCATCTTTTGAAAAACAGGACCCTTTCAGACATTTCAAGAGAGCACCTACAAATTTGGGCTAAAATCACTAGCCACTTTTGAAAATGTAGGCTCCTGCTCATAGTTCTGGAGGTCTTGGTTTAATCCCCTGTGATCAAGATGACAGGCATTAAATTTGCACAACACTAAGCACACTGTTGTTACTTACTAAACAACATTTAGTAGTTCAAGCTCAAGAATTGGTTTATGTGTTTAATAGCTATATACAGTGTCTGTTCAAGTGAAATTGTGCATACAGAACAGATGGTAAATACAGCATCAGAAATGCTGTATTTTATATCATTAAGCCTTTACAGTAAAGATGGGGTTCACAAGACAAGGTTCAGTTTTCTTTACAAACATTTCTGCTTAAAATTTGTAAATTTTGGAATCAAAAGGGCTCTGCAATCATTTTATGGGCCACAGATTTAGATCTCAGTTGAGAGTGACTACAATCAGCCAAGACAAGGTTTGATTTATAGTTTGTTATAAAAATGAATGTTAGAGGTTGAGAAAAATGTTGTCAAATTTTATGTTAAGACTGTTAACAAGTTGTCAAATGAAAAGGACCATGCCTTGCACCTGTAAGTCACCAATGCAAATTCTGCCCTGTTCAGCATGGAGAGCTGTTCAGTGGCCAATGGCAAACGAATTGGCTCCTCTGGAGGTGGTCCTAACAGTCAGATGTCTCCACCATAAAATGCACTATTTGGCGCATTTACTGGCAGTTTCAGCAGAAAATTCACTTTGCAATTGTTCATGATTGCAAACTACATCTGGTACATCATGGAAATTAAAGCAGCTGGGAGACATCTTTTTAAAATTTTCACAAATAGACTGATTAGGCAGTCTCTTGAAAAAACAGATCTTGGATTCATGGACCATGATGCGGTCTATGATAAGAGGAAATTGCTTGAATGTATCTGTATCTGATAGCTAGAAAGGATGCCAAAACTCCTAGGGTAAAAAATAATCTGGGGCCTGATTTGGCAAATCCCTAAACATACAAGTAGTTTCTACTTACGTGAGTATTCTACTGGAGCCAAATGAGTTAGGGTTTGCAGGACTGAGTACCAGTGCCCAGGCTTCTTTTCTTCCTTTCAGATTAAAAGTCCTCCAGATAAAAATTACATGGATTACGCTTTGTCCATGAAAAAACCCCAAAACATCACCTACATTTATCTGCAAATTATTCACACTTTAAAAATCACCCTGCAATCCACTCCTTGCTTTTTGCAGACATTGCTATTCCCATTTTTAATGTTATAATAGCAATGTTAGATGTGCATTACATTAAAGCATTCTATGTATTTCACACCAAGTGTACAAATATAAACAGATGCAGATCGGAATACATCAAATGATATCTGATTACTATTCCAATTCAAACAAAATTCATTCAGGGGCAGCATTTTCTGTAACTAGTCCCTAGATAATGCTGTGTCTACTGATTAGAACTAGACATACTGATATTTCAAAATGGAATTGGACCAAAGCTGAAATTACTCATGAAAATACAGAAAATCTTTGATTCAGGAGTATAGAAACACATTCTTTCGACTTAATCATTTACATGCAGTTAGTTAGAACTTTTATATTATATTAAAATATTAAATATATAATATATAATTTCAAATGCATTAATTTAATATAATATAAAATAAAAGTCAAAAGGAAACAAAATGATAATGTAAAAAAACAATATTACCTTATCAAAACATAATGTTTTGCAATTATCAAAATGAAATGAGAAAACGAAAACAGTTCATTTTGACTTTTCCCATGAAAAACAACATCACACTCCCACAAGATGTCAATTTTGACAAAACTGCATTTTCTGAAAGAAAATGTTGTGAAAAAATTTTCAGCCAGCTATACTATTGACCAGTACTGGATGTGGGACAAAAGATTGCACCTTAAAAACCAAAGGGAAATTAGGACTACAACTACTGCTAAAATGAACACTTCTATGGCCAAGGTTTCAAAATTGAATGTTGCGACATTGATTCAGTGTTTCTCTGATCACACCAAGCATGCTTTGCTGTATGCAGTAGGTATGATGAAAGGATTGAGCCTGTATTGGATCATCTTCAATATGAAGCATCTCTAAGAAGTGCAGCAGAAACATTCTTGAGAGCGTTCAGGAACAAAGGATTTAATAGTGACATGAAATGTGTTTCTACACTAATTCTTCAGATAGAAGAATCAATAAAGGAAACAGATTAAATAGATTAGAGTAGCCCACACCAGAACTGCGATTGAGATATAATAGACAAGGTGATAATAACTCACTTGCATCAAACAGTGTAATCTTAATTGGATGTGACATTATTATTCAAGAATAAAATGTCTTATTTCAGATTGCACCTCCATTCTGTGTTTGCCATATCCTACTATGCATCAACTCTTCTGAATTTTGGTTGTTGCTTTCTGTATATTTTATAGAAACAAAGTAGCACTACAGGCCAGAACCTCAATTGGCATAAATCAGTGTAGCTTCCTGGAAATCAGTGGGGCTACGCCAATTTACAACAGCTGAGAATCTAAATTAATTTAAGTTAAGTTTAAGTTTAAATTAATGTTTATTGACATTTTAAGTTAATGCTTATTGACATTATTTTTAAAATAAAGTTTTGTTTTCATACATTTTGTTTCATACAGTGTCCAAAAATACATGAGATAATGTATGTATACTAAATGCATATATAAGAGGAGAATGTACATGTTATTAGCTATAGTTTCCCATACCATATAGTAGTGATATCCATGTGATAAGTTGTGGACTTATGTAATAAACATTCATTAAACATATTTGATATCTTCAGTTTTATTCTGACCCACTTTTCTATCTACATCCAGACTGCCACTTCATTCCAAACCTGTGATCAGCTTAACAAAAAATTGTAGAAGAAATGTTTCCATCCACCCCCCCAAAAAAGAACCTGCTTCTACTGTTCTTATTTGATTTTTTTTTATCAGGTACTTGGATGGTAAAGAGATTTATCCAAATTATGAAAGGAAGATTTGCTGCCTGGAATAATGGGGAAACAGAAAGCTCTTTCAGATCAATGCTGTCACTTCCTATATGTGTGCAAAGTGCATTGAAGGCATTCTGGAAATACGAATAAATAATAATAATTTCCTGGTTTTGTGAAGGACCCTGATTTAGCGGGAAATAGTTATTTGAAGATTCACATGCATTATAGCTCTCTCCCAGACCTGATATAATTTGAATGATCTGAGAGGTGAATTTTACAAATAGAGGAGAAGTCAGTTCACCTACAGGTTAATACACATTTGTAACAGGATAGGAAACAACCTATGCCTTCAAATTCAGAAAATGGCTGGGTATCACAGCTTGCACTAGGGGTGAGAACTAATTTAGACCATGTCTCTCAATTCCTGCCATAGAACACCAGTTTTAAATCTCCTCCATTGGATTCAGATTAATGCTAAAATTGATTTCCAAGTCTTGCTGATACAATTTATAAAGACCTCATCTTAAATAATCATAATACACTTCATAACTTATTTATTTACAGTGATAGACACAGCTAATTCATTAATCAAGTCATCAGACCATGTGTTACTGTAAGTTTCCATCGATGGGTCATCTTCTCATACAGCATCTATCACAATTCTTACTTGGCCTTCTGGATAATTCTGTAGTATAAACAATGACACCATTGTCTTATATTGCCATCACTATATAGCTACCTAGCAGCTATTGCAAGACAGTGTGCTTTGCTTCGCATTAACCCAGTAAATAATTATAAAGCTTTACATTTATCCTCAGATGCAAAGCACTATTACAAAGACCCAATTGCATTGACATCAATGAGATTTTTTAATTTTCAGAGCATTTTCAGTCAATTTGACCTTGGTTGAAGTCTAAAACTAGGTTTCCCAGTCGAGACAGTAAAACTTCAATGGGTGGGTGGTAAATCTATACAGACTTTCACTATAAAGATGAAAGTGTTTATATGGAATCTAAAAGAAAACATACTTGCAATTTCTAACTTCTAAACAGTTTTACAAAAAATCCTAGTTTAACAATAACTTTGAGTCTTTCATATCTTTAAGACCTGTGAAATCTAGCAGCAACAGCTTACACATATTACATGTTACCCTAGAGAATGTAATATGTAGGAGCTGAGATTTGCTGAAGGTGTTAGAAACACCCTCTCTTTGTTTCCCTCATTTTAACTTTTTATAATTTTAATAAAATTTCAGCAAGATAGAGGTTCAAAACAATGTACCTAATCAGCAGTGCATAAGCTGCTAGTGAAATTTGACGAAAGAAGAGACAGAAAACGAGTCAAAGCTTAGATGAAATTGCTATTTAACTTTCTTACTCTGTGTGGAAAAAGCTTGAAAAGGTCATTTCCAAGAGCTATATATCTCAAAACTCCCATGCAGTCTGTTCCAGGGGTTAAGGATGGCAAGTAGATTTTCTGTATATGAACCATATTATTCCCTAGATCCTTAACTCGAAAGGCCAAAGGAGCATAGCTATAGAGGCATCAGTACAAACAGGAGTGATTCATTTCATCTCACGAAGCAACTGAGATCTTAACAAGTGTCTCTTACAGGAAGTATTTACAAATTAGTGTCTTTGTTCTGTTTGCATCATGGAAAGGTAGGAAATAGTCATCCTTCCATTTGATAAAAAGTACAGCCATTATTTTTTCAAATGTAGCATTCTGAACTATGGGGCAGATTTCTAGGCGAAGCCATGGGTACTTACTATACAGTGTTTACTCAGACAGTGTTTATTCCTAATGCGGTCCATAGGCCAAGTCTTGTGTTCTGCATGAACATGCTGCAGTTACCAGCACTCTCTTTCCATCAATTTTTTGGTGATAACTGTCACCGAAATCTTAGTGGTCAGCCAAGTTCAAAACCATGAATAGCTCATTTCAAGGTAATGGGTTCCTGATGTGTTGTATATGCTTTTTTGGGGGGGGTGTCACTTACCTTCTAGGGGCCTTCAAGGAACCATGTTACTTGACTTCTGGGATCCCACACAAAGCTAATTGGAAGGGAGCTCTTTAAAATTTTTCAGAAGATTTGTCAGAAGATGCTTATTGTGTTTGCACCCATAAAACTGAAAAATGAGCTATTTTAAAATGTTTACTTTTTGTACCATCTGTGCACCCTCCTTATTGTATCTTGTATAAACAGGCATATTTTACATGGCCTTCAGACTTAGTTACCACCCTCATGAGACAAACAGCTGTTCTCTTAAAAAAAAATTCCATGCTGGAATGCAAATCCTAATCCTGTCCTCGGAAGTAAAAATTTCCCTTAATATTCAATTCCCAAGTCTCACAAACGCCAATATTTTTCTAAACATCTAAAGGATTTTTTTTAAAAAGACACACAATTACCACTGTGTTTTCAATGGAGGGTAAATATCCTATCACTGCAAAAGAGAAGTCTGATCACTTTCTTAACCGAGAACACCTCTTCTGGAAACTGTGAGAGGTAGATGAAACCTTGAGCTGCATTTGTGAAAAGATAAAGGAAAAGAAACACCAGCAAAAAATTACACAATTGCCGGATTTCTGTAGGAATCACCCCCACTGCTAAATTCACACATATAATAGCATCCCACAGCAGTGTGAAATGAAATGAAGCATTTATGAGTAACAGGGCAGTTAATTTCATGGAGGATAGGGACAGATTTGCGACAATTCTCTAATAAACAAAGGCACTGGAAGTGCTTTCCCCACTGTTTACTGTACATAAAAGTGCCTAGCACTGCTGGCAGTATATATAGTATTAGGACTGAAGCCAAGAAGGAATGAATTAAACTTTTGGGGGCTGGACAATCTAGATTGCCCAAATTCTCTTGACATTTCTCTTTAAAAATAAACAGTGGATGCAGTGAATTGAGTTATCCTGTTATCTGTATATCTTTTTGTATCATTTCTCCTTTATTACCTCTCCTAGAAGCAATTACAAGTTCATTTTTGTAGTTGTGTTTTTCAGTGTCTGATTCCAGAATAATAGTAGTTTCATATTAGACAAAAAAATTACCATCTGGCTGGCCGAGATTCTGAGGGCTTTACAATCAACTATATGGCATTGCTCTGTTTATCTATCAGAATGTAACATGATGACTTTTGAATGCCATATCTGATCAATTCCAAAATTTCACAAACATGTATAGCAGGGGTGGCTAAACTGTGGCTTGGGAGTCACATGTGGCTCTTTTACAATTAAAGTGCAGCTTGCGAAGCCCCCTACGCCCCCACCCCATGCTCTGCCTACCAGACTGGGGTGGGGAGTTTGGGACTTCTGCCCTGCAGTGGGATGGTAGGGCTAGAGGCTTCTGCCCAGCAGGAAGCACCTGCCAGGACTCAGGCTTCAGCCCCACGGTGGGGTGTCACTGAAGTCAGTTCGAGTTTTGTCATTGACTCTGATGGGAGCTGTTGAGTAAACGTGTACTATTTTGAAAAAATCCCAGTCCCGATCAGAGGGCAGTTTCTTCATCATCATGGTGAGGGTCTACTCAGTATACTTGATATACAATTCAAACAAAAGTACTCAAATCTTTGCAAGAGGCACATTGAGAAAAGTTAAATGTTTTTTGAATGCTCTTGTAATTAGCAAATGGATAAAGAAAAATTAAGGAGACAACATGATTGGAGTCTCCCCCATCAAGTTGTTACTGTAGCTTTTATTTCTCTTATTGTATTTTCAGAAGAGATTCTAATACGGGATTTGCTTCCTATCAAGAGAACACCTGAATAGAGTAATGCTTGTACATGGTGCTTATATCTCATAATGCTGTCTATTCAGACAGATTTGGACCTGGATTAAAAAAAAAACCCACATTTTTTTTTTTATTTAAGGCTGATATGGGGACCTTGAAAAATAACAGCATGATTCTCATTTATTTTCTTCTCAGAAAACCTGTTTTCTTCCAAGAATTAAAAAAAAAAAAAAAAAAAAAGGCTCAGTCCTTCAGGTTGTGTTGCTGTATTCTAGATTTATCAAATGCAATACTTGCTCTTTTTTGTTACCAGGCAATGCAAAAATTTAAGTGACCCAGCAGTCAAGATTTCCCACTGTGGCAAAAACAATTTGGTAATTGTCCTGTGAATTAGGGAAGTGAACTTTGGTAGGATTCTTGAATTGGGTATTTTCTTGGGTGATGATGTGGAAATAATAGATTTAATGAGACCTGTGTAACGATGTGGAATACAATTTCATTCTTGAATAAATTTCACCATCTTTTCTAACTACACAATGGATTAACATAAAGAATCAAGCAGGGAACAAGCAGGAGAACCTGCTGCTAAAGACAAATAGGGTAAGGCCAGATTTGCATTGCAGCAGATTTTGTGCAGTACAACAAAGAAAGACAAATAGAAGGAAAGGAATGGTGGTTATAGACAGAAAGGATTGAATTTTTAACAGTCCCAAAGAATTCACCCGCGCATTCAACTCTCTGTCCCCTCTTATCCCCCCACACACCCTCCCTCAATTGCCAATAACGAGAATTGCTTCATTAAATCTCTCAGCACCCCACTGAAAAAACTATATCTCAACATGTGCAGTAATAGTTAGGCATTATGTTTTTAGAAATCCTTTCCCCCGAGAGTGGCTCTACTTTAATTACACAGTGCCTATGTGTGGTGAAAGGCAAGGGATTAAGAATCACAGATTGCCCTCTACGGTTATCTCTGACATACTGCAACATGGTTACCACATGATTGCAGTCTGTGAGCCATGCATTAGTCATTCCAGTGCAATCAAAAGGCTCAGTGATACATTTTAATAGACAAACGAAAGACTAGAGCATGCCTGTTAGGGCATGCACAGCCCAACATTAGGGCACAGCTACACAGGCCCAGAGAGGAGCACTTAGCCGCCCTGAGCTCCCCTGTGTATAGGGCCACTTCTATACTCCTTCCTGGTGTTACAGTCTGCCCTTCCCTGTAAACTGGATCTGTTCCATCTGCCAGGTCCCCTGCCTTTTCCCTCAATCACCTCTGGGGCTGTGTCTGCCCCCCAACAGAACTGAGACTAGGCAGTCTGCTCTCGCTGAGTAGGGACTGCAATTCTTTCCTGACTTTTAATGGACTATGCAAACTGATGGGTGGGGGCAAGGAAGGGGCTGCCTTCATGCATCCTATCTCCCTTCTGCTATATACCTCGGAAAGATCGGGCAGAATCTGTTCCAAACAAGTTGAGGTTTGTCAGGTGTAAGTTGTTGTACTTTGTATAGGAGGTTGTGTTACACAGCGTCACCTCTAAGGCAAGCGAAAACGTGTGAAGTTGCTAAAGAAGGAAACTAGAGGAGTGAAGAGGAAGACAGATGAATACCTTAGCCAGAATTTGGTTAGAGGAATAGCCAAAATAGTGCCCGACATGGGCAAACATTTAAAAAATATTAGCTGGCGGATTTAAGCACAGTGCAACTTCAGGTTCCTCACAGTAGAGATGGCTCCGGGGTCTGAGGCAAGGTGGTGGAATTTTAGCGGAGACAGCTCTTGTTACCATCCAGTTTCATAGCATCTGAATTGATTTTTAAAAAATTACAATCGAGTAGGGTGACCAGATAGCAAGTGTGAAAAATCAGGATGGGGGTAGGGGATAATAGGCACCTATGTAAGAAAAAGCCCCGAATATTGGGACTGTCCCTATAAAATCAGGATATCTGGTCACCCTACAGGACAGCAAAAGAATTAAAGGGACAAGTCAATCCTGATGTAAACAGGTATAAATCCATTGACCTCATCAAAATTGACTCCATTGAACTCAGACAAGTTCCGTTCACTTAAATGAGATCTGAATTTGGCCAGAGGAACCTGGGATGGGCAGAAAAAGGGGGAGAATCTCAAGAGATAATATATAGATTTTGGTGTCATTTGCAAAGAAGTCATTCAGAAGGGTGGATTCAAATTCTGAGATGAAGAATGGGTTCTTTTTTCATAACAGAATGGAAATTATAAAGATATTGGTGAACTATCCAGCCATCTATCCTACACATCTCATGGTAGTATCAGAGCAGCATTGCACCGATGCACACTTGGGGTCTTAGTGTGATGGGATGTACAAACCCTGTGCTTCTGGAGAACAGAGAAGTGGATAATACAAGCCTGGCAGGAGGCAGGAAGTGGACCGTCTGAGTTTATTTTTAACTCCACAGATGTGATGTTAGCATATGTTCGCTAACATGTTTTAAAAGTTTAGTGTGAACTAGGCCACGCTTCCATGCTAAAGTGGTAAGTTAAACACACAGGAGGGAGTCCTAGCTTTAACTCAAGCAATTTAGTATGTGCTGAAGGCACCATACCTTGTCTAGACAGACAAGACTTTTAAGACATGTTAGTCAACATGGGCTAATATCACCTTTACATCTGAGTCTAGGCAAGGCCAAAGAGGGCGTCCTTCAGAGCACAGATGCTCTGAAAGCAGCAAGAAGGAACCTGAGGAAGGTGCTGAGGGCTCTCAAGCCAAAAAAACCTAGCTAAGGGAAGAAATTCTCCGTGTGGACAGACCAGTTTTCTGACTCATGATGTGCTTCTCTGGGCACCAGATGAAGATGGGCTGGGCTGCATTACAAGAGAATGTGCACTCTTCTCCTCTGAACTTGGAAGTCGTCATATTGGACAGGGCAGAGAAGTGATTTGAGGACAGCACATCAGAACGGTTCTTGGTGCGGCTATTCAAGCGTCCCAGGATCGTAAGACTTGGGGACTCTGCCAAGGCAAACAACAGCAGTAGGAAACCCGCATTCTTTGGAAGCCTAATAGGATAGATTCTCTAAAAGGGATTCCCCACCCTCACCCTACCCCCACGTAAAGTTGGATGGAAATAGGAGGACTCCATCCTTGCACTCTGAACAAAACTTAATCTCTAGTTAAAAATTTGTGAGTGCAGATTTGTGAGTCTATATTTATATGCAACAAGGCAATGGACTTTTAAAATAAAACCTTCCTTCCCACTAGCACCAGCTGCTGAGTTTTCCTTGACATCCTTCCTTGTGCATCTCAGTGCATGTTCAACAGTTGATCTCAACAGGGGAGGGTGGGAGGAAGAGAGACAGAGAGCAATCCATCAGCAAGTAGTCTGACTGAATTAATAGTTCACCTCCAGGCCATAAGGTTCTTTTCAGTCTCAGTTCAGGAGATAAGGTTGTAGACCTGCACTATATGGGACACTGGCCATGTGATGGATATCTTAGCATTCTGTGCTGCTCACAAATCTTTAATTGTATCAGTGATCAAACTCCAATAGAAGAATGTCTATTCTTCCCTTAAGAAATTTTTCTCTTTGATTATTATCTTCTGCCAGGGCAAGTATTAATGTGATCATGCAGACGACAATCCCTGAACAGCTTTTATAGTTCTCTGAGTCCCATTGTGGCAAATTAGTGGTATACTGTGTAGCAGAATCAAATCAGCCCTTTCAGTGTAATGAATGCCTTTTCTATGCCTGTGGGGGTTTGCACCAGGAAGTAGCAGCTCCAGTACTTGCACTATAAGACTCTCCGAATAGCTGTCAGTAGTGAGGGCAGAAATATTGTTTTCTCTAGCCAGTAGTGGGCAAGACCAACATGAGTTGCTGTTACGAACATGTTAATTCAACGAAGCATCAAAATGCGGATCTCTCAGATCTCTAGTGGCCTGAGAGTATGAGCTGTGATTTAAGTAAATCATAGCAGCTGTCCATAGCATTACACTTGCAAAGCAGCAATTAAGCTCTTCAGGAAATATTGCTTTGTGTCCGATATTGCAAACTGAAATTAGAATTGAAAATTCTACTGGACGTTGTGGGGTCTTGTCCTGGGGTGGATAGACTCCATGCTGAACTGGCAACCAAAGAGTTAATTCAGCATCTACACCCCCCCCCCCCCCGCCCCCCCAGCACTGATTGGAAGCCTCACAGCAGCTGGGAGAATAAAAGCTGAGAAACAGAGCTGTGAGGTAGATTCCAGAGAAGCAAGCAGGCTGGAGAAGGAAAGCTCTGCCAGCTGGTGAGAAGCTACAGTGACAGAACCCTAGAGAAGGGTGACTGGATCTAAAGGCTGGAGAAGCCTACAGAACTAAGGGAGGTTTACAGGTCCTGAGCTAGAACCCAGTTGAGTGGGTGGGCCTGGGCTTCCCTACTGATCCCTCAGCAGAGATTTAAGAACCAAAGGAGTCTCCACACCCATTGAGGATCAGGATCAGCTAACCTCACAAAGTATAAGGTGAAACCTGTACATCCCAATTGGACTGAAAATAACACCATTCAGAGCCCTGAACAGGACTACCGTAGAAATTTAGGCAAGAAGGGTTGGCTGACTGCTGCACCAAAGCAAGCAGACTGTGCAAAGCTCTGTCTGATAAAGGGGGCTCAGTCACATCAGCACACCATCTCACAGGTCTACAAGACCATTCTTCTGTAAATATGTGGTCTACTCAGTGGAAAAGTTTAGCAACCTCTGGCTAGACAATATGCCTTTGAATAGTTCTTCTTTTATTGAAAAATCATTAAAACAATGTCAGAAAAGAGAACCATAAAAAACCTTAGCCAGTTTTTATAGCTTCTTTAAGATAATTCATTAACACTCTTCAAATAAAACAATTTAACAGTCCAGGCACATGACTTTTATGAACAACTTAAATCCAATAGCTTACAGTTATTAACATATACCATCAGAGGACATCAGATAAGGCTATTTCCATGCTCTCAGTTTTGTGGTCCTTGCACACAGTGGTTCTGGTTCTGATTTCACTCACATAACTCCCAATAAAGTCAGCTGAGCGACACTCATGTAAAACCAGAACTGACAAAGAGTCATACAATATAGGCCAATAACTGGAAGCATACAGAGAAACACCATTGCAATGCTTCTGAATGAAATTCATTCTTCTCCTGCTGTTATTGAAACAAAGCCATTTTCTTTCCAGTTTGTCTGCTGCTGAATTATAAGGTTCAAGATAGATAATAATCCATTTAATCTTCAGAGCATTTTAGATGTTGCCAAGTTAAACAGTCATTAGTTCCCTACAAAGTAGGTACAGTCAGTACAGTTCACGGAGCAGAAATTCAGGTTATAATTTGTATTTGTATTAAAATCTGCTAATTTCAGATTGAGTTCTGAAAAAATAAGGCTCATCTAGCTACACTATTTGTACAAGTAAGTCTTTTAAAGACAGCTTGAATATATAAAAGATTAGATGAGAAACTAACAAATTAAATTTCACAATTTTAAATGTAAAAGATTTCATCTGAGGTGAGATTCTTCATGCTCATTCCCTATTGTCTCTTTGTAAATGGGGAGACACAGTAAGCGATTAAGGCCTCCAACTCTGCTGAACACATCGAAGTACATGAGTAGTCTCACTGAAGTCCATGGGATTTCTCACATGCTTAAAGGTGTAAAAGATCAGGGCTTAAGCCCAAGGTCATAAAAACCAATGTCACTGACAGGATTTTCCAGCTCCCAGTCCTGCACTTGACTTCAAACCTGGGTAAAGTATGAATTAGCCCTGGGTTTATTTATGTGGAATAAATGCCTTACTATGTTATGCCTCCCAATGCTAGTGAAATCTTGCACCAAGATTCCCCTGGACTTCAACGGGGCCAGGACCTCACCCAGTTATTTTACTTTGCATACTTGCAAGTAAAGCATATTTAAACCAAGATTCTTGCCATATGGCATGATCATAATTGTTAAATTACTGCATAACATCTCATGTACTAAGCAGCAGTTCCCAACAACACTACCCCCTTTTTCATTAGCTGCACTAATGAATATCTGCAATTTCCAAAAGAGCACCATACAATATATACACACATTTATAGTAGGCTTGGATTTTAGGTCTTAGTCTTCTCCTCAATACCCCAATGCTCCAAAATGCAGAAATGTCACTTCAAGTTGTGCTTTATTTTCCTGATGTGTTTTGTTAAATCCTTTTAAAGAAATTGAACTGCCTAACCACTGACTCATGACCAGCTTTTCCTTTTTTTAAATTTTAAATAGAGATGCCCGGTGGTGTTAAATAAAGAGCATTTCTCCTCCTCCCAGATTAATTTTCCATATGTAAAAATCTTATGTTTTGCAGGAGATGGTTCTTATTAAATAAAACTCACCCACCCTGGAATCTTAAAAAAACAACCTTGAAGCATAAACAAAATGGAACAACAAGATAAGATTCCAAGGAAGATTATTAAACATGTTTTAGTTTACAAGAGTTTACAAAGTTTAGTTTACAAAGTCGATTTTAATCCAGTGTGGCCCAAAAATTCCCTAGGTGCACCGCCAAATTTAATGTGCTGTGCACACCTATGCATATATAGTATTTTCAAAAGGCATTTGCCAAGAAGTGAAAGTGGAGGCTAAATTATGCTTGCCCAAACAAGCTTCAATTTGTTGAAACATCAAGGTTGGAATTAGAAATGAAATGCAGAGACAATGGTTTAGTAGTGAGTGAGAGTTAGCTTCGCTAATTGGTTGTGTCTTCACCTAAGGCCCAATCCTGTAATCAGGAAAAACTTCCACTTGATAACAAAAAGGACAGTCTGCCTGGCCCTTATACAGATGCATGGGGAGGGTCAAGGCAGTACAGGGATTGCTCTCCAATTCCCCTCTGCACTGGCCAATAGAGTGGGATCAGTGCTTCCGGGTGTATGCTGAATTCCCTGTAGAGGTGTAGTAGCTGGTACTTTCACCTGCAGGCCAGTGAGCTCAGGGAGACGTATTGCACACCTTCTGGTGCTGCTTCTGAACCTGCAGCTCCAGACTGCTCATTACTGTGGGCTGTGTTTAACTAGCAGGACCTAGGATCTAGCCCATAATCACTAGAACTGGTCAAAAATAAAAAACGAGTTTCATGAAAAATAGGGATCAAGAAATGGCTTTGTTTGTTTTTTTTTAATTGGACATTTTAAAAATGTTTTTTAAATGGTTAGATCTTATTTTACTTAGGCAAACCTCAGTTTAAAATAAACAATAATGACATTTAGTTTTTTGGATAATCCTTTTATTTTATATTTAAACAAGTTTTTTTTTTGAAAAAATGAAAAATTTAGATACTGTTGACATTTCTTTACCAAAAATTCAGTTTTTGAAAAACAGCCATTTTTAGATTAAAAAAAAGTGTTTTAAAAATAATGACGACCTCTAAGAATTACCTTGAAGCCCGTGGGACTATTGCTGTATAAGAAGCTTGGGTCCAGTTGGTTGTGACAATGGGCTCAAAGGTGTAAAGAACTCAATTTATTTTCTATTGCACATTGCATGGCTAATTGTGGTTCATAGATTTTGTGCAAACAAACTCTGGCCTGCTTTTACCATAGCAACCAGATCATAAAATATGTTCTGAACAGTTAGTAAGATACCCAGCAAAAACACATGGAATTCAAAGGACTAATGATTTTTCATTGTGGGGAAGTTCTTTTATATTGAGCAAGGGCTCTTGCAGAGAAAAATGGTGTTTAAAAGTCTCCCACTGGTGCCAAAATATTTTCATGGAGAAGAGTCAAAATCCTTTATAAATCCTTTTGGCTCAGTTATAGTTCTTAAGATTTTTCCTGCTGTCACAACAATGTTCTGCAAGAGCAGAAGAGAAAAGACAGAAAAAAGATACATTTCTCTCTCCCTGATATTTGTTTCATTCACATGCTGTAGGCGTAATACAGTATGAAGAGAAGTCAGTCATGAACATATATGCTTTAGATTCTGGTCCCTGGGATGACACCTGGTTATACAGCCCCTTCATTCCCATCACAGGCTGGGGGAGAGGGGAGGGGACCTGCTCCAGAGATTCCTCTCTCTCTCTCTCTCCCCCAACTTCCCAGGTCTGCTGCTTCAGAGATGGAGATGGGAGGAGCAGACCGACTTACTACTCTCAGTGGAGAGCAAGGAGCAGAACTGGACCCTCTGAGCTACTGGACTCTGTGCTCTTCTCCTCTCCTGTGAGAATGGTGTTGAATTGCAGGCAATCAGTTCTGTCGCTCCAGCCCCCTCATCAATTATGCATCCCTACCCAAAATCAGTTTTATCCTTCTAGCTACACAGCTGCTCCTCTTGCAGCTCCAGTGGTTTATCACCTTCTCCAGCAGTTCAGGGGAGGTGATGGTGCCACCCACCCACACATTGGAGGTGGGAAGAGAAGTTCAAAAGTTTTTACTTTTTTTTAAAAAAAAAAAGTCTTATGTGTTTGGGGCCAGTCTCATGAGTCTTTAGGGTCTGAGTCACACGTTTTGAAAGGTTGGGGTTGGTAATACTGACTGTAACTGTTTTGTCTTCTCGATTATGAAAGACACTACCTCTGAGATGAGGACAAAGGTATGGGAGCCTTCACAGGTGAATGCTTTGCCAGCAGTCCCCCTTTAAAAAGAGAACTGCAGTTTGACAGCTGCTACTGATCACACCTCTGGCTGCATCACATGGAGAAAACGGTGTGTGGGAGGAGGGTGTGTGGGAGCCTCAGCTGGTCCTAAATCATGCAAGACTTACTAGGTCAAAGCCAACATCTGGAACTCCACTCAGAAACCAACTAGCAACTAAATCAAACCACATGCCATGTTATGGCCACGGCACACCGGCCCTCAGTAGAAGGAGGACCAATCTCCTTGGGCACAGGATGGCTAGAGTCATCAGGAGGGCATAAAACTAATAAAGGGAGAAGGTAAAACAGGAAAATACGAGCACTCAGCACAAGACAAGAAGTTAAAAACAAAATTAATCAAGGAAAAGACACGAAGAGAAGAAATTCTTTAATTGCTTATATACCAATGCTAGGAACCTGCATAACACACGAGAGGAGTTGGAATTTCTTATTTATGAGCATAAACTCAGTCTAGCTGGTCTTACTAAAACTTGCTGAGCTGATTCACGATTGGAATGTTAAAACTAATGCTTCTAGCCTCTTTTGGAAGGACTGAATGGACAAAAGCAAAGGGAGAGTAGCACTCTAGGGGTGTGTCTATACAAAAGGATTCTTTCAGCAGCGTGTAATGTCCATGCACGCATAGCCCCCTAGCACAGGTAGAAATAGCAATGGAGACACTGGGCATGGATTAAGCCCATAAAGACACAACTAAAGGGTGTGGGTATGTATGTGGGTATGTACATACCCTACTTGTTCTCTACTGGCCCAACTGGTGCCTCCCAGCTACACTACTATTTTAGCTGGAACATTTAGCTGGAACTACCATTGCTGGAACATTTCTCCTCCACCGGAAAAGACTAGCAGTGGGTGGCTAGGAGAGAGAGTCTGCCAGCTCTCTGCAGTGGAGAAGGGCTCTAGGGAAAGACTCTGGTAGTGGTAGAATCAACAGGGAAAGGACTCAGCCTTTCCCTGGCACATGTAGCTGCACACTGAAGTGTGGACACAGTGGCTTTCCACTGAGGCATGTATGCAACAAGCAGCTGGAAGTGATGTTTAATGTAGATATGGCCTGTGTAAAAAATGGCATTACTTGTTTCTTGTCATTGAAAACTTAGAAGAAAATGTATCATGAATGCATATGGATCAATGTTTAACAGATAAAACAGAAGATGGGGTGTTAGTTGGTCTGCTACACGCCACCAAATCACACCAGGGAACAGGATGATTGGCTCTTTACACACTTGTCTATAATGTGTAGGCAAAAAGCTGCGTGATCACAAGGGACTTGAATTTGAGTGCCATGTGCTGGAGGTCTCCTGCTACCAGTACTAAAATATCCTTGGAATTTCTAAATGTTTTCCTAACTCAGAAAGTATTGCAGCCAACATGGGGAGATTCTATATTAGACTTTGTATTGACAGATGAAGATGAACTGCTCTCAGAATTAAAAATTAATGGTAGCTTAGGTACAATTGATAATCAGTTGATCACAGTTATAGTGTGGAAACAATAATAAAGTTAAGACCAGTAATATATATACTTGGTGCTTTAATAGGGCTAGTTTCACGAAGCTGAAAATAATTATGAACCAGATATGGTAGGAAGAATTTAATCAGAAAAATGTGAATGATAAGTGAGAGTTGTTTAAGAACACTTTACTAGATACCCAAAAAAGCCACAATCGAGGCCATATTAGTTAAAAAACCAACCTGGTTTAGAGGGAAGCTATAAATAAAAATATAACAAATGGAAGAAAGGGGAAATTAAAGTAATTAACATAAATCAGAAGCTAGGAATTGTAGAAAGTTGATAAGGGAAGCAAAGGGACACATAAGGGAATCTATGGCCAGCAGAGCTAAGGACAATAAGAAGGTGTTTTTGAAAAATTATATTAGCAACAAAAAGAATCTTAATACTATTTGTTCCTTAGTAGATGGAAATGGCAGAATTATCAATAATAATGGAGAAAAAATGCAGAAGTGTTCAATAAGTATTTCTGTTCTTTGTTTGGTAACAAAGTAGTCATAACATAGTCATATCATATAAAATAACGTAGACAACGTAGTCATATCATATAAATCTCTTTGCATTCCACTAGTATCTCAGGGAATGTTGAACAGAAACTACTAAAGTTACATATTTTTAAATCAGCAGGTCCAGATAATTTGCATGCAAATGCTTTAAAAAGAGTTGGCTGAGGAGCTTGCTGGACCATTACACACTGATTTCCAATAAGTATTCAAACACTGGGGGTGGTCCAGAACACTGGAAGAAAACGAATGCTGTGCCAACATTTTAAAAGGGGAAATGGAATGACCTGGGTAATTATAGGCCTGTCAATCTGACATTGATCCTGGGTAAGATAACAGAGCAGCTGATATGGGACTCTTGGTAAAGAATTGTAGGGCAATATAATTAATGCCGATCAATATGGGTTTATAGGAAATAGATATTAAAAACATCAAGTTAGTTTGATAAGTTACAGGTTTGGTTGATAAAGCTATTGTGTAATATACTTAGGCTTCTGTGAGGTGTTAGAGGTAGTACTGCATGACTGATTAAAACTAGAATGATATAAAATATGGCATACAGTAGATAGATTAAAAGTAGTTATAAACAGGGACTCATCATTGAACAAGTGTGTTTCCAGTGGGGTCCTGCAGGGATTGGTTCTTGGACGTGTGCTATTTAACATTTTTATTAATGATCTGGAAGAAAAAAAGTCTTCACTGAATGTCTTCAAGTGACAAAACTGGGGAAGTGGTAAATAATGAAGAGGATATGTCACTGATACAGTACAATATGAATTGCTGGGTAAACTGAGTGCAAGAAGATATGCATTTGAATATAGCTACATGTAAACCTCTAAGAATGTAGGCCATACTTACACAATGGAGGACTCTATCCTGGGAAGTGGGGACTCTGAAAAAGATTTGAGGATGTGGAAGGATAAATCAGGCCAGTTTGATGCTGCAGTCAAAAGAGCTAATGTGATCCTTGGATGCATAAACAGAGAATTATTAAACTATTAGAAAACATGCCTTAAACTCAACGAGATCACTACATCTCTTTAGCTTAAGAAGAGGTTATTTTACCTCTGAACAAATATTTAATAATGGATTCTTTAATTGTATAACATGATCCACTGACTGAACCTAGACAAATTCAGATCGGAAATAATGCATACATTGCATAACCATGGAACAGTTTATCAGCGCTTGTGATGGATTCACCAGCACTAGCAATTTTTAAATCAATATTGGATTTTTTTTCTAAAAAAGATATGTTTGGGCATTATTTTGGGTAAGTTCTATGGCCTGTGTTGGAGATCAGACGAGATGGGCACAGTAGTCTCTTCTGGCCTTGGAATCTAATATGCTCAGTGTGCTACAATAGTCTGTTCTCAGGGTTGCAGAGACACAGATAATTGTTTGGCCCAACCTACAATCAAAGTAACCACTGTCAGTCTGTTAACCAAAATCTGAACATCTTTTAATGGTAGAAAAAATAAAATAATTGATTTTACAGTAATTCCCTCTCCCCATTTTATGAGGATGGAGGAGTTCATAAAAATAAATCTCAATATTTAGTAGGTATGGTACATAAGATGCTCTGTGGTGCACTGCATTACTTTTTTTTCTTGTCCTTCAAACCACTGCAAAGCAATTTCTGGAACACTGAAGGCATGGGAATGTGGGGGTTGTCGACTTGTTCTTCACCAACATAATTTGTAATGTCCCTCCCCCCCTCCGGTTGGTAAAAATGGCTCATAACTGGTCGTTCGTAAGATTAATGTTTGTAAAATCAAGTTGCAACAGTACTTGGTCTCACATAGAATATGCTAACCTATGTCAGACGAAAAGAAAAGTTAAGGACTTGAAGGAGTCCAAGAGCTCACCTGGAAAACAAGGTTTTTGCCACTATATTTCCCTAATTTCATCCACACGCATACAAAATAAACGTAAAAGATTCCTGCTCTAAACAGCTTGTGATCAAAGAGACAAATTCAGTGTCATGTATAAGCTGAACAGTTCTAGTAAAGGTGCTTGAAACTTTGTGTACCTCATTACATTGCTCGTTTAACATCATAATTAAGAAACTTTATTTTAAACTTAGATCCTTTCTTCTCTAGTTTCAGGCCATTGCCAAAGGCAATATGTAGCATAAGTGCCATTAATTGTACTTTCTCAACCCCCTTCAGCTACCAAGAATAATTCCTACCCCACCTTCTATATTTAAGAGATCATCAAATCTCCTAGCAACTGCCACTTTACCAAGCTATTCAGTTGTTTCAAGATTTGCTATGAAAATGGTAAGTATTAGGTGACTGCCAGATAAAGCAAGTCTTGAAGCATCGTTCTATTTTATCACTCTCCTTTCTAGCAGCAGTGAATAAAACAGACCCCATTTGCTGTTTTAATGTTACTAATTGACAAATATATTTGCTCTTATTCTGCTTGCATACTCACAAAAGCTAATGGGAGTTTTGCTTAAAACCAATGGCAGAACATGACCATTCCTGCTAAATTCACATCCCCTTAATTTGATTAAGTCTCTAACTGGCCATCTGTGGCAAAGATCTTGTTATGTAACACAGCCACTCTTTTATTTAGGTGGATGCATGGGAAGGTTGTAGCATTTTTCTCATAAAAAGAATACACATGTTGAGTGCTGGTTTAAGCATTTCTCTAAAGCACTGGTAGAAAAATATGAATATTTGAAGACCAAGATGTAAAAAAACATTGCAAATACCTCAGACACCTCTTAAAAAAAAATCAAGTATGGACCGCATAAAATGGCCTAAATTCTTAAGGACTAACACAAATAGTTTTTCTAAATCCCTCCCATAACAAATAATTCAGTAGGAGTCTTCCTGATTTCTCTGTTTTGCTACAATGCACAATACCTTCCTATTCACATTTGAAAAAGGACACTTCACGGAAGCAGGTAGCACAGATATTGTCACAAATCTCTTTAAGAAAGTAGATTTTAAACATCCTTCAATAATCAGAGATGCCTGGGTAATAAATATACCCACTCCCTGCTTCCTTCTGACATGATTCATCTTCTCTTATCTGCCCTTTACTGAACTATTTCAGGAAGTTTTGCTTCTGAAAGTCAGCCATTCTGGAAGGGAAAATTTGAATGTCAACAAAGTAGCATTTCTGGCTCTGAAACATAGAATCATAGAAATGAATGGGTGGAAGGGACCTCAGGAAGTCCATCCCCCTATCCTCAGCCAGAATTAGTTACTTAGAAATGACATCATGGAACATCCATCCAACATCGTGGAACACTCTGAGCCTTTGGTACTGCTTGTGTGTCTGAAAGAAGGAGGGTAGGTACTGAGTTTGACTCAGTCACAAAAGCCAGATTATTCCAAATCCTCTAATTGAGCTGCAGCTACTAATGTAGACCATTTTCTAGGCTGACTTGTGTACTTCTTGTAAGACAGTCATGCTGATTACAAACAGGAGGGTAAATAAGAACAATCAGAGCTGGTCAAAAACTCAAATTTTCCATTCCATGGGAAATTCTGACATTTAGAAGTTCTCTGTCATCCCGAATCAGGATGGGGGAAAGAGTTAAAACTTCCTGTGAAACAAAACTCTGAAAAATGTTGAGTCAGAATGTGACATTGCCCAGGGTACAATCTGGACTGTTGAACGTCTGTGTGTCCTCAGTTCTCCAGCCTGGTGTTCAGGAGAATTCTGGGGATGGGAATCTCCGGCTCTTCTTTGCCAACGTGTAAGTTTCTTGCTCACAGTTTTTCCTGCCAAAGAACGGCCACATAACCAGGTGATCGTCCATTTGATTTCACTGACACCTGGCTGAGGCATCAGTTTGTCTTTTGCCTCTGAGGAACTGGTTTGTGGCTGCTCTCAGTAATATCGTCCAGTAGACTCTCATAATTTTACATACAATGTAGCCGCATTTTTTATCAGGACGGTAATGATCAGCAAGTCTGGAGTTTTCAAAGGATACTTCACAAGGTATAGTTTGTACAAGATCTATCTGTAAATGAACACAGGGTTACAGACTGTCACACATAAATATCTAGATGAAGCACCTCATTGTGACTTTAATGTTTTATATTACAAAATATAAATTATAATTTAATATATTATGCAACAGTTGAAAATAAGGTCAAAGCATTTCATTTTAACTTTATCAAAAAACGTTGTTTTGATAATTGTCAAAATCCATACTTCCCGTGAAATAGTTGTTTTGTCAAATCAGCATTTTCTGACAGTAAACTGGGGAAAATTTCAGCCAGCTTGTGGGGGAGAGGAGGGGCCAGGACTCCCTCAACCCATTCCATACCCACTGTTGATCATTCATACTGCCTTCCCCCCCACCCACCACCAGTTTGTAGCACACGAGGAGTTCTCAGAGTCAAACACCAGGCAAGAGAGTGCTCCTCTCCCCTCTTTCCTTTATGAGAGAAGGGGTGAAAAGTAAGAAAGGCAAAGGTGGCCTGTCTCTCAGGCAGACTTTCTAGATTCAGCTCTCTGAGCTTAGTCTATCAGTCTGTTGCCTTTTTGTGGGGCCCACTCTCTTGGAGCACACTGCTTTACTGCTGGTCTGTGCAGCTCCGTGACTGTCTCCATCTTGGCTGACACATCTGTTGTCAGCAGTGTCTGAGGTGGAGCAGTCCTCCTCCTGTTTCACCATCCCTTCCTGTGGCAGGCTTCCCTTTGTAAGCTCCTTCCACTCCAGGAGTAACAAGCCTCGCAGGTGTGCCTCATTAATGCTGAGCAGGCCCAGATCATCTTGTTAGTCCATCTCCACCAGAGTGAAGGCGTGTCCCTTCACACAGCCCTAGGTGCAGGGTATAAGAACCTGATCAGAACAGGGTAGTAAAGTCATCAGAGGGCCAGGTGGCCTAGTGGTTAGCGTATTTGGTTTCCAATCCCTCACCTCCAAGCAGGAATGGCCTTCAGTTCAGTTCCTAACACTTGTATGGGGCTTATCCTCACATCAGGGTTTTCAATGTCCTTACTAGAGAAGGAGGCGATGTGGAGGAAATGAAGATGATGCCTCTCTTGCAACAAGGGCACTTGGAGGTGAGTCTAGGCCCTCCCACTCCACCAATGTCCCATAGCTGCTTCCCTGGGTCACTTCCTACTATCCATTTCCCCGAAAAGTCAACTAAATCTTCAGCCGCAGTGGGACTCACAGCAAGGCTTCTTCAGCACCCTTGCTCAGGAGCACTCAGGGTAGGTCTGTGTCTGTCTTCCTTCCTTGCTTTCCCCCTTCTGAGCTGAGTGGCTTCCTTTTATCCCCCCCCTCTCCAGTTGAAGCATGTTCTGCAGGCCTGGGGGCAGGGCTACCTGGGCCCAGTATTGTCCTTTAACTCCTTTGGGCCCAGTGGGGTCTTGTACACCTCATTTAAAAAACAAAAAAAACAAACACAAAAAACACATGCTGTTGGACTGATACCAGAGTATGAGAACCTAGAGAATGAAAAGGGAAGATGATAATGCTGGTGGCATTAGTGAGAGGAAGAGGAGGAGATGCATCCCTACTATAGCTAGTGGTGCAGCTATTTCAGCATCCCCGATGACGAACGCTTGTTTCCATGGTTGCTGCAGAATCTACTCTCACCTCTACTGCAAGTGCCATTAATGCATCTGCTCAGGACTTGTTTTCAACCCCATTTAAAATAGCAGGAGCTTCGTCCCCTTCTCCCCGTGTTGCTCCCCCTCCCCATACAAGGTGGTGGGTTACAGAAGAAGGTTTCATTTCTATTCTTTATCCTCTCACATTTCATTGTTGTCACAACACCTTCCTCATGATATTTTATGCATGCCCTACTCGGAAGAGGCCTCCTTTCTTCCAGTTATTTTGCCAGACACCTTCAGTTCTTCATGTGAGTACAAGATGGATCATATCAGTACACACGTTGCAAGAAGAACAGACTTGTGTTATTTTGCATTGAGACATAGTCCATAGATGGGATTCCTAGTTAAAATTCTGGCCCCCAGTTGAAGGGAGTGGAAGTATTCCCCTGCCTTTGATGGAGCTTACCCTTTCTCTGCAGTATTGTCAACCTCAAGTGTTCAAAAGTCTTGAGTCAGGCTCCAAAACATATGAACTTGATTTAAAAGCACGAGATTTTTTAAAAGTGTGGGGTTCTTATTTGCCTTCTGGGGCTGAAAATGTGAACCCTAAACATTCCAAGCTTTTTTTCCTGCAGCCGTTAGGGTTATAAACTAATGTAAAAAAGTAACCAGATTCCAATAGCTGTAAGTCTAAGAAAAAAGAAAAACAATTGCTACCAACCTCACAATATAATTATGAAACTTGGCAAGACTGAAACAGTCAAATCAGCTCTGCCAGAGATGAGCTACCTGAGAGACTGATGCAAACAATTTACTCTCCAGAATTATTGGTCTTTGAAAGGGACCAGATTGCACCAGCTAACAGGTTACAGATCCCCAGAGCCACCCACAAGAGGTTAGGGTTGAGGGTGGAGGTATTAGCTCTCACCTGACCTGGCACCCCTGTCTGTTGGTTGCCTGCACTGCAGCCTCTCTCTGGGACAAGGGGTGCTCCCTCTTCATGACTCAGCCCTCTGGCTGGGTCATTATTTTGGCCTCCCCTTTAGGGATGTTAAAGTCCCACAGGACAAGCTATCCATATGCTGTGGCAGGCAATCTTCCAGTCCAAGTCCTGGTCCAGTGCCACCTTCCCAGCACCTGGTAGGAGAACCTGGGACCACCTTTTACTCAGCATTCCAGCCCAGGGACCCTATGCTTAGCAATCAGGGTCTACTCAATCTCAGACCCTGTTGCTGTTTCCCTGGGGTCCTTCCTACCCCACTTTGTCTCCTAGCCCATCTCTGGGTTTACCAGCCCAAGCTTCCTCTACTCCCAGTAGCTACTCCCCCGCTTTCGGCTGCTTGCTAGACTTTGTAATCCAGGGCAGGATTCTAGGGTTTACTTACTCCCAAAACTCTCCTTGTCCCTAGCCATCTCCCTTTCACCCTAGGAAGTGACTGCAGAGGTCCTCCCTGTAGCTCTATCTTGCGCTCAACGTCCTGGCTTTATACAAGCCCAGCCTGTCCTATTTCTTAAATTAGGCTTTATCCATCCCTGGCTTTTCTCGGGTGCAGCCTATGATATTAATTGGCCCTTTTTAACCTGCTCAGGACTTGTGTGGTGCAGACACCCTGTCACACCCTTCTACAATATCTTCACACCAGTTTCAAATAATGCTGTGCTACACTATGAATACACTCAACACATTATAAAGAACAATATAGGCACATTTTCACCAAAGCACATCCCCATATAAAGTTTGGTTTCCCCAGAGCCATTGCACCCCACTTTGGATACAGCAGTGAAGGTGGTTTTGTTTAAATGTGAACAGATCCCTTGGTCCCTTGCTACTTCTCTTTGCAACCCTCCAATAGTACTATCACAGGCAAAGGAGCCTGTGAGTGTCTGGGTTTTATATACCACAGTGCTGGGTAATCACATGAGAGGATCCTGTGTTTGTAAAACTAAACTGGCTCTTTATTAAGAGATCCATCTGTAGAGGTACTGCTACTGCAGCTGCCAGCCATGTGCATACAGACTGACTTCCTGGTATCGCCTTCAAATTTTCCCCTCCTGCAAGCTGTGCTCCTCCCTACAAGTTCTACAGAGATTGCTGTTGTCTGCTCCACTATTGAACCACCCCCCCATCCCCTACATGCCTCCATGTTTAAAAGGATTACAGCGGAGGGCAACAAAAATGATTAGGGGGCTGGAGCACAGGACTTATGAGGAGAGGCTGAGGGAACTGGGCTTGTTTAGTCTGCAAAAGAGAAGAGTGAGGGGGGATTTGATAGCGGCCTTTAACTACCTGAAAGGGGGTTCCAGGGAGGATCGGGCTAGGCTGTTGTCGGTGGTGGCAGAGGACAGAACAAGGAGCAACGGTCTCATGTTGCAGGGCGGGAGGTCTAGGTTGGACATTAGGAAAAAGTTTTTCACTAGGAGGGTGGTGAAGCACTGGAATGGGTTACCTAGGGAGGTGGTGGAATCTCCATCCTTAGAGGTTTTTAAGCTGAGGCTTGACAAAGCCCTGGTTGGGATGATATAGCTGAGGTTAGTCCTGCTTTGAGCAGGGGGTTGGACTAGATGACCTCCTGAGGTCCCTTCCAACTCTAATATTCTATGATTCTATGATTACAACCAAGAATGAGATTTTTAGCATCCCTGTCCCACCATCTATTTAGAGGCTGAGAGGATGTTCATTTCCAAACTGACATTGTCCACCCTGCCTTGAGAAGGTGCTGCTGAAGGCAACTCCCATGGAATGAGAATCAGAGTATTAGACCATAAACTCAGTACCTTTTCCCCCAAGGTGTTTGTCACTTCCCCTGTCTTTTTCTGGAGCTGTCTGCTTTTCCTAGGCACTCCTTCCACCTCCCAGTCCTTTTGAGTTCATCCTCATCCTTCTCTCCACATTGGAATGAGCTGGCTCTGGCTCTGGCTCTGGCTCATACCCCTTCCCCTCCCACTCTCAGCAGCCTCTGAGAGGACTGATTAATTGGAATCAGCTGCTTGGGTGTTGTTTTTTTCTCTCCCCGCATATGACACTTAACTCTGTCACCAGGGGGTTATTAATCTTGTTCCATACCAAGACCAGTGACTTAGTACTGTAAATGATGGTAAACTGGAAGCCTTTACAGCACTTTAGAGGATTGATAAACAATAGCAATAAAGAGGAAGGAAGCCAATCATAGTGGTAATATCCACCCAGTGAAAGGAAAATCTTGGCAACGATGTTTTATTTAGCAGATTTAGAGCCTGATCCAAAGTCTACTGACGTCAGTGGATATGTTTCCATTGTCTTCAACGGGGTTTGGACCAGGCCCATAGTTAGGAACAACTAAAAACACCAAACCATGAAGTCCTTACTCAGTGTTTGAAGTCAAGGGGAGTATTAACTGAGTATGCAGGCGGTGAAAACCGAACAAAAGATTTAAGAATTTGGCCCAAGAGAAGCCAAAGTTACATGCATCCTAATTAGCGAATGTGACTGCACTAATTGAAATAAATTTACTGAATGCTAGAAGTTCAAGTTCACTCTTGAATGTCTCTAGTGACAGAAGATGCTCTTTACAGAGCTGCATTTTTAAACAATTCCTAAGTAAAGAAATTTGAAAAGATCATTTCCTCTGGATTTTTCCCCTCCTAAAAAGGTTTCACATGTAATTTTGTAATTTACATGACTATTTTTAAAAGGTATAGTTAAGATAGGCTGGCAATTTCTCCTACACCCATTTCAAATGTGATAATCCTTTCTGAATTAATAAAGAAACTTATTCATAGATGGTTTAGGTGAGATATGCTCAGATAATGCTAGCAAGCAATCCACACCCAATCTGCAGAGAAAGGGGCAAAAAAAAGAAAAAAACAAAAACAACCTGCCAAGATGACTTGGGGAAAACTTCTTTCACAACCCCCAAAACTGGCGACCAGCTTGACCGTCAGCATATGAACAAGACACACCAACAAGGCTCCTGAGAAAAATAATTTTCTGTCCCACCTTATAGCATAGGCCCACCTTCTGTACCTGCACAGACCCCAAAGTGATGCATGAGCTATAAGAAATTAGATAAAATAGATTCATTTCAACTGTAGTTCAAAACAAATCTTATTCTACTGCAGTGAAATATATCAGATTTCTCTAATAAGGAAGTATTGTATATGTACTGCTGTTAACCACATTAATAGTCAAAGATGCCAAGGTTAATATACTAATAAATGCCACGTGACTGTAAAGTTTAAAAGGCTTGATTCTCCTTTTGCGTACGCTGTTTTAAACAAGTGTAACTCCACTGGCTTCAGTGGAATTTATCCTGATTTATCATAGTGCAAGTGAGAAGTGAATCAAAAATGTTTTCTGCTTTGTACATTAGTCATCCCACTCAATGAGGCTCTAGAGGGTGACAGTGGGAAAAGCCTGCCACAGTTTTTTATTTGAAAACACATTCATTTTATACAATCTTGCCTTGTAATTCAGAGTTTGTTCCTAGAGTTGTAACACCAGCACTTCTGGCTGGGTTGTTTGGCATGGAAGTGGGATAATTATATAATTTGGTATGCTCGCTTTCATACCAACACTCAGAATGCTTTTACAGCCAATGCTGGTGTCTGAACTCTGCAAACAAGCTCCAGAGAGAGGGTCACACTTAAGAAAGCCAGAGTTGTTCTGAGAGGATGCTATAAGGCATGTAAATAGCCACATTGTGCCACTAGCTTTTTTAAAACTAGTTTATCAGCATCCATGCACTCACTGTAGCAAATTAATATCAAAACAAAAACTATCATCCCCAGACTATGATGGACAAACTCCAGAAGGCAACCCATTGTTTTAAACCACCATTAAAATAGCTCCAAGGATGCCAGTATAATTTTGTTCAACCTATTAAAAGCACATCCCTTCAGGCAACTGATTTTAGCTGCTCTCATGGGTGACTGCTTAAAACACATTTCACTGTATTATAAAAGACGTAGAGCAAGACATCATTTCTAATTACTTCTTATCACAATTTAATTTTTCAGTTTTAATTAAATGCAATAATTTTGTTGCCAGCCAACATGATCTTAGTCTTTGGTGAAAGTTACAAGTTTGTTATCATTATAAATTGGGTTCATGAGTATAAAAATCTGTCATTTTTCCTGGACTTCATCAGTATTTATTACCCTCAATAAATAAATATTATCATTAACATACAACTGACATTTGACATACATCAACCACTTTATAGATATATCTTTGTCATAGCTGGAAGAAAATGGGAGCCTATGGAATTTCTTTATAAAGCATAGAAAATAGATTGTAGGTTGTAATTTATGCTGTTTTAGTGGCAGGACAGAGTGAAATGGGTTAAAGTAAAATTAGAACCCCGCTAAACTTCCCGTCAAGCTGTCTGGAGTGGCTCAAGCGTGTGAATGCCAACCTCAAGGCAGACTGTTAAGAAGCAGGGCACAAACCCCAAACTGGTCGTGATTTCTATACTTAGATTTCACCTAATATGTATCAAGTGTAAACTCCTCAGCCTAACCATGGAGTCACAGACAGTCCCCTTGGGTACTCTGGTCTATCTTTCCACCTAGGCAAGCTTGCGTTTGGTCCTGTACCCCAGAAATCACAGCAATATTCAGGTTACTTCCAGTCTCAAAGGCCAAGTCACTTATGCCAGGTCAATTGCACCTTAGATCTCACACCAAAGGTTTGTAGCCAATCCTATAATAAACTAATTCAGGATTTATTAATTAAGAAAAAGAAATGAGATTTTTTTTACAAGATTAAGCAGATAAACATACATGTACCAATGAGTTACAGTTTTATGTTTCAAATGATGATAGAAGCTTCTGTAATATATCCATGTGACACTCTGTACCCCATGTACACCCTTATGGTGTGATTTGTGTATCATTCATGTTCATTCTTACAGTGTAACTGTGTATTGTCTGATGCAAAGTATGCCATGTAAGGTGTTTTTGGAATGCTCATGACATACTGAACATTATTGTTATGGTAGCATATTTCCTGCAATGTCATACATATGCACAGATATCAAACTCTGCCTTGTCATATCCCCAAATGTGTGTCTCACATGGCTTGAATAGATGCAAAGGAACACAAAGCTGTGTTTCCACACCCGCAGAGGCATGCATACAGGAACAATGGACTGGCCTAAGCACCTGTGAGCTCTTTGGCTCAAGTGGAAGAAATCATGCCCATTCCTGGACAGGGCTAATCACCTGACCCCAGGGGGGTATCAAGGAAACTTGTTAAAAGCTGAGGTGTCTTTGTTTCTGGGCTCTCCCCTGGAATCTATCTCCCAAGCGACATCAAAGACTAGCAACTACCCATGGTGGGGGGAGTGGAAGCCTGGTTGCAAGACGCATCGCAACCAGCCTGTGTGGTAAACTAACCTCATAGACTGTAAGAGACTGAAATATTTATCTTGTTTTAGGAGATAAGTTATCTTTTAGTTAATTGTGATGAACTTCTTGACTCAATATTAACCTTTTGATTTATATTAATCTGACTTGGATTCACTTAAAATCTTGCTGTAGTCAATAAACTTATTTGTTTGTTTTATCTAAAACAGTGCATGTGCATTGAGTGTGTGCAGAGACCTCACTTAGAGTAACAGAGCTGATTTATATCAATTTCTTTGATAAATTGAGGGACAAATGTAAATGAGCATGCAGGGTACAGTGTAGAGCACTGAACCCTGCAAGACGGCAGTTCCCAGGTTGCATCTGGGACTGGGCGTGTTTGCTGGGGGTCTATCCCATGAGAGGCTTGCCAGAAGCGCTCCTTCACTAGGTCAGGGACCAATTATTCACAGGAGGCTGGGCATGGGCTGACTCAGGAGTGGGTGGTTCACAGAGCAAAACAGGGTAAGTCAGGGCCCAGGAGTGAGGAATTGGGGTGACACAGTTACACACCAGTCCAGATTTCAAGGGGGGGGGGGGGAGGAATTGTCACTATCTGTTAGGACTAACCCAGGCTAAGCAGCTGGGGATCCCTTGCTAATGCTTAGAAATCTTGTCCTCATAAAGTGCAAGCAACATAAAGATACAGTTTCTTATTGTCAGAGGTTTTTATTCCCTTCTTACAAAGTTCAAGCTCATGGAATGGGTCTGCCTGCACATCTCCTCTTCATGGGTGTGGGGGGAGTATTCAACAAAGTCTTTTGTCCTCTGATATTCCACAATGGCTCATTTGGTTTCAGTGGGCCTTCTTGTGGGCAGGACCTAATACCTCCTGTGGTAAACTAGTATTTCACACTGGGAATGCTTTTCTCTTGACTACGGGAGAACCTCTGATGGAGAGATCAGAGAAGCAACACCGTGAAAGACAATGTCAGGTGAGCAGTTACACTGATGAGTGGAAAAGTTAATTCATGGCTGAAGGTCAGCAGAGGATGAAGTTGACTAATGGGTCATATGGGACTTGAATGTGGAAGCTGAGGTCAGTAAGGATGTGGTTGGGTGACAGATGAGAGGAAGAAGGAGAGCCAAATGTCAGAGATGAGTCAATGGTAGATGGCAGCAGTATGGAAGGGGAGAGAGGACAAGAATCAGAGTTATGCTCAAAAGGAGCAGGAACTGAATGGGAGAGGGGTTGGAGGTGGCAAAGTGGTAGAAGCAGGAAAGGAAATGCCTGATTCTTCCAGGGAAGGGGAGCTGCCATAAATGACAGTGGCTATAGAGATGGTATGAGATTCATAGATTCCTAGGTCAGAAGGGACCATTATGATCAAACAAAGATGGGCAAGAGGTTGAGACTTGGTCAAAATGGTCCTGAATGTATGGATATAAGGAAAAAGGGATATAACAGATTGTCAGATCAACCCCTCATTGGAACTTTGGGATGACAGGATGATGGAAACCTTATCATCATTCCCTCTTATGGGGCTTCTCCACTTCCTGGTCTTTCTGTCTTGACTTCTGATTGTCTCCATAAGGTTGTGAGAATGTGCAATTCAGGAGGTCATTTTGCTTTACTTATCTTTCTTTTCTATGGTGGCTATTACACTTGTATGTATTTGGGTACTAAATAAAGTCTTCATGTCTCTATGTTCGTGACTCACCAATCTCATTTCCTGTAACAAATCTCAAATAGCCACCTGAGTAAAAGAACCTGTTATTTGAGACTTGTGTATTTTGCACCCTAAGTTAATAAATGGCTACAGTGAGCACACTTAGCAGCTCATCCTTGTTGTTTGCAACAAGGTACCCAACTGACTATGCCAACTCCGTGCACTAGACATGTTCCTGCTTGGAGTAGACAGGAAGTATTTGATATTCTGGGGCTGTGGGGAGAAGACTCTGTGCAAGCACAGCTATGGACTCGTCACAGAAACGTGGACATCTATGAGAAGAATGCAAATAATGGGGTACGACAGAGTGCTGCATAAAAGCAAAAGGAACTTCACCAGGGACATCACAGGACCAGGGAGGCAACAATAGAGTTGGTGCTGCTTTGCAGTCCTGCATCTTTTACAATGAGCTGCATGCCATACTTGGCAGAGACTCCACCAGCACCCTGCAAATCACCATGGACATCTTGGAGGAGCCCAAGACAGAGACCCCTGCCATGAACAGCAAGGAAGAGGAGGAAGGGTGGGGGGAGGAGATGTGGTGAGGAACTCCAGCCATGCTGAGAGTCAGAATCTGTTTGAGACTCTGCTACAATCTAGCCGATCCCACCAGATGAGTGAAGATGAGTTTGTTGAAGGAGAAAGGAACTCAGGTAAGTGTGTGCATGCATTTTTCCGTACAAAGTTTAAATCTGAAGATGGTGCTCAGCCCATCTCCAAGTTAACAAGACAAAGGTATCAATTTTTCAATGTTTTACTTATATGAGAAGAGGCAGAGATACAACAAACAGAGGTAGAGACATTATCTGCTTTTCATCCCCCTTTTTGGTTAGGCAGGAGAGGGGGACATTCAGGGGAGGGAGAATGCAGACCACTTTGTTTATGTACATAGGCATGTCCCTTTTATCCTCCTTAGAGATCTTGATGAAATGTTCATTGAGATACTCCTCAGTCCTATCTCAAAGATTTCTAGGGATGGCAGCCTTATTTCTTCCTCTCTGATAGGATATTTTCACATGGCACTCCATGATGAGTTCAGCTGGCTCTATTGCAGTAAACAGGGTAGTGGCATGTGGGCCCGGGCAGCTTCATGATGCAAGTAGCAGCTGTGTTTTCTGTGTCTTTGTGACTCTCACAAGTGAGATATTAGCTAAAATCACCATTACCTATGAAAAATAGTACCAATATTCAGTGCCACTGCCCTATACCTGTACCCATAGAATAGGGACTGAAAATTTATAGCTTCATGCAACAGAAAATCCTTTCCCTCTTTGCTCCTAGAGGGCCATATTCACCATGGCTGGATCTGGAGAGCAGTGGTGTGCTGAGATGTCCAAAGCTGAAGTGTCAATAAACATTTCTTAGTAACAGAATACAGGAAGGAAGTTTTGAAATTTATCTTTCCCTTTCTGTTGTCACTGTAAATCCAATGGTACATCTGTCTGTTTTTATCAGCAGCTTCTGATGTGGTGGCTTGGAGGTCTGCTCCCATCCATGCCTACAGAATGATTGGCCCTGATGAGGAAGAGAAAGACTAGGGCTAGAGAGGACATGTTCTGCAAGATTCTGCATTGGATCATGAACAAAGGGAGAGGTCCAATATGACCAAGAGCATGGAGAAAGCAGAGGACAGAAGAAAGTCCAGGAGTCCCATCAGGACAAGGAGAAAGAAATTCACAAGGACATAATGGGTCTTCTCAAGCAGCAAACAATCACTGCAGACTGTGATTGATCTACAGGTCCAAAAATCCCAGATTCTCTACCATTTTCAGTCCTTGTAGAACTTCATGGTCATTGCTCCCTGCACCCCCAACATACCACATGGCATCATCTTAACCCTTCCCACTGCACTCTGGGGGACATCAAGGAAAACCACAGATTCATGTATACTGACCTGTTGGACCCACGGTTGGTATACCTATGTGTGCCCACAATGGACTACGTTTGTGCTTTCAAATGGACAGAAATGTTTGCTCCTTTTCTAATTTTAAAATTTCACCCCATTAATTTATGTTAAAAATTTGTATAACATTGCATGTAGGGTTTTTTTTTTTTGTTTTTTTTTACATATTGATTTTCTCCACTGTTTTTTTCCACATTCAGTAAAGTTCTGTTTTTGGAGAATCACATTATCTGTATTAATTCCTATCAAATATTGCAAAATACATAGCAGTAGTCAAACCAAATGCTACTTGTAAAGATACATCAAGCACCATATAATTTATAGCTCCAGGTAAACACTCAGTCATATTTATGAATGTAGAGCAAACACTACACAATTCTTAGCAGCACCCAAAGCCCACAGCACATTGAACAGTCTTACAGAGAACACTACTGTGGCTGACAGTTGAAGTTCTCTTTCAAAGCCTTCCTCAACTGCATAGCTCCATGTTGGGCTCCTTCAATAGTCATGTCTGGCTGTTCAATGTCTCCGCCCTCCACCTTAGCATCAGATTTTCCTCACAAATATCACACAGGACATAACAGGCAGCTATAACCATGGTGATATTTTTCTCACCAAGATCCAATCTAGTGAGTAAGCACCGCCAGCATCCCTTCAATCTACCAAAGCACATTCAGCTATCATTCTGCTCCCACTGAGCCAGTAGTTGAATCTTATCTTGGTGCTGTCAAGATGGTTGGTATTCTGCTTCATGAGCCAAGGGAGCAAGAGATAGGCTGAGTCCCCCAGAATCACTATTGGCATTTCAATATTGCCAATGGTAATTGCTGGTCAGAAAAGAATGTCCCTGCATGCAGCTTTCTGAACAATCCTGTGTTCTTAAAGAGGAGAGTGTCGTGGACCTTCCCTGACCAGTCCACATTAATATCAGTGAACCATCCTCAGTGATCCACCAATGCTTGCATAACAATTGAAAAGTCACCCTTTCGGTTGATCTACTCTGAGGCAAGGTGCCAAAATTGCTCTATACATGCCATATATCACCCTGCCACAGTTCAGGAATCCCCTGGCCTCAAATCCATCTGCTGTTTCCTGCACATTGCCAAAAGTCACAGGCCTGTGTTGCAGGAGATGATTAATGGTCCTACACATTTGCATGAAAACAGCCCCTACTGTGGAGTTTTCAAATCCAAAATGACTTCTCACTGACAGGTAGCAATCTGACATTGCAAGCTTCCACAATGTAATATCACCACTCCCTTCTTTGCTGTCAATTAAGCGCTCATCTGGTGTCCATGAGCTGAAGGGCTGGGCTGAGCTCGGCACACAAATTCAGGAATGTGGCCTTTCACATCTGCATGGCTGCTAGGTCCTGCAGAGCCTAGTTCATCTGGACTTTTTTTGTGAAGCTATTGATTGCTTGGACTACAGGGGCCATGTCCCACACTGAAGCAGCATATAGGTAGGAAGTAGCCCAGCGAGGCACACTTAGGCTCTGTGTGTGGAGGAACCTGCCAGTGCTACTTCCCATTGAGCCCTGTGCTAGGTTCTGGTGGAGAGGTAGGGCCCAGGTCCCCTCACCATACCCTACTTAAGGACATCGGCCCAGACATAGTCAGGAGAGGACCAAACACTCCTGGCACTGCTACTGCACCAGGTATCACTACCTTTCCCACCACTACATCCCCCAGGACAGAGAAATATGGGGTTAAAGTCAGGTGCACTAACAACTAGGCAATCTTGCCCTCTGAGCACCCTATCACAGTATCCACCTTCCCCCTTTCAATTTTCACCATTGATACCTAGACTATTCCCTGAAATTTTGGAACTGATCAGATAGGACACACTGGCCATTTTGTGGATGGGGAAACTGAGATGCAAAGAGGTTACCTTGCCATAGGTCACAAAGCAAATCAACAGAAGAGTTGAGAACAGACTTATGTTCTCCTGCATCCAGGTTGGGTGCCCAAGACAGCAGACTGCACTGTCTCTCCTATTATGGCTCCTTGCTGAGTCACTCACACTAATATATAAGAACATACAGTTGCCATAATGGATCATAGTTGCTGATTCATCTATTCCAGTATCCCATCACCAGTAGTGGGCAGTAAAATCTGCTCCAGGGGAAGGTGAAATAACCCAGAAAAACTCGATGGGAAAACCTGCCCCAGGGAAAGTTTACTTCTAAGCCAATCTCTCGCCAATGGGGTTTGTGCCCTGAAACATGAGGGCTTATATTCCTTCCAAATCTTACCTGTTCCTTCTGCCAGGTGCCAATGGTTCAATGACGGGCAAAAAATAAATAAAACAATGGCTTGAGCTCCTGCCGAGTCATAATCTTATTTCTGGCTCTGGGAAATTAAACAAAAGTTCCCTGATCACCTTTGCCCTTACTCATGGGAACTGGGAACAAAGAAATCAGGGGAGAAGAAACATGAAAAAACCACACCACAAATAGCTGTATAAGGAGATGTTACCCAGCACTAATACATAAAGATTTAACCATTCCCAGTCTCACATAAGTCTCCAGCTCATGGATGTCTAGAATCCTGTCCCACCACAAACCCTACTCACAGGTTGTCAGTCTCCTCAGCGATAGCCAAAGTTAGCTGTGGGTGGATCTCATCTGATGGGCTGTTCCAGTCTGAAAGAACTGTTCAGTCAGGGCACAATCGAAGGGGCAGCCACTTGATGCAGTTCAGTGACTTCAGTTCCCTTCCACCATCTCACTTGGCCAGGCTGCTGTGAAGGCAGGTTTCTGCCACTCCAGTCAGGCCTTGCTATGTCTCCTCCAGTCCACTCAGGCCTCATTCCCACGCAGGGCACCAGATCTTCAGATAAGGAAAGCCAGTATAAAATAGGACAGTTGCTTCGATGGTCAGAGCTCATCGGCAAGATAAAGCACTTTCCTCCTCATCTGCTGCACGGCCCAAACTTTGTTACACAACCAAAATTCATTTCTAGTACTATCAAGGCCACCCCTCATGCAAGGCAGGTCCTGCACAGTTCTTATGCTCTTTCCTTAAACAGTAATGATAACTATGTATTATCACATTTGCCCATCAAAACGTAAACAAATGCCAACTAAAACAAAAGCAAAACACAGTGGAGGGAATTGTAGAGAAATGTAAATGAAGTGGGTCAGAGCTGGCTTCTTTCCTAAGGCAACAAAGAGCTCCAGCCTCTACATCTTCTGGCTATGGGGCTTACATCTGGTTTTACATGCACACACACACACACACACACACCACTACAACTCTTATACTATTATCCTGACTATATTTTAAATGCTGTGTGCAATTGTTACTTTTAATGAAACAAGAGCCTCTCCGAACACAGTGTTTTCCTGTGAGCCTCTGATAATTGGGAAGTTGGGACCAGCACATTTCTCTTTCTTCTAAGGTCTGTGATAATTAAGAAGATTGTATCATTTTATGTGTCGCTGCACAACCACACAGATGGTCTATAGTTACTAGAAAAAACTTGTCAAAAATATTTTTATTAATAAATGCTTATAGAATATAGAAGATAAGGGATGGAAGGGACCTCAGGAGGTATGTAGTCCAGCGGTTCTCAAACTGGGGGGTAGGCCCCCCAAGGGGGCATGAAATGAATCATGGGGGGTGCCATGGGCAGAGTTTGAGGGGGATATGGGGGGGCAATGCCTCCCCAAATTTATGATGATGGAACCATCTCCCCCTGATGGGTGAGGGACACCAGGCTGAAAGCAGGGCCAAGCAGAGGTGGGGACCCTGGTGCCTCACACGGGCAGCCCCGGGCAGGTGTTGGGGGTGGGAGACCCTTAGGAGGGGAGCAGAGGCGGGGCGAGACCGCTGTGTGTGGCAGGTCCAGCACTGCTGGAGGAGCAGGGAACAGAGCCAGTCCAGCTCACTTTGTGCAGCTGCTTCTGTCTCCAGTCAGAGCGCTGCTCCCGGCAGCCGCCTTCCGCAGCAGCAACATCCCCCCACTCTCCCGCCTCTGCCGCTCTGCAGGCTCCTGGGGCAGCAGCTACATCCACGCTGCTGCCCAAGGATAATCCTGAAGATGAGGTGAGATTCCCCGCTGCCATCATTTTCTCTGGTGGGTCACATCGGGCTCCGGAGCTGCTACCCCTTGCCCCCCCCCAAATTAAGCAGTCAATCTCCACCTATGATATGTAGGCCCTGTTTTCTTTCTGAAAGTGGGGGTTGGGGTTCAGGGGACAGTGGGGGGAGATGGAGAGTGCAGTTGTTACACAGAAGTCCACAGGGGGAGACTCCATTTCAAAAGTTTGAGACCTGCTGATCTAGTCCAACCCCCTGCTCAGAGCAGGTATAATCTGCTTTTTACAATCTGCAGTGTTGCTTTGCATTTAAGTAATTTATGGTATCTTCCTCCTACAGATATTTTGAACACCAGTTACAGCTTCTCAACTGTTCCCAACTTCATGTTTAAAACTAAGAACCGTAATCACCATAGGATAATGATACATATATCTGATTAAACAGGACAGTAAGAAGTTGTTGATTTTTTTGGTGTTTGAAAAACTGAGTAGTGTTGAGTTATTTTGATTTAAGCACACACAAAATCAAATATTTTCCCCTCCAATCATATCCCCCACGTTGGCAGATAACACTGTCTTTTCATATTTTCATTCCTGTTATCCTGTTGCTATGGAAATCTTCCTCTATAATGTCTGTAGACTGTATTTAAAAGTGTTGAGGACCTCTGAACCTGTGACATTCCAATGTATCTTATGATACTATTACTAAAGGAATGCAAGCTAAAATCTAGTTAATAAAGAGATCTCTACTGTTCAGCAGCTAAGATGGCCAGCCACTTTTAATTACCATGGAATGAAGCTGCCTCTGGGATGGAACTCGGCAATCAATCTGGGTATCTCTACACTGCAATCGAAGGTTTGATTGCCAGCTGGGAAGGCAGAACCACACTAGCTTTAATCTAGCTAGAATGGTTAAAAATAACAAGGAAGGCACAGAGGCATGGAGCCTGAAACACGCTAGCAACGCAAGTCCACGCCTAGGCTTCCAGGCTGGCTTATTCAGCCAGGGACACAGCTATATCTTCGATGCTATTCTTAGACACATTAACTAGATTAAAGCTCATGTGGGTAAGCCTACTTGAGCAGCTATTATACCCTCGATTGCAGTATAGACATAACTTCTGCAACATCTGTTCTATACAAAAGGGCCATTTTTGGGGGAAGTTAAAAATAAAATGTCAGTAGTCAGAATGCAATCACTATTGTAGCACTACTGTATTAAGTTACATGGAATAAATGGGCCAAAGGTGTTAACATAACCCAGTCACTGTTCAACATTAAACAAAGTCCTGGGGTTTGCTTACAGAGACCTCAGCCTGCTTAGTACCATGGCATGCACACCATTAAAAATCCTTTTGACATTTTATTAAAGATACAGAAAGCAAAGAAAAATAGTTCATGCATTTGAAAAGTAAAATATTAAATAAGTTTTTCATTTTAACATTTCTTGTTTCCTTTCCCTTTAGCTGGAGAGAGTTTAAAAGGAGAAACCCCTTGGGTGTTTGGGATTCACTTGGAAATGGTAGTGTGGTGATGTCATCTGTTTTTCCGGCTCGACCTGGTCAGGACATTTCCCAAGATGAAGGCTCAGGTCCCAGAAATGGGGACCGTGGCAGCCATGATGGTGAAGCTTGTTTCTGTAGCCTCAATCTGTTCTTTTGTGTGTTCTTCTTTTTGTTCTCTCATACTTCCCCCACAAAATCTCTTTCTTTAAAGGATCCCAAAAGTGAGCAATGGGTGGAATAAGCCATTGCCTCATTATTTTGTCCACCAATTAAGCCCAATATCCAGCATACCAATTTTGGATCATTAACTTTGGTTCCACATCTCTGTTTTTAACAAGCATAATTTCAACAAAATCATATCAACTTGGCCTTTTTGTTTAGACTAATTTAGTTATTCTGTCTCCCGTTCAGACCTTTTCCCATCAACATTTGTTATTATTGGTTATTGTAATATCTTACAGACCTTTACATGCTTTTTACAGGTGAGCTCACAATTTGGATACATTTGTAGGCTCAATTATCACAACATAACCTCTTTCTTTTATGAATCAATTCTGCCTAAGATTGGACATTTGCTCATAAACCACAATTACACAAAAAAACCCACCCCCATTTTAGTTTAAATATATAAAGGAAAGGGGGGGGGGGGTACTTGGTTATATTTTAAGATTTGCAAATTCCTTGTCCCAAAATTGGAGTGTACAAATCTTACTTGATCAAATATTACAAAAAATTATAGTTAGTAAGGGTTTTGACACAATTCCAGATGACATCCTCATAAGCAAACTAGGGAAATGTGATCTAGATGAAATTATTATTAGGGGTGTGCACAATTAGTTGAAAGACCATGCTCAAAGAGTAGCTGTTATCAAGGATTCGCTGTCAAATTGGGAAGGTGTATTCAATGGCATTCTGCAGAGGTCACACCTGGGTCCGGTACTATTCAGTATTCGTTGATGACTTCGGTAATGGAGTGGAAAGTATGTTTTTTAAAATTTGCCGATGACACCAAGCACTTTGAAGGACAGGATTAGATTTCAACATGACCTTGACAAATTGGAGAATTGGATTGAATTCACAGCATAAAATTCAGTAAAGTGAAAATTACTTTACTTAGGAAGGAAACCTCAAAAACACAACTACAAAATGGGGAATAACTGGCCAGGGGGTAATATTGCTGAAAAGGCTCTGGAGGGTATAGTGGATCACAATTTTAATATGAGCCAATTATGTGATGCAGTTGGAAAAAAGGTTCATATAATTCTGGGGTGTATTACAGGAGTGTCATATGTAAGACACGGGAGATAATTCTCTTGCTCGACTTGGCACTGATGAAGCTTCAGCTGGAGTATTGTGTCCAGTTCTGGGTATCACACTTTAGGAAAGATGTGGAAAAACTGGAAAGAGTCCAAAGGAGAGCAAGAAAATTAACAAATGATTTAGAAAACCTGATCTATGAGGAAAGGTTAAAAAACTGGACACGTGTAATCTAGAGAAAGGAACACCATGGGGGGACCTCATAGCACTCTTCAACTATGTTAAGAGCTGTTATATAGAGGATGGTATAGTGGAAGGCAGGACAAGGAGTAATACTGTGCTTAAGTACTGGAATAGGTTACTAAGGGAAGTTGTAGAATCCCCATTATTGGAAGTTTTTAAGAACAGGTTAGACAAACACCTGTCAGGGATGGTCTAGGTATACTTGGTCCTGACTCAGCCTGGGGGATAGACTAGATGACCTCCTGAGGTCCCTTCCAGCCCTACATTTCTATGATTCTATGATTATAAACCCAGCAAATTCAGACTTAAAGTTAAATCTGAAAGAAGTCCAAACATGTTGGTGAGAGCTGGGGGGTTTTAAAAGTATATTTGGTAAAAAAATTCAAAATTTTAAAATGAAAAAAACTGAAAAACTGGGGCAAGGGAAAAGAGAGAAGAGGATTTTTTTTAAATGTAAATTTCCTGTAACTTTCTTGTCTTTTCATTTTAAAAGAATCAAATAATTTTGAAAGTACAGTTTCAAGTGGCAGGGGATGGTATGATGGGACAGCCTAGTTTGGCAGTTGACTGACATTTGACTACTGGTGGTAGATATGCCAATGGCCTGTGAAGGGATGTTAGACAGGGTGGGTTCTGAGTTACTACAGAGAATTCTTTCTTGGGTGTCTGGCTGGTGAGTCTTGTCCACATGCTCATTGTTTAACTGATCGCCATATTTGGGGTCAGGAAGGAATTTTCTCCCAGGGCAGACTGGCAAAGGCTCTGCTGGTTTTTTGCCTTCCTCTGTAGCATGGGGCACGGCTCACTTGCAGGTGGATTCTCTGTACCTTAAAGTCTTTAAACCATGATTTGAGGACTTCAATAACTCAGTCATAGGTCAGGGGTCTATTAAAAGGGTGGGTGAGGTTCTGTGATCTGCATTGTACAGGAGGTCAGACAAGAATATCGTATTGGTCCTTTCTGACTTTAGAGTCTATAAGCTTTCTGTTTAGTTTTTTAAAGGCCAGATTCACATTTTTTAAAGTTTCACATGAAACATTTTGGCCAGCTGTAGTGCTGAGG
This sequence comes from Emydura macquarii macquarii, assembly GCF_026122565.2. Lineage (NCBI taxonomy): Eukaryota > Metazoa > Chordata > Testudines > Chelidae > Emydura > Emydura macquarii. Next base: position 11,568,712 of record NW_027130455.1, read on the forward strand.
TATAGAAATGCACAACTGAAGGCCCTGAAGCAAACTTATGGCTGTCCTGAAATGATACCAAGCAATGTCCATACTATTATAACTAAGGTATTTTAATGTCTGTGGTCCCTGCCAATTTAAAAGAGGGCAATTCTCCATAAGTCTCTCTGAAGGAGAACATGGTTTTTCAATCTCTGCTGAAGGAGAAATCTTTCATTATGAAGAAGATAATGACCATCAATCCTAAAAACATTATTTTAACCCCACCCGCCCAAAAAAACAAAACAAAACAAAAAAAAAAAACCCTACTTATTGCATCAGATCTACTCTCCCTGCCAATTTTTGTGCAGATGGGCAATGCCTGAGTTGAGCTCATTTGGAACAAAAGAAGTCTGACACAGGTTGCTAAATTTCTTAAACAATTCTTTAAAAAAAATGGATTCACAGACTAATGGGTTTATTTGTTATGTTTCAGAAAAATGTATTCACTACCCAAACTGTAAGTGCTCTATGTTTGGGGAGGAGGAATTGTTTTCTTTAGATGTATCAAAGCTTGAATCCCTACTTTAAGTGCAAAACTCAGTTCAGTCTTAACTATGGAGCTGTGACATATTGTATGTATAGTAATTATTGTACCTGCTAGTGGAGCACATGTGGAGGTGTATTTAAACATACACTAAATATAATAACCAAAAACTGGAAGGTCCATATTTCTACTCTTGTGAAAAATGCTGTGGGATCTTCAGTAATCCCAAGTGAAATCTAGCTGCTAGATCTTATCTGAAAGATAGTACTTCTAGGAGCACACTACTCCCATTCTCATACTGGGTATTGATTCGGTTCTGACTTATGGATTTCATTCTTCTCCTATACAGCACCCAAGTGTTTCCCTGAAGGTCTCTCTTGCAAGAAATATAACAATACTTTACCATACATTATGATTTTAGTCAAGTTAGTGATGATCCTCACTCATCCCCGTCAGAAGGTTGATCTATATTCTTTGCCTCTTTGCTTCAGATAACAGTTTCTGAAGAAGAAATGTTTTTTGTGTTAATAGGGTCTTGTTGCCTAGGAACAGTTTTCAATTTGCCACTGTGTAGGTATTTAGGTCACTAGTGAATTAATGTTTTTTAAATTACAGCTATGTAGTCAATCACTGATTCTGAACTACCCCGTTGAGAATTGGCAGTATAGTACTTAGTTCTTCATGGATTGAAAACTTAAATTGAATGTTCCACTTCCAAAGAAATTCTGGGGGCAGTGTGGGGGAAGATGGTACGTGTTCATAATTAGAAAATGTTGGTGCTTTGTTATAATGAACTCTGTTTATCTACTAATTTAGATAGAATTTGCCATTATTGTCTAAAGGCTTGTCAACACATGAAAATTAATCTGGAATTAAGTAGGGTGTGCACTGAAAGTGGATTAACTATTCCCATATGGATTAAATGAATTCATAATATAGCAATCATTTCAGAATAAGAATGTCCACACATGGGGTTAACCAGGAATAGTTAATCAGGAATTGCTATTCTGGAATATCTCCTCATGTAGACAAGCCCTCTGAAGTCATTGAAAAAAATTCTAATGACATCAATGGTCCAGGATCAAAATCCAAGTTAATAATGTGTTATGGTGGAGAAAATATTAAGTTCTCTTTCTTTGAAGTATCATTGATTTTAAGAAGATGTAAGGCTATTTCAAAGTCTTCCAAGATTATGCATGTGGCAGAAATGACCATTACACACAAGGGATCCTAATACCCATCATTCCTGCAACATTTCAAAGGGAGAGAAGGGTTTTTTTAATCCTTTAATTTGCAGGAAAGTGACAAAATAATATTCACTATGAACCCAAAATGGTCAGTAACCACATTAAAAAAAAAAGCCCTTTAATATATGTAGAAGGCTACCATGGCTCTGCTACCCATTACTTAGCTGGGTTGTACGGTAATGAGATAATTGTGCCTTCTTCTTTAATATATTTTGGTTGTAATGTGAGACCAATTTTGTCATTTTCCTGGTAATTAAAACATTCTGTTTACTTCTGATCCTTTAGAATATTCCAGCAACACGGCAGATCAGCAGCCTTACTGAGTGATGGTCTCGGTCAGAAGATGCCCAAATTCATTCAATCTTTCCTTATAAATCAATCCCTCCAGCTCCCTCCTGATATCTCATGCTTAGCTCTGAAGTCCCTCCAGTTTGCCAATATCTTTCTGGTGCCCAGACCGGAATATGGTATTCCATGTGTGGTCAAATCAAAGTCCATAGAGAGGGACTACAGCTTCCTTGCTCTGCAGGGTGGTGACTCTGTATATGCAGATCAAGCTAGCATCCAGATTTTAATTATGCACAGGAAGGGTCATTCAAAGGGAATAACATGTTGGAGTGCCATGGGTGGGTATGGATACAACACTGACAGAGTTCATTCCACTCACTCCAAAGATATCCTGCCTGCTAATTTCTCAAATTCCTCAGATTCCACTGAAGTCCTCTACTTCTTAAAGAAGCAATACATAGGAACTCATTTGGGAGAGATACAGGCCAGATTGTCTGCTAGTGTGCATTGACATGGCTTCAGTGATGTCAATGACAGTATGCTTATTTACATCATCTAGGGATTTGGCCTATTATATTACTGCCATGCTGTCTAAGTTTATGACAGCAAACAAAGAGCCAGAAGATAGGCCGCAGGAAAAGATTCAGCCTTGACAGACTTGGAATATGGAAAGACAAATGGTACAACATAAAAAGACTTATTTGCACTGTAAACTTTAGATGTACAAATAGAAACGAAAGATTAAACGGATTTGTCAAGCCATATTTAGGTAGTAAGACTCATTCTGGAGCACTGTCATATAATCAAAAACGTAGGGCTGGAAGGGACCTTGAGAGGTTATGTAATCCATCCCCCCGCACTGAGGTAGAACCAAGTAAATCTAGATCATCCCTGGCAGGTGTTTGTCTACCCTATTCAAAAAAACCTCAAATGATGGGGATTCCATAACCTCCCTTGGTAACCTGTTCTAGTGCTTAATTATCATTGTTAGAAAGTGTTTCCTAATCTCTAACGTAAATCTCCCTTGCTACAGATTTAGCCAATTACTTCTTATCCTACCTTCAGTGAAGAACATCCTCTTTAATAACAGCGCTTACTGTATTTGAAGACTGTTATCAGGTTCCCATTCAGTCTTCTTTTCTCAAGACTAAACATGCCCAGTTATTTCATCTCTGCCTCATAGATCAGGTTTTTTAAACCTGTTATCATTTTTGTTGCCATCCTCTGAACTCTCTCCAATTTGTCCACGTCTTTCTTAAACTGGACACAATACTCCAGCTGAGGCCTCACCAGTGGCAAATAAAGTAGAGCAATTACCTCCCGTGTCTTACATATGACGCTCCTATTAATACACAGTTAATATGGCTTTTTTTGTAACTGTATCACATTTGGAGTTTGCACTTGTCTTTACTGAATTTCATCTTGTTGATTTCAGATCAATTCTCCAATTTATCAAGTGAATTTTGAATTTTGATCTTGTCCTCCAAAGTGCTGGCAACCCATCCTAGCTTGGTGTCATCTGCAAATTTTATAAGCGTACGCTCCTCACCATCATCCAAGTCACTAATGAAAATGTTAAAAAGTACTGGCCCAGTTCAGACCTGTGTGGGACCCTCCTAGATACATTCTCCCAGTTTGACAGTGAATCATTGCTATTTATTCTTTGAATACAGTTTTTCAACCAGTTGTGTACCCAATGTATAGTAATTTAATCTAGACCACATTTCCCTAGTTTGCTTATGAGAACGTCACATGGGACTGTCAAAAGCTTTACTAACCTTAAGATATATCACATTTGATGCTTATTTTGGGAATCAATTACAACAGTCTTATAAAGTTTTTGTCCTAAAATACTGAGATGTGGTATCAACCTTAACTCCAGCTGAATGTAGTTTATTCCTAGACTAAAAAAGTGGTGTGTTTCTATGGGAAACATAAGAAGAAAATCCTACAGCCTATTCATCTGGGCAGATTCAGTATTGCTCCAGCCACAGTGGCAATGTTGGGAAGTGAGGGAGGTGAAAATTGTGTGTGAGAGACAAGAAATCGTGGCTTTTCCATCCAATCAAGAAGCACTGTTTTTCAAGAGATGATAGGGCAGAAATCCAGGAGGAAAATCTCTTTTCTAAAGTCATGTTAAGCTAAGAAGAGGGAAGTTTGGGTTTGAAAGCTATTAACTGGGAATTGTTTTAAATTATAGACTCAAACTCATAGACTCTAAGGTCAGAAGGGACCAACAGGATCATCTAGTCTGACCTCCTGCACAATGCGGGGCACAGAACCTCACCCACCCACTCCTGTAATAAACCTCTAACCTATGACAGTTATTAAAGTCCTCAGATCATGTTTTAAAGACTTTAAGGTACAGAGAATCCACCAGCAAGTGAGCCATGCCCCATATCACAGAGGAGGAAGGAGTTCAAAAGAAGGGAGGATTTCCAAGTATTTGGGTCTGATCCAAAATCTCCTGAAGTCAATAGTTAAAAACTTCAACAGGCTTTGAGTCAGATCCTTAGAGACAACTGAAATTTTCCCAAGTCAAGTAGAGGTGATTGGAGAAATGTAGACCAGGGAAACAATTTCATTAAAGCCATCTTATAAAAGGGCAAAGCCCTAACTCATAGCTGTGGCAAAAGGAAAGGGAAAAGGCTGTTTTCAGATGTGTTCTGAGATAACATTTTATTGCAGGGCTGATGCTGCCAATATTTTGACAAAGGCCCGCCAGAAGCAAACATTTTCCTCCTCTGCCTGTGTTAAGTCTCATCTCCTGGGGGTTGGAGATGAGATCTGCACAGAGGAAAAGTCAAGGACTGGGGAATCGATTCACTTTTCACAATTAAGACAAGTGTGTGTGTGTGGTTGGCTTTTTTTAAATAACAGTTAGCCAGACACAACCTGTGGGCAAGGGGAATATTGTTTTACAGATGAAGAAACTGAGGTACAGACTGACTTTCCCAAGTTTACATAGCAAGTCAGTGGCAGAGCTGAGACTAGAACCCAGAACCCTACCCCCCTAGTATTCAACCATATATCCCTATACAACAACACATTTGAAATGGGTAAGAAGAAAACCAAAAACTAGGGGGAGCCATACATGAGGGGTAGTGAGAAATTAGCTAGCTTCCTGCTCCTAAGTCTGATGGTTGCCTAGTAAAAATGTATGAGATGATGACCTGAAGGGATCTCTCCTGCATTCCCAGTTAAGGGAGAATGAGGAGTCTGGTAGAGACAAAGTGAGAAACTTGCTCCAGGGCAGGATGGAGGCAAAAGAAAAGACCTGGGGGGAAATCATGCCTATCCTGATACCCGAAATGACTTTTCCTAGCAGCATTTGAATATGAAGAAAGGAGGGTGTGGAAGTGTGTGTGTGGCAGGGGAGCGGGATTCTTATTGAATAAGGGTGGAGAACAGGTCAGTGATTAGTTTGTGATATTGGTGGGATCCCAGAGTAGATTTTGTCTATTATGGGTGATAGGAATTCAGGAATTTTTAAAGCTTTGCACTATGAGCACCATGGCCACTTGAAACTTCACAAAAGCTGTGAGGAGACACATCTTTATATGAGACAGGTTTAAGGGAAAGAAAGTTGATTCTGCTCATCATAGACTCATAGGGCTAGAAGGGACTGCAAGGATCATCCAGTCTAAACCCTGCCAAGATGCAGGATTTGTTGTGTCTAAACCACCCAGGACAGATGGCTATCCAGCCTTCTTTTGAAAGCCTCCAGTGAGGGAGTTTCCATGGCCTCCTTAGGTAGTTTGTTCCATTGTCCTACTGTAGTTTGAACCCATTGTCTCTTTTCCTGCCCTCAATGACAAGAGAGAACAACTTTTCTCCATCTTTTTATGGCAGACTATTTGAAGACCACTATCATGTTCCCTTTTATTCTCCTCTTTTCCAAACTAAACATATCTGGTCCCACAGCCTTTGCTCAGAGGGGTTGTATTGCATCCCTTTGATCATCTTTTTCGCTTGTCTCCGGATCCTTTCCAGTTTCTTTACATCCTTTCTATACATTAATGACTAAAATTGGATATAGTACTGCTTCTGAGGCCTAACCAGCACCGAGCAGATTGGTACTCTTACCTCCCGTGATTTGCATGCTATGCCTCTGTTAATGTAATCTAAAATTATATTTGCTTTTTTGGGAACAGCATTGGACGGCTGACTCATGTTGAGTCACCACAGCTCCTAGATCCTTCTCAGCAGCGCTGCTGCCAAGCCATCTATCCCCATTCTGTAATTGTGCATTTTTTTTCTTCCCTAAGTGTAGCACCTTACATTTGTCTTTGCTGAATTTCATTTTGTTGTCTGTAGCCTAGTTCTCCAGTTCATCAAAATCCCTCTGAACAGTAGCTGTATCCTCCAAAGTGTTTGCAACACCCCCTAGCTTGTGTCCTCTGCAAATTTGATCAGTGTGCTCTCTATTCTTACATCCAGGTCATTAATAAAGATGTTAAATAACATCAAACCCAGCACAGATCCCTGTGGAACCCTACTTGAGACCTCCTTCCAATCCGACATCATTCCATTCATGGTTACTCTTTGTTTGTGATTGTTTTAACCAATTTTGTATCCACTTAATGGTAGTTCCGCTCAATCCGCATTTCTTCAGCTTACTTATGAGACTGTTATTTAGGACTGTGTCAAAAGCCTTGCTGAAGTCCAGGTACAGTATATGTCCACCACATTCCCTCTATCCACCAAACTGAATACCGTGTCAAAGAAGGAAATCAATCTAATTTGGTATGATTTGTTCTTAGTAAATCCATGCTGGCTGCTAGCAATTACCCCTTCATCTTCCAGGTATTCACAAATCGAATGTTTTATACATTGCTCTAGTAGCTTCCCAGGTATTGAAGTCAGGCTGACTGATCTATTGTTCCCTGGCTCCTCCTTTTTCCTCTTTTTAAGTATGGACAGTACATTAGCCCTTCTCCAGTCTTTCTGGATCTCTCCTGTCATCCATGAGTTTGCAAATATTATTGCCGGTGGCTCTGAGATTTCTTCAGCTAATTCCTTCAGTACCCCCAGGTGAATAGCATCAGGCCCCTCTGACTTGTATTAATTAAAATTGGTCAGAAGATCTTGGATGTGGTCTTTACCTATCCCGATCTGCATCCTTTCCCCTTCATTATCTATGGTAACTTCGCCAGTCATCCAGTCACAAGTTATTTTTTGTGAGAAGACTAAAGCAAAGTAGGTATTGAGCAGCTCTGCCTTCCTATCATCTTCCCTTACCAGCTCACCTTCTCCATTGAGTGGTGGACCCACACCATCCCTGATCTTTCTTTTTTGTCTGACATTTTTGAAGGACCCCTCTTGGATGTTTGTAACATTCCTTGCAGGTGTAACTCATTCTTTGCCTTGGCTTTCCTGATTTCGGCCCTATATGCTTGTACTATTTCCATGTCTACTTCATTGGTGACATGCCCTTCCTTCCACTCCCTGTATGTATCCCTGTTGGCTTTTAGATAGCTAAAAAGCATCCTGTGCAGCCACATTGGCTAATCAAATATTAAGAATATTTGGACTTTAGAGGGAGTAGAATTAGAATTTGTTACCAGCTGAAATTCAGACAAGTATTGATGAAGTGCAGAGATGTGAAAAAGCAATGGGTCATGTGGAGCACAGGGTTTTAGAGAAACCCAGGAGGTGGTTAAACTTCATCCCTATGAAAATGGGTTTCCATCACCTTCCTACATTGCTTACCAAGAATTTTGTGGAGGCTGGATCTGCTGTTGAAATTAGTGTTTCATGCCCAGCGGTATTTGATTGATAGAACAGATTCTGTCCTTCTTAATAAGGGATTAATCTTCCCAAAACATTTTATTCTGCTTGTTAAAAATACAGGCTTCATAACATATGCTGACCTTTTGGAAATAATTAACAGATGATGGAACCTAAGGGGTGTGAAGTTAGAGGCCCTGGCAGATCATCCTACCATTATCTAATGTTTGTTAGTTACAGTGGTTGAATGTGGCTTATCATTAAAGATTTCCATAGATAAATATCCTGTAGCTCAGGTTTTATTTAATTTCAGCTTCCACACTTCATGAAGCTGTTTGAATTTAGAGAGTTGTAGACAATCAGTTTTTTACTATGGCTGTGACATTGGTTAATACAGTGGTAATCACAACTTCCCATGCCTACATCATATGTAATAAAAAGTCTGATAAATACAAATACAGATAAGAAACGGGAGATTATATGCTGGCCCCAGTCACACAAATAAGTCATGGTGACAGAGTGGTCAGTCACATAACAGGGGTCAGTATCCAGGGGCTATTGCTATATCAGATAAGCAAATATCAAAATGTTTTGTTGTTACCATTTTGACTTAGTCTAATTAGGGGAATTAAAGCATTCTCTGCTCTGAAGTACTTGCCTAAAGCTGATGGACTCCAGGGCAAAATTCAGAGAGGGAGAAAGAGGGTAGCTGAAATGGAGAGTAGGCCTAAAGGAGTAACACCAACTTTCCCTTTTGTTTTCCCCAGCCCTGTAACTGTCTGAGCCACTCTGAGGGGGACTCTCCATTCTTAAAGGGCAGCTGATCTCAGAGAGATATACAACATCAGAAAGGGAGAGGATATTCTTTCTCAAGATCAAAGGCTGGTGAGACTGGGAGGAAGCATCCCCAAGCCCCACTCTGAAGGTCATGAGGAGACCGAATCTATGTCACAAGGGGGCAATCTCAACCCAGAGAGATCTGGCCAGGAGATGAGAACCCAGTGAGATGAAGAGGAAGAAGGACCCAGCCCCACTCAGGAGGTCAGAGTGAGATGGCTCAGCAAGGGCCAGCAAAAGGTGTCCATTCTTTAAAGGTCAGCATCAACATTGCAGTAAAGGGAGTATGAACTTCACACCGTGTAAGGTAGACACGATGGTGGCACTGCCACCATTCCTCCCTGTGTGATCTTCCACATGGGCACTTGGCACAAAGCACTGAAGGAGGATTTCAAGAGGGGAGGAAATATAGTCTCCCAGAGCAACATCCCTGTCATGATTTGACCTTGATTCTCTAGCTGGCTATGGAACTCAGAGCAGGAAGAACCATTAAGGGTTCTATACCACAGTCACATAATCTGGGCTGGGGTCTCTGAAGCCTTTGCTAGTACCTTTGGCACAAAATCTGATTTGTGGTGTAGATGTGACACTCACTCCAAGCTCCTCCGGGCTCCAGGCCCTTTGAGCTGATCTGCTTTTGAACCCCAGTCTGACATCTTAACCCGTACCCAGGTGTATCTTACCCATGGTCTGTTCTCTCCCATCTCGTTCCCTCATGCGGGTCAGGCAGAGCAGGGACTTGAACCTGGGTGTCCCATATCCAGGTAAGTGGCCATGCCACGGGAATACTGGTTGTTCTGGGGTGGTTTCCTCTCTGCTCTCATTCTTGTTTTAACCAGAAATTCCATCCTGGACCTGAGTATTGTTTGACAAATTACTATTTTCCAGTGAAAAATACTTTAGTCAGAAAATTCCTAACCAGATCTAAGATGGAGGCTTGTTCTTCCCATATCTGCTTTGTGAAGCAGAGTTCACATGATAACTTTGCCTTAACCTAGGGGGAAAAAAACCAGACAAGTATCTTACTATGCCAAAGTCCTGTAGCTAAGGTGCAGATGGCCAGGGTTGTAAAATGTTGTCAACCTACCGCCTCTTCACTACAGTGACCTGAAACTGGCCTGTTATTCCTTCAAGCTGTATTTTCTTATGATGTTTAGCAAAATTTATTTGGACATGCTAAACATCATAAGAGACTGGCATATCTATGGTATGTGGCTTATTCTACTTCTTTCCAGTGAAAAGGAGCATAACAACATATAATAATTGCCCCATCTCTTGGCTGCCTGGATCTTATGCTAAATAAACAGTACCTATTTATTTACATGTCTACTGAGTTTCTTAACCAAGGTAACATAATAAACGTGACACTTACTATTCTTAAAGCAGCCTCAGATGAGAAAGACACAATCATTTAGTCACTCATACAATGCAGTCATTCCCTGTTATCATCTAAATAAATACAGTAGTGACTGCAAACAGATTTTCCTGAAGATTTTCCTTTCTTTTTAAAAAGCCATAAGCACAAAAAGTGAGTGAGTATCTGGGTTTTGCACAATAATTTTCTCTCAGTGCTAAAGGTGACAAAATTCTATCCCCTTCACTTGCACCACATCAGAGGAGCTGTCCTGCTCCTAGTGCTACAGCTTCAGAGCTATAGTGGCATCCACTCTGCACTCTTGCACTCTCTGTCTGAGTGGGCTTTTGCTTTGGTCGAACTCCAAAGCTTCTCTGCATGGTGGCCCAGACTGAGCCTCCATGGAAGAATGGCAGAATCCCTCTACATGACTTTCCCATTTCTGGGAGTTCCCATGCTGCTGTAGAAGCCTTGCCATGCCATTCTGCAAGCCCCATGATCGGGATCCCAAATGGCAAAACTCATTAGTTTTTTAAAGCCAAGATGGAACACCTTCACATATTTTGACTGAGACCTAAGAGATCTGGGTTCTATCCCTCGCACTGTCACTAAACAGCTGTGTGACCTTGGGTAAGTCCCTTCGATCTCACTGTGCTTCTGTTCTCATCCATGGTCTCTAACTTGTAAGTGATTTTGGGCAGGGACTGTCAATTACTGTGTTTGTCCAACATCTACCACAACATTGTCCCAATCTCTGTTGGGGGCTCTAGACATTGCATTTACACAAATAAATACTAATCCTAAATTTTGTTAGTGGCAATAGAAATTTAGTGTCCATGTAAATACAGAGAAAGTAGCCCAAATTATGTTTACTGGATTTCAGTTTTATAGATGGCAATAAGGTAATGAAAGATGATTTGCAAATTGGAAGGAATAAATAATTCGGACCCTTGACATCTAGAAAGAAAACAGTTACAATTTGATTTCTGTAACCATCTGTTGAAGTGTACAAATAATATGTATTTATTCTAGGAACCTTTGATTTTCCAGACCAGAAAATAAATCTTGCTTGGCTATGTGCAGATATTAATAATAACTAATGATGACACCATGTGTCAAATAACAGGTTGTGGAGCATAACTGGATTTAAGGTGAATGACAGATTAGAAAAGGCTAAAAAAAAAGTCTTAATAGCACAGTCTAAAATATGTTCACTTGTCTAATCTTTTTATAGCAAAATGCGTCAGTTCAAAATTCTTAGTCTCAAACCCCTTATAGGGAATACGTCACTTTTCACTCCCGCCTGTTATCAAATCCTTCCATAAAGATAGAACTTTCACAGAGCCAGAAAACTGCTCAATTCTTAACTAAGTAATGTGATGTGGCTCAACAGCTCCTAATGTGGGAAACGTTGGACATATACAAGCAATTTAATAACTGTGGCGGCTGCATGCCAGTGTTAGCTAGTCGACATAATTTTGTACTGTAGACATGGCCTCAGTTTCTCTTGGAGAAGGATTTTTATTCCCTCCCCTCCAGAGTCCAAAACTGATGAGATGAGTTCATGTCTAAGTCTTTCCTTCCTGGAGGTAATTTGGAATGCAGTCAGCAGGGCCTTTGTCCTCTGACGTTATACAATGCCTCATTTATTCAATGAGATATCTTGTGTGCAGGACGAGCACTTACCTGAATTAATGCTTCTGTTCCTGTTTGGTGAGTTACATAGTTACAGAGGTTTACACAATGTGAACACGCAGTAGAACTTTACACCATAGGCTATAGAGTTTATAAGTGAAATCAATCCGTGTGGTCTCCTACAAGCATTTAATAAAGTCTAGACACTAAATGTTATCTTGTCAACTTAACATCTAATATCTATTTTGGTAATGCTAACACAGGTGAGCCAGATTGGCTTCCAGCTATGCATTCGTAAGTGTTCAGCAAGGCCTGGGGCCTTGGCATGAGTTGGCACTTGGTTTGCCAGTGTTACACCTATGAGCCGTTGTAGCAGCTGGACATCAGAGCACCCCAGCTATCTCACCCGCTTCCCCTGGCCTGCCCAAACATGCTTGAAGCATGACTCCTGCACCAGGAGTTCCTAACGGAGAGGAGGAGGGTGGCTTAGAGCCAGCTATGTTGGTTTTGTGCCTGTGAGGTTCTGTGCCCTGTCTACCAGAGGTATGTAGAGGGAGGATCTCATGGCTGCTTGGTACCCATTGTGTCCTGGTGTAGAAATTACCTGTTACTAGTGATTGCTCAACAAGGGATTGTTGAATGCATTCAATATGTTCTCTATTACATACAAAGGGCTTATCTACACAGCAAGTCACCGCATGGTAAATCAAGGTGTGAATCTGCTGGCCAAGCAGTAACATCCCCTGTGGACACTGAGCCGCAGTGCAGTGAAATTCCCAGAGCACAGTTTGGCTAACTAATACTTGTACTAACTGTAATAAGCCAAACCACACTCCAGTCCTTCCAGGACTCTGTATCAGTCTCCACACAGGATGTTTCTGCACAGCGAGCTGGTACACTATAGATTCGCACAGCTGCTCGCTACGCAGTAACTTGCCCCGCAGACAAGCCCAAAGCCTATTGTTTCGCTATTTCTTACTCCCTTTATTAAACATTTCAAAATGTACTATGGCAACCTGAGAACTTTAATATAGCACTATATTGCACATAAAACTACATGGTAGCAGCAGAGCTAAGACTCAGATCTTCCTGTTCCAGCCCTTGACATTTAAGCTAAAAAGAGAATCTCCTTCATCTATTAGCACTGTGCGGTCTATGAATCATACAGTGAGGTTGTTCTGGTTCTCTCCAGTAGAATGTAGTGGAACACATACACTCTCCAGTCTTTGATGGTATCTTCTAAAAGAGTTTTTTTATTTCCTTTTTTCTTCTGCCCCTATGTCAACTACCCTGAATCAGACTTTTGCATTTATAAATACTTCACCATCTAATCTCCCAAATACTTTCTAAGCCTCTCTTCTTGTTTGACTGACATCAGTTTGATGTGTATGTAGGATTTTCCTGATAAACGCAATATGCTGATATTAGCTATTTTTCATGTCCCCATAGAGAGAGCTGACAATCTTTGCTAAAATTAGGACTAGGTGAATACTTCATAACGAACAATGTAGTCAGTTTTGCCTCTTCTTTTTTTATTACAAACTATCTTCAAGAGGAATGCTGCACTGGTTTGTTTTTCTTTCAAATAATTCTCTCAAAGCATTTTCACAGGGGAATAATTCCATTGGCTTCAATGCATTTAGGTTGGTGTAAGTTTCAAGGTTCTCTGGTATAAGTGTGGAAAATCAGGCCTGTTATTTTGACTGCCAGAGGGATTCTATACTAATGCACTAGAAACATATTAAGAATAATTAAATAACAAAAAATAGTTTACTATGTAGGTTGAGTCCAAAAAAAATGCCTGTTGTTCTTGGCTTATGGCAAGATCAACATATATGCAAAATAATATTCACAATCACATAAAATCCCTTGCAACAGCTACAGCAATTACTTTGGTGGAAAAGTATGATATATTTTTAGCTTCTTTTAATGCAATTTAGCAGCTAAAATCAATGCGGAGAGGTGCCATCAGACCAGACAGCTCTTTATAATCCACTAGTAAATGCTCTACAGTCCGTGGCTAGATAGCCATTGTATTAAGGAAAGTAAGATTTGCTTTGTTTGTGTGCATTATTTCCATAATTAAATCCAGTAAAATTTCAATGTGAATTATTAATTTGGGACTAGGGACAGATGTTTCTTAAATTAAAATAATTATACCTGATGCATTACATAAGATTTTAAAGTAGAAGATCTTATATCAATTACTGCAGAACTATGTATTTTATAGGAATGTTGTCATCCTCCAAGAGCTCCAAAATTGTAAGACTAGCTTGGAAATCTTTAAAAAAAAACATGTGGGGTTCTTTTCATTTGCCTTCTGGCTTTTGAGCACTTGGGGTTCACTCATATCATGTTTTCAAGCTTTTTTCCATAACCATGAGGGCTAAACGTGTACTAATAAAAGGAAAACTGGGATTCTCACAAAATCTCTTGGATCCAGGGACTGGGGCTTGAAAAAAAGCATCAAATACCACAAAACACAATCAAATCACATGAGGAAGTGGCAACATCAGTGGTACAGACATTTAAAAGACAATGAATATTGTAGTTTATGGACACATCTTATGTAATTAAGAAGCAAAGCAACATTTCATATGTATAGGGAGCTAATACTTCTGTTCTTATTTCTTTGTAGACTGATTAGTTAGTAAGTGAGTGATGCAGCAAGCGTCTTCATAAAACAGTTTCATCTTAAAAAAGAACTAAGAGGTTTCAAACAAGAATCTTTGTAACAAATATTAAGCAATGAGGTTAACACGGGAGTGCTGAGTGAGGTTTAACTAAGTAACAATAATAATTGTGCAATTAATAAGTAATGTGCTATAATATTTCTGTAGCTCCATACATTTTCCTGGAAGTATACAAAAACAGGAAAAACATATAGGGCCAGGTTTTCACAGCAGAAGTGCGCATGTAGCCCTTTAATATATATATACACACACACACACACACACACACACACACACACACACACAGAGGAGCTAGCAAACAGAGCTGTAAACAGGGGAGTTTGAGGAGGGAGTGTGTGGTGTTCTGGTATTGTTGGGGTGCTTGTTGGGGGTTGTTTTGATGCTTTTTTGTTTTTGTGTCTCTCACTGTCAGGAACTAGGGGGAAAGGTTATGACAGATACAGAGGTGGTAGTGGCAGTCAATCAAGCAGTGGAAGAAACAATGAAGATGACTGGATGTGGAAGCTGCGGGATGTACATGATCCTGGAGGAGGTACCTCAAAAAAGCTTTGTTTGTATGAAGTGCCGCCTCATAGAGCTGATGGAAGAGAAGATTTGAGGGTTGGAGATGCAGATGGAAACTCTGGCTGAGTTTAGAAGGGGTTCGAGCAGATGATGGAGCAAAGGCTGAAGGGAAAAACCCAGATCTGCAGATGAAAGCAGGACCAACGGAGTCTGAGGGGAGAATGCTGGGTGAGGAAAGTGGCCAGTGGAAGCAAGTGACTGTAAGAACCCGGCAGAGGAAAAGACAGGCTAGCGAAGGAGAAATAGTGCTCAGAAACAGGTTTGCAGAGTTGGACAATGAAGAAGGATCACAGCAGGTGGTTGCTGAAGGTGGGAGGGCAAGGAAAAAAAGAAGAGAAGCTACTCCTATACAGAGTGGATGAGCCAATGGAGATACCACCAAATAAAAGCCCCAGAAGGATACAGGAACGGTTGCAGAGGATTGCAAATGAGAATAGTAGACAAGATGACTTGCAGCCAGAAAGAACAGGGGATAGGTCGGAGAATCGCACCGTCTCCAGGAAAAGGCAGGTTTCCATGACGAGACTCCCTGGTGAGAAGAACAGACAGGCCTGTAACCAGAATTGATCCTTAGAATAGAAGGGTGTTCTTTCTGCCAGGTGCTAAGATACGGTATGTGGACCTGAGACTGAAGAGGATCCTAATGCGAGTGGAAAAGAATCCACTGATTGTCCTTCATGTGAGTACAAATAATATGGCTAAGATATGGAATTAAAACCAATAGTAAAAGGTTCTATAGCCATATAAATATGAAGAAAACAAAGAAAGAAGAAGTGAGACCACTAAGCACTGAGGATGGGTTTGAGGTTAAGGATAATCTAGGCATGGCTGAATATCTAAACGAATATTTTACCTCCGTTTTTAATGAGGCTAATGATGACCTTGGGGATAGTGGTGGAGTGGCTAAGGGGAATGAGGATATGGAGGTAAAAATTACCACATCCGAGGTAGAAGCCAAACTCAAACAGCTTAATGGGAGTAAATCAGGGGGGCCGGATAATTTCCATTCAAGAATATTAAAGGAACTAGCACATGAAATTGCAAGCCCATTAGCAAGGATTTTTAATGAGGCTACGTTTATACTGACGGCAGTAAATTCACCACCGCCAGATCGATCTTTCTTGATCAATTGAGCGGTCAGTGAGACCCGCTCAATCGATCAAGAAGTCGACTGAGTAAGTCCACCCCCTCAAGCAGCGTAGCGCTGTTCCCATCGGCTCAGCGCAATGTAAACACCGCGCAAAAGGGAAGCAGAGTAATCGACATGAGTCTGCGTAACTCCCGTCGACTGCCACCGAATCGCGTGGTAAGTGTGAACCAGCCCTTAATCTGTAAACTCAGGGGCTGTACCGTATAACTGGAGAATTGTTAACATAGTTCCTATTTTTAAAAAAGGCAGAAAAAGTGATCCAGGTAATTCCAGGCCTCTTAGTTTGACTTCAGTAGTATGCAAGGTCTTGGAAAAAATTCTGAAAGAGAAAGTAGTTAAGGAGATTGAGGTTAACAGTAATTGGGATAAAATACAACATGGCTTTACAAAAGGTAAAGTGTGCCAGTCCAACCTGATCTCCTTTTTTGAGAAGATAATAGATTTTTTAGACAAAGGGAATGCAGTGGATCTAAATTACCTAGATTACAGTAAGGCATTTGATACATTTCCACATAGGGAATTATTAGTTAAATTGGAAAAGATGGGGATTGATATGAAAATTGAAAAGTGGATGAGGAACTGGTTAAAGGGGAGACTACAACGGATCATACTGAAAGATGAACTGTCAGGCTGGAGGGGGGTTACTCATGCAGTTCCTCAGGGATTGGTCTTGGGACCAATCTTATTTAACCTTTTTGTTACTGACCTTGGCAGAAAAAGTGGGACTGTGCTAATAAAGTTTGTGGCTGACACAAAATTGGGAGGTATTGTCAACACAGAGAAGGATTGGGATATCATACAGGAAGATCTGGATGACCTTGTAAACTGGAGTAATAGAAATAGAATGAAATTTAATAGTGCAAAGTGCAAGGTCATGCATTTAGGGACTAATAAGAATTTTTGCTATAAGTTGCGGACACATCAGTTGAAAGTGACAGAGGAGGAAAGGACCTGGGCATATTCGTTGATCACAGGATGATTATGAGCTGCCAATGTGATGTGGCCGTGAAAAAAGCTAATGCAGTCCTTGGATGCATCAGACGAGGTATTTCCAAGAGAGATAGGGATGTGTTAGTACAGTTATACAAAGTGCTGGTGAGACCTCATCTGGAATACTGTGTGCAGTTCTGGTCCCTCATGTTTAAGAAAGATGAATTCAAACTGGAACAGGTGCAGAGATGGGCTACTAGGATGATCTGCAGAATGGAAAACCTGCCTTATGAGAGGAGACTCATAGAACTTAGCTTGTTTAGCTTAACCAAAAGAAGGTTGAGGGGACATATGATTGCTCTGTATAAATACATCAGAGGGAGGGTGAGGAATTATTTATATTCAGCACCAATGTGGACACAAGAACTAATGGATATAAAGTGGCCATCAGGAAGTTTAGACTTGAAATTAGATACAGGTTTCTAATCATCAGAGGAGTAAAG
This sequence comes from Emydura macquarii macquarii, assembly GCF_026122565.2. NCBI lineage: Eukaryota > Metazoa > Chordata > Testudines > Chelidae > Emydura > Emydura macquarii. The sequence continues at coordinate 11,586,148 of NW_027130455.1, forward strand.
TTCTGGAATAGCTTTCCAAGGGGACCAGTGGGGGCAAAAAACAGCTGGCTTCAAAACTGATCTTGATAAATTTATGGAGGGGATGGTATGATGGCACAGCCTAGTTTGGCAATTCACTGGTCTTTGACTACTGGTGGTAGATATGCCAATGGCCTGTGAAGAGATGTTAGATGGGGTTGGTCTGAGTTATTACAGGGAATTCTTTCTTGGGTGTGTGGCTGGTGAGTCTTGTCCACATGCTCATTGTTTAACTGATCGCCACATTTAGGGTCAGGAAGGAAGTTTCCCCCAGGGCAGATTGGCAAAGGCTCTGTTGGTTTTTTGCCTTCCTCTGTAGCATGCGGCATGGGTCACTTGCTAGTGGATTCTCTGTACCTTAAAGTCTTTAAACCATGATTTTTGGACTTTAATAACTCAGTCATAGGATAGGGGTCTATCACAGGAGTGGAAGGGGTGAGGTTCTGTGGTCTGCGTTGTTTAGGAGGTCAAACTAGATGATCATATTGGTCCCTTCTGACCTTAGAGTGTGTATGTTGCTTCCACTAAAGTATGTGTGGCACAGTCTGACCCATAATGCTTCAGGAGCATTTGAAACCAAAGTGACATAAGTACACGTTTAAGGCTGACTGACTGCCCAAGTGCTTTCCTGAATTGGGACCTTAAAATGCAAGTCTAATTAGTTTGCATCACTGTCTGGCCTAGAGAAGCATGGAAGAAAAGGAGGAGGAGAAGTAGAATGTACTGCCTGACAATTTTGATTTTCAAAGTACTTGGGCTCAGTTACCTGTGCGTTTGGGGCAATACCATTATATCCAAAGTTATCCAGATATACCACATGCGTGAGGAGGCTGGAGGAATTTTGCCGTCTTTAAGTAGTTATTCGCACTGGAGGACAGGGAGAGATCATTGTAATTAAACTGTATGACCCAAACTCTACTAGCCACATGGCTTTCAATTAAGAAATAATAGTCTATTTTTTATTAGCAATTAAATTGGCATTGCCATTTCTTGTCAGATGTGAGAAAGCTTGACCTTCTTCCTAGTACTAACATTGTTACTAATCGATATACTCTGACACCCTCTCCACATCATACAGAGATAATTCCTTATCACCCTTCCAAGCCTGCTTCATGCCATCAAACCAACTTCCTATTTGGCAGAAAGAAACTGTGCTCAGTGATTTATCTGTATTTTTTTAACTTGCTGTGTTTTTTTCATACCCCTTAGTGACATAGTTTCACCAGCATAAGTGCTAGTGTAGACAAGTCCAGGGTTACATCAAGAATTAATTTCCCCCCAATATAGGTAGCTTAGATGAACAATGACTAATGGGGATATATTAAATATTCACAACTATTTTAAGAAAGTAAACAAGGAGCAAGAAAAATTGTTCTGGATGGTAAGCATGAGTTAGTCTCGTGCTTGGCAAATTACAATACACCGGAGGCATGTTTCCATAATGAATATCCAGTATCACCATGAGGGCTTTCAGGTAAAATACTCCAAAGCATTTAAGTGACTTAGGAACCTAAGTTTCATTCACTTTCCATAAGATGTAGGCTCCTAAATGCCTACATCACTTCTGAAAATGATACTCTCATGTCTAGGCATTTTAAAAAATGTCCTACATGTCCTAATGTTTATTTCATATGCCTCAAAATCCTGATAATTTTCTGCAGTTTTCTTTTAGTCCATTTAGTTTTTTACTTGTCTCAACTTCCTTCCAAAGCTTTGCAGACTTTCACTTTATGTCAACAGAAGACTCAGAAGGAGTTTGGATTTAAACTAATAAGCATTTTATTTAATTCTTTAGCGAGAGAAAGTAAAACATTGGGATGCCAGCAACATGGGAGCAATTGTACAGTGTGACTGCTTATTACAAACAATACATAAGAGTTTCTGAAGGATGATGAGACATGAAGATGGGAGTGTTGGACTTTCTATTGCCAGTTTATACAATGTCCTGTGGGTCTATTGTGCAAGTTTCTATCAAATAACAGAAGCCTAGACACTAGTCATAAGCAGTATAAGAAAATTGAATTGCCACAGATGAAGAGTAAATTCCTTCCACAGATTGAATTTTCCCGAGTCTATTGTAGTTGCTAATAGCACTATATAATCAATTCTCCAAAAGGGATCATGCTTTAAAAGGCAAAGAGAGAGGGAGGGGGAGAGAGAGAAAGTTTTGTTTCACATTTACCTCTTCCACCAAACTTTGCAGGAGTCCCATTGACAGACATATGGTACAGTGTGTTCTGTCAGTGAAATGACAGCTACTCTTTCACCCTTGGGCAGTAAATGGAAATGCAGCTGGTTTATAGACAGAATTCTAAAAATAATGAATTGTTTCTTTAAAACTAAGTAGAATGTGACTCATGCATCCGTCTAACATAAACTTAACTCCAAACATGTGATTCATCACAGTCAAGAAGTTAAGCATGAATACAAAATTCTGTGAACTCTGGCTTTAATTTTTTTTTTATTATTTGTGAATCTGCTAGGAAATATTTGTTAAGTAGCACAAGCAAGCAAATGGCAGGCTAGATATTATTTGTTGAGTATCCAGTTCTGTTCTTATTAGTTATTTGCCACCTAAGTTTTGAAATTGGGCACCCAGAATATGAGTGTGTCAAATACAAGCAATTTATATAGAATACATATATTTGGACGTATCATGCAATTTAGTTATAAAGCCTTGTGAATTGGAAGGATTGTCCGGTGGTTAAAGCACTGGCTGGGGATGCAGGTTCAAAACACAACTCTGCCACAGACTGACTGTATGACCTTGAGCAAGTCACTAATTTAATCTGTGCCTCAGTTCCTCAATGGTAAAATGGAGAGAGCAATATTTCCTGTCTCCCACTCTTGTGTTAGTCCTTTAGGGCAGAGACCGTCTCTTACAATGTGCCTGTACAATGCCTAGCACAAGGGGTCCCCAGTCTTGGCTGGGGCCTTTAGCTGCTCTTGTCATACAAAGAAACAGCAATGAAAAGACTTTTTTACAGACAGATCAAACCAGATCAGATCAGGCCTGGTGAAATCAATAGGAGTTTTGACCCTGGTTTCACTGGGCTTGGATTTCACCCTGCCAGTTGGGAAGGGTCATTCGTAGATGTACACAATCTTACACCATGAAATGTAGCAGACAGCATTTGTGTTGGCTGAACACAGACAAGGATGAAGCCCTTGTTAGCACTATAGCAGCTAACTGATAAATTGTCTTCATTCACAGCTAAGTCTTGCTTCAGGGCTCTTCTGGGTCTGCGAGGGTGACCCCCTACTCAGAAATCTCTGGGAAGGTGGAGGGCCAGAGGTTTTCCTCCTCTGAAATGTACCCCAGCCCACCTGAACACAGGGATGGGCAGTCCAGAGAAAGGAGAGGTCCCACCAGCCCCTAGAGGAGTTGTGATGGCTCCCAAGGTTGACACCAAAAGGAGGGTCTGGTGCCCCAAGCTGAGACATGCCTAGAGCCCCAAATTGTTTTAAAACTGGCTCTGCAGGTAGTTGGGACCATCTATCATCTCAGCCTTGCTGGCATATAAAATTCTGCATAGTCATTTGAACAATAAAATCCTTTCTTTCCTGTTTCCGATGTGACAGCTGAAATCAACTATACCAGCAGTGGATCTGCACCAGATGTGAACACTTAATACTTTGAAAGAGAGTTATGCCATTGTTTATGTATCCGCAAAGCTATGACAGCAGATGCAACATAGAGATATACACAATAAAAAGCCCTCCATATGAGATAATTGGCTCATCTTATAGTTGGCCCCCCCATTCCATAACTGCATAATCATAACACATAGATGCAGTAAAGCAGAACATATCTATTACTGTACCACCAGGAGCATATTACTACTGTGGAGTGTTGATTTTAGCAGCTTTATGCAGCCTCACATAATTAAGCAATTAATATACAGACATAAACAGCCTTTTATGCACCCCATCTCACTTCTTGTAACTTTTCTAGTGCTGTGGCAACATGCCAATTATTGTTTTGCACAGATTTGGAGGAAAATCCTGCACTTCCACAGAATTCTTATCATTACCATCCAAACACAAGAGTCCACAAAGTTGGATTAATTTCAAAGCCCATTAAGGAAAAGGCAAAGTAGATGTATTAAAAAGGCTGTTTTAGTATGGGCTGCTGGGTTCAATGCAGTAGGAAAAGAAAGGTTAAAAGATTCTCCTGCAGAGACAAAGAAAGTAACCTCAGCTAGAAAATGAAGGGTTGAGATCTTCCAACAGAATGATCAATGTCAATGGGTGGTGGGATGCTCAGTACATCAGAGGCTTGGTTTACACTTAAAATGTAGGCTGACATAGCTGTGGTGCTCAAGTGTGTGAAAAATCCATAGCTATGCCAACCTAACTACTGGTGTAGATGCAGCTAGGCTGATAAAAGAATCCTTCTGTCAACTTAGCTAAAGTTGCTGAGGGCAGTGGTGTTCCTATTGCAATGGAAAAACCCTTTCCACTGCTGTATGCTGCAGCTACATTATAGGGTTATGCCATCATAGCTACAGCACCATAGTTAGGCCAATATAGTTCCCATAACATAAACATAACCACAGGAATTGCTCCAAAGTCCCCAAATTCAGCTGTGACTTTGGCTTAACTTTCAATGTTGTATGTTTGTGTTCAAGGTAAAATGTGATAAGCAAGACTCTGAAAGTAGACTGTGTTCAAGCACCAAATTACTCCTTTCTAGCAGCAAGAGTGAGGCTTAAGAGTGGTAAGTGTAGCAAGCACCTTATTAGCATGATGATGATGACATTTCATTGTCTCCTAGGACATACCCACTGTCTCACCATCTCACTTTTTTTACAAGGCACATGAGGAAGAAGTTGGGACAGGCAGGCCAGGCAGCCAAAAAGTACTAACACCCAGTAGAGATGATTTTGCATAACGTTTATTATTTATATTACAGTAACACCAAAGTCTAAACCCCATTGCATAAGGCATTGTACAGATACATAGTAAGAGAGAGTAGGGTTACCACCTGGCCTGTATTTGTCTGGCCTGGCCAGTTTTTTTAATGTATTTGCCACCTGCCAGAAAAATAATTTAATCTGCCATGGTTTTTTACTGATCTGAAGATTTGCATTATTATCACAATACACGGGGACATCTAATGTTAAAAGTTTCAGTGTCCCCCTAAAGATGCTGTGGTGTTCCCACTTTCACAATTTAAGTGATAACAAAACTGTTGAAAATACAGCAGCTGTCTGCCCACTAACATGCAAGCACACTGCACATGTGTGTGAGAGAGGGTTTGAGTCACATGAGTGTTAGGAGACATGCAATGTTATCAATCTTATATGTATGTGTCATCTCTCTAGATACTATAAGTGGCTGTTGAAAAGGGGAAGTTGCAGAGTTGCCTTGTGGTTGGGATTGTGGCAGGCTTGCCTTATGCAATTTTTTGTTGTTGTTGTTGCATTTCAAAGGTGTAACCTTAAGAGAGAATGCCTCTAAGAGCTCATAATCTACATAGCTAAGACAGACAAAGGACATGAGAGGAAACAAAAGCACCGAGAAGTGAAGTAACCCACGGAGGTCACACAGCAGAGGAATAGAACTCAAGACTCCAGAATTCTGTTCACTAGACCGCGTTGCCTTTCAATCAGCCTCATCTTACTTATACCCAAGCACAGACTCCACTTGTCCTTGGTCAGAAGTGGAACACCCTAGTGCACCTGCTTCTAGGATTCACAGGATCAAACCCTTATTTATTAATGTACATAAAAGGCCAAGAATCATCATTAGCAGTTGTTTGATCTTATATGGACATTACAATGAGTTGCTGAGCAGGCTGACATCTCTTTATACTTTGGTATGTGTCACAGGGTAGCTGGTCCCTGTGGACAGACTAAGCCCAGCTCCCCTAGACTAGAGCAGGTCAGACCCATCCATCCAATTAAAGAGGGCTGGGCTATACCTGGGCCTATCAATGGCTGCTAGTGGACAGCTGGGGGAGATTGGATTGAAACTGGATGTCCCTAGGGAGGAAAAGCCCACACTAGAATGGAGCGATCTCTGGTGGGTGCCTATAGCAAGGGGCCAGGGAAGCAAGAAGGGAGCAGAGCTTACTGAGACTGAGAAGCTGCCATTAGCTAGAGTGCAGAGACCCCTGATAGGAGTGACTCTGAAGCCTGGGTCCAAGGATTGACTGTTTTCTGTTTGTTTCCTAAGCTCTGTTAAAGAAATAAATCTCCATGCAAAAGACTGGGTGAGGCACTGCATGCTTTGGAGCTGGGGAGAAGCTCAGTTCATTAATATGGATATAAGCAAGCAAGGCATGAAGAATGGCTCAAAGGCTCCTTTCATTTCCATTATCAATCTAAGTCAGCAGACATTTTCAGGAAAGTTACTCACTATGGAGATGAGAGAGAAAGAAGAAGTGAAAAAGGAAACAACAAAACACTAAGGTGAACAATTAAAGAAAAGAAACAGTCAGGCACTCTCTAATCTCACAGTGTTTTTTCCTTGGAAAGTGCAGTTTATCCATCTGAAGATGCAATTGTGAATCCTTGATAAACAGACTAATTAATGCAGCCTGTCATTAAGTTTATAAAAGCCATTGCACTAGGTGAACAATAAATGTCAATGCAGTCTACTTATCTTGAATAAAAAGCTAACTCTGTGGCTTATATCCCAAGTGACATGGCCCAAACAAGTTTGAGTTTTCTGGCTGCAGGAAGCTGTACCACTAGACACGGTGGCTGGATTTTAAAACTACTGGAACAGTCTGAGCAGGATAAAAATGGGCTAATGAAATCCCCATGTTTCAGGGTCATAGATGAATACTGCAGAAGTGTCTCCCACATACAGCATTGTATAACTGATGTTATTTGTTTTTCAGGCTGGGTTTACCTTCCTCTGACAAATTAAGAATTAGCCTCTGATCTTGGAAAACCTGCAGCTTTAAGACTCAACAGAGTTACAGACAGGGGAGAAGTGTAAATACTAAGATGGGTGAACTTAAGTGTCTGATATTAAATGAGAATATTGATATAATAGACATCACAGAAACTTGGTGGAATAATGATAATCAATGGGACATGGTAAAACCAGGGTACAAAATATATAGGAATGCCAGAGTAACTCATGCTGGGGGTGGGGGAATGGCACTATTTATGTGAAAGAAAGTATACAGTCAAATATAGTAAAAACCTTAAATGAATCAAATCCATAGAATCTCTATGGATAAAAATTCCATGCTTGAATAAGAAGAGTATAACAGTCGGAATATGCTACTGACTACCTGACCAGGATGGTGACATTGATTGTGAAATGCTCAGGGAGATTAGAGAGGCTATAGAAACAAAAAGCTGAAATTCCCCGTTATTATTAGGCTATCCTTATATTGAATGGATATATGTCACATCAGGGTGGGATGCAGAAATAAAATTTCCAGGCACCACAAATGACTGCTTCTTGGAGCAATTAGTTTTGGAACCCACAAGGGGAGAGGCAATACTTGATTTAGTGCTAAGTGGCACACAGAATCTGGTTCAAGAGGTGAATGTAGCTGAACCGCTCAGTAATAGCGACCATAATGTCATTAAATTTAACTTTCTTGGGGGGGGGGGGGGGGGGGGGGGGGGATTCCAAAGAAACCCACCACAGTGGCATTTAACTTCAAAAAGGGGGAGCTACACAAAAATGAGGAAACTAGTTAAATGGAAATAAAAGGAACTGTGACAGGAGTGAAATGCCTGTAAGCTGCATGGAAACTATTTAAAAACACCATAATAGAGGCTCAAGATAAATGCATACCTCAATTAAATAAATAACAGTCAGAGGACGGAAAGAAATTTCACTATGGCTAAACAACGAAGTAAAAGATGCAGTTAGAGGCAAAAAAAATTGCATTTAAATATTGGAAGTCAAATCAGGAAAATAGAAAGGAACATAACTCTGGCAAGTCTAGTGTAAAAGTATAATTAGGCACGCTAAAAAATAATTTGAAGAGCAACTAGCAAAAGACAAAAATTAACAGCAACATATTTTAAGTACATTAGAAGCAGGAAGCCTACCAAACAATCAAGGGGGCCACTGGATTATCAAGTTGCTAAAGAAGCACTCAAGGAAAACAAGGATGTTGTGGAGAAGCTAAATTAATTCTTTCCATCAGTCTTCACTGCGGAGAATGTGAGGGAGATTCCCACACCTGAGAATTTTTTTTAGGTGACATATCTGAAGAATTGTCCCAGATTGTCCCAGGATAGCTAATGTAAGGCTGATTTTAAAAAAAGTCTCCATAGGCAATCCTAGCAATTACAGGCCAGTAAACCTAACTTCAGACCCTGACAAATTGGTTGAAACTATAGGAAAGAACAGAATTATGAGACAAATAGATGAACACAATATGTTGAGGAAGAGTCAATACAGCTTTTGTAAAGGAAAATCATGCCTCATACATTTATTAGAATTCTTAGAGGGTGCCAACAAGCATGTGGACAAGGGAAATCCAGTTCATACAGTGTACTTGGACTTTCAGAAACTTTGACACCAAAGGCTCTTAAGCGAAGTTAGCAGTCATGGGATAAGAGGGAAGGTCCTTGCCTGGATCAGTGACTAATTAAAAGATAGGAAATAAAGGATAGGAATAAATGGTCATTTTTCACAGTGGAGAAAGGGTCCTCCAAGGATCGGTACTGGAATCTGTCCTGTTCAATATATTCATAAATGATCTGGAAAAAGAGGTAAACACGGAGGTGGCAAAGTTTGCAGATCATACAATTTTAATCAAGATAGTTAAGTGTAAAGCTGAATGTGAAGAGTTACAAAAAGATCTCACAAAACTGGGTAACTGGGCATTAAAATGGCAGATGATATACAGTGTTGATAAGTACAAAGTAATGCACATTGGAAAACATAATCCCAACTATACATACAAAATGATGGGGTCTAAATTAGCTGTTACCACCCAAGAAAGATCTTGGAGTCATTGTGGATAGATCTTTGAAAACATCTGCTCAATGTGCAGTGGCAGTCAAAAAGGCTAACAAAATGTTTGGAACCATTAGGAAAGGGATATAAAATAAGACAGAAAATATCATAATGACACTATATAAATCCATGGTATGCCCACATTTTAAATACTGCACGCAGTTCTAGTTGTCCCATGTCATAAAAGATATGTTAGAACTGGAAAATGTACAGAAAAGGGCAACAAAAATGAATGGGGGTCTGGAATGGCTTCCATTCAAAGACAGATTAAAAAGACTGGGATTGTTCATTTTAAAAAAGACACAACTAAGGGGGGTTATGATGGAGATTTATACAATCAGGAAAGGTGTGTAGAAAGTGAATAAGGACATCTTATTTATCCCTTCACATAACACAAGAACTAGGGGTCATCCAATGAAATTAAGAGGCAGTGGGCTTAACAGTAAGAAAATACATCTTCACATAACCCACAGTCAACCTGTGGAACTCACTGATGGGATGTTCTGAAAGCAAAAAGTATAACTGGGTTCAAAAGATAAATAGATAAGTTCATGGAGGATAGGTCCACCAATGACTGTTAGCCAAGATGGTCAGGAGCACAACCCCAGGCTCTCCTAAACCTCAACGGTCAGAAACTGGACTGGACATCAGAGGATGGATCACTCAATAAATGGCCTGTTTTGCTCATTCTTTCTGGAGCATCTGGCCAGTGCCGAAAGACAGGATACTGGGCTAGATGGACCACTTGTCTGACCTAGTATGGCCATTCTTATGTTCTTATGAGAAGAATCTTACCCCCTGACTGAAACAGATAATAAGTCTCCTACCTTGAGGCAGGTTTTTCCTATGTGGAAGAGAATTTAGTACTCAGTTCTGATTCAGCCAAACACCATTAGCTGCAATGGGACTTTTGATTGAGTAAGGATTGATGTTTTTTGTCCCATATTTAAAAAAACGAAAAAGACTTTCCATTCCTATGTATTTATCAAGCAGCGGATTTTTTCAGTCTCATGCATATAATTTATAAAATTCCTTCATTGGAATGAAATTATGTGCACTCATTTGCTTGCAGACCTGCAGTTAACAAGATTTGCTTCATTACAAATGATTAGCAAAAGTCCAATTGTTGTTCAGTAAGTGAAAAAATCTAATTTATCACTTCAATGAGACTCCTTTGCACGATGCCAGTGGGAAATTTTTAAATCAGAAAAAAGAAGAAGGAGAAGGAAAAACAAATACCCAAATTCATTTGCAGCACATAACCTCTGGGTCAAACTTTTCATGTCTTCTCTGTAAGAAAATGGGAAAAAAAAGAAAAAACAATCTAATCTAATTGCTGTTCCATCATGAAGAATAGCTTTCATTCATGATCTTTGTCTTTGATGGTTACTAGCTTGTTCAAACTGTAGGCACCAGCCAAAAGTGTTGATCTAATTTACGGAAAATATAACAAGGAAGAACTTCAGTCTTCTATAGAAATAGATTGTCCAAGTGATCTGAATATCAAAAGAAATCTCTGAACATCTAAAATTCATCTCCTGTGTTCACATGGCTAATCCCAAAGAGACCATCTACTCATTCTTCCCATCATGTGACATTTTGGGATGCTGTCCTGAAAAAATAAGAGTATCCTGCTCTTTTTATTATTATTATTTTAAGGAATAAAGAGAAGAGGAAGGAAGTCAGGTTTTATTGAGCCATGCTAGAACAGGGGGTATGTCTTCACTCATGGCAGCAAATTTGGCACCACCAGATCAATTCTTCGGGATCAATTGAGTGGAAATGGAGGCTCGTTCAATCAAACCAGAAGCCAACTGAATAAATCCACCCCTGGAGAAAGATTAACGCTGCGTCGGACAGGAGGGCATTTCCCATCGGCACAGCATAGTGGGAATGCCGCACTAATTAGAATTTAGGAAGTCAACATAGCTCGTGTATCTCCTGTCAACTGCTGCTGAATTTCACTGCATTTGTAGACCAGGCCAGGGACTGCAGACTTCAGGTGTCAGGGAGTCAATATTATCATGCCCTTCCCATCTTACTAAACAGAACGGGGCGGGGGGGCTCCAGCTGGTTATGAGAAGGGCCCAAGGATGGAAAAAGATCAAGAGCCACCTTGCTAGACAAACTGCTGATTTAACTTGGTGGCAGAGTACATACTTCCAGAAATGACAAGTCATCTCTCATAGGGCTTGTCCACACTAGAAAGTTTTATTGCCTTAACTATACCAGTATAGTTGATCTGGTACCAGTCCCACAGCATGGACACAGTTATACAGGTATAAATGTGCTTATACCAGCATAGCTTGTTCTGTTTTGGGAAGCAGAATAAGTTATGCTGGTAGAAGGCACCTTCATACAGAGAGATATGCATCCTGGCTAGGGCTTTTACTGGTACAATTACTTCAGTTTAAATATTGCCCCATCCAAAATAGTTATATCAGTAAAGCTAAGTGTAGCCCAGGCTACCAGATCCTGTCAAGCAAAGCACTTAAGCATCATCCCACTGAATCCATCAGGACTATTCACATGCCTAGAATTAATCACAGGCTTCAGTGATTTGCTGAATTGGGGCCACGGCTCATAACTTACTTAGAGGAAGAATATGGAGCAGTTAAGGAAATATGAGGGTGTCTGGTCAAACACCTAGCCAACATGGCTGTTCCCTTGGAGACATATGGCACAGCCCAACATTAGGGTGCCACACTTCTGAATAAAAGTATCATTATAATATGGCTTTGGACACCAGGACCTAAATGCAGCCCTAGCATGAATGGGCACATCTCATTAATTCAATCCATCACAGTATCTCAGGACATTGTATAAAACTGGGGATCATTATCTCAGTTTCACAGATGGGAAACTGAGGTGCAGATAGGTGAAGGGCCTGATTTTCAGAGGCACTGATTTTATATACAGTAGCCCTGAGGTTTAACTCTGTGCAATGCTTTCTGAAAATTCCCGGAAAGACAGAACTTCAACTCTTCAGGACAGGGTGGAGCTGAGCTGCAGGAAGAAGGGGAGTTACAGATGCAATCCCACCACCTACGTACCGCAGCCTAATTTTATAACTGCACATGTTTCTATCACATACTTATGTCTGTGACTTCTATAGTAAAGGCTAAACTTCTTTTGTCTTTTTTCCTTCACCTTTTTGGCTTTCAAAGATGTAAGGAACTGTAATTTAAGGAAAGAGAGAAGCAGGGTAACATGCCGCCTTTATATCCCATTATCCTAAAGCCTCAGAAGGCTCGAGGAGACAAGTCCCATTCTCTACCCCTGCAGGCATTTGTTGCATCCATCGCTATAAACTCTAGGCACCCGTTACCCCAAGAACATAGATACACAACTAGAAGTTATTAGTAGCAGTGTATTTCATTTTAAATTTTCTCTGTAAAAAGTCAACACCTAATTCCCTTGTTACAGTCGGCTTTCAGGGAAGCAATAACATGGCCAGTAACATTTCCTACTATTGCAATGAGGGCCACATACGTGCCAGGATAGAAATACAGCTATCTACTTCCCTTCACTGTCACCTCCTTTCTCCCATCCTGCGTGGCAGCTGCATGAAGTTGAACTTTCACCTTACAAAAATTAAGTTAAAGTGAAATTAGGTGCTAATTAAATTGTGCCAATTTAGCTTGAATAGAAGCTAAACTTTAAAGTAACCTCTTGGAAGAGCTGCTGAGCTCCAGAACTGAGGAGGAAGAGAAAAAACACAGCCTGGCTTGAGAATTGCTCACTACAGAGGAAAACCTCCTCATTTCCCCTCCTCCAACTTCCCCTCAAACCCAGCAATCAAACTTCACTGTAGACTGGGCTGTTGGAAGGGTTTTACTCTCATTTGAAAACTTTCCTCCTAAGAGCAAGGTTTTGCAATGAGAATAAAACTGCGCAAGCAGCTCAACCTTCTGGAAAGCTGTGGTGGTGGATATAGGTGGTGGTTCTTTGATGGTCTATTGTGGTCTATTGAGGAGAAGGGCAGTGAAACCTTAGAGAGACAAATCACATTGCCCCTTCCGCCTGCACTGGATTCAGAGGCAGCTGGCCTGCTTAAAGTTTAACTTCTAATTAAGTTCAGTTCAGGAGCATTGAAAGTTACTCTCTGATTTGACTTCATAAGGCCAATGAGCAGAGCAGGCAGACAGATGCTAAAAAGAGACACATGGCACATTTAGTCTTTTCCATGTATATGGGCGAAGGGAAAGAAGGAAAGAACAGGGGAGAAAAATGGAGAGGAGAAAACGGGTGAGGAAAGAAGAGGGAAATGGAGAGTGGGACAGGAAATGGGCAAGGGAAAATGCTGGGTGTGACTAGAAGTCAGGACCAATGTCAGTAAGGACGGCAGAATCCGGCCCTAAGTTCTTAACTCACTATTTGTTTTGCCGCTAACTGTCCTTCACGCTCACAGCACTTTGTACCATTCTGGCAGTGTAAACGGGGCGTCCATGTCATTTCCATTTGTCATTGTACTGAGGTCTTAGTGTGGAAGTGAGAATGAAGCCCAGTGAATGTACAAGACAGCTCAGCAGTAAGGTGCTACTCAGTGAGGGGAAGTCTACACTGGGGCTGGAGGTGTGATTACAGCACATGGAGGCATTTCCCAGCTAGCTTTAATCATGGACTTCAGCACAGGCTAGCCGCAGCTAAGTAAGTACTCAGGGTTCCAGGCAGGCGTTTACAGCCCGGCTTGCAGCTTCACTGATGTTGTTACCCGAGTTGGCTGGATTAGAGGTAACTCAGGCAGGGCTATGTGTGCTGCAATCACACCTCCAAATGCAGCACACAGGAACCCTGTGTCGGTGCTCAAAATGGGAGCACTGCCCCAAGAAAAGCCCTGACCAGCCACACATCCTTCCCCGTTCCCTCTTCCTGCAGCCCTTTACAGGTGTACTCCCCTCTTGCCAGCTCAGTGCCACAGCATGGTGTATGGAGTGGGCAGAGTGAGGAGAACGCCAGGTCCCCCTCTCTGCCTCTCCATTGGGCATAGTGTGGGGCATGTAGCCCACACGCTCTGTGTGAAAAACAGTCCTGCCGGGGGCGAAGTGGTCTGATGCTCCTGTGTGGCTGGGCTTCTTTGCCTCTATTTTAGCCCAACCTAAGTTTGCATTGCTACCTTCCTCCTCCCATCCCCCACCATTTGTAAAGTGCTTTGAGACCTGTGATGGGTTTACAGACCCCACAGTAAGGGAAAAGGAGTGGTGGGGCAGTATTGGGCTAAGAAGGCCCCACCATTCAGCAACTGCCAGGTATGCTGCCTATGGAGACCTGCTTAAAAGGGAACTCTGGCAGTCTGGGGTGAGCATGAAGAAGAGACTGGCTGCAAGAAGGCAGACAGGCTGCAGTTCCTGAGGTGCAGTTCCTGCAGAAGGTGCAGTTCCTGAGGTAGAAACACTCTACAGGGGAAGGACAGGGCCTAGGCATAAGACGTGGCCAGGATCCCCTTACCCCTGACTCAGGGGGCAGGGGAAACTGGACTCCGAGGATGAGCTGGAAACTATCCTCCCCGCTCCCACCCCTGCTAGCTGATGAACCACCAAGACAGTGGTGTGAGACACTCGGTGGCCTCAGAAGTTTGGGACCAAGTTTTTAAGGAGAAGTTTGGGACCATGACCCAAACTGAAGGGAAACGGGGAAGGTAGGAAGTGGCGCAGGAGAGTCTGATCTGGAGTGGCATCCAGAAGCAAATGAGCCACCTCCCCTCTCTCCCCTTGGGCCCTGGGCTCGGACCCAGTGAAGAGGGAGGCCCTGGGTCCCTCTATTCTTCCCTCTCCTCCTCCCTCCCCCTGGCTATCTGAGAGATCCCAGAGGAATCTCGGGTGGTGACAAACTGCGGCGCAGTTGCTGGACCCCCAGACTGCCCAGAAGACCTGCCTCAAGGCTCACAGAGACTGTTTGGCTCACAGAGACTGTTTGGCCACAGCCTGACCACTAGGCATGCTGGCCCCTGAGCAGAGCCTGCTACAAGATCCTTTGGCAGAAGCCCAGCTACTTATTATTAACTACTGGGTAGATTTGAAGGTGTTGATTTTGACCAGAACAGCCCTGAATGGCTCGCCCCTACCTATGTCAGAACCACCTCCCTAGGTGTGTCACAGCTGCATTCAGATGAGCGACAGCCCTGCTCGTATAGAATAGAGGGGACAGCGGGCAAGGTGTTCCCCAGGAGAGCCTCCCCTCTCTGGAATTCATTCGTCCACCATGGCCCGTAATTATTTTAAAAGACTGGCCTTCAGGGCATACTGTAAGACCTATTGGTTTTCCCAAACCATGAGGGAATGGGAAGGCTCAGGTGGGAAATATTAATATATTTTATGCTGCTGGGTTATTGCTTGTGGCTGTGGCTAAACTGATAGATGATTGAAGGAGCAGGTTACAGGAAGGTTACCTGTCTGTTTCATGCTTATCTATTTCAGAAGCAAAGGATAAATCTCTCCTTTTTAATGGACATCTGTATAACTCTAAAGAAATAAATAACATAAACATTTAATCTTAAAATAATACTAATAGTAATCTGATTAAAGGATATTCTGGGATTGCAGGGGCTCTTCTTGGTTACTTGAATTTCTCACAGTGCCTCAGAAGCACGTTCCAATAGCCAAGCAATGCAGACTCTGAGGTGGCTTAGAGTAAAAATTTTCCATAGTCTTTCAATGAGACTAGGTCTCCTAAGTGCCTGTGTTACTTTTGAATATGGTATTTCTGGGATTTAGGCGCCTAAAAAACCAGGGAGGTGCCTAGTGAGATTTTTCTTTTAAAGTATTTAATATAGAAGCCAGGTCACAAGAGTCCATTCCAAGTTTTGGGTTTCCACTGCAGAGTTCAGTTAGTTATGGTTAGAGAAGCTGCATAATATTGTGTTGTGTGTGCTGCTGGATTAAACGAGTGGTCAGTCGAATCGTAATTTGAAACTACATGCAGCATCTGTGTGATTCCTCCCAGAAGCTCCTACTCCAGACCCAACAAGGCGTGATTTCAGTTTGTGTAGACATACTTAAATTAACTTTCATCTAGCTAGCTCAGATTCTGGACCAGGGAAGTCATGGCAGCATGCTGTTTGTTCAGCGCAGGCAATCCCCACAAGTAATTACCCAGAGTTCTGGGCAGGTTTGTGCAGCCATGGTTTCACTGCTCCAGTGTCTGAACTAGCTAGCTTAACGCTATCTTGTCTACATGAGCTGCAATCAAACTATGCAGTGTAGATATACCCTAAGTGAGTTGGATGCCTAACTCCCACTGATTTGCAAAAGAGAGTTAAGGACTTAATCTGCATAGGCACTTTTATAAATCGTGCCAGGCACCTATCTGCATCATTGAGCACCTAAATATATTTGTAAATCTGGCCTTTATACCCTTTTGAAAGTTTTACCCAACATGCTCTGCTGAAGGACTGGAAGAGTGAGAAAATAAAGAGTGAGAGTTCAGCTCACAAATGGAACAGAGAAGGAGTATTCTCTGGAGAGCAGCGAGTGAGGAGGGTGTGGGAGGAGAAAGAAGGGAATGACAGATGATATGCCCTCAAGCCTTCACTGAAGACTGTGGAAGAGATTAGCAACTGTGGTTGCTCTGATGTAGAAGTCAGGGAAGGTGATAGCCACAAGTCATCCAAGCTATTGTTAAAATCAATATCTGTCAAGCCATGCCAAGAAAAAAGAAAAATATTGCAATGGGGTCAGACTTCTGGGGCATTCAATGGTGCCTAGCAGAAAGGCAAAATTTCAGGGAGCTGGATGGAGCTGCAAGAGTCGGCAGTTTGAAGAAGCAGGAAGGGATCTGTTATTCAGGTCAGATTGACAGTGATTTGGGGATTGTTCACTTTCTGCAGCATGTGGGTGTAGGTCACTTGCCAGGATTATCTGGGCATATCTCATTTAGTCATTTCCCTCCCATTGCATGGGGCCTTGGGCACTGGTGCCTCTTGGTCCCTCCTATTCTCTGACTGTGACACATAATAGTCTAGTCTCTTGTGGGTCTCATCTACTTTGGTCTCATTTCCATTGTTTGGTTTAGTGTGCAGATGCTGGGTGGCGTTGGCGGCCTGTGATATACAGGATGTCAGACTAGATGAGTGCTCCCTTCTGGCCTTGAACTCTATGACTCTCTATCTTGCCTCAGTGCCCTTTGGACAACATAGTGTCCGTCTTCTTGACATCAGAATAACAACGGAACTAACCCTTTTTTTGTCCTTCAGTTTCACGTTGCCTTCTGCATGACATTCATTTTACTGCTAATTTTTTGAGCCAAAATATTTCTTTGTTTTCATTCAGTTGCAGCTTTGCAAAATAATCATGAAAATCTACCAGCCCATGCCCAAAAATCTGCTCACCTGCATTTTACCATGATGATAAATGGTCTTGAAAAATTAATATTTTACTTGACTTGCCTCAGACAAATAGAATTTTATAATCCTCTTTTGACTTGATTAGAGTTACATCAGGGATGTATTTGACCCATTAATATTATTTTTCCTGACACCATCTTAAAGTTAAGGTTCCAATATAATCATTTTATAACTTTAAGCTATATTTCTTTGTGTTGACATATTTAAGGGTAAGCATTCTCTTCACATGAGTTATGATTCCACAGGATAGACCCCTCTCCACTTCACCCCCATTCAAATGTCTGTACAACAATCTACATAATTTTTATATGGAAGAAAGAAGCTAAGACTAAACTTCATTTTTCTCATTTCACAAAAAGTTTCTCTAAGGTAGTTTATTACAGTGCAAATCCAGAAATCTGTTCCGTAGTTAACTAATTTAATTCAGGGATTTGTGGGTGAATGTCCTGTGGAAAAGCTAGAAATGCCAATGCACTGGTGTGTTTATTTCTTAACAAAATGAAAACATTGTTAAGTTTTATATCACTAATTGAATCAAATGTAATTAGCTTATTTGAACCTTTAAAAACTCTTTTCATATCTTATCACAGTTCTCTTCCTTTTTAATTTAACAGAACAGTATTAACAGAACTCCAATTATTTTTAATCATCATCATCTGAGTAATTTACCTCAAATCTTTCAGGCTGGTTTACATGGGCTGATTATCAATAAAGGTTCACAAATTCTTGGGGAGTTTTAGTAATGTTCTTTATGTTAAAAGGTCCGTTCTGTTTGTGGTTTGCATGCACCAAATTTCTTGATGTCTGCACCATTTTCACCTAGGTCAGCGTCTCCTTCCCTTAAGAAATTCATTTTTATAAGGTTTCTAGATGATTTATGATAATCACATCCAAACAATGGAATAAACAAACCCTCTAGGTTTCTCCCAATTTGATTTTTAGCAAAAAAGAGGCTGAAGGCCCAATTAAGTACGTTTGCACCAATTCTGCTATTGCTCACCTCATCACCCTGTACATTGTGTGTCAAACACCTTTCTCTGTTTCCTCCTGCACAAAGCTATAGAAAATGAAGTGAGTGTGAAGGGGTGTATTAAGCCTTTGTGGCTCCCTGGTGGGGGCCCCACAATCCTACTGCACCCCATCCCAGGAAGCAGCAAGCTCAGAGGAAAAGAACACTGAAGGTGTGTCCTCCAAGCTTGCCTAGAGAGGACGGTCTGAAGCAGCCTGGTCCTCCAAGAGCTAGAGGGGCTAGCAACAGGCAATCAGTGTGCTGCTGGCCCGGATAAAAGGAGCTGCCTGGTGTTAGCAGGTCAGTCCCTGGCTGGAGCCAGTGGAGTGAAGAAGGGTGCCTTCTCTGACCAAAGGAGCCTGATAATTAGACAGAGGCTATGGCTGGCTGAACTTCATAGAGGGGATTGCATGCACATGCACATGCACACACGACAGAGAGAGAAGAACCTGATGAAATTGGCCCTGAGATAGGCCTGGAGATAAAAGGGGCTGGTGGGAAGAGGCCCATGGAACTATCAGTGAAGAATTGGAGTAAGCAGTATGTGGCTGCAGTGCATAGGGTCACCGGACTGGAACCCAGAGTAGTAAGTGGGCCCACCCCTACTAGCCACAGGTAACCCTCAAGAAGGGGATAGGCCTTATTTGAGAGCCCAAACCAAGGGCTGAATTTAAAGGTCCCAGAGCCAGGGCTGAAGACTCTAGTGAGGGCAAAGCATTTCTTTATTTATTGGACCTTTTAATACCCCACAAAGTGATCATCCAGACTTTTTGAGTTGGCAGCAGGACCAAGCTGTTGAAGACCTGCCACGGTCAGCTGGCAGTGTGTAGCGGGTGATCAGGGCAAGGAAAAAGACTGCAGAACCACACCCCACTGTCTGGAGAGTCTCAAGAATTGAGTGCTCTTTTACAGTGAGGAACTCTCCAGGGATTGGAGGTTGGAGGGAATCTACCTTTCCCCTGTGGCAGTGTGTGGGATGGATCTACAGCTGGCATTGAAATCCCTATGATCTTCAATCCTTGCAAACCCTCTAAGTTGGGGCTAGAAGTAATGGTAGCCACTGGCGTTTGTAGACACTGACCCCTGTCATGGAACAGGGTATTACATTTTTTGTAACTTTGCCCTGTGTTACATCACCAGAACCAGGAAATAAAGACCAAAGATCAGTCTTTAACTGGCACTTCTCTGAGCCACACCATTAGTATCATCAGAAGAAAATGGAATCTTTGGGAAAAAAATGTAGCAAATTAAGCCATCTAAATCCATCAGTCTGGAGGGGAACCTGGTAGAAAATTAGAGGAGGTGGATGCACAAACTGCAGACAGAGGAGTTTGAAGTAAAACATTACTCAAATACTACCTACTTCTGAAATAAAATCTGCTGTGATTGTAATCTCTTTGGGACAGGACTGTCTATTATTGTGTGTATGTACAATCTCAGTTGGGATACTGCAATTACAAAATAATCACCATAATAGATTTCAAAAAGAAGCTTTCTAAAAATATATTTTTTACACAATAAGAGCATCTGAAATAATAACTGATGCAAAACACCTCTCTCAAAGACAGCTGTTCATAATTTTACCAATGTTTCTCCAAAACCTTGTCCAATGCACTGAGAATAAGCATAGGAAACTTCATCCCAAGAAGTAAACTATTTTCAGAAACATATGAGTCTGAAAACAGGAGCTTATAATGAAGGAGCTTTCCCAACCATAACTATTGTGTTGCTACCACTACACTGGAATATTTGTTCATTTTTCATCGTTTCAATCTAATTTTTGGAATGACATGCCAGAATTAATACAGATACTAGAATAAATGGCTTGTGCATGATGATGTAGTTTTTTTGTCAAAAATACACTTCACATGGTTTCGTTTTTGATGGCCTTCATTTTTCAATACCACCTGTTCATTATAAGGGTTTTGTTGTTATTCTAATACATTTTATTTTATAAATAACCCACTGCAGCTTAACTCACATAAAATTTCATTAGAGTTATCCCACCTACCGTAACACACTCAGAATGTACTGATCCCACAGAAGGTTCAATGCACTCTGATCATTAAACATATATATGCAGATAGCAAGTAGTATATTTTATTAATGTTACATATTCCCCATCATTCATGCATTTAAAAGATTAGATGCATTTTTGATTATAGAGAATTTTCTGTGCTGTTCAGAGGCTTACTCAGACTTCAACATCTTTCCTTTCCTTTGACAAAGTGTATTTGACAAAGGCAGAAAGTTGTCCTTCAAGCTCAGATATCACACAATGGTAAACACAGGGAAGGAACATGTGTGCTCTGCTAGATATTCCTAAGAAGTGTGACACTTCATGCATTTTATGCAGCACAAAAATGACCTTGGATTATTACTGTGTCTTGTATTTTATACTGTGTCACAGAGAAGAATTTTAATTAGGAGAGAGAATGGAGGAAATCAGCCCGTTTGATCCAATGGCTTTTTCACTGCACTGGAAATCATTTTGATCGGTGAGGCATGGCAGCAGGCACAGGGAGTTTCAAGAATGATTGTAGGAAAGTGTCTAGTTTGTTTTTAATAGGAGGATCTTTGGGATTCTTATTCATCCTTCTCCTCAAAAGGGCTCACATCAAGCTGAATGAAGTTCTTCTGATTAAGGGCAGTTGAATGCAGCTGTCTCTGGAGCCACCCAGCTACAGGATTGACTGGAAGAGCGTTATATCTCCATCCTACCCACAAGGCTGATCCTGCTATCTCCGTTGCATTCTTGGGTCCTGTTCGTCTTAGGAGTCAGGAACTATGATTGGCTTTAGAAGCCATTCTGTTGAGTTTGCAAAGGCACCACACTGAATTGCTGACATATGTTCTAAAGTAATGACACCTTCCTCTGATTACAGGTTTATGGACTTGCAATTTAACAGAACAGTTCCCTCGCTCTTGTGGTTTGATTCCAAGCATTGTGCTCAAGCAGCTATACCTCAGCTGGCCCCTTACCAAAGCATCCCCTTGTAAGGTATTTTCTATAGACTGGAAAATGTAAGGGTAGGTTTTCTATCCTCGCATCCTTAGATGTGTATTGACATTCTCAGACAGGCAGAAATCAAAGCCACATGCAACAAGAGTGAAACTAAACAAATCCTTCTCTGCAATTTCTAAGGATTTGTAGTTATATCCTCAAGGCTCTCCAATTCTGGCAACATGAAGCAATTACAGAAATAACAATGAAAGGCACCACTGCAAAAAGATCATCATCCCTGGCCTCTGACAGGAAGTCATTACCATTTCAGCACCTAGTTCTAGCTATGCAGATTCATTTCAATCTCACTAGCAAAGATAGGCAAATGAGGAGTAGCAAATGTACTTACTCTCTCAAAGTTACAGACTACCAATAAGAATAATAAACAGCTATAAGTGGTATTCTTAGATATATCTTTCTTGATCTCTTTCTTGTCTATAGGAGAGAGAGAGAAAGAGAACAGTTCTTGCCAAAGGCATAGCCCCACTAATCCTAGAACTATGATCCATTATTTTTTAATCTTCCCAAGAAAAAGTGGCTTTCTTCCAGCTAATAATTGTTTCTCAATAGGCATTCCAAAAACAGTAATACACCTTGAATTTTTCCAAGGCCTCAAGCACTAGTTAAGATATCTCTTGAATTGCTCTGCTGGCTACACCCAAAGAATGTGTAGGGTTGGGTGGATATGGGCAGACATTATATTACAGTCCACTGACCTTTATTCTAAAAGGCTTTAAGACATGGTGGGAAAACAGAGAGCAGTCACGTTGACATTAATTGACATCAATTGGAGAACATTTTTTAAAAACTATAGATCAAAAGGAAACACTGGCAAAGCATCATAAGAAGGGCCAGCATGGTTTATTGAAAGTACAAAGTGTGCCAAACTAATTTGTTCAAATTATTCAAGACTGTTACTGGCAATGGGTGAGCCTTGCAGATTTCCAAGATCTGCAAACCTCTTATGCTATTTTCTTGGGTTCACTAAATTAGCTAAACTGGTGAAACCTGATGAATCGGTTTCTTTCCTGTAATTTATATGAGACTCTAGTAATATGTATTTGCAGATTTGGGCCCTACGTTAATGCAGCATTAGAGGTTGAACATTTTAAAGGCTTTAACATTAGGATACATATTGTTCCTAGAGCAACGTCATCTTACCTGAATTATAAATATGAGACAGTGATGGGCACAACAGTTAATAAGCTGCCCCCAAATTCCAGCCCATGGGTAATGATGTGATGGAACCTCATTTGCCTCTCACTCAGGCCAAATCTCTTGGTTCCCTTCCTTTGGGAAGTCAGGAATTTACCCAGAAATAAATGCTTCACTCAGACACATACTAATGATTTAGTCTGCCACCAAGAAGGCAGAGACAGAACCACAGTCATTAAAATGATCCAGTTAGGAGCCCCTGTGGGAAGTCACATGCCAACCCAGCAATAACACAATGCACTGAGTCCCTGACATTTACATAACAGAACGATCCTAACACCCAAAAATAGACGTATGTGGTCCAAGCTGCCTTCAGCCTCGTTCCCTTGCAGGGGCTGCAGTGCTAGCTCAGAGTGATCAGATGCAGTCTCTGCCACATTGCCAGGTGCTCATAGTGCTGGTCAAGGCTCCCTCTGCTAGATCTGGATCTCTCCGCCAGACTGGTTGCAGCTGTGCAGTCAGAGAGCTCTCTGGGCCAAACTCACAGCTTTGGGCTCAGTCTCTGCTTGGGTTTTCTCCCTACCACAGCAGCAGTGTGTGATTCCTGCCTCTTCCACATGGCCTCCTGCCAGCACAACCCCTGCACCTGCCTATTGGCCCAGAACCAACCAGGCAGCCTCTATCAAATCCCCTGCCCACACTTGGGCAGGGATGGGGTGTTGCACAGCATTCCCCTCCTCCAGTGAGAGGCAGACTGGCAGCAGGAAGTCCTACCTGATCACGAGCTAGCCCTCAGAGCTCTGGCTAAGGGTATGTCTACACATCAATTAGACAACCACAGCTGGCCCATGCCAGCTCTCTCAGGCTCG
This sequence comes from Emydura macquarii macquarii, assembly GCF_026122565.2. Lineage (NCBI taxonomy): Eukaryota > Metazoa > Chordata > Testudines > Chelidae > Emydura > Emydura macquarii. The sequence goes on from NW_027130455.1 coordinate 11,609,487, forward strand.
TGGGGCTCAGGCAAAGGGGCTGTTTAATTGTCATGTAGACGTTCTGACCTGAGCTGTTGGACCTTCCCACCTCACAGGGTCCTAGGTCCTGGGCTCCAGCCCAGGCCTGAACATCTACAGAGCAATTAAGCAGCCCCTTACCAGGAGTCCAAAGAGCCCATGTTGGCATGGGCCAACTGCGGGTTTTTAATTGCCATGTGGACATACCTTAAGAAGCCACCTCCCCTCTCTGCCCATCCCCTCATCAGTCAGGACAGCCGGGGGTAAGGTCCTTTCACACTGGCTTGCCCTTTCACACTGTTAATATGGGACTCTCCACACAGGTGCTTAACTTTAAGCCTGTGCTAAGTCCCACTGAAGTCAACAAAAAGGGAATTGACAGACATTCTTGCAAATAAAATCCAGGAGCATATGTCAGCATCAGCACATACAAATGTTTTGCTGAACTGGGACCAAAGGTTTAAGCAAGGCATGTGGGACTGAGGGATGAGTAGCAGGGAGCATGGGTACGTATCACAGATCTTCACATACAAAATATATTTTTGTCCCTTAACTTCATTTATTCAGAGCTGATCCACCTCCTGTATATCTTGTTCCTCAGGCATGATATGGCCTACTCAAAAAAATCTTTTTTGTAGCCCTGATGCCCTCTTCTACATTGTCTCTCTTCAAAATGTGTTACCATTCTTAGATTTCATTTCTGAATTTCACTTATATTCCTTGCACTCACGCTCTGCAAATAACTCAAAATGGGAAATGCCTGGTTCTGCCATCATCATCATCTTTTTCCCACTGCTCAAATCAGAAAGCAGGAAAAATGAGAGCAGACCAGTACTATCTCACACATCACTGTCACAAAAAATTCACTGGGTGGATGATATTCCAAAGTAAATGTGAACATAAGTGGCACCATTAACCACCTTTTCCCCATCCTATCTTTGATCCACAGGAAAGAAAAAATTACTAAGCCATTGGCCACAAGCCAGCTGAAGAACTGCAAACTATATCAGTCTTGACACCTGTGTCCCATCAGTAGTTAACCATTTATTCTTCTACAAGAGAGCAAAGGGCACTTTACATTTCAGTGCTTTCCATGCACATGTGAGCAAAAGCCTCCTGTCTATCAGGGCTTGATTCCAATTGTCCTTACACCAGCTGTAACTGTATTATCCCCAGTGCAGTCACTTATAATTTACAGTGGCATAGTAAATGAGATCAGATCATAGTAAATTAGATCATTAGCCCCTCTGAGGTCAGTCCATAGCATTGCCTTTTTTCATCACTTCCTCCTTGTTGTTGCTGATGTGTGAGAAAGTGCTGTCTTTGGGGCAATCCTGGCCCGTTCTGTGGGGCTCCATGCAACAGTTCTTTGTAAACTGTCATAGCTCCAATCACAGTAGTTGAGGATCTGCCCCCAACTGTGTAGGAAAGGAGGCAGGATTCAGAAATCCCTTTCAGGGATGCACAAAATTCTCAGTTTTCTCCACGGAGTTCTCTATGCATCAGGGCAGAGTAAGGATTCGGAGGAACAGCTGAGTGAAATTGTTTGACCAAAACCTTATTCAATGGTGAAACAGGTCGGAGGTTGGAGTGGGAGTTGCTACTATGTGGCTATAAAGGGAAGTGTATAAGCAATTTGGAGGTTACTTGAGCCCTAAAACTGCACTGCCATTCCACAGTCTGAGTGGGAGGATAACTTTCTTCCGTAATCCCGTGGCCACACTCCAGAGCACAGCCCCAGCTGCTCTGGGAAGGAAGTGGGCATTGGTGCTTTAGCTAATGTTTCCTAAACTAGTTTCAGGACATGATGATTTGGATAAAGTTTTAAACCCCCTATAGTTGCCTTATCCTGATTGCAGAAGGTCTACAGACTTTTCTGTTCACGCTTGGAGCTGCTAAACCAGCAGACAGATGGGCTGCCATCTGACCCACCAGCTGCTGCTGTCACCTTCCTCATCAGCATATAATTGGCTCTGGCAGGATTCTCCAGTTGTATGCAACCAGCTAAAACAAATTCAAGATCTAAAACAAACTTTCACGACCCGCAACATTTAAAAAAAATAAACACCCACATTTAAATATGTGGAGAGTTTTGATGCGACTTTGCATTTTTATAAGTATTTTATGGATACTTTGGCTCCAATTTATACAAAACCTGACTCAGATTTGCAAAAAACTAAAAAGAAAGAAAAGTGATTTACAGACACAACGAAATCTGCCTTAAGCAATAGCCTCAAAGACTAGAAATACTTGACTGTGGCCTAGAGACGGGGTAAAATTTTTCAAAGTACTTGCGTAATTTAGGAGCCTTAATCCTACTTTCAAAAGTGACTTAGACACTTCAGACCTTAAATCCCATTTCAAGTCAATGGGGCTCAATCACTTTTGAAAATAGGACTTAGTTCTTAAGTCACTTACGCCCTTTGAATTTATCACCATTGTATATTTATTTGATCTATAGTTAAACACCACGAGTAAAAATTTTCAAAGGCCCTGTTTAAGAAAAAGAGATGACTTATTAAGAAAATTTTCAAAATTGAGTTTTGGATGAAAATTGTCACTGAAAATTTTGTCAGTCTGCTATTCTAAATTCCATTTTGGACTCAAACATTTCCATTTGAGGCCAGGTGCCATGGAGCAGTAGGCAATAGAGGTGACTTATTGGTTTCCAGATGTTTAATAAAAAATGTGGTGGTTCTCCGACCTGGTATACACACCAGTCTGATGCGATCTGTTTATATGGGATTTGAAATCTCTGCAACAACCATAGGCACATATCCTGAAAAGGGATCTGCTAGTGCATTGCCCTGAGTTTATAGGAGTGAGTTCAAGCACCAGGCCTACACTGGAGAGTACCTTCAAAGACACAAGGTGTTAAGATGTAAAAGTTTTATTGTCCCAATTTCACTTAAACTGCTGCCATCAGTGGTCAGAGTGGCACAATGGTCTCTGTCAGACATACCAGCTACTATCATAACCACCAACTTTGTCAGTATATTGTCAGCTCTGTTGGGCTGCCTCATTTATGTGCATTCACATGATACACCATATACTTATGTCTCCATCCTCATGCCAATTAATCAATGACACCTTCAGAACGCTCAAGTTTCATACAGATAAATGGGATTTTTCCCTGAGCTGATTCTGCCATGCAGCAGGCATGAGTCAGGTTGAAAATGCAGCTAGTGCTTTGCACAGCCATTGGATCCTATAGGAATCTAAGCTCTTGGTAGATCGTAAGTTTCTTTAAGGCAGGCCCCTGATCTTCTTTGCAGTGTGCAGAAAACAGTCAGCACTCCAAAAATAAATATTAATAACAGTTGTGTTAGATTCAGATAGAGAACAACAAAAAAACACCATACAGACCAGAAAGAAAGAATTCACAGGGGATAAAAACAAAACAGAAAAGGCTCATTAAGTAAGTACAAGTGGGTGTTGTGTTTTCCAGAAGAAAATGACTATTGTTATGAGCTGGGTGAATCCTTGTTATGGGGAGAATTAAAACCATAGTGAGGTTGATGGGTGTGAGTGCACCCTTCAATTAACATAACTGTATGGATAAGTTAATCACAACACCTCCCACCTAAAACAAAAGGGTATGAACCCACCTGGCAGTTTTAGATGGGGGGAGGATGGAGAAGCTTTTGCTGAGTAGTGTTTTGGGTAAAGTGTGTGTGGGAAGAGAGAACAGAGACACAAGGCAAAAAGCAAGCAAGCAAGCCAAGCAGAAGTCTAAGCATGGTAAGATTGTGGAGAAGGGTAGAAGGAGGCTGTGGGACTGGTGGTGGCTAAAAAAGCTTCGGGAGGTAAGCAAAGAAGCTATCACCTGTTTGGGTTCCTTCTGAATTCAGAGAAGCAGGACTTTGTACCTTCCTTTTAAATAAACAAGATTGCTTCAAAGAGAATACCTAACTCCATTATCAGTTTCTACTCCCCATTGGAACATCCCCAAGGCCCCAAACTTTGTCTAGCTGCTTGAGTCAAAAAGGGGCGACACTGAAAAGTTCTAGTTGAGCCACACAAACACACACTGTATTACCTTCATAACTTGAAATGTATGCGCTGTGTGACATAAGGGTGATAGACTCATCAGGTGTTATTCTTCACATACATTACATGAAACATGAGGCCATTGTACCTATTAGGTGGTAGGCTGCACAGGGGTGGTATGAAGAGGCACTGCCCCAGGAGAACTCTAGTCCTTTGGGATACACTCTTTAAATTCATAGATTTTTAAAGCCAGAAGGGACCAGTAGGTCCTCTAGTCAGATCTCCTATGTATCACGACCATTACATTTCACCCAGTTACTCTTTTGGAATGTCTTGTGTGGAGCTTGTGTTTGGCTAACATACATCTTCCAGAAAGGCATTGAGTCTTGATCTGAAGGCATCAAGAGATGGAGAATCCAGTAGTTTGTTCCAATGGTTCATCACCCTCACTGTTCAAAACTTGTGTCTTAATTCTAACTTGAATGTGTCTGGTTTCAGCTGCCAGCCATTGGTTCTTGTTATGACTTTCTCCACTAAATTAAAGAGTCCTCTAGTACCCATTATTGTCTCCCCAGGAAGGTATTTATACACAGCAATTAAGTCACTTTTCAAACTTTTTTTTTTTTTTTTAAATAAACTATACAGTTTAAGTCTCTCACTATAAGGCACTTTCTCCAGCCTTCAGATGATTTCTGTAGAGCTGTAAGCATTTCCCTCTCCAGCCAGTCAGCTCTGCTAGACAGTACAGTAGTGTCATGCACCCACACCCTTCTCCTCCCTGTCCCCTCTGGGTAGTCTAGTATCCAGAGGGGTGTTGAAGGAAGAGGTCCCTGTACTCAAGCAGCCACTAATAGAACTGACCCCTTGCAACCTCCCATTTGGCACACAATGTAACCCATAATGTGCACTTGCAATTTTTTCTTTTCCGCTGCCAGGTTTGAGATCCAGACTCCAAATCATGCTATTATTAACACAGATACACAAAGGAAGCCGTTGCCTAGCAACAAGAGCCACATGACCTCTTTCTGAAAATTTCTTCCTCCTACTCAGATTTCTTGCCAGTCTGGAGGTTCACAGGCACAGTGTGTTTGCATGGCGAAGCAGCCACCTAATGTCCTTTGGATGAAAGCAATGATCACAGGCTAGAAGTCTACATCATTAGCGAGCTGGGAAGCACCTAGGATTTCATGCTGTCAGACGTGGTGTTGAGGAAGTCAGAACATTCTCCCCTGGGTTTTCAGCACTGTTTCTTCCATCACAATGTCGTCCAGGAAATTTGTTTTAATTTATCTGAAACTTTTCATGAAGTTCCAATTTTTGTCTCTAGAAGTAGATCCACAAGACACAATTGTCTAACCCTGCCCTTCAAATTGTAATGGTTTAGAATAAAGGGAACCAGAATCCAAATGAAAAATCCACCCCGACTGGGAAATCTATTATGAACATGGGACAAAAATGAATTTTTTTCATGCCCCATGTTCTGATCCAATGGTAAGCAGACCCCAAACAGCCCGATGTTTGCTTCTGGATTACAAAAGTTATGTTTCCCATACGCAAAGAGAAAACAGATACTTCCAACTGGAATATCCTTTATTTCAAATTGAGGCAAAAAACAAATCCTAAAGTAAAGTCTCTGTTAGAGGACATGCGTGTCCTCTGACAGTTTGCACTGAAATGAGCACAGAACAGCTGCTTGTCTCTAGTGACAACGGATGTAGTGGTTCATTAGACTGCACAATAAGACACATAAGAGTTACAAACCTAAGAGCACTACTAATAGCTGATACTTACACTGACAGAGCACTTATCTCAAAGCCCTTTATATATTCACAGTACTGTACATTACATGGCAGTTTCTATCCATCTAGACAGCTTATCTGGGGTACTTTCATGGATTGCATCACCTTAGTAGCTGAATACCTTAAGGCATTTATCCTCAATGTCCCTGTGAGGTAAAGATGTGATATCCCCAGTTTACAAGTGGGGGAAATTGAGGCACCAAATGATTTGCCTGTGGTCACATAGGAAGCCTGAAGCAGAGTTGAGAACTGAAGCCAGCTCCCCTGATGCCCACACTTCCTCCCTAACCACTCATTCCTCTCTAACTACATCCTCAAATTGCATAGACATTATCACACAGTATGCACTATTCTTACTGCACATTAGCCAGCTAACATTGAAATACAGTCACCTTTTTGTGAAGAATTACTTTAGACGAGCCTGGGTCCTATGCAGGTGCCTTCAGAATGCTACATTCACTGCATGCTACCACCTCACCTTAAGAACATAACATAAGAAAGGCTATACTAGGTCATACCAGTATCCTGTCTTCTGAGAGTGGCCAATACCAGGTGCTTCAGAGGGAATGAATAGAACAGGTAATCATCAAGTGATTACCTTCCTTCCCCATTGAGAAACTGCTGAGAAAAGAGGTAACTAACTCTCCTTCTCCGAATGTGAATATATAGAACAAGTTCATCAGTATTTCCAAATTCCAAAAAAAATCACTTTATGGAGATAGTTCATCGAGTGCTCAGCCACCATTAAAAAGTAGCCACTTCTGTGCCAGTGACATTACACAATAGTTTGGAAGAGAATAACTTTTCTCACTGAAACTGCAGGAGGAAATTTAAGTAGACAGAAAGCAAATTATTTATTTTGGAATTTGACTGGGATAATGGGGTTAATACCCCTGGTCTCACAAAGTTAGCATGTTGGTTCAGTTCTGACTCAGAGGGGCAGGTACGTCATTTACTGAATCATTAAATAAATCAACAGGCCAGTTGCACTACAAAGTGTGTGTGTACATCCTACTGAACTGAGCACAAGGCTGGGGATCAGACAAGCCTAAATTTGAATCCTACCTCTATCAAAGATTGGCTATATTTCATATCCAATTGTTTTCAGAAACATTGTTTTGTTTCATTTTGTTGTAGGACATTTTTGGTTGTTTGCTTGTTTTGTTTTCTTTTTTCAAACAGAAGTTCCATAAATTCAAAGCCAGGTAGGAAGATAAAAGATAGAGGTGGGGAGTAGGATGGAAATGATAGTGGGAAAAGAGGAGGAATAATAAACGTTGTTTGGCTCACGCTGTCAGTTTTGGAGAGCATAATAATACAAGCTTGATAGCTGGTAAACAGTTACAGTCACCTGTGAAGGTGTCAAGGTGTGTACATCCCAAAGCTGTATCAAATTTTAAATGCCTGCCATTCAGAGAATGGAAAAGGCAAATTAATTGTTCATTGTATTTTAGCTTGTCAGTTTGGGTACACTAGTTTGCTGTTTCATGTAATTAGCCTTGAAATCATTTCAATTAATGCATTTGCAGCCGAAATTATAGTGCAGGATATTATTATAATACCTCAGATTAAGGCAGCAAATCACTGCTGTTCTTATGAAAAAATAAATTAGTGTGATAATTAGCTGACCACTTAGACTGGGATTTTCTTTTAGTAGAGTGGCAGTTGTGAACTCTGGTACAAAAAACAGTGAAACTGGGTAGCATGAACCAAATGGAACATGTATTCACAGTGCGTTCTCTGTGTATAACTTAGTATTTGTAGTTGTCCGAACAAGAACAGTTGCAACTGAGTTGCCATAACCTTGATTTTTACTCTTCACCACTAAAATCCATCAAAAGCATTGTTCATTGCTTCCTGCAATGGTGAGAATAACTTTTGTATAACATATCCAGTGCTGAGCATAGCAAACTATACTGACAATTGTGGAGGCACTTTGGGTTTAAACTGATTACTGATGTGCTTAGATTGCAAGCTTTCCGGGGCAGGGACCATCTTTATGGTCTGTATTTAGTCCGTGCTTACCACCATGGGAACATGGGCCTTGAATGGTGCTTGTAGGCACCTGTGCAAAAAATCAAAAAATAATAATAAAACTGCAGGTCTTAACTAGGCAAAACTCCCTTTAAAGGGAATAAGGGTTTGTCCAGAGGCTCAGGCCATTTGAAGAAAAATAAATACACTTAACTTCAGGTTTGAATTGCTACAATAACTATAAAAACACATGGAGCCATTGGAGGCTTATGTTCAGATTTCTAAGATTGGAATAAAAGCTGTCAGTAATACCTTGATGGTAAGATGTCGGTGGTCCTGCACTTGACAGGCCTAGTAGGTAATAAAATATGACTGTTTCTTTGGAGATAGTGTGTTGCTCCTTCACTTGTGATGAGTGTGTTCTCAGCTCAGTTCTTTGGACAGTTCTAAGTTTGTTTAGTCTCTTGGGGAGACACTTGTAGTTTCAGCAGCACCTTATTTATTTCAGCAGCTTTCTTCATTCTGGATTTGCCCGTCACCCCCAAAGTGACAGCCACTTTTCTTTTAATCAAATTTCTCAAGTAGATGTCTTATACTATATTTCATTTGGTAGTCACCAAAATTAAAATAATTTAAATCAACATTGATTAAAGAAAGGACGGTCGTGTAGTAGTTAACGAACTGGACCAGGAGTCGGAAGATCTTGATTTTATTCTTAGCTCTGAGACAGACTTCCTCTGTGTCCTAGCAGAGTCCATTGTGGCTTGATATGCGGAGGTGCCCAAGTTGGAAGTGCAGTTGCTCAGTATCTTTGGAAATCAGGCCACTAATCTCTCTCCATCACTGTTCCCGATTTTGAAAGCTGGGATAATAGTACTTCCCTAACTCACAGAGTTGCTGCAAGACTAAACCCATTCATGACTGAGGGTAAGTTTACATCGCAACTTAAGCTTGGGTCTGAGCCTAGGCTCAAGCCAACCCCCCATTGCATCCACACAGCACTAATGCTAACCTAGGGCTCCGATCCCGGGTGCGAGCCCATGTTAAGCTGGGTCTAGGGTCTGAGCCTCATAGCTTTCCTGTGTGCACAGATAGCCCTGATTTGACTCGGGACCCAGAAGTCCTCTGGATGTATCCCAGAGTTCCTGCTCCCAGTGGAGCAGCGCTGCAGGTAGCCAACTCAGCAACCGGAAATGCCTTTACTACCTGGCCGAAGGTGCTCCCTGTTCCTGCTCCTCTTGCCATGGCGACATCTCAGGCTTCAGCTCCACCTTGCTGCTGCGCAGAGCTTTCCCAGAGCAGGGAGCAAAGTTGCCAGGTGGGAGGCAGCTCCCAGCCTCTGGCATGTTGGGGCTCATCCCTCTTCTGTCCATGCTGAGCTAGGAGCTCTGCCACTCCCCTCCCTGCCAGGCAGCCGCTTGGTCCCACTCCGGCTCTGTTCCTTGCTCCCAGGCCCTCCCTCTCTCCTGAGGCTGTGTGTGCAGGAGTGCCCACACTGTGCATACTGTGAGCCCAGCCCCAAAACTTCCCTACAGCCTCCAGAGGATTCCTTATTCCTGCCTCCCCGTGTGCAGCAGGGGCAGGGATAATGGATCCTTGGGACATATTGCCTTTGACTGAAGGAAAAAAGGAACCCATCTTAAATGAGAAAAAGGAATTAAAAAGATGTTGATGGCATTTTCCCAGCTGGGTAGCAACGGCTAATTGGCATTCTGATGCTTCAGTGACAGGTAATCCTGCTCAGAGCTGGATTAATTTTCAGGTTTAAAATATAGTTGCCATAGTCCTCACAGAACCAGGATTTGGGCCCTGGGGAAGCAGATAGAGGGAGGACTAGGAAGTGTGGCTGAGTGGCTCAGTTACATGACTTTTCCATTCCCACTGGGGGCACTGTGGCTTTGATACTTTATTTGGAAAAAACAAAACAAAACCATCAGTTTTTATATCCATGCTAAATTTCTATTTGATACAGTTGAACCAACCCTCCTCCTGCCCCCAAGCACTTTGTCCAAGTAATAAGTAGTAAGAATATTGGACAGCAAAAAGTAAAGTAAGAATAATCTTTAGAGAAATGCAAGGTTTTCTTTAACCCAGGAGAGTGAGCTATCAGAGCTGGCTCTCGACCCCAGACAGATAATATGTAGGATCTAATTATGCAGTTTATGTATTCAAGTGCTCCTTATGGGCACCTGAGTCCTATCAATAGCACTGCCTCAGTTAGGAAACAGGGTGGGCAGTAGGTTTTCCTACAGTGCACCACGTTTCCAGGGCTAGAATGTCTACACTGCTTCTCTTATTCATGTGAGTATTCCTGGTGAAGGAAATAGGAGTTATATCTGAGCAAGGACTGAAACCAAGACTCCAGCATTTGGCCCTATAAAAAAAATAAGGGATCTCTGGTGGGTGCTGGAGCACACTGCACCCCAAGCCATAGGGATGCATTTCTCCACTCTGCAGCTGACAACAGCCAGGCTGGGTTGGAGGAGGGAGGGGTTCCTCTGAAACCTACATTTGACATCAAAACAGACAAAAACAAACCAAAAAACAACCAACCAAACAAAAACACCTTCAGTGAACATCCCATTTTAAAAAATTAAGAATTGCAAAGTTTCATTTTAATAGTTTGACAGCCTGGGAGACTGAGGTCCTAATAGCCTCAGAACAGGAGGGCATGGGCAATGTGATGCACCTTACAGCTGGAGAGCCCCATTCTCAGAGTAGATGGTTGTCCTCAAGATGGGCCTTCTCAAACTGCAGTCATTCTACTGAGACAGCCACCAACGGAGCTAATTATGCAGTTTATGTATTCATGTGCTCTATATGGGCACCTGAGTCAATAGCACCGCCTCAGTTAGGCAACAGGGTGGGCAGCAGAGTTTTCCTACTGTGTACCACATTTCTAGGGCTAGAATATTGATCTTGGAGCGGGAGAGGGGTGCCAGGCACTTTGGGATACATTTACTTTGACTCAGGTCTGGGCACTGCAGTGTGGATGCCAGAGCCCTAGGTTTGAGCACAAGGTAGAAAATTCTTACCCTAGGGTTAAAATGCAATGTAGATGCTCAAGCTCTGGTGTCCCTTACACAGGTCAGCTGATTCAAGTCATTAACCCTAGGCTTACATTGCTGTGCAGACATAGCCAGAGAGGTGGTCACACACTGTAATGACTGCCTTGGAAAAGCCTGTGAGTAACATTAATGTAGGTGGAGTGTCAATATTCTAATTTACAGTAACACATTCGGATATGAAGTCTTCAGCATTCCATTCACATTAAATGTATCTGGTCACCTGGTTTCTCTACAGGTTAACAACAACAGTCATTTATATGGCTTCTTTAATCCTAAAGCATTTCACATCACACATTGAAGGACAAATCCTGCAAATCCGTAAAAATCACCATATTGAAACTCCTCTATCCCCTCTGGTGATGAAGGAGGGCAAATTACCTCAGGTCAGATCTTTCACGTCAAAACCGAGTAGACAGGATTTCAGTTAGGGTCACATTCAAAAACCCTTTGAAGTGAAATCCTGGCCCCACTGAAGTAAATCAAAGTGAACAATGTATCTACCTCTGAAGGCTGAAATGTTGACTCAAACCTATCGGTGAAGGAATTACCTGTGGTAATAGGACGTTCAGGAATTTCAACCCTAATGCTTCTGTTACCCAGGGTTCCTTGACCCTGAAACTTTTAGTCTCTGTGAGTCAGTACCAGGAAATAAGCCAAAAGAAACGCATTACTTCTGCGTGCTATATGGCTAGCACAGACAAATCCAAACGAAGTGCTTTAACTTTAAAGCTTTACTTAACAGTCTCCAGCAATTCCCATTAGAAGCTTTTACCAAAGTTTCCACTTATTAGTCTTAAGCATATACAAATACAACAGGTGATTAGAGTGCCTTAAGCTGTTAGTCTGAAAGCTAAATTTCCCCATACCAACAATTCTAAAATGTATCCAGACTTCCTGTTTTTCACAGACATCTGCCCAGCATATTCACAGAGAGACACCACACCGAGCCAGGCTCAATTCACATGTTCACTGTCTACTATCCCCCACCTCCCTGTTTGCCTAATTATGCTAAGTTCCTACAAAGGCCTGAAAACGGCTAAAAGCAGCAAGAAGAATAACTGATAGTTTATCCCAATAATTGGCAATGGCCTGGACACCTGGCTGGTTGCTAGAATGCCCCTGTTCACTTTGACTATAATAACTATCCACTCCAGTTTAATAAATTCACTACACAAGTTATGGTCAATGTAATTCTTACTTCAGTAGAAGAACTTTCCATTAATATTATCAATACATTAAACCTGACAGATTTACTCTGTTCAGTCTGTCAATAAAAGTGTGCACAGAAAGTGTGAGTACATGACATTAGAGTGTTTGCTGATCATCACCTTTCACAGCAGGAAGTGCAAGCAAATTAGGAGGACAACTTTATTGTGCAGCATGCAGCAAGAAAACAAACACTAGTCCAGAAATGCATTCTTCAGAGCAGAAGAATGACAGTGAGTACTAAAGCAATAAACAGAATTAAAGGCTGGCATTCTTCTCCCAATACAAAATATGTCCTCAAGTGGAGGATATGGGAAAGATCCCTTTCTTTTAGACTTTTGTGTCTGTGTGTGCGTGCGTGCGTGCATGCGTGCAGTCACAAATGTCTTAAGTACTATGGAATTTCACAGGGTTTATGTGAAATGACTGGCTGGCCTTAACCCAGTTCCTTGCAAATGACTAAGCACACTGTCCAGAAAAACTCACCAGTACTGCTGGCACTAATCTGCAAACTATCTGGACACATCAACAGAAAAGTGAAGTATTGGAGGCCCAGTGCTGCAAGATGCTGACCATTTTAACTCCTCATCATTTAAGAAGTGGAAAGTGTTCAGTACTTCACGGAATCAGACTTTGAATAAGCACAGAAAAGGAATGACCCTCTGATGCGTGAGGTATGGATCAAAATCAATCTAGATATGGATGGAGGCACATTGGTAGGGTGATGGGGGAAGGGAGGGAGTGGTTGCAGTTCCTGATCACTCCATTTTGTGAAGAGGGATTCAGTTTCCAGTACCACTATTACCACAGCTTTACTAAGAACTGGAACATACATTCCATTAAAAAAAAAAGTGCATCATCCTCTTTCACTTATAACCTCCCTTTAACAGTTCATCAGTCACCCAATCTATTTTCTCTCTCTCCTTCCTTTCTTTGTAAATGCACAGTTCTCTGTTAACATCTTTGGGTGTCCAAACGTGTTTGGTTTTCCACACTGGAATGAATATGGCATCTTTTGTGGAGCTCTTCCATAGGACACAGTGCTGAGATGAAGTGGGGTGTTGCTATGGCAACACTGTACATTGTGATAGCTATTATCCAGGGTGACAAACTGTTTTAACATTAATTTTTCCATTGACCTTCTTCTTCAGAGAGCAAATAAAAGGGTAGACAGCAGAGGTTTCACAGGAGCCCTCTCATCCCTCTGAAATGCTATATAGTGCCAGTAAAGCAAAAACTGATAGGTTGCATAATAATTATTCCTAAATGGCAGGAGCTGTACATCATGTTCCAGCTGTTTTGAGCGATAAGAACTGTGATGTGCACTAGATGTATAGGTGCAGATGGCTGAGAACTGATAGCATTAGTTATCTGAAGGCAATTGCTTTATCTGAGAGCAGTCTTATGGCTAATGAAATAATGGTGTCTGGGTGAGATAGGTAGGCAAACTGAAAAAGATGACTTTTCGGTTCTCCTATTTCCTTTTTTAGCTTCCTTCAAGCACAAAGGGATGACTCTGTATGATGAGCGTGAATGGGAGGATTCCTAAAATATTAATAAACTCACCTCTGCTTTTTGAAAAACACTGGTCTTCTGCCCATTTCAGTAGTGAGAGGTGGAGGGTGTCGGGGGAGTTCTCTTTTTATGTTAGCAAATGATAAAGCACATCCTAATAAATATTCTACTGTGATATAACATTTTGATTTCTGCTGTATTTCTTTAAGTATATGTTCAGGAAAAGAGAGATAATTAAGCTTCTCTGTGTGAAAAATCTTATTGTGTAAATATGATAAGACATTGATATACGTCTCCCAGAGCAAAAGAATTCCAAGGCAATGCTGTAACACCCTCTCTTTTTCAGCCCCTTTGTACACTTTCATTACAGCCTGTACTTGAAAGACTCTTAGCAGAGGACTAGATATACTTCAGTAAGTAGACCCAACATGTGGCTGAGTGAGGGTGGTAGAAGTGCAGTGAGAGTTCTTGGAGAGCAATGGTACTGACCAGGACAAGAGTGCTGATGGTCCAGTCCTGCCCCTAATGAAGTCATTGACAAAACTCCCATTGACTTCACTAGTGTAGGATCTGGTCACAAAGCCAAAGAGCAACCGACTTGTTCCTGTACAGTGTTGAGTGCTTCCGGGGATATGTTGTTGAAACCAGCAGGGAAGTCAGAGTACTCAGCACCTCCCACGTCTGCTGATGGTAGGTGTATTTTATGAAGCACGACATTGAAACGTGACCACTTCAACAGGTATAATACTGGAGATTACAATTGTTCTCCCTTATTTAGGGTTATATTGCTCCTCTAAAGTTTGGTCTACGCTACCCACTTAGGTTGGTATAACGATGGCACTTGGAAGTGTGGAAAATCCACACCCCTGAACAGCATAGTTACACCAACCTAACCCCCAGTATAGACATCTTGGAGAGACAGAGTGCCTACAGTAATGGGAACATCTCTCCAGTCAGCACAGGTTGCCTATTCACTAAAACCCACAGCAGCACCATTGCAGTTCTGTAAGTTTAGACAAGCCCTAAGACAGCCCTTGGTGCACTGCCCCAGAGAGGCACGTTGTGGAGTGGGCAGAGGTGCCAGGGGTGCTTTCAGGGAGTGCCTCATAGATGCCCATGTACCTAGCTGATGTGTGTGGGGCAGGTGGAAATCAGGTTCCACCTACTCCCTACCTGCCCCTGCCTACTTGCTCCCAGAGGAGAAGCAACTTAGGGAGAAACCAAGAGCCACCTTCCAGGAAGCTTAACTCAGGTGGTGCTGGGGCAGGTAGCGAGAACCAGTCCTTATTCCCCCCACTTACAACTGTGCATGGTTGCATAGAGCCAGGGCACAATCTGTCCCTTATGTGTTAATATTTATAAAGCACTTTAAAAATTGTAGAAGCCTTATGTTGTTTTATTTGTTATTATGCAATTCTGGTTCATCAAACTTGCTGATGGCTCAGGACAGCATGGCTGACAGCTGGCCACACCAGAAGTGAGCCAGTGAGAAAAGTACACCAATCGTGTGATATTTTTGTAAGGTTCAATTTTTTTATTATTATTATTATTTAATACCTGACAGTCAAACCATCCATTAATTAAGAAGGAGCTTACAGTGCAAGGATATTTCACAGCCTGCCTGGAATTACAGCCACAAAGCAATGGGGGGGGAAGTTATTAACAAAAACTATACCTCTGGAATGAAAGCAGCTTGGAGGTGGGGAAAAGCCTCCTTAGAAAATGAGAAATAAGATGATGAATTCAGGGAAAAATAAATCACACCTCCTGAAAGTCAGACTGCGTAGAGTTAACCTGGTATGCATAAAAACAATCTAGGCTTAATTGATTGCCACACTGTGAGGCCAGACATGTTCCATGTACTTAGGGTCTGTGGATCAAGCTGCTCCTTAAGGAGATGGGGTGGACTGGTGCCATGCAGTGAAGAATAAGCTCTGTGAGCCACAAAAGCATGATATGAATCAGACATTTATTTGATGAAGTGATATTTTCCAGAATCTTCATTCCTAGTAAGGCCAAGGCTCTGGTGAAGTGATCATTAGACCAAGGCACTAATATGGTTCACAATAGCTTGATGGAAGAACACACAGCCTAATCCAAACACACTGAAATCAAGGACTCTCATTGACTTCATTGGACAGTGGAGAAGGCTCATCCAAAATAAACCCTCAGGTATGTAGACACAAGAACAAATGGATATAAACTGGCCATCAGGAAGTTCAGACTTGAAGTTAGACATAGGTTTCTAACCATCCGAGGAGTGAAGTTCCGGAACAGCCTTCCAAGGAGAGCAGTGGGGCAAAAAAACCTCTAGACTGAGCTTGATAAATTTATGGAGGGGATGGTATGATGGGACAGCCTAATTTGGCAATTAACAGATCTTTTACTACTAGCAGTAAATCTGCCCAATGGCCTGTGATGGGATGTTAGATGGGGTGGGTTCTGAGTTATCACAGAGAATTCTTTCTGGGTGTCTGGCTCGTGAGTCTTACCCACACGCTCAGGATTTAGCTGATAACCATATTTGAAGTCAGGATGGAATTTTCCCCAGGGCAGATTGGCAGAGGCCCTGGGGTTTTTTTGCCTTCCTCTGCAGCATGGGTCATGGGTCACTTCCTGGTGGATTCTCTTTACCTTGAAGTCTTTAAACCATGATTTGAGGACTTCAATAATTCAGTCATAGGTTAGGGACCTATTACAGGAGTGGGTGGATGAGGTTCTGTGGCCTACGTTGTGCAGGTCGTCAGAGAAGATTATCATTAATGGTCCCTTCTGACCTTAAAGTCTATACGTCTATGAGAAGCAACAGATTCAAACTCTTTCTCCAGAGTTATGGAACACCTATTAAGAAGTAATATCCAAGTGTCTCTATATCGCCGTGACAAAGATTATCTTAAGTCAATAGACTTTGCAATTGCATACAGATCATATCAGTAAGAGGTACAGTATAGATAAGTTAGTCTAACTCATAGTCCACTGGTTCCTTAATCCATCCTCCCCTCTTCAGATTGTGTCACAACCAAAAACAAGACTGAACAGGTAGGTTAGCTTAAGTAGTTAGCTGCATGGGGAAGGGAGAAAGGAGGTGGTGGACGATCCCTTAGAATATGTGCTAACTACTTACACTAAACTATCTGTTTCATCTTGTGTTTAGCTGTGACACTAAGCTGTGACCCTCCCAGACTTGAAGGAGAGCTCTGCATAGCTCAAAACCTTGTCACTCTCACCAAGAAAAGTTGGTTCAATAAAAGATATTACCTTACCCACGTTGTCTGTCATATATCCTGGGACCAACACGGCTACAACACTGCACCTCACTCACTCAGCACCTACATTTTCACTGTAAAAGTCCCCTTCATACCCAAGTTTCTGCTTCTGTACATGCACACTGCTGCCTCAGGCAGGTGCCCAGACACCTATCTCATAGAATCATAGAACTGTAGGACTGGAAGTGACTTTGCATGGTCATCTAGTCCAGTTCCCTGCACTTATGGCAGGACCAAGCATTGCCTAGACCATCCCTGACAGGTGTTTGTCTAACCTGCTTTTAAAAATCTCCAATGATGGAGATTCCACAACCTACCTTGGCAATTTATTCCAGTGCTTGACTATCCTGACAGTTAGGAAGTATTTCCTAATGTCTATCCTAAACCGTCCTTTCTGCAGTTTAAGCTCATTGCTTCTTGTCCCATCCTCAGAGGTTAATGAGAGCAATTTTTCTCCCTCCTCAATGTAACAACTTTTTATGGACTTGAAAACTGTTATGTCCCCTCTAAATCTTCTCTTCTCCAGACTAAACAAACCCAATTTTTTCAGTCTTCCCTCATAGACCTTTAATCATTTCATTGACTGCCTAGAACCACTCACTCACTTGTTAGGAATAGCTGGCTTCCTGGAAGCTGTGCATGAACACCACAGGAGTGGGCGTTCTCACAGCAGAGCAGGATAAGACGGGCTCCAGGAGTGGTGGATTGAGGTGACAGCAATACACCAGTCCAGACTGCACAAGGGAAACGTCACACATGCCCCTCCTTTCTCCCTCCACCACACCACACCCCACTCACAGTTGTTGTCCTTGGTCAGGGAAGAACCAGAGTTCAGAGGTGCGTCTGTGTGAGCTCATCTACCACCTTGGTAGGGAGGAGGGGGGAAGGCACCTGGCTCACTCTGCTGTCCAGGAACTCACTCTCCTCCATCAGCCACCCTACCTGCCACTGGGGTATGTCTTGAAGCCTTACCAACCACTTAACACAGCTCTCAGTGATTTCAGCTGTTAGTGGAAGAGCTTCACTGCTTGTGCAGACTGGGCAGTTTCTTGTATCAGAGACACTACCCTAAGGCAAGCCTAATGCTTAAGCCTGGTTCTCAGTGATTTCAGCTCTGTTAGCATGCAACAAGATTCTCAACTATGTCTTAATCAGCTCTGTAATTAACAGAGGAAAGAGAAAGGGTCAAATAATGTCTAGAACCTTTAGACACAGAACACAGCTTCCACCACCAGGTACAAATACCTGTCCCTACCCTCTCTCAGCTCCACTGGGCTTTGGTACCATGTCTTCTGCCTACTGAGAGCAGTTTAGTTGAGGGTGTGTCCCTCAATCAGGGTATGCCAAACATAATTCTGCTGCCCTTGATTCACACAAGAATAACAACCCTTTTATACCCCTTCCCCAATAACAAAGTGACGTGTCAACCAACATCAGTAAAAAATTATCACTTGGGCAAATCAGTCCCATCATGCTGAGTGTCTAAGGCAGGGTGGGTGTGCCTATGCAAACAAAGTTGACTCCTGAACTTCTCTTCCCTAGCCCATCACTAGATGTCAGGGGAGAGCATTCAAACCCTGCTTACACATAGATAATTAAATATTCAGTGGGTCCAGTGGTTAGGGCACTCACCTGAGAAGTGAGAAAGCCCCTCTTCAAATTTCTTCTCATCAGAAAGAGGGGGAATGGAACTGGGCTCCTTTTTCTAAACCAATATGAGTGTTGCTTAATTTTCCTGAAAATTTAAAATTAATTCTGCCTCTCTCTTCTTCTGTGTTTATTTGTATCCTGAACTGTTAGCTTGTCGTATGTATGATTAGTTTTTGGAATTTGTATTTCATCTTAGTCAGGATACCATCTGTTATGATCGAGTTCCACCTGCCAAAATAATTCAGTCAGAATCCAATTACATCCAAACTTGTGGCATCTATGGGGTCTGGAAGGAGTTAGGGATGCGTATGTACCTGTTTCTTAATCTAACACAATATGCCATAAAATACTGCCTCCGCCACATTAACAATCTTGATCCAGAGTTTTTGACAGACAGATTTTTCTCAGATACCAATAGCTCTTTTCAAGCCTGAATTTACATTTTTGGCAGTCATTTGAAAAATCTGTGAATTGTTCATTTCTTATATATCTTTCAGTCCTAAATCCCGTATATTGAAAGTTCATTATTATTTTCAGTAGACTTGGCTCTTGGATCTACATACCATAATTCAGAAATTCTCAAACTACAAAGCTAGGAAGGTTAATCTCTACCACTGTTAGTAGGGGAATGGAAGAATTTTTGTTATTTGCTGTGGCTTTCACTTAGGACTCAGGAAAAGCTGAACTGCTGAACATTATCTGCTGAACATTAAAGAGGTGGGTCCTAGTCTGATACAAGTAAGGAAGGAGGAAGAGGAATGAGGACTTCCCCTCCCCCTTCAGTTCCTTTGCACCAAATACCCAGAGACTAGGTTCCGATGCAGAGTGGATGGAGTGTGGGTCATGGAATATACATCTGCATCACATCTCAAAGAACCACAGTTTCAGTAGTAACCATTGATGCAGCCGTGTATTCCCCTTACGTGACTCATAACCAGTACCCTCCCAAGAGGCAGGGCTTGGAGTCTACCTAAACAAGGACTGCTCTACCAAAACTTGCATCCACCCTGGAGATGCAGTAATAGCATAATGTTTCATAAATGTATGTATGGACGACCCTGTAGCAGCCCTCTCAGAACCCGAGGGTGACCTCTGACCTGATGCAGGCCTTGGCGCCGAAGCAGGCCACATGGCATGTTCATGGATGTGCTGCTTTAGATGAAAATCCCTTGCCACCTGCGTCCGTTTCCATGAAAGAGCTGCAAATCGAATGCCACTCCTTGATGTGGGCTTTGCCGAAGCACAGCAGGCACTGTGTGTAAAGATCATTGTTGAGAATTAAACTCCCTGTGAGGGTGTAACCAGGGAAATACTTAAACTAAAGCAAAGAGAAAGTCAAACAGTATACTGAGAGCACTAATTAACTAAATATAACTAGAAAGTCACTCAGAAATAGAGAGGTTGTGAGGTCAAAAACCACAGAGCTCTGACTCCAGCCACAGGTGGTAAGAAGGTATTGAGGCAGCATGGCCCTGCCCCTGCTTCATATAGCCAGGGGAGTGGCTAAGGCCATGAGGCACGAGCGCAACCCCTCTATGTGTACTGCTAGGAAAAATTCTCTGGCTCCAATGCACTGGGTGCACATACACCTATGTGGAGTAAACTGCGGCATCTACTTGAAGACAAAACAGAAACCAGGGCTTCAGGACAGTCCTTTGGTCCAACCACTACACCCATGTTCCTATTCACAATAATGTCAAAAGGAAGAGGTTTTTAAATCTCTCTTAAAGGTGAGATATAATTACATACACAGGGAGATGTTATACCATGCTAGAAAGCTCTTTAATCTAATAAAGGTATAATAAGATCCAACAACTGGAAATTTAAATCAATGAAGTTCAAACTGGAAATAAGACACAGATTTTAACCATGAGGATAATTAACAGTTGGGACAGATGACTAAGGGAAGTGGCACTTGCAATCAAGATTGGCTATCTTCTGAAAGTATTTGCTCCAACAGAAATAAAAGGGTCGTGTTGTGCAAGGCACTGTACTCACACATAGTGAGGGATGCTCCAAAAAGTTTACTACCTAAATAGATAAGGCAGACATAAGATGGGAGGGGAAACAGACACAGAATGGTGAGGTGATTTGCCTAAGACCACACAACAGATAGTTGCAGAGCCAGTAACAGAATCCAGGTCTCCTGACTCCCAGTCCTTTTCCCTGTTGAACAGCCTATGCTCCCATGGTGCTAAAATTGCTGGATTACAGTGTTATTTTGCTGTCACTACAGTTCTTTTCCCCTGCTGTTTGCCATCATACTCATTAATGCTTATTGTCTGTCTCAAACTTTGTCTTTAATGGTTCTTCTCAATAACAAGTATTTTCTTGCATAAATGATCTTGCCAACTTTCTCTCCTCTTTCATTATGGGAACCGTTTAGTGTCATTACTCCTCTAACCTAATTTTCAAAGTCAATTATGATTCCATTATCTCTATCTTACTACATTACACACCCATATAGTGTTTAACATGTGAGATTACAGCTGTAACATATAATTGCCTTCATTTATTTGTATTTGAAAATGAAACTATAAAATATAAAACACCAGGATTTCTTTATTAAATCAATGTAATTATGACAAATGAGGTGAAATAAGAGTAAACATATTCATGAAATCCCAACAGCAGTTCTCAGAAATAAAGGAAGGATCAGTCATAGATTATCAGTCTCCATTTACACTTTAAAACTAATAAAAATCTATACATCCTTGTTATAAACAACCAACACAAGGTTACATAAACTCATTTTTTATTATTTATTTATTACACTAATGCCTCATACTCCTGTGTGATAGGCACTGTATAAAGAGACTCCCTGTGCCAAAGAGTTTACCTTCTAAATATTAAACTGTAGACAAACAGCTGGATAAACAGATGGTGGGAGAACAAGGAAATAATGAGATGCTACTGATCACTATAGAGGATACTGGTCAGTTATGTGATGGCCACATATACATGCTTTGCCTTGAGTAAAGACTGCAGGATCTGATCAATTATAATAATATTAGTGTAAAACAAATCTGTCTTTGACATACTACAGAATTGATATGAACACACAATATGTATTTATAGAACATCCCTTATACAGTGCAGTGAGATTAAAAATGAATTAACTCCAGTTTATATACAGCTGGAGTAGATAAAAGCAGCACACAAATAAATATGCAAACTAGGAAAGGTAGAAACATGAGTGTGCCATGTGAAGTAATGCAAGAGGAAGTCCTTGTCTGAAGTGTATTAGCTGCTGTACCTTGTATAGCCATAGATACAATCATTTCTCTTTGCCTATCTGTAATCAAACCACCCTGGGAGTATTGTATTCAGTCCAGGGCAGAATAGTTTAGAAAGGTCATTGACAAGCTCCAGGCACTCCAAAGAAGGGCTAAAAACTGATCAAGGCTGAGGTTTCCACTGGAGCCTAAGGTAGAGTTAGGTGTGTGTCTAACTCTCTTGGTTTCTTTGAAAACCCCAGCCTAAGTGATTACCAGGTACATCCTAGGTGAGGAATATGAAGGGACCAGAGATGCTCTTTTTAGAACAGGCAGCAAAGAGAAGACATGATAAAATACTACAGGCCAAACCCTGCATCATGCACAGAGTACCAGTAAAGTACTGCAAATGGGACAACTTACATGAGCAAGCAAGCAGAATCTGGCCCTATCCATATGTTAGAAATAGGATAAAATGGTTGGGATGGAATTGTCAAATGGAAAGGAAGAGGGGTAATAGTCTGGAAGAAAAGAAGGAATATTCAGATTATACATTAAATTCCCACATGAAGCTAATCAAGGAACTGGGAACTCATTGGGTCATAATGCAGCGATTGAGTTTATATAATGGCAGAACTTCATGCTCCAGCATTCTCCTTTTGGCCAAATCCTGAGGAAGCCATGCTGCAATCCAGGACACTGGAGGCCAGGAAGACTTGTGATAGCTGCACAAATACCACATGCACTGATGTAGTGAAATAAACAGGCTCCATGGACATCAATGGTTTTAATGAGCCATTGCCTGCAGCCATTCTGAGATGATTCCTTAGAAACTTTGAAAGTTGAAACTCACTGAGCTTCCAGGGATTTTTTTTCCTTCAGCAGGGGCTATTCAAGGTTAGCTTCCAACTCGTCGTCACATGTTTGCCTATCTTCATTTGACATAGATTTGAAAACACACTCCTTACTCAGGTAGTCAGTATGCACTCTTTGTTCCCTACAGGGTTGGACAAGCAAAACCACTTGGCATTACATGATATTCCAGCAGCTTCCACAAAACTGTACTAAAACTTTATGCTTATAGCATTACAGGGTGAGGTTATATCTTTTATTGGACCAACTTCTGTTGGTGAGAGAGACAAGCATTTGATCCAGACAGAGCTCTCTTTTTAATGCACCCACCTTACTTCTCTAATACCCTGGGATTGACACAGCTACAAGTAAACAGCATAGAACATTAATGATGACTTGGCAATAAACTCATCTTCTCTTTTTAGCTTGTTAAGTCTACAGTTAATTAGCCACGTTGCTGAGCCACGTTGTTGCTGCTCTGAATTGGGCTGAATTTGAGGGAATCATTCCAGCACAGATCCTTCAGTAAGGGAACAGGAAATTCTGCCTAACCTAAAAATTGGCTTCACAAAGAAGTCTTCTGCGAGCTTAAACACAAAAAGGAAACTTTACAGATGACTAGGGAGGAGCATAAAAATACTGCTCGAGCATGCAGGAGTGATATCCAGAAGGCCAAAGCACAGTTGGAGTTGCAGCTAGCAAGGGACGTGCAGGGTAACAAGAAGGGTTTCTACAGGTATGTTAGTAACAAGAAGGTGGTCAGGGAAAGTGTGGGCCCCTTACAGAATGGGGGAGGCAACCTAGTGACAGATGATGTGGAAAAAGCTGAAGTACTCAATGCTTTTTTTTGCCTCTCTCTTCACAGAAAAATCCAGCTCCCAGACTACTGCACTGTGCAGCACAGAATGGGGAGGAGATGAACAGCCCTCAATGGTGAAAGAACAGGGTCAGGACTATTTAGAAAGGCTAGACATGCACAAGTTCATGGGGCCAGTTGCAATGCATCCGAGGGTGCTGAGGGAGTTGGCTGATGTGATTTCAGAGCCATTGGCCATTATCTCTGAAAACTCATGGCAATTGGGGGAGGTCCCAGATGTTTGGAAAAAGGCAAATATAGTGCCCATCTTCAAAAAAGGGAAGGAGGAGGATCTGGGGAACTACAGACCGGTCAGCCTCACCTCAGTCCCCAGAAAAATAATCGAGCAGGTCCTCAAGGAATCCATTTTGAGGCACTTGGAAGAGAGGAAGGTTATCAGGAACAGTCAGCATGGATTCACCAAGGACAAGTCATGTCTGAACAACCTGATTGCCTTCTATTATGAGATGACTGACTCCATGGATGTGAAGAAAGCGGTCGGCATGATATACCTTGACTTTAGCAAAGTTTTTGATACAGTCTCCCACAGTATTTTTATCAGCAAGTTAAAGAAGTATGGGCTGGATGAATGGACTATAAGATGGATAGAAAGCTGGCTATCTGGACCTGCTCATCGGGCTCAATGGATAGTGATCAACTGCTCTATGTCTAGTTGGCAACCAGTAACAACCGGAGTGCCCCGGGGTCAGAGCTGGGGACCGATTTTGTTCAACATCTTCATTAATGATCTAGAGGATGGAGTGGATTGCACCCTCAGCAACTTTGCAGATGACACTAAACTGGGGGGAGTGGTAGATACGCTGGAGAGTAGGGATAGGACACAGAGTGACTTAGACAAACTAGAGGATTGGGACAAAAGAAATCTGATGAGGTTCAACACGGACAAGTGCAGAGTCCTGCACTTAGGATGGAAAAATCCCATGCACTGCTACAGACTGGGGACCGACTGGCTAGGCAGCAGTTTTGCAGAAAAGGACCTGCGGGTTACAGTGGACAAGAAGCAGGATATGAGTCAACAGTGTGCTGTTATTGACAAGAAGGTTAATGGCATACTGGGCTGCATTAGTAGGAGCATTGCCAACAGATCGAGAGAAGTGATTATTCCCCTCTATTGAGCACTGGTGAGGCCTCATTTGGAGTAGCGTCCAGATTTGGGCCCCCCACTACAAAAAGAATGTGGACAAATTGGAGAGAGTCCAGAGAAGGGCAACAAAAATGATTAGGGAGGTGCAGCATATGACTTATGAGGAAAGGCTGAGAGAACAAGGCTTGTTTAGTCTGCAGAAGAAAAAATGAGGGGGGATTTGATAGCAGCCTTTAACTACCTAAAAGGTGGTCTAGGGAGGATGGAGCTAGGTTGTTGTCAGTGACAGCAGATGACAGAACTAGAAGCAATGGTCTCAAGTTGCAATGGGGAAGGTGTAGGTTGGATATTAGGAAAAACTTTTTCAGTAGGAGGGTGGTGAAGCACTGGAATGGGTTACCTATGGAAGTGATGGAAACTCCATTGTTTAAGGTTTTTAAGGTGTGGCTTGACAAAGCTGTGGCTAGGATGATTTAGTTGGGGTTGGTCCTGCTTTGTGCAGGGGGTTGGACTAGATGACCTCCTGAGGTCCCTTCCAATCCTAATCTTCTATGATTCTAAGGG
The DNA here is from genome assembly GCF_026122565.2 of Emydura macquarii macquarii. Taxonomy (NCBI): domain Eukaryota; kingdom Metazoa; phylum Chordata; order Testudines; family Chelidae; genus Emydura; species Emydura macquarii. The sequence goes on from NW_027130455.1 coordinate 11,634,547, forward strand.
AGCAGGAAATTCTGCCTAACCTAAAAATTGTATATTACCAATTGGCTGGATTCTCACAGACAGCAGCCATTCTATTGTGCTCGTGTTCATTCTATTGTGTGTTCCATTTGTATTGGGGATAAGTCTCTAGGATTGGACAATTGTACACTGGCAGGTGGGGTGCATTAAAAGACTGAATAGATCATTTGCCACTTCTAACTTCTCCTGTGCATATTTCCTTCTACTTTAAATAATGTTTAGCCATCACCAGTAAAACTGAATCCCTGGGTTATCAGTAAAAGTCAAGATAAAAATACCCCCAGCTGCACACAGCAAGCTCCATTCAAGAACACCATTTCTTCGATAAAACACGTCATTTCTCATGACAATAGACTCTAGAAATAGAAGTCCCATTGTGACATTGCAGTGTGTTAACACTTTAAATTATTGCCTTTTGCATGAAAAGCTCAATGCAGAAAAGGGCTAATATTAGCACACAAAGCTGCTTTTCGTATTTCATTTATTAAATATTTCCCTTCTGTTTCACTTGCCTTGTTGCTTTCTCACCTAGAAACAAAAAGCCAATTCCTTCTTGTTTGCTCTCTAGCTACACTAGGAACTGATTTCCTCTAATATTAATCCCAATTGCTAAAAGTAACTCCTCCTGGAAAAGATTAAAAAATGGCATTACAGAGCCCAATCCTGGCCCCACTGAAGATAATTGTCAAAATCCCATTAATTGCAGTGAGAGCGGGGTTTGGCTCTTGGTATGTATTGTTGCTATCTCTAGTTGTATAAAGATACAGACTGCGATCATCAGCATGAAGAAGGGGCAGTAGAGAATTCACACACTCATGAATGGGTTAACTAAATCCCGTTCCTTTGCTTTGTGCAAAAGTTTGTAGCTTCATATGGCAAAGATAGACCTTTCTTTGAAGAAGCCATTTTGCCACTTGCTTTTGCACATTTTACAGTGTAATCTCACCACATATTTTCCTTTAAATGCTAACAGTTTGAGGGCCAAACATACATCCACAGTTGCCAACCTTTGTGCAGCTCCAGGAGTGACAAGTTTTCAAAAGCCTTAATCAGAAATGAGTGAACCAGTTTCTTTAGCAGCATCCTAGCCCTTAGTGCAATTCTTCATAAGGGTGCTGGTATCACTTGGGAACATTTAGCTAAAAGCATGGTGTCAGCAGGGTAAGAAAATTCAACTGTTGAAAAGTTATGGACTCTTCCTGCTCCTAGTTAAAGCAGCTTTGTTAGACAGTTCTTGAATAGCAGCTTGATTCCTGGCAATTTCTACCCACAAGGATCCAGAGAGAAATGCATCATGCCTGGCGGTCACTTGGGTCTGCAAAAACTGGGGATAGGGTGTAAAAAGTCTCCACCACCCTCATGCCTCCTGTGCATTTGCCAGGCATAAATGCAATTTCTGCACTCCCCCAGGCAGATGGGCTGCTATTTCCTAGCAATGCCTAGGTACAAACACCCAAAAAGGAATGGGAAGGAGAAAGGGCCAGGCCCCCTCTATGCTGGCCAGCCAGGTGGTCTGGGTTCCATTCTGGCTCTGGGCAACTTCAGGCTAGTTATTTGACTGATGCACTTCCATTTCCAAAATCTACGCTATGGGGATAAATTGACCTTCACTCCAGCACAAACACCCTTCCCATACCCCCCCAATTACTCCCTCCTGTACTCCCAACTGTACCCCCCCTTCAGCTCCTACTCCCCTTACAGCATGTCCTTTTTTTGGGAACCTGAAAGATGATAACCCTAATCTGAGTGGACCACCAGGTCTCAGAAGACAGCCTAATTCAGGGGAGCAGTCTTCTCTGTCATGGGAAGGAATGCATTTGGCCTCTACAATTAATTTAATATTAGACTTCTTGAAACGTACCTTGACCCTGGACAAAAAAAAACAAAAACCAGGCAATGAGCAGTGATGGGATGCAAGAGTAATAACATGTTACAAGAAGAGGAGAGATCTACTCACACTGAGAAAGTAGGGGAAGGAGAGGATCCTCTCTTATTGCACTTAATCCATCCAATGTGCTGATATTTTTCATGAGGATCACATCAGTGCAACTGTTGGCCCTGTTTTTGTCATGGTTCATAGAATCATAGAGTTGGAAGGGACCTCAGGAGGTCATCTAGTCCAACCTCCTGCTCAAAGCAGGACTAACCTCAGCTAAATAATCCCAGCCAGGGTTTTATCAAGCCGCAGCTTAAAAACCTCTAAAGATGGAGATTCCACCACCTCCCTAGGTAACCCATTCCAGTGCTTCACCACCCTCCTAGTGAAAAACTTTTTCCTAATGTCCAACCTAGACCTCCCCCACTGCAATTTGAGACCGTTGCTCCTTGTTCTGTCATCTGCCACCACATCTGCCATGGTTAAGTGTCTTCACACAACCTGTTCAGGAATAGCATTATCGCTATTTACTGTTTATACTGTGATAGTGCCCTTACGATCAGGGCTTCTGGTGCTAAGCCCTAGACAAACACTTATGCATGATACCTGTCCTGAAGAAATGACAATCTAAGAGGACAGTCGTGTGCGGGATGGGAAGATGTCCATATAGCCTATCCTATGGTATCCCAGTCTATGAACTATGCTGAGCAACATTAATGTCTCACCACAACCATGTCATAGGGAACTCCTCTCCCTCAGCAACATTCCTTTTTTACCATTTGAGTCATGATCCACTTCCTTCCTGCTATTGCTTGATCTTTTTCCCCCAGTCACAGGCCCCCTGCCCTCTTTGCACCTGCCAGTTGTCAGCTATGAATTCCAGGACTCCACCCATTCTAGCTGCCATTTGTGCTCAATGGAAGCACTGATCCCCTTGTATTACTAGTGCTGAGAGCCTCTTCCTCTCCCTCGAGGCAGGACTGAGAAGTTTTTCTTTTGATTGATAGGTTAAAGAACGAAATTGGAAACCTGCATGTGAAAATGGAAACTAAGTAAAGTTTAAAACAACCAGAACAATTTTCCTTGAAAAAAGTCTGCCCAAAGTGGAGGGATCAACACTAGTGCCAAAGCCATGGCACTGTTTGTTGTGTTCCTGAACTACAACACTGCAGTATCATGGGGCACCCTAGAGCAAAAAAAACCGTGAAGATATAACAGCACAAACCAGTACCCTAACAGAGTTTCCATTGACCGGTGGAATTAATAGTGAAAAGTGTTTGTAATACTAGCCCGCTAGTACAGAAATTCCATCTGCCAAAATAAGGAATCCAAAGGCAGTGCAGAATATAAGGAATGAAGGAACCTTGCCAACAGAAGGATGTTGATAAATTGAAGAGGGTTCACAGAAGAGAGAATGATTAAAGGATTAGAAAACATGCCTTACAATGACAGACTCAAAGAGCTCAATCAGTTAAGCAGAAGGTTAAGGGGTAACTTGACCACAGTTTATTAGTACCTTCATGAATAAAACTATTTGATAATAGGTTCTTCGATCTAGCGGAGAAAAGTATAATATGAATCCCAGCGGGGCCTGATTCTGGAATTTGAGTGCCTCGGTCCTTTCGTGAACTGACCCATGATCTCAATGGTCTCTTCTGGCCTTATAATCTATGACTCAGTAGGGTCACAGTTAGATTAGAACATGGTAAACCTGGGTTCATTTGAACTATTTAGAACTTCAGGCTCTGCATATTGGTTCCAAAGGAAAAATTAATTTACCTGTTTTGAGAATATCTTAGACATGCTCACACAGCGATATTCACAATGCCCTAGTTACAGAATGGCAAGATGAGCCACAGGAAGGTTAAATAACTTGTCCAAGATCACACACTGGGTTAGTGACACAAGAAATCCCCAGATTCAGTTCCCCTTCCCTAACCATTAGATAACACTACCTCCAAGTGGGATATTCCTCTGTACCTGCAAACTCATGGGAACAAACTAACACAAATTTGTAAAGATTAAACTGAGAAAGAATTCATTAATCACACACTAATCAAACGCTTCAAGATAGGTTGCCACTGTTATAATACAGGAACATTATGTCCTGGAGAGCAGCCAGGATATGATGCAGGATGGTAAAGCATTGAGGTTACATGCGAGATGTGAATTTTCATTTGTTTCATCCCCGTTTCCATTTATTCCCACATTTTCATCTTTTCTTTTTCGTCCCTTTTTTGATTGCTATCACCCATTAAGCTGAAATCATGCTGCTCTCCCCTGCAGTGCTGAATGGGGACATCATAACCAGCACTTTAGACATATGCTCAGTATAAAATTCCAGTGGATTTTAGAACTGGTATCAGTAACTTCAAAGAGCGCTTGTAATCAGTTTGATAATCTGGAATATAATTAAAGAACAATAATCTTAAATTCTTCTCTAGAAGAAGTGCCATATGTGATAATTTTCCTGGGATAAGACAAACCTAATGCTCACAATCAGCATGCTTATTCAATACAATAGACTCAGCACTTGCTATCAACACAGTGGTTCATATTTAGGAATGATGGATAAGGTGTTGTATAAATTAGTCTCTTCCACCTCCTAGAGAGTAAGAGAGTCTATTATAATTGATGTTATAGTAACATTTAACAGCCCCAACCAAGATGAGGGCCCCCTTGTGCTAGTCCCTGCACAAACACATCGTAAGAGAGAGTCTTTGCCCCTAAGATCTTACAATCTAAACAGCTAAGACAACCAAAGAGTGGGAGGAGACAGAGGCACAAAGGTGAAGGAATTTGCCAAGGTCCCACAGCATCCAGTGGAGGAGGCAAGAATAGAACCAAGGTTTTTGGACTCCTAATCCACCGTCCTATCCACTAGTTCACAAGACGCATTTCCACTCCTTAGGGACTCTGACATTAATCACCCTCCTGTTTTCAGATTTTAATACTTAAAAGTCACCATACACTACAGCCATACAAAGCAATACAGTTAGAGGAGCAAAGAGACATTTGGCATCTCCCAGTGGGATTCTGGACAGCTCCTGAGCAGGGCACATGTGGGACGGGAAGTACCTGAACACTGGTTGGCAGGGCCCACAACACATTAGGTTTTATACTATTAACTATGAAGAGAACCAGAATCTAACCGAAACTGGGCACAATTTAAAAGGCAGAAGGGTTTGGAAAAAGTGTAGGTTGTCCCAGTTTTGACTCAGCTCTGAACTGGGCCCAGTATGTATTGATTATATTAACCAAAGTTAAATTAGCTTTGTTTAATTTATGATTGTGCAGGGTTTTTTCCCACCTATTTTGCGAAATGTCATCCCACCTAACGTATGTAATACACATCAACTCTATGTGCCTGTTTTTTAACAAAAGGATTAAATCTAGCCATTTCAGAGGATAAGCTGTTCAGGAGGGACTGTGCATTCTTTTGTAATTGTATAGCACCTGTCACATTGCAAGCACCAATAGCAACACATAATCAAAGTAACAACAATAATAACTTTAGCTGGTATTTGCCTTGAGTTTTTTGCCTTGAGTTTTTGGGTAGAACTGGTGGAAATTCACAATTTCCATTCCACAATGGAAATTCTGACAGGTTGAAAAAGTTTTCATTCTGATTCGAAATGAAAAGTAGAAATGTTGAAGTCTCCTTTGGAAAGGAAAATCCTAAGTAATTTTTTTAAAGAAAGTTAAAAATTTTCCTTTGATTTTTTTCTAAATGAAATTGGGCAGCCTGGGGTTTCCCCTCAGGAGTTAATTTCCAGCAGCCCTCCAGGCCTGCTGGTTTCCAATGGAAACTGCCTGTTTTGCTTGAAAGTTGAATCAAAATAGGGACATTCCTGATTATTTAAATAATCAGCATTTTCTGGTGGAAAATTTCCAACCAAGTCTATTTTGCATCTTCCAGCTCAGTACTCAAAGCAATATGCACCAATCCAAACATATGAACCAAACCATGTTTTTTACAAGCATCCATGAACCAAGCCCACTGGAGTGTCCCTACAATTCAAGTCCCATTCTTAGTCCTCTGCTCTAAATCCTATCCACACTCCTGTTCCATCACTGCTCTGTAACTAATTATTAGACAGGCCACTTTCTATCAAGATAGAGTGAGCAATATATTTAATATGTGACCCTTTTGTCAGGTATTGGCAGCTGCAACCAGGACCAGGTTCAAATGTCTAGGGGTTCTTTTTCAAATTAACAAACACCATCAGCTCAAGCCTCCACCCAGAAACTAAATATCTTCTCCTGGGCACATTTAACAGGCAATACTTCCCTGCTCACAAGCACTGAGTCCGCATATAAAACAAGGAAAGACATTATTAAGGGGCAACTTGGGAAAACACAGCAACAATATATATAAATGAATATTGAGTAAAACACCCACTCCCACAGTGATTTTGACTGTAGTCCTTTACCTCAGTTCCCCACCCATCGGTGTGAACATCCAATAGACAAATGTCCCTTTAACACCTCATTTCCCTCAATCTCTCTCTACTACACCCCATTCCTGGTCTGGTTTGGTAATGTATTGCCAAAATCAAGGAGTGCCCTTGAGCAGGCCTGTATACAACCCCTGGGAAAATGCTGGGTGGCCGGTTCTAAGGCTCTACCACCTAAACCAACTGTAATGATGTCAGCTGTATTAGTGCTGAACTTACCAGAATTCACTCAGCTCGCTTGCTGCTTCCTGCAGCCTCAGTGAAAATCTGCTTCTACCCCACAAAGCTGTCCCTGCACCCATCACCTCTTATCAAAAAATTGCCTCTACATTGTATCTTTACAAAGTCTCCAACACAGAAGAATCAACAGCATACTGGAACCACAGCCCTTGCCATAAAATAGAAGCCCCTTTCTGATTACTACTACTTTCAGCTCAGTCTCCCTACCCCACTAATATTGAGCATATGTATAGGTCTGGCGAGTCTCAAGAGTGCCCCTTGGAGGATTTCTGGGTAGAAATCTTATACAAATGAACTCTCTCTGTAGCTGTAGTTTCCCCTGTTCACCAACAGATAGTAGCAGCGAGCTCCCAACTATCTAGAGCTTCAGACCACAGGGCTTACACATAAACATGACAGACAATGCAGCTTGCACTGAAGGCACATAGCAGGCTATGTCTGTTGAAGTAGAATCTAAAAATAAGACAAATGTAAATAATCCAGGCATCAGTCACCCACCTGCAGAAGAGCGCCTAGATTTGAAAGAGCAGGAACTGAAAATTGATGTTTAAAGCCTGTTTTATCTGACTCTGATTTACAGCTTTACAAGGGTTAATAATAACTGCTGCTCTTTTCTTTTGCTTCTACCAAATCTTCCAGCTCTGCTGTCTGAGGTTATTTCTGCGAGTCACGGGGGGAGAAAATTCATTATAATTAGGATACACTAAAAGCAACCATTTGTAAGAGTTAATTTGCTATTGTCATGTGGTAATTGTAGAGGATAGTGATTGCATCAAACCTCACCGAGCCTTGCACCACTGATATGGATGTTCATCAGACTACAAACGACTGTCTTGGAAAGTCTGGGTTGAAGGCATGTGATCATTCAGCAATTTCTCCTACTGACTGCCTCAGTGCCTCCTCCTGTATGTCCCCTTTACACCTGACATCATAGGCCATGGTTTGTGACACATCATAGAATTCCTAATCCTGACATCTCAACAGGCCAGAGTTTTCCTGGCCTTCACTTGACTTTTTCCTGGTGGGACAATGCAACAGGGGAGCGTGCAGTGAGAGATCATAGGGCAGTCTCCAGTGAACACATTGGTCCTGTGGGTTGGGACGCATCCTAAAGCATTCTGTCAGTGCCTTCATCCTCACTCAGTAGTGAGTCTCCTCAGCTAGTCTGCCAGTTCTCTTTGAGCCTAGATGTTCATTGCTTGCCTGGAAGTCCTACGATTGGATGAGTTAACATACTGACAGTTAAGGTTGCACTTTGCATCTGAGCTAATAGCAGTCCCCAGTTATCCACTATATATTCCAGTTTTATTCCATATTGCATGGCACATGGCTTCCTAGAGTGAATAGGTGCTTACTATAGCTATGCTCTTGCTTTGCTTTGCTTACACCTTGGTCAGGGTAATGCTTCTGCACATAGGGAGGCAACAGAGTCTAGTGAATAGGGCATTACATTGGAGGTTCAATGCATCATGGAGAGTCGGGAAATAGAATATTGAATCGGAACTCAGGAGACCCAGCTATCCCTGGCTCTGCCATTGGCCTGCTGAGTGACCTTGGACAAGTCACTGCATCTCTGTGCCTCAGTTTCTCCATCTCTTAAATTGGAATAATGATGCTAACCTCCTTCGTAAAGCACTGATGAAAAGAGCTAGGTATCATTATTATTATATTGTAATCCTGGCTCTGGCACTTGCTGCACGCTGGAATCCCATTTTCTGATTGCTGCAGTGGCTGTTAAAGCACAAGAGAGCGGGGCAATGACTGGCCCGTAGGAGAGAGAGTTGGTAGTGTTAATGCCTCAACAACATTAATGGAAAGTGTTTGCCCAATTTACAATTCCTTTTATCCAGCCAACTGTGTAGTCACCATTTCTGGAATCTTTGTTCATCAATTCCTTCTGGAGTCTTCGTTCATCAAGTCAGAAAAAGAATGTTAAATATTGTGTTGTATCCTTGTTAGAATCCCACATGCAGGTTTAGAAAAGAATAGCAATTCTATTTCTTCTTTAAACATTAGTTGCCTCTTCATTGCTAATGTGGAAGCTTCAAAGTCACTGTATGATTTTGCAGCAGTACAAAGCAATATTATTAGAGAAACAAAATGTTCTTTACAAACTATGGGGCAGATCCTGCTCACGCGTTAATCCCTTTTTTGGGTGGGTCTTCACCACCCATGGTGGCAAGTCTCAGAGCTCAAGTAGACAGACTCAGGCTTATGGGCTTGGGCTACAGCACTAAAAATAGCTATGTAGAGTTAGTGCCGAGACCCACGAGCCCAAATCTGTCAGCCCAAGCTCTGAAACTCACTGCTGCTCCCTATGGAGATGTGCCCTTTGTGCTGCTCAGCTGATGCAAAGCTGTCCTAAGGGTATGTCTTCACCAGTCTGCTCAGGCTGTTACTTTGGTGTTGCCCTAACCCCTCTCCTATCCACACACAAACCCCTTCACCTGAGTTTGGGGATGTTTTAAACCCAGGCTAGCTGATGTGGATGAAGGTGTAGCCTAGGGTGTGGATGTTGCTTTCACTAAGGCTTATAATGGGTGCACTTTGTAGTGAGGATCAGGCTACATCACTCTAGTGCTGCTAGTCCTTCAGTGCCTTCCCACAATCCTCCCTATCCCCATGTGCCTAGAAACACAGACAAGTTCTCTCCCAATTCACTGGGAACCAAAGAGCAGCTCAGCTCACACAAAGAACCACGGGATGTGACCCCAGACGTGCTAGCGACACACATGGGAGAGTGCAGTACCAGTGAGGACACAGTAACTCGGGTAGGGTTTTGCCATGTGGCTGCCCCACCTGGGCTAAGCTAACTTAGATGTCTTCTCCACAGTTAACTCAGGTGATCAGCATTTAAGTGGGTAGCTGGAGAATTCCCCACATTTAGGTATCTGACCACCCACAACTGCCACTGAAGTTAAGGAGAAATGAGTGTGCTCTACTTTTGAAAGCATTAAGTCAATTTTCTTTCAATATCTAAATGTAACCCTTCTACCAGGAGGAAATGGCAGCAACAAGGGCTCAGTTCAATATCTAAAGGTTCTTCTTAACAATACAACATGGAACTGGCTCGAGCCCCCATAACCACCACACCTGGGCACCTATCACAAACACTGGAGTTGGTGTATTGCAAAGAAACTATTAATTAAAAAAAGGGAAAGGAACCTGCCATTAATTTGGGAAAACACCACAAGCATGATTTGCAAGCATATGACCATGAGCAAAACACCCACTCCACAGTATGCTGGGCAGTGTCCTTTGTCTCAGGTTCTCACCTTGTGGGTGTGAAAGTCCAAAAAACAACTGTTTCTTTCACATGCTCCTTCTTTCTTCCTCCACCGCACCCCTGACCACTCACCTTTGTTGTCCTTGATCAGCGAAGACCCGGAGTTGAAAGGTGTGTTTGTGTGAATTCCCTTCTCATCCCGGTGGAGGAGATGAGAGGAGGGGAAGACATGGAGCAATGCCTAATTAGCTGCTGCTGCACCATTCACTGCTGCAGGCACTGCACCATCATCCACTCAGCCGCTAGCTACCCCACTGTCAATCGCTCTGCCACTATACCATTGCCTGCTGCATCATTGTTCACGCTGCCCCGTACCATCACCCACTGTGTCATTATCCATGCTTCCCCCGGCCTCTGCATTGTCAATCACTCTGTTACCACACCATCACCCATTGCATCATTTTACTGCAACTTCTGGGATGTCTTAAGGTCCCCCCACTTACCGCAGCTCTCAGTGATTTCAGTAATTAGTGGGGGAGATTCACTACTAAGGCAGGCTCACCCACCTCTTTCACTGGAGACACTGCCTTACAGCAGGTCTAAGATTTAACACTTAGACCTGGTTATTAATGATTTCAGCTCTTATAATCCATAACAAAGCAACAGACTCCCCACTGATTTTAGTCAGCTCTGTTATTAAATAGCGTTGAGATCAAATAGCTTCTAGAATACTTTCAGCTCATGCTTTACTCTTCTCTTTTGTTTCTACTGGCCTTTGGCACCCCTACCCCCGCTTATTTAGTGCAGTTCAGTTGAGGGTGACCACCCTCAATCAGGTCATGCCAACCACAGTTCTGCTGCCCTTTACTCACACAACAAGGAGAACAACAATTTATTACCTCTTCCGCCAATACCAAAGTGATTTGCAATCCAACATCAGCCAAAAGTGATCATTTGGGCAAAGCAGCTCCATTATGCTGTGTGCCTAGGCAGAGTAGGCATGTCTATGCAAACAAGGTCAGTTCCTGGAGTCTTTTCCCTCATCTCATCACTAGATGTCAGGGGAGAGCTCATTCAGACCCTGCTTACATAATTATGGATATAGGAGCTAGACCTTTAGGCACCCAGATTTGAAAATTGTGGTCTGGAAGCAAAGGAACAGAACCGATCAGTTGAGGAGATTAATATGCTGATTTGCAACAGCTGAGGATCCAACCCATAATTTTTTTATAAAATTGAACTTAGACACCAAAGCACAACTCCTAGAAGGTGGATTCTAGAGCAATTGCACAGGGCCAGGACTATGAATTATTTTAGTAATATCTGAACACTGCTGAATGAAAACCTTATACTTGAGATTCAGAATTCGTTCATTCCATCCCTGGACAGTTTGTTTCCCTTTAGAAATACTCGGTGTCTGAGGTTCCTGTAGGTTAAATATTTTTGAAATTAGACTCTCCCTTGACCTAATATAGATATTAGCTGTGGTCTATTTATGGTATGTTAAATATGCTATTCAAAAGCAATTCATAATCTGAATTTACATCCCACTTTTTCTGTAATAAAATGATCTTCAATATTAGATGTGGTACTAACCTAATTTAATTTAGCTAATCTAATTTGCATTTGTAATTTAGCATAGTATGTGCTGATGAATTTATATTGCGGTGACCAAATAATGCCTCATGTCTATTTGTTTATAAATATATAAATAATTGTTATTTTTCTCCTTTGCATTTCATTTTATATATGTATACTTTCAGATGCCCTGACTGAAGAAAGCATTCCTTACCCAGGACAGTATATAAGCACAGGTGTAACTTAAGACCCTATTACATCAATAGCTAAAGCACGTGTTTAAAGTTGAGCATGTGTCTGAGTGCCATCCTGAATAGGGATGGATGTAAACAAGTGCTTATGTGTTTTCATGATTCAGGGCCTATATTTCTATACAGTGGCTCAGCAGGTGTATACCTAAAACCAAATCACAAATACCTATACAAATATTCATTCTGCACAGTTTGTGAGCAATTCATACCCTGTGCCGAAGATGCATTGAATAATTGTGGCTGGTAAATACATAAGTCAAAATCAAAACTCCTTTGCAGATCAACCACTAACTGAAAAAGTTAGTGTGAGATGATGGTTATTCATTGCAAATTGTTTGCCTAGCTATAGCTGTGTCCCACAATTTAAGTCACAGTCCAAACAATTATTCCTTCCTAGTTTCTGACCTGGAAAATAAAAGACAAGTGTATTTAGGATTTTTCATAAGGGACGGGTTTGAGGACAGGATTGGGATTTTGTACGCAATATTTTTGTTTCCTTTGGGGGTGAAAACAGTTTCTAAGAGCTTAAAGGGTTGAGACAGAGTCAATAAAAGTTTTACTGTATCTGTGCCTATTGCTTGATCTGCAATTGTCTTTTAAAACTTGCTAGCACAGTAACTAACAGACTGTATCCAGCCCATCAGAATTAAGCAAGGCCATAGAATATTTGTGTCTACCATGAAGAATCCAGCATCACCAGTTACAGTTTAATTCAAAGTATGTAATACAGGGGATTAATATGACATTGAAATCTTTCTTCACTGTTCTTCCAATATCTGCTGCAGTCAGATAACATATAGTAGGAGGTGAAAACTTTCATTTTTAATTTCTAAAGCATGTGAATGCTTTTCTTTGTCTTTTATTTTATCATCAGCTCTTAGTTGTCTGTTGGGGAATTATTTATTATGATTTTTCAGTATTAAATCCTAAAAGATGTAAAATTGTCTCAGGAAGAGTTCTTCCTCATTTGTCACATTAGAGAAGAGAAAGACTGGGAAGTGTGGGGAAAAAACACAGCACCCTTGTACTTTTAAACTGTTATGAACACTTCTAAGGAGTTGTAGGTATTTAAGGTTAAAATCCTTACAACTAACATTTGGGTAAACTATTTGTACTGAATAAATTACATGTATCACGGGTAGAGCCTTTTTTTCCTGTTTGCAAATTACCCATGAACAGAATTTGATTTGCTCATGAAATTGTTTGTTACTCAAAATGGTTTGCTAACACTTTATGCGAATATATTGCATAATCTGTGGGCTGTTCAGAACCATCCTCATGGACCATTTGCTACTTATTACTCATGTTCGGTTAGTCATTTAAGTCACATGGTGTTGTTTCTGCTTCCTGACTGGATAGTAACCAGTTATAAAGAGGAAGGGGGAAATACGATTTCAAGATGGCTGTGCAGACAGTGCATTCATTGAATGCCCCCTGTATTCATGCTTTTGAGGGACATTTCTGCAAAAAATAATAATCACTGGCACTAATCTTCTTGTGTTATTAATTCAGATTCGATCTTACTCAACAATTAAAGAGACCGTAAAGTACCCACACTCGATTGGTATTGATTAACTAAGTATTAGTACAGCACAGAACAGAAAGGCACATACATTACCAAGTCTGAGGAAGTGAAGCTTGCAGCCATAGATCGATATGACAGACTGATTTCAGTGCTCTCTGGTTCAATTCATTGGCTACCATTGGACTTTATTATAGGTACCTTCTTTACAGTTTTGCTTTAGAATGGTTCTTCTTTTCACATACAAACATTCATATTTTAGCACATTTCCAAATTTCCGGTCATATTTCATAACCATCTAACTGGAAGATTAGTGTCTGGTACTTATTCGTTTTTGTGCCAATGATATAGAAATACATTTCCTATAAATACATTATTTCTTTCAACTTAACATCCATTAGTCTTCTGGTTGGTATATTACTACTTGCAAATTCATTTACTAAGCTAGGTAACAGGGCACCGTGTTAAAGGTCATGTTATATCTTTTACAAATTGACATTTTCCACCTCACACAATAGCTTAACAGCATTCTCAAAGCACTTTGGGAGTTTGGTTCACTTAGTAGACCTAATATAATTGTCTCCCCAGTCAACACTTCAAAAACAAATGGTCAGAAATTCAAAGCAGACTCGTGCACTGAGGCTTTATTATGTGAATTTGGAAAATACGAACTGGAGAAAGGCAAGGGCACAATCATAGAATCATGGAATCATAGAATATTAGAGTTGGAAGGGACCTCAGGAGGTCATCAAGTCCAACCCCCTGCTCAAAGCAGGACTAACCTCAGCTATATCATCCCAACCAGGGCTTTGTCAAGCCTCAGCTTAAAAATCTCTAAGGATGGAGATTCCACCACCTCCCTAGGTAACCTATTCCAGTGCTTCACCACCCTCCTAGTAAAAAACTTTTTCCTAATGTCCAACCTAGACCTCCCCAACTGCAACTTGAGACCATTGCTCCTTGTTCTGTCATCTGCCACCACCGAGAACAGCCTAGCCCCATCCTCACTGGAACCCCCTTTCAGGTAGTTAAAGGCCGCTATCAAATCCCCCCTCACTCTTCTCTTTTGCAGACTAAACAAGCCCAGTTCCCTCAGCCTCTCCTCATAAGTCCTGTGCTCCAGCCCCCTAATCATTTTTGTTGCCCTCCGCTGCACTCTCTCCAACTTGTCCACATCCTTTTTGTAGTGGGGGGCCCAAAACTGGACAGAATATTCTAAATGCGGCCTCACCAATGCCGAATAGAGGGGAATAATCACTTCCCGCGACCTGCTGGCAATGCCCCTCCTAATGCAGCCCAATATGCCATTAGCCTTCTTGACAACCAGGGCACACTGCTGACTCATATCCAGCTTTTTATCCACCGTTACCCCCAGGTCCCTATCTGGGAGCATCAAAAAAGGTGAATGTCCCCACAGATGTCCATGGAATGGAACTGTCAAGTACTTTTGTACTTTGGGCTTTCTATCAGTAGTAGGGAAAAGTCTTCATCTTTTTTTTCTAGTTCAACTACAAGTTATTGAGATCAATGGGAACCACTGACGTAGCGGGGAAAAATAATTTTCTCCATTTCACTGCGTGAAATTCTATAGCCTATATTATACAGATGATCATAGTGGTCCTTCTGAACGTAAAAAAAAAAAATCTATGAATCTACCACTGTGTTGTTGTTGTTCTGAAATTAGGCAAATTTGTCAGCAATTCCCAAGATAACATCAGCAAGAACACCTGCCCAAAGATCAATGAAGAGATCATCAGAAGACACCTTAAGCTTCATAATCAGCCAGACAAACATCTTGTGGGTAAATCAGATATTCTAAGATGTACTATTATCCTACAGACACCTTATGAGCTACTTGCAAAAATGGTTAGTGAGACTGATCAAATAAAAGACATTCAGCTCTTGAAAAAAACAGTCAAATCAAGTATTTATTGCTTTTAAGGCAAATGGCAATCTCTTGACTATTTATATTCTAGAAGCCACCATTTGTTTACTTGATGGCTCAAATACAGAACAGATCTAATAAGGTTTGCCAAAGTTTATCCATGCTGAAGCAATCAGTAAAGAAATGTGCTGCAACTACAAAACCAAGTTGTACTGTACATTAATCTTCCATCTCTTTTCAGCTACATGGGCTGCCTGCTATATTTCAGCTACTAATGGACGTTTGGTACAATAGGCAAAGGGTAGAATAACTTTGTTGCTGTCTATCCAGCTGACATAGTAGACAGTAAAGCCACTTGGGAGTGGGTAGGTGTCTTTTCACAAAACTGAAAGAAAGCCAGCGTGTGACCATTTCATTTCTCTATGTGAAAGACTTTTTAAACACATTTCTAGTTGCAATAGGCTCAAGCTTGTTATTTGTTTCACCTACAGCACAAACTTTCCTGGACCATTTTTCCTTCCTGATGCCATTTATGTTTTACTGACTTAAACAGAGAACCATAGAAATGTAGGGCTGCAAGGGACCTCTAGAGGTCACCTAGTCCATCCCTCCATGCTGAGGAAGGATTAAAGTATACCTAGACCATTCCTGATGTGTTTTATTAAAAATACGTAGAGCCTGGGCCAGATGTGTATTTTGTGCAAACCCAATGGCTTCAGTGTGGGTACAGCAGGGACAAATTTGGGTCATTGGTTTAGAACTTCTCTCTAGAAAACAAAAAAAAAAGTTATTGAACATATTCTGCCTTGACGTTCTTGATATCTGTGGGTGTGTCTTCTTTAGGAACAAAAGTATGTTCTTAGCTAACACAAGGTAAAACCCTAGTGAAGACAAGATAGTCTATAGTTTTCATGCATGTTAGATCGAAGTAAGAACTATGGAGGAGCCCTGGGGTTACCCTGACCTGATAACTTATGTTTAAACTACAACTGCCCTGTCTTCATCATGGCTAATTTGTGTTAGTTATCTCATGTTAGCTAACATGACGTTAAAAAACACCTTTTTTCCTAGAGAAGACAAGGCCTGTGCAATTACAATGACTTCAGTAGGTGAGCACAGAGTGTAACTCATAGCAGAATTTGGCCCTGTAACTCTAAAAGTTAGTAAAGGCAAAATGAATGGTGCCTAGCACTCTCAGGACCTGATGGAGTTATTAGTGCAAAACTGCATAAGACTGAATTAACAACAGGGTGAATCAGCCTTGTTACTGATTCTTCCACCTTGCTTCACAACAGAATCTCCATTGATTGAATGATGGGAAGGGGGAATCTAATTTTTTGTGCTCTTTTCTCAGCGTGAGCCATTTTGACGGTAACTTGTGACAGCCAGGGCAGATACTCTGAATCAACTAAATATGTTAACATGAGAGAGGCAAGGTGGGTGAGGTGATAGATTTTATTGGACCAGTTTCTGTTGGTGAAAAAGAAAAGCTTTCAAGCACCACAGAGCTTTTCTTCAGGTTACCTGAAGCCTGTCGCATTCACCAACAGAAACTGGTCCAATAAAAGACACCACTTCATCCACATTGTCTCTCTAAATCCTGGGACCATCATGGCTACATGACCACTGCAAACCTATATTAACATGCTAAGGCATAGAGGCAATAGAGTTTCAGAATTTTTTATTTTTTTTAATATGAGAAGGCTGACTCTACCATTTTTTCTTACAGTAGTTTGTTTCAATAGTTTTTATAGCAATAAAGGAGTCATGATATCCAACATTAGACAAATTGTCATTCTAAGCCAAATTCTGTACAAGCTCATTTGTAATGCAGTGTTTGTGGCATTCACCTGTTGGCTCTCAACTTATACTTAGATTGGAAGGGCCTGTCTTTTTGCTCTGTGTTATACAGCACCAAGCGCAATGAGGCTCTGGGATACCTAGCACAACCATAATATTGTTACCCCTTTTTTGACCAAAGCAGCTAATCAAAGTTCAGAGCCCTGCAGGCATGCCAGTTGGGAGTAGAAATTGATGATGGATTCTGTTTTCTTTGATACAATCTTGTTTATTTACAAAGAATGCCCAAAATCCTGGTATTCTAAACACAAGAAGAGCCAGGTTTCTTGTTCAGTGTTCCAGCCAACATTCAACCCAAACAGCTTTTTTCTCTTAGCTTTATCTCAGGAGCACATTACTGTGCTTCCAGGCTTTGTCTGTTGGTTTTCTCTCTCTGCTTCTATCATGCCTCTCTCTCTCTCTCTCTCTGTCCCTGTGTCTCTCTGCTTGTTTAGTCTCTGGGCTTGTCTATGCTGCCCGGCAATTCAGACCACAGGGGTGTGAATAGCACACGTGGGGTGGGGAGAAATAGTGCAGCACTTTGGTGAGCACCACAATTCATACCCCTGTAGTCCGAACTGCAGGATAGTGTAGACATAGCTTAAGTCCTACACACAGAGATACACACAAAGACTGTGTATACACTGTGATACACTGTGGAGCCCTCCATCCACAAAGTCCAAATTACTGGGCATGCTCACATACCCCATTTGTCTTAAGTGAGGCCATTTAGCTATCTCTCACAGCTACCATAAATGGGAGGCGAAGGCCACAGAACTTCAGATGAAGTTTAGCTCAAACAACTTAATATAACTCTCTTATGTAGATATTTATACTTGTACCATGCTCATCGCCATTGTATCTAAATATTTTATAGAGAGTACACATTAATAACAGATGTTGACGTCCTGTGTCAAAATCAGGAACCGAGGGCAGCTCTCTCCGTCACAGTCCACTAGGAAACAGAGCAACACGAGGCAAGATGAGTTTTTCTGAATCTGTAAAATGAGGCTAATCGCACATATTTGTGTCTGCAGGCATCTTAAATCTGTATATTTTTAGGTTTTTACATCACTCTTTCTGATCTGCCAGTGAAGCCATTCTCTACTGCTCTCTTCTCCCACAGCTGTCTCCATGAAGCCCTTTATGCTTCAAATACCTTTTCTGAGCTACTCCACAAAGTGACTATCCTCTAGTTCAAATCCTTCCTCAAGAGGCATTTTACCATAACTCCTGCAAGTATTAAGATAGCGAGGTAAAGAGGCAGTTGGTGGTAGTTGAATATAGATATAGATATATATAAAACATTTCTGCCAGGTGTTGTCACCAGCAACAAGGGCCATATTCAACTAACTTGGGGGTCCCTCTTAAAACTAATAAATGCCACCAGCTCAAACTCCCTCCCAGAATTCCTGGACTCACTACATACCTTCCCTGCGTGCCCTTACTAGACAATAATCCTCAATCACAAGTACTGAGTCTATGTGTAGAACTAGGAAATATTAAGGGGAATGGGAACATGGCATCACTATATCTAAGTGAATGATAAACAAAACACTCCAAGATAACTCTGACAATCAATTAACAATGTCTGTCATTGACCCATGTGAACATCCAATAAGCAAGGGTCCCTTTATGACATCACTTTACCCATCCACTAAACACCACTCATGGTTTGGTGTCAGTATTATTATTCCTTCCCCTCTCACTTCATTTCCACTATGCAACCAATGAAGAGTTTGTTTACAGTTTTGGTAGAAAGCTTATGCAAATGAAGCTCTCTCTGTAAACCACACCTCCCCCTGTTCACCAGCAGATGGTGGCGAGAGAGACTCTTCCACTCTGAAGTTTCTGACCCTCTGGATTTGTGGCTAAATAGCTTATGCAGATGAAGCAGCTCTGTGGTGGCCATTGTGCCCCCTTTGTTCAATAACAGATGGGAGCAGAGAACTCCTTACCCTTTAGAGCAGGGGTGGGGAACCTTTTTTATGTCAAGGGCCTGATGGTGGCCCTGGCGGCAGGGGAGAATTTGGCGGCGGGGGAGAATTCGGCGGCGGGGGAGAATTCGGAGGCGGGGTTCCGTGGGGGGCAGTGCCCGCCGCCAAAGTCCCCCCGCCACCGAAAAGGAACAAACGGGACACCCCTGCTTTAGAGCGTCAGGCGACAAGGTTTACATATATCCAAAATATAGATTTGTTAAATGTCTCTCCCCACTGCCTTTATTCGATACTGCATACCCAGATGACAAGCTCTTCAGGCAATGTTGGTGTCATCTTGTGTGCACTGACAGTACCTCGCATACCGTGGATACTACCGGAATATGTATTTTCATACATGAATAATAAATGCAATTACCTCCATTGAAGGATGGGAAAGCTGAGACAAAATACTGTAATAATAATGCGTATCCTATATATATATATATATATCACTTTCTTCCATAAAACTCAAATCTTTACAAAGGAGGTAAATATCATTATCCCCATTTTACAGATAGGCAAAGTGATTTGCACAAAGTCACCTAGCAATCCAGCAGCAGAGTCAGGAATATAACCCTGGTCTCCTAAGCCCAGCCCAGTGCTCTACTCACCAGGCCAGAGACCTGATCCAACCCTCATTAGACTCAAGAGTTGATAGATCAGGCCCCAAATTATTTTTTTAAGAGTCCCTTGACAAAAAGAGAACCACAAAACATAATGCTGTGGATAAACCGACAGTGTCCCTTTCAATTTCTCCTCTGCATACTGCACAGTATTTTCTAGACCAGGGGTGGCCAACCCACGGCTCGCAAGCCGCATACGGCTCTTTGCTCGGCTCTCTGGAGAAGTGGGGGAGTGAAATTGACGAGCTGCCACCAAAATTGACAGATCAGTGCAAACTGTCCCTGGGGGGGTAGAGAGACCAGGGGGAGTGAAAGTGACACGCTGCCTGAGGACATGGTAACTGCAGCTCTTTGTCTCTCACTGGTTGGCCACCCCTGTTCTAGACCAAAATAAAACCAAAAATGATTTTGATCATTTGTCCTAGATCCATTCTATTCACTGGCATTTGTTATTGTGAGACTAATATGCTCTGAAAATAAAGCAATAAAGCAATAATGTGAAGTTTCATTTCTTAAATGTCAATCATAAGAGAAGCAGATTTCAGATAAGCCAGTTTGAGGCTGTCCGTTCCTGAGAGCAGGTTACAAATGTAAGACAGCTACTCTTCAACCTAGCCTTCCTGCAAGCAAACAATGCCAGAATTTCAGTGGAGAAAATGCCACAACAAACAAACAAACAAAAAACCCAACCACACACACCAAAACCATTTTACACGCAGAAGGAAGAAATGGAGAGCTGCTAGCTGCTAAAAGTGTCAAGGGAAAGTCTTCAAAAAATTTTAAAATAGCAAATGACAACTAATAATTGATTGCAGCCATGAAAACTGTTGGGTTTTGTTTTCTGGAATTCTTTTGGAAAGTGACCCAGACGTTTTCATAGAATCATAGAAGGTTAGAATTGGACAGGACCTCAGGAGGTCATCTAGTCCAATCCCCTGCACAAAGCAGGACTAACCTCAGCTAAATCATCCCAGCCAGGGCTTTGTCAAGGCACAGCTTAAAAACCTCTAAAAATGGAGATTCTATCACCTCCCTAGGTAACCCATACCAGTGCTTCACCACTCTCCTACATAGCTCATAGATCCCACAAAGATCATAAAGCATGTATAAGAGGCTTGTAACAAAAATAAAGATTAAAATATAGAGCCAGATCTGCTTGCATTTATATTAATGTCAATCCCCTGCTACTCCATTAATATCAGTGGAGTTATTCCAATTTTACCATAGTGTAAGCAGAAGCAGAATTTTACCTACACTCCAATCTAATGAGAGGAAACAAATACAGATTTAAAATAACAGACAGATGCAGCAAGTGCCGTGGCAGCTTAGCTGTTAGTTCCTTCTCTGCAGAAGTTCATCACCAACTATCCAGAGTTAACACTATAGGCCAAATTGGAATTGTCTTACTCACTCAGTATTGGGAGGGTGCTGAATTGCTATGAAGCACTGTAACTGACAAACTTGGTAAGTCTGAATTGCTAGAGGATTCTGGGAGCAGGGCTCTTAGCTTTAGATAGAATGTATAGAAAATTACTGAGCATGATGAACTTGCACCTGGCACTGACATGAACCATAAAGATTTAACCAGGGGCCCTGTGTGCATGTGTGCTGATCTGGAAGACCAATTGTCGTGATCAGTCAGTGGCCAGTTCACTTAGTGTACATGTAGAAGAGACATAACTGGTGGACTTGGAACTAACTGACCTGGGTCAGCTGATCCTATGGAATAGCACAGCATCAGGTGCCCAGGTGAACGATTGACAAAGGTAAATGTCAGCCGTTCCTCGGTCCATCCCTGCAGTCCCTCCAAAAATTATGAAATGCTAGATGAAATGCTAACAAGGCATATTTTGGGGACTTGTAACACTTTTGAAAAAAGGTTAGACATACTGGGGAATAACACAGGTCAGACACATGTAAGTATATGAAGAAACTAGTGATACTGCGGGACAGAAGAGGGTCCCAGGGTAGCCAACACCCTACCAAGAGGGAACAGTAAACAGACCAAAGGCTCAAGAAGAAAAAAAACAGCCTCTGTCTATAACTGGTAGCTATACCTGCTTTGTTTGCTAATCAGGATATTGTGTGGGGCCAACATAGTTATTGTGGGTTTATGCTTGGGGAATTGAGGCTTATTAAGAAGAGGCATTGTATAACCTTTTTGCTGCCTATCTTTGATTCTTTCAAATAAATGGCTTTACACTGAAGAAAATTGAATCTGAATTTTCACTGGCACTGATATTATAAGTTCTGCCCAGCTGTGGAACTATAAAAAGGTCCAGCTCTTCACAGAGGTAGTCACATGGCAGTCAATGGAGCTTCTCGCATGAATGAGGCAATCACAGTTTGGTACCTATGTTTCCAGAACTCCCTGCCTGTCACAGTGTTCCCTCTTAGTATACAGCCTGGCAGGGTAACACATGCTACCTTTATGTACCCCCAGATCAAGAGGTAGCTTATCTTTCCAAACCTCCCCCTCCCGTCATTACTAGATTGGATTGGTCCCCATAGACCACTTGTCTAATTGATCCACAATATTTAAGTCCACCCTTTTGAATAGGGTGGAAGCTAAAATAACGGAAATCCGTTTACATTTCACAATCTTACAGAAGGAAAGTCTATTGATCGTGGACCGATCTTAATTATCCTCATCACAGTATATAGCAAGACAATAAAGCTTATGCAAGATAGATGCCAGAGAATGCTCTCTTCCCAGATAGCCCAGAAGGGGTATCTGATGGGCTAGACTGAGGATGTGTGTCTGCTACAGCCAGCAGCTACAGAAATTAAGCATCAACTCAAGCTGCAGCTCTAGAAGTCCTGGTCTTGATCTGTGTAATGACCAATATCACTACATTTGTATATACACAGTGTCAGTTCATACCAGTTTCCCTTTATAAAAAGCATTTAGCTGTCCATTTATGCTCAGAGGCTTTTAGGGATTAAGGACATAACAAAATGAAATGGGAAGCTGTTCTAAGCATCAGCTGCAGCATGAGAGCAAAGGACGGGAGAAAAATAAAGTGAATATTAAGACTAGAGTAATCAGAGAAGGGGGGAGGGGCAGCTCTAAACTCCTGTTCTAAAAGGACCCATAACTTAGTCTGGGATTCCCAACATTGCTCACCTTAATGTGCAAATGAGCAACAGTTCTTCTAAGTGTCTATTCTCCTTTCCTGCTGTTTAACAGCCTTTTTGAAAATGGTCTTGGAAGGCAGCCAATGTCTCCCCACCGCTATGCACGGGATCTGCAGCAGCATACGAATGGGTTTTACTGTATAATACTTGGAGATTTTATCTATGCTACTAATGCACAGTGCGAAGAGAAGAAAACTCAGGACTGAGAAACTCATTTCAATAAAGCAGACATTATGGAACAGAAGACTGGGAAGCCAATATGATAATTCCTCTGTAAACTAAGGTGGCAGGGCATAGATGTCCTACTAGGGTTCTGTGGACTGGGTGTTAACTCCCTGTTAAGGACTTTTATGGACCACACTCACATGGGTTGGAAAGGTGCAGTGCTGAGGTAGGAATCTTGTGTGTGTATTCAACTCACTAGTGCTGAGCCCCCATATCCCACAATATTACCTCGTGCTTGGGAGAACTCAGGCTGCTACCAAGATTTCCCCCCTGGGGAGTAGGCAGAATCATGAATCGGACTTAAATGTGTGTAGCAGTATTAGCACTCCCCTATACAGTGGGGATCTCTTAGAGGCAACCCAGGGCTTTATGGGCCCGATCTAGCCTTATGACCCTTCTGTGCCTCAGCTCAACATCTGAAAAAGTGACTTGGATAATATTTCCCTGCCCCAGAAGGGCGTTGTAATCTTTGTGAAGCAGTGTGAGCTGTACAGATGAAGCCTGCTATGTGGTGCAGGGCTAAGTATTGTTATTTCTGTTAGGTCTCAAACAGGTAGAAAGGCTCTGAGAAGTTTGTACGAGGACAGATATTTGATCACATTTGTTTCCATTAGTCTCCACCAGCGCTTCCATCACTAGTACAGTACATATCTTCACCCCTGATTTGTTGATGGTTCCGGTTGCATTTATGCCACAGACACTGACAGAGACATGATACAATATTATTGATTGAGCCTGGTGCTCTCTCTCTCTCTTACCTGCAATTGCTGATGAGTCAGTGATCGCTGCTCTGAATTTTTATGTCAGTTGGGTATTTGGACATCGATCTGTCTTTCACTATGTTGTGTATGTTCCTTTTAAATCAATAGCTAACCACCTTATCTAAAGCTACCTTCGTCAATTTTTCCCTTACTAATCTTAGAGATTGTGTAACGTGAATCATAATATTTATCATCAACAAAAAAAGAATGAGTATATCACACATACATAGCGCCCTGGTAGAGTTCCCTCGGGCTTGATGCTCATCCAGCTGCTGTGTTTGGGGCCCCCTGTGCTTTAAGTCTCCTGAGTCTGAACAGACTCCTGGCATTGTCCCTGGCTCATATTTCTAGGCACACTCTTAGCATGAAGATCCTGTCTAGCACACCTTCCTGACAGCCAGGAGCCCACAGTTCCACTATCTAGCCCCAGGGAATACGGCTGATCCCTCAGACTCACTAGTAGCATAAGCACAGCCTCACCCAGAACTCACCTCTTAAGGGGGAAGTGACAGTGAAAGCCAGACACACAGACAAACTTTGCACAAACAAAGTTACTCTTGACTTAGGTAACACGAGAGAGACACAACTCTAGATAAAATAATAAATTCACCTGTATGTACTTCCCTGCCTCAGTTTCCTTACCACTCCGGATACTTCTCTGAGCTTAGAGCAGAGCCCACTGAGCAGTCCAGGATCCCCCTCCCGCACATGGCTTCTCTTAAGAACCATGGAGTGTCTTTCTGACTCTTACCTCTGCAGCCAGTGTCCTTCTACTCTCTTGCCCAAGCTTCCTCTACTTCTGCTCTCTTCCCAAAATGGCTGCTGCAACCTTCTCTTTTATAACCTTTTTTAGGTGACCCTCTGTTGGGGACATCAGGTGATCCAAGTCCTCCACCAGTTGATCACTGATTTTTTACCAGACCACCTGCGCAGACTGGTTCTTCTGGGCATCAACTAACTCTTTGTTCAATGGACCTTCTAGCTGAATAGAGGACCTTCAAGGCTTCACAACCTTCTGATTTTAAGCTTACGCCAATCCAGCATGGAAGCAACAGGACAACAGAGAAAGCAGCAAGCCCACATTCAAAATGGAGTCTGCAATCTAATACAGATACCCATAAAGATCCCCCAGTATTGAACAGTTTTCATAAGCATAGACAGATCCCCAAATTGTCACACATGTGAACTGTTGTATTTTTATGAACAAATGAAGAATTAGTAGATATCTTTGTGCCCTTTGAAGAAGCTTAAAAGATAAAGGCAAGTGAAACATGGTCTGAGAAATAAAAGTGGACAATGATGATCTGTCACTGCGGAATGTATGAGATACATGCCGAGTGGCATAAAGTATAACAGAACAAACAGCATTAGGGGTCTGATCCACCTCCTATTAAAGTCAGTGGAAAGGCTCTCACTGACTTCTATTGGACTGGGTCACAACGGAGGGAGAAACTGCAATTAAAGAAGTATATAGTCAATATTAGATGGAGCTTCATTTTTGGTATGAATTGGTTTTAATGAAAGGGTAAAATACAGCAAACAAGCATTTACTGAAGATATTCAGGGATAAATTGTGACATTAATATAATGGATGATTATTATTAATATCACTACAATTGTGTGAAGAAAACTTATTCAAGATTCAGGCCACATGATGCTAGGCATTGCATAAACATATATGAAGGTGTGTTCTCTGCCCTGAAGAGTTCACAATCTGAAATACATAAACTGGGAGGGGTCTGGGAGAGAGGAAGGATGATCCAGTGGTTGGGATATTAGCCTAGAACTTGGAAAAGCCAAGTTCAATTCTCTACTCTGCCACAGATTTCCTGTGTGACCTTGGGCAAGTCACTTAGTCTCTCTCTCGCTGTGCCTCAGTTCCCCATCAGTAAAATGGAAAGTATAATGTATTTGTCCTCACAACATCCTTGTAATGAAGGGAAGCATTAACAATTTTGAAGCCCTTTGAAATCTACTGATGAAAAGTGCTCTATACAGCATCGCCACCAATGTGCATAGATACTAAGATCTGTTGCCCAAACCAGAATGATCATGGTCAATGACATCATACAGTGAAGTTCTCAGATCTTGCTGAATCCACAAATCCCTGGGATAGCAACACCACAGAAGGTCAAGGTATGTACCCCTTCATACATCAGTAAAGAGTTTGAGAGCAGTGTGCTGGGGTGTGTTTGTCCATTCTGTGGACATGGCCAAAGAACATGCATTGCCACTTCTGAATATAGTGAGCAACAAGAGGAAGGCCAGATCTCTGCAACATTCGGATATTTTGCACAAAGTTGAACCATTTTACATGCAGGATTTGGCGCTGACAGTGCATATGATTGCTTCTAGCCACTCCAACTCGGCCTGAAGGAGAGTCCCAGGTTTCTGACTCATATAGCAATACAGACAGCACACAGGTTTGACAGATCCTGAACATTTTTGCACCCAGAGGCGAGACATGGATTTCATGCAGGAGGTAGCAAGATCTAATTGTTGGAGGATGTCTGGTTTGCTGCAACTGTTTGAGCTCCACTTACAGCGTAGGTAGACGAACTCATCAATGCTCTCCATGGTGATCTACCCGACCTGCACATGGGTTCAATTTGCTCAGCTCCAAGATTCTGGATTTTGGTCTTCTGCCATGAGACATTGAACCCCACAGTGTGGGTGGTGTCTTGGAAACCCTGAAGGGCAGGAATGACGTACTCTGGCTTGTCCACAAGCAAGGCAGCAGCATCGGCATAGCCTTGGCCAGTGAATACTTCAACATGTGGAGCAGCAAGTCCTAACTAATATCAAGAGCTTGACAGAATAGTGCCAGGGTGACAATGCATCCCTGCCACACACTTGAGATAGTATAGAAACATGGTGAAACTAAGGAACCAACATGCACTTTCGCAACATATTGCTCTGAAGATCATGCACTAGATTTAACTGAACATTTGTGATGACAACTCCTTTCAGTGCAAGCCAAACTGCTGACCTGCCAACCGAATCAAAAGCTGCTTTGACATCGATACATGCCATGTGAAGCTATATAAGAGAGAGGTATTATTATTAAAAAGAGAGATAACCAAATATATCCAATTATTATGAACATACAAAGAATTGCATAATGATGTGTGTAATAAATTATGAGCCATCTATCGCTATATGCCCCACACTCTAGCATAACTGGCTGATTTCTTAAAGGTATTCTTAAATGGTAG
This sequence comes from Emydura macquarii macquarii, assembly GCF_026122565.2. Classification (NCBI taxonomy): domain Eukaryota; kingdom Metazoa; phylum Chordata; order Testudines; family Chelidae; genus Emydura; species Emydura macquarii. Next base: position 11,661,380 of record NW_027130455.1, read on the forward strand.
AGGTGAGGCTTTGAGAACAATCTGAAGGAGGAAAGTGTAGTGACCTTACAGATCAGTTCAGGAGAAATTTTCCACCGTGTCATAGGCAATATGGAAGTAGGCACAGAGATGTTTGTATGAGAAACTGACAAGTCAGGCTGACATTGTCAGCAGAGCAATAGAGGGGGAGTAACATGGTAAGAGTTTCGGGCATACGGGTAGTGAGGGATAAAGTTAAGAGCAAGTTGGCAGTGAGATATTCTGGAGGAAATGAGAATGACAAGATGAGATGTGGTTTGGGTAGAAAGGAATCTGTACCCCCTCTGCGTTAAATAATCATAGCTCTGTTTGTGATTGTCTTTACCTACCATCAGCATCAACATACACAATGAACAAGAGGCAGCAAAGGAGGCGGAAAGGGTCCATTAAAAACAACATAGCTAGGACTGATAAAAAAAATTCTGAATAAAACATTTTCCTGTTGACAAATGAAGTGATGTCGAAATGGAAATTTTCTGCAGGAAAAGATCAATTTCAGTGGAATTTTCTGTCAGGGAAAATCTAAATGGAATGTTTAATTTCAGCAAGCTAGAAGGAGAAAGCACACCTTCCTCCTAAATAAATTTCCATGCAGTGGCATCTCGTTTATTTTTCATTCCACCTCAGATCACCAATGTGATGATGAGCAGGAAACCTGAGTTCTACTTGTAACTCCTTACATGCTGGAACTTAAGGATTCTCTTTATATCTTGTCAAAGCATCATTTCATACAGATATGAAAACTGAGTCACAGATAATGCAACTGACTTGTTCAAGGTCACTCAGTGAATCAATAGCACAGTTATGAAGAAGGTCCAAAACACCTGGCCCATATAGTGCTTTCTTTAACCACTACAAATATATATTGGCAAAGTTCATCTATAACAATATTCTCCAACCCCCTAAATAAAAAGAAAGACATAAGTCATTCACAAGCTCATTCCTCATATATGTACAGCTCCATACATTTTCCTGATGTTCAAAATCACAGCCATGTTTAATGAGAATTAAAATTTATTATGGAATACAGAAATCTGGGCATGATTGTCTTTGTCCTTTGCATTTGTCAGCAAGGCAAGATTTCTTAGTCACTTGCTTTTCACACAGATTTTTAATTCTATTCATTAACTAATTTTGATTCATATTCAAAGTGTGGGCATACCTCCTCAGTCTGCATACTGGACAGTCACATGTATTCAAGACAGTAAAGGCACTTCAAAAAATTGAAACATGACTGTGGCTATCTTGAAGTCAAGGTAAACCCCAGACTGACCTCACTATGCCTTTCCTCTATATCCAGATAGCTATCTCGATGTAAACACACACACTTATTTTTCTGCAGAAAAGACACAGCCTGTTTGGGTAAGTCTTTGCTGCAGAGTTAGCTTGATATCTACAACAAAGTTAACTCCTCTTAAATTAGCCTTGCTCCTGTGAGAGGGGCCACATTGCAAAATAATACTGAAGAGGCACTGAGTGATTGGATTAGCAACACAAAGTGGTTGTGTTCCCACTGTATTACTAGAGGTTGAGCATCCACAGCAGTGACGTTTCAACCCATATCCCCTGATGGGCCAGCTAACTCAAGCTTAAAGCACCACTAACTAGAGCTAGTGATTTGTGCATGTGTGGATGTGAATTTGATTCAAGGCAACATTCATGTTATCCCACAAACTAACACTGCAGTGAAGACAAGCACTATGGCTTTAACAAAGGTTCCCCGACAATTCTGAAGCCATATAAATAACTACAGGCCCACTTGACTAGGATAAAAAGAAGAACAGTCGAAGCATTTCTTTTGGTACCACGGGCGGACTGTGTGACTTACAGTAGTCTTTGGATGTCTCTAAATTATGCCAGAAAATGAATCAGCACCAGGATCAGGACAGCAAAGAGGAAGAAAGCCATCTATGTACCAACACCTCCTTCCCAAGCTGCACCAATTACTTCTCAGCTACAGCCTGGAGTTTGGATCTCTGGCTCCAGAAAGAAGAATGTATTTGTCAATGGAAAATTCCTTAGTTGTAGTAAAATACTGTGCTTGAGTCATTTAACACTTGACTGGGCAAAGAACTCAAGGGTACACTGTAAAGAATAATTCTGCTCTGGCCAGTGAAATGGAGATAATAGGTTTTTCCCACCTTTCATATCCTGTGCCAAATCAAATCTCCTCTATGATTCTTTGCAGAGTAATTTGCAACTACGTACATTTTCAATGTCTCTAAAAGATGAGATGCAATGCCAAGACATAACATCGAGCATCTCTGTTTATGACAAAGTGACTCTCCAAGGCTGAATAGCTGTGCTTGAAAGAGTAGGAATCATCACGTTGCGGGAGAGCATTAGAGTGAAAAGCCTGCTTTTGTGCAGAAGCCATAATAAAAGTGGCATTTAGGTAAGCAGACCCATCAGAATAAATTGATAGACTGCCAGTGTCAAATAAGTATCTAATGCAATCAGGAGTTTCCTTGAATTCTTTGCTAGTCATAAAACTAAAATGTATGTGAATTTCATATGAAAGTGTGAGTGAATTAGGGAGACTGAGATCCTACTGGATAACAAACAAACTTTCGACAGGAGAGCCTAGTGAGAAGGCCCAGATTTACTATAGGGGAGATTTGAAAGGAAGTCCCAGGACATATTTTTATCAAAACCTCACAGCTCCTCCAGGTAAAAAACGGTTTCTCCTTATAAATAAAGTAAACGTATTGAAGCCCAGAATGATCTTGAATAATACTGATTTCAGGTGCCAGGGGAGTGAGTTGTGATTGCAAATAAACTGAAGACAGCTTATCCCTTTTTGTAACAGTTGAAGGAGAGTGGACAATTTCAGCCCCTAAAAGTTGTGTAGAGAAGCTGGCTTATTTTTCCCTGGGTCCAGCCCACTCTTTGTGCAGCCAGCACACTCCTCCTGTGCAGCAGCGAGTTTGGCCACAGATTGTGTAACACTTGAATTAGGGCAACCCCTGCACTCAGGCTAGTGTTAAGGTTATGGCTTCGCTGCAGAGTTATCCATATGCGAGTTAACTCCTCTCCTGTGAGAGCAGCGATCTGTGAAATAACATTCAAGTTGCACAGACTGTTAGCATTAGTAGCATGGAGTGATTTGTCGCAGCACCTGAGAAACAATAGCCAATGCCCGCTGGCCAGCCAACTCGAGTGAAAAGCACGAGCACACTCACATTAAGGGTATGTGTGTGTGTGAAAAGAGGCAACATTCAAGTTATAATTCAAGTTAGCCCTACAATGAGCCCAAGCCCTAAAGAACTCAGTCTAGCTGGGACTGCAGAAATCAGGGCTTCATTTTTGCCTCTGTTACTGTCCTGCTCTGTGGCCTAAGGGTAAAATTTTCAAAAGCACCTAAATGACTGGACTTTCAATGAGACTTAAATGCCAAAGGCCTGGTCTACACTACAAAGTGAGATTGACATAAGCTCTCTTATATTAACCTATTTATGCATGTGTCCACACTCAAAAATGAATACCCTGCTACAGTGACACTGTATCACCACCTTACTGAACGGCATTGAGCCATGGTCAACATATTGTGGTCAACACAGTTCAGGTGTAGGCACTGTGTGACCTGTCAATCCTAACAGTCTTCCAGCAGCTGTCCCACAATGCCTGACACTAACCGCTCTGGTGACAACTGTGAACTCCATTGCTCAGGGGTCACAAAAACTGCTCTTGCCTAAAGTAGACAGAAGGTATTGGGTCTCCTGGGCCTATAGGGAGAAGAGGCTATGCAGGCACAGCTATGAACTTTTCATTCCCCTATAATGTTAGGCAGGGGGGTCCATGTTGTTCATGTGAACAGGGATGTGCCTTGAATCCTCCTCAGAGATCTCGATGAAACTTTAAAGGAGGCATTCTGCAATCCTCTCCCAAAGATTTCTAAGGATAGCAGCCTTATTTCTTCTTCTGCAGTGGGAGTCACTTTCCCACACCAGTGTGCAATGACTTCAGCAAGGCACCCTTGCAGTAAACAGACTAATCGCATAGGGAACCAGTCAGCGTTGGGATGCCAGCAGAAGTTATGGTGTCTCTGCTTTTGTTACCCTCAGGTGTGAGATATCAGCTAAAATCACCACCACTTGTTGAAAATAGCACCAAAGCTCAACGCCATTGCCTCATACCCACGGAAATAGGACCCAAAATTGTATTATTTCATAAAACCGAACAGTTCCTTCCACATGTCCCCCACCCCACCCCTGGCCATATTATCCATTACTGTGAATCAAGAACCACAGCTTCACATACAGTGACTTGTGAGAACCACAGTTGCTGAATGCATGGCCAAAATACACTCAAATAAACATGAATCTCTTTCCCCTTGTTAAGTTCTGTTCCATTAATTTATTTCAGAAGTATTTATTTTATTTGTTTTTTAATTGTACATTGGGGTTTTTTGCACTGGTTTTGGTATGCAATAAAAATCTATTTTTATGGTAAATAATTCATCTTTATTACTTCACAACACATGCTGCAAAATGTCTCCCCCTGCGGAAAGAACCCCCTACCTGTAATTGTACAGGGTGACAGAACTCAAAGAGTTAGTGACAAACACAGCATAACAATAAATATAAAGCAAGCACTGCAAAATTAATAGGCGCATTAACAAACGGTGTTACATTAATAAATGTAAATACATTCATAAACATCAGCACCCCCAAAACAGCACGGTCTACCCCACCACAGTACTGTGGCTGGTAAAATGCTCTTTCGAGGCCTCCCTCAGCTGCATAGTTCTGCATTGGGCTCTTCTAATAAACTCAGTAGCCAGCCACTCCACCGCCGCCCTAGTGGCAACTTTTCCCCCTTTGCCTCACAGATATTATGCAGGACACAGCAGACAGCGATAACCTTTGGGATAATTTTCTCACTGAGTTCCAATCTTGTGGGAAACAATGCCAACATCCCTTCAATCTACCAAAAGCACATTCATTCTGCCAGTAACTGAATCTTTCCTTGGTGGTGTCAAGGTGGCCGGTGCATGGTTTCATGAGCCAGGAGAACAAGGGACAGGCTGGATCCCCCAGAATCACTATGGGCCTTTCGACATAGTCAATGGTAATCCTCTGGTCAGGAAAGAATGAACGTCCCTGCTTGCAGCTTTCTGAATAGTCATGTGTTCTTAAAGATCTGGGCACCATGCACCTTCCCTGACCAGCTCACACTGATGTCGGTGAAGCATCCCCGGTGATCCACCAGTGTTTGCATAATCATAGAAGAGTCCCTTTCCTTTGAGGTCAAAGTGGGATGGTGCCAAAATAGGGATATTTGTGCTGTCTATTGCTCTACTGCAGTTTGGGAATCCCATGGTTGCAAATCCATCCATTATGTGCTGCACATTATGTTACTGTTAGTAACAGTCCTGCACAGCAAGAGATAATTAATGGCCCTGCATACTTGCATGACAGTGGGTCCTCACTGTGGATTTTCCAAATCCAAACTGATTTCCCACTTGCTGGTAGCAATCCAGTGTTGCAAACTGCCATAGATCTATTCCTACTCACTTCTCAGCTGTCAATGCAGCTCTCATTGTGGTGTCCCTATGCGGAAGAGCTGAAATGAGTTTGGCACACAGAGCCAGAAATGTGGCCTTTTGCATCTGAAAGTTCTGCAGGCATTGCTCATCATCCGAACCTTGCATTATGATGTGATCTCACTAGTGAGTGCTCGTTTCTCAGGCCCAGAAGCAGCTCTCCACTGTCTGCAGCTGCTCTGTGAATGCCACCAACAACTTTGAATTGGTTTTCACTGTATCCCACAGCAACCTGTCCTCCACAAAATCACCATATATCCCATTATTGCAGTTCCCTCTGGGGCTTTAGAAATACCGGAGTATTGTTTGTCCTGTGTTTGCAATTTTTGTGACAATAGTCAAAGCTGGGCAGGCTCCATGATTCTGTCAGAGATGGAGGCAAGCAAGAAGTGCCGCACAGATTCATTGAATTTTTTTTTAAAAGCACAAAAATTATGTACTATGGGTAACATTATGGGATGGAGAAAGTTCCATGAGTGAACCTTGGCCCCTTGCTACCAGTCACCCTTGCTGCACAACTCATTTCTGCCCCACCAGGCATGGCCATTATTTCCCAAAAGACAGTATGCCATAGGATGCCCAATTGCATACACTGTGCATTGACACAAGCACTTCCAGTGAGTATGTGCAGCACAGACACAGTGAATCAGGTAGGCATGCACGCAAGTGTTATAATAACTGCAGCAGCTTTATACTAACATAACTTGTGTTGACCAAAGTTTGTAGCGTAGACTTAAGTTTAAGCACTTTTGAAAATTTTACCCTCCAAATAAATGAAGCGTTAATAATAATATTGACAGCTGCCGCTGCCCAAAATTTCAGATTGCTAAATTTAAAGTTTAAAAAAAAAACTGAGACTATTCACAACTGGGAATATTTGCTGTTTTTCAACCAGCTGTTAAAGTCAAGGGTCAGAATTTGAGTGAAGTTCTTATTTTTTATTCCAGACCAATCAGTCTCTTCAGAGAATCTCCTCAAATTAGTGTTGTTCAGGCAAAACTCACATTGATTTGAAGGATCTATATGAAAATGTAATAGGCCCAATTCCCCACTCCCTATCTGTCTGTGTAAGCCAGGAGCAGCTATTGTGCTTTGTCTTCTTATATAGATGTACCAAGATTTATACCACTGCAAGGAGATTTTTAGCTGTTACAAGGGCCAGCAGATAAATTGCTCATTATATTGGAGAAGTTTAAGGCTAGGTTATGTTCCATGGGCAAAAATGTAGCGATATGATGAATTGTATACCTGATTTTTATTTTGTTTTGTTTTCTTCTTAATGCATTTTAAACTATAGGTAGGAGAAGCCCGGACTGAAACACGTTGGTGACAGATGTATGTGTACAGTAAGTGCCATTTTTATTGATGAGGTTTTTCTTTTAGCTTAAAAACTATATTCAGTTTATACTTTTTTGCTTTCAAAGCGACTGTGACGGAGTGTGTAATGGTTTTTACTCACCACTTGGGTACCCCCTTGTGGTTGTGTCTGGGGATTAGCTCTTCTGTGTCTGATGCTCCTTTTCATCACTCACTCTCACCAAAGCCCCTCTTGAGCTCTAGAAGTCACAGTGCTTCCTCCTCATGGCTTGCCCTCTGGCCGGTTCCTATGCAGTTTTCCTTTTCAAAGGAAGCCAAGTTCCACTGGATAATTTGCCCATGGGTTGTCTCAGGCAGTCTTCTGTAATTCTGTGCTACTTTCCCAGTGGCTGGTAGGGGAACCTGGGCCCATCTACTACTCTGGGTTCCAGCCCTGGGACCCTACAATTAGCAGCCAACATCTTCAACATTTCAACCCTTGCTGCCATTTCGCTGGGCTTCTCTCTGCTCTGCCCTCCACAGGCTTTCTTCCCATGACCCCTCTGTGTAAATCCTTCCTTAAGGGTCAGGATCCAAGAGCTTCTGCTCCTCTCTGTGTTTCCTCCTCATCTCCTCACTAGGCCCAGAGGGCAGCTGTAGACTTCCACACTACAGCCCCTTCTGCTCTCACTTCCTAGCTTTATACAATATTCACCTACTCCTGCCCAGGTGGGCTCCCTCTTCAACCAGTGCTGATCAGTCAAGCATAAATCTCCACCCGGGTGCAGACCATTAACCTCTTCTGAGCCACCTTAACCCCTTCAGGTGTGTGGTTGGGGCGAACACCCATCACAGGGAGGCTTGCCTCTTTAAGGGCTAGAGGCCCGGGCCCAGCCAACCCTAGTTAATAAGTTGGCACACCTGAGCAGGGAGTCATGTTATTCCCCTGTAAGTGCCACAGAGGATGTGGAGATCAGGAAACTGAAGACAGTGGAAAAAGCTCCTGAAAGGAAGACCTTTAGACCAAGGGCGTTGCCTGGGTAGCCCGCTAAAGCAGGGAAGATCCTGAGACATCAGAGAGACTGGGGCTTGGAGGAAGACTTTGATATTTCTTTTTGGATTTGAAGTTAATAAACCAGACCCTGAGGAGGACTGCGGTTATTGGACTGGTGACAGCCTCTTTTTGAGGTTACGGCGGAACAAAGAGGTGAAACTGAGGTGAGGGGTCACTTGCATGGCTGCCCTGAGGCCATGAGGGGGCCTCCTAGAGGAGGACACTCCTTGACAGAGACAAACAAGTTTGTGGAACGTCTTTGTTTCCCTCTTTACACAGTTAGTATTTTTTCATGCTGACAAGTTACATTAAACTGATACTTTAGACAGTTACAGAAGTAAAAATTGTTAGTGCGGCTGGCGGTAGCAACGGCTTATCTTCTCCCTATGCAAAGGTGGCCATTGCCTGGATTTCTCTCTCTGCCAGCTGGTTTAACTTTCTAACTAAAGTGGAAAACTCCACCCTATTCAGGATATAGCAGCCCTTTGCTCTGTCTCAGGGTTACAGCACTCTCTCATGGCTCTGTCAGTCTTCATCCCAATCTGGGGGATAACAGCAACACGCCCAGATGGCGCCTTGGGTAAAAGAGGATCTCTTACCCACCCAGTTCTAAGAGTCCAGCCTTGGGCACAAGATAACAAAGCAGGCATCAGGTCTGACCACAAATTCTTCCCGTTCCTCTTCACTCTTACAGGGTGAGCTATGCTTTAGCCTATTTTTACTCCCTCTCTCGTGCACCTTTCTGGTGACAGGTTTCGCTACCTTCTCCTCTCTCTGGGTGGAACCATACAGTCCTACCGCTCAGACTGGATCCCTGGGTTGCAACCCCTTTGCTTTCCCACCATGATAACATGACAAGCCCACATGTATTTGGCACCTTTCTCCCAGGAACCTATGATCATCAGTAAATTAAAGTGACTCCAAAACAGCTGCTTCACAACAAACCTGTTGTTTATTCACCCATAGGTGCATAGCGAGCTGAGAACCTTTAAAAGGTTAAAATAACAAGTGACTTTCTGCATCTGTTCTCGCCTGAACTTCACCCTTTCCACTCAGCAAAGGACCCCTACTTTTTAGCTGGGAGAAAGGGACTGCTGCTTCCGCATTCTCTCAGTGTGTCTCTATCAAAGTCTCAACTCCAGCAGCTGCTGTCCACTCCCCCCCTTCCTCTCTAGGCAAGGGTTTTTCTTGGCTTGTTGTCCTTTTGATCCTAAATTCTAACCTTGGGGAAAATAGCTGGTTAACCTGGCTAGAGACAGCCAGGTAGGTATTTCTCAATTAATAGCTACCCCATCATTTTCTTAAGGACCCTTTGTATTTTCCACGGCTACCTTTTCTCTGTAATTGATTCATTTCCTATTAAGGGGAAACAAACAGCTTTCTTTGATTTAACTTTGAGCAGTCACACATAATATCATCAAGCACGTAAACTAAGATGCATATCATATTCATAAAAAAGAATACAGATATCTCCCTCATTCTCCACAGCTACTTACTTTGCTTTGCCACTTCTCTTCATTTCCTCCTCAGGGTCGTTAGCCTAAAACATCTCTTCCACAGCTATCTCACTGTCTTGTCTCCATATGGTTTGTTCCAAAGCCTTTCACAGAGAGCTGGGCTAGAGACACTTGGAGCACTTGCCCCTATATGAGAGAAAGAATTATTATTTTTATTCTTTATGTTATAGCTTGCTGGAAAATGTCCCAATCCCTCCAGAAAATTTTGATTTTTCATTTTTTTAAATGAAAACCAATAACAATGCTTTGTGCTAAATCTTCAGAGGTGCTATATATCCAGCACTCCCATTGAAGTTAATTAGAGGTGTTGGTGCCAAGCACCTCTGCAAATCAAGCCCAAGGTGTTCTACGTTGACACCCAAAAACAGAAGCAGACAAAAATCCATGAACACATCTGACCAATTGGTTGCATATTTCTGTACCTCAGTTTCCCCATCAGTAAAATAGGGATAAAAATTCATTACCTTTTGTAAAGCACTTTGACAAGTACAGATGAAAAACTAGTGCTAAATACTCTTTATTAATTTATTATTACTGTTGAATACTGCAGTAGATTTTAACAATGCAAAATACTACAGCCACCTTCCACAAAGAGAGGTTCCAAAAGACTGTGAGACTTTCTGTGATTGTGTTGACCTTCTGCACTTGCATGTTTTCTTTAGCCTCACTGATATATTGACCTCTCCACACAAAATTCAGTCACTAAGAGTAGGACCCACAAAAAAGCTGAAGTGCCTAAACCCCAGACTTAAGCACCTACTTCCCTGATTTGGCTCCACTGTGATCCACAAACCTCCCACTGAAAGCTGTAGGTGCCTAAATTCACTAGGTGCCTAAGTTTCCAGGGTAAAAGCTCCCTTGGCATTCATGTTTCAGCTTCTGGGCATGTGTACTGCTGCCTCCTTCTAGGCATCTAGATATGAGCTCCTGCCTAAGTCCCAGAGCAATTTATAAACTAGGGAAAGACAGACAGCCACTTAGCCACCTAACTCACCTGTGGGGCCTGATCTGGCAGGTGGCTCTGAGCATGTCTACCAGATCAGGCCACATTCAAAATCTGGCCGAAGGAGGAGCTGGTGCTGCTGGCCACCTTATAACTTTTAGCCTAGTGGTTAGAGCACTTATCTGGGATATGGGAGACCCAGCATCAGTTATCCCCACTTTTCCCTACTCGCCACCCCACAGAAGGGACAAAAGGAGACCCCTGTTCAAATCCTATCTCATAAGATAATGCTCTATCCATTGAGCTCTGGAATATTCTGATGTGGGACTCCCTCAGTCTCTTATGTTGAAGGTGTTCCACCATGGTTAAATTATGAAAGAATGCTTGGAGCAGGGGGACTGGCCCCAGCGTTTCACACCTCCTAGCTGTGTGCCCTAACCACAAGACTAAAAAGTCCTTCTTTTGCTTGCTCTTCATGCCCCAATGACTGTTCCACTATGGATAAATACTAAAATGGTATTGCCTGGGGGAGCAGGGAATTGAACTTGCATCTCCCAAGTCAGCTCTCTAATCACTAGTTTCAAAGTTATAAGGTGGGCTTGTCTTCCAGACAGAGCAAAACAGGTGCCTAACTCATTGTCACAAGATACGCATTGCCACCTGACTGCAGGCAGCTGGGTCCCATTCATAAATCACTAAATGGAAATATGCACCTACATCCAGGCTGCAGAGGGGCACTTGTATCTGAAAGAGGCAGGGCATAGGACACACCCTTCTTGTCAGCCTCTCTTATGGGCTATCTTAGGCAGCACCCCACCTAAAATACTGTCTTCTGTGGATCACATTCTAAGGCCCCTATCTCTCCCCATTCATTGTGTAGGAAGCCTATGTACCTAACTTGGCTTTGTGGATTTTCTAGGCACCTAAAAGTTAGCTGTGATGATGCTCAGCATTGCAAGGCCTAAGTCCCTTTGTGGATCCCGCTCTAAGTACCTCACCTAAAACTTCTCTCTGAAAAACCAAACCATTAAAAAGATTAATAACCATTTCCCTCCCTAAAAATAAAAACCTTTCCTCTGACCTTGGTTATCACAAATACACCTCTTTCCTCTCTTCACATTTCTGTGGCTAAGTCCAGCTGTGTCATTAAAGTTGTTTTACATCATAAAATATATTGTGGGCAAGCTGACACAGCTGGGGATGATCTACAACACAATATTGCTTCTTTGGCCAGGAAAATAGGAAAAGCAGTTCTATGAAGTTTGTTTATTTTTTTAAATGTACACTGTGTCGCTAAGAGCTGTCTTGTGGCCATCAAGGTGAAAAAGATGTAACTTGGTATCTGGAAAGTGAAATACACCACTCAAATATTGGAGCAGTGTCTTCACAGCCTGAATTTCTTTTGTACCTGTGGTGAATCCCCTCACTGATAAAGTAAGTCAAGTGTGTCTAATAATTATTACTGTTGTAATTAATTAATTATTAATAATTTATTATTAGCCCTCTTCAGGGCACTTGGGTTCCCAAGCAGTAATTTGTTTGCTGACATTTTTGGCGGAGGGGGAGGGAATACAGTAATTTATTTCTAGTACATTGTCACAAACTCTGTTTGCAATGTTCTTTCAGAAAGTTTTGATTGTTTTTATGAATTAATTCTACTGGGTCCAAAATTATGTTTTCTGTACAGTTTTCAGTGCCTCCTGATGAGGGTTAAATAGTAATTAAATAATTAATTTCGTTGATGCCTTTATCCAAGGCAACAGGATTATTAAAATACAATATGTTTTATATACGAAGTTACACAGACACAAACTTGAAATCCTTATATCAGATAAAAAATCCACTTGCTATTTGTATCATGTTATTAACATACATGCTTATGAAAACCTGATTATAGTGTCTGAATGTTTTTAATTGTCTAATAATTTCCCAACTTTATATTTAGCTTTGATCAAATACTAAGTTATTTATTTTCATATATTACACCTTGTTTATGTACAAAATAGAAATGTTGAATTTTTTTCCCCAGGTGACACATGCAGAAGTGAAAGTTACAACTCTGTTTGCACAGCACAATATTGCAGACCACCTGAGTCCCCTGTTTAAAGATATCTTCCCTGACAGCCAGATTGCTCAACATTATGCATCTGCAAGAACCAAGTCATCATGTATGCTGAATGGTGCCATTGCTCCTTATTTCCAAGAGTTTCTTGTGAGGCGAATGAAGATTGAAGGCTTTTCTCTTTCTCTTGATGTCTCTAATGACACAGGCTTAGAAAAAATGAATCCACTGACAAGGAGGAAACATCTTGTGAAAACAGTTACTTGACTTATGCCTCACTACTGGCATTCATGCAGCCACTGTAGAAGAAATCTTTTCCAAAATTGATGCAAGAATGACGTCACATGAGACACCAGGGATAACTGTGTTGGGTTTTCTAGATAATGCCAGTGCAAATATGGGTGAGAATAATTCAGTTAAGGCACTGATTCAAATGCATGGGTGTATTTCATGGGCTGTCCATGCCACATCATCCAGTTTACTGCTGGTGCTTGTTGGTGTTTCACAGCTTCCTAAAGCGTCAGGATATGATGTTGAAGATTTAGGTATTGGTTGCTACTCTTACTTTGACAAAACAAAAGTAATTCTTGGAGGAGTTCTGTAGTTTCTGTGATGTTGAATACAGACAGATTCTGAAGCATGTTCACACTAGATGGCTTAGCCTGGAAGTAGCTATTAACAAATTGTTGCAGAAGCATGCACCTCTCAAAAGCTACTTTTTGTCTGTTGTTGATAGCAGTGCAAGGTTCAAGAGACGAAATTCTGCTTTCAGGGATCCTATAACAGACGTTTATCTGTTCGCCCAGTGTTTAGCACCACTAACAAGTTTCTGCAGAGGGAAGATCCTTGTATTCTTATGGTAGATGGTGTGCTTTCTACTTTGGAGAGAAAATTGCTAGGAAAGTTTACTCAGGTGCAAGTGATGAAAAATGCTGCCTCCCTTACAGATGTAGGCTTTGCTAATTCTGACAATCAGCTTCCAGACACATGTCTATTTGTAGGCTTGGACACAAAACAAGTTGCACAGAAATTGGGAGAGCAAGAAGATATCAGTCCTCTTGCAAAACAGAAGTTCTTCCATGCAGCCAGAGCAGTTTATATTAGTGTGGCCAAGTACGCATTTGAGAAGCTGCCTTTGAATGATGATATGTTAAAGATGGCAGCATTTGTGAATTTTGATATTAGGGAAAACTGCATTTTTGAACAGGTTGAGCACTTTGTTGGCAGATACCAGCACATGTGCAGTCTCTCTCCACCTGAGACAGAGAAGCTGCAAATGGAGGTTGGTGATTACCAGTTGATGCAGAAATCAGCTATCCCTCTGTGTGTATGGGATGAGACCACACTACAAACCAAAACAGATGATACGACTGTGCCACATGGAGTGGGCATAGCTTAGCAATGTCAAAAGCCCTAGTGGTCTTCTCAAGTTCCGATTACTGCCCAGGACTGTCTTAGTTTTGCCTCCACTCAAATGCAGAAGAAGAGAGAATGTTCAAGTCTTGTTCAAAAGAATAAGACACCGTTCAGATCAAACCTTAAACTAGACGGGAAACTGTCCTCTATTATCCAAGTGAAGCTGGCAAATCCTGAGCCAAGTTTCAAGCTTGAGCCACCAAAAGAAGTTATAAAAACAGCAAGTGAGACACATGACAATATAACAAAGCACAGGAATAAAATGCGAAACCAAACTAGATATTAAAGAAATGTGGAATCTGAGTCCTTTATCTATGGTTTGTTAGCTTCAAATTAACTTCAATTTAATTACTTTATTTATTTTTACATTCATTTAATGCATTGTTTGATTGTGTTCCATTTTAATGATTTAATTTTAATTAATTTATCTTGCATTTATTTATTTTGGAATCTGATTACTTTATTTTAGTTTGCTGCACATGTAATATGAGCAGTAATATACAAACCAAATAATGTTTGTACTGTAAAGTGTTTTTCAAAAGGATGATCACTATGAAAAGATGATATGAAAAATATATTGTATTGATAAAACAGTTTTCTTTTTTATGTTTATATAAAAAGTTTATTTTTGAATATTTCTCTTGTTCTGTGTGCCTAAACCAGGGGTTATTAACTCTGGTCCTCAAAAATATCCAACCATCCAGGTTTTTGTTCCAACCAGCAAATAATTGTTTTTATTAAAATCCACTGGTTTGCACTGCATATAGAATTCTCACATACCATAGACTTTAGTATGAATTAGGACTTTAGTATGAATTAAGACATTATGTTTCATATGCAATACTAAACAGTGTACAGTTTAAAACTACTAAGTGCTGGTTGGATTAAAAACTCAGAATATTGCTTGTGTCCAAGGACCAAAGATGAGAGTCCCTGATTTAAGCAAGACCTAACACTCCACCTAGAAAGTCTCACTCTTTGACCTTGAATCTCACTCACCAGGGCTTTGAATCTCACTCGTTGGGGTTTTAAATCTCACTCCTAAGGAGAGCCAACACTTGGCATCTCTTCTGTAAGATATTCAGCTTTAGCCATATAAAGCCTGAGGCTTGAAACAGGGTGGCATGACTAGTTAATTGAAAGATAATCTGTACCAGTAACGTGTAAGATTGCAGAGAAAGATGTGTCAAGTGCTGATGTTCTGGAAAATATGCAACAATGAACTGGAAAATATGCAACAATGTGTCAGTTAATACCACAAGATGCCTGATAGAAACATTTTGGAGGATTCTGTAATAACCTCAAGTTGCTATGGTAACTCAAGAAAGTAGATGTTAATGAGAATAAGGGGAACTAAGGAGATAGCCAATGAGAGATAGGGCACCCCTAAATTGTGGGGGCTGTGGAAGTATGGATAAGGAAAAAGGAGTTGGAACTCTTATGCATATGTATGAGACTTAGTGGGCATAATCATAACTAGGATAGAAAGGTATTGCCCAGCCTCGGTACTGGTGCATGGAGGAGGGGAGGAATGACACGCCAGAGTCCCCCAACAGAAGATGTGAGTGATGCCAGTCATAGGGCTGCACTCTCTCTTTATCTGCTCTTCTATTTCAGTATTTGTGGGATTGTTTATCTGCTTAGTAGATTTGTTAATAAATAGACTCGTGATAAATTGCAAATTGCTTCTTGTGTGCATCTGGGGTCTCTTATTCTAATGATACTGATAATAATATTCCTGATGTTGTAGCTCTCAGGAGACCAAACCTTTATTGAGCAGTGCAGTCTAAGTGATTGATTGATTGATCAGCATTAATTAGTTAACAATCCAAAAAGAATGGATGATAAACTGAAGAGAAAGGAAACAGCAAAAAACAGAATAAGCAATGGCAGAAAGAAACAACGAGAAAAATAGATTGTTCAACATTTCTCACATAATACCTTTTTATTTACAACAAAACCCTGGGAGAAAAATGACAACATTTGCATTAGTAAAAGTTTAGTTATTTGGACAATATTTTTCTCTCCTACTCTTCTCTCTGATGTCTTATTTATCCTGTGTGTTTCATGTACCACATGCTGGGTAACAACATGAGCGAATACCATTTTTCTGAAACTAAATTGGCTCTTTATTAAGAGAATTAAGTTATTCTGAGAGGCACTGGTAACTACTTAGATCAGAAACTTCTTTGCACCCTTCAATTAATAGGAGTGTCATTGTAAGCATTTCGGGTTCCGTGGGGGGCCACGGTGGCTTCCTACAGGGGAATAGCTCGCGCTTGGAGAAAGATCAGTCTATGCAATTCGCCCTCAGGTCAGGCGAGCGAGCAAGGAGTCTATTGCTCCAACCCCTAGGTAGGGTGAGCAGGCAGATCGCTCAGGCCCTCAGGCAGGGCGGACGAACAAGGGGTCTATCGCTCCAACCCCTAGGCAGGGTGAGCAGGCAGATCGCTCAGGCCCTCAGGCAGGGCGAGCAAGCAAGGAGTCTATTGCTCCAACCCCTAGGTAGGGTGAGCAGGCAGATCGCTCAGGCCCTCAGGCAGGGCGAGCGAGCAAGGAGTCTATTGCTCCAACCCGCTAGGCAGGGTGAGCAGAGGAGGCAACAGCTTCCGGCAGGGTCAGGAGAGCAATTCTCCTGGGGTGGCTAGGGCAAAGGGGACGGGGAGGGAGATGCAGGCCCACCCGTCTCCACTGCGTCCCAGCCCAGGGCCCTAGCAGTGGCAGAAGCGGCTGCCACTGTGCCGGCGGGGCTCCCGCCGCAACACACCGGCAATACGGCAGACTCAGCCACAGGCCGTGGCTGTCCCTGGGCTACTTCCTCCCTACTGACCCTAGTACCTGTTGCCTCCGTGTCCCAAGGATAGTCCACCTGGGGTACCGTTGTTAGTCCTTCCTCATCGACCGGGGGTAAGGCAGGAAACGCCTCTTCAGGGGGCAGCTCCTCCAAGTCGTTGTAGGAGGGGAGCGGGTCAGCCTCGGGCAGCTCCTCCAAGTCCTGCCCTGCTGCAGGGAGGGGCTTGGCGGCCGGCAGTTCCTCCAAATCTGGCCCAGCCTCCGGGGGTGCCCGCCACTCGGGCTGCTCTGGGATCTCGGCCCAGTCTGGTGGTCCCAGAGCACGGCCCCGGGCTCAGGGTCGGGGTAACTCGGCCCAGTCGTCCTGGCCGGGTTGCCTGGTCCAGCTCTTCGAGGGCCCTATCCAATCCCCGGGCCCAGGGTTCGTCGGCGGTGGCTAGGCTCCAGCCTAGGCCCCTGCTGGCAGGGCAGCACGTGTGCCTCTGCCAGCAGTCTGGGCCCTACTGAGCTCAGGGGCCAGGCTTTTGTATTTCCCCTTCCTGTTGGGGCTCCGCCCCGGGGCTGCCAATTGGCCTGGCTGGGTGGCCCTATCACGGCCCGGGTCCCCTGTTGCCGGGCAGACTCTGGGACAGGGTGTGAGTTGGGCCAATCAGAGCTCTCGGGCCCTTCCCCAGGCTCTGGCTCCGTGGGAGGCCACAGTGGCTTCCTACAGTCATTATGAGTTATTCAGAAGCCCCCAACTTAAAACAAAAGGCAGTTGTGAATGGGGGCTTTTACTGAGGGTTGTGTGTTGCTTTTGGGTCTGTTGGCTAAAGGGGTTTGGGGCTGTAAATTAAGAAACTGCTTCCTTTGTTCTTGGGTCTCCTCTGTTCAAAGAAGCAGGACGTTCAACATTCTTTGTAAATAAGATTGCATCAAAGAAAATATCAGACTACATCAATTTTTATTTCCAACTGGAATGTCACCAGGGCCCCAAATTTTGACTAGCCATTAGGGTTGAAAAGGAACCACAACTGTTCACAGAGATACTGCATCTGCAGCTAACATTGCAGTCACGTGCACATAAAACTGGCTTCCTAATGCCATTTCCTCACTTTTCCATCCTGAAACCTGTTCCTTCTCCCTTCAAGTTCCATCAGGTTGCTACACTATGGTCCTGTCTCTTACTTTTGCTCTTCTTGTATTTATGGGGTTTTGTTCATCTTCCCCAATGAAGAACAATTCTTCCTTCTTCATTTGTCTATTCCCCCTCAATTCCTAGGGCAAAAATCACCCTTCGACTCCAATTATGACTCATTCCTTTTCATACCCTCCCTCAGACACAGCTAGCAGTCACTCTGATTTCCCCCTTCTCTTTCTAGTCCCTGCTCAGAGTCCTTCTTCCTCTTCTTAATACCCTCTGTTCTACCAAGGTTAGTGTGACCCTCCTTGTCTCCTATTCCCCCTTTTCACATTCTTGTCAAAATGCCCTTCACACCTCTTCCCAGTTCTGCCACTAACTTACTGTGTGACTTTGGACAAATTCCTTCATCTCCTTCCGCTTCTGTTTCCTCTACCTTTGTCTGCCTTGTCTGATTAGACTCTTTAGGGTTTGTACAGTGTATAGCACAATGGGTTCAATATCTCAGTTGTGATATCTAGGTACTGCTGTAGTACAAATCAGGGTGGACTTTTCTCCCTCCCACTTAAAAATGTTTGAATACTTGTCGCAAAGCATGATCAGATATAGGGTCACAGGAACATGCTGATTTATCATCTCACCATAAGTACTTTTCTTAAAATTAAAACAAGAAAAAGCAGATCAAGACAAGTTAACACTTGTAGCATTTGTGCAGCATTTTGAATGAAATCCTGGCTGGTATGTACCCCTGACTATTTCTTTATACTTCCTTGGTGCTTTGCAAGAAAGCTTAAACCACTGCATTCATTTTTTTACTTCTCTAAATACAGCAATTTTTAGTTTGAAAAATTCATGAATTCTGCCAAAACTATTGTGCCAGATCCTCATTGTCATTAATAGAGCTGTGATGAAATACACCAGCTGAAGAGCTGGTCTCCATTGTGTCTTCTTATGTTTAGGGGAGAAGTTTAGAAATATGGATTGCCTTCACTGTCATCCTTTCAATGAATCATAGAATCATAAAAGATTAGGGTTAGAAGGGACCTCAGAAAGTCATCTAGTCCAACCCCCTGCTCAAAGCAGGACTAACCTCAGCTAAATCTTCCCAGCCAGGGCTTTGTCAAGCCTCACCTTAAAAACCTCTAAGGATGGAGATTCCACCAGCTTCCAAGGTAACCCATTCCAGTACTTCACCACCCTCCTAATGAAAAGTTTTTCCTGATATCTAATCTAGACCTCGCCCACTGCAACTTGAGACCATTGCTCCTAGTTCTGTCATCTATTACCACTGAGAACAGCCTAGCTCCATCCTTCCTGAAACTGCCTTTCAGGTAGTTAAA
This sequence comes from Emydura macquarii macquarii, assembly GCF_026122565.2. NCBI lineage: Eukaryota > Metazoa > Chordata > Testudines > Chelidae > Emydura > Emydura macquarii. The sequence continues at coordinate 11,680,484 of NW_027130455.1, forward strand.
AGCTGCTATCAAATCCCCCCTCATTCTTCTCTTCTGCAGACTAAACAAGCCTAATTCCCTCCGCCTCTCCTCATAAGTCTTGTGCTCCAGTCCCCTAATCAGTTTTGTTGCCTTCCACAGGACTCTCTCCAATTTGTCCACATCCTTCCTGTAGTGGGGGGGAGGCCAAAAACTGAACACAATATTCCAGATGTGGCCTCACCAGTGCTGAATAGAGGGGAATAATCACTTCCCTTGATCTGCTGGCAATGCTCCTACTAATACAGCCCAATATGCCGTTAGCCTTCTTGGCAATAAGAGCACACTGTTGACTCATATCCAGCTTCTGGTCCACTATAACCCCAAGGTTCTTTTCTACAAAACTGCTGCCTATCCAGTCTGTCCCCAGTCTGTAGCAGTGCATGGGATTCTTCCATCCTAAGTGCAGGACTCTGCACTTATATAGGCTCTTATATAGCCTAGGTATCATTATTAATTGCAAAAGGCAGACACTATCCATGTTTTCCTGTGCAGTAGGATTTCATGTGCTAAATTACCTTTCTTTTATTCAAGAAGCAGAAACAAAGAAGAGATGTCTCCTAAAATGCTAATAAATGTAGGACAGGATTTTTACATATGTGCTTCAGTAAATTAACAGAATGAGAAAATTAGGGCTGCTGTTTAAATTTCTGAAATGTATAGGATAAAGATTGTCTGAAAACAGCTTCCCTGTCATAAGGTATGGTTTTAAGAGTGATCTTAGTGTTCAATTACAAAGAAGGTTAATAATTCTTCCACTTATCCATGTCAGTATGAACATATAAGCTCCCATGACTCTGTTTCTCCAGGCCAGCACAAGAGCTTGCCTCAATCATTATAGCAACCACTCAAGAGGAGAGTTATTTATGTCATGCAAGAGAATGTCGAGGCAAATAATGCCATATGTTTGGAAAGAGAATAGATTTTATGACTCCTAAACATTGTGTAGATCAGTGTTTCTCAACCTTTTAAGTAGCAAGTACCCCCTAACTTCTGAAAATTGTAATAAGTACCTTAACACTTAATTTTCCACGGGATTTTACATTTACAGACTAATGTGTGCCATATGTTGGAAGAAGGGCTGAGTATATAAGGCCGTGATATGACAGATGTCAGATCTAGTGTGGGTAGAGTTGCCACCTTTACCCCGGATATGCTCAAGTATGTACCTGGGCTAGAGGTGATGTTGGCCAAATCTAGGAGGCTATGAGCAGCAATTTTTTTGCCGTAGAGTTGAGAAGAGGAAGAGGTGAGAGAGAGACAGGGAAACAGGGCGAGAGAAAGACAGAGAGAGAGAGACAGGGAAGGAGGGTGAAAGGGAAGATTGTGGTTGCTCTTTTTCTAAACAAGGCTTTGACTGCAGGAGTACTGTAGTGGCAATGGGTGAAGGGATTGTTTGGACCTGTAGTTCAGAGATAAAAAGACTCAAGGACATAGTCAGACACATGCAGTGGCATGCTGAGACACACGCACATTCAGGCAGACATGGAGGCACACACACACACACACACTCATAAATAGGCATACAATAATTCAGAATGTAAGATTTATTCTTTTTTATTGACTTTTACAACAGTATTTGAAACGAAATAACACGTGAATCATAAAAATTATAGAACAGTAAAAACAATAGAACTCAAACATTTATATTGATAAAACAGTAAACATAGCTATCTTTGTGACTGGAACTGATACTCCCCCCCTCTAGAATTGTTCTACAGATCAGGGACTGGACGGGACTTTGCTAGTTTTAACAAAATAACATAAAAATGAGTTCTTGTAAGGGCTGGATATAATGAGAAACTTTGGCTTGTTTGAATTACATAAGCATTCCAAATCTTGGTTTTAAAATGCTTATTGATACTATCAGATCATTTTCCGGGCACAAACGAGTTCTTATTTTACTTTTTAGCCCTGTCAAGTGTGAGAAACTGGTCTCACAAAAATACGTTGAGGCAAATGGGAGAAGCTCTATGAGAGCCATGTTCCTCAGCTGTAGGTATTCCCGTTTCATTTCTGACAAAGTGCAGGGATGTCACCCAGTCCCGTGCTCTGCATCCTCTGCAAAGTACTGTTCGGGCATAGCTCAAAAAGCTTTTCCTTCATGCTTTCTGGAATCCCTACTTGTTCAATAGCGCTGTCATTAAATGGATTTAAAATCCATAGTTTCTGTGGATCGTCATGCTTTTCAACATTAGGGAAATAATGTTCAAAGTTTGACTCCAAATTTACCAAATGTTCTTTAATATTTTCTTTCATACTTTCATTCAGAGTGATTTTGTTTTCTTCACAGAACTCTGGGAGCTGTGGAAATGAAACAAAATTTCCACATAAAGCTCGATTTTTCCAGAACCTCATTTTTTTTCTAAAAGCTCTTACTTTGTCATGCAAGATAAATATAGCTTCAAGTCATTGATTTTATCAAAATGTCACAAAGATAGGCTAATTTGCAAATCCATACTTCATCATGAAAATACTGTAAGAATTCTGACTTCATATCTCTGAGAAAGACAGTAACATCATATCTCAACTCGAACAGATGATTCAACAACCTTCCACATGACAACCACTGAACTTCAGTGTGAAGAAGTACAGTAATATGTTCAGATCCCATGTCACGGCACAGTAATCAGAAAAGATGTGAATTCAAAGCCTGCACTTGTATGAAATTAACATTTTCACAGCAATTCCAAGCACACTGTTTAAATCTTCATTCAGTCGCTTTGCAGCCAATGCCTGTCTATGGATAATACAATGGTTCCACTTGATTGAAGGATTTATAGCTTTTAAGAGAGTAACAAGACCACTTCGTTGACCTATCATTGCTACTACTCCGACTGTGCACATAGACACACACCACTCCCATGACAATCCATTTTTTACAATGTGCTCATTTAAGATCTTAAAAATGTTCTCTCCTGTTGTTTTTGTGTCCAATTCTTTCCAGCCATATATTTGTTCCTGTATTCCTTGCTCGTCTTCATCATCAATGTATCTGACAATCATCATCAGTTGTGCATAGTTGGATACATCTGTGGATTCAGCAATCTGTAAAGTGAACTGTTTTTTCTGGATGATTTTTTCTGAAATGTGTTTAATTATGTCTTCTGCCATGTCATCAGTTCTTCTTGTCATGTTGTTACTTGAACATGGGATGCTTTTAATTGTATCTACTTCTGTTTTGCCAAACATGATTTCAGCAATTCTGATGGCAGCAGGAATGACAAGGTTCTCAGCAATGGAATGTGGTTTCTTCGTTTTTGCCACCATGTATGTGATTTCATACGGAGCTTGTAGAGATTGTTTAGGGATTGCAGAGTACAAGTTCATAGCAGCACTTGATTTGTTCTAACTTTCACATTTTCATGTGAAAAAATCTATGGATTTGTCCTTCAGATCAGGGTGTTTTGTTTGAAGGTGCCTTCTCAAAAGGGAAGGCTTCATACAGTGATTAGACAACGTCTCACTGCAGATCACACAAAGTGGTGATGGAGGTATACCTCTGTTTGTTGTAAACCCAAAAGCCAGATAACTGGGATCGTAGCTACGTGCTTTATGAACCTCTGAAGATTTTGTACTTTCACTACCGATGCTTTTTTTTTCAAAACCTGATCCTCTGGATCCAACACTTGTTGTACATTTGTATGGGAACTACTTTCTTCTAAACCTGAAGTCTTTTTTTTTTAGAAGAAAACAATCCATTTTAACACCCGCACAATCAGTCAAATTAAAACAGTAACACAAGCCCAGTTACATTCAAACACTCAAAGCAGAAACTACAGCAGAGCTGGATAAGGCGGGAGGTGGGCAGCTGCTGCCCGGCTCCCCAAAAACCAGCGGCTGCTACCCAAGCTGGCGTCTGCCACCTGCCTACCAGCTAGGAAGTGGGACCAGGCGTGAAGCTGATGGCTGCCACCTGCCTCCCTCCCCCAAAAGCTGGCGGTTGCCACCTGCCTCCCAGCTGGGGGGTGGGACCAGTCGGGAAGCAGGCGGCTGCCGCCCGGCTTCCCCAGAAGTTGGCAGCTGCCGCCCACCTCCCTTCACTGGGTTTTTCACTGTGTACCCCCTGCCTGTGTCTCACGTACCCACAGGGGTAAGCATACCACAGGTTGACAATCTATGGTGTAGATTACCAAGACCTGGAGACAAAATCTTATGGCTTTACAGTCTAAACAGACACTTCAATAAAGTGTCTAGACCAAATGAAGATGTGTTCATTTTTCTTTTATCCCAGTTTCCTGGTAGCAATATATTAATGAGAACTGTTTGCTTCTTGTACAGCTGGTTCCATTCCTGATGGATTAACCTTACTGCGGTTACATCAGGCTTTCCACCTGCTCCTAGTGATTTGGGGCTTCATCCACTAAGGTGTTGCGTAACATCAACTCCTGCTGACTCTACTGAGAGTTGGCAAGATAATATTTTCAGTATTATACCCATCCCTTTTCTTAATACAATCTAATTCCTCTCTTGCTTTTTAGACCACAGCTGCATATTGATTACGTTTCCTGGATTGTTGCACAATAACACTTCACTAAAGGCCCTAGCTGTAAAACTTATTAGACGTTTCAGTGGAGATGCCACACTGAAGGAGCACAGAAACTGTCAAGTCCAGGGAGGCAGAATGATCTAGTCAGTGGATAGGGAACTTGAGTGGCAGTCAACACACCCTGGGTTCTATTTCTCATTCTGCCACTAAACCTATGGTATGAGCTTGGACACATTATTTTACTGTTCTGTGCTTCTGTTTCACCTTTCATCCCTTGTCTGTCTTGTCTATGTAGTTTATGAGCTTTTCATGGTAAGGACTCTCTCTTAATAGTGTTTGTACAGCCTGAGCACAATGGGATCCCAGTCTCAGATGTGCCCTCTAGGTACTGCTGCACTACAAACAATTAATAACAACAATGTAAATATATGGTCTCTCCAAACTGCTATTGATGCATATTGGTGGAGTAGTTTTGGGAAACTTGGACAACTGCTTTCTATACTGTTCAAGGGACAAAAAACTCACTTTAGCTTAACTAAGGATGGGTTCCACAAAGTCATCTTCATAAATTAATAGTCCAAAGTAAAGAACTACTTCCATTGTGTGTACCTGTGCTTTGCAAATACTGTAAGATCAGCCCAAAAACACATAGGCCCCAATCCACAAAGGTATTTAGATTCCAACCTTCCACTGAAATAAATAGTAATTAATGCCTAAATACCATTGTGAATCTGAACCATGAGTCCCATCTTCCAGCCCCATTTTTTTAGTACTGTAGGCTTTTAATTAAGCCACCAGGGATCACTAGAAATCCAAGTAATACATTTCCTTTATACTCAGATACCTTCATATTTATATTTTGTAGTCCCAAGTACACCTCATCCAGATATTGTTTTTATAAGATAATGTGTAAAAGTCACTCACATCTTTACTATCAGAAAAAAGCAAAAGAAAAGAGTCAGAGGAATAGGAAAACTGAGAAAAGCAAGAAGCACAGAAACACAGCTTTCAAGTTCTCTCAGAATCAACCAGCCATATATCCTTCTGACTGTTTACAAAGGCAAACAAGACTAAAATCTTGCCAGCTCATGCACAGCAGCATCACACATATTTCCAGGGTTTTTTTAAGAAATAAAGATAAAGCAATGGTCAATTGTTAGTTTGGATATGTTCTATTCTATTCTGGTTCTTTGATACATAACCCTAACAAGTAACTTCAGTTGCTAATGACGCTGAAGAAAATGCTAAACTTGACCCTATTTTTGTTTCTTTTAAAGGGGTGCCCTTGTCAGTCCAGACTATTCTGAAGCAGCAATTGTAACTGGGTGAACCTAGACTCCTAAATGCAGGGCCAGAGCCTTGCCCAAGCTTTTCACTTTGTGATTGATGTGGAAACATTTTAAGTGTCCCAGTTAAGTGCAGATGACATGATGGAGTAAAAAAAGATAAGCGGTCTCTGAGAAAATGGGAGCCAATTTAAGACTTCCAAGATGTTATGACAGGTGTCACCAGGTAGCAATTTTTAACTTAGTCTTCTAAGTTCTTATTCTTAGAATGCAAGCAAATGTTCAGTCTTGGCAAGACATGCTGTGTCGTTCTTAGTTTGGGTTATGCAAAGTTTTCTGTATAGGCAGGATCTGAGTACAGAGAGCTGCAAGCAGTAGATGAGTTTGCTTCCTGTTATGGTCTGTGATTAGAGCCAGTTCTTGAGGCTGGAATTTGTGCAATGTTGTCGGGCAGAGATTCCTGAAAGAAGAGATTGCTCTGCTCTTTGCAGCCACCTCTCTTCCAAGAGTAGTGTATGTATGTAAATTAAAAAAATTACACTTGGAATATACCCAGACTCCACATTACTCATTTTTCCTCTACTGGGAAGCCAACTTACAAGGCACCAGACATTTGTTACCACTTTGCAGAGGGCACTCGGTCCTGCTTTGAGCAGAGGGTTGGACTAAATGACCTCTTGAGTGGGAGGGGGAGGGGGGTTGGACTAGATGACCTTCCAACCCTAATCTTCTATGATTCTATGACAATAATAAGAATCGGAATCTTGAACCTGGAATTCATTTGTCAGCTAGAAAAAGTACTGGTGTGATATGTTCTTGCAGTTTGCCATACCTACAAGACAATCTGCTTTGTGCTGCTGTAGTAGCTACAGTCGCTGGGGTCAGCCATAGGAACAGCATGTTGTGATAGCTTGCTCTGGATTTAGCAAACAGATAAAACACTGTGGATACCAGAGAGGAGTTGGTGCAGCTGTCTGGCCTGCCAATAAAAGGCTTGGCCAGTGCTGCTGTGCAGATGTCCAGCAGGAATAGTGTAAATGCCTAAAAGAGAAGGAACTTGAGACTGCATATACCTTGGCCACTGTAGGGGCAGATTCTCTGCATGAAAGGTAAGGTCACAATTCCTGCCACTTCACCAAATTGCTCTTCCTGTCCCACACTGACTAACAGAACCCCAGTGTCCCTGGACTGAGACAACCACTTTTCAACCAATATCCCATGGATTCAAGCACTATCAAGAAGGAAAACCACACTCTCCTCATTTGAGGAGCAGACATGGAGCAAGGTTTCATCCACATACTGAGGATGTGGAAACCCATAGCACTTGATGGTGACTTCATATAAATGTTGAATGAGAGAGGAATCAGGGTACTGACACAACTTAGGGTCTCTAGGCAGATAGAGAAATTTGTGGCCCCAATACAAGCAGAAAGGTAGGATTTAAGATTCCTCTCTATAATCTAAAGTAGAAATGTGATGTCCTTGGGCTTCCTGCAGCGAGACTGTGACATTAACAAGATCAATCGTAAAGGGCTACTATAACATGTCGAGAAACCTTGTTTCATTGAAAAGTGACTCTGTGACAAGTAGGACTGAAATCTAGTACTAAACCTCTGCACATTAATACTGCCAAGAATACATCAGGGAAACCACAGGTTCTAATTGTGTTTGGGCCGCTGGCATAGTGGAGGAGTTAGCATGTAATGCTGCCAAATGGTATGTCAGGAAGACATTCTGTAGTTATTGAGCCACATTACAATTCTTAGCAAATCACCATCAGTGCTCTCATTCTGTGTCTGTTAAAATATTGATCAGTATGTCAGAGACTATTAACACAGATATCACCCCCACCTCCCCAGGATGCACAGTTATGTATGATGTAGTTAGAGTAAGGGAGAAGAGACCATAGGCACAGGCACACACACACTCTGTGTGATCACCTTCTGCTGATCAGTCACATAACAACACTGCTGTGGGAGGGTTTCAGACCTCAATACTCCTGCTTGTCAAGCGAGGACTACATCACATATGGCTACCTCATGGTATTTTAAAAGGGCATACAATGGCAAGTAACAAATGCACTGGGCCAAAAATTTAGCCAGTGTCAATCACCCTAGCTCTGTTTACACCAGCTGAGGATCTGCCTGTCAGGATCATGACAGGGCCAGTCAGGACCAAGGGTCAGAGCAGTGTCAAACCTGAGACTGAACATAGCAGAGAAGTTTATAGTCAAGGTCCCAGCGGGGGTCAGTACCAAGGATCAGAGTCTGAGTCCAGCTTCAGGGTCTGGGTTAGGAGGCAAAGGTCCAAATCAAGCCAAGATTAAAACCAGGAGTTCAAGAACAGGAATAGTCATAGCAGCTATAGGGGATTTACACTGGTGCATGGACACTTCCTGGATCACCCCTGGGGTTTATACTGGGTGGGGAGCCAACCACATGCCATGATGATGCTGCCTGTTGGAGCCTTTGCAGTGGGATTTCCCATGGTCTGTGTCCACAGTAGGTTGTGGGTCGTGGGGCAGTCACTGGTTACCTGGCAGCTCTGCAGCCTCACGTTTGAGACCCTCTGGACCCTATACTAGCCCATTTTCTGAAGCAGAGTTAAAGGAAACTTTTAGTGTTTCCTCTTGAACGTTATCAGCCAGACTGAGACCGGCCTCAGTAATTGCACAAAGAGCTCTGTTCCTTGTGCCCCACCTCGCCACAGGCTACCATGGCAGCCCTCCATCCCCCCCCCCCCCATCCCATCCACAGAGTGCAAGAGCCAGAACTGCCCATAGCTAGCATTTCTCTGGGGTTTGGAGTCTACAAAGGGAAGGGGAGGCCTTTAAGAGGCATGGTGTGGGGTGATGCAATGCAAGTCCTGTGTTAGGCCCATCGGGCACAAGCAAACCTTTGTGTGGTGATTCATTCACCTGGAACCTGCTAAAAAGCAATGGGGCTCTGGCCCTTGGGCTAGATGATCATAATGATCCCTTCTGACCTAACATCTTAATGCCATTCCAGTGGCATAGAAGGGCCATAAAAAGAGCTACCGCAGTCCAGAGGAGAAACCTCCTGATGCTGCAGCAGCACAGGTGCAACATTCCAGGTGTAGGGGCATGCTAGGATTCTGGGCTCTGGCAGGCCTGGGGAGGTTGCCACCAGTCAGAGAAGCCCCCACAAGGCTTCTGTATCTTATCTTGGGGCTGTTTCAGCCGCTGCAGCAGGCCAGCATCCTGGCAGCACAAAGGCTTGATGCTATCTGTGCCATCATCTCCACCTAGGCCAAGCCTTTGGTGCTGGATTGCACCTCATGAGGTGCTACACAGAATCTGCCTCCCCTCCCCTTTTCTCTTTAAACATAAATGTTGGAGGTAGGAGTAGCAGCAAAACACAGTTGCCTCTCAAGCCTAAAGGAATCAGTCAATCTGTGATTCTATATTGAAAAGACAACACAATTGCCTTAGAAAAAGATCAAGAGCAACTTCATCTAAAGAGCTTGTGAGTCTTTCATGAATTGCTTGGGCTGTAAGTGCCCAAATAATGTTCCCTACCTACTTAAATCAATTACGACTCAACAGGAATTGTCATTTATGTAGAGTGTTTGCTAACCAGGGATGAATATTCTTTTTGTACGGTTATTTGAAATTAACGTCATAGAGTAGCAAGTTTATTACATTTAATTGAAATCCTTACTGAGAAACATTAAGGTGCTGGCTATCAACCTAATTACAGTAATATTAATTCACTACTCCACTCAGGATCTGAAGTAGAAGAATTGGCAATTGACGGCAAATATGATGTTGATCCAGAAGCAAGTGCTTTCCAAACTAATACCTGAAAACAGTGGATGTATAAACACATTGGAAATGTGCATGTGTCAGAGGGCTTTATGCACCAAAATGTGTGCCAAATGCTGTTCTTCGTAACTCCACTGATATAAAAACAAGTGGTTACTTATTTTCATTTCCAGGCACTTGAACATTATTGACCTGATTTTCCAACGTGCTCTGTAACCTCAATTCCTGTTGAAGTCAGTGAATGCTCAGCATCTCTGAAAACAAGGCTATGTCATTATTTAGCATTCATTGGGATAGCACCTCAGACCATAAGCCAGGTCCCCTTTGTGCTCGGTGTGTACAAAACACAGGACAAGAGCTTACATAATATAGCATATTACCACCACACAGGCACAAATACATACTTACACCTATTGACTTCTAGACTGACCTGGGCTGTTGCCATATACGTGAGACCGAGATTTACAATAGCTTTTTTAAAAATAAATAAATAAAAATTAGACCTCCTCTGTGCTACTCAATGTCTTCTGTCTTCGCTGTATCAGTGTCTATTTCTGTGCCTGTGATGGGGTGTACAAACTCCACACTGGGCAACAATGGGTTAAGGAACTGCTCTGGGCTCAGACAGTCCCACTCTGCTACACCTATAGGAAATGTTCCAACTGGAGGAGCAGTTAAAAGGCAGGGGAGCAGCTCATTTGTGGGCAGACCAAGGAAAAAAGGAACATGCTACCTGTAGATCCAGCAGAGGCGAATTGAGGGAAAGGCAGAATCTTTCCCCATGCCAACTGCCCAAAGGTCCCTCCCTGAGGGAAGGGAGGACCTGTGACAGAGACAGCATGAAAGGGAAGCATTCCCCTCTCCCTCACATATGGCCTCTGAGTTTTTTTTATTTTCCCTTATTTTGTTTGGACTACCCCAGCCAGGGAAAGCCCTAGGACTGATCTGGCCCCAGAGGGTGAGCCGTGCCACAGAAGGAGACATTGCCACCCAAGAGACAAAGAGAGATACCCCGCTACACACTGCCACCAGAAGTTGTCTCATGGGGAGCAGACACCCCTCATGGCACCTTAGCCTAAACAGCAACTTTGGGACAACGTCTTTGGGATGTGATAGGAAGTGCTTTGGAGAGGGTAGCCTTATGCATCCCCTGCCTGATAATCCTCAAAGATCCCTGGGTCAGAGCCCGTCAGCATGCATGGGCCCAAGCTCCTCTACCAACAATCCCTCTGCAAGTCATGGGCTTAAGTCCTGACCACTACACGACTACTCTGCCCTACCAACCAACCCCCGAGCGAAGACCATCACAGTGCCTCATACACTGCTGAGTACATTAATGTTTAACAATTTAATAATAATTAATGCCTTGATCATTAGGAAAACTACTTTGTTCCTGTGACATTCCCCTCTGCAGTCTTGACTGGTGAATCTCTGTGTCATCCCAATCCCTCACTCTTGGAGCCCATCTTACCGGGCTTTGCTGTGAGAACCCCCACTCCTGGGCAGCTCATGCACAGCCTATAGCATGTAAGTTGCTCCCAACTCAGCAAGTGAGTGTCTCTAGCCAGCCACTCATAGGATTATGCACTAGTATGACCACAGCGCATATCCCCAGCCCCACATGCAACCCTAGAAACTGCCATTTTGCAATGTTCAGCGTTGCCCACTGAACTCTGCAAGCTCATATGTTCATCAGTTTATCAAAGAAATTGATATGCACCAGTCTTGTCATTTCAAATGGAGTCTCTAACACACCTTAAACCAAATGTACTGCTTTGGATAAAACAAACAAACAAATTTATTAAGTATGGAAAAAATTTAAGTGATTATAAATCGGAGGAAAACAGGTTGAATATGGACAAGAGAAAATAAAAGGCAAATCACATTCTAAACTAAGTGTAACACTTTCAGCAACCTTACAAAGTCAGATGATTCTTACCACAGGCTGGCTGGTCTGCCTCCAGCCAGGCCCTCCCCCTGTGATCAGCACTTCAGTTGCTTGGTGGTATTTATAGATGAGATGGAAGACAGAGAGATTGCAAAATGTCTCTCCTTTTTAAAAAACGTTCCTTCTCCCCTCTAGAGCTTCACCCCTCCCTTCAGGGTCAGGTGACAAACAATGTCCTAGTATGGCTTCTCCATACTTGAGTCAGTGAGCATCCCCTTATCAAGACTTAGGCTAGTCCATTATTCCTGGAAGAGCTGGTTTGTTTTATGCATGCCTTAATGAAGTGTGAACTGTCCCTCTGCTCTTGGAGGGTTTTGCCTGAATCTGCTTCAAGCTATAAAACACACCTTTGGGAACATTACATGACGAAGCCTCATAATCATGTATATAACATTACAACAAACATATTACTATAACAAAAAGGTTCAGTATGCCATGAACATTCCTTTTACATGACATACTTTGCATTAAACAATACACAATTACACTATAAGGGTGATAATGGGGGGTGCAGTGTGTCATAGTTCCAAAACATAATGTACATAGAGGACAATTTACTCCAAGCCACAATCCCTGCCATGGCATCAGAAGATCTTGGGACCTCATCTGGTTTAGCTCCCTTGAAGTCAGTGGAGCTACAATTATTTACACCAGCAGAGGATCTGGTCACAGAGCTTCTAAAAAAGATGCCTGTGATAATCCAAACCTTGATGAATTGCTCACAGGTGAGATGGTCTCTAGTACAGACCAGCACCTTAGAAAGATTTTTTTACAGATTTTCAGATACAAGCAAACTAAAGGAGGCCACATACCTAAAGCTACTGAAATATGGCACATGGTCAAGTCGTGTCTGACTACTTGCAGATGCAGCACCTAATTGTTTATAATTACTAATGGACAATTTTCTGATCATCCAGCTTTGTGTCCGCTTCCACCCTGCCCTGTGTGCTTGGAACAGCCTCCCAATTTATTATTCCAAGATCCATCACTTTCCTTAAATAAAAATAATACACATCCAATTCCATGCTATCAGGCAGCTGAGAACTATATGTAACAGGGCTAATTCTGGACCCTTTGCTCTCCTTTGGCAGTGTATAGGGATGGTGAATGAGCTGTAAGGGGCTGAAGGAGAAGTTTCTTGGCACAGGAGAAGGATAGGATTAACATAAGCAGTCTTGATAAACTGATGATGATTGAGTGTTCTGTAGCATCCATGTGGTGGTTACTGGTGGCATGGTTTCTCCTGGAGGTGGTGTTCTATGGGTTGAGGAGTGTTGTAGTTGGTTCCATTTTTTTGTTTTTGTGTTGGATGGCTGTCATCAGGTTTTTTGATAGTTGCTTTGGATTTCTTGCATGATTTCCAGATAACTTTCCTGATATTTTTTCTTCCAGTGTGTGAGAGCATGAGATGATTTCTTGTTTGAGGTGATGTTATGCCAGGCACCGCTGCTCAGAGCTGCCTGCAGGTTCTGGATACCAGGTGAGGAATAAAAACTCACCCACACCAGGTAGGTACACTTATCTTTAATCACGGCTTATGCTCCAAACAGCAACGGGAGACTCTAAGGCATGCTGCGGAGCTGGCTGCCGGGGGATTTTGCCTTGCAATCCAAGTGGATTCATGGCCGAGTCTCGTTGCGCAGTTTGCATTTCAAGCTTTTATACAGCATTCTCTAGGGAATAGCAAGCATTGGCTAATGTACAGCACTTGACCTAGCTTCCTCACTTTCCTCCTCTTTTGGCACCACAGACAAACTCACACGGCCTTGCACAGCCTGTTTACCAAGCTGAGCAGTGCCTCTTATCAAATCGGTTCCGACCAGGCCCGTCAAGCCCCCATCTCTGTCCAATGTGTCACAAATATCTTCCGCGGCCTACAGGTGGTCCCTTCTGGAGTATGTGAGGTGCAGTAAGTGGTTCCTCAGTTTTGCTGGAGTCCATCTTCAGAGCTGTTCAGCATATTTAGAGTTGTCAGAGGGTAGTGGGCCGCGAGTTATAGATGGTGAGACCTCTGGGGATGATGTTTTGTTTCTTGCATTTGCTGAGGAAGTTGATGTTGCTGTTAAGTTTTGCTTCCTTTTACTTCATGTTGTGGAGTTTCCATACAGAGCTGGGAAATTATTCCCAATTCAGCTTCATAAAAGATGCAGTGTGTCTATAATAATGCCAAAAGCAGCATAAAGATGAAGCCCAATTGGAGCAGTTGATCTGCATAAAGCCTAAGTAATCCACTTATGCATAATGTTGGGTTGCCTGAATCCTCAGAAAAGGAAAATACCTTGGTCAAAGCCCTGGGTTGCTCCATCACATTATGGTCTGGTAGGCAATGTGAGTCAATACAAAGACCCTTTCCATGAGCCACAGAGGGTGCTCAGACACCCGTGTGTGTCTACTCCTCCTGCACAGTTCCTAAAGCCCTGATGTGAGACTTATTGAGTGTGGAAGGCTTAGTACTGGGAAAGTTACCATAGAACATTTTTTAGTCATAAGCATATTAAAATAGAGTTTCCCTGACATCTATACACTTTTCCTCATGGAAATATTCTTCCACTCATATGAGCTCTATAGAGTTTGGTTTGGGGATTTTTTTTTTTTGCAGCGGTGGAGGGAGGTAGTAAAGAGAGGCACATGGCGAAATGTTGCATGCACCATACACATACATACACGTGTTCCATGAAAAGATAGCATTAGTGAGGTATGAAGCATCAAGCACTCCAAAGCAAGGAAATGCAGGGTCAAAGATAAAAGCTCAGCTATAACCTTCTGATTTAGTACTCATGCTTTAAAAATATAGTCTCTGTAGTGAGTGGGTGTGGTCCCCCTCTGAAGCTGACAGGGAGGGACGGGCCGAGCCCGGCGGGGTGGAGGCAGAGACTGCCTGTCTGCCTGCCCAGAAGTGAGGGGGCAGGACAGGAAGCATAAAAGGAAGGCCCAGGAGTTCAATCCGGGGGAAGCTCCCGGAGAGCAAGGACAACTCTCCCTGCCTTTCAGAGCTGCCTGCGGCCTGGTACCCAGGTGATCGAACTGGGACCTGGGACCGGGCGCCGGCAAGTGAGCAGCCAGTGGCATGGGGCCCACCGGTTCCCCCAGAGCCGAACACCCTGGAGGACCCGAGATGCCAGACTCGCCAGGACCTGGAGGAGCTGCCGGTCACGGACGACGGCGAGAGGGCCCTATCTGTGCTGTACTTGGAGGAGTTGCCCGATGCTGATGACAGGGCGAGGGCTCTGACGGCGCCGGACCTGGAGGAACTGCCCTATGCCGACTTCCCTGACAAGCTGCCCAACCTACCGCCCCCCGATGATATCGAGGGACTCTGCAATCTACCCCTGGGGGACTACCCCAACGAGCTGCCAGACCTACCGCCTCCCGACAATATTGAGGGGTTCTGAAATCTACCCCTGGGTGACTACTCCGACGAGGCTGACTGGGTTGGAGCACACCAGGTACCAGAGGGAAAGTGGGCAGGAAGTAGCCCAGGGGAAGGGAAACAGCCCAGGGACTGTGGAAGGGGGAAGCGAGTCAGCGTGTTGCGGTTGGGACTCCGCTGACCCCGTGGCAACCCTTCGGCCACGGATAGGGACCTGGGCTGGGGCGCAGTGGAGTCAGGTGGGCCTGCGTCCCCCTCCCACTTTCCCACACCGCCCCTGGGGTAATCTGAACTATTTGCTGCCCTGCTGGGGGCTTGGAACTGTGTGCAGCCCTCCCAGACCCCAAAGATGGTTTCCCTGCCCAAGAGTGGGCCACTACCCACCGGAGCAGGGTAGGGAGTGAGTGTGGCATCCCTCTGCAACTAACAGGAAGGGACGGACACCCTCATGACAGTCTCCTTATATTTATATATATTAGTTGTCAGTGAATATGATGAGTACTGTATGGTAACCTGAACAGAATATATATATTATATATACAAACTGGGATTTCATATATAATAGTAAATACATTAAGTGACAGTAGAATATATACCGTTTTCACACATTATTTGATTTTTAGGTCTCAGTGAGAGCAACAGAGCATGTTATTTCATTTTTCAAACTTAATTTGCATTAATACTACTACTTTGCACGGAATTGAAACACAGACCTAAAGAAACCCAAGTTACAATCATTTGCACTTGAGGGGATAATTCACAACAAATAATTCATTTGTCAAATGTAGCCTCTTGTTCAAATGCAGATTATAAAGTTATTGTATGTATTAGTTATATGAAAATATTTATTAATATCTTCAGGGGTTTTTTTCTGTGAATTTCTCAAAAACAGTTCATGGCAGGTATTTGATATTCACACTGAAATGTACACTGTGCTGATTACATAAGTCCTGCAATAAGAAAATAATATCAGTGAAAAAAATGATGTCATGTAACTTACGTAACAAGGTGAATTTAGAATATTGAAAGAAAATATACCATTCAAAATACAGGCTTAAAATTCACTTTTCATGAATAATCTCTCTCTTATTGTCATGTGTATGTGTAAACACATGCACTCGCATACATGTACACACATTCCAAACCAGGTGTTATATAGGAGGTCAGATTAGGTTATTATAGTGGTCCTGTCTGGCCTTTATATATATATATATATATATATATATATATAATCCTATCCTATATATAGATCCGCATGCTTAAGTGCTTTGCTGGATCAAGCCCTTTATAAAAGAAACAAGTTCACAGCCACAGGGAGTTACCGGAGTTTGCCATTTTAAGTCTTTTATATATCACGTTTTTTCCTGTTCATCTTGATAATGAATAATACATTATATTCTAAAAGGATGTAGTTTTTACCAGACAGAGTCCATTGTTTGCTATCAATATCAGTTGCACCAGACTAGTTTCATTTCCTGTAAACAAATTGCTGTTGAAAATGAACTGAGTTCCGTGGAATCCCTGAAAGATTCAGATGATTGCTCAAAACCAGCTGGCCAGCTCAGGTGGTGTAATGTATACTAATCAGCCATGTATGGTAGTCCCCTTATGCATTACTAGTTATCAGCCTACTTTATACTCATTACATAGTCATCTTTAGATACATTTTCCATAAATTTACCATAGTAATTCTACTACTTTCTGCTAATACTTCAAAGATATACAGTATATAAAATTACACACACACACACATCTACTTTAAAAGATTGCTGAGGCTGCAAAGTTAAGCAAGTTAGGAAATGCCGAAATTCAAGTTGTCTATGCAACCTTAATTTGCCTCCTCCCGCCCCTTTGCGTGTATGCATTATGATTGTTTATAATGATCACATGATATTTTTCCCCACACAACCCCTGCCTCATTCAATACAGAGGATGGATGGTGCTCAGTCAATGAACAGCTATTCAATATTTTCTTCTCTCCTCATTGTTTCATGTGTGATTCCAAGCCTTATTTACTGCACCGTGCGCAAACCCTTTTCTGAAGACAGAATTATTCATTTTTGATGGGCTTTTCCATGGTGCTCATCGCTGTAATATTGATCATTAATGGATGTATTTTTACAATGCCCCTATGAGGTGAGAGACTATTATTATCCCTCTATTACAAATGGGGGTCTGAGGAAGAAAAATTAAGGTAGAAAACTTCCACTAATTTTGTGTGACCAATTTGAGCTGCATAGCATTACATAATACTTTACATGTTCAGAGCATCGCTCCCATTGGTTTCAGTTGGAGTTGTGAGTGCTCAAACCTTCTGAAAATCAGACTGCAGGATCTTGTATCAAGCATTCTGAAAATTAGAAGCACACCGTTAGTGAGTACCTGTGAAAAGTTTGGAACTTAGGAACACTGTGATAGAAGGCAGGAATAGAATCTGATTCTTCCCGAAGGCTCTGAAGCAGAAGCACTCAGCTGCTTTTACAGTACTTAACCTTTTGCTTTATTTGCAGGCAGAGTGTAGAAAACTAATAATTAGATGCCACATTCGAATATTTACAGTTATCGATTTCCATTTAGCATCAATTCCTGCTTAATGAGATATGCCACTAATATTTCTGTGAATTGAGATGATGTTTAATTTAACCCTCTTGGTTCATCTGATAACGGCCCAAAGTTGTAGTTATATCTATACTCACTGCTATACATTACTATTTATACTCAATGAGAGCTGATGCCTGACCAACTCTTTAGGAAATCCAACCAGTTATTCAGGTGCGTAAGTATGGACCTAGGAGCATAATTAGAGACACCCTTTTTGCAAATATTACCCTTAGTATAAGCTTAAAGAAAAGGAAAAAAGCATGTGAGTGTACATTGGCAGCAAGTCTTCCCGTTGCGTTTGTGGGGAAGCTGAAGAACAAATGACTTAGCCCTAGATCACAGTATTTCAAACAGGATCAAGCATGCAATAGACCAAGGTCTGCATGTTAATATTTTTAAGTAATATTTTTGCAGGAAGGCTGTAGGAGGTAAAATTTAAAAAGTTAAATCCTGTTTATGTAAAAGCAGAATATATTTGCCTACTTTTCCAGCAGTCTATGAAAGCTCTATCAATGCATCTTTGGTACTATATGCAAATGATATATAAAGCTTTGAATTTCTCTCTCTCTCTTTTTTTTTTTTTTTGATAAACTTCTCTCCTATTGTGTGAGTTTTCAGATAGGATTCCCTGGACACCATCTCCTGGTAAATACCTCTAAAATTGGAAATTAATGATGCATATCATGAACAATAGTTTTGATGGAACAAGAGCAAAGATCAAGCCACTCATTCACTGTAACACTACACAAGAAGGCTACAGAACTGAAAGGCATCCCAAGACCCAACTGTCTTCTTTGATATATACAATAATGGAAAGATGAGAGCATAACACTCAGTTTGCTTACAAAGTTGATGTTTTAAGGGTCTCTAGCACTGTACAATTAAGACTAGATTAAGGGGGTGAAATTGCAAACAATGACAATTTTTTGCTAGTTCATACTGTGGGGGATTTTTAACCCTTAACATTTAGATTTTTTTTTTGGGAGATCAAAATGTTTTTCTGCAAGGTAGAGGGAAGAGACATAAAAACTGTGTGTGAAAATTTCAACCAGGAGGAGTAGCATGAATTTTTAAAGAAGAGGAGGCGGTTCCTCCCCCCAAACTGTCTAGAGTAGAATGTTAAAAATGGGGCTGGGAACCAGTTGGGGTTGATATTGCATTTACCTCCACATGTAAGGTGTAATTCACAGTAGAAGGCCTATGCACAATGCTAAAATCCTGTTTAAATCCTCAAAAAATAATTTAATTAAATGTGAATCAGCCTCAGTGGAGCGCCTGCTGATCCTTTCCACTGGGATGAATTTCACCTTTGTATAAAATCATGACTGGTGTGGAGAAAGTGAATAAGAAAATGTTATTTACTCCTTCACGTAACACAAGAGCTATGGGGGTCACCCAATGAAATTAACAGGTAGCATATTTAAAACAAATAAAAGGAAGCACTTCTTCACACAACGCAGGCAACCTGTGGCTCTCATTGCCATGGGATATTGTGAAGGCCAAGACTACAACAGGGTTCAAAAAAGAACCAGATAAGTTCCTGGAGGATAGGTCCATCAATGGCTATTAGCCAAGATGGGCAGGGATTCAACACCATGTTCCTAGCCTCTATTGCCAGAAGCTGGGAGTGGATGAAAGGGGATGGATTACTTGATGACAGCCTGTTCTATTCATTTCCTCTGAAGTATGTTGGCATAGGCCATAGATTCTCAACGCGTGGTACACGTACCTCCTAGCTGGTAGGTGGCAGCAGTCGCCCCAATCCTGAAAAGCCAGGTGGCAGCCACCGGCTTGGGCAGCAGCTTCCCAATGTGGGAGCCCAGCAGCAGCCTCCTGCACTCTGTGAGCTGGGCTCGCAGCTGAGTGGCAGCCACCCATGCCCCAGCTCAGCGCCGAGAGACAGCCTCCTGTGCCCTGACTTGAAGACAGGCAGCAGCTGCCTGCCACCTGCCCACATCCCCAGGTCCCAGCCCGCGCTGAAGCCGCCTCCTCCTCCATCCCAGCTCAGAGTGGGTGGCAGTTGCCCACCTCCCAGGCTGGCAGCCAGGCGGCAGCTGCCTGCAACTTGCCCAGGTGGCAACCCCCCTCCCCGGTTCAAAGCCCAGTGCCCAGAAAGGCAGGCAGAGAGCTCAGCGGCTTGCCTAGTCCTGGAGCCAGGCTCTACCCGCAAGGTTACTTGTCAATTTCATTGCTCTAGCTGAGCAGTGAAATTGAAAACTATGACAGCCCCAGATTTCACCAGTATAAAAATCTTAATAACGGCCCACGCAGTGTGAGTTGTCCAGGCCCGCACCCCCCTGGGGACGGCCATGGGGAGCTGTGCTATCCACTCTCGGCCACTAGTGCCTGCTCATACCGCACAAGTTCCCACCTGTGTGGGGAGAACACCACGTGATCCCGCCATCAGGCCATAGTGATTGGCTGGCGTTGACCTTTGCTCCTATATGGAGGAAGGGGAGGAGGAAGGAGGGGAGAAAGAGCAGGGGGTTTTGTGATCTGCCACAGCCACACAGCACTGCAGAACTCAGAACTCTCCTGCTTTATGAGAAATACAGTCGTCCAGCAGTAAAGGGGAAAAAGATTGTGTTTCTCAGAGTTTAAGCACGTGCCACTCTGCTGTAGTTTCCGCTTTCAGTGTTTGAATGTAACTGGGCTTGTGTTACTGTTTTAATTTGACTGATTGTGCGGATGTTAAAATGGATTGTTTTCTTGTAAAAAAAAAAAGACTTCAGATTTAGAAGAAAGTAGTTCCCATACAAATCCCAACAAGTGTTGGATCCAGAGGATCATGTTTAGGAAAAAAAAGCATCGGTAGTGAAAGTACAAAATCTTCACAGATTCATAAAGAACGTAGCTACGATCCCAGTTATCTGGTTTTCAGGTTTACCACAAACAGAGGTATACCTCCATCACCACTTTGTGTGATCTGCAGTGAGACGTTGTCTAATCACTGTATGAAGCCTTCCCTTTTGAGAAGGCACTTTCAACCAAAAGACCCTGATCTGAAGGACAAATCCATAGATTTTTTCACATGAAAATGTGAAAGTTTGAACAAATCAAGTGCTGCTATGAACTTGTACTCTGCAATCCCTAAACAACCTCTACAAGCTTCGTATGAAATCACACATATGGTGGCAAAAACAAAGAAACCACATTCGATTGCTGAGAACCTGGTCATTCCTGCTGCCATCAGAATTGCTGAAATCATGTTTGGCAAAACAGAAGTAGATACAATTAAAAGCATCCCACATTCAAATGACACCATGACAAGAGGAACTGATGACATGGCAGAAGACATAATTAAACACATTTCAGAAAAAATCATCCAGAAAAAACAGTTCGCTTTACAGATTGATGACTCTATGGCTGTATCCAACTATGCACAGCTGATGATGTTTGTCAGATACATTGATGATGAAGATGAGTAAGGAATACAGGAACAAATATATGGCTGCAAAGAACTGGATATAAAAACAACAGGAGAGGACATTTTTAAGATCTTAAATGAGCACATTGTAAAAAATGGATTGTCATGGGAGTGGTGTGTGTCTATGTGCACAGACGGAGCAGTAGCAATGGTAGGTCGACGAAGTGGTCTTGTTAATCGCTTAAAAGCTATAAATCCTTCAATCAAGTGGAACCATTGTATTATCCATAGACAGGCATTGGCTGCTAAGCGACTGAATGAAGATTTAAACAGTGTGCTAGGAATTGCTGTGAAAATGTTAATTTCATACAAGTGCAGGCTTTGAATTCATATCTTTTCTGATCACTGTGCCGTGACATGGGATCTGAACGTATTACTGTACTTCTTCATACTGAAGTTCAGTGGTTGTCACGTGGAAGGTTGTTGAATCGCCTGTTTGAGTTCAGATATGATGTTACTGTCTTTCTCAGAGATATGAAGTTTGAATTCTTATAGGATTTTGAAGATGAAGTATGGATTTGCAAATTAGCCTATCTTTGTGACATTTTTGATAAAATCAATGATTTGAAGCTTCAGCTTCAGGGATACAACACAAATCTATTTATCTTTCATGACAAAGTAAGAGCTTTTAGAAAAAAAATGAGGTTCTGGAAAAATCGAGCTTTATGTGGAAATTTTGTTTCATTTCCACAGCTCCCAGAGTTCTGTGAAGAAAACAAAATCACTCTGAATGAAAGTATGAAAGAAAATATTACAGAACATTTGGTAAATTTGGAGTCAAACTTTGAACATTATTTCCCTAATGTTGAAAAGCATGATGATCCACAGAAACTGTGGATTTTAAATCCATTTAATGACAGCGCTATTGAACAAGTAGGGATTCCAGAAAGCATGAAGGAAAAGCTTTTTGAGCTATGCCCAAACAGCACCTTGCAGAGGATGCAGAGCACGGGACTGGGTGACATCCGTGCACGTTGTCAGAAATGAAACAGGAATACCTACAGCTGAGGAACATGGCTCTCACAGAGCTTCTCCCATTTGCCTCAATGTATTTGTGTGAGACCAGTTTCTCACACTTGACTGGGCTAAAAAGTAAAATAAGAACTCGTTTGTGCCCAGAAAATGATCTGATAGTATCAATAAGCATTTTAAAACCAAGATTTGGAATGCTTATGTAATTCAAACAAGCCAAAGTTTCTCATTATATCCAGCCCTTACAAGAACTCATTTTTATGTTATTTTGTTAAAACTAGCAAAGTCCAGTCCATTCCCTGATCTGTAGAACAATTCTAGAGGGGGGGAGTATCAGTTCCAGTCACAAAGATAGCTATGTTTACTGTTTTATCAATATAAATGTTTGAGTTCTATTGTTTTTACTGTTCTATAATTTTTATGATTCATATGTTATTTCGTTTCAAATACTGTTGTAAAAGTCAATAAAAAGGAATAAATCTTACATTCTGAATTATTGTATGCCTATTTAGTGTGTGTGTGTGCCTCCATGTCTGCCTGAATGTGTGTGTGTCTCAGCATGCCACTGCATGTGTCTGACTATGTCCTTGAGTCTTTTTATCTCTGAACTACAGGTCCAAACAATCCCTTCACCCATTGCCACTACAGTACTCCTGCAGTCAAAACCTTGTTTAGAAAAAGAGCAACCACAATCTTCCCTCCTGCCCTCCTTCTCTGTCTCTCTCTCTCGCCCTGTTTCCCTGTCTCTCTCTCACCTCTTCCTCCTCTCAAATCTACGGCAAAAAATTTGCTGCTCAAAGCCTCCTAGATTTGGACAAAATCACCTCTAGCCCAGGTACATACTTGAGCTGTGCATATCTGGGGTAAAGGTGGTAACCCTACCCACACTAGATCTGACATCTGTCATATCACGGCCTTATATACTCAGCCCTTCTCCAACATATGGTACACATTAGTCTGTGAATGTAAAATCCCGTGGAAAATTGAGTGTTGGGGTACTTATTAAAATTTTCAGGAGTTAGGGGGTACTTGCTACTTAAAAGGTTGAGAAGCACTGGCATAGGCCACTGTCGGAAGACAAGATACTAGGCTAGATGGACCATTGATCTGATCCCGTATAACCGATCTTATACTCTTATACCACTTTACAAATGCTGATTGCCTGGGCTTCATAGTAATTCACCTTTATCACCTTTACACATGGAAAGGGTGGCTAGGTTAAATGGCTTGGTGAACGTTATGCAGCAAGTGTCAGAACCAAAATTAGAATATGTATTTGAATGCTAGCCCCATATCTAATCCAAGAGACCACAATGCTCTCCCACCCCCAGCTAAACTCCTTAACTTTTCTGAACTTTGATTTCCTCTTCTGTGAAAGGGAGTCAGGAATATTTACCAAAACGTGAAAGCTGAACATTCAAGTAATTTAAGCAGGGCCAGCTTTACATGTGTGCGATGTTAGCCACTGCCCAGGACACCGTGGTCGTGGGGTGCCATGGTCAAAAGGCAAGGAGCAGAGTGGGCATGTGATGCAAGGCTATGGAAGGAAGCTCGGTGAAGCAGCAGGGTCCAGCGGGGATAGATGGGGATCCCGGGGAGGCAGTGAGGACCAGAGATGATGGGGGAATGGAAGGGAAGCAGCAGGGTCCAGGGGTGCCAAAATACAAGTTTGCCCAGGTTGCCATTTTCCCTAGACCAGCCCTGAATGTAAGATGTCTGCAGGCACAAGTTGGATAAGTAAATATTGTTTATGAAGTTCGAAACTGAGGCTCAGAAATGCCCCCACCCCTGATCATAAACTGGCTTTGGAAAACATTGTGAACTTGAAAAGACGCTGATTTTGTCAAGAAAAAAGAAACCACTTTCATAATGAACATTTCACCCAGCTATGCCAGTAGTGCAATCATTTCTCAGCTAGAAGTGATTCAGTGGTAAGTAATTTAAAATGTCAGCAAGGAGCTATATTTAATACACTGCTTGGTTTGTCAGGTCCAGGTACTACACATATCTTTCTTCTGACTGTGGTCAGAACTGTTTTCCTGATTAATATCACTATAAACTTTTCCTAATTTCTGATTGTAGACATTTCTTTTTTTCCAATTTAGACATTTATATTTTGATTCTTGTATGAAACCAGTACCAGCAGCTTTTAAAGTGAGAATAATTCTCCTTTTAAAATGGTTTCCTGAAGTGTGAATGAGAAGAAATTATACTCTGTCATGTGCTGCTCTCTGACAAAACCAAGTTCTAACTTAACTAAGCATTTGATTCCCTGGGTCCTGGAATATCACTGGCTGGAAGCTTCCTCATGCCTATTTCAGCCTATTTGTGTCTCCATCATTATTTTGACATGGCATCTCCTTTATCCCTCACAAGCTCAAGCTGCTAGGTTCCTTCCTATTCTGTGCATAAAAATACCCCCTTCCAGAGCAGTATGAACATTTATTTCAATACCGTTTAGATCCAGTTATATAGGGGTTTACTCCTTTCCTTATTTACCATCAGTCTCTTTCCCACCAGTGAAACTTCATGCTTGTTACCAAAGCCTAATCAACCTACTTTTTTAACTAATAGTAAAAGCCTCCTTTAAAACAAACAAACAAACTCACGTTGGTGAGAATTTTCTCTGCATGAGACATCGGACAGAAAAGTATATCAAAGTCAGTGATGGTGAGAGATGGAGATGTTCAGTTTTGGTTAAGACCAAAGACTGGAACTCAACAGGTCTGGATTCTATTCCTGGCTGTGTCACAGTCTTCCTCTGTGACTCTGGACAAGTGACCTAGGCTAAGGCTTCTAAAGAAGTTAGTCTCTCAATGTCCTTTGATTTTTCATTGTGCTAAACATCCCCGTCTGTGCTTGAGCCACAGGGGAGATGGAGTTGTTACAGCTGTCTGCCTGAGAGTGGCTTTTTAGTTCAAGCTATAGCAGGTCCACAGTTCAATGTCTGATACGTCTCTGCCATCCCACCACAGTTCCCTATCTGTGAAATGGGAATAAGCATTCTCCACCTCACAGGGATGTTGCAAGGAAACTGTCGGGATTTGTCAGGTGCTCCGATACTACAGTGATGGGGGCCATATAAGTACTGAGGTAGATATGGTAGATATAATTTGGTCTTCGGTTAACTACATCTCAGAGCTTCAGAAGGAAAAATATTTCACAACAACAACAACAAAACAAACAAAAAACTAATTGTGTTTATAATTAGCCCACAACCAGAAGAATAGTCATGATATGATATGATCATTCTACCTCTGCATCTGACGAAGTGAGCTGAGTCTCATGAAAGCTTATGCCTACAAAAATTAAATTTGTTAGTCTTTAAAGTGCCACAGAACTCTCGTTGTTTTTGCTGTATACAGACTAACACGGCTACCCCTCTGGAATTGTTCATGATATGAGTAGCATCTACAGTAGTTATCATTTGAGTTCTTATTATATAGGTACTTACTTGGCCCCATCAACACATCATCCCACATGCTTGGGAGGCGATCCTTGTAAACATCCATACAGCTACCCCATTATCCATCTTCAAACTCCTCAAAACTCCTTTGCCATGACACCTACAAGAAACTTGACAATGCTTAGGCTTTTTCTTTGCAGAAACCACTGCCCATCATGCTGACCAATACTGTCTCATGGTATTCCCCTACCAGTCTGTAGCCATCTTTTGTCTTATACTTAGAGTGTAAACTCCTTGGGGTCAGGGACCCTATTTTTGTTCTGTGTTTGTACAGCATAACAAGCATAATCCCTGACTGGGGCTCCTAGACACTAGAGTAATACAAATAATAAATAATAAAAAATCTGTTTGGACACATGAAAGATACAACATAATGTAGTCTTGATCCCCTTGACTGAGGAGACAACAGGAGACACATTCAGAATAAGTGTCTATATAGTAATACACTGCCACAAAGCCCATGGAATCCTGCCAATGTCACAGCACAGTTTCCTGCAACAGGTAGATGTGATACTATGCACCCCTGTCCTCACACCCTTCACACTATTGTAATAATCTTTGTACAAAATATGCCTTCTGCGATATCATTCGACAGCTAATAACTCACTTATTGTCATTAATCATTAATATTCTTGCATGATGTATGTATGCAGTGAGTATTAAGAGTTATGAATACATGTTAGAATTATAACTAAAGTGTGTTTCAACCAGGTATGCCAGAGGGTGTTGGTAAACAGGTCTGCCCAGGTCTTGAATACAAATGAAGCAGGGTTGACCAGAGACAATGAAGTTGCAATTTACTTGTGCAGGAAACAAAACCAACAAAGCTCACAAGGTGTTTGGTGACCAGCAAGTCTGGAGCAGCTTGGCTGGCAGGCAAAGACAATGAAGGCACATTGGCATGCTAAATAAACAAAGTTAACAAGTGGGGGAAGAGACAGTATGGCTACACCCTATCAGGAAAGAGAAACTTTATCTGAGCTATAAATATGTGGGTGGGGGTGAGTCTGAACCTCAAAAGATAAGCTGAATCAATTGAGTGTATACAATATTAATGCATTCAATTTATAGAAGTGTATCATAGAATTGTAAGACTGGAAGGGACCTCAAGAGGTCTTCTACTCTAATCCCCTGCACTCAAGGCATCATGTAAGATCTTTTATGAATGGCTGAAATACACTGATGATTAATATTGTAAAATGTATGTTTTAATACTACATAAGGAATTATGGATACTCATTGATATTAGGCTGTACAGTATGGCCATACAGGAGGGAATGTCACAGCTCTCTACCTGTCTTCAGTGTAAATTAAGCATGGTAGAACCAGAAACAATAGAAGACTCAGGAAAGAACAGCACGAGATCATCCTGCCTCTCAAAATAAGTTCATGCACTTTAGAAGATATAAAGACAGAAACCATGTTAGGGACCCATCACTAGGCAGACACAAGGGAACAGAGTTCTTGCAAGCTGAGAAAGAGGGGTCCTCCAACCAAGGGGGGATTGAAGTTTCTGGAACTGAATATAGTTGAGAAATCTGCTTAGCAAAGATCTTTCACCTAAGAAGACAAGGGAAGCCAGCACCTTGTACTTTTGTGCAAGGTCCTGACCCAGGGAAAGTCAGCCATGGCTGGGAAGAAAAATGACCAGTGAGAGAAACCATTTTGAACAAAGCCTGTATCTTGCTAGATTAAGTTTTAGATTTTTAGAAGAATATTTTGTTTGTTTGACTTGTAACGGTTTCTATCTTCATTCGTAATACTTGAACTCACTTAATCCTATGTACATTTTGTTAATTTGTTCATTTTTACCATAAACCAAGTCAGTGCTGTGTTTAAAAGGAAGGGTGTACTCATCACAGATAAGCTAATAAACTGTAATGTGTTTTGTGTCTTTAGAAGAAAAAATTAACCATTTTATTTCTCCAAGAGAGGGGTGGACATTGCAGAACACGTGGTTTTGGGAAAATTCATAAGTGGCAGTGTGTTGGAGTCATTCTTCAAGTAGTAACCAAAGTAGGTTGAAGCCAGAGTGGGGCTGTTGGGCTGTAGACAGGCTGCTGTGGTCAGAGCCGTTGAACCAGGGCAATGCAGCACACAGGTACTCAGGGTGTGTTCTGAATGATGGTAGGCTAGTTATGAGCAGCCCATATTGGGAGCTAAAACAGCAAAGCATTATGAGGCAACCAAGGATGCAAGGCAGATAATGACACATCCCTTCACAGTTCTGGATTGCACCCACAACATGACAGTAGACCAGAAGAGATATTAAGATGTATACAATATTTTTAAACCTCCAACCTAAAAGAGAGAGTAGCAAGAAAAACAGCGTACATGGATGATTACATTATGTTGCTAGAATATAAATTAAAGAACATAGAGTTCTATATGAAACATTCCAGAATTCCTTAGGGATCTTTACAGTTTCAAAAAAGGACAAAATAGAGAAGAGACTCTTCCTGGGTAAACTATGACACCTGCTGGCTTTTAATGAACAAAATTCAGTTTAATTCCTGTATGTTTCAAAGGCGGCACATTGTTCTATGGTACCAATGTTCCTTTCTAAATGCAAATTACTGTGACAGCAGTGCAATATAACTAAATAGCAGCTGTTTCTTGAAAAAGATGCAAAAGAAAATGTAAAGGTCGGCTTCATAGAAAGAGAAACAGTGTACTTTCATTGAAATGAGACACAAATCACTGGAATGTATAGGAATTTCTCTTAGACAATCTGTATTTTCTGTTCTCTTAGTAAAAGACTAAATTTATCCATAGTCTTTATTTATCATTCCCTCAGCAGTGCATATATTTTTACCAGTAGCACATCCAAAAGAATTCTTCACTTCTATTCTGTAACTGAAAACAAAAATAGATCATAAACAATATCATGAATCAGCCAATGACTATCATGAAGTGGAATTCATATTTACTCATCAGCAATTGTAATGATCATTTGATTGTATGGATCTCATTTTATTTTTCAAAAAACAAGTAATTGCTGGGTGTACTCTGCTGCTGGGAGATACTATAATCAAAATGAAAAGTAAAATCCTGTTTTTTCTGAGTGCTTATTACATGGCAGTTCTTGGAGGGGTTTCTTAGTACATGGCAGTTTCCATTGGATATGCTATTCAGTTTCACTTTGTGTCCTGGACTGCTGTATAGTGTGGCTCTTCATTGATAAGAGGTTGCCCATTTCACGGCAAAGGTGTCTTTATTTCAGAAGTGGATCAAGTGATCTGCACACACAAATTGTGTATTCATTTTAGTTCATTCAACACTTTCAGATCCTTTGAAATGAAAGGCATTACATAAGTGGCAGGTATTACATAGTTATATGAGAATACCAACAGTGGTAAGAAACACTCTCTTCTGTTTTGGAGTAGTCAAAAGGTTGTGCTCATTCTTCTCAGTTGAGGATGTAGCCACGGTGACCACAACCAGTGCTTTTACCACCTCCAGATTAGATCAGTTTTACAGCCCCTTTAGCAAGCCACTTGACATTCAGGATCCCCTATTTTTCTTCTACAAAATTTAATCACTGACCATTGTGATGGGTGTATCAGAGCTGCATAGACAGATTTAAAACCAATGCTGCAGCTGACTCTGGGGCAAAACATAACTACTGTTTAACAACCCATGGCAACATGAAACAGCTATTTAGGAGAGGAAGTTGGCAACAGATTGTGAAAGATTTGATGTTTTCACATGAATGTTTCAAGCACATATAGAAGGTCATCAGCATCATATTCACAGGGCAGCTAACACACAGGTTGACAATAAAAGAGAAATGGCATCTAAAGGTAAAATACACTATCTGCTATCTTGTCAGCAATTTGAGTGAAAATATTATGATGATTCATGAAACAATTGTAGAAACCGTCAGTCCTCAGTAGACCTGCAAATGTTTAATAAAAAGCCAATCACTAGAAGCTTAAAGTTAGCATTGTTATATTTTTATGTACAGTAGAGAGAAAACATATAAGGCAGAATTGGCAAAGAACCAGCATGTGCTACATCCTAATTAACATTTTAAACATAGCATCACAGGTGGCTGAAACAGAACAATACAAACATTAAATACAAGGGAAAACTTAATTGCATTTTACCGAGCTATGCATCTCTCTGCTTACTGCATAACCCACCCCAGAACTGCATACTTTGCTTTGCATTTGTCTGCTTCTTCGTTGCTTTGGCAGTCCTTTATTTAGATGTTGTGTAACTATATTAGTTAACGTTTGTGCATGTTTTGAATATATGACTCACTATGCAGTCACTAAGTATTATTGTTGCCCCTTTACAACCTGAGCAGCTAGTCAAAGTTTGGTGCCTTGGGCATGATCCAGTTGGAAGTAGAAATTAATGCAGTTTGGTATTTTCTTTGATGCAAACTTGTTTATTTACAAAGTCCTTTGTCTCTGAACACTGACGGAACCAAGAACAAAAAGAATCCATTTCTTAGCTTACAGCCCCTGAACCCTTTTAGGAAACACCAGACCCAAAAGCTCTCTCTAGCTTTTTCCAGGGTCACACTGTGCTTACAGCCTCCTACTTGGCTTTCTTACCTCTTCCTTCTCTCTCTGTTCTTGTCTGTTCTCAGTTCCTGTGTGAACTTTACACACACACACACACACACACACACACACACCTCTGCTCAAAATAATATTCAGCCAAAAGCTCCTGGGCAGGTTCACACACACATTTTCTCTTAGTTGGGGGCTTTTGCTTACAGTTACGTGAACTGAAGGGTGAGTTCACAACTATCAATCTCAATCCATAACAATCAGCTCACAACATTGTTATTCCAGTAGATTAAATCTTAATGGTGTAGTGAAAAGATAGTGTTTAAAGTCTAATAGTGTCATGTCAAGGACATATTCAGGATATTTTATTACGTTAAATACTCAAAATGACTTTGATTTTGTGTCATTCCTTGCTTCCATTTGGCCGTTATAAAAGTAGAATGCAATAGCCTGAGCCTGAACAATTTTAGGTGTGCTGCAAAAACAATCAGCGCAGTTCAATGAGTTACACTGCACAGCCAAACAGTACTTCTCATAGATCTTGTCTGGCAAACAGAAAAACAGCCATTGTAAAATCACTTTTAACTAAGCAATACAAGAATTGCCTTGTAGCACCTTACCAAGTCTTGTGTTAATGGTCCAAATTCTCTCCTGGTGTAAATAGATATACCTACATTCACTTCAGTAGAGGTGTTCCCATTTACATCTGCAGAGAATATGGCCCAGGACTTAAATGTTTTTCCAGTTAATTGAACTTTCAGTAGTGCCGGTAAAAATCATTATGAACTGAAGACACTTATAATTTTAAATATGTAAGCGATTAGGAAATAGGGAACGGGGGGATGCTGCTAAGTATATTCAGTTTTGGTAAATCATTCGTCAAGCATAGCATTCTAATTCACCCAATATGCATGCTCATAGATAACCCTTTCTTAAACAAGGAGTTTTACTTTTTCCTAAAACTCCCATACTTTAGCGCAATCATATCATGAATTATAACAGCTCGGAGGGTGTTACAATAATCTCTTTGGTGTGCCAGAAACTATTTGAAGCCTCTTATATACCACTGAGAAACACTTAGCTCCATCCCTCTCTTTTGAATTCACATTAAAAATCATAAGCCATTAACACAAAAATGCTTCATTGTTTCTAAAAGATTAAAATTTATATCTACAGAATGTCTCAAGTCAGCACATTTCCATCTATTTATCAATTCTGCTGCTGGATCTGCATTACCAGAGCTTTCCACCCACATGGAGCTGCAGTGTCTTTGGTGGGGCTCAGAGCAGATGCAATGGTCTAGCCACACACATGCAACTGCAGAATCAGGAGCTATGTCCTTATTTAGCTGCAGATGCACCACGATGTTTAGAGATTTATGGACATCCCTGGCTGGGATGATTTAGTTGAGGTTGCTCCTACTTTAAGCACGGGGTTGGACTAGATGACCTCCTGAAGTCCCTTCCAATCCCAATCTTCTATGATTCTGTGATTTTAAGTTCTGCAGGATCAGTTCCCTAGTGATAAAATTCCAGCTCCATTGCTTTACTGCTCTCTTCTTCACTCTAGGAGCAGGTGAGTGATGGCTAGGCTTAGAAATAAAATGAATAGCAGAGTAGCACAGTAACTGTGTGAGTGTTAATAGTCCAGACCTACAAGAAATATGAAGGCAAAACTTTATCTAAAGCAATGGCTGGGAATATATTCATATTTAATTGCCATTTGCTTAAGTGACCTTTAGTCAAGTTTTCTATATATCCCCCCTTCCTGAGTGTAAGTGAAGTAGGTTGTTTTTAAATACTTTCAATCTGATGTAAATTCCACCTATTATACAGTATATTGTGGATTCTCATAGTTGGAGGTCAGGGCACAATCAAAGGAAAAGAATCCGTATGTTCTTTCAATTGTTCTTGGGTGTGTCTACACTGCAATAAAACACCCGTGGCTGGCCCACATCAACTTACTCACGCTCGTGGGGCTCAGGCTGCAGGGTTGTACAATTGCAATGTAGACATCTGGCCTCAGACTGGAGCCCAGGGTCTGGGATCAGCCCCCCTCTCTCTCCCCCCGTTACCCCCCGGGTCCTAGAGCTGGGCTCCAGCCCAAACCTGGACATCTACACTGCAATTTTTTAGCCCCGCAGCTCGAGTCTTGTTGACACGGGTGTTTTATTGCAGCATAGACATACCCCTGGATACTGTATTTTGAAAATATTAACTATAAGGTGGCCTTTATGTCTTCTTCTAAAACTTAAATAACACTTTGGAGGAGCGTACTGCTTGTTAAATTCCAGTCATATCTGCCTTCCAATCTTCCCCACTTCCTAATCAATGCCATCTGGGGCAGTCAAATAGGAAAATCCGTTAGCTGATCCACTGGCACATTCTGTGAGATTAATTAATACATCATGGGAGAAGTCAGAGGAAGCATGAAAAAGATATTCTTTACCATTCCTGAGTCTCTTATAAAGGAACACAGAAATTATGTTAATCTCAGAACATTCCTCCAACTTTCCAATTTAGTAAACAACTACCTTTGCCAAAGGTGGTGCCAGGGAGATCTCTGCTTAACATAATCGAGCAGCCTGGGAATTGGGGGACAATGTTACCAAAATCTGAGAGCCAAAATTGTTATCTGCATATCTATGCAGTGAGGGGAAGAAATTAAGAGCCACAAGATTATTGCAGAGATAGGCAGTCAGAAAGCTGGGAGGAAAGTGTCATGAATCAAGAAATGCTGGCTAACAAATACTCCTATTTAAATATTTGAGCTAAGTGCTAATCTAGAAGCCCAGACTGATAAGTGATTCCTTGTATGCTAGTCCTAAATTGTAACTGTTTCTTGCTATATTAACAACCTCAAATGTTCAAAATATAATATTTTAAAAATAATCACATAATTTTTAAGACAATGAATTCTGGATTCTTTTGATTTGCCTTCTGGTTTGGGGTTCAATTTTTCAGGAGTTTCTTTGTACTCAGGAGGGTGAGACACTTCTTTTTTCAATGAAAGCTGAGTTTCTCCCATAATCACTTAATTCCTAAGAAAAAATTAAGGATAAGGAGGAAGTATTGTGAGATTCCCAATAAAAAAACAACATGTTGACCATTTCATAGGGTCATATGACCTTGACCCATTTCACAGAATCATAGAAGATTAGGGTTGAAAGTGACCTCAGAAAGTCATCTAGTCCAACTCCCTTCCCAAAGCAGGACCAACCTCACCTATTTTATCCCAGCCAGGGCTTTGTCAAGCCACAGTTTAAAACCTCTAAGGATGGAGATTCCACTACCTCTGTAGGTAACCCATTCCAGTGCTTCACCACCCTCCCAGTGAAAGTTTTTCCTAATATCCAACCTAGACCTCCCCCTCTGTAACTTGAGACCATTGATCCTAGTTCCGTCATCTACTATCACTTAAAACAGCCTAGCTTCATCTTCCGTGGAACCCCCTTTCAGGTAGTTAAATGCTGCTATCAAATCCCCCCTCATTCTTCTCTTCTGCAAACTAAACAAGCCCAGTTCCCTCAGCCTTTCCTCATAAGTCTTGTGCTCCAGCCCCCTAATCATTTTTCTTGCCCTCTGCTGGACTATCTCCAAGTTGTCCACATCCTTCCTGTATTGTGCGGGGCAGGCCAAAACTGAACACAATACTCCAGATGTGGCCTCACCAGTGCTGAATAGAAGGGAATAATCACTTCTCTCAATCTGCTGGCAATGCTCCTAGTAATGCAGCCCAATATGCCGCTAGCCTTCTTGGCAATAAGAACACACTGTTGACTTATATCCAGCTTCTTATCCACTATAACCCCTGGGTCCTTTTCTGCAGAACTGCTGCCTAGCCAGTCAGTCCCCAGTCTGTAGCAGTGCATGGGGTTCTTCCGTCCTAAATGCAGGACTCTGCACTTATCCTTGAATCTCATCAGATTTTTTTTGGCCCAATCCTCCAATTTGTCTAGGTCCTTCTGTATCCTATCCCTACCTTCCAGGGCATCTGCCACTTCCCCCAGCTTAGTGTCATCTGCAAACTTGCTGAGGGTGCAATTCACTCCATCCTCCAGATCATTAATGAATATGTTGAACAAAACTGGCCCCCCCAGGACAGATACCTCTTGTCACCAGCTGCCAACTAGACATTGAGCTGTTGATCACTACCCATTGAGCCCAATGATCTAGCCAGGTTTCTATCCCTCTTAAAGTCCATTCATAGACCATTCATAACCAAACACACAGTCATTGGCGTGGTTTTTTTTCTATTTAAAATTTAATTGTTAGGTGACAATTCCCAACAGCTCTATGGAAGTCTTAACATAGGATTGAAAGCATATCCCTAACTCTGGCTGTTCTAATCTGGAACTATATCATGAGACCTGGAGATGAAGCCACCAAATGGAGTCTCTATGAGCCAATCATCCTGAACGTGGCACCTCAGGGCATTACCCTGGGGATACCACATTAACGGTCCCCTGTACAGCTGAGCCAAAAGAAAATCAAAACAAATTAGAAGCAATGTGCAATTACCATCAGCAGCTGCTTTGAAGTACCAGCAGTGGTGCTGCTCTGGCTCCACGTCTTTGAATCAAAGAAGTGCTATCAACAGCGACATTAGCCAGGATTCCTCCCTAATGGCTCAATGCAGAACTATATCAGCATTAAGTCTGTCTTCTGCACAGGTGTCCCGGGGTGGAATGATAACATGCCACTTCCTCTCATTCTCAGCACACCTATGTGAGAGGACGCAGAATATAGTCTATAAGTCATCAATGGTATGGTAATTTTGCTTGCATGGAATAAAAAAACAGAAGGTGAAGAAAAGATGGGCCGATTCAACTCTGATATTCTATGATTCTATTGGGATGATATAGCTGAGGTTAGTCCTGCTTTGAGCAGGGAGTTGGACTAGATGACCTCCTGAGGTCCCTTCCAACTCTAATATTCTATGATTCTATGTATGCCTATGTCTGATACATTGATTAATAAAAAAATCATAGCAGCACCCTGTAAAATCATACATCCAGAGAGTTTTATACACAGTGCCTGATGACAGGCTCATGTATTTAAAATAAAGATAATTTAAAGGCCATGTGCAGAGTCAAAATAAGCAGAAGCAAGCAACAGACATCAAAAGCATTGAACAGCCAGTAATTTAATGAACTACTTGAGAATTTACCATGCACTTTTTTCTGAACCATAGATCATAGAATTTACCTGAATCACAGAATTTACCCTGTACCATTTGTCCAGATGACAAATGTAATTTGAATGAGATGGGAAGGATGAAGGAATCCATAATAAAGCTACAGGAAGTACAATCAAGGCGCAATATGGTGACTAAAATACTTTGTCATTTATGTATTATGCCAGTTATACAGATGGAAGAACTAAAACATGGAGAGTTTAAGTGACTTACCCAAGTCCACAAAGCAACTCAAGGGACGAGCCAAGGCCACAACCCAAGAATTCCATTTCCCAATCTCCTCTTGCTGTAAGCAATAGACAAAACTGTCTCAGTACAAAATACAGCTGTTTTTTCTCTGTGACTCATCTTCCTCCCCACTTCCAAGTGCTTATTCTTCAATCTTTCCAGCTTCTACAGGAACCTGAGTGCTTAGAACACCAAACTTCATTATCACTTCCTTACAACTTTCAGTTGTACTGCGAGTCCTAGGATTTTTTCAAAGATAGTCTATTTTCTTTTTTCCTATGAAGAACTGCTGAAGGGGAAATACAGCACTGAATTATTGCTAGTGTATGTATCTCTCCCACTGACAGCTCCCTGGTTTGCTTTACCTTCTGAATCATCAATCACATCTTCTGAAAAGCACAGAAAGCATCAATAATGGAAGCATTAGTATCAATGGTGCCTTTTCAGGACAAGTTATTTCAAGCCATTCTTGCAGAAGATGACCTTGCAACTCATTAACATAATAGGCTCTACAAATGGCATGTTATATATATATGAATCCATGTCAACAAGCAGAAAGTGGGCATTACTATCAAAGACCAGGGAGATAAATGTTGCATGTCTTGATAAATATTAGCTTTGCAAACTGGCTTTCCATGCCCTCTACATATTGTAGTGTACAGTGCCTGGTATAATCTGATGATGCAACATTGAGAAGAGAAAGAAATTTGTTCTACTTACAGATCTATAAGCAGGAAGTCAAGTTCTAAAGTGGTAGGATATTTTGTGTCATTACACAAGCCTACCCAAGATGTGCTTAACAGATAGAATACTAATGTCCACATGTCAAAGAGACAAGTGGAGTAGCGATACAATGAAATGAAATGGTATGTGGAATCTCACAGTGATGAACAGAACTTTCACAGAATATAGAGCACATCCTTGAAAATACTCACCCAGCAGAAGCATTTATGTGAAGTATTGGTTTTGAAGGAACATGCGAGTCATGTCTAGCAATACTTCAAAGGCTGCAACGAACCATAACAATCCAAACAAAAATGAGGCATCCCCCCAAAATCTCCTCCATTCACAAAATATTGACAGACTATTTGTGGAGCTCCTTAGACGATTGTTTGCTGGTTTTTCAGGATCAGAGTAACATAAAGGTGCTTCACTTCCTGGAGGTCATTGGCTTTCATGTAGCCATTCTGGTACCCATTGGCCCTCCTGCAGTGAGTATGTGATGGAAGACCGCAGTCATTTTCATGTGACTTGGATTGTCATGTTCAGGTTCTCTGCCTTTCTGAGGTCAGAGTTTCTGTTATTTTTGAGAGCCCCTAAGAGTCAATTCCTCTCAATAGCAGGAAGAAACCCAACTTGGCTTTGATTGAACACACATCCTGGGTAAAATCCTGGCCACACTGAAGCCAATGAGCATTTCACCCAGTATTTATCAGATTAAGATAAAGCAATATAAATATGTAAATGCTTAATATGGAATCCATGTGCCATTCTATAACCTTGGTATCACAATAATGGTGCAATTTAGCTTTGTTCCCATAGTCAGAGCTAAATATCTCTCTGTCTGTCTCGCTCTCTGTCAGAGAGAGCTAGTCCCGCAGGGCAATGACACTCAGAGAACGACCTTGCATCTGCTAACCCCTGGAAATGAAGGTTGCCTGTCAGACACTTCCTCAGCTATAGGTACCTGTTTCTTTTGACTATTGACTATTTATATTGTGACTATTTGTACAGTACTAAAATGGTAGGTACATTACACACAATTAGTAAGATGTGGACTCTTCTCAGAGAGCTTATGATCTATGTAGAAAACATACAAATGCAGTAGGGGGAAAAGGAGGTTACAAGAAGCCAACATGAATGAATGGGGAGATAGGACACCTGTTTTGTTATTGCCATGATTTTTGCCTTTAAAAAAATAGGGGAAGGAAGTTAGAGAATTTTCCCAAGGGGTTCTAAATCGTTCCATAAAGAGATGATTAGGT
The DNA here is from genome assembly GCF_026122565.2 of Emydura macquarii macquarii. Classification (NCBI taxonomy): domain Eukaryota; kingdom Metazoa; phylum Chordata; order Testudines; family Chelidae; genus Emydura; species Emydura macquarii. The sequence continues at coordinate 11,717,777 of NW_027130455.1, forward strand.
TTTGCAGTTCTGTTGGAAGAAGCGCATTTTAAAAAGGAAGCACAAGGAAGAGGAGAGAACAGAGGCATTGAAGCCCAGCTTAAGGTCAGTGAGGAAGAGGTCACATGGAAGAAGTGGAAAATAAAATGCATGAACAGGTTGGTGAGTTAAATGGCTTGGCCAGCAATACTATGACCTCGTTCCACCGTTACAAGCCTATCTGATTGATTCATATGATAGCTGTATTTTATGGCCTTCGCCATAATGCTTTCTGCAATCTCCATCGAACATAGCTCATTTCACAGGGGGCACTCCTATTCTTCAGATATGAAACAAAATCTATACTTTCATATCAGTGTCTCCGAGTACTCAAAACTGTTGACATATTTCCAGATTAGGCCTCTTATTGTCTGGCTAAAGATTGCCCTTAAGATCTTCCTTTCAATGATCCCAAGATGCGGCAGAAATAAGCTTCTTGAATAATGTTCTGCTAACATGCAGGTGAGTGAGTAGAGAACAGTGTCAGGGACAGCCTCCCTTAGGATAGGAAGTGTGAAAAATCGGGAGAGGGGGTGGGGGTAATAGGTGCCTATCTAAGAAAAAGCCCCGAATATCGGGACTGCCCCTATTAAATCAAGACATCTGGTCACCCTAGCCTCCCTATTGGTATGCACAGAAATTGCTTTCTGTTGGCAGGTTGGTCACTTGTATAAAGAATAGTTCAATTGCATGATCCTTGATCACAGTTTAAAACAGTGCTTTGCCATGAAGATGCCATGGTACGGCATGAAGACACTGCGGAACGGCAACGTAAATACGTCAGTGGGAGATACGCAAGCTACATTATGTAGCTTGCATATCTATTATGTAGCTTGCGTATCTCCCATCGACAACAGTGCAGACCAGACCCGAGACAGATGAGTTCCCACATGTCGAGGGACTAAAAGAATTGAGACCAGGGCCTTGAAATGGAAGTCAGTGGGGAGCCAATGCAGGATGCAGTGTGTTCTCTGCAGTGCTTCCTGTTTCACAAGCGGACTGCTGCATTCTCTGCTTGCTAGAATTTCCATGCCACACCTATGCACAGCTCCAGATAAGTGTCATTTATCCCGGTCTAATACAAAGATGATAAATAATACTGCAATTTGCTCTTATAACCCTTCTCATCTGACAATCTTACAGCACATTCCAATAGAAAGTGTCATTACCCTCACTTTACAGATAGGGAAAAGAAGGCACAGACAGGTGAAGTAACTTGTCCAAGGTCACTTACAGACAGAACTAAATACTAAACCCAAGACTCTTGGCTCCCATTCCACTGTCCTACCCTATCTGGAGATGATTTTATAATAAATATGTTTTCTTTAATTATTTTAAGGCACTAATTAACAAGCCCCTCTCTTGATAAGCCATTTAGAATTTCTTTTTAAATGCCACTTTTTGATTCAATCAATTTGTCAGTGTTCCTTTTAACATTAGCTTGCGGAAAATGTTTCTTTCGCACACTTTTTGAGCAGCACATTATTGGACAATTGAATTTTTAATATAGTGTGTTGTGATTAAAAAGAAAAAAAGCGCCATACATTTCCCCATATCCTCGCTCCATTCTTAATGTTTTCTGCCACTATTTGTAGATAATCTGACTGATAACATTTCTTGTATACTAAATGCCTGATCATACACATTGCTTTCATTGGTTAAGTTATCAGGAAACAGATAAAAAAAAATCTCCCCTTCCCCCATGGTAAAACTTTCTTGGCTTTTGGCATCATGCAAATACTGTCATTTGGTTTAAGAGTTATGACAATCCTGGAAAGAGGAGATTAGACTGAATGTATTTGATGAAGTAGTGTATTGACATTCTAAACATGACTTGCTTATGGAAATGAAATTTGAGGAGGTAATTCAACTATTAAAGCATAAAAATGCTTAATTAAATGGAATTCTTGCATTAAATTTCACTTTATTCTCCACATATAAAGTTGCTTTCTCCAGTTCTGTTAAAATAGCACTTGTATGGCAACATGTAATTAAAAACTAATACCGACCCCTTTTAAAGTTATAAAAGGTATTCTGCTTAACACAGGGAATGTGAACCTGTGTTACAGATAGACTTTCATTGACTGAGTACAGAAATACTCTTATGTACATTATTAGCATGCAGTTGAGGACCTAATGCCTACATTCTGTAAAAAATATTGAATAAAACTGAAAAAAGCAACAGATTCATGTGTATATTCAATATTGAACACCTGCGATGTAGTTGGGGGAAATGTTCTCAGCTCCTGAAATTTTCACAAATGTCAGCATGAATAATTAAACTTCCAAAAGTTCATACCAGAAGGTGCATTTTTTGCTATTCATCATTCTCTTGCTTAAAAGGTTTTAGTCATTGTAGAGGATCCCCTGTATGCGGTGATGTCGATGGCCCTACCTCAGTGTCAATCTCCAAGGGAGGCCACACCTCCTGGCACCTACGCCCGTCAGGGAGTCCCACTTAAAGGGGCCGCCTCCGGCCCTTAGTAAGGGGTAATTGTCTCTTGCCCTCATAGGGCGGGCAAACACTCTATAGCCCAGCCCTCAGCCAGGGATGGGCTGGCAGCAGGAATCAGCCTTCAGCCCTCAGCAGAGCAAGGCTATAGTCTCCGGGCGGCCGGATGGGAAGGAGGGAGACAGTCTCGAGCCCTTGGCAGGACGAGTAGCAGTGTATAGCCTGAGCAGGCGAGGAAATGGTCCAAGGCTCTGGCCCTTAGGCAGCGCAGGACAGGGCAGAGGGGCAGCAGTCTCTAGCCCTTAGCAGGGCAGGTAGCAGTCTATACCGGGCTCTTCGGCAGGGCAGGGCAGGCAGTAAGGGACAGGCTCTGACCTTCAATGGGCATTCACCCAGGTCGGGGTAGGAAGAGGGGGAGGGGTACACAGGCCCACCCGTTTCCACTGCTTTCCAGTTCAGGGCCCTGTCAGTGACGGGGTGTCCCGTCACTGGGTCAGCGGGGCTCCGGCCGAAACACGCTGACTCACAGCCAGTGCAAGCTCAGTCGGACCATAGTCGGCTTCCCTGCGCTCCTTCCTTCCACCATCTCCCTAGTGTACCTATGGCCAGCTTTGCTCCTCTGGGTCACTGGGGTAGACGGCGAGCGGGAATCCCACAAGTCCCTCACCATCGACCGGCAGCAGGTCTGGAAACTGTTTGGAGTCTTCTGTGGAGGGCGGTTCCTCTAGGTCCCAGGATCTGTGTGTCCCTTCTGGCTCACCAGGAGTTGGTATCTCAGGCAGCTTCTCCAGGTCCTCAGGGCCCCAGGCAGTAGGCAACTCCAGCAGCCCTTCGTCCAGGTCATAGGATCCGGGGGTCTCCTTCAGCTTGTCCGGCTCAGGCAGCTCCTCCAGTTCTTCAAGGCCCCATGCAGTGGGTAGATCCAGCAGTTTCTCCTCCAGGTCGTAGTGGTCAGATGCGGCCGTATCCTCGAGCACCAAGAGAAAGGTGTCCTTCTCCCTTGGCTGCTGGGCTCTGACTGAGCGGGCAGGCCTGGGTTTTATAGGCCTAGCCCCACCTACCTTTTTCCAGTCAGCTGTTGCCTTTCTGGGTTCCAACCTCCAGGGGGGGGACTGGCTCTCCTTCGGTGTCAATCTCCAAGGGAGGCCACACTTCCCGGCTACAGTCATCCAATCAAGGAGCTCTAGCAATGACATGGACTTATAGTGGCCGATAACAGAGACAACTGTTTGCCAGTATCCCATAAGCCAATGTTGGCTGGTTGTTCAGCCCTCATTATTGGAAGAAGGATTAGCTAAATAGTGGGTCTTACAGCATGCTCTTAATATCGAGGTACATCTCCTTCTGATCTACATACACAGAGTTCTACACCAGGAATGTCCTGCTCCAACTCCTGAAACATTTACTCTGTTCTCTGCCAGTCTCCGCTTTATTATATAAAACCACTTAAGATTATATTCAACTTTTAAGCAATTTTCAGCAGACAGTTTCCTTACTTATCCACCCCAATCCAAGTGAACCTCATGACCTCCACAATACATTACATTCTCACAGAAGACACTGTAGTTCATAGCGTACTCAAAGACCTGAAGTTTGAGAGCAAATTCTTCTTAAAGCTTCCAGGATGAGACTATAAACTGAGAAATCTGAATAATGGAGTACTAGAATAGCATGAATATTTACTGAATGCTACTTACAGTAGTCGCAATATTTATTAGCCAGTAAGTTCAATAATCACCCTCACCATAGAATCCCCAAATTTTTCCATGGCAGTTTGCATCTCTGGTATAACAATAAAATACCAATTACAACTGATGTATCTTTGGCTTCTGGGAATTTAAAGACACAGGAAAACTGAGAAGATGAGAAAGTCACATTGGTAAAAACAAAACAAGTCTAAAGGGAATCCCTCATCAGCATCAAATAGACTGTGTAGAATAACTCCCAGAGAAGCAATTGCATTAATGAACATGCAGCGAAATTGAGTTACCACAAGCAGCACTGGACCAGGATGCTAATTACAGCTTATGGCACAAAAACAGCACATGAATATAGATAGATATGCCTTTCTCAAGCCTACAGCTACTAATGTATTGTGTGTGTCAATAGCTACGCAAACAGCCTTGGGCAGGATACAACCATTGAAGGATGTGAAGAACTCCTTCAATATCTTCACTAGCCAAAATTCTGACAGCAATGTAGATAGAGCACACGATGCAATAAGTTGGTAGAGCAACAAGGTCTCATTACACCATGCTGCAACAGATGAAACTGCATTAAAATACCTGGGACAATGTGTGGGATGGTTCTTTAACTCTTTAGCAAAGAAACAGACGATGGAGAGCTGGGGATGGGGTTCAGGGCGCTTTACCTGGAACAATAGCAGGGTTGGAACATGGAAGCTTCAGCAGTAAGGCTGTGAACTAACAGAGCACTTCAATATGTGATTTCCCATTGACTTCAATGGCATTGAAGCACATGTGTAGACTTAAGCACATGCTTAAGTACTTTGCTAAATCAAGGCTCAAAAGCATGAACCTCTACTGACTTCAGCTGGCAGCTGTAGCAGATTTATCCTGTTATGTGAACCAGCCCCTAAATCAGGACAATGACCTATCCTGTCCTAGAAGGGGTTACAGAAACTCTACAGTGATGCAGAGAGGAGAGTGTAATTTTACCGATAAAACCATTTTCTTTATTCTAAATAGAGTTCCTTGTTCAGTGTAGAAGACTCCAACTTTCTGTGATTCTTTACCCTTGTCACATGCTGATAGAATCCTATCATGTTAAAATATCATCACGCAGTGACATTTCAAAGGACTCAGAAGTGACCTGGGGACCCAGGAATGTACAGTGCTTAGAGGATGAGGGATTTTCCTGCCAATATCAGAACAACCCAGAAAAACCTAGACAGAATGACAATCCTAGTCCAGACATCAACGCCAAATATTTCAGCAATTAACCCAATGTCAGGTAAATGAATAAAAAAAGTAGTTTATTTAAAATAGCCAACACTTACCAGGTAACTATCGGTTAAAGGAGGGAAAGAATCATTCATCCTACCCCTTCTTGGCACAGTCTTCCTTCACTTCATTCCCCATCTGCCCCCATGTTTGAGATGCTTGCACAGAACACTGCTTATGCTAACAAGCAGCCTCTCCATTTAAGGAGATGGTTTTCATCACTGAGTACCCTTGTGGTCCAGTCACAGGAGAGGGCCTGGACTGGGAATCAGGAGAACTAGATTCCATTCCAGGCTCTTCTACTGATTAGTCAATTCACCTTTCTGTGCCTCTGTTTTCCTTTGTCCTGTCCATTTAAACTACATGGTATTCAAGGCAGGAACTGTCTTTCACTGTGTGTTTGTACAATGTGTACCACAGTGAGACTTCAGCCTCAGTCTAAGCACCCCAGCAAAGGTACTAAGATTAACATAAGTTAAGTCACACTGAGTGATGAACAAACAACACTTTATCACAGTATATTTACAATTCATGAATTATACTGTGGAAGGAGTATAAATGTTTGTATATGTGGAAACTTCTCTATGACAATTTTTCTCTTTCAGCTTTGACTGAGAACAAAAATATTGAAAATCAATTTAGCCTTGGAAATAGGGCTGGTAAGTGACCGAGCAAGTAAATTAATCATATAGAACAATGAGGGACAAGAACCAGACAATAAATCCAAGGAGGATTTGCAGGATTTGTTAAAATGCATGAAGATAAATATCCACATTTGGAAGAAAGAGGTGAAGACAGATTAAAAAACAAGAAGCCTTATAAAGGGCTCAATCATTACTTTTTATAAAGTAGAACCTTAAGGGACAAACATAAATATTTACCATGTGACAGATACTGTCCTTTACACATCTAATTTAGTTAATCATTTCTTCCCTCCAAGGCTTCCATTGAATTCAGAAAACAAGGGCTATGAGTCATTTATCACACATATCACTGAAAAGCAATTATTAAAACCAGCTCCATCTACATTCCTCTAACAGCTGAAAGAGACTTATTCAGTTGATACAAGTTTTCATGTTCTACTGCAGTATTTTTACCTTAAATTTGTTTGGGGGAAAAACTAATTAACATCAAATAACCAGAAATGAAAAGAGAAAAAGAGGGCTCCAGACAAAAAGGTTTAGGAATGCAATCTGTAAGGGGTCACAATTGACTCCCTTATTCCATGAGTAAGTAAGCTGCATTGCATATTAATTAATCACAGGATGTGACCAAACTGATATAAATAAGAACCAGAGTTTGAAAACCACAAATTGGTGTCTTTAGCATATAATAGTATTCATTAGCATTCTTTTTAGTGTCCAGAGTAATTCATTCAGATTTTTAAAATGGATTAATTTCTAATTCATATTATAGGCTGCCTTAAAAAATGGAGACCAAGTATTTGGCCTCAGTTCAGCAAAGCACTTAAACATGTGCTTAAGACCCATTAACTTCAAAAAAATGTAATCACATATTTAAGGTCCTTTGAACCAATCTATCTCATTGTACATTATTTTTCCATATATTGGCTGAACCATGTAACTGCCAGTTATGCAGATGAGAAGCTGTGTCTGGATTTTGAAAAATAAGTTTTATTCCTATTTCTAAAGTTGTTATTGCAAAGACCTGTACAATGGACAAGCCATGTAAAATATACACCTACAAAACTCTATATTAGTCTGCACAAATTTGCATATACAAATCAGATAACTGCATACATCTTGTGTGTGCAGTTGCCTTATTTGTTCACACAAACCTGTGTACATGAACATGGAGGTTTGCAAATGCAATGGGTGCACATGCAATTCGTGCAACTTGCCAGCCACTTGAAATAGCCCAATGGCAGTTTGCACAAGAATATGCTGCAATTCAGAGGTAGGAAGAGAATCTAGCCTAATATGGAATATCTTCAAGAAATAAAACAATTAAGGGAAATTTTGAGTTTCCCTTTACCATCTCTACTTTCAAAGACAGTAGTTCTCAATCATTTCCACGCTGACACTTCTCTCATGGTTCTCCCAAGGCTTGCACCAAGTCAGAACCACCACCACCAGAAAACACACACACACACACATATGCATCTCTCATTAAGTAACTGAGTCAGGAGCCATGGCCACCTAACATCTATTTGTCACCTCCCTGTGCATTGTGATCCTGTTTTAATATTCTACTAGGGTCCAACAGCGGAGTCTGTTCTTCTGTTGATATATATCATAGAAGATTAGGGTTGGAAGGCACCTCAGGAAGTCATCTTGTCCAACCCCCTGCTCAAAGCAGGTGTTGCCATTCACACAAGTTTATTGGAATTGCCCTTTTGAATGTCCCTGTGTTGAAGGGAGAGTAAAATCTCTCTGGCAGCTGTATGCAGACTTACCTTGCATTGACCAAAGTGTGTAGTGTACACATGGCCTTAGCTTGACAAAATTCAGCAGATGTTCTGATATCTTCTGCACATTTTCCTGAGTTCTTAGTGATAGAATTAGCTATAATTTCTGTTGTGTTTGTTTAAAATAAAAGCTGATTTGAGAGGAAGAAGATGCTTCATTCTAACCAGTTCTGTTTTTCTCTTTATTACTTTTTGTTTCACTCTCTTACACCGGTGTCGCTTCCATTTCCTAAATCCCTTAGTTTAAGTTTGAAGCAAAATAGCTTCCAGATGTAATTTTACTGCTCCCTTGGCCACATAATGAAAGCTAAAAGACACTGTGGAATCCCTGCTGAGGGAGTGCTATTAATAAGCTAAGCAAATACCTATCATAATTTTTTTTACTGCTGTGCAGTCTGAAAAAAAAATGCAAATCACCAGGAATAGCTACATGATGAAGTGCAATGACAATTAAACAGTAACAGATTTATTCTTTCCTATCTGATAGCACATGCTATTTATAAGATAGCTATTGTTTCAAATACGGATATATACAACATAGATTTTGAAATTCACTACTTGTAATTTTACTTCTTAAATATATGTAAAATTATTCCACTTGCCTTTCAAATATATTTGTGTGTTAAATAAGGTTGCAGCGAACACTCACTCGCTGTTTGTTCAGAATGCAAAGTACTAATCTGTTCTAATTACATTTCCAATAGCAGTTCTGCAGAGCCACTTTACAGCTTCTTAGTTTATAACAATCATTCCAAAATACTTTGCATGGTGCATTAAAATACATTTGAGGCTTAAGTCAGAGAAGATTCTTTCCTAATATTGAGTGACAAGATTGTCTCTCCACTCAGCTAGCCTAAGGAGTTTATTTTCCACAATTAATTTTTAAATATAGCCAAAATTAGAATTCAAAAACTGCCCTCATGGTGGAAATGTCACTACTTTAGCCTCTCAAGGCATGCAGATTTTTTTTAATCATTTTGACTAAGACAAGATAAAAAAAACAGTGTATGGAAATCCAAAGCCCAGCTAAAGAATTTTAACTGGAAAGAACGTTCTTGAAGCTTTCAGAGCCAAATCCACAGAATCAGGATTTGCCTCCTAGTGCCAACATTAAAGAAAGAGATTATGGGCAACATTAAAATTTAATCTACCACATTTCTTGGTGGATTGTTAGGACCAGAGAAAATATATCGGATAAATGTAGTGACTCCCCCAGTCAGAATCTGACCTCAGTAATATCAGTGTATGTAACTATGAATCATCTCCACTGAAAACAGTGAAGTTACTCGGGATTTACATCAATGAAAAATATCAGAATCTCCCTCATAACCTTCTAATCAGGGTATGAGTTGCACAGGGTTAATAGCATGAGTTGGCAGACACTGTCAGTGTCTCATGCCTTCTACCAACTTCAGCTAACCAAATGGCTTTGACCACTTTTCTCCAATGCTGACTGCAATTCACTCTTCTCTGGGTTGACCCAAGGGACTACCCAGAACTCAGAAGCTACAGCTAGTGCAACACACTGCAACCCACTTCCTTAGCAGAGCCAAAACAACATGAACATTTTACACCAGTGCTTTACGCACTGTACTGGCTGCCAATCAGATTCCAAGGTCCCTCACCTTCAAAGCCTTGAAAGAGTTAGCTAAGAAACTGTCCCTTCTCCTCTGCGTTGCTCAGTATGTGTAGTAGGATGTCAGCCCAGGTTTCAACTTGTGATGGTTGAGGGTTCTCAGTAAAAGGCCCACAATTCTGGGACACATTTCTTCAGGCTATTAAGGATGTGGAGCTCCTGACTACAAATGATCAGGGGTCAACGGTCTGTAAGGCTCAGCCAAAATCTCACATTTAGGAGAACACTGCAACACACTTGTATTACCTACTACTCCATAAGCATATATGTGCTAAGTCAACCTGTGCAGCAGAATCATTCACTAGCACCTATCACTGCATTAAAATGGCTTCAAAGAAGAAGAAAAACAACCCTACTTTCCAGGGGCAAATTCTGTATTTTTAATATTCTGAGGTGCGCATATGTAGCTGTAACAAACATACAGACTCATTACTGGGCACTCAGAGCCATACAAAAAAAATTGTGACAGAATTTGTGTTGATTGAAAAATGTAGTTTTGTCAAAAAAATTAAAATGTTTCATGGAAATAGTTTGATTTTAATGACATTTTCTTTTTTCATTTGCCCAAATGAAAATGAAAGGAAAATTTCAATCCAAAATGAAAGAAATGCAGCTCCACAATGTCCCCCGTATGGGTCAGTGATTGAATGCCTCACTCTACCCCTGTGCAATATGCTTATATTCATGTAAAAGACATACATCTATCTTGGGGTACTTACATGTGAAAATACGCATGTAATGTATAAGCATTATTTAGCAGATACAAATCCATAGGAATTAGCTTCAGCAGACGAACTTGTAACAATATCTGCAAGCGACTGATTTGTTTTGTAATAAACTTTTTATTAAGTGTGTGGGCAGAGGGATAGAGGGCAGAATTCCTAATTAGATTGACAAACAACAGTGTATTGCTGCATAGCCCCTATCTTTGAGAAAATTTAATCTTGAGATCTGCCAAACATGACTCAGACCCGTAGGTGCTACAATAATACAAACTTTAAAAAAAGTAGAAGAAAATGCTTAAAATTCCCAGCTTCCTTGAGCTGTCTGGCATTCATAAACGGGCAAATACAGGAGTGTATTTGGAATGCTGTACCCTTGATACATGAAAAAGATAAAGTGACTGGTGTGACCTACTGGCTCAGGTACTAAACTGAGAGTCAGAAAACTTGGATTCTATCCCCAGATCTACCCACTAACCTGTTGCATGACCGTGAGCAAACCATTACGCCTCTCAAGGATTCTATTTTCCCTTCCAACTGTGTCTTGTCTATTTAAATTGTAAGGTCCTAGGGACAAGGACTGTCTCTTACTATGTGTACATACAGTGCCTATCAAATTAGTTGGGGCTTCTAATCTCTGCCGTATGGCAAGTAGTAAAACGTTAAGCTGATTGAAGACATGCAGAAGAAACAAACATAGGAGATTGTGATAGATTATACCTCTTTGACATTTTTGGGGTGAGGGGCGTCTTGGACATCCCTCTCTAGATGGAAGCTTTGTTACCCAGGGTTCCTCTCAGTAACTGTACTTTCTGCGAGGCAGTATCAGGAAATAACCAAGGGAGACACAGCACCTCCATCTGCTATGTGGTTGGCAAAAAACACACAAAGACAAGTGCTTTCACTTAAGGAAAGCTGATCCCTCTGATTACTTAGAGGTCTCAGGTAACTGGTGGTCTCAAACAATCTCCCTAGCAGGCAGCCCCTATTTCCTGGGGCCAGAAAGCTCTATGCACTAGCTCTGTTTGCTCCTGAATGCCACCCATCCTGAGCCAGGATCAGCCCTTCTGCAGGACTGACAAGTCTTACAGGTGCAGTGCATTGTGGTTGATTGAGTCCAGAGGAGTTCTTTAACCCCTTCTTGACTGGGGCAGGAAGCTGCCCGGCCTTAAAGATGTTTCTCGGGCATTTATATCAACAAACTGATCTACAGGATACTAGAACTAGTTGTGCAAGTCTATTCAGATACTGAGATTCCTGGAAATTTTCTTCATCTTTTTCCAAGACAGTAATATGAAAAAAGTTGGGGATGGAGGAGATGATGTCAGTACAGCACTTAGCCAATTAGCATTAAGATTAAAGTCATGATAGACCCTAATATGATCCACTAGAGCTTCTGGCCTATCATATAATTAGCTATTTAGATCCATCAGTGACAAACACAATATTTTAGGACCCGCCCTGCCATCTGTGATTGAATTTACCCAACAATATTTGTACAATATTATTCTTTCCTATAGTAATGTAGGGCCCAATCCCGTTTCCCCTAAAGTCAATAGGAGTCTTATGATTGATGTCAATGGAAGCTAAATCAGGTTATAATGCTTGGTAGAGCTATTGTTTGTCAGTCTATAATTTCCACTCAGAGAAACATTCATATCCATTTCTTGCATTTATTTGCTGTTGACAATTCAGTGATGGGCACATATTTACCAGCACAAATCTACAGTAGCTCCATTTCATCCCATGGTATTACATAGAATTTAAATTGATGTAACTGAGACCAGAATCCAGCCAACCGTATTCAAACTAAGACATATAATGTTTAATCTTTTCAAATAAGGTACATTTTTCATGCACATTAAAAAAACACACGCACACACAAACACTCTATATTCTTTTTTGCTTCTAGCACTTTCTCAATCAACAATGTCATCAGAGTGGCAAGTCCATTACCAGTCTATAACCTACATTACCAAACACTTTATTTAAAGAGACTTTATTCTTTTGACTTGACAGATTCAAATAATTTCAAGCAGGATGTTATTTCCATTTTGCGCGTTGATGCGGTACCAAATAGACTTGCATAATAAAAATACCAACACTGAAAGAAAGGTTATCTGAATTTGACAGCTAGAAAGAGAATGCCAAGTAATATCCAAGGCCTCTGTTAGACTTTGAAAGGCCCTATTGGAAAAGTAAAAGTAGAACTATCGTTTGTACTACCTTTAAGGAATACTGTTGAGAAAAAAATCAGTTGAGTTTCTCCTTCTTTACAGTAGTGTAACTGAAAGAAGAATTAGGCTCCACATATTGAATTTCCTTTTACTTAAATTGTGAATACCTTAGTAAGATTAAAGCCAATATTAAAAATCTAATTCATACATTACTTTGTATTGTGCACGTCCAGCTTACCTACGTGGTTAAACATGCACTTAAATCTTTGCAGGATCCAGGCCTTAGGTTGCAAGTAACTCATGACCAGGACTTCTTCCAACTATGAAATGGGCTCAAATATGCCTTTCCTGGGACAAAGACCTATTGCAGGAAGAGGGGGAACAGGAAGCACTTTGAAGGGATAACAGTAGTCTTAATGTGGTTGCACAAGTGCTATGCAGAAAGGAACTATTTTTAAAAAATACAGTTTTCCGGGGCTGGAGGTTGGGAGACCACTGTAGCGTATTCTTCCACTATGAAAAATACTTCCTTTGACACACGAATATGGTCGGAATAAGTTCAACACTTTTTCTCTGCTCTACTTAATATTTTTCCTAACCTCACCCATCCCCATAGTACCCTGGACTATTTACTCCGTTTCTCCCTACTTTTACATCCCCAGAAGCCTGAGTGACCTTTCAGCAGCCTAAATCGGCTTTCAACTGGCTTCCTGTTAGAAAAGATCCTTTTGCAGTATTGATCCTAAGGGTCAATTTGGTTTTTATCATGGAAAATGGGTGAAAAACAACCAGGGACCATAAGCTGCTGTTAAAATGAATGGAATTACTCACCAATCTAAGATTAAGCACATGCAAGATCAGTGTTCTAGACTGTAAGCTATTTGGGACAGACATTGTTTTCTATTCTATGTGTCTGCAGCACCTGGAACAATCAGGCCTCAGCCTGGACTGAGGCCTCTGCGCACTACTTTAATACAAACAATAAAAGTGAACCTTAATTTACAGGTTCACAACAGTATCGTTGTCTTTGTTAAAGGCTTATTTTCACTCCCAGAGCTTTTATTTGATAATACTAATAATAGGATGTGTATAAGTAGTAAGATTGTAGTAAAAAATAAGGCAGACTGATGAGTGCAGAGTTACTAATTGCTGACTTACAGAGCCAAATACGTATCTATCATAGGGGAAAAGCAATGAAGAATCAATAAAATCAGTTTCCATAGTCTGCTTTCTTTAGAGCCCTCAGTGGTCTTATTCATCACGGTTAAGAAGCCCAGGCATCCACCTCCTTCTTGTCCAGTTCGTCAGCTATGAGGCAGCTTGCTGCAATATTTTACAGCTTTGATTCTTCCATGACATTTGAGGAAGATTAAGGTAAAAGGTCAAGTTGGAAGCTAGTTGCAATTTCAATATTTCTGTAAAATTAACCATGCTTCTCATTACCAGAGATAAAATCCGTGTTGTCTATGTGACCCTGGTGCCTGGATGGACCACACTGAAAATGCCACACTCAGGGCAGACTGCAAAACATAGGGCAGACAATCCCCAAAACTGGTGGTTTAGCCTATAATTAGATTTACCAAGCCAGTAACAAAAAAGCATTTTTAATATCACACTGGTTAACAATAAGCCAAACACAATCTCCTTTAGGCATTCCAGCCCTTGGCTTCCATCTAGACAACCAAGTCTAATATAGTGAGAGGTTATTAAAACCCTATTCACCATAAATCAAGTTCTTCCAATCCCAGAAGATCAGACACATTACTCCTCATGCCCATGAATATTTCCATTCACACCCAAATACATGCTTACAGCCAATCTTAATAACTAAATCTTTAAGATTGATTAATAAAAGGAGAAAGAAAGAATGAAAACAGCTATAAACAGTTAAAAGACCAGTATACATACAAATGACATTCATTGTTCATAGATCAAGATCATAGCAGTGATGGCTTGTAAAAGTCTCTCTGGAATCAATTCAATGGGTGATAGTCCAATAGGCAGTACAACTGAAAAGTCTGTTAAGAGTTTTTCCATGAGAGTTCCAGTATAATACAGGTAACTACCTGGAGACCTCAGTCCTATGGGCCTGTTAAAATTTAAGCAGACCTGAGCTGAAAGGATCAGGCCTGAGACTTCCTTTATAGTTGAAGCAGGCTGGGTGCTGACAGGCAACTCCATCACATGGGCTTTGATGAAAGCGAGCCAATAGTTTGTGATCTCTATTTAGTGGGTCCTTTTTCAGACAATATCTTTAGCAATAGCCATTCAAACTAACAAGATAGTTCACAGGTGGTTTACTATGTGAAATTATAAATTCCAAAGAGAAATGAGGACAATAATATTACTGTACCACAATCCCATCTAAATGATAATATCCCCTTTTGATCTCCTAGTCAATAGAATACAATAATGAAGCAGTATAAGACTAGAACAGCATTTAGCATCTACAAGCTAACTAGATCACATTGTTAGGTCTTTAATAAGATGCAGGTAAATATAGACACATTTAGCATTTACTCTTTGATTTTCTAATAGTATAGGCAAACAGGTTAAAGATTCTAGTTTACTTACCATCACTTTGATAACTATCTACAAGGAATGGCCCTGTTTACCATCACAATAACCTTTTGATATGTCCTTAAGCATTGCTTACAGGTCACCTAACTTGCTGATTTTTTAACCTTCGCTGGTCCAGCATTACAGTCTATATTATCCTAACCACGAAAAGTCCATCCATCTGCTTTTTCACTGCAACCCAGCCAACCACTGACATTCACATTATTGTGAATAGCCAATAATGATAGTAAGTAATTTGCTATATCTTTAACCTCAAATGATTTCAAAATGCTTCATAAACTGTGGGGCCAATTTTGCATTCTTTACTTAAGTTAAACTCCTACAGTAATGTCAGGTGCATAGAGTCCTACAGAAAGATCACTTCACTCAGTTCTGTAGCGCAACCTCCATTGGGGTGAAGCTGTTTAAGAGTGTACAGCAACACTAAACAAACATTTGATATCTAATTGAAATTGGACACAGGCCAAGCTGCAGAGTTCAGATCTGCTGGTTTGTTTTGGCCATTTTAGAGATAAAGGATTGAAAAAAAGTCTGGTTTTGAATCCAAAATTTTGGGGTATTCAGATCTGGAGTTGGTATGTCTGACTGAAACTGCAGATGGATTTTAGGGAGCCAGAATGTCTGATTTCTTCCAATAGTACATCTCCCCTCGGTAGCATGCTGGCATTGGTTCATTACTGACTCATCATAAGTGCTAGTTATACAGCTAAATATACACAACCTTATGTATATAGATTGGCTTATTAAATTCACTCACCATTTTAATCGAAATACAGTGATTAATAATCACAATTGTTCTACCTATACTCCAACTTTTTCTTGTTTACCAGAATCTCTGCCTTTTACTTTAGGTGCAGGAAGATATTTTCCCTGGGCTTGTCATCACAGAAACAACACCTTGAACAAAGTTCTGTGGTTTGCACACACGTTCCCTTCCCTGCTGCAGTTCAGACAGGAGTGAGCAGCTCTGGCTGTTTCACTATGGATAAGTAATGAAAGAGTGATAGGACCAGAGGCACAGGATCCAGAGTCTCCCGTCTCCCAGGTGCTGCCCTAATCACTGGACTACACAGTCATTCTCTCTCTAGCCCAATGGTGATGTCATGAGTTACCCAGAGTGGAACAGCTTCAGCAGGAACATTGAGGAGCCCCAGACTGTCCCACAGCTCTGTGGGTAAAGCACCATTCTGAGAGATGGGAGACCCCTGTTCAATCCCTTTTCCCACAAGAAATGCCTTAGGTGTCTAAGCCACTTGACTCTGGGCATTGGGTTCCCATTCATCAATTGCTAGGCAGAGCTAGGTGCCGTCGTGTAGTCCAGGCTTAGGTGCCTATTTCCGAAAGAGGGGCAGGACTTAGCACAAACCCCTCTCCTCAGCATCTCCCTTTGGCTAGCTTAGGCAGCTCCCCGCCCAGCATCCTGGCTTTTGTGGATCACATTCTTAGGCACCTATCTCTCCCCTTTCATTGGTGCCTAGGGCACCTAACTCAGCTTTGTGGATTGCAGTGTTGTTCCTGTGATTTTGTAGGTGCCTAGAAGTTAGGCGCCATGGCAGTCAGCATCCCAATGCCTATGTCCATTTGTGGAGCCCAACCCTATGCTCCTAAATCTCTTAGGCACTTCTGAAAATTTTCCTCCAGATTTCATGGTGGTGTCCCTTTTAACATTTCTTTTCTATGATTCTTTACCTTTACATTAGCAGAAGTCCCCCCTCCCATACACCCTGCAACAAATCAGTTTTAAGGATTTAATTCTGAACCTGATAATTAAGGGTGCATAGGATTTGTTCCAAATAAAATTCTTCCTTGTCTTTGACAAGATATCACTGCCAGAAAATAACAGATTATAGATATATGCTTGTTTCTTAGCAACCATTGCGGGCTCCCTATTCTAACAAAATCTATACTGTTGCTTGAAGCGCTTACGGTACTTAAAGGTCAATTAAGCTCATTTAAAAACTGATTATATGAATAATTTTTGTGACATTCTAGTTCTGTATGCTTTTAATGTTAAAATGTAGTGCTTTTTAAAAGTAATAATGTATTAGGAAGTTGAAAAAATACTGAAACAAAACACAGAGTATACATAAATAGTCTAGAAAGTGCAACTATCACTTCCATCTCATCTGGGGTGGGTGCCTAAGCACCTTTGTTGATCCCCCTCTAAATCCCTTTTTCAAAAATGACTTAGACACATAGCAGCCTAACTCTCATTAAAAGTAAAAGTGACCTAGGCACCTAAGTCTCTTATGGTTGGATCTCCAAAGGAAATTGGATAGGGCAACATTTGGGCCTGAATTAGATGTCTAGTCTCCTATAAAATGTTCAGAATGGGATTCACAAAAGCCAGTACGTTGAGTAGAGAGCTGCCTAAGCTAGCCAGGACGAAATGCTGAGGAGAGGGTGTGGCCTAAAGCACTACATAAAATATATGTATTATTATTAATTATTATTATTCCCTCTTCTGCAGTGGGGTTAAATACTGGTGATTTTTATACAGCAGAAATTCTGAAGAATTACCATTCTTTACTCAGGCAATGGCCAGATAGAACATTAAGTGCCTTCTATCTTCACCTCAGGCTGTTTACTCCATTTTGATCACTAAAGACTTCCAAACAGGTCTCTACTGTTTAATTAAGACTCTTTCATTATCTTACTACCATGCACTTACAGTAGGAATGGTATTAAATGGAGGAATTATAATTGCCATTATCCATAACCTTTCTAGAACACTGTAATTAACTAATCTTCTAGGCGTGTGAGAAAATCTTAAAAAGAAACATGTTGTTAATACAAGGAGAAAATGGATCTGCAAGATGACATTCCTTGTTATACCTAGAGACAGTTTCTCCTTTGAAAAGAATGCCTCAATTATGTAAGATGCCATTCTTCATTTCCCTCATTCTCTTCCAAAACTTTGTGAAGAATGTTACCTTGACCAGACAAAGTCAAGGTGAGCCAATTAAGAGCATTTATTGATTGGGTAGCTAATCATATTGCATAATTAAAGTTACACATTTATTTTATACCAGTAAAAGAAACTGCTTCAAAGATATCTGCCACTGCAACCAAGAAAGATCCTGAGCCTTATTTCTGCTCCAAACGCACAAGCCCTATGTTTTCCATGTAAGCCCTTATCATGGTTTTTTAGGACTTTATGTCTTTTTGCCTGTAGTGGGTAAATTTCACCTATGAACCAGAGGCCTAAATCTTTACTGAACAATGTAGAGTAGGTTTATGAGCTAATACTTTCATTACAGGATTCTAAAATGTTTCAAAGGCCCTCAAACACTTCATGATGGGCTCAGTACAAAACAATGAATCCACAGGTTCATAGATTCCAAGGCCAGAAGGGACCATTGAGATCATCTAGTCTGACCTCCTGTATAACACAAGCCATAGAACTTTCCCAAAATCATTTCTAGAGCAGATCTTTTAGAAAAACATTCAATCTTTATTTTAAAATTTCCACTGATGAAGAATCCACCACAACTGGTGGTAAATTGTTCCAGTGGTTAATTACCCTCACAGTTAAAAATATATGATTTATTTCAGTCTGAATTGGTCTTGCTTCAACTTCAACCCATTGGATCGTGATATACATTTCTTTGCTAGATTGAAGAACCCATTATTATATATTTAGTCCCCAAGTAGGTACTTATAGACTTTAATCAAGTCACCCCTCAATCTTCATTTTGTTAAGCTAAATAAGTAGAGCTCTTTGAGTCTATCACTATAAGGCATGTTTTCTAGTCCTTTAATCATTCTCATGCTCTTCTCTGAACTCTCTTCAATTTATCAGCATCCTCCTTGAACTGTGGGCACCAGAACAGGACATGGTATTTCAGCAGTGGTTACATCAGTGCCAAACATAGAGGTGAAATAACCTCTCTACTCCTACTCAAGACTGCCCTGTTTATACATCCCAAGATCGCATTAGCATTTTGGCCACAGCATCACATTAGGAGCTTATGTTCAGCTAATTATCCACCATGTCCCCCAAATTCTTTTCAGAGTCACTGCTTCCCACGATAGAGGCCCCTGTCCTATACGTATGGCCTACATTATTTTTTCCTAGATTAATATATTTGCATATAGCCATATTAAAGTGCATATAGTTTGCTTGTATTGTATGTTAACCAAGCATTCCAGATTGCTCTCAGTCAGTAACCTGTCCTCTTCATTTTTATCACATGTTAAGGGAAAAAATCAAACCTGTATAAGTACAGTACCATATCAACATCATGCTGTCTGGAGTGACTCAGTGTGAGTGCCAACCTCAGAGCAGACTGTCCAGGAACAAGACACAGACCCCAAACTGGTTGTGTGTTATATAATTAGATTTCACCAACCGTGTTACAAGTGTGAACTCCTAACACACTATAACAGTCTTAAAAATGGATTCACAAACAGTCCCCATGGGTACTCTGATCTATTTTGCCAACTAGGCAAGCTTGTCTTTGTGATAGATGGCCCCTTACACCAAAAATCACAACAATATTCAGGTTACTCCAGTCCCAAAGGACCAGTCACTTACCCCAGGTCTTGTGCAACCCCAGATATCTCACCAAAGACCACACTTTTAGCCAATCCTGTAATTAACTAAAGATTTATTAATTAAGACAAGAAATGAAGGTTCATTATAATGTTAAAGCTAGTAACATACACAATCAAATGAGTTACATTCTTAGGTTACAAAAGATAATAGAAACTTCTGCAATAAACAAATTCCATCTATCCTTTCAGGCTAACCCAGGCAAAACATCTGTGAGTCTTTTGCTTATACTTAGTGATTCTTGCCCCTTTAGAGTCCAAGAGGTAAAAAGAACCAAGTTTCTCTTTCTCAGGGATTTCTATCCTCTTCTCCCTAAAGTCCAAGTTGATAGGATGAGTTCATGCCCAGATCTCCTCTTCCTGGGGTGGGGGTGGGGCGGGTGGAATGCAATTAACAAAGCCTTTGTCTTTTGATGTCTCACCATGGTTCATGTCTCAAAGGCCATCTCATTGAGCAGGACCTAACATCTTCTGTAGGAAGCCAGCATTTGAATTAGGGAAGGCTTCATTTCTATATGATGAGTTACAGTTACAGAGGTTTACAATGCAAACATTTGCCACGGAGTACAAATAAATGAGACTAATAAACAAGCTATGCATAAGGGCTAAACACCAAACACATTCTTACAACTCTAACATCTATCTGAACAATACTGGCAAACAGGCAAACCAAACTAGTTCCAGCTATGCATTTGTCAGTGTTCAGTGAGGCCGGGGGCCTTGGCATGAGTTGGCACCTGGTCTGCCAACATCACAATCACTCACAGATTAAGTCATTCTAGTGAGAAGCTGAAAATCGGACAAAGCATGAAATAGAACACTATTCTTCCATTCACATCATAAAGAATGAAAGAGGGAAATAATAAAAATGTGACAATTCTTAACATTGTAATTTTATCGTTTCTTGCTGTACAATAGATCATTATTTTCACAGTAAGAGTTTCATTTCTTTTCTGACTGGTGAAAGTTATAGATCTTAGTTCTCTGCCAAAAATACATGCAGTATAACTGGGACAAGAGAGGGTTCGGCTTATTATCAGTGTTGCCGTTTTGTTACATGAAGAGCTATCATTAAGCATACAGTAGCTGCAGGGGGGGGGAATCTAAAAAATCATACAGAAGAAAAGAGAGATGAATGAGTAAAACACTGATAACCAGAAATTCATTTGTAGCCAATAGAGCAGAAAATATCAGGCTGGAAAATTGATGGAAACAGATAGGGTTTTCCATTATTATATCTGAATTAAGAAGGATATTCTGTTAAGAAAATATCAATGGCACATCAAGCAACTGAAAAGAGGACACAAAAATGATAATTATCATCTTCATTTTCTGCTGAAAAGCTTAGTCTTGCTGGGGACTCTTAAATAAATTTTAGTGCTTTACATCTGAACTGAGAGGAAGGATGATCTTATGGCCAAGGCACTGGCTGGGAATTCAAGAAGATCTGAGTTCAGTTCCAGGCTCTGTAACAGGCTTCTGCTGTGACCCCAAAGAAGTTATTTAAGCTGTGATCCTGCTCCCACTGACATCAATGGCAAAACACTTGAAATTTGGCTTGAACAGGAAAACCCTTAATTCCTCATTCTCCTGTTTGTCAAATGGGGATCATCATTAGAGCTGGTTGAAAAGAGGGACAATTTTCTTTTGCAAAAATTTGCCTTTATTTCAATCAAATGATTCCACAGTATTTCAACCAGTATAGAGAGTTGTCTCTTACTATGCTCATGTACAATGTCTAGCACAATGGGGCCTTAGTCTCAGTTGGTGCCTCTTGGTGCTGTGGTGATACAAACAATACTAAAGTTGGATCTTTTAAAAGATATAGCAATGTTGTACAGGCATTTTGTATTTTTTAAACCTACACACGAGATCTTGCATTTTTCATTAAAAACCAAAATCCTAAAACTCTCTTTCCTGAAGTGGCAAAATGAACATGGGATATATTAAAGACGTTTCATAAGAGATAAGGAGAGAGCTTCTAGAAAGCTGATTCTAGATTACATTTACTCTGGGCCACTTCTGTTGGAAACAGACGGAGGACGTGTCATTCAGAACCAGATTAGCTTTAGGCTTTGTTTGAGGCTACTGTTTACATATCTAAGACAAACAGGAGTTAGGATTTGGAATTGACCGTACTGAAAATTTGCAGATTTCAATAAACGGGGTATTCACAGTCTGTAACGGTAAGCAAGTCAGGATAGTGTTGCAGGATTAGTCCTAACTGTACTAACAGTAGTACAAGCAATACCAGTTTTTGCCTCTAAGAGTCCCTGTACTTTTTACTCTGAGCTTTCCCACAGGGCATAGATGGGCTAGATGGGAGTTAGGCACCTACCTACATTAAAAATCTGGTGTTGAATGAACAGAACACCTATTGCCACAGCTATCATGCTATGTAGCCCCACCTTTTGCAATCCAGCATTGTTAGATAAACTTACGCACTTTTAGCCATCTTGAATGGTAAAATTCCTATGAGAGCAGCTGTTCCTACAATCTTTTATCTGATATTGAAAATAGACTCCTTTCAGTTTTGAATCTGACCCAGCACCTAAACTAAAGGGTGGATTTGTTTTGGAATTTGAATTCAAACCACACCTTCCACTCTAGTCCAAAACTTTTTCTTTGGAGGGTTTTCAATTCAGAGTTCCAATTTTGGCCCATTACCCATAGAAAACAACATTCATTTCAGGAGAAATGTGAAGTATAAAACAACCACCCTGGGAGGATGTTGGGCCAGATTCCAGTCATAACGACATCAGTGAAAATCTGGAGTAACTGCACTGGTGTAAAGATAAATTTACACCACTGTCACTGAATCAACAACTGCCACTTTATAGGTGATGTAGTTTATTATAGTGCTTAAATTCAGCCATCTGGTTCTGTTGCATATGCTGACATGAAAAGTTTCAATCAGCACTTCTCCAAGAGAAAAGCTGAACCTACCTAAGCTACTAGAGTTCCCCAGACATGGCCACAGCACAGTCAAGAACCTATGGCAAAGTTCCTCACAAGAGGCTGCTTTTAAAACTAAGCAGTCATGGTTCAGAAACCGGCCACGGTCAAAAACAGGGAAGAGAAGTACATAGCCAAAAGGATAGTGATAGCTCTTTAGGGCAGGGACCGTCTGCTCATGATCCTCATATATCCTCTTCGCACAGTGTTTGAAGTCTATAGCTCATTCAGTTTAATTAATACTTTGCCAGTGCAATGTTCCTCAATGTGTTATTGAGCATTCTTCACACTAAAATAATCTACACCACACCGTATTGTCTGCATAACATATAATAAGGATTTAATTCAGTTCTGCTAATCCTCTTGGTTGAGCAGTTGGTTCTACACAAACTTTTTAACAAGTGGTTATTTCAAACTAATCCGAAATAGAGAGGAAAAAGAATTGTCAAGCTTAATTTCCATCACCTTCATTCTTCTGCTTTGTTAAATAGATGCATATAACTGTGCACAATATGTAAACAAATAGTAGCAGAAATGCTGCTTTATGTGCTCCTGTAAATCATGGAAGCACACACTGCTGTATCTTTTCAATAGAGAAGAGATTGAACAGCATTTTATTGCTTGTCATACAATCTATATATGGGACAGACCTAATTAGTCATCCTGTACTTCCCTTACCAATGCAGGATTTGTATCAACTACATAATTTTACTGCTTTTTCCAGTCCAGTTTTAAATAACCCAAATAATCTGGCTATTCTTGCCAGCCACTTGGTTCAGTGACAAAAAAAAAAAAAAGCAGAACGTCGTCCAACCTTAGCTACCATCAGCACAATGACAGTAACAGAGTGATAAGGGATTTGTATACGTCTGTACTTTGCCATACTGACACAATGTCCTTGGATAAAGTCTTTAGAAAATATGTTTTTCTTGTTGAGCAACTGCAACTGAAGACAAAATGCCTTCACTTTAGTGCAAAGGAGCAAATACCATTTCTTAATGCCATAGCCATAGGCATTAGATAAAGCATAGAAAATCAGAGAGAAAATGCTCCGTCAGCTCTCAGTTGAAAGAATGCAGTATTCAGTAAAATTCTGACTCTTGCAGAACATGAAAGGCCAACTAGTAAGGATTCTATTTGTCATCAGCAAGAACAATGCATTGCTGATCCCTGAAAAAGAAAAAAACACTTAGAATCCTGAGAAAGCACAGACACCTTTAAAACAGGGAAGAATTATGTAGTATGTGATATGACTGAGGACTGTATTGCAGAAACTAATTGCATGTGAATATATGTATTAACGAGGCAGTGTCCTATCAAAATTGTAATTTTCTTCAGTAATTATATCACTGTTATTGAAAAGATGCATCTTCCCACTTCTTCCCCTATGATGTTTGGGCTTCTCTTCATGTATGTTAAAGAAGCTGTTGCTTTTAATTTCTTGTCAAGAAACCTTATTTCCTGTGCTAACGTGACAGAGGGCAATTTCCTGCAGTATCTTGAATAACTTATTAAAGTAAATTTAATATCTTTGGGATCCATTGTACTAAAAATGCAATTGTTTACGTGTTATTGTGGGACTGTATGTAACTTTTCTAGGAGAATGACTAATGTAAACCTTGGGGAAATGTTAAGAACTTCAAAGAACTGTTTGGGACAATACGTGTGAAGTGGGTTTTCTAGGACGTATTTCAGAGGCCTTTTGCAGCTATGTCCTGGGGAGAAAAACCAATTGTCTACTGAGTACCTGCAGATCAAAGACCCCTGAGCTGTATAAAATATGGACTAGAGCAGACTTTTCATGAGTGTGTTCATTCTGAGTTGAGGCTGTTAGGAACTTGTGATCCCTTTGTGGGGTTTGAAGGACTAATCACCAGCCAAAGCCCATGTTGGAGTGGGAGTGATATCTGGTAAGCTTATTAGCATGAGTGTAGGTTCTTTTATTGTTTTTAATGCAGTAGAACCTCAGAGTTACGAACATCTCGGGAATTGAGGTTGTTCGTAACTCTGAAATGTTCGTAACTCTGAACAAAACGTTACGGTGGTTCTTTCAAAAGTTTACAACTGAGCATTAACTTAATACAGCTTTGAAATACTGGTATGCAGAAGAAAAATGCTGCTTTCCCTTTATTTTTTTGTAGTTTATGTTTAACACGATACTGTACTGAATTTGCTTTTTTTTCTCTTTCCCTGCGACTGCCTGATTTTGTACTTCTGGTTCCAAATGAGGTGTGTGGTTGACTCATCAGTTCGTAACTCTGGTGTTTGTAACTCTGAAGTTCTACTGTATGTTTTCTTTGCAATGATTTCACCTCAAGAATAAATAAGCTTGCATGGAAAGGGCTGTGTGATCGCTTGACTGTGGGCAGTTACACTGATATTAGTCTCTAAAAAGAAAGCTAGCTGGGGTGCTTGGGCAGTCTGTTTTATGCAGGGAATAACCCAGTGAAGCAACGACCTGTTCAGCCTGGAAATACCCCAGTCATAAGGAAGAGAGACGCCTGGATCATATTCTGGGGTGCAATCCAGACCAGTGAGGAGATTGTATCATCACCTGCCCTGCAACCTTCACCCAGGTCTCCATGCTTTGGACTAACAGTGGACTTTTCTCTCCTGCCCCCATTGAACCTAGGTTAGCCAGTCTGTATCTTCTTCCTTGATAGTAGACCCCATTTCTCCTCAGCACTCTTTATTCTCAGAACAGCATCCCATAGTTGAGGAAGCTGAAGCCCTCCTGGCGACACAATCCGTGCAGCCATAAATTCACTTCTAGGATGTTTCTGTCTTTGCCTGGGCCCTTACCCTTGACTGGAAGGATAAATGAGAACACCACCTGCACCCTCAACTCCCTCACCTTCACTCCTAGAGCCTTGCAGTCTCTTATGCTCTGTTCAGGGTCATACCTTGCAATATCATGAGCGCCCACATGTATGGGTGCCTCCATTCCCCTCAGAAAGGAATCACTGACCACCACTACCCTATGTTTCCTCTTGGAAGTGGGGACTACGATCGTCCCAGTCTTGAGGGTACATGGCTTCTTCTCCTCCACCTCTGGAGGAAATTTCTCATCCCTCATTGCCAGGGATTTTTATCTCTATGGTCGGTGGGTTGAGAGCAGAATTGGATCACTGCCTGTTACCAGAAGTAACCAGAAGCCAGCTTCCTCCCTGTGAAAGAGCCGTTTCCTCCTCCCCTGGTAGTGGTACTACAGTTTTCTCCAGCTGGATTGTCTCCTCAACCTTGGAGGTCTCCATATGCATATGTTCAATTAATTTCTCATACGCATGGATGCTCCTCAGCCTAGACATCTTCTCTTGTAGCTCTCCTACCTGCTTCCTGGGAGTT
The DNA here is from genome assembly GCF_026122565.2 of Emydura macquarii macquarii. Classification (NCBI taxonomy): domain Eukaryota; kingdom Metazoa; phylum Chordata; order Testudines; family Chelidae; genus Emydura; species Emydura macquarii. Next base: position 11,743,607 of record NW_027130455.1, read on the forward strand.
TCTACCAGTAGGCACCTCTCAAACTGGAGGGTCTCCCCAGTCTGGCTTTCTATGCAACTCACAGTCTTCCCAAATCCACACCAGGCCCTGGGCAGAGTCATCCATGGTCAAGTTCTCTGTGTGGACAGAGGGGAAGATAGAGGAGCCAGGAGGAGGGTTGGGTCGAGTGATGCAGCCTTTCTGAATCTCCTACAAACTCTCTCTCAAATGCCCCTGTTTGCTGCCCCAGACAGTCAATCCCCAAACACACAATCTGCAACAGACCACTTGTAAATTTTAAGCAAGCCAAAAGAAAAACCAGTAGATAAACAAGCTTGCTCACTCACCCCAATCTTATTCCATCTTATTTAATATTTTTATTAATGACTTTGGCACAAAAAGTAGGAGTGTGCTAATGAAATTTGCTGATGATATAAAGTCGTCAGTACAGAGGAGGATCAGAACATTATATAGGAAGATTGGAGTGACAGAAATGGGATGAAATTCAATAGTACAAGGTTCAAGGTTATGCTTAGGATCTAATAATCACAATTTCTGCAACAAGATGGCAGGTCATCAGTTGTAAGCAACAAAGGAGGAGAGAGACCTCTGTGTGTGGGCTGATCACAGGATGACTATGAGTCACCAATGTGATGTGGCTCTGAAAAAGGCAAATATGATCCTAAAATGTATTAGGCGGGGCATTTCCAGTAGCCATAAAGAAGTGTTAATGCCATTGTACAAGTCACTGGTAAGAACTCATTTTGAATACTGTGTACAGTTCTGGTCACCCATGTTCAAGGGAGAAGAATTTAAACTAGACCAGGTCCAGAGAAGAGCTACTAGCATGATCAGGGGACTGGAGAGCCTATCTTATGAGAGGAGATTGGAAGAGCTTGACTTGTTTAGTCAAGCAAAAACAAGGCTGAGAGTAGATACAATTGCTCTCTATAAGTGCATTGGGGGGGTAAATCACCAGGGAAGATGAAAAGCTATTTAAGTTAAAGGACAATGTCAGTACAAGAACAAATGGGTATAAACTAGCCATGAACAAAGTCAGGCTGGAAATTAGAAGAAGGTTTCTAACCATCAGAGGAGTGACATTCTGGAACAACCTCCCAATAGCAGTTTTTTATGTTCCCAAAGTTCATGTTTCAGAATTTCAGACAGCCACCAGCAGGGGTCAGGGAGGGATTTTCCCCCCAATGTATTCTGGGAGGGTTTTTTTATCTCCTTCCTCTGAAGCATGAGGGATGGCCATGGCTGGAGATGGGACATTGGATGGGGAGGGCCAGGGCTATGAGGTAGCACCAACCATTTTCTTTCTCAGGTGCTTGGCTGGCTGGTTCTTGCTCACATGTTCAGGGTCCAGCTGATCACCATTTGTGGGAGTTGGGAAATAATTTTTCCCCACAGCAGATTGGCAGTGACCTTGCGAGAGGAGTGTGCCAGGTGATGTTGGTGGTCTGTGATATGCAGAAGTTCAGACTAGATGATGTGGTGGTCCTTTATGGCCTTAAACTCTATTATCCCAGATGCTTAGAAATTGATTGTTTAATAATTTGTTCCAGTATCTTTCCACGTTTTGAACTTAGGTTGACTGGTCTATAATTCCCTGGATCTTCTTTGTTCCCCCTTTTAAAAATAGGTACTAGATTTGCCCTTCTCCAATCCTCTGGGACCTGACCTGTCCACCGTGAGGTCACAAAGATAGTTGCTAATGGCTCTGAGAGTGCTTCGGCTAGTTCCTAAGTCCCCTAGGACGAATTTCATCAGACCCTGCTGACTTGAATAACTCATCTAAATATTCTTTAAGCAGTATTTCTTTATTTTGACTTGTGTTCCTTCCCCCTCGTTGCTCCTAATGTATTGTCATGTAATGCCTTGTCCTTTGGTGCAATTGAGAGGAAGCAACACAAAGTTGAAAACAACAAGAATAGATAAAGGAGAGAATGTTAGACATCCTATATTTTTAAAGTGTTTATCAACAACTACTTGCTTTAATTTAGACAGGCTTTTGCCAATGCTACCATAATTGTTCTCAGATGAAAATCAAAATTAAAATATTTTCTGACAGGCAGATTTTGTTCCTATTAGATTTTTCTTCTTCTCCTGCGTGTCACCATATTATCAGACACTTATTACAAGGATCTTAAGACAGCTCCAACGATCATGCCATCTCAACTTCAGTAGAGATGCCGAGACCAGGTCAGTGGCAGATTTGTGCTGAATGTGCAGTTATTTTCTTTCTCCCAGTTCTTTGTGAAGTGAGCAGAGTGGGTGAATCATAGAGACAAAGACAGAAACAAAGTTTTCCAAGAAATAAGGATTGGATCACTTAGCCATTGAGAAGAAGTACTGGATCAGTGAACCAATCCCCATGCAAGCACAAGATATGCTCCCCCTCCCAATAGCAGCTATATCACATATTAAAACATTATACATGATCTTAGCCAAATATTTATCTCCCCTAAACGTGGGAAGAGTTATATTGTTAAGACACAGGACGAGGGGGCAATCTGTGTGGTGCTCCTGGACTTTCTGTTTCATTTCCCTTCTTCCTCCAATCTATAAAACTGGGATAAGATTTACCTCATTAGGAGCAGCAGTGAAAGTAGGGGTTTCATGCATAGGAAACAACATAAGTGTCAGTCTCACCACCAGGAAAACTGGACAATTTACAACAAAGGGCCACATATGAAAATCAACACACTGAATATGGTGGGCCATTTGACATGTGTCACTGATAGTTTGTGTAATTGTGCAATGGCAAGAGACTGGAATTCTGCCCATGGCTCTGATCTAAAATGTTTAGATCACGCTCATCAGTTTAGCACAAGAACATCTCACCCAAATTCTCAAAGCAATAACCTCCCCCAGCGGAAGAATGGGACAGAGCCACGAGCCACCAGGAACGTTTGGCAATGTTGTGAGACAGCTGCTTTATTGAGCAGCTCTGTGCTTTGTGGTTCTGTGGTTTTTGTGAACAGAGTCACAGAGCTAGGGCAAGGCGCATTCAGAGTGGATTCGCATACGACTCATCAGTGCCTGCTCACCATACTGCTACTAATGTCATGCTACTCACTGCATCACTGACAGAGCATTGGGTTGTGGATTTTTTGTTCATTTTGTTTTTAAATTAAAAGCATGAAAAACATTATTTTACAACCAATTAACATAAACAAATGGATTTGCTTTAGTAAACTACACATTAGGATCTCACATAGGGATTGATTCTTAGAAGAATTAGCAACTGCAAGGGGTAGGAAATGGCCCATTTAGGGAACTATTTATTCTCCCTTTAACTTTTCTCCAATCCAAAGTGTTCTGCTGGCTAGTCTTCTACTTTCATAACTAATTCTATAGGCAAAAACAACTTCCCAGGAGCTCCATGGTAACAACCTCCCTTTCCAGTGCTAGATAATTGGCAGATATAGTTCTGCTGAAATCAGCGAAGCAATGCCAAACCAGCTAAGGATTTGGCCCCATTAGTTTAACAGTTCCAAGGCAGCTTTCAGTCAGCAGGAACAAAATAACTTTTGTGATTATTTCAAATGCTCCTAAATCCACATTAGATAGAGGTCAATAAACAACTAGCTGCCTCCAAAGGAAAAAAACAAAAACAAGCCTTACTTTCTGATTGAAGTTTGTAGTGAGGTCTGTTTGGGAGTCTCCTAGGCAAGGTTGAGAGCTTCTTAATGAGGCTGTAGCCTGCCATCTTTTGATCCCTAATCCCTTTAGGATCCCTTCATGAGGGGGCGAGGCTGAGAGGTTTAAAAAGCCAACGCTTAAGCAGCCAGAGGAGCTAGCAAACAGGGGAGTTTTGTGAGGGAGTTTAGAGAGAGTGTGTGTGAGCTAGATACACCTAACAAACATTCTCTAAACGTAGGCCAGTAAAGCCTCCCCCCCCCCCTTCCTCCCCCGCTCCCAAAAAAACCAAGCAAACAAACAAACAAAAATGTACAAGAGTACAAATACTGCAGGCAGAAGCCAAACAGCAGAGAGGAGGCTATCCAGTTAATTGCACAGAATGCAGCAGGTATGATTACCTACTTTGTGGGGAGGTGGCATACATTTGCATTCGGTCCAAGGAGCTGCTGGCCCTCAGAGACTAAATACGGGCTCTTGAGACCGGAGTGGCTGAACTGGAGGAGCTAAGGGAGAGAAAGAGAGGTACATAGATGAGACTTTCTGAGACACGGTAGAATGGCCTCACCCCCAGCCTGACAGGCTCTCTGCTGTTGAGGAGGATGAAAGTCTCGAGGAAGGAGAACATCAAGCTGCAGTGGAGGGAAATGATCTCATAAGTGGGACCGCTTTCCAGATGATGTCACGGTGCTCTTTTGTACTGAGGAGACCTATATGAGGAGGGGACCCCAGCTATTAAGAAGAGGCAGGTAATAGTAATAGGGGATTCAATTAGTAGAGTGTGTGATGACCAGGAGAACCACATGGTGAATTGCCTGCTGTGTGCAAAAGTTGTGGATCTCTTGAGACATCTAGACAAACTTATGTGCAGTACTAGGGAAGAGCCAATGCCAATGACATAGGGAAAGGTAGGTCAGAGGTCCTGGAGGCCAAATTTAAGCTGCTAGATCCAGGACTTCCATGGTAGTATTCTCTGAAATGCTTCCAGTTCCAGGTGCAGGGTCAGACAGACAGGCAGAACTGCAGGGTCTCAAAGCATAGATGAGATGATAGTGTTCGGAGGAAGGATATATTTTTATTAGACACTGGGGAACCTTTTAGGAAAGGAGGAGCTATTACAGGAAGGAGGGGCTCCACCTAAACCAAAATGAAACCAGATTGCTGGCATGTAAAATTTAAAAGGTTGTAGAAGAGTTTTTAAACTAAGTGCTGGAGGAAAGCTGATAAGCATGGTAGAGCACATGGTTTGGACAGACACATCCCTTAGGGAAGGCTTTATTAAATGAGATTCTCCATCTCCTCATAAAGTGCATAGAAATTGATAAAGTACAGGTAAGAACTGAAGAGTCAAACAAAAGAGTCCCATTCAATTACATCACAAGAAGGCAGAAAACTAAATACTGACAAATTATGTAAGCGCTTGTAACATATGCAAGAACCCTAGATATAGGATGGGTGAACTTGAGTGCCTAGTATTAAATGAGGATATTAATATATAGGTATTACAGATACTTGGTGGAACGATGATAATCAATGGGACAGGGTAATGCTGGTGTATAAAATATATAGGAATGACAGAGTAGCTTGTGCCATAGGGGAGTGGCACTACATGGAAAAGAAAGCATAGAGTCAAATACAGTAAAAATCTTAAATGAATCAAACAGTACCATAGAATTTCTATGGGTAGAAATGTCATGGCTGAATAATAAGAATATAGCAGTAGGTATATATATATCATATATGCTACCAACCACCTGACCAAGAAGGTGACTGTGATTGTGAAATGCTCAGGGAGATGAGAGAGGCTACACAAGCAGAAAACCCAATAATAGTGGGGCATTTCAATTATTCCCTTATTGACCAAGAACATGTCATCTCAGGATGGAATGCAGAAATCAATTTTTCTAGACACCATTAATGACTGCTCCTTGGAGCAACTAATCCAGGAACCCACAAGGGGAGAGGCAATGCTTGATTTAGTCCACAGTGGCGTTCAGGGTCTGGTCCAAGATGTGAATGTATCTGAACCACTCGATAATAGCGACCATAATGTAATAACATTTAATATTTTTGAAGGGGGAAAATACCAAAGAAACCCACCACGGTAGCATTTAACTTCAAATGGGGAAACTATTCAAAAATCAGGAGGTTAGTTAAATAAATATTAAAAAGGTACAGTCACATGAGTTAAATGCTGGGAGGCTGCAAGGAAACATTTTAAAAACACCATAGTATAGGTTTAAACTATATGTATACCCCCAAAAAATAAAAAAGTAGAAGGATCTACCAAAATATTACCATGGCTGAACAAAAGATTTAAAGAGGCAGTTAGAGGCAAAAGGGCATCCTTTAAAAATTGAAAGTCAAATCCTGCTGAGGAAAATAGAAAGGAACATAAACTCTGGCAAGTCTAGTGTAAAAGTATAATTAAGAAGGCCAAAAAAGAATTTGAAAAGCAACTAGCTAAAAAAACATAAAAACTAACAGCAATTTTTTAAAGTACATTAGAAGCAGAAAGTCCGCCAAACAATCATGGGGCCATTGGACAATTGAGGTATGAAAGCAGCACTCAAGGAAGACAAAACCATTGTGGAGAAGCTATATGAATTCTTTCCATCAGTCTTCACTGCAAAGGATGTGAAGGAGATTCTCACATCTGAGCCATTCTTTTTAGATGACAGATCTGAGGAACTGTCCCAGATTCAGGTGTCATTAGAGGAGGTTTTGGAACAAACTGATAAATTAAACAGTAATAAGTCACGAGGACCAGATGATATTCACCCAAAAGGCCTGTTTGTGGAAAAAGAAAGGCCTGCTTGTGGACCAGTAAATGGTAAAAAATAGGAAACGGAGGATTGGAATAAATGGTCAGTTTTCACAATAAAGAGAGGTAAACAGGAGGGTCCTTCAAGGATCTGTCAGGGGATCTGTGCTGTTCAACATATTCATAAATGATCTGGGGAAAAATGGCAAAGTTTGGAGACAATACAAAATTACTCAGGAAAGTTAAATCCAAAGCAGACCGCAAAGATTTACACAGAGCATCTCACAAAACTGGGTGAGTGGACAACAAAATGGCAGATCAAATTCAATGTAGATACATGCAAAAGTAATGCACATTGGAAAACATAATCCCAATTATACATACAAAATGATGGTGCCTAAATTAGCTGTTACTACTCATGAAAGAGATCTTGGAATTATTGTGGATAGTTTGCTGAAAACATCCACTCGATATGCAGTGATCATAAAAGATAATGTCAAGAACCATTAAGAAAGAGATAGATAATATAACAGAAAATATGATAATGCCATTATATAAAGCGATGGTATGCACTCATTTTGAATGCTGTGTGCAGTTCTGGTTGCCCCATCTCAAAAAAGATATATTAGAACTGGAAAAAGTATAGACAAGGGCAAAAAAAATTATTAGGAGTATATAACAGCATCCATACGAGGAGAGATTAAAATGACTGAGAGTGGGCACCTTGGAAAAGAGATGACTGTGGGGCGATATGACAGAAGTCTATAAAATCGTGAATGGTGTGGAGAAAGTGAATATGGAAATGTTATTTATCCCTTCACATAACACAAGAACCAGGGGTCACTCCGTGAATTTAACAGGAAGCAGATAAGGAAGACACAACACACAGTCAACTTATAGAACTCATTGCCAGCGGTGCTATAAAGGCCAAAAGTATAACTGGGTTCAAAAAATAATTAGATAAGTTAATAGAGGATAGGTCCATCAATGGCTATTAGCCAAGATGGTCATGGATGCAACCCCCTGCTCTGGGTGTCCCTAAAATTCTGGCTACTAGAAGCTGGGACTGGACAACAGGGGATAGATCACTTGATAAATTGCCCTGTTCAGTTCACTGCCTCTGAAGCATCTGTTGGAAGCAGGGTACTGAACTAGATGGACACAGTATGGCCATTCTCATGTTCCTCTCACTTGCACCAATGCATAATCAAAATGTAACTCCATTGAATGTAACTGATTCTATCACTCCAGGAGTTGCATCTGTGTACAAACTTGCTATTCCTAGGATTTTCTGTACAGGATTTCCTTTGTCCCAACTCCAGATAGATACAGCTGGTGAGAACTAACAAGATCCAATGGCCCAGTAGATCCCCATGTATATGCTCCCAGTAATCCTTCTTATACTAGACCCCAAATTTTTGGTGAGAACTAACAAGAGGGGAGGACAACAATGCCTTTCACCCCACCCTTCTTCCCAGCTTTCCTCTTGCTAAGAACTCAAAGGAAGGGCAATTACCAGTGCGAGGGTGACAACAGCTCTAAGCAGACTCAACTGATTGGCTCTGCAGGCAGGAGGAAGCTACATTTGCACATTTTGTCACCAGTGTCTGCTATCCTCCCTGCTGGATAAGCAGGAGGCTGAAGCTGTGGCTTCCACCCAGAGGTGTTTCAGGTCCTTTTAGCCTGGGCTCCTCCTCTGCTGGCTTAAGTGTCTGCAGGCAGAAAAGGCCTACCTGGTCAGGACATGAGGGAGAAGCACTGTCTGGGGTAGCAGCTTTTCCTACCTCCTCAGGGACTGGCACAGGTATATAGATATTGCTGAGGACACAAGCATGAAAGGGGGCAAGGAGAGGAATTTGAAGAAAGGGAAGGAGTCTGAGGAGAGGGTTCTCAGAGACAAGAATCTGGGATTTGTGAAGAAGACATTGACCGAGTTTTTAGGATGTAGGGGAGTTTGGAGATGAGAGAGACAGGAGGTCTGAGCACAGAATGGAAACCTGAGACAGCACCCTGGGAAGAGAAGCTGGGGAAGACAAACATAATGGTGAGTGAGGAGGAAGGCACTTGCATTGGAACTTTTGGTAGTTGCAGCGAAAGGCCAGTCTGGTTGCACTTCAGAAGAATATTTTTCCCACCCTAACTTTTTGGTCAGAATTACTCCTCTGTTAACCAAACTTCTAACCCCTGATCTTAGGGTTGTGCAACAAGAAACCTAGGCAGAGGGCTAGAAAGTGCCATTCTTTCACCCTGTTGTGTATTACTGGCCCAATTTCACTAAAAGGGAAGACAGTTATGGGGATCTGTGATACACAGGCCCATGAGTGTTCACTCCTCTGTGTCAGCAATTCTTGTCGGGCCTGACATGCTCACTAACCTAACGCACTGTTCTCATAATCTGTATCTAAAAGGAATCATGTAAGATATCACTGGAACACTAATAACTCTCTGATCATTAATATTCTTGCATGATTTATGTATGGAGTGCATGCAAACAGTTATAAATATGTGCTAGAATGATGCCCTTAAAATGTGCATGGCAAGCAATGCATAAACCCAGTCTGCCTTAAACAAAGCAATGTGTATTTGTTTGTCTGACCAGCCTGGTTGTCAGGCAGACATAATGAAGGCACATTCACATAAAATTAAACAAAGTCATCAACCGAGGCAGTGGGGGTGATAGCCTCTTGCAGGGATCTGAACCTCAAATGATAAGTCATCGAAGCAACTGATTGCATACAATATTACTCTATTATAAAAGGGTATCAAGTAAGGTCTTTTTTGAAAGCTAATGACACACTGATGATTAATGCCATTGTGACATGTATGGATTACTTTATAAGAAATATGGATACTCGGTGATACTATGCTTTAAAGTATGTGAGCAAACACAGGAAGAAAAAGGTTTTCCCCCATACTGGAGGGAAAATAGTATTTGTGGAATCAAAACAATGGAAGCCCAATTTACATATGAATCAGCAGGGGGATGGAAAGTGCATGGAAAGGGATGAAATGCATGAGGTCATCCTCACTCTGGGGACAATACAGTAAGTTTGGGAAGATATAAGGAGAGAAGAAGCCATCAGGGCTTCCATCACTGGACAGACACAAGGGGCCAGATCTCTTGCAAATTGAATAAGATGGGTCCTCCTACTAAGGGGTCTCAAAGTCTTTGGAAACTGAATACCGCTGAGAAACCTGATTAGGCAAAGATATTTTCTCCATGGAAGACAAGGGAAACTAGCACCTTATACTTCTGTGGAAGGTCCTGACAGAAAAAGTCAGTCATGGCTCAAAAGAAAAAGATCGGTAAGAAATCTACCTTGAACCAAGGCTGTAGCTTGTTATTCTTAGCCACTAGAAAGTGTATTTTTACTTTTTTTTGTTTGTAACTCATTCTACCTTCAAACCCTTTTACTTGGTATCACTTAACCTATGTCCTTTTGTTAATAAACTTGTTTTACTTTTAAACTAAACTGACCTAATGCTGTATTTGAATTGAAGTGATTGTTAATTGTTAGTGATTAGGGGGCTGGAGCACAAGACTTATGAGGAGAGGCTAAAGGAACTAGGCTTGTTTAGTCTGCAGAAGAGAAGAATGAGGGGAGATTTGATAGCAGCTTTTAACTACCTGAAAGGGGGTTCCAGGGAGGATGGAGCTAGGCTGTTCTCAGTGGTGGCAGATGATAAAACAAGGAGCAACAGTCTCAAATTGCAGTGGGGGAAGTCTAGGTTGGACATTAGGAAAAAGTTTTTCACTAGGAGGGTGGTGAAGCACTAAAATGGGTTACCTAGAGAGGTGGTGGAAGCTCCATCTTTAGAGGTTTTTAAGCTGCGGCTTGACAAAACCCACGCTGGGATTATTTAGCTGAGGTTAGTCCTGCTTTGAGCAGGGGGTTGGACTAGATGACCTCCTGAGGTTCCTTCCAACTCTATGATTCTAATTCCAGTTCAAGTGATAAGCTGTACTTTTGTCCCTTTAAAGGAGCAAGGAACCTTGTTATTTCTGTGAGTGTTCCAGCAGAAGGCAAGACACATCAGGGTAGACAGTTCTGGAAAACTTCGAGAATTAGGGTATGTTCGGGTCACCCTTCAAGTAGTAATCAAGGCTGGTGGAGACCAGGGTGGGGCTGTTGTGTTGTAGGCAGGCTGCTGGGATCAGAGCACTGAAACACAGGGAGGCACAGCATACAGACACTCAACGATCTACATGTTTGTCTGTTGGTGTCCAGGCTGTGAGCATAGCAGCAGAGCATTTAAGACATCCAGGGTTACAGGCAGGTGGTGGCACAACCTCTCACTGGTCTGATTGCATCCTAGAATTTGATGGGCTCCCTCTGAGGGAGCCCATATCAGAACAAGAATTCTTAGCTCCCACATGGAAGACTCACGTGAGGTGTTTATCAAACATAATACAGCAAGACAAGTGTTTTGTCCATAAAAAAGGCAAATTAGTTTACGCTCTAGGGAAAAACATCAAGAAATCAATCAGTAGAAGGTAAAATCCATGAGTGAAATACATAATGACTGTGAAGAAGCAACTGTTCGACTGGCAGCCTCTGGAGACCAGAGAGAGAAGAGGATTATGTTAGTGAAGAAAAATATGGATGCAATTGTGATTATGAAGTTTAAAATCTAATTGTTCATTATACATCAGAAGAGAGAAAAAATAAGCTTTTAAGAATCATCGAGACCACAGATTTTCATGAGAAGCAGCAGCTGTTCAAAATACCCAATTGTGAATCTATAGGAAGAACAAAAAGTTCACTGTTACCCCTCATACATTGTTTGTCTGAAGTTCAAGTATGAACAAATGTCAAAATGGAATTTTTTCTGTAAAATTCTATTATTACCCTTAATTTTAAAATATGCGTTAAATGCTACTCCTTTTCAGATACTTGTTTAGGCTTGACATTTACACATAAGACATTATTTATGCAGTTCTTCAGGCAGTTTGTTCTTCAGATGAACTTTAGGGAAATGACTTCAAAAATGAGCCAGGTCTGTGTAAGATTTTTTGGAAAAGAAAGTAGATAGCATAACAAATAATCCAAGTGTATTACTTCAGAGGGGTTTTTGTGGTGCACATTCCATGAATCAAAGGATTGGCTTTAAAACAGCAACAAAACTTTTTGCCCGCCCTTCAAGGTACTGCTCAGTTCTGCCATACATTCCCCTTGGCTTCAGTGGAGGCTGAGGATACTCAGCCTCTCACAGCATCAAGCCCATATTTTAGTATCCATCTTTCATATTATAGAATCATATTAAGTCTTTAAGTTATAATAAAATATTTGTTATAATGAGTTAGGAAGCTTTCTAAGGGATCATTCAAAGGTGGATTTAAAAGTTTGTTTTCAGTTGAAAACTTTATTATGTATTCACCGGAAAGCAAGTTAAATGTATATTAGCAGGTCTGTTATCAGCCAAACAAGCTGTTGGGTTTTAATTTCCCCCCATTGCCTTCTCAAAGGTCTCAGATCATGTTACAACGAAGTCAGCTGTTTGGAGGTATAGATTCATAAATTCCAAGGGCAAATTGGACCACTGTAATCATCTACTCTCACCTTCTGTGTATAATACAGGCTACAGAACTTCTCCAAAGTCATTTCTAGAGCTTATCTTTTAGGAAACCATCCAATCTTGATTTTAAAATTGTCAGTGATGGAGAGCCCACCATGACCCTTGCTAAATTGTTCCAATGGTTAATTACTCTCACCATTAAAGATTTACATCCTAGTTCCATCTGAATTTGTCTAGTTTCAACTTCCAGCCATTGGATCATGTTTTGGAGAGTCCTTTATTAAATAGTTATTCCCCATCTGACATCAATAGACTGTAATCAAGTCACCCTTTAATGTTCTCTTTGTTAAGCTAAATAAACTGAGCTCCTGGAGTCGACCACTAAAGGCTTGTTTTCTAATTCTTTAATCATTCTCATGGTTCTTCTTTGAACCCTGTCCAATTTATTAATTTACTTCTTGAATTCTGGACACCAGAACGTAACACAGTAGTCCAGCAGTGGTCACACCGGTGCCAAATACAGAGATAAAATAACCTCTCTACTCTTCTCAAGTTTACCCTATTTATGAATCCAAATACTGCATCAGCCCTTTTGGCCATAGCGTCACACTGAGAGCTCATGGTCATCTAATTTTCCATTCCCATCCCCAAATCTCAGAGTCACTTCCTCTCAGGATAGAGTCCCCCATCCTGTCAGTAGGGCCTATGTTCTTTGTTCTTAGATATATATATTTGCATTTAGCCATATTAAAATATAGTTTGCTTGTGCCCAATTTACCAAGCAATCAAGGTCTGAACCAATGAATCAGTGACAGGTCATCTTCATTATTTACCTCTACCCCAATTTCTGTGTCATCTGCAAAGTTTACCAGTAATAATTTTGTTTTCTTCCATGTCATTAATAAAAATGTTAAATAGCATAGGGCCGAGAACTGATCCTTGCAGGACTCCACTAGAAACACGCCCATTTGATTATGATTCCCTATTTACAATTACATTTTGGGATATATTAGCCATCTTTTAATCCATTTACTGTGTGCCATGTTCATTTTATATCAAAATGGCATGTGGTTCCAAGTCAAATGCCTTACAGAAGTCTAAGTATATTACATGAACATCTTTATCAGTGAAACTTGTAATCTCATCAAAAAAAGATGTCAAGTTAAATTGATAGGATCTATTTTCCATAAACCCATGTTGACTGTCATTAAGTATATTACGTTCTTTTAACTCTGTATTAATTGAGTCCTATATCAGCTGCTCCATTATCTTGCATAGGATCAGTGTCAGTCTGACGGGAACGTAATTATCTGGATCATCCCACTTACCCTTTTTAAATATTGGTACAACAATAGCTTTCTTCCAGTCTTCTGGAATTTGCCCTGTGTTCCAAAACTTATTGAAAATCAGCATTAACAGGCAAGCAAGTTCCTCAGACAGCTGTTTTAAAATTCTTGGATGAAAGTTACCCATACCAGATGATTTAAAAGTGTCTGTCTTTTAGTTGTTGCTGTTTAACATCCTCCTGAGATACTGGTGGAATGGAGGGAGTGTTATCATATACTAAGATTACATCAACTGTTTGTTTCCCATAGGGCTGGCCCTAGAACAAATGGCACCCAGGTGAATAACATCTTCGGCGTGCCCTCCTCCATTTGTTAAACTTTTGATTACCTTATTTTTTTTATTGAATTTGTAGCCTATTTCATGACTTTGATGTACAATTTGCTTGCATAATTTATCCATCATAAAAGATGATAAATTTACACACTAAGATCTGTAAATCTGTATTTATTCATTCCATGTCATGCTGGGTAGATGGGGGAGAGAGCATTGGTTATATTGTTTGACATCAATATGTCAAAATCATTTCATGTGTGATATGCCATGTCAGGTAATGTTAGGAAGGTTATAGTATGCTAAGTAAGATGATAATACTTATGTTCATGTGTGAGGTGTGAAATGGAAGTTATGGATATATTTGAATTTCAAAGTGTGCTGTCTGAGTGGCATCTCAGACAAGATGGCTGCGGAACAATAGCCTGCTTAATGGCCCATTAAGACATTCCCAGGTGCAAGGGGCCCAGAGGGAGAAGCCAGCATCACCAATGAGTCACCAGAACCTGCTCATGTGACTCTGGACTCCATTTTGGTTCCTGTGAAATTCCACAAGCAGTGTCACCTAGTGAGTCACCAGGATTTGCCATTTGACTCTTGGCTCCATTTTAGCTCCTGTAAGTTTTCACAGGCCGCATGGCCAGAGACAGAAGGTATATAAGGCAATAGCTTGGGAAACCATTTGGTCTATGTTCCTGTCCAGCTGCAGACACACACCTACCTCTGAATCAATTCATCTTGCAACTGAACCGAAGGACTTAGATCCATCCAGAAACTGGATGTGTACCAGAGGGAACTATACAAGCCTGCAACTCCATATTTCTTCCAGAAACCTGATGTATATGGACTTTTAATCATGTGTATGTATGTGATTTAACATTTCTCTCATGGTTTCTTTCTTTCTTTTTACAATAAATCTTTAGTTTTAGTTACAAAAGGATTGGCTGGCAGCGTGGTATTTTAGGTAAGATCCAAACTTACATTGATCTGGTACTGTGGCTGACCCTTTGGGGTCAGAGGGAATCTTTTTAGTAAAGAGCATAGCGTTTAAATAACTGGTCTCTTTACTGGACCTAGTGCTGATTTGGGAGCCAGGAACTGGAATGCAGTAAAGGGGGCTGTGGGCATTTGCGGACTGGCTTCCTGACAACCAGTGTAGGTGAATCAGAAGCAGTTTGTGGCTGGTTGGGAAGCCGGGCTTCAGTGTCACCCACCAGTGCTGGGAGAATCTGCTCTCCTTTTGCAGCCTGCCCTGATCTTGGCATTCTCAGGTGTCTACCCTGGGCCCGGACGGGTCACAGTATATATATGCAAATTTTTAAAAAATCGTTTCCTCTAAGTTTATAAAACCTTTTTTAATTTTTAAGAATAACTGAAATGTACTAACATCAACTTTTCCCTTTTGTCATTAACAACAAAAACAGCACCCCAAGCCCAGAGCCCCCAAGCCCAACACCCTCCTGCCCCTAAATCTGGCCCTGGTTTCCCAATTAAAGAACACAAATATTTATTGAACACTTCTGCCTTTTCAGCATTATTATTAATAATTCTACTATTTCCATCTAGTAATGGAACAATAACATTCTTAGGATTCTCTTTGTTCCTAATATATTTTAAATACTCCCCCTTATTGCCCTAAATTCTGCAGGACATAGATTTCACCTTGTGTCCCTTTGTTCCCTTTATCAATTTTCTACAATTCCTAGCTTCTTATTTATATTAATTACTATCAACTTCTGCTTCCTTTCATAAGATATATTATTTATTATTATCATTATTCACAGCTGCCTTCACTTCCCCTCTAAACTAGGTTAGATTTTTAACCAATATGGATTTCTTTCTTGATTGTGGCTTTTCGGACATCTAGTAAAGTGTTCGTAAACAATTCCCAATCATCATTTTCTTCAAGATCATTTTTTCCAAACTATATGTGACTGAGAAACATGTAATGCCATTTTTTACATAGAGTGCCCATCCCCTTTCTCTTTTGCCTACTCAATAGGGTTATAAAGATTGATTTTTAACATTCCAGTCATGGGAATCATCCCAGCAGGTTTCAGTAAAACCAGCCAAATCAAGTTTATGCTCATAAATGAGGAATTCCAGTTCCTTTTGCTTCTTACCCAGGCTCCTAGACTTGTTGTGTAGACAATCACATAATTTCTTCTCTTCATGTCCTTGGTTCCTTGATTAATTTTGTTCTCAATATCTTGATTTTGTGCTAACTGAGGTGCTCATCTCTTCCTTCTTTTGACCCTCCCTTTTGTTATTGGTTTAACACCCTCCTGACTACTGTAGCCAGCCTATCCCCAAGAAGAATGGCCCTCCGTCTACTGAAGTGGAGGCCATCCAAACTATACAGACCTCTTCTCCCATACAAGGTGGACCAATGTTCCACAAAACCAAAGCCAAAACCTACCCCACTTATAGGGTCAGAGGTTCATCTTCCAGATGTTGGGGCTAATGAAGTCAGTGGGAATATTGCCTGAGCAAAGACTGCAGGACTGGGCCCAAAACAGGTCTTATGGCTGCTTGTTTAAAGGCACCTCAACTAACATGTATTGCTCATATACATTTTTATTTGCTCACAGACTATATTTTTTAAAAGTGACTTGGGATCACCAAATTAGGTTATATAATTGTGTGTTCTTGTTACCCTCCTTTTGTAACCCCTTCAGTCTGCCCAGAAAGCGGTCACCACGCAGGGTTTTCCTCACTGTAATCTAGAAAGAGACTCAGCAGCTTCTGAGATATTGTACACCCACCTCACACACAAACTCAGACCCTGTGCAGCCCACTGAGCACCTTCTGCTCCAGTCCAGCTGCTTGCAAGGGTAGCTGAGTTTGATAGCCAAAAAACCCCCTTATTCTCGAGTGGAGCTTCCCTTCTCCACACGGTGAAAGTGTTCTCTCTGCAGGCAGTGCTTCTTTGTGGGGGGTTACAACTGACCATAGCTGGTCTGCTTCCCATCTCTTCCTGGCCTACATTAACTTTCCACAATCCCTAAGTTGGCAATCGTGATCCAATTCCAAATGGACAAGTATCCACATCATAATCCACACAGATGGAAGAAAAGCAGCTCATTCCATTAACAACTCAATGGAAATGGTGCAAAAGTGTATGCCTAACTCTATAGAAATGAATCTGTAGTCAGCAGGCCCGAGGCAATTCACCACTGCAGCCACTAGTAGATTGCAAAATGTGGATATTCCTGCACTTTGGTTATATGCAGAGGCAGCATTGCAATATGGGTCAGAGCTCATTCCACTGTGTGTGGTCTTATGTGGTAACATATCCTGTGTTCTAGGAGAGATTTAACACCAACAGAGCCTTCAGTGGGAGAAATGTCTTCAAGAATAAGGGATTATGGGTTTGTAGGTGCAAAAATAAACAGAAATAGGTGAGCATCAGGATTTGTGTGCTTGCAGCTATGTTATGAGGGTCAGGAGAACAGCCTTTTCAGTAGGACTAACACGTTCGGTGAGATTCAATCCCCTGCAATCTTCCTGCAGCAGTTTCATGGTTAAAAAAAAAAAAAAAAAAAGGGTGGTATCGAGATACTGTAACAAAGACAAAAGTAGAAATATTTAGAGAAACAGATGCTATTGGACTGAGCATGTCAGGTCAAATTGCAAAACCCCAAGAATGGAGACAAAGAGCAAATTCGGCTCAGAGCCACAGTGCAAAGAACTTCTGGAAAATCAGTTTCTATATTTGCACTATGATCTCAAAATAATCTGTTCCTGGTGCCTCCTTTCTATACCTCGTAGGGTCCCCAGCCTGACTCTTCCAGGCAACTGAGGGAGTTTCATCCAGTTCTCTTCCTTCAAAAGGCTGGTGGCTGGATCTGCTGGAGACACAAAGCAACAAAGAAGCATTTGCATGCTCAGCCACTAAGAGAACAGAAAGGACACCATAAGAGTTATGCCCTGACCAGAGAAACATAACAGTGTGAATATTTGCATTCAATCCATGGACTAAAAATTCTGAAGGATGCATTCAAATAATGAATCCATTCCAGGAACTCAGTCTGCTCAGGCATATTTTAAAAGGAGAAAAGTTGGCTAAAATTGTCAAATTATTCATTTTACCCTAGTCATGGGTTTGCTGCAGGAAGTGAGAGAATCACCAACAGAACCTTCTGTGGCATCTTGAGTTCTCACTGCAGGCCTGCCATAAAAACACTGAACAAGCCTGATGCTGTTTAGGATGAGATCTGAGAAACCACTGCAGTCGGTGTCATAAATGACAAACACAATAAAGCCTGTGAGGGGGTCAACCCGGGAAGAGTCTTGGGGAGCTCTCCTGAAAAGGCAGCTATCAATCTCCTGTACTCCTTAAGGGCTGGAGTCTGAGATGTGCTGAGTACTTTGGCCCAGATTCAGCAAAGTCTTTGGGCATGTGCTTAACAGTGCACAGCCCATTGCTTCAATGAGTCTATTTTTTAAGTCAGAAATTATTCTCAAAAATAAGAGTACCTGAATCTAGTCCTTAGGTTGCAGTGCTGTACCACATTTTTATGCTTTTGCACCTTTGCGAGAGGTAATTTCTCAGCACTTTTAACAATGCCATGACTAATGGCATTTATCCATTTCCTTATCATAAGGGATTTTATAGTTTCCTCCTAGCACTCCAAGAGCTTCTGTATAAACCAGCATTCCCATAAGCAGGAAGAGTTCGTGCCCAGGCACAACTGTTTTGATAACTTTTCTCATTAATGATAATGTTATCCTCTCTCTGCGTTAATCCAGCTCTTTCTATCAATAAGTATGCAAGTATTTTCCTTTTGGTTCAAAAGGAGAGGCAGCATGAAAAAGGCAAGCACTAATACTCCCGGGGCACTCTCCAACCTGTTTCCCTTGTCATTTGTCCATGCCAGCAACACTCTAACCAAACCATGAGTATAAACAAAGAGTACTTTCACTCATCTTTTTCAAAGACCTTCTTCCTTTGGGTCATTTCCCATTATAAAATGAATACTTTCCCTTGCTGTTGTCTGTGCATCTCCATTAGGGTTTGCAGACCATGCTGCTTTCTCATTACCACAGTGCCTCTAAGACTTAAGTGTGGAATGCATGAAGGAACCTAAGTTTTGCAACACTGAGCCTCATGGCACCAAACTTTTAGGTGCCTAGAAAATCACAGGAACACACTGAGATCCACAAAGCTACATTAGAGCCCTAGGCTCCCTATATAATGACTGGGCAGATGAAAAACACCTTAGAATGCGATCCGCCAAAGCCAGCACAGTAGGCAGGGAGCCACCTAAGCTAACCAATAAGAGGTGCCTAAATGCTAAGCCCCACCCCTTTATGAGACATAGGCACCTAAATCCATAGGCTGCAGGGAGGTACCTATCTCTGCTAGCAATCCACCAATGGGAGCCCCTCTCCTGCCTTAGGCAGCTATGCAGTTTCTTGTGGGAATGAGTTCGGTGCCTGCCTCGCTCCACACAAAATGGCTGGAGGAGCAAGTGCCCACATCCCGCTTAAAACTTTTAGTTCAGCGTTTAGAGCAGTCACCTGCGATGTGGGAGAACCAGGCTGAATTCCCCCCTCCTTGGGTGGAGGTTAAGGAAGGGTTTGAACAGGGGTCCCCAACCTTTCAGGAGAGTGCTGTAACCAGCATGCTACAGGATATTCTGAGGGGGAGGAGGGGCTTCCTAAATCTCTGAAACTGTTTCACTGTGGCTGAGTAATGAAAGCGTGATTAGAATAGGGGGATATGAGCCAGGGTCTTCTGCTCCCCTAGCTGGGTGCCACAGCCACTGGACTGCAGAATCATTCCCAGTGTAGCTCTCTCTCGGGCTCAATCACTCTTTCTATGTGCATTCACAGTGGAACAACTACAACAGGAGAGATCAAGGATGCCCTCTAACAGACTATTCCATAGCTCAGGCGTTAGAGCCAACTCCTGGAATGTAAGAGTCACCTCATCAAATCCCTGCCCCATTATATGTGCAATGGAAGTTATGGATATGGTTGCTATATCTGTATTTCAAATTGTGCTGTGCCTGGGTAACACCCCAGACAGGATAGCTATAACAATAGCCTGCTTAATGGCCCATTAAGACATTCACAGGTGCAAGGGGCCCAGGGGGAGAAGCCAGGGATATACCTGATGAGTCACCAGGACTTGATCATGTGACTCTGGATTCCACTTCTGTTCCTGTGAAATTCCACAAGCAGCATGGTAAGGGCCAGAGGATATAAAAGGCAGAGGCCCAGGATCCACTTTGTCTTTAGTCTGTCTTTCAGCCTTCCTCTGGACTAATTCATCTACAACTGAACTGAAACAGTGAAACGAAGAACGGAGACCCATCCAGGTACTGGATGTATACCAGAGGGACTATACAAGCCTGCAAACTCCACAATTCTTCTACATGGACTTTCAAATCATTTATATGTATCCGATTGCTTTAATCCTTTAACATTTCTCTTATAGTTTGTTTCTTTTTATAATAAACCTTTAGTTTTATTTACTAAAGGATTGGCTGGCAGCATGGTATTTTGGGTGAGATCTAAACTTACATTGATCTGGTAATGTGGCTGACCCTTTGGGGTCAGGAGAAACCTTTCTGGTAAAGAGCATAGAGTTTAAATAACTGGTCTTTTTACTGGACCTAGTGGCTGATTGGGAGCCGGAGACTGGAATGCAATAAAGGGGGCTGTGTGTATTTGTATACTGGCTTCTTGATAACCAGTGTGGGGAATCAGAAGCACGGTTTGTGGCTGGTTGGGAAGTCTGACTTCAGTGTCACCCACCAGTGTTGGGAGAATCTGCTATCCTTTTACAGCCTGCCCTGACCTTGGCATTTTCAGGTGGCTGCCCTAAGCATGAATGGGTCACACCCCCACTGTAAATCTACTCTGAAATCATTTACAGCCTTCACCTGTTCTGCATTGAACAGCATAGCCATTCTTCACATTGCGCTGCCTATGCCATTTAAATATTATTTTTTACTTTTACCCTTAAAAGGTTGACTCTATTAATCAGAACACAGGAGAGATCGACAGCTAAGAGGGGAATTAAGGAAAGTTGGGAATATTTATTACAGCCATTTGGACTCAAGGTATCCCAGGCTTATTTAATGTGCTGGTGTGGTGAACACAGAGTGGCTTTTTATCATCTCCACTCATCTCTGATATATAACAATTGGCACTTTATTAATTATACCAGCAACTGATATACCCAGCTCTGCATATTTGGATTGTCATACAGTTATAACAAAATTCAGTTAATTGATAATGGCTGAATAGAAGGCAGCAATTTACCCACCAAATCAGGAACACAGATAAGCCTTTTGCCCTTGTGAAAGTACGGCTGGCCCTCTGCTTTAAATGGTACGATCAGCAGAGAGCACAATCACTTTTCACCCATCCTTCTATTGAGGCAACTGCCTGTTAGAGAGATAAAAATATCCTCTTCATTGCTTTAGGACACGGGAGCCAGAACAACGTAATGAGAAATAGACATCATTTCCATTGGATTGTGAATGGACTTATGTGTTTATCTGTATTAAAAATTGCTTGTATAGTGCCATAAATGTACATGGTACTTTCTAATCAGATGGCCAGATTCTAGCCCCTCCTGCCAGCCCTTTTGTACCACTCTGGCAGTAAAAAGGGGCAGAATGCTGGCATATATAGCTGGGACAAGGATTTCTCTTGCATGGAGGAATCCCAAGGTGGTATAGAGGACACAAGAGCTGGCCCCACTCTCAGTATAAGAGACACGTTGCAGTATGCCAGGACAGGAGGGATCATGGCTGGAGTACACCGTACTTTATCAATCTTTAGCTGAGGAAAAGCCTGTTGAGGCCACAGGCATCCTGAAAACCCCTCTAAACTAAAGCAGGGATCATCATGACCCTGCATCTGCCCTGGGATTGTAGGAGCATAAAGCTGGTTTAGAGATAGAGCTAGGCAAATAACGGATATTTTAGTTCACTGACCACTTCCAAAAATTCAGGAGGAAAGATTTGCTTTTGGTCAACTCGACAAAGAATTTTTTTTTGAAATTTTTAGCAAATCAAAAAGTCAAAACAATCATTCACCCAGAAACAAAATGTTCTTTTTTTTTTATTTCGAGCATTTCACATTTTCAGATTTTTTTTTTTTTTTTTTTTTTTTAAATAAAGGACAGGAAATTTCAAAATAAAAAGTCATTTCAAAGGGGAAAAAAAACTTTACATTCTGAAGATGGTGAAATGAAACTTTTCGGTTTGGGGGGTTTTTTTGTTTTGGTTTTTTTTATGGAAACAACTTGGCAAAATCAACACAAATTTGCAAAATTTTACAGTTTTCCAGAATTTGCATTTTTCACTAGAAAAAAAAATTTTGGTAAAAAAAAAAAGTCACCCAGCTCTATTTCAAACCCCTTTGCTCCTTCTTCTTTGGTCCTCTGCTGATTGCAGTTTGGCTGGACTAGAGTATCTGGCCCCAGTTGAGCACACCCTGTACCCACAAAAGTTTGCAGTCTATGAGCAATGGACCAGAGAACTTCTGGGGATGTAAATCTCTTTGCCTCAATGGACTTCAGAGCTCCACATCTTTACATCTTTACTCCAGAGCTGAATTCTTCCTTTCACCTGGATTTAGCATCTCCATTCTCTTTACCCATACATATGTTACAAAAAAAGAGTGATAGATTATAAGGCTTGAAGGGACCACTGTGATCTAGTCTGACCTTCTGCACAACACAGGCCTCTTATAGGAATTAATGCAGGAAAGTCCTGTTTGAATCTGAGGCCATCGTTTAGAAAAACATCTAATCTTGATTTAAAAATTGCCAATGATGGAGAATCCACCATGCTCCAATGGTTAATTACCCTTGCTGTTAAAAATTTGTGCCGTATTTAAGTCTGAATTTATTCAGTTTCTGCTTCCACCCACTGGATCTTGTGCTACCTTTGTCTTCTAGAGTGAAGAGCCCTCTATTATCAAATTTCTATTCCTTTGTAGGAACTTCTAAAATAGGGTTACACTCATGATTCACTTATGATACTCTCGTCATAATACATTGTTTGCAAAGTGTCATGATGTGAAATATAAAAGACAAAAATTATTATTTAAACATTCAGAAATGGCATTTTAATGTGTATTTTGCAAAGGGCTGGAGCCACGTATCAGCTACAAAGATCAAAATGTCCATTGACATCCCTAATGGATCTGCAATATTTTTCTCACTTGATTTTTGTTTGTTTGTTATTAAAACATTAAATTAGACTACAGTAGGAAATGCATTGCTTCCTAGTTCATTCCCACCCTTTGACTAAAATCAGGATTTGCCATTTTAAAAACAGGATTGGCAGGGCTCATTAAAGATCAAAGTGTTAGTTAAATTGATACATATTCTCAAAGTTGAACTGCATGACCTTAGCATAAAATGAAAAGCAGCTCAACACAGCAGTCAATACAGCTGTCTCATAAATCTAATCAGAAGGGATCAAATCAAATTTTACAAAATTTCAGGGGCTGAGTGTGTCTGGGAGAGAGAGAAATGGCATAAAATCTCTACTTCAGTGATATCCAGTTATGTTTATTAAAATCCTAAATAAAGGTAAAATCACTTCTGCAGGAATAAGGAACCTTCTTTAATTGCTAATTGTCTTGTTTGCAGCGTAATCAGCAATTCCTGTATAACAAAAAAGGGGTGGGGGTGGAATTAAAGCAGCTACTCTGAATGATTGCAAAGCTTATTTACAAGAAAGAAAACAAAACCTGCCCAAGATAATCATTGTAATTAACCCAGATAATTGTTAATTGATAAATATTAGGATGCCAAAGAACTGAAATCTGCCATGTAATGCCCTGTTTTACTAGGAGCCACATTTGGCTCACCTCTGCTTGGGCCTGGGCCTGTGTAGGAACGAAGGGTAAGCAGCCTGTGCCTCCTCTATTCACAGGTGGTGAGGGCTGAGAACAAGGCCCCTAAGCGCTCTCTACCCAGTAATCAGGAGGCGTGATTTGCAGCACATATAGACGCACCCAAGAGAGCTTTGACTCAGCTCGCTAAAAACAGCTATGTCGCTGTGGCAGCTGCCCTAGTCCAATCCTGCCCTGGGTCCTTGGGACGTGCTTAGGCAGGTAGCCCATGTGGCTGCCTGTGCCACCACGGCTACACTGCTATTTTTAGCAAGCTGGCCCAACATAGCTCAATCGGCTAGAGGTCCTGTCCCAGAGGCAGTGCAGACAAGCCCTACGGCGTTCAACAAGGAATTAGAATCACACGGGGATGCAGCTCTACCACACCTCCTCCCACCCTCTCTTTCTTCTGCCCCACCCCAGGTCTGCTCCAAAAACCCACCTATGCCCAGGGCTGCGTCCATGGCCCCCGTTCCCTCCCTGTTCTCAGGGTATTCCTGGGTGTGGAGCACGGTGTGGTCGACGTCTGTGCCTGCCCTGTGGCCTCTTTTGCTCCAGCCTAGCTAGTTTAAAGAGGTTCCAGGGCAACGGTGATTTGGCCTTTTGTTTATATCATGCTGAAGTCATTGGGCCAATCCTGCAGCCCTACTCACCTGAGAAGTCGCTTTGGAGTCAATGGAACAATTTGCATGACAAAGGATAAACTCGTGTGAGTAAGGGCTACAGGATCAGGCCAAATGAGGCTCCTCACGTAGGTAAAGTGAGCACCATTTCACAGGGGATGGATCACTTGATGATTACCTCCTCTGTTCGTTCCCTCTGAAGCACCTGGCATTGGCCACTGTCAGAAGACAGGACACTGGGCTAGATGGACCATTGGTCTGACCCCATATGGCCGTTCTTATGTTCTGGACTTCTTCCCAGCACAACCATTGCATTATGTGGTTGATATAAGATGGGGTAGGATCGTGGGCTCCATAAAATGAAGCATTCAGAACTCCAGTGGAAAAAGTGTGCAGAAGGAGATTGTTGCAGCATAATTATAGAACAGTCCCTCCCTTCATGGCTTTTCAAATTAGCAAAATTAACAGAGGTGCCATGTGTAATTGTAATGAGCTGCTGCACTTTGAATGCCACATCTCTACAAGTGTGTATCCACGTGTGGACTGAAAAACAGAATCTGGGTAGGCTTCAGCACAGTTTATGTACCTCCAGGTGAGTGATGTACTAACTAGGAAATTACATTATGTCAGTGCATTACCACTTATTGAAGAATGGATGCTTTTCAAAGTTTAATACAAAGGTACAGTAAAACCTCATTATACCATTACCGAGGGAGATTTATAGGGGTTATAGCATGTCATATTTTAGCCAGATTTTGAAGGGAAAGAGAAAACACTGAAAAATGCTTTCTTGCAATGCTGAGGCCTACATTTTCGAGAAGTGATGATGTCTTATGTCAAATGCTGACTCCTACCCTTGCTCTGCCAGTGATGCCAGCTTCATCACCCTTTTGTTACATTTTTAAGGAAGCTCCTTCATGCTTTTTTCCATGCTGCCCTTCATGCATGGGAAACACTCATCATAAACACCTGCAAGCCACCTCATAGTCTCCTTAAAACTCTTCTCTGCCATGATGCTTACAAAAAGCATGACAATGGATAGGCAGATGCAGTGTTGTAACCGCGGCTTTAGCATGCGGAGAGTATTGTCTCATTGTTACCTTGTGCTCCCCCCTCTCTGTCTGTCTCCTCTTTTCTTAGTCTTAGCTTGTAAGCACTTTGGGTCAGGGTTGATAATTTTGTTCTGTGTTTGTGCAGCGCTGAGCACAAAAGGGCCCTCAGCAATGAATGGGGTCCCTACATGCTACTGCAATACAAATAATAAATAACAACCTACATGCTTTAACTACAGAGATGGCTTTGGTGCTAAGTTACATATAATCAGCAAATTCTCATTATTACTTTATTATGGTTTAATATAAGCTGCGTAAGTACAGTTTACTGAGTAATTGTCAGAAGTGACTTTCAGGAATTTTGCCATAGGTTCAAGATGCTACGCAAGGGTCTCCACCGTAACAGAAAAAGTGAATGTCATGTATATTATTGGAGAGATAATATATAATATTGTAATTAGACTACGGATCATCAGCTCTGTCAGGATTGTGCTCTGGACATCTGGAGTTATGGCTCTATGCCACCTCTGCACTCCCTAATCCTCAGAAGCAAAAACCAGCTCACATCGTAACTTGGAGCAGCCTCAAGGCTGTGCAAGATTACACTGAATGAGGCAGCTCCCAGAGGGCAGTTACACCAGCTGGATATTGCCAGAATAGAGCAGGCCCTGGCCATGTTTTCTCCCACACCCCTGACATGCTCTGGCATACTTTCTATGCCACTGAATCCAGAAGGAGCGACTATACAGCTGGCTCTGGCAGGTGTCTCTTGAGGGAAACTTTATCTGAAAGCACAATAGATTCATATCATGAGCTAGAATCTCCCCTTGTGTGATAATGCACAAGCAGATGCCCATGTTCTCCCTGTAGCTTTTTTTATTTATTTTAAAACATGGACTAAGACTTTGATTTTAAATAGAGAAGTAATATCTACAAATTACGTTCATTAAAATGTGTGAATGTTTGCCAGCCACAGCAAAAACCACAGCATGTGGTTGCAAATTGAAGCACATAGCTGCAACCGGGGAAACATTTTTGACTGAGTTTACTATTCTGGAAAATAGTTATTGCAAAATAATATTGTAATGAGTTTTATTACTTAGAACCGACATTTTCTAGCCGTCATGGAGCTAGCCTCAGGGGCAGCTCCTCAGCTGGTATAAATTTAGCATAGCTCCACTGACTTGGAGAAATTGGCTTTCAAAACCAGTGCATCTGGATTGAAACCAGGTTTGATGCTTGAAACCCTTACTTGCAGAAGTAAACCCATTGACTTCAGATGACTGTTCGCCTGAGTAAAGGGTATTCTCCAGAAGGATAGTCAAGATCATGCCCTAACAAAGCACTCTCTTTTAATTCTGCTAGACTTATGTATTATTACTGCAAAATTCTTTGCCTCTTTAACTATTTTCTATAAATGGTTCAAGTCACTCAAAGCTGCTTTAGCATATACTTTTAATTTGGTATAAAAGGAAGCTCTGCAACAGCGGGTTGATCTTTCTCTGTGTCACTTCCACACTGAGCTGTTTTGCTTGGTTTATGCAGCTGTATTAGAAGAGGATGCAGATGGCAAGAAAAAATGCTGAAAGAAGGGTAGTCTTATGATTAAGGTCCTAGACTGGGGCTCAGGAGAGCTGGTTCAATTCCCGTGTGACCTTCAGAAAGTCATATAATCCCTCTGTATCTCAATTCTTCATCTTGTTGGGCTATTCCTTGTCCCATCCTCTGGGGTCAGTGTTCAGCCTTACCCTGGGTTCAGTATTCCTTCTCTTGGGATTTCTGACCCCTTTCTTAGGGGCAGGTAAGGGAACCTAGGCCTGCCCTCTGTTCTGGGTTCCAGCCCCAGGTATCTATATTAAGTACCTAGGCCTACTTGTTCAAACATGCTGCTGTTTTCCTGGGCCACTTTCTACTGCTACATCACCTTGTATTGCTTCCCCACAGCCTGTGTTTAACACACCCTCCGTTTGGTTCTCAGGCCTCTGGCTTCTCCTTTTTCTGCTAAATTAATACCTCTTCTGTTCTTCTCACATTCCATTGAAGTGTTTTTACTCACTGTGACCCGTCTGTGCCCAGGGTAGCCACCTGAAAATGCCAAGATCGGGGCAGGCTGCAAAAGGAGAGCAGATTCTCCCAGCACTGGTGGGTGACACTGAAGTCAGACTTCCCAACTAGCCACAAACCGCTTCTGATTCCCCACACCAGTCATCAAGAAGACAATATACAAATATACACAGCCCCCTTTACTGCATTTCCGTCTCTGGCTCCCAATCAGACATTAGATCCAGTAAAGAGGAGACCAGTTATTTAAACTCTATGCTCTTTACCAAAAAGGTTTCTCCTGACCCCAAAGGGTCAGCCACATTACCAGATCAATATATGTTTAGATCTTACCCAAAATACCACGCTGTCGGCCAACCCTTTAGTAACTAAAACTAAAGATTTATTATAAAAAGAAAGAAATAAACTATAAGAGAAATGTTAAAGGATTAAAGCAATCAGATACATACAAATGATTTGAAAGTCCATATATACCAGGTTTCTAGAAGAATTATGGAGTTTGCAGGCTTGTATAGTCCCTCTGGTATACATCCAGTACCTGGATGGGTCTCAGTCCTTTGTGTCACAGCTTCAGTTGCAGATGACTTGATCCAGAGGTATATAGGTGGCTGAAGGCTGAACCCGACTGAAGACAAAATGGATCCTGGGCACCTGCCTTTTATGTCCTCTGGCCCTTGCCATGCTGCTTGTGGAATTTCACAGGAACCAAAATGGAGTCCAGAGTCACATGAGCAAATCCTGGTAATATAATCAGGTATATCCCTGGCTTCTACCCCTGGTCCCCTTGCATCTGTGAAAGTCTTAATGGGCCATTAAGCAAACCATCCCTGCAGCCATCCTGTCTGGGGCGTTCCCCAGACACAGCACAATTTGAAATACAGATATATCAACCATATCCATAACTTCCATTACACATATAACACATGAACATAATCATTATCATCTTACTTAGCACATTATAGCCTTTCTAACCATACCTGGCATGGCATATCTCACATGAATTATTATGATTTTGACATACT
Source organism: Emydura macquarii macquarii (assembly GCF_026122565.2). NCBI lineage: Eukaryota > Metazoa > Chordata > Testudines > Chelidae > Emydura > Emydura macquarii. Next base: position 11,771,757 of record NW_027130455.1, read on the forward strand.
GTTGTCAAACAATATACTAAATGCCCCCTCCCTCAATCCAGCCAGCATGACACCCCCAACGCGAGACTGGTGTAGAAGGGAGTAATCAGAGCTCCTGAATACACCTCAAGGGCCCCCCTTTATCCAGCCAGCATGACACTCACCCTACCTTAGGGTCTCCCCCTAGGAGCCTAACCTACTCCTGCAGTGCTAGTCCTTTATCACTTCTTGTCTTAGCAGATTTTTCCCTCTCTGCCTCCCCTCCCAGGGACTCTGGTAGCTTCACCTAGGGATCATTGTGCTCCTTGTAGGCCCAGGCTCAGAGCTTCCCTGCCTAAGATGCTCCTTGTGGGTCCTCCTACCTGACTTCCTGCCTGTGTAAGCCCTGTCCCAGGGCTCCCACCCACCAGAGCCTGATCCTTCACCATGTGGGAGAGTCCTGCCTTCTCTGTAGTCTCCACTCTGTATAGTTTCTTCCTTACACTTTCACAGATGGGGTCACTATTTATCCTTAATCCGCCACATCACCATCAGCTGGGGCTGATCTTGTGACTCCTTGATAAATTTTCCAATGGTTAATTACTCTCCCTGTTAAAAATGTACACATTGTTTCCCATTTGAATTTGTCTAACTTCAACGTCCAGCCATTGTCTTTCACACTAAAGAGCCCATTATCAAATATTTGTTCCCCATGCAGGTACTTAGACTGGGTTCTCATTAATCTTGTCTTTTTTATAAGGCATGTTTTCTAATCCTTTAATTATTCTTGTAATTCTCCTCTGCACCCTCTCCAGTTTATTTATGTCCTTCTTGATAACCGGAACTGGACAAAGTATTCCAGTACTGGTCTCACCAGTACCATATACAGAGACCTCTCTCCTCCTATTCAGTATTCCTCTGTTTATACATCCAAGGATTGCACTGGCCCTTTTTGGATATAGTATTGCAATAATATAAATAAAGCGAGCCTTGGACTTTAAGTATTACAGGTGCATAAAATGGGGTCCTATCTAATTAATGGGGTAAGACATCCAATTCCAATTATGTTCACATAGCACATTTCATTCCAAAGGATCCCCAAATGCTCATTTTATTAACCACTAAAATGCAGCCAGTGCTTGGGTGGAACACAGCAACCTTGTAACAATGCAGAAAAACACTAAACAGTTTAGGATTATTAACCAAACATTTTAGACTTTGGCATCTGAAAGTAGGCATCCAAATAAGTGGCTTACATTTTCAAAGCTGCTTGACCATCTGCAGTTGCTATGGACTTCCATGGGTTTTGGGGATGCTCTGAAAGTCTCTTTTATTTAATTCTCTGAGCCTAACTGGGAGAAAGGAATAGACTGGAATTTTCAAAGGGGCCTAAAGAGGCGAAGCATTCAACTCTCATTTCCATCATTAATGTATATGTTGAAAGGTCAATGCGAAGTGAAAATCTTTAAGGTAAACCCAGACAACGCGCATTAAAAGCTACTGACTGTCCACGGATTGGCTGTGCAAAGATGAAGCGGTTTATCCTCTAACTCAGTGGTTCTCAAAATGGGGGTCAGGATCCCTCAAGGAGTTGTGAGGCTATTATGGGAGGGTCACGAGCTGTCAGCCCCTGCACGTGCCCTGGCTGCAGCAGTCAGCCCAGTGCATGGCTGACAGCCAGAGCCCTTCAGAGCCGGGTGGCCAGAGAAGAGCAGCTGATGGCCAGGTACTCTGAAGGCAGTGCTGCCCCCAGCAGCAGCGCAGAAGTAAGGGTGCGTGGCATGGGGGGGGTGGCCTGGCATGGAGGGGTCATCACTTTTTTGGGGGGGTCATCAGAGCCTGAAATATTATCAAACAGGATCCCAGGAAAAAAAGTTTGAGACCCCCTGCTCTAACTGAAGAAATAATAAACAGCTATTGAAACAGGAGTTAAAGTTTTATGGAGCCGATTCATCCTGCTGGTGCTGAACCAAGCTTAAGTAGTTTGAGAAGATCTGGCTTAAGAAACTTTACATTGTTGTACGATAGACTGATTAAATAAAGAGTATAAAACCACCACAGAATGTGTGGGGCTTTACAAATAGACCAGAAAACTCCAATGTGAGTATTCCTACAAAAATATAAAGTTGCTGACAGAGAAACTTGAAAATGAATGCAGAGTGTGTCATATCAGCCAAGGAGGTTACAGAACACTGAACAGAGCAGCACTGGAGAAACTTTTCAGGGACCACAGGGTTGTGTGTGCTCCAGGAAAAAGATTCAGAGTATATGTTAGTGGTTCCTGAAACTGTTGAACTTCTGCAAACAGAATTAGGATGTTCCTAGACATTGGACGCATAAAGAATACAATGGAACTACTTGTATGTATAGTTCTTGATTTGTAACTTCCCAAAACTGTTAATTGGCATATAAAGCTTGATTGTCAAAAATTGATAGAGACCTGTTTTAAAAACACCTAATTTCTTACTGGTATCAAAATCACCTCCCCAGAGTTGAATAATATATTTTCCACTGGATTTATTATTCGCTGATAAGTTTTAACATTTTATGTTAAAATCATTCACTCTAACTTTGTAAACAGCGTCCTATAACCTTTTCTTCCTGTCATCTTATTTCTTTTTGATTAATACCATACACATTTACAAGACTCTTATCTGTAACTGGAGCTAAGCAACCCAAATTCAATGAATTTGTGAGAAACCTGGTATATATAATTTCTTAATTACTTAACTCATACGCATTCCATACATCATCTTCCTAATGTTTACATTTACAATGTAAGGGCCAGATTTTGCTACCTGTAATTACACTGAATAGCACGTTGCTCTACAAATAATTCCATTTATTTTAAAGAAACTACTACTGAAGTAAGTTGATACTCAACATGAGTAAGGGAAGATAGAACCTAACTTTTAGTGACCATAAGAACATAAGAATGGCCATACTGGATCCAACCTAGCCCAGTACCCTGTCTTCCGACAGTGGCTGGTGCCAGGTGATTCAGAGGGAATGAACAGAACAGGGCAATTTTTTAGTGATCCATCCCCTGTTGTACAGTCCCAGCTTCTGGACACTCAGAGCTTTAGGGACACCCAGAACATGTGGTTGCATTCCTGAACCATCCTGGCTAACAGTCATTGATGGATCTATTATCCATAAATGTGCCTAATTCTTTTTTTAACCGAGTTACACTGTTGGCCTTCACAGCATCCCCTGGCAATGAGTTGCACAAGTGCATTGTGTGAAGAAGTACTTATTTATGTTTGTTTTAAAACAGCTACCTTTTAATTTCATTGGGTGACCACAGATTATTATGTTACATGAAGGGGCAAATAACACTTCCCTATTCACTTTCTCCACACCCTTCATGATTTTATAGACCTCTATCATGTGCCTCTTAGTCATCTTTTTCTAAATTAAATGGTTCCAATTTTATTAATCTCTCCTCGTGTGGAGCTGTTTCATTTTTGTTGCTCTTCTCTCAACCTTTTCCAGTTCTAATATACATGCCTTGAAATAGACAACCAGACCTGCGTGCAATATTCAAGGAGTGGGCGTACCAGGGGTTTACATAGTGGCATTATGATATTTTCTGTTTTATTATCAATTTTTTTCCCAATGATTCCTAAAATTATGTTAGTGTTTATGACTGCCACTACACACTGAGCAGATGTTTTCAGAGAAGTATCCACAATGACTCCAAAATATCTTTCTTGAGTGGTAACAGTTAATATAGACCCCATCATTTTGTATGTATAATTGATATTATGTTTTTAATGTGCATTACTTTTCATTTATCGGCATTGAATTTCATCTGCTTTTTTGTTGTCCACTCACCCAGTTCTGTGAGATCCCTTTGTGACTCTTCACAGTCTGCTTTGGACTTAACTTCCCTGAGTAATTTTGTATCATCTCCAAACTTTGCCACCTCACTATTTACCCCTTTCTCCAGATCATTTATGAATATGTTGAACAACACAGATCACAGGAGTGGTTCAGCTACTTCCACCTTTTGGACTAGATCCTGTGCACCACTTCAGACTAAATCAAGAATTGCTTCTCCCCTTGTGGTTTCCAGGACTACCTGCTCCAAGAAGAAGTCATTAATGGTATCTAGAAAATTGATCTCTGTATCGCATCCTGAGGTGACATGTACCCAAGCAATATGGGGGATGGTTGAAATCCCCCGTTATTATTGCATTTCTGTTTTTGTAGCCTCTCTAATCTCCCTGACCATTTCACAATCACTATCACCATCTTGGTCAGGTGGTCGGTAGTATATTCCTACTGCTGTACACCTATTCAAGCATGGAATTTCTGTCCATTGAGACTGTATGGTACTGTGTAATTCACTTAAGATTTTTATTATATTTGACTTTATGCTTTCTTTCACACACAGTTCCATGTCCCCCACTCCCAAGACCGACTGTCATTCCTATATATTTTGTACCCCGGCATTATCATGTCCCATTGATTATCATCATTCCATCAACTTTCTGTGATGCCTATTATATCAATAGCCTCATTTAATACTCAAATTCACCCATCTGAGTATTTAGACTTCTAGTATTTGTATACGAGCACTTCTAACATTTGTCAGTATTTAGTTGTCTGCTTTCATGCGATGTAATTGATAGTGCAGTTTATAGTGGTGACACAATGAATGTAGGTGACAGGAGACAGGGGAAAGGGAAGAAAAACGAGCTCCTTTGTGAGCTCTGCTATATGTCTGCATGGGGGGCAAGGGATTTTAAGGAGCCCTTTTATCCCCCCCTGCACAGACTAACTACATTGTCAGAGCCTGGGTGAGAAGAGGGGTGCCACCAATGGCAGGCTGCTACTCTCCTTCCCACATAGATGGAGGTGGCGTGTGGGGAGCTTTGATGCAGAGGGAGAAACAGACCCAGAGTATGATTGATAGATTCAGGTTGCTTCCTTGGTCCTGAAGCAGCATAGCGATCAACTGCCACTTATTTGGGTTGGAATGTAGGGTCACAATCCTCTCTATGTCTAAAAGATAAGGGAGCTAATGAGAAGTGGCTAAATTTGATTCACTTGTTGTGGGTCTTGCAGAAGAAATGAGTTTCCAGAAGATGTAAATACAGAGAGTGTTTAATGATCACAAGTGGTCAACAGTTTTAATTCTCATCTGAAAAACAAAGAAAATGTTAATTAAATTATTTAATAGCATCCCTTCTCTCTCTTTCATATCTTTTTATGTCAGGATTTAAGTTTGGAACATATATTTCAAGATAGTTTAGTTTAGTTTAGTTTAGTTTAGTAACTGTTTCCTTTTTTTACAACAGCCTAAATTGAAGCAGCTCGCCTAGTGGAATTTTCTATTGCCACTGCCATTTTAAAAAGCTGCTGTAATATATATTTAACTACATTGATCAATTTTTGGTTTTATGTCCTCTTGCGCTTGGGTGTAATGGCTCATAAACTGAATTTCATGTGTGATTATATCAGCACTCTAACTAGACAACAAGGACTTTAAGAAGGTGTCATAAACTGTAAAATACACTATATTTTCTTAATTATGTTGTAATCTGAAATCTAATTATATCTTATAGCCTATGCTAATTCTCCAGTTAGCATTGGTGGCCATTAGTTTATAGGCTTCATAATGCAAGTGAGAGGAAACAGTTGTTAAACTGGACTGACAGGGTATGAAATCAAGCCCTATATGTCACTTTGTAGCATCTTGGTAGCAAGAGGCTTTCTGATTTATGCATTGTTGTGCTAAGATCTCATTACTGAGTAGCTGGTAAATTAGAACTGGTTTAGGCATTTTATTTTTTCTTGTATTTTTATTTTCTTTTTTTATATATATATATATATATATATATATATATATATATATATATATATATATATTATTTTTTTTTTTTCCATAGAATTGGGCCTTGCCAAAGAAGCAAATACAGAAAGCATGAAGAGGTTTGTTCTTCTCTTGGTGTAGGTGCATGATTCCCATTAATGGTTATTACGCAGGCATGCTGAAAGGAGAATACAGCCTATCGATCCAGAGCAAGTTTCACTCCAGTGAAATGCGTATTTAATGGACCCCATCCAGCAGCCTTTCCAAATGTGACGGATTGTGGTCAGTAGGAGTCTGATCACTGAGTGGTTGCAGGATAGCAGGAGCTACACTAGGGTGCATTTCCTCCAAGTGTTTTTTGAGGGTTTTGTTTTTGTTTTTTGGGGGTGTGTAATCCTGACAGCATCCCAATGCCAGGGGCTCACTGACATTTGGTGGCGAGTTTCAGCTGGCTTGACTCGTTCAACGTACCCCAATTGCTTAATGTCATAAACTGTATCTGATATGAGTCATGTAAGGTATTATTGGAAAAGTAATAACAGACTGATCATTAATATTCATACATCGTATGTGTACGGTAAACATCCAAGGGACCATACAAATATGAAGGCAATATGGCACTAAAATGTGTGTACCAGACAAGTCTAGGGAGTGGGTAAACAAAGGATAAGCCAACTCCTTCAGCCAGTTGTCATCAGAGTCAATTAGCATCACAGGGCAAGTGGCCATTAATTTGCATTGACAAGGGCAGAACCAGATCTATTTGCATTTTAGCAAACACCAGAGAGGGAAGAAACCACCATGGAACTTACTTCACCATCAGATCCTATGGCTCCTTCCTCACAGCTAGAATGAACTTTTTTGGGGGGTAACCTTCAAAAGAATCCATTTCAAAGGTTCACTGGACTATAAAAGAGAGGGGCAAAGAACCTCAAGTTATCTTTTCACCAGCGAAGACAAAGAAACTGAGCACTTTGTCTTTGTGGGAGATCCTGACCAAGGACATAGTCAGACATCTTGCTGGAAGGAAGTGTGGTAAGAATCTTAACTTGAACCCAGTCTGTAATTTTGTTAAATCTTAGTCTCTAAAAAACATTTTTCACTTTATTTGCTCGTAACCATTTCTAACTCGATCTTCCATACTTGAACCCACTTAAAATTCTTTTCTTAATAAACTTGTTTTTACCTTTAATCTAAACCAACCCAGTGCAAAGTTTGAACTGAAGTGATTGTTAACTCCAGTTAAAGAGGGAAGCTATGCATTTTCTCTCTTTAGAGGAGCAAAACAACTTTATTATTCCTGTGAATAGTCCAGGAAAGGGGTGGAAATTGCAGAGCATACGTTTTTGAAAAATATGGGACTGGGGAGTGTTGGGGGTCATCTTACCAGTTTTATCAAAGCTAGTGGATACCTGAGTGTGACTGGGATGTAACAAACAGGCTGCTGGAACAGAGTTGCTAAGCCAGAGCTGCTTAAAACACACACACTCAATGCATTCATGTCTGCTGGCTGTCAGTGTCCAGGCTGTGAGCCACAGCAACAGAGCATTTAAGGCACTCAGGGTTACAGGGCAGGTGGAGACACAGGCCTTCACTGTTCTGGGGTGCACCAGAACACTCCAGCTGGGGCCGGGAAGAAGAGAAGCTGGACATGTTCTTCATCTTCTGAAATGAACACCTTGTATAATATTCAATCATGATTCCATCTTCCATCCAGATCTTCCATGATTCCATTTGCATTGGTTCTGGAGATTACTTTCAATTTATGTGTAAAAATTGTCATTCTTCCCAATGTTTTCAGCTCACGTGCTGCCAAACATTTTTGCTTGGATTATTATTCTCTGGCATGTCCTAGATATCTCAATTAATCTAGATCAAGTTTTTGAAAAATAAGTGCCTAAAATAAGGCTCCTAGGTGCGTATTACTGGATTTCAGGTCAGTAGAACCTACTGGATGGTTAGTCATTTTGAAAAAAAAATCACACCATCAAGTTTGGGTCTTAAATATTAATTTAGTAGTATACTGTTAGGTTCTTATTTCTGAAAATCTTTGGTCAGGTTTTCATATCTTTTTCCCACAAAAATATACAGTAACTTTATGGAAAGGAAAGCCCTAAAGATTTAAATATATTACTTTAACAATAATAAGGCAGTCAGTTTATCCACAGTGATAAATTCCCTTTAACTAAAAGATAGCAAAAATGTTTTTTTGTTTTGTTTTTGCATTATGGGTAAAAAAAGTATGTGCTACTATTTTTCAGTTCATAGAAATTTTGACTATAAAAATCCCATTTGTATTTACAAGGCAGGTAGACTGGTACTCACTATAATCCAAAAATCAAATGCACCAATCGAAATAAGGTAAGAGATTATTTGTATTTGTATCAAATGCATATTTTAAAATAGTGTGCTAATGCCAGCTTACATGCACTCAGCTTTAACAAATTAAGGTTCCCAGCCCAGTCACTGTGCAGAGAGACCAGTGTTAAGAGACACACACCAGAAACAGCTGCACTTCATTAACACTCTAGGAAATCAGGCTGAAATCAGATGATATAGGAGGACCCGGAAGACAGAGACCGTTTCTGGCTGTTGGGACTTGTGCAAATCCAACCACAAGCACTTGGTGGTATTTTCTATAAAGAGTGGCTATACAGCCAGACAAATACCCAGAAAAGGGAGAGGTTTCTTATATTCTGATTATTCTGTATCAAGAGGGAAGAAACCTAATGGTTAGGGTTGGCTGAGCTGTGTGCTCTGGAGAGAATATGACAGAAGCTTGGGAATTGTGACTCAAAGCACCCTGCAGTCATACCCTACACACTACTGTAATAATCTTTGTACAAAATATACCTTGTGAGGTATCATTTGAAAACGAATAACTTACTAGTCAATACTTTCATGGTGAAACCTATGTAACAACATTATATGCAAAGTTATGACTTCTCCCTGTATGATCTTACATGTCCGAAAGCAGACAGCCCTGCCTAGCCAAAAGTTGTTAAACAGGCCTATCCTAAACAAAGGAATGTGTGTTTAACTCAATTTATATATAAGTAGTAAACAGAACCATGAGGACAGTGGGGGAGGAGATTGCAGGAAACTGAACAATTTGCATTTTAGCATGTACAATTGGGGGAAAAAAGATCATGGAGCCTCCTTCACCACCAGACTCCATGTTGCCTTCCCTACTGCTTGAATAAACTTTACTTTGAGGGGTAACCTTCAGAAGAATCTGTAACATCCCCCCACTGCAATCTAGACTGTAGCTGTGTCACTCCAATTCCCCAATCCTGGGCCCCGATTTACCATGCTTTGCTGTGTGAGCCACCCACTCCTGGGTCAGCCCACGCTCAGCCTCCTGCGAGTAATCGGTCCCTGATCTAGTGAAGGAGCGCTTTTGGCCAGCCACTCATGAGATTGACCCCAAGCAAACACCCCCAGTCCCAGATGCAACCCCAGGAACTGCCGTCTTCCAGGGTTCAGTGCTGTACACTGCGCCTTGCAAGCTCATTTACATTTGTCTGTCAATTTATGAAAGAAAATTTTATGCACCAGCTCTGTCACTCTAAGTGAGGCCTCTGCACACACTCAATTCACATGCACTGTTTTAGATAAAACAAACAAATAAGTTTATTGACTACAGCAAGATTTTAAGTGAATATAAGTCAAAGTAATATAAATCAAGAGATTAATAATGCTTCAAGGAGTTGGTCACAATCAGCCAAAAGGTAACTCGCATCCTAAACTAAAATTAAATTTCAGTAGTTTATCTGTGACATTAGCTTACCACACAGGCTGGTTCCAATGCCTCTAGCAACCAGATGGGTGGATTCTCAGTCTTTGGTGTAATTAGAAGATGGAGAGCCCAGAGAAAAAGATGCCTCAGCTTTTAACAAGTTTCCTCAACAACCCCTGGGGTCAGGTGATCGGCCATGTCCAGCAATGGGCATGATTTCTTCCACTTGAGCCAGAGTGCTCACAGGTGCTTAGGCCAGTCCATTGTTCCTGTTTGCAAACATCTGCTGGGCATGGAAACACAGCTTTGTGTTTGTCTACATCTATTCAAGCCATGTGGGACACATATTTGGGGATATGATATAGCAAGGTTTCACATCTGTACCTATGGATGACATTGCAGGAAACATGCTACCACAGCATTAATGGTCAGTATGCCATGAGCATTCCAAAAACACCTTACATGACGTACTTAGCTTTAGACAATACACAGTTACACTGTAAGAGTGAACATGAATGATACACGGATCACACCTTAAGGGTGTACATGGCATACAGTGTGTCACAGAAGACTGTGGGGATGATTGCCCGGCAGAGAGGTTGGAGAGATGGTGCATTGCGGTTGGCCCTGATACGAGGGGATGAGGAGAAGGCCGGTGAAAAGATAAATCCAGATCTAAGGAAATTCAGGGAGATGGACGGACTATGGACCCACAAATAGCAGAAGCCTGTTTTGCAGAGAGATTATGTGCCCTCCTGGACTGGGCTCCCGGAATGCAACCCCTGCCAAAAGGGACTGGATGTATCAGAGCACACAGGTCTCAAGAGGTTCAGGACTGGGAGTATGTTGGGGCCACCTGCTAACATTAGCCAAGTCTAGAAAATACAAAAGTGTATCTGTGATAACTGCTGGCAGGCTGTTTGGTTCAAAGTGGTGGAATGAGAGCTGCACAACATACAGAACATGAAGTGCATGCTGGCTGCTGGCTGTGTGCATGTGCCAGGCAGGTAGCCACAAGTAGCACAAACATTTCGGGGCACTCAGGGTTATAATACAAGAGGTGATACAACCTCTCACAGGTCAGAATTGCACTCCAGAACATGATAGAGTGGAAGGGTGAGTTCAAGGCATGGACTTGAATTCTGTCCTCGTTGTTTAGGCTCCAAGGTCAGACCCCTCAAAGACTGGGTGGGAGCTCCCTTATCACCTTAGCAAGGAAGGGGGAGTCTGTTACACTGCCTCACTCTGTCCTTTTTCAGTGGCTGTGAAATGGGACAGAGAGCCTCAGCATGGGGCTGCAAGAAAGGAGGCTCGTTGAACCTCTGGAGAAGGATAGTATATGATGCAGCCCTAATATTCCCTTATTCTAGGCCATATGTCATGTATAGGTCCAAAGATCACTATTTAAAAACATTGTGTGTCTATCTTCCATTCATATTTGAGTCAAAGAAGGGCAGAAAATCTGTAAGGGTGCTCTGATTTACTCATCTCCCAAGTGCAGTTTACATAAAAAGTCAACAATATTCATTGTGGGCTTCAGTCTCATTGACATTCATTGACTCCACTGTGGTCTCAGTTGATCTCAAGATTTCAAATAATAGCTTGAGTATTTAGCCAATAAGTAGTTCTCATGTGAATTCAAGAAATGCCACATTAATATTTATGCTAACAGCTAGATTCACTCCACAAAACAATTTCTTTACGACATTCTACATTCTATTTGTGAATAGTATATAACAGTTTGATAAATAAATTCTCCTCCTCTCATACTACAGTAAAGAGCTTGGAAGGTAATAAATACACAAATTGTTTTAGGATCAATACAATATTTTTTTAAATAATTTCTTATTGTTCTATTTTTGATTGTTCTGAAGACCAACCTACCTTTCCTGTCAATACAAATGGAAAACTCCAATAGACTGTCTCATTAAAGCTGAGTGAATGTATATAAATATATATATGAATGTATATATTGTGGCGCAGGCGGCTAGTTTAGCCCTCTCGTGGGTACTGTGCCCTCTTCGGCTGTGACTATGGCGTACCTGGGTGGGAGCGGGGGGGCCCGGTCCCGCCCTCTGCCCCGGGCCCCGACCCAGGGACCCTGTGTGGAGTAGTCTTCAAAAGTCCGTGACTTACTCCCTTCCCTGGGTGACCTCTCTTTGGCCCCACTGCTCGCCGTCTGCTTCCTGGAACTGGGTGGGGAGGGGTTCTCCCTCAGGCCTGTGCCTTGGGTCCCTGGCCATAGCCAGACAGGTACCCCCCCTCTCGTGTCTGGTACCTCTGGGGTTGTAACAGGTGGCAGTGGTTGCTCCAAGTGCTGTAGCAGCTCAGCTCCGCTCCGCTCCGCTCCGCTCTGCTCTGCTCCTTCTCTTAACTCCCTTCCAGCTGCCCCTGTCTGCCTGACAGGGAGGCTTTTAACTGCTGGGGCAAGCTCCTTGATTGGCCTCAGCTGGCTTAATTGGCCTAATTGCCCCAGAGTGGCCCCAGCTGGATCACCCAGGGAACAGGGATTTGTTCATTCTGGGGCTAATATAGACCCCCTCTACTACCCTCCTGTAGCCATCAGGTCTAACCCTGTCACAATATATATTATATATATATAAGTGTTTCATTTTGGATCAAAACAGAATTTTTTTTTTGTTAAGGTTGAATGAAATGTTATTTTTAAAAAGAAACATAGATACAAAACATTTGTTTCTAAAGAAAATGCTGAAATGGTCCATCTAAAAAATGTGAAAAAGAACTAATATTACTTTTTCAGAAAAAAAATTCTCATTTTTTATTCAGCCAAAACTGCACTTTTAAAATCTGAGAGGCAGATAACTCTTTCTTAAAAGACCAAATTCAATATCATCAACTTGATATGTATGGTGCGGAAATTGTAACGGGTAAATTAATAAGCCTTCCAAAGAGAAGCCCCTGAAAGAACTAGAATGAAGAGTCCTATTTTCCCCTCCTTGACTGGTCAAGAATTAATTTATTGAAAGGGAACTAGAAACAGCAAAATCTATCAAATTGGCCTAATAATCACAATTGCTGAAGTTCCTTTGGTAGAAGTTCAATAATGGCATCCGAAATTCCCTATGTCTCTATAGACAACTGGTCCAGCAAAGAATAATGAATTATGTCTACCAACTGAGAGTATTGCACACTAATGACTACAATACAATAACATTAGGATCCAAAATGCCAATATTGGGGAAAAAAATGAATCAAGTATAACTACAATGTTGTGCTATAAATAAAGAATATAACAAAAATCTACTGGCTTAATTGATCCATCCAGTCACACCAGCCATAATCTGCTAGAAGACAAACAAACAGGCAAACAGGTCTTTCACACGCCTGGCTTCAGATCTGTGGTTTCTTGACTAGACCATCCAAGTGTGAGATGCAGCAAGAGATTGAAAAACAATGGTAAAATGTGCCTCTATTTAAATAGCATTTTAGTCAGATTTCAAGCTAACTGAAAACTTTCTAACATAAAAACAGCAAATGTCAGTTTAGAGTTTCGAAACTGCCCTGCCAAACTTAGAATCATAGAATATTAGAGTTGGAAGGGACCTCAGGAGGTCATCTAGTCCAACCCCCTGCTCAAAGCACAACTAATCTCAACTAAATCATCCCAACGACAGTTTTGTCAAGCCGCAGCTTAAAAAGCTCTAAAGATGGAGATTCCACCACCTCCCTAGGTAACCCATTCCAGTGTTTCACCATACTACTAGTGAAAAACCTTTTCCTACCTTTCCAACCTAGACCTCCCCCACTGCAACTTGAGACCATTGCTCCTTGTTATGTCGTCTGCCTCCATTGAGAACAGCCTAGCTCCATCCTCCCTGGAACCCCCTTTCAGGTAGTTAAAGGCTGATATCAAATCCCCCCTCATTCTTCTCTTTTGCAGATTAAACAACCCTTGTTCCTTCAGCCTCTCCTCATAAGTCATGTGCTCCAGCCCCCTAATCATTTTTGTTGCCCTCCACTGGACTCTCTCTAACTTGTCCTCATCCTTTTTGTAGTGGGGGGCTCAAAACTTGACACAAAACTCAAAATGCGGCCTCACCAATGCCGAATATAGGGGAATAATTACTTTCCTCGATCTGCTGACAATGCTTCTAGTAATGCAGCCCAATATGCTATTAGCCTTCTTGGCAACCGGGGCACACTGCTGACTCATATCCAGCTTCTTATCCATTGCAATCCCCAGGTCCTTTTCTGCAGAACTGCTGCCTAGCCCATCAGTCCCCAGTCTGTAGCTGTGCATGGGATTCTTCCGTCCTAAGTGGAGGACTCTGCACTTGTCCTTGTTGAACCTCATCAGATTTCTTTTGGCCCAATCCTCCAATTTGTCTAGGTCACTCTGTACCTTATCCATAACTTCCAGGGTATCTACCACTCCCCCTAGCTTAGTGTCATCTGCAAACTTGCTGAGGGTGCAATCTACCCCATCCTCCAGATCATTGATGAAGATGTTGAACAAAACCGGCCCCAGGACCGACCCCTGGGGCACTCCGCTTGTTACCGGCTCCCAGCTAGACATTGAGCCATTGATCACTACCCGTTGAGCACGATGATCTAGCCAGCTCTCTGTCCATTTTATAGTCCATTCATCCAACCCATACTTCTTTAACTTGCTGATAAGAATACAGGGGGAGAGTGTATCAAAAGCTTTGCTAAAGTCAAAGTATATCACATCCACCGCTTTCCCCACATCCACAGTGCCAGTCACCTCTTCACAGAAGGCAATCAGGTTGATCAGGCATGACTTGCCCTTGGTGAATCCATGTTGACTGTTCCTGAGCACCTTCCTCTCTTCCAAGTGCCTTAAAATGGATTCCTTGAGGACCTGCTCCATGATTTTTCTGGGGACTGAAGTGAGGCTTACTGGTCTGTAGTTCCCTGGATCCTCTTTCTTCCCTTTCTTGAAGATAGGCACTATATTTGCCTTTTTCCAATCATCAGGGACCTCCCCCAATTTCCACGAGCTTTCAAAGATAATAGCCAATGGCTCTGAAATAACATCAGCCAACTCCCTCAGCACCATCAGATGCCTTGCATCTGGCTCCATGGACTTATGTATGTCCAATCTTTCTAAATAGTCCTGAACCTGTTCCTTCAGCTCTGAGGGATGTTCACCTCCTCCCCATTCTCCGCTGCCCAGTGCAGTAGTCTGGGAGCTGACCTTGTCTGTGAAGACAAAGACAAAAAAGGCACTGAATACCTCAGCTTTCTCCACATCTTCTGTCACTAGGTTGCCTCCCCCATTCTGTAAGGGGCCCACACTTCCCCTAATCTTCCTCTTCTTGGTAACATACCTGTAGAAACCCTTCTTGTTCCCATTCATATCCCTTGCTAGCTGCAACTCCAGTTGCACTTTGGCCTTCCTGATTTCACTCCTGCATGCTTAAACAGTATTTTTATACTCCTCCCTAGTCATCTGACCAAGCTTCCACTTCTTGTGAACTTCCTTTTTGTGTTTCAGATGGGTGCCTACCATATTTGCTATTCTTTCAGCACAACGGGATGATTTGTTCCTGCGCCCTCAATAAGGTTTCTTTAAAATATAGCCAGCTGTCTTGGATTCCTTTCCCCCGGCATATTAGCCTCCCAGGGGATCCTGCCCATCAGCTCCCTGAGGAAGCCAAAGTCTGCTTTTCTGAAGTCCATGGTCCATATCCTGCTGTTCTCCTTTCCTCTTTTTGTCAGGATCCTGAACTCTACCATCTCATGGTCACTGCTGCTGTGTTTATTATTAACCTTATTATCAAGCTATATGTTGTATAAGATTTATCACAATTGTGCAACAGTGGTGATACATCAGTGGTTGATACATCAGTGATAACTTAATGTAAGCATGATCATCTTTCTTTTTCTACAGCATCACAGGGGGAAGCAGTAGGTGTGATATATCTCAACTTTAGTAAGGCTTTTAATAGTCTTACATGACTTTCTCATAAACAAACTAGGGAAATATAGCCTAGATGAACCTACTACAAGATGGGTGCACAACTTTTTGGAAAACTATACTCAGAGAGTAGTTATTAATGGTTCACAATCAAGTTGAAAGGGGATATCGAACGGGGGTCCCAGGGGGATCTCTTCTGGGTCCAATTCTATTCAATATCTTCATAAATGATTTGGATGATGGCATAGACTAGAGAGTACATTCATACAGTTTGCAGATGATACCAAGATGGGAGGGGTTGCAAACACTTTGGAGAATGGGATTAGAATTCAAAATGATCGGGAGAAACTGGAGAAATGATCTGAAATAAATAGGATGACGTTCAATTAAAATAAAAACAAATGGAAGGAATAATCAATTGCACAAATACAAAATGGGAAATGACTGCCTGGGAAGGTGTCCAGCAGAAAAGGAGCTTGGGGTTATAGCAGATCACAAACTAAATGTGAGTCAACAATGTAAAACGGTTGCAAAAAAAAGTCAATATCATTCTGGGACGTAGTAGCAGAACTGTTTTAAGCAAGACATGACAAGCAATTCTTCCACTCTACTCATCACTGATAAGGCTTTAAATGGAGTATTGTGTCCAGTTCTGGGCACCACACTTGGGAAAGATATAGACAAACTGGAAAAAGTCCCGAGGAGAGCAACAAAAATTATTAAAGGTCTAGAAAACATGACATACGAGGAAAGATTGAAGAAACTAGGTTTGATTAGTCTGGAGAAGAAAAGATTGAGTATTGAGTTGGGGCATGATAACAGCCTTCAAGCACATAAAAGGTTGTTATAAAGAGGAGGGTGATAAATTGTTTCCTTAACCACTGAAGACAGGACAAGAAGTATTGGGCTTAAATTGCAGCAAGAGAGATTGAGGTTAGAAATTATGAAAAACTGTCTGTCAGGGTCATTAAGCACTGTAACAAATTACCTACGGAAGTGGTGGAATCTCAGTCACTGGAGGTTTTTAAGATCAGGCTAGACAAACACCTGCCAGGGATGATCTAGATCAGAGGTCCCCAAACTGTGGGGCACGTCCCCCCTAAAAGGACATGGGGGAACATTTTGGGGGGCATGGCAGGGCCCAGGCCAGCCTCCACTGGGGGTGGGAAGGGACCACCACCCAGCCCCGCTCTGCCCAGAAGTCTGCTTCAATCCCGCCCCCTAGTCGTGGCCCTGACCCTTGGCCCTGGCACCCAGCCTCAGTCCCCCAGCCATGGCCCCTGGCCCAGCCACAGCATCGGCTCCCAATCTGGCCCCCCCCCCCGCCACAGCCCCTGGCCTGGTGGCAGCCCCACTAGAACCTGCTGGCACCCAGCTCCCCAGCTGTGGCAACTGAGGCCCCCAAGGACCCCTGTCTGCCCTAACTGATGCAGCCCCAACCCAATTCCCAGCCTTAGCCCCTACCCCCAGCCTCAGCCCCCAACCATGGCCCTGCTCCCAGCCCCAGCTGGAGGGGAGGGGAGTGTGTACAGGGGTTGAGGGGTTGCAATGTAAAAATTTGGGAACTACTGGTCTAGATAATACTTAGCCCTGCACTTTTGCAGGGGACTGGACTAGATAGCATATTAAGATGACATATTAAGGTCCCTTCCAGTCCTACATTTCTATGATTCTGTGGGGTAAATTACTACAAATCTCTAGACAAGTAAATCAGCAGAAATTCCACCCCTAGGAGAGAATTTCATGCACTGATTTTGACCAGGTTCAAGAGATCCAGCAAACAAAGAACTGAGAATTGTATATAAGGGTGACAGAGAGGGGTCTCTCTCAGCCAATCAAAGAACTGACATGAGACTTTAATCAAGAGGACAAAACCTTGCTGGAAGGGTCTGAAGAACTTTGCAACCTACCAGAGTCTCCATGTGGAAGACAGGTGACACAAGGGCAGACAGGCTTGCAGACAAGCTGTTTATTGTTTTCAGTACATGTTTTTTTCTGTAATGCTTTAGTTCTAAATAAATACTTTTCTTTATGAAGGCTGGCTGGTCACCAGTAAGCCTTTCATCACTGTCCCTGGGAGACAGCAAGTGTTGGAATAACATAAATACTTTGCTTATGAAGGCAGGCTGGGCACCGGTAAGACATTTGTCATTGTCCCTGGGGCACAGCAAGTGCTGAAGTAACATAAATACTCTGCTTTATGAAGGCAGGCTGGGCACTGGTAAGCCCTTTGTCATTGTCCCTGGGAGACAGCAAGTGCTGAAGTTAACTCATACTTGCAAAGGTGATCACAGTGAAGGGAAAGAGGAGTTGCAGCCTGAATCTTTGATCTGGAGGGACAGGAACACGGGTTCCTGCTCTGACACTTCCCATGGGTACCCAGAGTTGTGAGGCACCTCATTACCACCTGGGTTAGTGTGAGGAAGCCTTGTCTATTACTGCTGTAGATCAATTTCCCATCACCACCAGCCTCTGATAACATAAGCACTGCCTTCCAGGCCTCTGCTCTCTCTTTACAGATTAACAACAGGCACGCTCCCACCCCGAGTCATCCAAGCATCTCCCTGGAGTGTCCAGCCCCTGATCCACTGGACTCTCACAGATCCTCTGCTACAACCCCTGCTTGCCACTTACAACTTAAACCACAGTTCCCTTTAATTCACAGCACTTAGATATGTTTACAGTGAAAACAGGTAGAAGTTTATTTACCCAAAAACAGAGATTGGAGGAGAAGCAAACAGAGTTAATGGAAATAAATGTTTTATTTTATATACAACATAACATGTATTCTATACCCTAGACTTAATTAGTTATTGTCATGTCATATAGACGAAAAGCTCATCCAAAATCCTTCCAGCATATTACATCCAGGCTTGACTCTGATCTTCCGTTCATGACACAAATCACCTGTCCTCTTGCCTCCTCAATGGAAAGATGAAGTGTTGCCTTTGTCCCTACAGTTATAGCCCAAACATCCATTGTCTTCACTTGCAAACAGGATAACCCCCACTGCTTGGGTTTTCATGTCTAGAATCTACCGTGGAGATTTTGCAATAACTTGACTAGCATTTGTCTCAGACTGTAAATGGGTGCCCATTGTGAACGACACTACTCAATTTACATGTAATCTGGTGAAGAGATAAAAATCTCTTGCTCGAAAGAAACCTGTTTCTCATCTTCTGGTGATCAGCCTCCATTCATGGACCTCAAAAGCATAATTTTCAGTATAAATACATAATGCAGCTGGTGGAAGAGGTGGAGGTGAGGCTGATATAGTAGCCTCACCTTCACACATAGCATGGGCTTTGGAAACAAACTTCTTGACTGATGGTAGTCTCTTTTCTACTCTAGAGTGGCCACATGTGAGAGCTCCTGCATGGGCATAGGGATTCTCACAAGTCCCCAGCTGGCCATTATGCAGTGGGAGTTTGATCCCGGTAGAGGAGAGGATCGCCTCGTTGAGACTTCGGGTCTCAGAGAGGAAAATCCTGACCACTGTGTGTGCTTAAATGCCTAACAGCAGTTCAGAGTACTCAGCTTTTTTTGGAGACAGTGGGATTGGTGCTCAATTCTGTCGTTCTACTGGGAGACTTCAACGCCCACGTGGGGAACGATGGAGATGCCTGGAGGGGACTGACTGGGAGGAACTGCCGCCCTGATCTGGACCTGAAAGATGAGCTGTTAATGGATTTCTGTGCTAGTCATGGATTGTCCATAATGAACACCATCTCTGAACATAAGGTGGCTCATAAATGTACCTGGTGCCAGACCACCTTGGGACGAAGAGCAATGATCAACATTATAGTCATTTGATTGAACCTAAGGCCATATGTTCAAGACAACTGGGTAAAAAGAGGAACAGAGTTGTCAACCGATCATTATTTGGTGGTGAGTTGGATCTAATGCATGGGATGCCAGCCAGATAGACACAGGAGGCCCAAACAAGCAGTGTGGGTCTCCTGGGAACGTCTGGTGAAGGACCCTATAAGGAAAGACTTCAATTCCCACTTCCAGAAGAACTTCTCCTGCATTCCAGGCGAGGTCTTGGACATTGAGTCCAAGTGGACCATGTTCAGGACCATTGGTCTGACCCAATATGTCCATTCTTATGTTTTACATTCTTATGAATCAGCACCTCCAAATCAGAGGTCATGATTCTTTCCCAGAAGAAAGTGGACTGTTCTCTCCAGGTGAAGGGGGGAGCAGCTGCCCTTAGTGAAAGAGTTCAAATATCTGGAGGTCTTGTTCATGAGTAATGGTAAGTGGGAGCATGACATTTACCAGGTTGGTGCAGCAGTGGCAGTGATGTAGGCACTATATCGATTCATGGCGGTGAAGGTGGAGCTGAGTTTTCACACCAAGTTCTCAGTCTACAGGTCAATCTACATCCCATCCTCACCTATGGTTATAACCTTTGGGTAATGCTGAAAGAATGAGATCACAGGCACAAGTGGTGGAAATGAGGTTTCTCCGCAGGTTGGTTGGGCTGACTCTCCGAGACAGGGTGTGGGGCTCAGCTATTTGGGAGAGCCTTGGAGTAGAGCTGCCGCAGCTCAAGAGGAGTCAGCTGAGGTTGTTTGGGCACCTGGTAAGAATGCCCCCGATAGTCTTTGGAACTATATCGGGCATGTCCCACTGGGAGTAGGCCCCGAGGCTGATCCAGGACATGCTGGAGTGATTATATTTCCCAGCTCGCCTGGGTGTGCCTGGGAATCCCCCAGGAGAAGCTGGAACCTGTTGCGGAAGAAAGGGAGGTCTGGTCCTCCCTACTTTCCATGCTGCCACCACGACCCTCACCAGGAAAAGTGCCATAATGGAAAAGAACAAAAAGAATATACATAATAGCTTTGGTTGACAGGGTAACAAGTCTTGTGGATAGGGGAGAAGTGGTAGATGTGGTATAGCTCGACCTTAGTAAGGCTTTTGATGCTGTCTCACATGACCTTCTCATAAAAAACCTAGGGAAATATAACCTACATGGAGCTACTATAAGGTAAGTGCATAAATGATTGGAAAACCATTTCCAGGGAGTATTTATCACTGGTTCACAGTCATGCTGGAGTGAGGTCCGGCAGAGATCAGTTCTGGTTCTGTTCAATATCTTCATCAATGATTGAGATAATGGCTTAGGGAGTACACTTATCAAGTTTGCAGATGATATCAAGCTGGGAGAAGGTGCAAGAGCTTTGGCGGCTAGAATTAAAATTCAAAATGATTTGGACAAACTGGAGAAATGGTCTGAAGTAAATAGGATGAAATTCAATCAGGATAAACACAAAGTACTTCACTTAGGAAGGAACAATCAGTTGAACACATACAAAATGGGAAATGACTGCCTAGGAAGGAGTACTGCGAAAAGGGATCTGGGGGTCACAGTGGATCACAGGTTAAATATGATTCAACAGTGTCACACTGTTTCAAGAAAAGAAAACATCATTCTGAGATGTATTAACAGGAGTGTTGTAAGAAAGACACGAGAAGTAATTCTTCCACTCTACTCTGCGCTGATTAGGTCTCAAGTGGAGTATTGTGTCCAGTTCTGGGTGCCACATTTCAGGAAAGATGTGGACAAATTGGAGAAAGTCCAGAAAAGAGCAACAAAAATTATTAAAGGTCTAGAAAACATGACCTATGAGGGAAGATTGAAAAAAATGGGTTTGTTTAATCTGAAGAAGAGAAGATTAAGGGGGGAAACATGATAACAGGTTTCAAGTACATAAAAAGTTGTTACAAGGAGAAGGAAGAAAAATTGTTCTCCTTAGCCACTGAGGACAGGACAAGAAGTAATGGGCTTAAATTGCAGCAAGAGCAGTTTAGGTTGGACATAAGGAAAAACTTCCTAACTGTCAGGGTAGTTAAACACTGGAATAAATTGCCTAGAGAGGTTGTGAAATCTCCATCAGTGATGATTTTTAAAAGCACTGCAGGGGACTGAACTAGAAGACCTCTCAAGGTCCCTCCCAGTCCTACGATTCTCCGATTCTATGATTCTATAACTCCTTATGTATTATCCATACATATATTTCACAATGGTTATGAGGACCAATGTGACACAAGCTTTCAGTAGAGACCTTCCATGGCATTCTTTCATGAATTAGTATGTAGATACCAAATCTGGGAAACCCCTGTCACCGTTTTGCACCCTGAACCCTCTGCCAATTGGCAACAAGAGGCCACCAAGAGGTGGGTCACACCCACCCCAAGAAAGTTGTCTGTTGGAGGCCTGAGACCTGAGTGGGGGCACCTTCAGGTGAAGGGTCAGGAATGCAGTTGCCTCAGAAACTGTGACAGCATGATGCTACTGTTACATTCTTTAAATTCCAGGACACATAGGTTTACAGATTGGTAATGTGATTTGTAAAAATTACTGTAAATATGGATTTCAACATTTGAAGGGATTGTACATAAAAAGAAACAACCTGTATCCTGAAGTTATGGTGCTAATTAGTTTCTTGCAGCAGGTAATTGTAGAAGCAAAGCTTTCTTAATCCCCAAGGGGAGTCTAATCAACCCTTGTTCCACCTTAAAGACTCGCTTCTCACCTAGATCCAAGTTCTGCTCCTTGCAAGGGATTGAGGGAAGGGTTCTGGCAGCCAGTTACAGCTTCCCAATTTTGCACTGGCTCAGCCGTGATATCAGTCAGTTGAAGTCATCGGTGAAAGGGCCCTTGCAGGACCTCATGCCAGTAGTGAAGATCAGCATAGAGGAGCTCATCTGTGGTAGAGGGAAGTGATTGGCCTTGGAGCTGCCTCTTGCCAGATATCCCATCAAAGAGTACCCCTCTACACAGAGAATCCTTCTCTGTCCATTTACAGACAGAATCTGCCCCCTTCGCACCACCTGAGCTGCGCAAAGGGACTGGCTCATTTCAGCAAATCTGACACTGCAGCTCCTATTAATGTTAATGTTTGTGTGGTACTCTCCTCTGTAGTTAGAGCAGCCAAGTTTATAGCAAGAACCCAGGAGAAGATGCCAGTAAGACAAGCTTAAATGCAGGACTGAGTGGAGAGAACCAGATGAGAAATGGAAATGTCAATTTGCAAGTTGATTTACATCAGTACAAACCTGTGAGCAGATGAGATAACTAAACCTGCTGAATCTAATGTTTCCTAGGAATAAGGCAGGGTAACTGCTAGTGCTGAGCCCCATATACAGATGTGAGTACAGCCACCGTCACTTGGGCATTATAACCTATTTTTCCCATTCCCAACCAATATGGTTTAGGTTTTGGAAACCTTCAGTTTACAAATGGTGATTTGTATGTGTTGTGGGAAGAACAATACATATTGAGATCGAGCATATACAGTTGTGATGACTGGCAGCCTTTTGTCTTTAATTCATCAGGAAGGAATTAACTACCAAAAATAGTAACGTTGTCTGAGAAGATTAATTTGCAGAGTACAGTAACAGTTCCAATTCAGTTTTTATCGGCAAATGTTGATTTCACTGTACACACACAAACCAACAAAAAACTTCAATAATATTTGAAATTTACAGAAAGGTAAGACCCTTTATTTTTAGTTTATTTTGTTTAAAATTTTCTGAGAATTTATCAGTGTTTATTATAAAAGATAAAAATAGGTGAAAATCAGTTCCAAAAAATTAACTTCAGTTTTCTGAGTAAATATTGGGGTTAATATTTAGGGATGGGAGGACAGAAAAAAGCAACAAACAGAGAAAAATGAAGTGTTGAAAGTAAAAGCAGCTTAATACTGTGATTTTGTTCATGAACAGCACATTAACAGTACATATACATGTATGTGCTTCTTCCATTACATTCCCTTACTTTAACAGACAGTCTTTCACTTATACAGACTAATATATTATTCATATCAGCACATCTACCAAAGGTAATGTATTGGGTTTTCTTAACATAATCATAATTATATCATAACATAATCATAATCTTAATAATAAGTTTGGACCTGAGTGGTCCAAAATTCAAGTGAAAATCAGTAAAAAAAAAATAATGGCATTTGTAAAACCCAGGAATTTTTCAGTCAAAATGTAAATGAAGGGCCTTACAAATAGGCAAAGTAAAAAATTGCTGCTTGAGAATACATTAAAGTTTTGATTTAAGGATAGCGCTGCCACCTATCTTATAACAGTTATCTCAAGGGTTATAGCACTCACCCAAGATGTGGGAGACCCACATTCAGTTTTCCCCTCTGCCAAATGGGGCAAAAGGATTTAAACCCACCTCTTAGGCGAGTGCTCTAACCATTGAGATACAGGCTATTCTGATGTTTGTCTCTTCAATCTGTCCTGCAGAGGGGGGACTTGAACCTGGGATTCTCCAGGTGAGTGCTTTAACCACTGGGCTAAAAGTTATAAGGTGGGCATTGGCACACTCTTCCCCTGCTTTTGAATGGGACCCAATTCTGTCCGATAGAGGTGTTCAGAGGCCTCCTGCTAGATTGAGTCCCGCTCACAAGACCAACAGGCCTATCTTCTCCCACTTTGTGAATCGCTCTTGGGCTTTGCTGGGAGATAGACATCAGGATTCCAAGAGGAAAGCAGCCGTGCACATGCCAGAGGCAGAAACTTAAGTACCTAGGAAACTTTTACCCTGAGAATTTGAGTTCCAAATGAGTTTAGGCACCTAGAGGGCTAGGCAGGAGTTTTGTGGATTACAGCAGAGCCAAAAACTGGGCCTTAGGTGCCTTTGTGGATCTGGACCAGAGAACCCATTCAGCTGAATCATGTTTTCTGAAAGGGAGGAGGAATCTCCATACTCTGTTTCATACTCTTCACCCCCCTAATTAAGACAACAGTGGGCCCACTTTTTATACTTTGGTGTCTACAATTTAGCACCTAAGTCTGGATGTAGGCAAATAAATACTTGAACTCGTCTGAGTTTTGCTATTGACTGTAATGAAGCCAGGATTTCAGGCTGGGTATTTAGATGCCCCAAATTGACACTCACTAGGTAAGCACCTAAAACAAGCATTTTGATGCCTAAATATAAATTGGGCCCTATAATATCTAGCACATGTTCAAAACACTTTACAGACATTAACATACACCTCCATGTGGCAGATATTTCAAATAAGAGCCAATAGGATCCTTTCCCCTGAGCTCGAATCAACTCTTTCATGATGTTCTAAATAGTTTACTTCAGATTTATTTTTCATTAGTTATTTTTATGTATTTTGCACTTCTCTTTCTTGCTGGAATTGGAGGTAGGGGCATAGCTAGATGTGATCTTCTGGCAGGGCCTCTGGCTGATGAGGGTGGGCAGGCCGAAACCTGAACTTCCTGCTTCCAGTCACGTGACTGGAAGCAGGAAGTTCGAGAAGCCTGACGCTCTCCAGTTGCCTTTGGCAGCTTAGTGCCTCTTGGCCGGTCGCTTCCCAAACTTCCTGCTTCCGACCACGTGAGCAGAAGCTGAAAGTTCGGGAAGCCACCAGCCGAGAAAGCTCCAGTTGTGCAGGTAGCTCAAGTGGAACTTGGGTGGACCTGCTTTCAAAATGGGCGGGCCCTGGCCCACGCGTAGCTTCATCCCTGACTGGAGGTGAAACAGACTGTCATAAAAGACCTTTGTTTAAAGGTGTTTGGGCCTAACACAAAGCCTATGGAAGCCAATGGGAAGAATTCCAGACTCTTAAGGTTCGATCCTGCAAATGGTTGAACCCTCTGGCCTGACCCTTAATGCTGAAGTATTTTGCTGGATTGAGCTAGAGTGCTCAATGCCTTGCAGGACTGAGCCCTGACTGCTGAGGTTTGTTGGATTCAAGAAGTCTGGATTATTCAAACCGCTCTTCAATAAACTGTCAAATCTTTGCGTGCCTATGTAAGTCTAAAACCTACATTTTTAATTTTAGATGCCTCATAAGAGAATCCCTTGCTGATCATCTGATTGCTTGACAATACAGCTGTGCTGTTACATAATCATCTTTTCAGTGCTTCTGAGATCATGTGTACCACAGATACCACCTCAGATATTCTTAGATAACCCTTAGATATTCTCCTTTAATAAACTTTTAAGGTCTTCAGTACAACTTGGCTGTCTTTTTAAAATGCATTTTTAAAAATGAATATATTGCTACCATTAGTGCAGAAAAAGAGAGAAAAAGGAAATTGGACCAAATATAATCTTTGGAGAAAACTGTCTGAGCTTAATAGTGGTACATTTGCTTTCAAATCATTAGCTGGCTCTGTTTTTATTAGTCAATGTGTGCTACACTGATTTCCCAAGAGGAAATATGTGCAACCATTAATGTCCTTTAGCATTCTACGTTTATTTGATCTCCAGTACGAAAGCTCAATAAATATATTTAGTAAATAAATATGTTTTAATGTATATCTTCTTGCTATTCAGAATCCCTTTCAATAAGTCAGTCACTGATGCAAACAAAGTCAACACTAGCTAATCATTTCATCTATCAGCAGGAATTCCACTAAATAATTTTAAAAAAAAAACTGTTTTAAAGACTAGAAAAATAATGTAGTGCAAACATCAAAGCTGAAGGTGATGTTTTATAATGGGGCTATTCATTAGATCTGCAAATATCATTGTTTTAACTTAGATTAAAGAGAAATCCTACATGCCCTTCGTTTTTTTTTAAATAAGTGGGTCCTGAGGGAAAAGTTCATGCTTAGTTTAAAAATTCCATGCATTTAAAACAGGTTTCTCAATCTGGTACTTTTCATTGTCCAATGCAAACTTGTCTCTTTGTGTAGCTAATGGGTCTCATTGTTGTTTTTATTACTAATTGTTATTAGGTAGTGCCATAGATGTGTGTGCTGTTTTACAGTACAGATATACACAGGTTCCCTGCCCTAAAAATCTCACTTTGTTAAGACTTCATTCTGTACACAGTTGCTAATCACAGTAATAAGAACTATGTGCTCAAGTCACTAAAGCATTTAAGTGCATGCTTAACATTAAGCACATAAATTAAAGCACATCCTTAATATGAAGAATGTGAATAATTCCAGCTGAAGTCAATGGGGCTACACATGTGCTTAAAAGGAAGCATTTCCTTTTAATGCTCTGAAGAATCAGGGATTACATCAGATAGCAAGTATATGCAGAGTTAGGCCCTACATTAAGAGAACAACAGGAGATGAGTGTTTTGTCTCCATATACCCAGAAAGCCAGCATGCACCTTTATAATCTACAATGGTCAGATCCTGAGCAGATGTAAATCAGCATAGCCTACTGAAGTCCATGGAGCTATGTTGCTTTACGACAGTTGAGAATCCAGCTGTAGTGTTTCTGAGGGACCCTAAATCTTAGAAATTGAGTCACTTGATATAATAATTTATTTCAAACTCAAAAGGCATTTGGATTGCACAAATACAAACTGCTTCTTGTTTTCACAGTTTATTAAGAGAGGGGTAACTGTAGTCTGATTTTCCACCTAGTGGTAGAACATCAAAAGTTGCGATTAGAATTCCTCTTTATACAGTACACTTTGATTCCAATGTAGTAGGTTAGATACTGTTTTATTATTGAAATTGCACAGTTTGGTGTTCATAATAAGCCAGTTTACTGTTATTGCTGTATCTATGATGGTTGTAAAGTTAGCGAGTTAAGAGAGCTAACTTTCCAGTAACTATGTGATTTGACCATCCTAAAAAAACATATCACGCTTGTGATTCTTAAAACTCAAATTCTGAATAATATCTATAGCGCTTCTTCATGCATACACTAAAAACACTTTACAAAGAAAGGTATCATTATACGCTTTTTATAGTGGGGAAACTGAGGCACAGAGCTTTACCCAAGTTCACACTGCAGATCAGTGGTAGAGACAGAAATAGTATTCAGTTCTCCTGATTCCTCTGTGCCCTGCCCAGTGCACCATACCGCCTTAAAGCCTTTCAAACTAATTTAAGAATAAACCAATCAAAATAAGTGTGGCAAACTCATGGAACTGTGTGCACAGATGCACTCACTGAATCTTGCTGGCTTGGCTATTAAAAATGGACATCACTATGCATGCCTGATCTACTGCAGATGCAAAGCAGGAAAGTAAATACTCTTTTAAACCCTAGTTTTAGACCCTGGAGTGGTAACATTTGCACATCTGGAGTGCGTAGAGCTGAAAACTCACAAACGGGGCATGCTACAGAAAAATATTGGTGCCTAGAAACTATGGTGATAGGTGCCTTAAGAATGTTTATATAGTAATATATAAATGCATGCACAATATTAATAAAATTATTCCATGAACATGACCGTAATGTGCAGGCTTAACATTCAGAAAGTTAGAAGTCCATTCACTTTCTCTTGGAACACAAACTAAGCAGCAGTGTTGCTGAAGTAGTGTTGCAGTGAGGTTAGAACTAGATGCTACAACAGAACATATATAGTAAATTCTTTGTCTTTACTTTGTTTAAGTAAATGTTATAGCCAAGAATGAGCTTTGTTGTTAAATGAGAATAGCACAGTTCTAGCAGATGCTGTTAAGAAAATTTATTTATTTACCCTGATTGCCGGATCTATCACTGGGGGATTGGCTGAAGACAGACCACTGATAAATAGTGAAAACACAACTAAGGCTTATTGGGGAAACAATCAAATATAACCACAAAACACTGGTATTGAGAATAAATGATGGGGATGAACCCCAGGTCCCTTACCACAAACGCAACCCTGGGTTTCCCACGGTCCGCAATAATATTTACAATTGTTCTTCACTCCCTCCCTAGGGAGTGTTGGTCACGATTCCCAACGGGTTGGTCAAGCTGCTCAGATGTTACCGTCTGCTTCTCGGCCTGGTTCGCGGTCATCTGCTTCTCAGCCTGGTCCTGAAGCCCGCACAAATAAGCTGACACCCTCCACACTGTCACTCCGATGGGCCTCCCCGAGTTCTGGCGCTCACTGCCTTAAATCACCTCTGCTGGGACTGCCTTTAGCCAATCGGCTGCCAGGATTTTTCCTGCCTTCTGGCCTTTGCACACGGCTCTCATATTGTGCACACGGCACCAATGCCTTTGCACTCAGCACTAGTCCATCAGGCTTCCCGCCTTTTTCCTGCCATCACTAGGCAGATTTCAGCTCTTGGCCCTTTGCCAGCATCAGCATCCTGCTTTCACCACCATGGATCCTAGAATCCAAAATGGAGTTTTTGGCCTGGTTACCAACTATTTACATACGAAGGAGGGTACCTTAAAACATTTAACAAACATTTTCCCTAACAATGCCACACTCTGAAACGGGATCTCTACTCCCCAAATACAATAATTTATACTGTAATAGTGAAGGTTTACCATTGATGCCACTGCAATATACTATTTTAGGAGCAGGAAAAAAGCTGTGTTTATCAAATATCAGTTATCTGTTTATCAAAATAAGCTCAGCCTCTGATTTTCAAAGCAGTTTAGGGGATTTAAATATGTAGCTTCCATTAAGATAAAATAGGCATCTATATCCCCGAGACTACTTTGAAACTCTCAACCTCAAAGTTTGCTTATTAATATTAACCAAGATCAATGCTGCCCACTTTTGTGATTTTAGCATCTATTTTTGAAGCTCCTTAGTGGGTGTGCGTATGGGTTTAATACTAAGCATGTGTTTAAGCGTTTTAATGGATCAAGTTCAGAGCACTCGCTGGCATTCAGAATCAAGCCCTTAGAAAATTGTAATTAGTCACCACTTCTGTAAAATCTACCCATAAATTATATTTTGCTTTCCCTGATACTCTACACTAGCAGTTACCTAGGAAACACCATAGCCAAAGTTGTGTACACGCTTGCGCACACACACACACATATCCATGCCCTGTTGGTATTATTGATAATGCAGTGTATAGTCACTGAAGTATGTGGGCACAGTCATGTTAATTTCAGCACTGAGAGAAACACGAGAAAATAATATGTCTGACAAGAAAACCATATGGAGAAAGTAAAATCCAAGCTATAGCATAAGCAACAGATCATAAGGTATAGAGAAAAATGGCAATGTCCCTTTGAAGTGAAATACTAAAATGAATAGAAATACAGCTAGCTGAGAGCCCAGTAAGAAGGTAGAACGTGGCCATTACTTTAATGGGAAGTTAGTGATAAATAACATTGACATTACTGAACATGTGAGTGCATGTTTTTGTCTTGGTAGTCATAAAAAAAAATAAGTTAAAGCTCCTATCCCAAATTCTGTGATATATTTCCCTACGGGTGGAGGGAAGGGAAATGTTAAAATGCTGAAGGTTGTCCCAAAGCACATAGCGGGACATTACTAGCTAAAGCAAGTTGACGCAGCATCAGTTTCAGCTAAATTACATCCCAGAATTCTGAAGGAAGCCACGAGGGAGATATGAAAAGTTTTGGTGGAAGATTTTTGATACAGTAGTTTACATGGAGATGGAGGATAAAGGAAAGATGAAGCCAGGGATATAATTTATTTCAACAAAATCTATGCTATGCTAAAATCAGACTAAAAGTGCCATGACCTAAGAGGAAGGAAATGAAAGGTAACTGGTCATTTGAGAGGAGGAAAAAGTGGGATTTATCAGTATGAGGCCAAGTCATGTTCATTATCCCATATTTTACTTTCTTTCAGAATGAGGCATTCTCATGGACATGAATGGGAGTTCTGTGCAAAGACTGAGCATAGAATAAGGCCTATATGTTTATAAATAACTAATTGCAATTACGAAGTGACTGCCTTTATTATAGATGTGCATTTTAATTCTCTAATCAACAATGCATGCTGAGAAGCACCTAGGAGAGAGTCATGAGGCATGAAAATAAGTGTCAAAGACAAATAATTATGAAATCAAATTCCAGAGACAATCTCTCCTGACAAGTTCCTAATCTAAAGACCAGAGGTTCCAAAAGATTATGATTAAGATGAAAGACTCCATGAAATGGCTCAGATTCTGTCAGAGGGAAAGTGGTGTTCCCTCTCTCCCAGTGGCCCTACATATGGTCACCGTGGTGAAGAATGGTTGAGTGGGATCAAAGGGGAGCTACTCTCTGCAGCAGCATCCCTCATCAAATCAAAGCTTGGGGGGCGTGAAAAGCCCATTTCATGTTTTCAGCATGCCCTGGTGTCCAGCTACAGCCAGATAGTCCATGGGAGCAAGGATGAGAAACTTGAGGGGTAATATAGCATTGCCATCTGTCTGTCTTTGATATATCCAGAACGCCTTACCCTAGTATCAGAATACTCTTTTGCAAACCACATGAGAGTAAAGGGTACTCAGCACCTTGGAGGATTGAGCCCCAGGTGCTGAAGGATTCCAGCACTCTAATCAACCACTGGTGCCCCAACTCCCCCTGAGGAAGCATATGAAAAGTTTGACTGAAAATAGAGAAGACAAATTCCACTTACTTTGAAAGTGGTCACCCTGTAGCTGACACAGACACAGCAATAAATCTTGCTGCTCCATACCACCTTGTCAAAAATTGTTACGTTAAATTTGGGGACTTGACTGTGTCTTTCATTGCACAGAGTGGAAATGAATATTTCCTTCTCACACTAACAAACGTTCCATTTCTGCACAATTTAGCGAGAAGTGATTATAGCCTCAAAATTCTGTGCGTCTAATTCACTTAGGGTGAAACTCACAAGGCCTAGCAACCAGCCACCCTGCCGCCAGCCCCGAGGTCCAGCCCGAAGCCTCCTGTGGCCACGCTGGCCAGACCCGGCCTAGCCGGCTGGGGAGCAGGTTTGCAGCTGCCTCCGCTAGCACCACATAAGTCCCATTTACGCCCTGTAACCAACACTGCACACTGATAAACTAGCAGGGAGTTAGTCAGCATGAAAATGACAAGGTTTAAGTGGAATGTAAGTGGTTATTAGGTGATGTACTGGCCTCCCACAAATAGGTGAATTTCACCCTAAGCTATTTGAATACACCGAATTTTATAAGACTACAAGTATTTCTGCCTCAAATTGTGCAAGAATGGAGCATAAAAATAATGTGAGAGATGAAGGTGGGATTTTCAAAAGCACCTAAGGGATTCTGGAGTACTCACTGGGTGCTGTTGAATATCCACCCCCTGACTCTGTATTCTAAATTTGGCCTTAAGGGTATACATGAGATTTATGTAGTACATGCACCTTGTGAATTTCACCCAAAGTGAATTAGGCACACAGAATTTTATGAGACTAGAAAGAATTCTGCCCAGAGGTGAAGTTCAGAAAGGGTGAGAAACTGGGTCCTTTGAATTACAACTGGCACAGACACACTCTACCATCTATGCAGTTGCTTTATTCTAATTGCCTTTTAAAAAGTGTTCACCAGTTTTGCATTTCGTTCAGGTCAGCAGTGATGAAATCCCATCTCTCTTCAAATATCAGTTTTCGTTTTCTTTATAAACTTTGCCAAGCTCAGAAAGAATTAAGGTCTTATTCGACTCATCTTTGATTGCAAAAGAGAGGGATGAGTGTGATCATATCTGTGTGCATCAAATGTTTCTGTGTGAGAATCAGTTCCCTACAAATAATATAAAAATAATTAGTCCCTCCTCATCTTAAATTTAAGGGATTTACTGTACTAATTCTTCTACTGCCAAGTCTAAGGATAAGAATTCTAAAACCACGTAAACCAAACTCTGCATTCAGTTACACAGATATAAACCTGGAGTAACTCCCTTTGGCCATGGTGTATTTTTGCTGCTGGTGAATCAAGATTAATGCATGGTAGCACAAACCATTACAGTGTCCTTTTCATGCCATTCTTGGTTTCTGTAAGAGACCCATTGAATGGGGAGCATTTTTGGTTTTGACTGTACAGGTGAAGATGATGTGTGACATTGTTTGTGGTCTTCAGGAAGTCAGGAAACAGCCTCCTAACTAGAGCCATGAGAGGAGTTACAATAATCAGTTAGTCTCCATTATGATAAAGATCTTTACTGAGACCATTCATTGGTTGCTCAAGTTGCGTGTTTAGGCAAATGAAGTGACAGTAAATACGACTTGGTGGCCTTTTATCAGTGACAATTCCCTGCGTACCATAGTAGTCTTACTGGAACAGAGCATGTATGTATGGTGACTTAATCTGCTTTGTTTGAAATTCTAGGTTGGGTTTAATAAAGGGGAGAATTATTTTTTACCAAACTTAATATTAATATGGCATAAATAGAAGAATTATCTATATTTACATTTAACTGAAATCAGATTTGTTTGTTTGATAATAAATAACCTTCTTCAGTGTTTGCAACTTGAACATCACAGCACTGGTGCATGAGAATCAGAAAGTGAAATTGACTAGAAAAACTAGAATGAAACTAACCATGCTTTTCATTATCACAGCTGGGAGACCCACAAAAATAAACACAAGGTGAAAAATGATAGATTATTAAACTGAAAAAAATAAACTAAGGTGTTATTAGTAAAGCAGGAAGGACCTGATATTGCAGTCCTTACTGATGGAGAATGCCCATTACCTTCAATAGGAGCTGTGCCTGCATAGGGATGGCAGGATTGGGCCTGGAAAATTTTTTTAGGTGTATGATTTTTAAACTGATAATGGTCTTCTAAGATATAATTGAATCTTAATTTGGCTTTGAAATTTGCAAGCTTTAATAACGATCTGCAAACAGCTAGAATAGGATAAAAATACATCAGCAAGGACCATTTTGGTTCAGCACAGAGCAAAGCAAATTGACTAATTCCAATTTTTCAAGTTCCTACATGGTTTATGACAGTGTTCCCCAAACTTTTTGATACCAGGGACCGGCTTGCTGCCTTCCTAAACTGTGTCAGGGAGATCTCAGGGATTGGCGCCAGTCTGTACCAATCACTGAGAAACACTAGCCTAGGAGACTACACCTTCCTGGGACTGGAGCCTGCACCCATTGCAGTCAATGGATGTTTTGCAACGGACTTCAGTAGGAACAATATGAAACTCATGCAGTGGATAAAGCTCATGCAGAAAATGTGGTGGTTTGTTTCTGCAAGAGTTTTCTGCAAACGTTCTTTGATTTTGTTTCATGGAGGTTCAGACCCATCCCCATGCCAAACCCACAAAGCTCCCCCTGGTTTTGTGTTACAGCTGGATAAAGCCACCACCCAGCTTCACGTGGTTTCCATGTGAAATCATAAATTATACCCAGGTTTAAAAAACTCAGCACATTTTTTTATTTGGGACGTGTTGGGGAGGAGGGAAACCTGCCCTGGGTTTCAGGTTTTAAAAATCAGATGAATGTTGTTTGTTTATGGGTTTCATTACAAACATTTCACACAGCCCTATCTACCTTATAAACAGCTAGCCAAATTATTTGTGGTAAATAATATTCCTTACAAGTTTGGTCCTTTGTTCACCCTACAAACCAATCCGAATTTCTGCTGACAAATCTGTTGTGTATTCAGAAGTATTTGCAGAATAATTTGGATACACAATTTTCAGGTTTAGCGATTGTTCTTTCAAGATGGGCACTGTGACTATTTACAATTCACTATTCTTTATTTATGATTGGCCATCTAAATCACAGGGTATTGTTTCTGCTCTCAGATTGGACAACATTTAAAACTAGAAGAAAATGAATGATTAATAATTAATCACATACTTTCTGGGATGAATTTCCAGATTAATGATTCGTGCTAAAAATCCATGAAAATGTCAGCATTTACAAACACTTTCACTCATACATAGAAGTTGACCCAATACTTGCAAACAACAAACAATATCTTCCCAAACCAGTCTCAGCATTCTTACTTGGAAAAATATTTATGAATGATTTTTCATATCCAACAACTGTTTTTATTCCCCCCAAGGCTTTAGAAATATTGACTATCTCCTCTAACAGATAAGATGTTATAAACAATGAAAACACTTTCATTTTGCTTCCTTTTATATCATGATAATAAACAGAGAAAATTGGAAACTAGAATAGGGTATTTAAGCCAAAAATAGCAAGAAACAAACTAAGTGACCTAGAAACTCAAGTAACTGTACTAGTTTGCAATGAATTCACCGCTATCACATTACTCTGCTTCCTTTAGGACCATTCTTATAAACTGAACCATAGAAAAGGAGAAATGTGAAATGCATTTGTTTCTGAGAATCAATTCACCGGGAGGCCATCTTGTTGCTAAAATCAAGGTCTCATTGCCAGTAATGGTAAAAACAGCTGCAACATGAACCCAGAAACCCCTTTTAATGATTCATTGAAAAGTCACCCAGTTGCTGCAGTTTCTTTTTTGAGCAGTCACTCTCTTCCCTAGATTCTAGCCAACCTTAATTAAGCTCCTTAATATGCAGGGGAATTGGAGGGAAGCTGATCACCAGGGATAACATATTTGAGTGTGCTTTTCCTGTGGTTAATTCATCTGGGTTACTTCAGAGGAGGTAACAATGCCTTGGAGAGCACTAGAAGAAAGCCTTGCATCACAAGACACATGAAGTGAGTGCTATGCAATCCCCTCGCTCTCTCTTTAACAGTTGATTTCTTCTACCTAACTTCTCCTATAAGTCAGTAGGAGATGAGCATGTGTTGATATGAGCTTTAGAATTTAGCTTTCCTGACAATTACTTCAATGTATATTTCTGGAAGTTTATACGCACACACACACACACACACACTTTTTACCATATTAAAGAGATTTTATTAAAGAGCTGTTGGTAACTTGGGGTTAAATTTTCCACTGTGTCACTTAAGTCTCACTTCAGTCCTTACGATGTGCACAGCCCTAAGGTTTCTGGCGGGACTTAACCGATGTACTACCCCTCAGCACAGGGGTGAATGCCACTTTTAGAGCAACAGAGTTATGTAGGAAAAACGAGTTCATGTGCCAAAAAGAACAGATCAAGAGGCAGGGCCGGGTATAGATGAGTCACATAAGCAGGTCTCTCTCAACTGTTGCCACAATGAGGCCTGGCCCTGCATGGGAGCACAAAAGGTCACCAGCCCAAGGAGCCTTCCATTTCCCTTACACAGAAGCTAGGTCCAATGGCAGCTGCTGTTTAACATGTAAAGTGCATGTCACTTAGAGGAAAGCAGCTTACTACTGCTGTCACCTACTCCTTTAACTCAAGTGGTAATGAGCTGAGCTTTGGAGGAGTTGTTGTAACACTCAAGGAGCTGTTCCAGACTGGCCCCATTCCCAGCTCTGGTTTCCCCAGAAAGGGTTTGGCCATGAACAGCTGCAATCTGCATAGACCAACCGAGCTGACCACATTCCGGGCATGTGAGAAGTTTGGTCCAGCATCTCCCTGGGGAATTGCAGTTCTACATTGTTCCAAGGCCTATGGTTTAAAGGCACATTAGATCCTAAACCACCTAAATTATGCATTGGAACTGAGGCAGAAGATATATTGTCCTTATCATTAGAAGGAGGGGAAAGAGGGCTCCTTTGGTCAATGCCAATAAAACGTATTGCAGAACAATCATTTGATTCACCATCATTGTAACTGTAACTAATTAATAACCCGTTTCATCACTCTGCCAATTCAGCCAGCACAGTACTATAAACCATACACTGTATCCTCTTTGCACAGTGCAGATTAAATGCTCAAGGAATTAATAGTGACTCACTTGGCTAAGAAAAAAGTTCTACATAGATGATGTCAAACTCAATAGGCTGATGGTGTCACCCAAGACCTGAGCTGTGTGCATACCCTTTTTTTCCTGTGTCATGTTCTGTAGCTAGATCACACATCTTTTTGCTCTGTTGACAATGCCGGCCTTGATACCCCTTCCATCTCCAGGCCTCTTTCTAGGCTGCCACCTCTCAATCTTACTTTGCTAAATCATCAAGATGTCTTTGTTCAGATTCCTGGCATCTGATTTTAAGAGATGTTGACTACCCCCATGGCTCCAGCCTAAGCCAGTGGGAGCTGCAAATGCCCAGGCCAAAATCCAAAGCACTCGGAATGAGAGGATTTACGGAAACATTAGGCCAAAGTGATTTTGAGCACTTCCCAAACTTCAACAGATTTATTATCACAACACCCTGTGAGGTAGGGCAGTGTTGTTATCCCCATTTTACACATAGGGAACTGAGACACAAAGAGACTAAGTGACTAGCCTAAAGTCTCACAAGAAGGCAGAAATATAGCAGGGAACCGGAACCAAACCCATGCCCCCTGCGTCTAAGATTAGCACCCTAACCACTGGACCATTCTTCCTCTACAACGATAATAATGCACACCAGACATATGTTTAGACAAATTGGGATGGGTAAAGTGGGAATCATCACTGATCATCATCATCTGTTTCCTGTGGGGTCCTGCGGGGATCAGTTCTTGGTCCTATACTGTGTAACTTCTTTATCAATGACCTGGAAGAAAACAAAATCATTACTGATAAAGTCTACAGATGACAACAAAATTAGGAGACTGGTCAATGATGAAGAGGACAGGTCACTGGATTTTCAGTGAGCTAGTCACACGCAAGCTATATGTGTTTTAATACAGCTAAATGTAAATGTACACAGCTGAGAACAAGGAATATAGGCCATACTCATAGAATGGGGGTCTCTATCCTGAGAAGCAGTGACTCTGTAAAAGATTTGGGGGTTATGGTGGATAAACAGTTGAACACGAGCTCCCAGTGTGATGATGTGGCCAAAAAAGCTAATATG
The DNA here is from genome assembly GCF_026122565.2 of Emydura macquarii macquarii. Lineage (NCBI taxonomy): Eukaryota > Metazoa > Chordata > Testudines > Chelidae > Emydura > Emydura macquarii. The sequence continues at coordinate 11,808,658 of NW_027130455.1, forward strand.
ATTCTGAAACATATAAATAAAGGTATCTCAACTAGGAGCAGACAGGTTTTATTTGGCACTGATGTGACTGCTGCTGGAATACTGCATCCAATTCTGGTGTCCACAATTCAAGAAGGATGTTGATAAATTAGAGAGGGTTCACAGAAGAGCCATGAGAATGATTAAATGGGTTTAGAAAACATTCCTTTTAATGACAGACCCCAGGAGCTCAATCTATTTAGTTTAACAAAGAGAAGGTTAAGGGGTGACTTCATTAAAGTCTCTTAATACCTACATGGCAAATAAATATTTAATGATGAGCTTTTCAATCTAGCAGAGAAAGATATAACACGATCCAATGGCTGGTCGTTGAAGCCAGACAAATTCAGACTGAACATGTATATTTTTAAGAGTGGGATTAACAATTTACCAAGGTTTGAGGTAGATTCTCCTTCATGGGCAATTTTTAAATCAAGATTGGATGTTTTTCTAAAAGATAAGACCTAGAAATCACTTTGGGGAAGTTCTTTGGCCTGTGCTATACAGGAGCACACACTAGATGATCACCGTGCTCCCGTTTGGCGTTAGAATCTCTGAATCTATAAGATACATTAGGATGGAAAGTAGTCTTGAACTTTCCAAGCTTGTATCATTGCCTTCCAATTACTGTTACTGTTGATTTACTCATGTACAGTAATGCCTACTATGTGTTAAGTGCTTTCCAAGTGCTCAAGAAGGATGGCCCATGCTGTGAAATGCTCGCAAGTTAAGGAGGTATGATGAACGCCTCACAATACAGGTAAGAGGACAAGATGCTTGCAAGAATCTACAAATTGATTTGTAATAGCACAATGAATAGGGGTAAAATATAGTAGAGAGGAGGTGGAGAAGAAGGACTGAGGTAGTCTCAGTAACATTTCAGTGTACAGCTTGATAGCTTAAAAACAATGCCACCCAGCATTATTGTTGTTAAAATAAATACAAGAATTAAACCTTAGTTGGCTAATTTCTTGTAGACCTCATGGTAAAACTGGGCCTTAAATGGATAGAGGATAATGGATAGAGGATAGAGCATTAAAGAAATGGCAAAGACAATTGTGGTGTTAGCACACAAAAAGTCAGTGAGGCTGACATCATTGGATGGAGAGAATAGATAGCAATGTGAAAGAGGGAAGGTTAGATGAGTGAGGAGGTTTAGAGTTAATCAGGGTCTTAAAGGCAAGAAGAAGCAACTTGAACGTGATGCATCAGAAAAAAGGGATCCAGTGGAAGAATTCAAAGGCAAATTCAAATTCATGGGCGAGAACGTGATAGTGGATAGTGGAAAAAACCTCCCTGATTCCAAGAAATAAAACAGTGGCTAGTGGGAGAAAGTTATTATTTTTTACTTAGTGCTATTGGTATGCACAGAACTTTACCGTACACATTAAAAGACAGTCCCTGCTCCAGAGTTTAGAATATACTTCAGACTTAACACAGGCAGGCATCATAATAAGCCAGTGGTTTGCATGCTTCTGTGTGGAGGGAGGGATATTGAATACTAAACCACTATAAAGGAAGCCGTGTGACCCAATGGGTAGGTCCTGATTCCCAGCTGGGTACCCTAGAGACTTAAAAACTTCCTTTAAGGCATCCATTTAAAAAAAAAAATCTTGGGCCTAGCTCTGCATAGCACAATATTTATATTATCCAGTAGCCATCGTTTATGTTTCTGTCCCACATGTACCATATATATAAGTGTATAAGCAAGGGGCCTTGCTAATCAGCTGCAATTCTCATTGATTCCATTGCAACTCAGGGACAAGTCTATGGTGATTGATAAAGGACACCTACTGGTGTTTAGTAATATCCATAGACTCAAAGACTCTAAGGTCAGAAGGGACCAATAGGATCATCTAGTCTGACCTCCTGCACAATGCAGGCCACAGAACCTCACCCACCCACTCCTGTAATAGATCCCTGACCTATGACTGAGTTATTAAAGTCCTCAAATCATGGTTTAAAGACTTTAAGGTACAGAGAATACACCAGCAAGTGAGCCATGCCCCATTCTACAGAAAAAGGCAACCCTCCCCCTCCCCCGCCCCAGAGCCTTTGCCAATCTGCCCTGGGGGACAATTCCTTCCTGACCCGAAATATGGCGATCAGTTAAACCCTGAGCATGTGGGCAAGACTCACCATCTAGACACCCAAGAAAGAATACTTTGTAATAACTCAGAACACACGCCATCTATCATCCCTGCACAGACCATTGGCATATCTACCACCAGTAGTCAAAGATCAGTCAACTGTCAAATTAGGCTGTCCCATCACCAACAGGCATGAGTTGTTAAATTCATGCATAAAGCACGTTTGCAGCAGTTGTTCATAATGGGGAATGACTAAATGTTCTATTCCCCAGCACGTGCATGGCTGTCATTTTTGAATAGCAAGTTCTCAGATGGTAATGAGATTCAGGGTGCTTCCTACACCACCACTTACACATTATTAGAGCACACTATTGATGAATACTAACTAAGAGCCTTGAATAAAGGTCAGTCAAATGCCCTAGGGAAAAAAAATGAAATACGTAAGGATATTATAGTATAAAACTGTATTGAATTATCAAATTCAGGAACATTAATGGAGACAGGACAGGCAGGTCAGGCAGTCCTTGAAGCTGAGTCATGATTTAGGGAAGGAGACTCGGGAGCATAATTAAGTTCTTTGGGCCTGAGATGCTTGGGGCTGATTCTCTCTCCTTCATGTCAGTATTGAGCAGGAGTAACTCCACTGAGATAAGTGGAGACTATCAACAAAAAAAACAGAATAAGTGAGAGCAGAAGACGTCTCCCAGTTTCCTGAGACATGTCTATCCGGGTACCTGTGTGGTTCTCATCGCCATGGTATCAGAGAGCCAACGATAACAATGATTATTTCTACTTCTCAGCCCTGCCACTAAGAAGCATAGCTAGGGTCTTCTTATATATACGAATGAATCTGTGAGAAGGATGGTGTTATTGTGGGAAAACCTCAATCTTCTGGGCATCTGCAGGTGGTCATAAGCGTTTTTTGCTGCTGAAGCTACTTAGCTGAGTTTTCATCAATGGGAGATGAGGTCTCCCAACACTCCATAAGGCCTTTGCTGCTCAAATATGCGGAAAAATTAATCTAGAAACCCTCCGCCCCTCTATCCGGCACTTCAGAAAATCTTAAAGAGCTTTACAGACATTCATTACTGGAGAACTGGACATATCCAATTATTTTAGTTTCCCCGTATTCATGTGTTTTAAAAACCTATTAAAAATACAGCAGAGAGTGGTATTGTTCCATGCACAAGGAGTCGTCATGTCCTTCTAGTCAGGATGCTCTGGATATCGCATTCAGAAGCAGCACTACCACAAACTAAAGTAAGGTCTCCATCAGAAAGCACCGAGTAAGTGTACCTGTCTCTTTTGAGAGACTGCACTGAACTGAAGATAAAAAATGGCTGCTAGTCACTATCAGGAGGGCAGGCAGGGGAAATTATTCTGCATTTAAAGCTACAGTATCACAGAAAATAAGTCAAAGCAGATAAAAGTTTCATAAGCTACCCAGTGAATATTTCCTGACGCGCTCCTCACAAGCAGGCTAGTGTTTATCCCTAGCAGCAGAGCAATAGTGTTGGCAAAGCTGTTGCCTAAGACGAGGCTGAGGTAGGGCTAACCCTTGAGCAAAGTTTGCCCAAAACAAGCTTTCATGTGGCTACTTGTGTTTTGCCCCATGCTGGCATGTGGAAATAAACAAGTGCAAAACTGCAACTGGCAAAGAGCTAATATTAATACAATACAGTTGTCCAGTAACCATAGGAACACTCCGGTGGACTTTGAAGTATTATTGTACCCATCGTGCAGATGAGTACATGATCTTCCCAAAGTTGCGTAGAGGTTATGATGTTGCATATCTCAGTGGCTGAGCCATAAACAGCACCCAAGATTCCACATTCTCCCTGCAATGCTCTAACCACTAGACTTGCTGCTTTCCACCCTGGAGGATGACCGTACACAGTATGCAGATACAAATCACCTCAGACTTCAGTGGCAGCTAGGCAACCACATATTTGTATACTGTACAAGCCGTAAACGTTTCTGGAAAATCTCTAGCTTACATAGTAAAAGTGTCAAACTGGCTGTCTGTTGTAACTGTCTTTATCTTTCATAGCATTTAATTGTGGCTAGTGAAAAGAGATATTGCCACTTGATTTAAATAAAGAGAGCTTTAGAGTGGAAAGAATCACGACATTTTGTTTACTCAGAAAGAAAACATTTGCTGGTTTATGCTGATAATTGGTGATTTAGCTGGAAACCAATGTAAGGAAAAATATAAACCTAATTAATAGCATTTCTGGCTTTAGCTGATGAACTAGAACTACTGCTGTAGTAAAGATAAAAGAGAGACAATGATTCCGCTAACAATGGGTTTGTAATTCTGAATAACAATGGCTGGATTTGGCCATATACCAAACAAGATTTCAGTGACTCTTCACTTGTACTGTTTTACTTGAATTCACTTTGGCTTTTCTTGTTTCTCCTTTCTGTTCATTTTCCACAAACATCCATGTGCTCGTGTTTTATCTTAATTTATATTCACGGAAAACAAAGTTTAGAGTCACATGCTTGAAAGCAAATTGCAAATGTATTAATCCGAGGAAAAAAGGGATTAATGGACAAGGTCAGCTTGCTGTGAGCTATGGTTGCAGAACCAGACTCTTAACAGTTCTGAAAACCCCTCTTTGGAGCAAGTCAAAAAAATGAGGGGGAAAATTATAAAACCTTTTTTGAAAGTTTGAAGTTGTTTGTGTTTCAAAGGGTTCACATCAGACCCATTTTTTGTCTTAATCCAAAATATTTATGTCTTATTAAATAAAAATTTTTATCAAAAACATTCTCCAAATGATTATCAAAATTTATTATTTACCAGAATGAATTAAAGGTATCCACAGCCATTTAATGTTTTAGAATTTTTCTAAATAATTTTTAATCAGAATGTTAATTGGTTTTTCATCAAAAATGTTATTGAAATGCTTAGAAATTTTTCATTGGTTTGGATAAATGGTAAATTTTGATAGCCATTTAGTTACCATTTTGAATTAAAGTTTCCATTACAAATATAAATATTTGGGGGGGAGGAAATCAAGTTTTTTCCAACAGATTTTGTTTTTGAAAAAAGGCCATTTCTGATTTTTAAAATTGTTATTTAAGTGTTTTTGACCAGTTCTACTCCTCATTTAAAATCCCCAAAATCCTGATCCTGCCACCTTTACTCACACTGTGCAGTTCTTGCTCCTGTGATAAATCCCAATGAAGTAAGAAGGGCAGAACTGGGCCCCAAAACGCTCAGACACAAGTTACAGTGCTGATTTGCAAGGTATAGGCTCATTTTTTTCAGGTAGTGTGAATTTATAGCACATTACTGCAAATCCCATACAACCTGCTAGTTGAAGAATCCAAAGACAAATAACTTTCCCATATATAATAGACATGCTAACATGACATGGCAATCGGATTATTAGGCATGCTGTGTGGCTCACCACCCAAACTTAATGCATTTCTTGTGTGAAATCACCCCAGCATGAGAAGCTCAAGTCCAAGTATAAAAAGGTAATAATGATTGAAAGCCAAATTCCTCTTTTACTCACACCAGCACAACCAATGTTTTAGTTCCTAGCCCAGAGTAATCAATTTAGCTATGGGGCTAACCAGCTTTTTCCAGGAGATTATTCTAGTGACTTCAGCCAAGGAGTGTAGCAATCTTCTTGATTTTCACACATTCTGCTTCCTTCCCTATGCAACAGACTCAATCCTGCAATGTGCTGAGTCCTCTGGCCTGACCCAGCACAAGACTTAAGCACATGCTTACCTTTAAGCATGAGAACAGTCCCATTAACTTCACTGGGACTATTAAGCAGGTGATTAGAGTTACGCACATGAGTAGTCTCACTGAAGTTAGGACGATTCACATGCTTGAAGTCTTTTGATGGGTCAGGTCAGAGGGCCCAGCACCTTGCACAATCTCGTCCTTATTCCCCATAGTTGAAGAGCTGGGGCCTGATCCAAAGCCTATTGAAGTCAATAGGTTCCTATTGATTCTAATTGGCTTTGGATTAGGTCCTAAAAGGAGATTTCCTCATAGCAAGAGAGCTGATACAAAAGAGTGCCCAGACATAGAATCATAGAATATTAGAGTTGGAAGGGACCTCAGGAGGTCATCTAGTCCAACCCCCTGCTCAAAGCAGGACTAACTTCAGCTATATCATCCCAGCCAGGGCTTTGTCAAGCCTCAGCTTAAAAACCTCTAAAGATGGAGATTCCACCACCTCTCTAGGTAACCCATTCCAGTGCTTCACCACCCTCCTAGTGAAAATTTTTTTCCTAATGTCCAACCTAGACCTCCCGCCCTGCAACTTGAGACCATTGCTCCTTGTTCTGTCCTCTGTCACATGAACAGATACACACTTTTCAAGACCTTCGTATGCCTAGAAAGGCTGAACAGCAGAGGAGAATGTTTTAGCAATTCAACCCCTATTGGTTATGCCCTTGTTAAAAGGCAGCCCACCCTGCTTAAAGATCAGTAATCAGTACAGGCCTGTGAAATCCAGCCACTTCATAAATAAGGCAAACATTTACCACTGGTATCTTTAAAGCGTCCTGTCTTTCTCTAACTTCGTTCTCCTGTGATCGTTTATCAATGTGAATATCATCCTGCTAAACAATTTAACCCTTCAGCCACTCCACAACCTCACAGAATGATAGGTTGGGGTTGGGAGGCACCCCAGGAGGTCATCTAGTCCAACCCCCAGCTCTAAGCAAGGCCAACCCCAACTAAATCACCCCAGCCAGGGCTTTGTCAAGCTGGGCTTTAAAAACCTCTAAGGATGGAGATTCTTAAGATGATAAACAAGAGCAGATTTTTCTCCTGGCAGACGGTGCACAGCTTACCAATGTCTTGATTATAGTTTCATTAATATATGTTCGTCTCATTTACAAGTAACGGAACTGACATTTCCTCAGCACCTGAGTCTGGTCCTCAACAAAAACAAAGAGATGGGCTATCTAGCCACTAAGCTATTTTAAAACCAGTATGATGAGGAACCCACCTCATCACTTATTTGAGAAACAGAGAGCTTTCTCTAACTCCATGGTACTTTGCAAATCTTGGTCCTAAACACTAAAACACTGCGAGGTAGTAAAGCTATAGGCATAGGTGGCAGGTGGCTAGGGCTAGAGGGGGCTCAGATCTTCCCTCTCCACATTTCTCTCTGCTTTGTCATTTTCTGAGCCACCTCAGCGCCCATGCACATACCCAGTTCGGCAGGCAAATCCTACCTCCAGCGGTGCTTAGGCCAGGAAGCGAGCAGGGCGTTGCAGGGAGAAGACCTGGATTCCCGGAAGTGGAGCTGAATTCCTCAGTCCCCGCAGGGGGCACTGGCACCTGAGCACTGCTTCCCAGGAATGTTGACGTCTGAAAAAAGCTGGTTCTCGGAGGCTCTGCCAGACGGGAAGGTTTGGGATCCAGATCTGGAGCAGGCCACGGGGAAGGAGGAGGAAGAGGTATGACATTTGGGAGCCCCAGTCGGTGAGCAGGAGAGACCTGTCCTCGTGGAGGTTCTTGAGAGGAGGAAGAGATGGGGCTGGTGTGCAGTGGAAAGAAGATTCTCTCCATGTTGGGTATCCGGATGAGGTTTGCTGAGACAGGGTGGGAGTCCCAGGAGAAGAGGGGGAGATCCTGAGGTGATGGGGGGAAAGGAGAGTCCCAGACACAGGAGGAGGAGCAAAAGAGGGTGCAGGGGAAAGCTTTTGAAGGGATTAGGGGTGGAAGGAGGATCCTGGTGGAAGTAGGGAGGGTTCCTGAGGGCACCACACCGGGTAGTGCCAGGGCAAGGAAGGGGTAGGGCGGACATCTGGGTGGGAGGGCCCCACCTCCACACATAGGTCCTCTGAATCTGCAAGCAGTGAGAGCCAACATGATGGATCAAGGAACTGGGCCTACCCCTACAGGACAGGACCTCCCTGTGGGGTGAATGCAGGACAGGCTCAACCCACTTTCCTCCCTCCTCCTGGAGAATATTTTCTCCAGTCACCTATGGTGCTAGGGCCTGTTTCTGATCTCATTAACACAGTGTCACTCCACAGTCTTCAGTGCAGTAAACTCCCAGGAGTTACTGAGGTAACTAAGGACAAAATCAGGTCTATAATGTCAGGCTAATATCATTAAGGCTATTAAGAGCCATCTTAAGATATGGGAGATAGTCCCACTCTACTCAGCAAAGCCTCAGCTGGAGTACTGTGTACTTGCATCACATTTTAGGAAAGATGTGGATGAACTGGAGACACGCCAGAGGAGAGCAATAAAGGTTAGGAAAAGGTTTAGAAAACCTGACCTATGAGGAAAGGTTAAAAAAACGACAAGTTTAATCTTAAGAAAAGAAGGCTGACGGGGGGACCACTTAAGTCCTTTTTGTGCTATGTCCTCCCTGGGAAAATAAATCTATGTAGAAAAGAGAGAATTTTGATAATAAAAGGATTATTTGTAGTTTTTGAAGCAAACTACTGTAGCTAACGAACAGCTAATGATTAGCAGTATGCATTAGAAATACTTCCCCTATCATTTAGCATGTGGATGTAACAATTTGTACTAGCAGTGAAGGACACTAAGACAAATGTCTTAGCAGTTAAAGCCTGGATATATGCTGAAATGATTATTTCTATTCTTCATTCTTGTTTTAAAATTAGAGAATGATTTTAAATGAATATGATAGTTATTCTAATTCAGTCTAAAGAGCTGAGGAAAAAACAAGTTGCAACACTTCTTGAAACATCTAAGGCTGAGTTTTCAAATATTGTGCTCTGGTTCAGCCAGAAATATGTATGTATGAACTTAATTATGAATGGCCTATATTTCTATGATTCTCTGACACCCATAAAGCGATTAACAGATTCAGTCTTCAGCGTTCCATTAGTTGTATAGATTGTCACTTCCTCTCCTCCTCCTGATTCAACAAAGCATGTGCTTAAGACTCATTGACTTCAAAGTTTAACTTTGCCACATGTCTAAATGCTTTGCTGAATTGGGAGGGAAGATTATAAACCACTCTAGCTCTGCATAGTTGAACCAAGCTTCACCTACTGAATTAAATTGTATGTGTTCTAATTCAATTTTCTAGTTTGCCGGTTCTTATGTATTTTTCCAAATGCAACAATAATCATGCACTCAGAAGGTGCCTTTGTGTGCATGGGCAAATATCTGCTTTAAATGCTTAAGTGTGTGGTTTGTTTAAGCAGTTGTAGGATATGTTTGCACATTCCCCATATATTCTGCGGTCTAAGTGTATGTCTACACTGAAGGTGGGAATGTACTTCCCAGATCAGGTGGACAGACATGCATTGAGCTAGCACACTAAAAATAGCAGTGTACTCTCGGGTAGCCTGGGTGGTAGCTTGCGCTAGCTGCCAGACTACATAGCCAGGGTGTCCATGCAAGTTTGAAGTCAACCCTGACTTGAGTTTTCCCCTGACTACCTTCATCTACACTGCTATTTTTAGCACGCTAGCTCACGTTGTGCTGCCACAAACATACAAATCCGCAAACATTTACATTATGTGTTACAGGAGGAAGTCAACCATGTAGTCCATCCAGTGTTGTAGGGAATAAGAGGACTGTCACAGAAAGAGTGATTTACTGTTTATAACATGCACAATATAACTCAACTGTTTAATAAAATCCAACTTAAAATTAATCAGCCTATAACCCCATTCTATAAACAATTATATTAAGCACCTAAAATCAGGCAACACAGTGCCCGTGTGGGTAAGGACTGGGAGCATTGGGGTCACATCATTGGCCAACACAGCACAGGTAGCCTTAATGAAAAAGGCCAGCGTATCCTTGAGCTTTGCACCTCTAGTGAGTTGATAGTCTTGAATACCTATTTTGCTGGCGGCAGCAGCAGCAGCAGCAAAATCACATGGAGGCACCCCCGCTCCAGACACTGGCATCAGCTTGACCTCATCCTGATCCATTGCAGAAACATTCACAATGTACCACATGCTCGGTCAATGCATAGCGCTGATTGTGACACTGACCATGCCCTTGTCAGGGCCAAACTCCTATTAGATCTTAAAAAGATTCATCATGCAAAGCCGAAAGACAAACTTCACCTCAACACAACTAACATGAAGGACTCTGATACTTGTGCAAAGTTTCAATGTGCGCTTGAGTGTGTTCTGAAAATGATCGACCTGATTCTCCTGATCATGACACCTTGTGGGACAATTTTAAGAATAAGACTCTGGCTACTGCCAAGGATGTCTTTGGAGCAACCAAGGAAAAACAACCTGACTGGTTTGCAGAGTCTGAACATCTGCTGCTCCCACCCACAAAAAAGAAAAAGCAAGTTCGCCTAACTTTATTTCAACAACCAACTAAATCCAGAACTCTTAAGTTCAAAGAGGCTAGTCCAGTTTTGTGTGGTCTGGAAAGTCACTAAAGAATGTGCCCAGAAGTACTGTCAAGACCTGTGCAAGAAGATTCAGACCTGCTTTGAAAGAGGGGACCTTCATGATACCTATGATGGCACTTGGGCCAATTTGTAAAAAGACTGCAAAACCTGAAAGTGAAAGATGGTACCATCCTGACTGACAGGCAAGAATAACTTGACCGATGGACTGAGCATTACAAAGAACTCTACTCAAAGGATGCCATTATCTGTGATACTGTCTTTGCTACCATTCCCCAGCTTCCAATGATGCAGGAGATGGACCAAATACCAACTCTCAGAGACGTAGAGAAAGCTATCAAAGTGATTGCACCTGGGAAAGCAGCAGGCAATGATCAGATACCTCTGGGGTTCCTAAAGATAGGAGAGAGAAAGCTTGATAGCAACATCCATGCTCTTCTCTGTGCCTGCTGGGAAGAAAGCCACATGCCTGGGATCTGAAAGATGCAAACATAATTACTTTATACAAAAATAAAGGGGACAGAGCAGAGTGCCACAACTACTGCGGGCAAAACAGAGTGCAACAACTACTGCTCAGCATGATAACTAAGGTGCTTGCAAGGGTCCTGCTGAAACGACTTCAAGTCCTTGCTGAGAGAATTTATCCTGAGAACCAGTGTGTGTTCAGAGCTGGATGCTTCACAGCTGACATGTCCTTCACAATGCACTTGTTGCAAGAAAAAAGCATGAATGAACAACAGGCATATCTCTATGTAGCATTCATTTATCTACAAAAGATGAGTAAGTTCCCATGATGCATCACATGATGAATAAGTTCTCTGATGCGTGTATCAAGTTTGGCTTGGTAATCAGTATTAGGAAAATAGTTGTCATGTCACAGGGCACAAACATCTTACCTAAAGTCTACGTCAATAATGAAGCTCTGGATAATGTGGATCACTTCTGCTATCTTGGCTCAATTTTAACCGGCTCACTTAGCCTTGATAAAGAACGTGCGGCAAAGCCTCTGTCACCTTCCGCAAACTTACCTCACGTGTCTGGCATAACAAGCTGCTAACCCTGAATACAAAGATGCCCATTTATCAGGCTTGTGTCCTTAGTACCCTCCTTTACAGCTGTAAAAGGTGGGTCATGTAGTCCAAGCAGGAGTGGAGATTAAACAATTTCCACCTTCACTGTCTCAGAAAAATTCTTGGAGTCCCTTGGGACCAACAGTTCACTAACAACAAGATCTTTGAGACAATCAGCCTACAGTCTATGCAGGACACTCGCAGGCTTCGTTGACTGGGACACGTGGAGCGCATGCCTCAAGACCATCTGCTGAAGGTTATGCTCTATGGCCAACTCAAGAACTACCCGCTATGTAGAGGAAGGCAAAAGCTCTGATACAGCTACAAGGTCAAGCAGGGTCTCAAGAAATTCAGCATTCCCACTGACAACTTGGAGAGCCCTGCCCACAACCGCTAAGTCTGGTAAAGCTGGGCCAAGGTTGGTGCAGTCATCACGGAGCGTCATGAGAGAGCCCAGGCTGAGGCCCATAGGTGAGCCAGGAAGCAGTGTGTGCTTAAACCTTCATCTGGCAAGGGGACCTGTAGCCACTGTGAGATCTGCCACTGGCGCATTGTGCTCTTCTATTGTCAAGCACCTTTCGCTGACTTTGTCATGTTTCCTTGCATCTGTCAAGATGTTAGATGGTCATCACAAAATAGTGTCAAGGGTCAGACTGAGCCAGCACATAGTGCTACCCCAAACTAGCATTTCTCTGGTGGCGCCATCAGTTTGCACAGGTCATGACTTTTCAGTGAAAAACAATTCCTTTCCTTCTCCTTTCATTGTATCAGTTTTACATTTGTGGAGACCCACTGTGCTGGATTCTCCTTTCATGCAGTGTGTAAATCAGATGTAACACCACTGAAGGCAATAGAGTTATACTGGTGTAAACCTGGTATAATTCAGGCCTGGTCTACACCTAAACATCAGATTGACCTAGCTACATTGCTGGGGGCTGTGAAAAATTTTGTGCCGTAGGCTATGTAGTTAGTTTGACTTAACCCCCACAGTAGACCCAATGAGGTAGATGGAAGAACTCTTTCGTGGATTTAGCTACGGCCACTAGAGGGGGTGGATTTACTACAGCCGTAGAAAAATCCCTTCCATTACTGTACTAAGTAGCTACATTATAGTAGTACAGCGGCATAGCTGCAGCTGTGCCGCTGTAGCACTTATAGAGTAGACATACCCTGAACTGACAATTAGGCCCACTGACTTCAGCTGAGGGCTTGTCTACAGAAACAGTTAAACCGTTGCAAGCTGGGGTATGAATCTACCGCGCACTTGCCTGCCATGGTCTATCTATCCATGTGCATTCTGCTGATGTGCATTAACAGTTCATTAGAATGCTTTGATCTAATCCTCTTTGCAACAGGACTAGATCAAAGTGCATTAGCTGACCATTAATGTGCATCAGCAGGGTGCCCGTGAAGTTAGACCGCGGCAGGCTAAAGCAGGGTTGATTTGCATCCCAGCTTGCCACAAACTAAATATTCCTATAGATAAGCTGATTTTACCCCAGTTTAAGTGAAAAGAGTATCAGGCCCTAGCTTCCTATCCTGACGGTGGGTAAATACTCTTCAAAACACGAACCAATACTTGCTGTTTTCCTTTGCATTCAAGTCAGCAAAAAACAATGGACCAGAGCCTCAGCTTGGGTAACTGGAATAGCTACACAGAAAACAAAGCTACACCAGCTAAGAATCTGGGCCAGTGGCAGTAAAAGAAGTGTTAACTGACCTTCCATACAGGAGATGAAATGTCTGCATTGTTAATTGTGTCACTGCTGGTCATTGTAGCAGTAACATCCGGCTATTATGAGCTTGTGGTGGGTCCTGAGTAGAATACCACCACTTTCGTTTTTTCCCATCTGACCTCTACCTTTTCTTGGATCAGAACTTAATTATAATGCAGAAGCATTTGGACTGAAACGGTCTTAAATATTTAACTCCTAGCAAGGTCATAAAGAAGATTTCCCGTTTTGGACATGTTCTATCTTTACGTTCTAACACGATGGTGTGCTAGAACGCTAAACACACCCTCACGGAGTAGCAGTAACGCTCTTTACATCAATAGAGTTACACCGGCATACAGTCAATGTAAATGAGAGGAGAATCAGAGATGGGACAGTAACCATTGTTTATTTGCATTAGTAGCAACTAGAGGCCCTAGTTGAGATTGGAGCCCCCTTGGCGAAAGGTGCTGTACAAACACATGCTAAGAGATAGTTCCTGTCCCAAAGAGCTTACAACCTACTATACTTTAAATCAGTGGGACTGCTTACATGCTTAAAGTTAGGCACATGTTTAATTACCTCCTCAATCAGAGCCTAAACAGACATGCTAGACAAAGGATAAGGGAAACTGAGGCACAGAGTGGTGAAATGATGGGCCCAATTTCATGCAGCAGGTCAGTGGCATAGCTAGGAACAGATCCCACCATAGAACTAGGAGTAATGAAGGAAATTGGAGTTCTGAGTAAGTCAAGGTAGTTTTGGTCTTTGAGAGGAAAAGGAGGGAAGGCAAGGCTCATTAAATGCTTGATAAGATTTGGATACTCTGTCTTCCTACAAAAGTATTCCATATGTGATAATTATATTTCCTAAATGCCTTTTTCCAGTCATCTGTCCAAAACCCCCTCAAAATCACCACATCCACTAGAATCAGTGCTTCATCACCATGACTAACAGTGACTGGAGAGCAAGCCGCGTGTTGCAGAATTTCAGAGTCATATCTGACTGGAAAACAATGTGGTCTTATGTCACCCAGAGAGAGATTCTGACATTTAGCTCATTCGTGGGTGGTTTTATTTAAAGAAGATAAACACTTCACTAAGGCGTATTCAAAACAAGAGGTCAATGGTGAGTGTGATGCCAGGCCTAATAAGGGCTTGGGAGACACGCTGACATTTGGCTAAATGTTTCCTTTTCTAAAGAACTTTGTACACATTTGTCATAAAAATCAAAGGCAAGTCTGCTGCTTAACGCGATGTGGTCCATGAAGGGGCTCTGACATTCATTTCGTGTGCACATTTCCTACAGATGTATCAATTGGGGCTGGTGCAATATAATGAGAGAGGAGGAAAAGGAGACATGCTGACATGTCATTCATTTACCTTCAGGACTCCAATTTTTTTTTTATAGTAAAGAGTTTAATCATAATAGTCCGTTGTGAGGATAATGAGAAGAGCTTGTTGTGGTTACACTGTGCGTTTTATTATAGAGACAACTGTGAACATTTTAAAGGATATTTTAGCCCCCAAATTTAAATGTTTGAAGCACTCCCCTGGTTATAAAAGCTGCAGCAGGCTTTGTGAGATGTTCAGCTATTACATTGATGAGTGACAGGTACCACACCACAAATACAATAATTTTATCTGTAAGACACTTATCTGACCCCCACTATAACCATGGTATCTGAATGCCTGATAATCTACTTTAATGTATCTGTTCCCACAACAGCCTTTTAAATACTGTACTAATAAGACTGAGTCTGACACTATTATCTTGGTAGCTAGGGAAGTGAGACACAGAAAGACTAAGGGTGAGATTTTTAAGAGTTTTTAGGCACCCTAGAATGTATATTGGTGCCTGGTTGGATTTTCAGATGTACCAAGACATCTATCACCTATTGAAGTTTACCTGGCCCTAAATGACTTACCTAAGGTCACACAGGAGGTTTGTGGAAGAAGAGGGAATTAAACCTTGGTCCTCCAAATGTCAGGCTAACATGCAAAACACTGGACCATTCTTCCTCTTTCTAGGCTTTGTTACATTGCTCAGTATACTTGGCTATGTAACTGTCACACTATTGTTTTCTGTGCACTGTATCCTTGAAATCTTTAAGGATTCTGCTGTCTGGAGTAACAGGAAACTATTTTGTGCTCAGTTCAGTGCAGTCTGTTAATGAGGGGGCACACACTGGATGCCATGTGCGTACTCTCTCTCATTAAGAATGTACTCGTATTCTTTCTTATTTTGTTGCGCTCCTAAATGTCAAGAGAATGTAATTTAGACTGAAACAACCTGTTTTCTCTCTGTGTATGGAGAAACGTAATGCTTAAAAAATACACTCCATACTTCGTCTCTCTCCATAGAGGAAATGCAGAGAAAGAACAGCAAAAGTGAAAAAGAGGAATTAATTTATGAAGACATGTTCAAATGACCTACGGATATGGTGATTTGTCAAACGTTGTCTAAGGAAGGTGAGGAGGGTTGGGGGGAGCAGGGAGATGGACTGCAGTAATCAATATTTGAAACATGTGAGCACCAAAGAGGGAAAGAATGATTTAGGGGTTATAAATACAGCTAATGGGATAAAACTAGGCAAAGGGAAATGTAAGCTGAATATTATCCAGAAAAATTTCATAGCAAGTATCCATATGTCTGTCAGCCCATCTTTTCTCAGGGCCCAAACAACGTAGTAGCCTCTCTCCACTTTCCTGACCTGACCACCTTGGCATTCTCCCCTCCCTTTGCTTTGCCTGTGATGCCAGCCTCAGCACCCTCTCTTACACAAATGTCCCCCATGCTGTTCTTTATGCCCTTTAAACTGCTCTAATCCTGTTTGCCAGATCACATCTCTCACCTGAGTCACATCCCTTCTAAAAATCACTCCTGCCTTTGAGATACGAGTGGGGAAGCAGGGTAACAAAATAAAATTAACAGCACCTTCAAGATGAGTGCATGCCTCACTGAAAACCCGGGGATCTTATTTTTGTCCCTTTCATCTGTTTAGGTGTAAACTAGATACTAATATCTCCCCCATCACTGTAGTATCGGAGTACCAGACAGGCTTTAATTTATCCTCACACCACCACTCTGAGATAGGACAAGACTATTACCCCCATTTTAAAGATGCAGCACGAAGCACAGAAAGACTCAGTGATTTGCCCCAAGTGTTAAAGGAAGCATGACTGCCAGGCCCCCACCGTAACCCCTTGACCCTCCTTTCTTTCTCTTCCCCACCGTGTTGGCTCTTTATGACATTGGCTATGCTGTGTCATGTTGCATTCCGATTCTGTGGCTTCCAGGCTAGAAAAGTGACCAACACATTTTGGGGCAGTCAAAAACTAATGTTCTTTAGTGAAAATAATTTATCATTATTCACTAGTGACTTTAATAAAAATGGGGCCAAGGGTTTTGCTAATGACTAATTCAGGATCCTGCAATTTTTGGCCCAACTTGAGACATGTTAAGGAGGCTGATATTCTAAAGTGCTGAGCCCTCAACCTCAGGGGAGGGTGGCCCCAGGAATGGGACAGGAACAGAGCTGATGGAAATTTTTCATTTGAAATGTCTTTTTGACACACACAAAAAGACTTTTTGTCAACATGGAAATTTATTTGGGAAATGTCTGATTTTGACCAACATTTTCTCTTTTGGCAATGAAATCTTCAGTTTCCATTTTTTTAAATAAAAGCCTAACAATTTTTGAAGAAAAATTTCAGTGAAAACATTTTTGTTGCAAATTTTCCACAGGAAAAAAACACATTTCCTGACCAGATAGGGGAAAGGTCAAGTGGGTGGATCTGTGATTATCTAGATCCAACACCCAGAAGCAGAGGATACTTCAGCCCTAAGGCGTACCAGTAGAAAGACCGTTCTGTACTCTGTGGCCTGATGGGAGATTTGTCACATTAGCCCTTTTGTTACTCTGACTTACTGCAGAGGAAGGCTTACTGCCCCACACCACCCCAAAATCTTTGTTCTGAGAGGTTCAAAATAAATAACATACACGCACAAGAAATATGTACACGAAATCATATAAGCCCAAAGCTGTTCTGTTTCATGGCAGTGCAAAGAATTTATGCAGACACTACAGTGTTTAATGTATTAGATTGCCCATTTTCCACCTGTAGGCTAATAAAGAGAGCCAAAAAAATTGCATAATAGGCAATTCTAGACAATTGGGTTCAGCTGCTATTAGCGTACAAGTTTTCTGGTTTTTCCAGGCAGGATTATTGTAATTTGGTACTCTGAGTCTTCTGTTGAATAGCTGACACTGACAACAACTGGTACAGTGTATCCCTGCTTATGTTCTCACGGGAACCAGGAAATAATATCTTGCCAGACCGTATTGGCTTTTAATCTGTCTGAGCAATGATAAAAAGTTCCACTTCAGGGTTTGATTTGTCTCAGTGGCAAGGCTTTTACACACTTGTCTGAACTGATTAACCCCCAATAAAATGCAATTTCATCCCCACCCCAAAAGAAAACCTACCCCCCCCCATCCTTGCTATTCTCACCCCCTAAATCTAGAAAAATTCCAGGCTCCTGATAAGAGGTTACCCTATTTGTATTCCATTTTATAGGGTGTTCCTACTTTGTTCCTTTCTCTTTTCTTCTTCTGGCCTTAGTCCCATCTATATGGGTCAGCTCTTTGAGTCCTTCTCCATTCCAGACTGTTCCTCAGAAACCTCTGCAGCTACTCAGATCCTTTTGTATGACATCCATCCATCTAGTTTTGGGTCTTCCAACCCTTCTCTTGTCCTCCACTTCTAAGTTTAATATCCTGTTTCCTATATATTCTTCTGATTTTCTTTTTACATGCCCAAACCATCTGAACATCGAGTCATTGAATTTAAGACCAAAAGCAACCTCTAGATCAGCGGTTCTCAACCGGTGGTACGCGTACCACCGGTGGTACTTCGAAGAATGCTGGGTGGTACGCGAGCCGTACCGCGCCGCCGAATCCGCCGCCGAAAGTCCCCTCCCCCCACCACAGTGAAACCCCGCTGCCACTGCAAGTCCCCCCCACCCACCCACCGCAGCGAAACCCTGCTGCCAAAAAGGGGCAAATGGCGGGAGGGTTTCAGCGGAGCGCATTGTTCCCCCCATGTAACCCCGCCACCGCCGAAAGTCCCCCCCGCCACCGCCGCTGAAAGCCCCCCCCCCCCCTCCTTTTTTTCCCGAGTGGTACTCAGGTCAGGTACAGTCAGGTCAAGTGGTACTCGGGGAAAAAAAGGTTGAGAACCGCTGCTCTAGATCATCTAGTGTATCACCTGTATCACAGGCTTCCAAGACCACTCAGCAGCCACACACTAAACCCAAAAACCAAAATGGGACCAAAGTATTACAAACCACAGGAGACTAGTACGTTCCACAGGAAGAGAACAGGAGGGACCGAAGTGCACCAGTGCTCGAGGCCTCTGCAATGGCAGGGAAATGATTAAGTGAGATATACCCCGAAAATCCTGGCAAGTGACCTACATCACATGCTTAGAGGACGGAAAAAAAACCCAAACCCTAAGGTCACCGCAACATGATCTGGGAAAATTCCTTTCTGATGCCACATATGGCGATCAGTTAGATGCTAAGTATGTGAGAAGGAACCAGCCAGTCAAGCACTCAGAGAGAAAGTGCTCTATGCCATCTTAGAGCTCTGGCCCACCCTGTCCAATGTCCCATCTCCAGCCTTGGTCATCCTTGAATTTTCAGGAGGAGATTAAAAAAAAAAAACCCTCCCAGAAAAAAAATCCCTTCCTGACTCCCACCAATGGCACTTGAAACCTTCAACCATGAGCTATAGGATCATAAGACATAAAGCGGAATTGAGCCTGGATTCCCTCTGTTTTTCTACCATTGGTACCATCTTCACACATGTCCTGATTCACTCAGTCTGAACATAGGCCACCCTTGTGAACTCCAAGCATCTGTCTTTACATTCTCATTTCTACTGTATTTCAAGATCTGCTCCCGTCTCTTCCTCGGTGCCCAGCCTTCAGAGCCATCCAAAGAAGGGCTAATTTCCCTCTTCTGCATCTTACTTTTCAATGGGATGGGCATTCTCCTATGGCAGATCACTCCACTCACGGCTCGCTGTCCAGTCCATGCCTTTACTGTTTTACATCAGTTTGTCATTGAGTTCACAATTATCCTGTACCCGTGAACTTAGAGACTTGAACTTCTGTACTTTTGGTAGTGGATGGCCATCCCAGACTCAGTGAAGGGTATCACCACATCATCTGCAAAGAGCAGGCACCAGGGTGCCACACAGCGCGTGTTTTCTACAAGCGCGTCAAGCACCAATGTCAAAAAAAGGGGGTTAGTCCTGAGCCTTGACATACTCCGACTCTCGGTCCTTTCTCTATTTTCTATATTTTTATATCGATTTAGGTCAGGATTTCCAAACATGAGCTATGAATTTGGGTGCCTTGGCTGCCCAATTTGAGTCCCCTTAAAATGCTCGGATATTCACAGGACGGGTAGTCAACACTAGCTGAAAACAGGGTCCCTTTTGAGGAGTCTCAAGTTGGGCACCCAAAATTACTGGTCATTTGTTTACAATCTTGGTCTCTACTGTTTGCTGTGATTAAGACATAGGCGTGGCTCACCTTAGCAACCTTAGCAAGGGTTTTATCATGCCTCCCACAACCTCACCCTTTACGGGTCATCTCTGCCTGTTTTTCCTCTGGACTTTAGGGCCTGATCCTGCAAACCCTTGTTCACCTGAGTGGATCTATTGAAGTCCAGGAGTAAGGAATGCTCAGATGAAATGGGGTTTGAAGGATCTGGCTGGGATTCCATCTTCGTTTCTTTTGTAACACATCAACCACTTTTGGGCGCTCTATAAACAATTGCATTGCTTTTAACTGCTTTTTGATGTTTACACCCCAAAAGATATAAAGGGGTGCTGCTGCTATATGTTACATGGATGGCCTATAGGCTATGAATCAGGAAAACAGCCCCATGCAGGTAGAGAGCACTTAAGGACATGCTTCAGTGTAGCCTCCATGTGCTTAATCTCATAGAAGCCAATGTGACAAACACAAATGTAAGCACTTTCCTGACTACAGATAGACTCAAGCATGTGGTTAAGTGTTTTGCTGAATCGGGGCCATAGTGTGTATCCAAAAACAAATCCAGCTTTTTTGTCAGTTTCCCTGAGCAGAGCAAAGCAAAGCTGCTGTTGCAATATGCCCTGCTACCAAAATGAAATACCAATGGAATTCATGAAAACTACTCAGGTTTCTCTGCCACCATGCAAATTCCACCCCATTTTCTACTGCAAATTGCTAATAAAAGAATCATCCTGGACACTTATAATTTTATATCCTTACTTTAACTGCATCGTTTACTGCATTAGCTGCCCAGTGTATCAACTGTGGAGACAGAGTGCCATCTTGTGGACATTGAGATAACGCTTACGCAAATATTGTCCTAGTAATGCATGCAGACGCACTTGTATGAACTCCCAGCCGGATCCCTCTAAAACCATCACTTTATGCTACTGCACAGAGAACACCCTCGTGTAGTGAGATATTTATATTTGTTACTAGACATATTATATTAACAGAAATCATTTTAAAAACAAATTAAGGATACATAGAAAATGAGCGTCCTGCATGTTCTGGTCGTACCACCAACACGTAATCAACTAATCAGGCCTTTCAGAGGTCCTGTGATCATCACATAGGGGCCTGATCTAAAGCTCTCTGAAGTCAATTTAAAGACTTCTATTGACATCAACGGGCTTTGAATCAAACCCATAACTAGGGCATGATCCCACTTCCACTGAAGGTGATGGGAAGCTCACTGTTTACTTCAACAGGAGCGGAATGAGGTAAATATTCAGCATAACCCCATATTTAATATCCCCATGCTTAGCAGGAAATTAATCCAAAACTCAAGGGGTGAAATCCTGGCCGCACTGAAAACCATGGCAGAATGCCCCTCAACAGTGCCCTTGACTTCCATGGGACCAGGACATCAGCAAAAATGCTTTCCTGAGATGCATTAGTGGGGTAGGGTGGGGAAGCAGGGACTAATATAAAAACAGTCTTCACCGTTGTTTATTTGACACCTTTGCGGTAGTTAAGAAATTTTTTTTCTCCAATTTTATCTACTAAAACACAATGGTGTGCATATTTAGAGAAAGAGACGGCTCCGGAGAGTACGTACCATTTTAATCTTTGCTAATCAAATGCTAGCATTTAATATTTTTCATTTGGCTGAGTTTAAAAAAAAAAAAAAGGAAATGTCTGGGATGATTTTATCCCATTTTGATGGCTCATGACCTGTCATGACCTTAAATAATGTTAAGTAAAATAATACATGTTGAAACACTGACATTTAAATGAAATCACTGCTCTTTTATATTACATACACATGTTCACCTGCTTTAAATGATCAGATTGTCTCGCAGTGTCAGGGTGATTAGGGAGATGAAGAATTCCTGGACCTAGCTAGAGGCCTGGAGCAATTTCTAGCTATACAACTGGTGATAAATGTCTATAGAGGTATTTATCACCTTGCCATCCAAGCACGGTATGTAGTAAAGAGCTATTGCCTTCCACTGAGGAAGCACAGGTGGAAAGGAGGGTTTAAAAAGAGTACAAATAGTGACTTTTATAGGTGTCAGGGGGCCTGTGAGCGGGGAGGGCAACCAGCCAGAAAGAGAGAGATTTAAAATGTGAAGGTTTTTATCTTTCTAGATCTTCTCAATGCAGGCAAAGATAAGGGACCCTTAAGCAGGAAAGGGAAGCAGAGGCAGAACTCCATGACAGTTCTGGGGGAAAGAATCCATTTTGTAAGGAATAATTTTAACCAGAATACCGTCCCCGCAGAAAGAGTGAGTAAGAGGAAACAACTGCCTAGGGAGAAGGAACAGCAGAGTCAGGAGGACAGCTGGGCAGTTCAGAATTGGACTTTCTGCCCTGCTCTAATTAATATTCCTGTTTATGTGGAGGAGTTGGTCCCAAGTGGTTTCTCACTTACATAGTATAGGAAGGGAGGGAGTCATATGGAGCACTCACACACCACTTTCCCTTACTGCTAATTTTCCATTTGTTCGTGCATGATCAGGATGCACATCGTGGATATTTAAACCTGTGGAATGGTATTTCCTTTCCTTCGCTGTATCCCACTTAGGAAAGATCCAGCGAATGTGCACAGCTAATCAGAGAAATTAGAGATGGAAAAACCTATTAGATCATCTTGCCTATTCCCTGGCACTGTGGTACAAAGTGCCCCAGAGTAACTCACCGTAGGAGTCAGTCCTCCCTTTCCCTTGATACTGTTGAGCCTGATAAGGTAAATGGTTTTCATTTCCTTGTTGTTTTGTTAACAGGCAAACAAAATGTACAGTTTCTATGCAGGGCCGAACTTTTCTGAATTTAGGCCCACCCAGTTTGTCATAATACTGCGGAAACTGTGTACATGTGGATTACTTTCTCACAGAGTAACAGTTCACTTTCCTCTTTTAGTTCTGTAATTTAAAAAAATGAAATCATTTAGCATATTATATAGCTAAGAAAAGAGCACAGAAAATGTTTGATAAGTCTTTGAAAATACAAGTCCAATTGGTAGCTACCAACAGATCCCAACTGTCAAGCTACTGGCCTTTGTATCCTCTCTCCAGTGAAAGTATCATGAAATATTTTCTGTGGTTAAGTGCTAAAGATTTGGGCAATGAATTAATTAATGTCCATGGTAAACCAAGAGCTCTGCATACTCTATTTCCCCTCTGAGCATTCCATCCTCTCTGGTTTCTGTCCCTGACGGAAGGTCTGTTAGCCAAGCAGGATTCCTCACATGCAGGTTCTTTGCATATCTCATCAGACCAACAGGAAACTTTATGACTCATTTTCCTCCCTTGCAAAAGTAACTACTGGTGACTGGGAATCAAAAACTTCCTGTGGAAACAAAGGAACAAAAGTGTTGCCATGACAAGCCCTGCCAGGAATTAAACCTCTAAATTACAATGAAATCACAGGAGATCAGCTAGCTAACGCTGCTCTGTTTGTTCAGTGATTCTCTCTCCCAGCCTGTGGTGCTGCCATGGATGCAATAGCTGGGAGTCCAAACCATACCATCAGTGATCCAGGAGAAGCTGGATAAATACGATGGAGATTCAGACACCTCATTGGTCTCTAGACTAAGCCTATCATGAATAAATGCTCCTGCCCACTGTTACACAAGGAGTACTGTGGCCCTGATATACAGCAGAGATCACTTTCATTTTACAAGATGACCCAAAGTAATAGAACTATTCTGTATTATATACCACAATCAAAATTCCCATTTCGCCCATAACTGATGAAACTGGGACATTTGCCAAGCATAACACATGAAAGTCACTGTTTCCTTGCTCCTATGGAAGGCAGAGACTAAGCCGCCACTGGCTTCAAAGACGGACAGGATCAAGGCCTGAGAGAGAGAGATCTGGTCTAGGGACTTCAAATTGGGACTTGATCTGGGACTTCAAATTCTATTCCCAGGCCCTGACACTGACTCTTTTGGGCCCTGGTCAAGTCACTTTACTGCTCTGCTCATGTGGATTAATTCATATTCGTTCAGCCCCACGGGGCAGGGGAGGGGACAATCTGTTAGCACTAAATAACTCTGAAGTAATTTTATGGGATTAGAAATAAATTCTGCATTTAAAGATACACAAAGTACTTGTTCAATCAACACCTGGTGATGTACAATCCCTCCGCCTGTGTGGAGCCCTGAAAATCACCCCCACCCCAAGAGAGGTGGTCCTAGGGCACATGTGCGCTGTGGCCATTTACACTGCAGAAGGTTGCCATTCGGTATCTGTACTGGATTCTCCCCATTGATTTTGATGGGAATTTTGTTCAATTCAATAGGGCAGAATTCATCCCTTATGCTTGAAATTCCTATTAGCGTTTATACTCCCTGGAGCAAGGCTGCTAATTTCTTTGGTGTCTTGTACATTGTGGAGCACACTAGTGGTGCTAAACTAATAACCATGACAGACAGCAAAGCAGGCAGGTGCTCAGATGGTATGGTGATGAGTGTGGTATAAGAACCTATAAAGCATAGTACAGGCTATCCAGTTCTGTGCCATCTCTGTAACAGGATGATCTGATTTATGCAGTTCCTGCCAGATATTGAGGTACAATTGCTATCTGAGGATCACAGCGGGTTTGCATGTAGATCTGAGTATGGCTAAATCAGAGCTGTGCATACAGCTTCCTGTAGATGCAGTGAAAACTTTTTTGGGATTGCTCGATAACGTACATTAGCCAGTTAACTTCCGTGACAGCTGTAGTGTAAACCAGAAAACCTCAAGCCAGAACTCTCGCATATGCTGCAGTTCATCAGCAGAGATTGTATTGAGCCAAGTTTCCAATCAGGCTAACACGTGAACAGCACTATCAAAGGATAAGTTGTTTAATCAGCTCTGCTTTGTTCTAAATGCTGCGAACAGTAAGGGGTCATTAGGAATTCCTCTGGTGAGTGGCTTTAAACATCAGCACTGAGAATTCTGGTTCAGTCTGGTTTACTGGGAGTAAATTAATTGATTTGGTCCTTGAGTTGCTTCAGTAGCACCACGAGAAAGAGATTTAGAAAGGTCAGAAGAAGCCTGGGGGGGGAAGGGGCCTATTACTGTATGATAACGATCGCTCTCTTCTTGGCCTCTCTCTGGTTTCTTGTCCTGATTTTGAGTAGACTGTTATGGTTGGAGGAGGGATTTTTGCTGCTGTTCGCTAGGTTAGCCAGTGGGAATTGTATCAAAGTTCAAGGAAAGGAAATCATTTCACACAGGCTTGATGCTCTCGTGTCCTGTAAATCTGCAGCTTTGAGGGGGAGAATCATGCTATTCAGTCACATTCCAGTTCCTCCCCCTTCCCAAGATTTGTTAACTCCCAAATATACAGCAGCAGCATACCTTCGGCACCACGAAGCAGAAACAAATGTGAATTCTGAAATGCAAAGGGAACTAGATTGGCATTGAAAATATGAAATCAAAGTCCCTATTTTTTTCCTCCAGATCTTGTTTACTTGTGACAGGCACCATGTGAACATAGCTAGAGCCAGGCTGCTCACTCACCCAGACAGATACATCCACCCAGACTGCCACTGTTTTAGAAGCAGCTGCATTTCCCGCCTCCCCACCTTTTTCTGAAGTCACCAGATTCACTCTGTGCTTTTAGGCTCTGGAGTGTAGTTGCCTGGGTGGGACATGGTCACTCTATGCAGATTCAGCCCATTGGAGAAACTACTCCTCTGCTTCTTGGTAATGGTAATATTGACCCTATGAATGTTAACTTCTGGTGAAGACGGCATTTCAGTCACACATACAACCTGCCTTGTGATGTTTGGAATGAAAGGATGACCAAAACACTTGGAGGAATGTCTTCAGAGAGTTGCCAACCCTACATGCACTTACAGATTCTGTTGGGATGGAAATACAGGTCAAATTAGACAGAGTTTTGACCTGCTGCTTGAGAGGGCTTTGTACGCTTGTGTTTTATTAAGAGCTGCTTGGAAGGAGATGTGGAGATCTGATATCCATCACACCCACAGAGGGGAAACTCTCCCAAATATAGGAGCAGGTGGAAAGGTGTGAAAGGAAAATATGGACTGGAAGGACCAGGTTACCCAGAGCTACAACATAGGATGTTCAAGTCACTTAGGTACTTTTAGGTAAACAAGGCCCATTGACTGTTTAGGGGATTTGTACTCTTAAGTCACGTAGGTAGTTTTGAAAAATCCCACCTACTGCCACTGTGGAAGAAATTAGGATCTATTCATTTCTCCCATTGTTTTTAGATACTGTTAATAATTGTTTATTTTTAATATATTTAATGTTGGTTTCATTTTCTATCTGCATATACATATATAAGATGGATGTTGGTTTTGGAGGTCAGCCATGAGTTTTGGCTCTAGGATTTTAGAATGACCTAGCCATGTTGCTCAGAGGTGTCAGGCTATGGCAACCTAACCCATGGTGTACACGTGGCTAGGCTGACCGAAGAATGCTTCTGTTCACCTAGTTACCGCTGCTCATATAGGTAGATTGCCTGCAGGAACAGGAAAAAAGGTCTTCCTTCGCCGTAGAAAGCAGCTACTCTACACTGGCTTAGCTACAGTGCTATAGTGCCTGTAGTTAGATAAGCCCTCCGAGTTCTTTTCTGGATTCTGCCACATTCCTACTTGATCTTGGACCAGTAACTTAACTTTCCTGAGCCACAATTTCCTCAACTGTAAAATGAGGGATACACTCTGCCACACAGAGGCTATTTGGGTCTTAATTCACCAACATTTATAAAGCACTTGGTGGTCTTCAGATGAAAGATGCAGTACACAGAGCAAAGTTATTATATATGATGCTCCTGGGTTTGTTCTGTAAGTAGGGTTCCTGCTTTTTTTCCCCCCGCATTGTTCTAAGGCTTTGGTGAGAGCAGATAGACAACATTTAATCTTTTTTGCGTCATATTGTCATTGTGAATGGTTACATTTAAGTAAAGGCAACTGAGGAGAAAGTACCACCATAAGTTTCATCTGCCTTAAAACCATGGTAAATCTAAGAGACAACAGGAATTTTCTACTTGGCTCTGAACTGCTACAAACCAAAGACCGGTAATACTAGTGCAAATCTTGAGCAGTTCCACTTACTTTAGTGAAGTTGCTCTGTATATCACTGGCATCGCTGAGATCAGTGGCAGCATTACAATAACCCTCCATAAAAGCCAGCTGTTATAGACTTTCTGCTAGTGATTAGCAGCAGCATCTTTTCTTAACGGAGGAAGAGACGCGTGGTGTCTGGAGGACAGCTCCCCTCTGTTAAAAGGGTATGTTGTTGGCACTTCTTTTGTTGTACTTAGGCTTGGGAGCATGTCCATAGCTGTGATTATAACTGGGAGGAAGTCCAGGGAGAATTCAGATGAACAGTTTTATAATCCCACTTGGAACTAGCATACAAAGAATGGCCAAGGGAGAGTGTCCTGCTATTATTACAGGATGGGGGCAGCAAAATAAGAGGCACCACCATATGCAGTTGAGTCTGGAAACTTACCAGCATTTACCTGGAGAGGTATGATCAAGCAGACATGCCAAGACATATGGACACTAGAACTCAGAACTGAAGCTGGGCTAGAAGGGCTCTGTGATGTATGGAGATGCTGTGCTGACAGAGCCAGAAGTAATTCACCACCAGAAGCACATACAGCTGGAATTGGCAAGAGCCAGTGTGCTGTTTTGCTCGGTGCCAGGTCATTATTGGCAGGATGATCGTAGGCGTGTCAGGAAGCTGAAGTGATGGGGCAGGGATGGCTTTTAGTGATGCCTGCAACCCAAACGTAGCAGAAGTCCACAGGTTACATCTAGTATTAGCAGCAGCTGCAAGAAAAGCTGAAACCTCTCTTCTACGATGCTACTGATCCCCTTCCAAACCACGGAAAGCGCTGTCCTGACTGAAGGTGAGGACTGACAAAAGGCCCACCTTGGCTGCCTTTAATTGCTGGGCAGAGACATAGGCTGAGAGGAAACTGCTGTCGCCATTTTAGCTTAGGTCAAGGAGTTCCTACACCGAAATGGAGACCTCAGCAGCCAATGCAGTGAGATAGCAGGCACAGCAGACTCCTTCAGTCCCACCCAGAGTAAAGAACAATGACATAGTTACATGCCGTAAGGTCTACAGCCCAGCTTGGAATGCACTCAAGTAGCGGGAGTCTAGGCGTGATATGCCTGGAGAACTGCCTAGATAAGGCTGAGAGGGAAATCATCACTCAGCCACCACCTCCGCACAGGGCTACCTGCTGAGAGAGCCATCTACAGTGATCTCCACGCTCAGCACTGGTCTGCCCAGTGGCAGCTGTACACCCTAAACAATAAAGAGGGTCCAGCTGCTAGCAAGCACCTCCCAACACATCTCCGCCTCCATGAGCCTCCCATCAGCCTACCTTGTCTGAGTTGCACCCACACTCTTGTCCAAATAAATGGCTCAGTAGAATGGCCTGGTAGCTGAGACCCTGCAGAGTGCCTCGGTATGAGAGTAAAAACAACGAGAGTCCTGTAGCACCTTAAAGACGAACACATTTCTGCAGGCATCAGCTTTCGTGGGCGGCGACCCACTTCGTCAGATGATATTGAAGTGTCCATCGGAGGCGCTAAGAATACGTACTAGCTGCTGGGGAGTGAGGTGCGGCCTGCAGCAATGAGATGCACAAAGGGGCTGCAGCGGATTGCCTCTGATACTTAATAAGGGCCAGTTACCAGAAAAGCAGGATGAGGCACGTTTCTGTAAGGGAGTGCCCCCAAACCAGAAAGGGCAGAGGGTGATTTCATTGTAGCCTGAGCTCCTACAAAAGGGGTTGAACGCCCACGAACGGACCAGGGACCTGGGTGAAATTTATCTTGGGAGCATCCGTGGCAGAGCCCAGTGTGTGTGAAATATCTGTGACCATTTGCTTTCTTTTGATCTTCTGCTTCTAATAACAATCTGAATACATTGTGAGCACCTGCCCTTTCCTGTGTTTAAAGATACCGCAACTGCATCAGAATGCAGGCTCTCCCCCAGCAACCCTCGCTAGACACTGAGCAGGAGAGGGGGCAGCAAGGGTAAAGGCAATTGACATACAAACCCTATGGGGATTCAGAAAGCGGGGCGATACGGATGCGCTGGGGAGTGCCCACCTGCGGCGCTCCTTGTTTCAGTGTTCCAGGTGGGTGGGCCGACACAGAGGTGAGGGCACTTCGTCAGAAGTTTTGGCAGGAAGCAAGACTCTCCTCTCTTTCCCCCTATGCCTGGAATGTACAACGAATCGGAGGAGGACGAGGCATGGCCGGGGGGTTCCGTGTTCCTTGGCTCTGCTCAGGCTGCAGCTTTAGAAATGCGTATAAATACCTCCCAGTCCATACCCTGGCATAACATATGCTCCCCTTTTCAGCTACAGAAAGCTAGGACTGGGTGCTATGCAGAAAGTTTCAGGTCCAGACAGCACTGTTGGATTCCTGGGATATTACTGAGTCATAGAGGAAAAACAAAACTGCACAATGCTGTGTTTATTTGTACAAACTTTAGGTCGAGTGCGATGCTGATCTTCCATACAGTGCAGATGGGCAGGGCCCTTTGTACTCTCTGGCTCTATGGAATACAGCCCTTGCTGCAAACCGGGCTCCAGAATCTCAGCTTTCATTCTTTTAAAAATACTGTTTCTAACGCTAATGGTTGCAGAAAAAACCTTGAAAACATCAACAGGGTAAAAACCAATGGAGTAATATCTTGAGTCTCCAACCAGGCTGAACTGACAGCTGAAAGCTGTGAACTACGCATCTGAATAGATTGTAGATTCTGAAACCTACAAACTCCGATTGGTGCCTTATTGAAAAATGAAATTGCGAGGATATTGTACAATAAATTGAACAGTGAAATAAATAACACTAGCTCTACTGGACTGTGTTATTCATTATTATTATGTGTATTATCATAGTACCTAGGAACCTCAGTCACGGTCATATTCTATTCATTAAAAAATCATTAAAAACATTATCTGGTGCTTCTGTAGAATTTTCACCGGAATGCGGTTGAATCTTGGGGTGTTGCTGCGAAGTAAGCTGGGCTTTGCAGAGGAGTGCTGTTACTACTACACAAATATAACCATCAGCCTAGAGTTATCCTGTCCTACTGAGCAAAGGACACCATGCAAACGATGCTACGCGTGAATTAGGATGTTACTCTCTCTCATCGTTTCAGACAAATAAACCTTGTGCTGTGCCCAGAAATGTCCAGTGTTTACAGGATATTGTTTTTCTGTCCAAGGAGATGATTCTCTTTAACACCGAAGAATCTCACACTAAACAGAAACACATTCATTAGTTGTTTGTAAATTCACACTAACGTGGGAATTCCTGAGAGCGTAACACATCCTTAAAATGTGCAAAATCTGAGCAGTGGGCTAGGATGTAGCATGCACAAAACTGATCTGTTTGACTTAAAAAGAAGCAATGATGAACAGTATTTTCATACTGGAATACCAAGTACAAGACAGTTTGATATATTCTTCACCATCACAGAGTTTTGTTGTGGCTACATTTCATAAACCCTTAACTTGTCAAAAAGTTCAGATACATTTTCCTCATCCATGTTTTATTGTTCACATTTATCATATCCACCTATGATAGGAAAAAGGATAGGACAATATTTGCCATATAAAAACCCCTAGCTCTGATTCAACCCCTTGGAAGCGGACTAAGGGAGGGAAATCTCAGCAAAGTTCTTCATGTGGAGTTTTCTACTTAGTTGTCCCATCAGGTTGGGTCTCACACTGCAAAATAGGCTGCAGCGCAGTCACAAAACCCTTGGGATCTTCATTGACTACAGATTGGTGAGCGACTGGAACCGTCTCTGTGGATGCTGTATGTACTCATGGTAGCTGTATCCAGAACATCTCCCTTCCCTACCTATCTCCATTCCAGGGTGGCGGGTGTTCAATGTGGATGTTGTCATAGGAAGGGAAGGAGAGATTTGGCCCTTTTGAGATCCTTGGATGAAAAGGGCTTGATAAATACAAAGTACCATTAATATTTGTCTTTGACCAAAGTGGGGTGGATCTTCTGTACCCTTCAGGCAGACTTGATAATTCTCCCATTAACTACTGCTTTCATGTCCATATAAGCACTACCTTTGGAGCCTTCTGCTGTAGCAGTTAGGGAGAAAATGGATGCTATTGCCACCAGCTTGAGAAGATTAATACTGTGACTAGAAACCAAATCAGTCTTCCTTATTGCACTGAATAGCTCCGGCACCAAAATCTGTCTATTCATTTGACCTCTATGTTTTAAATAGAAAGGGGAAAACTTCCCTGGCCTGCACTATGCAAAACACTCTAAGATCAAAGCGGACTCTAATTCCCATTTACGCTTGTATAGTCAAAGGATCCTTCAATTAAAATGAGCCTTATATATGTTTGATATGGTAAAGTAAATAAAACATCCCACTGAGGATATCAATGGTTCCTGGGCTAAACATTTGCACTTCAAAGGATGTAACAGAAAGGTGGTCCGCTTGTTGTCTTTGCAAATGTAAAACTTCAACAACTGCAATTAGTTTGTTGAAATTCCATTTCTTTACAGAAAATAATTACATAAAAAGTAGTTCAGAACCAAAGTATGGCTAAAAATGAGTCTAATGGAAAATCTTCTTTATCCTTTATTAAATAATAAAAACACTTGAAATTGTGCTTTGACCCACAAATTGAATTGTTTAAGACACCAGATGTAAGATGGTTGATGATATCTATACTCATCCTGAGTATGAGCTAGTCTCATATGATTTGGAGGAAATATGAATATGCATGTCTTGCAGAAAAAAAGAGGCTATTTCCAAAATTCAGACCCAAAAATTGTTGATGCTTCACCTACTTCCAAACATTTTCCATCATCTGTAATCCACCCTACAGCCTGTTGTAAGAGTGTGTTCACTAATTATAGAATTACAAATCTAAAAATGAAAAGCCAACAAAAGTCAGGAAACACAGGTGTGCACCAAATGATACTACTCAATCCTGCTGCTTTTTGTTAATTCCTGTCCCCCATACATCCTGTCTCCCAGGGGAATTAGAAGTGGGTGGCAACCTGGGCAGCAGTGACCATGAGATGGTAGAGTTCAGGATCTGGACAAAAGAAAGAAAGGAGAACAGCAGAATACAGACCCTGGATTTCAGAAACGCAGACTTTTGACTCCCTCAGGGAGCTGATGGGCAGGATCTCCTGAGAGGCTAATATGAGGGGGAAAGGAGTCCAAGAGAGCTGGCTGTATTTTCAAAAAAACCTTATTGAGGGCACAGGAACAAACCCTCCCAATGTGCAGAAAGAATAGCAAATATGGCAGGTGACCAACTTGGCTTAACAAAGAAGTCTTTGGTGACCTGAAACACGAAAAGGAAGTTTACAAGAAGTGGAAGCTTGGTCAGATGACTAGGGAGGATTATAAAAATACTGCTTGAACGTGCAGGAATGAAATCAGGAAGGCCAAAGTACAACTGGAGTTTCAGCTAGCAAGGGACATGAAGGGTAACAAGAAGGGTTTCTACATGTATGTTAGTAACAAGAAACAGGTCAGGAAAAGTGTGGGTCCCTTACAGAATGGGGGAAACAACCTAGTGACAGATGATGTGGAAAAAGCTGAAGTACCCAATGCTTGTTTTGCCTCTGTCTTCACAGACAAGGTCAGCTCCCAGACTAATGCACTGGGCAGCACAGAATGGGGAGATAGTGATCAGCCTTCAGTGGTGAAAGAACAGGTTCAGGACTATTTAGAAAAGTTGTACATACACAAGTCCACGGGGCCAGATGCAATGCATCCGAGGGTGCTCAGGGAGTTGGCTGAAGTGATTACAGAGTCATTAGCCATTATCTTTGAAAACTCGTGGCGATTGGGGGAGGCCCAGATGATTGGAAAAAGGCAAATCTAGTGCCCATCTTCAAAAAAAGGAAAAAGGAGGATCTGGGGAACTACAGACCGGTCAGCCTCCCCTCAGTACCTGGAAAAATCATGGAATAGGTCCTCAACTAATCCATTTTGAGGCACTTGGAAGAGAAGAAGGTGATCAGGAACAGTCAGCATGGATTCAGCAAGGGAAAGTCATGCCTGACCAACCTGATTGTCTTTTATGATGAGATGACTGGCTCTGTGGATGTGGGGAAAGTGGTGGATATGATATATCTAGACTTTAGCAAAGCTTTTGATACAATCTCCCATAGTATTCTTGTCAACAAGTTAAAGAAGTATGGGTTGGATGAATGAACTATAAGGTGGATAGAAAGTTAGCTTGATCATTGGGCTCAATGGGTAGTGATCAATGGCTCAGTGTCTAGTTGGCAGCCAGTAACAAGCAGATTGTGCCAAGGGTTGGTCCTGGGGCCAATTTTGTTCAACATCTTCATTAATGATCTGGAGGATTGAGTGGCCTGCACCCTCAGCAAGTTTGCAGATGACAGTAAGCTAGGGGGAGTGATAGATACGCTGGAGGATAGGGATAGGATAAAAAAATGACCTAGACAAATTGGAAGATTGGGCCAAAAAAAATCTGATAAGGTTTAACAAAGACAAGTGTAGAGTCTGGCACTTAGGACAGCAGAATCCCATGCACTGCTACAGACTGGGGACCAACTGGCTAGGCAGCAGTTCTGCATAAAAGGACCTGAGGGTTACAGTGGACAAGAAGCTGGATATGAGTCAACAGTGTGCACTTATTGGCAAGAAGGCTAATAGCATATTGGGCTGCATTAGTAGGAGCGTTGCCAGCAGATCGGGGGAAGTGATTATCCCCCTCTGTTCGGCACTCTGGAGGCCACATTTGAAGTATGAGTCCAGTTTTGGGTCCCCCAGCACAGGAAGGATGTGGACAAATTGGAGAGAGTCCAGCAGAGGGCAACAAAAATGATTAGGGGGCTGGAGCACATGCCTTATGAGGAGAGACTAGTTTAGTCTGCAGAAGAGAAGAGTGAAGGGGGATTTAATAGCAGCCTTAACTACCTGAAAGGGGATTCCAAGGAGGATGGAGCTAGGCTGTTCTCAGTGTTGGCAGATGATAGAACAAGGAGCAATGGTCTCATGTTGCAGTGGGGGAAAGTGTACGTTGGATTTTAGGAAAAACATTTTCACTAGGAGGATGATGAAGCACTGGAATGGGTTACCTAGGGAGGTGATGGAATCTCCATCCTCAGAGGTTTTTAAGGCTTGTCTTGACAAAGCTCTGGCTGGAATTGGTCCTGCTTTGAGCAAGGGGTTGGACTAGATGACCTCCTGAGATCCCTTCCAATCCTAATATTGTATGATCCTATGCTGTGTAAACTGTTCAGGGCAGTGACCAGTCTGTGAAGTGCACATTGGCTTTATACAAATTAATGTTGTATCTATGCCAATAGTCACTAATCAGAACTGAAAGATGGACAGAGAGCAAAGGGAAATGGAGCCAAGGCAGACACTCCAATCTAAGATGTAAAAGAAGTAGTGGGCCAGGAACAATCGCGAAGTAAAACCTGAGGATCACTGAGTAAAACTGCAATTTAAGAGGCACAGAATCTTCTTTTCAGTTTTTGGCCGCTCAGTCTTGTCTAGAAAGATTCACCGATGGTGGAGTTAGAAGACACAGGATGGTTTCCAAGGTGGCCATTTTGAACTTTTCATTGACCAGTCACTATTCAGGCCCCTGAGATCCAGGATGAGCCAGAGCATTTTTGTATTTTTGAATGTCCCTAAGTGTCTGGGATAAAAATCCTTTCCTCTTTCTCCCCAGTATACGACTTTGCCAATAGTGATTGGATTCCCTGCACCAGCTCTTCCAAAACAGTCCAAGAGCATTCAAGTTTTCTGAAAAACCTGACTTTCTAGTTCCACAGACAATTCTCAGCACCCATATATCTCAGATGACCAGAGACCGTTGGGGGTAAAAGACTCCTAGTCTGCTTCTGAAGGCAGATCCTGGCAAGCTACTGAGAGTGGCAGGTTGGCTATATACTTTGGAGTCCTTCAAAAACCCTTTTGGATTTTCTTGGCTATGGAAATGAATTCTATAATATTTTGGCTGATGCTGTTGGGGCTAAGTATGGCTGAGCAAGGATACAGAACTTCTGTTAGGCCAGCTGACTTGGTTTCCAAGTAGAACCCTTCCTGTCCTTTCCCTCCCTTGTCGGAGGGACTCTGTGGGATTCTGCTGGAGATGCAAGCCTCCAGCTTTCACCTTCTGCAGGGAGTCCTCCACCTGTTCTCCAAAGCTCTCCAGTGCAGACAGAGCCTTGAGGTTTCTGGCAGCCCTTGGTGGAATCCAGAGGCCTGCAGCCATGCAGAGCTGTTGTTGTCCACTCTTGACACAGCAGCCTTTGATACCATCTTACCAGCACCAAAGGTCATCTGTGCTTAATGTCAAGCCAGGTCGACACATTCTCACACAAGCTTCCTAAGCTCTTGCTATCCATACTTGGGAAGAAACTTGGCCTGGACAAAGGCCGTTGTCCAGAGCTCAACTTCACCCGTGGACACGAAGGGTTTCATCGGCAGACTGGCAGGGACATCTGAATGAACGCCAGGGCTGACGCTCCTGGTTCTGGGACACAGTACCTGAAGTTCAGCCAGTCTTCACTCTGATCATTGCTGTCTTAGTAGCCCACACTCCTGTGCACAGAAGACAAAGCCGGCAGCCTCGTTAGGGAGGGTGAGTTCTTCTTCACTTTCTCCCCGCACCAAGCCCAATGCACTCCCCTCTTGCTGAGATATCCTGCCTTCTCTCCTCCTCCAACCCCGCTTTCTGCCCAAGTGATCCCAATCTCTCACTTTCTAACACCCTCCGCTCAGTCTCTCCATTTCTTTTGCTTTTATCCCCAACCTCCCACTCTCCTCAGGTTCTTCTCCCATTAACCCAACCTTGACACTCCTTCACCTTCAAACTATCACCCAATCTCTCTTCTCTTCATCTCCAAATTAACTGAACATGCTGTCTACAGTTGCTGTCTGGAGTTCCTTTCCTCGAGAGGTGACGTGGGCGAGAGGGGGAGACATGCAGGGTCACATCCCTCTCCCCCCCCCGATTTCTTAGGACACTTCTCACCCGGATGCCCAATAGCGAGGAGGCAGCAGCTCCCCCTGGTGGCAACATTCACCATGTGTCCGTGCAGCACGGGGAGGGAGGAGGAAGCAGCAGGGCAGCTGGCTGGGCTGCCCCCTATCTCCCTGCAGAGGCAATGTGTGGGGTGGTCATGTGTCTCCCCAGAACCTTTCAATTGTGCCCCCCACTATCCACAGTTACATGTCACCTCTGCTTTCCTCCAAGTCCATTCTTGGTCCACTCCAATCTGGCTTCTACTGCCTTCTACTTTCCACTGAAACTGCTCGCACTAAAGTCTCCACTGACCTCTTCCTGGCCAAATCTGAGAGACTGTACTCCACCCTTATCCTCTTGGGCCTATTGATGGCTTTTGACATTACCAACTTCTCCCTACTTTTTTGTAATTTTGGCCACTGTTGCCTTTCGTGGTTCTATCTTCATAGCAGTGACTATGATTCCTCTCTTATTGCTCTTACGTCATCTTGTTTGGTGGGTCAACCATCTCCCCCCTTCCCTCTCTCTGTGGGCATCCCTCTAGGCTCAGTCCTTTGTCACATCCTCTTCTCCTTCTGTTGCTAATCTGTGCTCTACCGGGGTTCCTAGCCTTTACCTACAACATTCCTACAGTACATGTAACTAACAAAGCCGTGCCAATTCTATCCTTGTTTGCCTCTGCAATGGCAATATAACTGTCATCAGAGATTTCTCCACTCCTCTGGATCCAAGTAGTAACCATCACTCACCCTTATCCTCAGCCTGCCCTGGAAGAAGTGGAAGTCTATAGAATCTGTGCTATGCAATGTTGTATAGTTAAGCACTCAGAAATCAGGAAATGCAAAAGTCACGTATGGCTGCAACCTTAACTCTGCCACTTTGCAAATATTATGATACATTCTTTAAAGTCAAGGTCATATTGCCTTAGATATTGAAATGCATATGTGAGGAGTTAATGTTACGTGTTCAACTTTATCTTTTGCATTTCCTGACGAGCATTTAACTGTTCAGCCTTAACATTATATTAACAGTTGTTTGCATTTATTATATGGAGCATCACTGATTATATTCATATGCCACTTTTCTACAAAATATTTTTTGAAATAAAGAAATATTAGCAAAGTCCTGTGATTTGGTTTATGTTGCAAAGTTATGCAGTTTACACATACAAAGCTTAGTCATATGAAGAATTCATTCACCACCACTGGATTTACTACAGGGTTTTTACTAACAAAAGTGAACAGAAAATTACAATTTTTTCAAGAAGCAAATATTTCACTGACAGGGAGGAAAACATTAGGACTGAGTGTTTTCCCCCTACCCATCCACTTGATTCCAATAAAAATAATTTAAGGTTTAAAATGTTTTATTTTTATATTATATGACAACCATTAAAAATAAGGATTGTGAATGTAGGAAACAAGAAGACATGGACCAAACTGGTATCTAGATATTGAGACACAGTACTCAGATGTTTTAACTCAAATTTAGAGACCTATTACCATTTTCATTTCAACAACGAAAAACTAAGCTAAACTAAGCTAAGCTAAACTAATTGTAAAATATTTTGAAGTCTGAGATTGGAACAGTCACTCTACGACGTCCTGATAGTATAAAACGTCAGTTCTAAAATGTTAGCCAAAATATATAGCATACAGACTTCTGAAGGTCACATATTTTAGAAGTGCTAATGGAAAAACTGTCCTTCCAACATTCCTTCTACAATCCTGCCAGAGCCTAGTTGATTTTTATTTCTTTATATTTGAGCAATTTTAGTTTACCATTGCAAGCAAATAAGATATTACATACAAATCTAGCTTGCAAAACTTTACTCACTCACTCAAGTTAGGGCATGCATTGTTATTTTGACAAGGGACCATCAGTAATTGATGATCATTGTTATGGCAAAGGATGAACAAGCAGGTTTTGTACATGGGCTGGTACATTTTAATGACAATTTTGTTAAGTCTGATGTTAATGTTAGTCTATATGACATTAGACAAATGGGATCTGAAATGTCTTAAGACTGGGACAGAATTATTATTATGATATAGGTTTCACTAAGTAGTTATTTTATAATGTGCGGCAAAAGCTTCCAGCAAATAAATCAGATTTTTTAAAAAAATCAAAAAAATCCGTACTTCCCATTCACAGGAAGTTTAACTGTCTGATCTTTTTAATTGAATGCAAGTAAAGCTCATATTTTCCCTGAAAAGCGAGGAGACTCTGATCATAATTCAGCAATGGCTGCCCTGAACTATCTATAAACAACAAAAGTAATAATGGAATTAGCATGTCAAGATTTCACTTTAGAACACCAAGGTGAAATGTCATCTGTAAAAATATATAGAGAAAGAAAGAAAAGTGATTTTCAGCAGATATTTATTTGTATTATGTACCATATTAAACTTCATGGAATTGACTGTCTGCTATATCAAGGGAAAAGCATTCTGCATTGATTAACAGGAACAACTGAATATGAAGAAAACTAATGAATGTGTCAAGTAAAACTGTTTTGCTACTATTGTTGAACTTTAGGAGTTTGATCCCTTTTGAAGGCCATTGGAATAAAATTTAGTATTGATGCTTAAATCAAGTAGATTTCATCTAAAGGGATACTTGTCAAGTCTTTTTTGTAAAATTTATTTAATTTTAGTGTGTGTGTTTGTATTTTAACCTGACTACTGTTTGCGATACTCTCTCAGAAGCTCAACCATTACATTTCTTCCTCTCATTGTCTTGTCATTTTCCATTTGGCAAATATTAACTTCCACACACTATTGTTTCTTAAGAAGCACAAGTTGCTGACACCTGGCTTTTTACATTCCCTTGTTTGTCATCTACATCAATGGAATGACAGCTCTGGAGTATGTGTAACACTGGCTAACCAGTGCTCTTTTCGTGGTAGGATGGCTGTTATTGTAGCCACAACTGGGTAGAAATTAGTGTAGTCTTGAATAAAGAGTGGCTATTGGTTATTTTTAAAACTTTCATTGATAGACTGGTGGATTTTTAAGGAATTCAGGGGACATTTCTAACCAGATTGTAACAGTTTTAAGATAAGGTAAAACTTTGGACTTAAACCATCCTTTCTAATTTTGGAAACATTCTTAGTTTTACCAAGAAATATTTTACTGGAATGAGCTAAAGAGTTTCTGAAAATGTTATTTTAAAGTAT
The DNA here is from genome assembly GCF_026122565.2 of Emydura macquarii macquarii. Classification (NCBI taxonomy): domain Eukaryota; kingdom Metazoa; phylum Chordata; order Testudines; family Chelidae; genus Emydura; species Emydura macquarii. The sequence goes on from NW_027130455.1 coordinate 11,847,630, forward strand.
ATTTATGTCATAGGTGTATTTTAATTCTCTTTTCTATATATATATTACTCATTGATTTAATTCTGTCAAGAATCTACCATATTGTGAACCAACTAAAGTGATCCAGAAACATTTTCTGGCTATGGAAAGGGCTTAATTATTAAGCCACATCTTCCTACAAAGCTTCAGTATTTCTGATTGGTAAAAAGCATTTCTCATTGAAATAATACTGAAGTGGAGCACAAGTCCTCTTCCATCTATTTGACTGTTAAGTTAATTAACTCTTCAAGACAAAATGGTGATCACATTTAATCAAAAGATAAAGTAGCATTTTTCAAGACAGTTCAATTGGTAGCTCCGGTGGTACAGAAGTATATCTTGCGTCAAGTTTAGGTATGAAATTCTTGAAGTTCTTAGATGCTTCAGTGCCAAATACATCTAAAACACGTCTATTCATGACAGCAAACCTGAAATAGAAAATACTCATGATAAAGTGGACACTTTCTCCATTTAATTATAAATAAAATTACTTTTAAGTTAATCTGTGTTGTAATGATGAAATATTGTCCATATCTTTGAAATATGGGCTTGAACCTCCACGTCTTATACAGGCAAAATACTGGTTAAAGTTGATACGAGTTTAGTCAAGCAGAATAAGACCTGTCGGATATGGCCTTAAGTTTGCAATCAGATCTTTAAAGAACATTAACTGTATTTGGATTCGATTGATTGATTTTTTCAACAGGTTGGGCGCTAAAAGCTTTTACAAACAGCAAGTAAGCTGTAAAAACTGTATTAGATGCTACGGGCAGAAACATGAGATAGGTAATGCTAACTAGTACCTAAAATGGGGACTTGGTTATTGTCTTATGTTTAGTTCGAGAATTGCAAACATTTCATTTTGGACAACATGGATGCCTTTTTATGTTTGAACAATACAATGCTTCTGAAGTGAATCACTTAAGATGTGATTAGTGTTTTATTTAATACATTTCACTACTTCTTCTTAAAAAAACCCCAATTTTTCCCCCAGGATGAACAAAAGCACAATTGTCTACACGATTTTCTGAGTTCCCCTCACAATTTTAATAGATATACAACCGTGTTTTCTTATTTTTAAGATGTTTTCCTTCCCTGTTGCTGTGAAAGACCCACACGAGCAATAGGAGAAAATGACTGTCTACACAGCAAAAAAAGTCAAACAGATTACATAAAAAAGTAGTGTCAAATGCACAAAACAAAGTGAAAAACATGCAACTTTCTCCTTGTAATTTCTTTCAGTTACAGAAAGCTTAGGGGGAAAAAATTCAGGAAGAAGTGTGATTTTCATATTGACATATTGTCCTTTTGTGCCATTTTGCACATTATTAAGATATCCGCGTTCAGTTTGGTGAATTATGAACTTATATAATTCTTCCCATTTTGGTCGGTCTGCTTTTAGACTGCTTGTAAAGTGATTCGTCTAGTATTGGGTGCCATGTTCTGCTGAACTGTCATGAATACAACGGTTTATATTTTACTCTAAATATATGTAACAATACATCTATTTCAGACAAAAAAAAATCAATATAAAAAAAATAAAAAAAGAATATTATAGATTTCCAGTGCTAATACAGAATAAAACAAGAATCTAAAAACGTTTCTCTTTATAATGGATCAAAAATTTTCATAAGAAACGTACCTGCCAACCAAAAATATGGCCTTTTTTCAGAAAAGGAGCTTTTTGTGAAAAATTGTCAACATCTTCAAAGTTTTCAAGATTTTGTGAGAATTCTTGATATATCTATCATTCTTTTTATTGAATGTTTACCAAAATTGTGTTTGAAATTACAGTTACATGAAAATGTTTGATAATGATTTTAAATGTGATTTTTGGAAATCTGCCCTTTTGGTAAATGACAAAGTTTGACAACTTTGAGCATGATTTTGATTTAAAAAAAGATAAGAATTACAGGGATATTTTCCTGAAAAACAGACGATGGGTCAATTTCAAAGCTTGCACAGCAGAATCAGTTCTGAAATTCTGAAACTGCACAACTGTTTTTCGACCAAGATGCTCTCCAAAGACCCCTGTTAAACAGCCTCATGTTTAGGTAGAAACTCACTTTAGAATAACATCTTAAAATTTCTGTAGAATACAAAAGTAGTTTTTCTCACAAACTTTGGATCCAATAGTGTTTGAAGTGCTTTATAAGTGACAGTCACATTCATATAATATTGACATATATCCACTACCAAATTTACCTAATACCTTATCTAACACAGAATTCTCAAAGTAGTTTGTGACAGCAAGTGAATTAAAGATCACAGCTAAAAACTGAAATCTGCTACTAAGCATTTCTAACCACCTCAGTTACTTACCTGCCCTTTGTCAGTCGTAAAAGGAATTTCCAGTAAGAAGGTCTCAGGGTCTGAACTTCCATCACAGCCTACAACCAGAATATTGATCATAATTTCTCCCAGTAAGTAATTAAAACATTGTCAGACATAGATACTAAGAAAATGAAAGTGACCTGCCTGCAATTCTTACTCTCTAATGATATGTAGTCACAAGAGAGCCATGCTCTTGGATTAGTGCTAAGTACAGATGACTAGTGAAAGAACCGTAGCTAAAGTCTCTGACTATCACATAGCAGGGTAGCATGTCTGTTCTGCTACATGAAGCCCTGGTCACCTGAGATGCCTCAATACATCATTTCTCTAAGATGCAAAGATAGAAAATATCCCAATTTATGGGAATGCTGAGTGGGTGACTACAGTTGTTTTGAATAAGAATTGAAGGCAAGTAACTTCATTTACTCTAAAGAAGGGGTGAAGAAAACAGATTCTCACTCCTGGAGAATCAAAACTACAGAAATGCATTCAGACTGGACATCAGAAGTAAGCTTGGGAGATGAGCCAGATCCTGACAGCAGCATTCAGAAGAAGGATGCAGTGGCAGAAAGTGGAAGGTGATTTGGTCAACACAGCCAGGCCTTTCCAGCAGACTTAGGAGGTAGATTCAACCAGCACAGCCAGGGCCAAACTGGAGAAGGCAAGGAAAGAGATGGAGTAAGCCATGGCATACACGGAGGGAGGGGTGGTTTTGAGGCACGACAGAAAGCTGGGGGATGAGTAGGTGATTCAGGAGGGCAAAGAGAAGAGATGACTGCAGCTTGTTCCAGGCTGTAAAACTGGATATTTCCTTGTTAGTTTCCCCTGATTTTTCAAATCTGCTGTTGTAGTTAAAGTTGCTTGAGTGTGAAATTTCCAAATCAGCAGAACACTGTGGTGAATACAAAGACTTACTGTCGGTCTCCTGGAGCAAAATACTAAGTCAGGTGAAGTCTCTGCCAATCAGGGCATTTTTAATCATCTTTGGGTGAATATATTTTGAGAGTTTTGTTCCCCACAGAAGTCAAAACCTGCTTATGATACCCACATTACATTACAAATGGATAAATGGTCATGGAAAGACTAAATTATCTTCCCACAGTAACTGTACAAAATCAGTGCGGCAGACGCAGGAACAGGAGCTAGGAGTACTGAGGCACAGTTCCATGCTTGAATCACCCGATTGCACTAACTCCTCCTTCATTTCAGAATCGCCATTTCAACCCATTGATTTAATCAAAATTTGAAATAAGTTGAAAGAATTTTGCTTTTTATTAGAAGGCAAAATACTTACCGCCTGAAAGCAGATTGCTGTGGAAATGGCATAGATGATGCTGTCTGCATGAGGAAAATAGGGAACCTTTCCTGCTTCAATTCCTTTGAAGTACATGGTCTATAAAAGCAAACAAAACACATGCTGAATAAATCATAGCAAAGACAAATGGGATGTACTGTGTCTTTAGTTTTAATCCCATTCCTGAAGTCCTCTGCCAAATTTGTGACAGCTACTGAAATTCATATGATTTTTTCTACACAAGAGCCGTTGCCTGCGAGAGGTCATGGGCATTCTATAATTTGCTGATGGACTTTTCACATGGGAGTGAAGTATACATTCAGTGCATGGCAAAAGTTAATACAATGTTTCCCAACAGTGTTGGCTGCCGACTCACTGCGTGAGAAGAGCAGAGAAGAGAAGCAGTGGAGACAAGGAAAGCTCTATGGACTGAGATCCATCCCACCCTTTACAGGTAGGGAGAAAGCTCTCCATTTTCTCTCCCTGCTTTTGCAGTGGTTCCTGATGCAGCTAACCATAAAAACAACTCACATATATACGGCTTCCCAAGTTTCCGTACACTGTTCCTGTGGCATTCACCAGCAGATTCCCATTCCTCCCACCCCACAAGCAGCATGTAGAAAATGGTGGAATGTCATGGGGAGCCACAAAACAAGGGAGGAAAAAGCAAAACTAAAATTAAAATATAATAGATAGCTTTACAAGAGAGAAAATAAAAATCTTGATGAGCAAGCAGAAAGAATAAAGACAGACATGACAGAGAAAGAAGAAGGGACAGTGATCGCACTGTACCAGGGGTTGGTAAGAGGGAACAAGGCTGGGGATGGAAATGCCCATTCACCAATCACTCTGAAGGAGGCTACAAACAAACCAGTGACAATGTAAAATAGATGCAGTTTGTCAGTGCATTGATAGTTACAAGCCTACCATTAACATAGCTTTTTCCATCTTCAAAGCTATTTGAACATTAACTTGTCTTCACACATCTCTGTGAGGAAAGTCAAGAAACTATTAACCCCACATTACAAATGTGACTATTGTGGCAGATGGCTGAAATGACTCATCCAAGTCAACAAAAGAAGTGTAAAGGTTGAGATTAGAACACAGAGGCTCCTGGGTCTTATTAAACAGCAGTGTGTTAAAGTGTACTAAGGAACTTTTAATGTGCATCAGCAGGGTCTACTTGGACTAATTAGTGCGTAACGCATTAATGTGCTTTATTAACTCCCACCTCTGCATTGTGTATTACCCCATGTGTAGACAAGCCTTCTGGTTCCTGGGTGCCTAAGGCACTTTTAAAAATGTGATTCTGGCCCCTAATTCATCCAGGTGCTTTTAAAAATGTTACCCCAAATGTCTAGATGACATTTCACAGCATGGATTCACTTATTTTAAAAGGGTACTTTAGGTCTTGGAGATTACAGGAAGTAAAGTTTGCGATGATATGTGCTTCTTTTTAAAAAGAACAAAGCCAAACAAAGCAGTAACTTGTCAAATACAGTGGGTATTTTGCTGCCCTTAAACAACTCAAAATCACATACTTTTCATTTTGAGAAAACATTTAAAGTTTATTTTCTTGAACACAGCTTGACCTTCCAAGCAGCACACGCCTCTTTGGTCAGTTACACTTGGCTTGTATAATATGGTAAAAGAATTAAAAACTGGGGGGAAAAAACATGCAGCATTTTTCTTTTTTCACTGCAGCCACAAAGTCTCGGAGTAAAGTCCAGAGAAAACCATCAGCAATACAGCATAACATTTTCTTTATTATAAATGGAGCACTGAAGTAAGTAGAACTAATACAACAGGGATAACTCTGTAGGACTAAGCTGTGTTGACATATCATTACGTAAACCACCTTCAATATTTGAGTCGGGATTGTAAGGAACATGTAGGACCAAGTTACATATTTCTCTTTGTTTCACATTTCATCTTATTCTTCACATTTCTCTCTCTTTTCTTTAAAGCAAATTCACTGCTGGAAAAGGAGCTTGATTAACAGTATTAGAGATTGGAGTCCTTGAGGTCACTGGAAGGAAGGGGCAGTGGTTCAGGGTCTAGGCGTAATGGGCAGGCACTGTCAGTTTATTCCAGTGGGGCTGCTAGCGGAAGAGCCATCAATAACTCATGAGTTCAGGGAAAAATCACAGTGAAACTTAACAACCTTGCTACACCCTACACAACACTCCAAAGCACTATCTCCCTGTTCTATCCCAACTCACATATTCATGAACTGTGAATAGAAATGTGTGCGTACGAATGATGACTGAGTTGTCATTGTTTGTATAAGCAGTCACTCTTCATTTTTACTTTTTCCAGACTGCCTTAATTTTAAGAGATCATAGAAGTAAAAGAATGGATTTTCAGACCTCAAAAAAAAAAAAAAAAAGTAATGTAATTGGTGGTCACTTTCCAGGTTAGAATTTGATCAGTTAAAGCAAACAGGCAAGCAATTTCAGCTGCTAAAACCTAAACTATTTTGAGTAACCATAATTCATAATTTAAGCTAATGCCAAAATCAGGGAACATAGGCAGGAAGTCAGCTGTAGCTTTTGGCAATAAATCTGAAGGGAAGGGCTGTGTGTTTTTGATTTGTGTTTTTGGTGCAAATTGACAAAACGCACATTCTTGGAACTTTTAGATTTGAAATTCTGCAAAGGTGACACAGCAGGAGGCTACCAAAAAGGGGATTAGGGGGAGATGATGGGGAAAATATGTGCAGACAAATGGACAACAGACTGTTAGACTTAGTTCTGGAAAGGATGGATATAAAGGAAATGAGACCACAGGACTGAGCCATCACTTGGGCACATGCTTGATATAATAGAGTACTGTCATAAATCTCAGATCACATTTGCATTTTTGGAGAAAGCTTGTAACATTTGTTTTCTTCCTCTACCCTATTACAACAGCTGAGAAGAAACACACTGGAATCAGCAGTGTACCTTACCTCCACTAGTTTGGAAGCCAGATACATAGAGATAGTAGTGCTTTTGTAAAACATCATAGAAACTCCTGCCAGAGACCCTGCAACAAAATTATTATTAGAAAACAAAATTATTGGTAAAAGCCTCAACTATTTCCTTGCTATTGCTGCATTAGGTAAAGCCCAACTCAGTTCTGACATTACACAAACGTTGGCTCTCTCTATTAGCATCTGTTATAAAAAATGGTTACTAACCTTTCCATAACTGTTGTTCTTTGAGATGTCTTGCTCATGTCCATTCCAATGTAGATGTGCATGCACTGCGTGCACCATCGCCAGAAGCTTTTCCCTAGTGCTATCTACTGGTTCGGCTCTGGTGCCCCCTGCAGTGGCGCCCTTACGGAGCAGTAGATAGGCAGCTGCTGCCCCCTCAGTTCCTTCTTGCCAGCAACTCCAACACAGGGGCAGGTGGGCGGGTTTTGGAATGGACATTAGCAACACATCTTGAAGAACAACAGTTAGGGAAAGGTTAGTAACCATTTTTCTTCAAGTGCTTGCTCATGTCCATTCCATTCCCAAGCCGTTAGTCAGGAGGTGGGATCGGAGTTTCGTTTTGATAGGGACTGGAGGACCACTTGTCCAAAGTCTGCATCGATGAGAAGGTTACTTACCTTGTGCAGTAGCTGAGGTTCTTTGAGATGTGTGTCCCTGTGGGTGCTTCACTCCAGGTGACTATGGGGCAGTGTCCCTTATTTGGCGGAGGGAATTTCCAAGTTGTTGTGATCTATGGATAACAGCACAATTAGGCCTAAGGTTGCATCTGACCTGCAAGCGTGGTCAATAGCGTAACGTTTGGTAAATGTATGTACAGAGGCCCATGTAGCCGCTTTATATGTGTCAGGTATGGGTCTTAAGGAAGGCTATGGATGCTGTAATTCCTCTGGTGGAGTGCGTTCTGGTCCCTTGTGGGGATTGCACATTCTTTAGGGTGTAACATAAATGAATGCAGTCTTTTATCCACTTGGAAAGTCTCTGTTTAGATATAGTCTCTCTCTTGAATCGTTCTGCTATTGATACGAAGAGTCTTGATGTTTTTCTAAAGGATTTTGTCCTATCCATTGTGGCCGATGGCTGCTCCCCTCGAGTGGGTCTCACGCTTGCACTGTTTATAGTGGGCCAGGGCGTCTCTAGTCACCCCGTCTTCCCCCAAGGAGGGCGTAGGGACCCGGGCCCACCCCAGGGGCCCTATGAGGAGCAGCTATGTGCTGCTGGCACTGTTTTTCAAACTGCACAGTCTTCCCCTGGGCTAAATTTCCCCCTCCTTCAGTTTTTCTGGCTTCTTGAGCCTGGTACCTTCCTCTGAGCTATTCCTCCACAGAACTCTGCTCTCCAGTCTGTTCCTCTGCACAGCTCAGCACTCCTATCATAACACAGCACGGCACACCCACTCCTCCAGCTCACACGCTGACTGTTTGGAGCAGAGGGCTTTTATGAAGCACCTGGCTGGTCCTTAATTGGCCCCAGCTGCTCCTAATTGCCCCCTAATGGCTCTGAGTTAGTCCGCAGAGAACAGAGCCCTGAGCATTCTGGGGCGCACATATCTCCCATCCAGCACTCTCCTACTGCCCTCGCTATATCACACCATGTAGAAGGCCAATGCGCATTTAATGTCTAATGTGTGTAACGATGCGCTTTGTGCATTACCATGAGGTTTCGGATAAAAAACAGGTAAGCGAATTGGTTGATTCGCTCAGCCATGAAGCTTCCAAGCCGTCAGATGCAGGGATATGAGGTTTGGGTGGAGCAGGCGACTGTGCTCCTGCGAGATCAGGTCCGAGAGCATCGGGAGACTGATAGGTTCATCTACTGAGAGGTTCAGCAGGATTGTGAATCAGTGTTGGTGCAGCCATGCAGGGGCTATAAGGATCATCCAACTTTTGTCCCTCCTAATTTTGAGCAATACCTTGTGGACCAAGGCTGTGGGAGGGAAGGCATGAAACAAACTCCCTCCCCAGGGAAGGAGAAAGGCATCAGAGAGGGAGCCCAGGCTGTGCTCCCAGTATGGGCATTTTCTCTTGAGCCTAGTTGCAAACAAATCCACTTGAGGAAAACCCCACTTCTGCAAAATAACATTCAAGATGTCTGGGCGAATGTCCCACTCATGATGGTTGACTAAGGATCTACTTAAGTGATCCTCTAGTTTGTTCTGTGAGCCTGGTAGATAAAATGCTTCCAGGTGAATGGACTGGGCTATGCAGTAATCACATAGTCTCAACACTTCCTGGCACAAGGGTGAAAAGCGAGCTCCGCCCTGTTTGTTTATGTAGAACATTGTCGTTGTATTGTCAGTGAGTATGGAGATGCACTTGCCCCATGAGTGGTACTGAAATGCTTGGCAAGCTTAGCGTACTGCTCTTAACTCTCTGACATTGATGTGCAGGGTCAGTTCCTCTGTTGACCATAGACCATGAGTCTGGAGGGACTCCAAGTGGGCTCCCCATCCAATGTCTGAGGCATCGGTGACCAGCGACATCGAAGGGATGGGCCTCTTAAAGGATGCCCCAGATCACTGTGTCCCGGTCCAGCCACCACCACAGGGTGAGAATCATTGCAGGTGGGATTGTGATCACTTGGTCTAATGGGTGATGGCCTGGTATATATACCAATATCAGCCAAAATTAGAGGGGTCTCAGTCTGAGTTGCACATGCTGCACCATGTAAGTACAAGAGGCCATGTATCCCAGAAGTTTCGGGCAGTTCATTTCTGTGCTGATGGAAAAGGTTGTCAGACTATTTATGAGGGCGTTGATGGTACTGAAACGATTCTCCAGGAGGGAGGCTCTGGCCTGGGTCGAGTTGAGGACCACCCGTATAAACCCCATCCTCTGGACCAGTGAAAAAGTTGACTTTTGTTCATTTATCAGGAGCCCTGGATTCCAGAAAGTAGACTGAACAAGCTTTATTTGCACTTCCACAAGTTTCCTGGAAGGATACTTGATCAGCCAATCATCCAGGTACGGGTAAACCTGTACCCCTTCTTTCCTGAGGGAAGCCAACATCACTGCCATGCACTTTATGGATAACCTCAGACCCACCGAAGGCCGAAAGGTAGCACCGAGAACTGATAATGGTTGTGGCATACTATAAATCCCACCCTTAGGAGCAACTTTACCTCCTGGGTTAGAAGTCTCTTGTGAGAAGAGTCCGTGAAGAGGATGGGAACAAGGTGGGAAGGAGAGGAGGAAATAAACTGTAGGGTGTATCCCACTTATACCATGCAGGGCACACAGTGATCCAAGGTGACATTGACCCATGCCCAGTAAAAGTGTGATAAATGGTCTCTAAACAAAGGGATAAGATCCAGGTTCTGGACTGGTGCACTGCCCCTGGGCACACCTTCAAAAGTTCTGTTTAGGGCCTGATGGTTGTCCCGCAGGCGTGAGCGTGGAGGCTGATGAAGAGTGATAGGTATGTCTCCTCCAAGCCCTTGTGCTGATGCCGCCCAAAGTCCTGTCTATTCTGATACTACACCAGGTAAAAGCAACCTAAAGGCAAGGGCTTCAAGTGCTTTTGGGATGGGGCCAGAGTGTGGAGGCCCAGAGACTTCAGAGTGGTGCGGGAATCTTTCAAATTATGAAGCCGCACATCCATTTATTTGAAGAGGTCCTGCACCATTTGTTGTACTTCATGAAGCAGCCCTGAGAACTGAAGCTAAGAGCTTCATCTCATCACCATGGCTGGGGCCATGGCTCAGACTGCCACATCCGCAACATCCAAGGCAGCCTGGAGGGTTGCCATGGCTATTGCCTTCCTCCACCAAGGCAATGAACTCTCATCTGGACTCCGATGGTAGGAGTTCCTTAAATTTTAATATAGCTGACCACGAATTAAAATCATACCCACTTAAAAGAGCTGCTGGTTTGAAATCCTCAACTGGAGGCCCCCCATGGAATACACGTTCCTCTCTAACAGGTCCAGTTTCCTGGCCTCCTGAGCCTTTGGCAATAGACCCTGTTGCCTTTGTCTCTCCCATTCGTTGGCTGCAGCCATGACCAGGGATCCTGGTGGGGGTGTATATATAGATATTCATACTCCTTCGCGGGTACGAAGTACTTCCTTTCAACCCTTTTCACCACGGACTGGAGGGATATGGGAATTTGCCATAGGGCTTTAATAGGTTGCGAAATGGTGTCATTCAGAAATAGGGCCACCCTTGCTGGTCCAAAGTGTGTTAGTATATCCACCAAGACTGGGGCTGACTTCACAATCTCCTCTACCTGTAGGACAAGGTTTTTGGCCTTCCTCCACAAAAGCTCCTGATGAGCTCTGTAGTCGTCCTGCACCGGCGCTATGGATGTGCCAGCCACTGCTTCGTCTGGAGAAGAGGACAAGGTGGCTGCTAAGAATTGTCCCAGGGTCTTGCACCTTCTCCAGTGCTGATGGCCCCCCCACAGGAGTATCTTGGGCCTCCGCAACCTCCACCCCTGGGACTGAACCCCTCTCTGATGGGAAGGACAGAGGCGCTCTCGCCTCTGAGGGCACAGAGTGTGACCAGTCCATGTAGGAGCCTTGAAAGGCCTGAGTTGCCCATGGTGCCCAAACTGGCCACTGAGGTGGCATCTGCCATTGGGTAGAAGGCCATGTTGTCGGGATGGGTCCATGAGTCACAGCCACATATTTCGGGTCCACCTGATGCCTGATCTTTTGTGACCCCATAAGACTCTGCCTGAGATTCTGAGCCAGAGCAGTCATTCCTGGGCGATCCTGGGGGGACCGGGCACCTCGGTGCTAAATATTGGTGCCGAGATGGTGAGTGGTTCCGTAATGATGAGCAGTGTCGCGGAGGTAAGCGGTGCCGTGATGATGAGTGGTGCTGGGATGATGAGTGGTGCAGCAGAGGTGAGCAGTGCCAGGGTGAGGAGCAGCACTGCAATTCACAGTGGTGTCAGGACCGCGAGCAGTACCGGGACTGTTATCCGTGCCAGCATCATGACCAGTGCCAGGCTAGCGATCATTGTCACACCATTGAGCCTCGTGAAGCCGAGATAGGGGTCGGTGCCTCGTCATCATCACTGGCTTGCTCAGGACTTGCCTCTGTGGGGCAGCTTCCTGTGATGCTGGAGCTGTCCTCTGTGGGCCATGGCTTGGAGGAGATGGAGACACTGGGAGGCTCAAGAGACTCCTCACCACCTCATAAGCCTCTGGCATTGATGGTGCTGCCAAGGCCAAGTCTCCTTTATGGCTCACCCTCAGCAGGGAGTCCATGTATACCAGACTAAACAGTTCCCCCTCCAGAGCCGGAGTCAACAACATCGGCTGGCTGATGACCATCTGAGAGTGGTCTGGCATGGATCTCACTCTCTCTGTGATCTTCCTCGTTGAGGAGAGTCTTCAGTCCGACTTCTTGTTTTCTTCTTTGGCATTGATGATGGGGAGTCGGTGCCACGCTGCCGTGCTGATTTCCTGGGGGCCGGAGAAGTTTGTTGGTGCTGAGTGGTAGTGGGTGCCTGGGATCTTCAGGCCATTGAGGCTCTCTAACTGAGTCCGGGGTGCTCCTAACCCAGGAGGTACTCAGTGTCAGATCTGGTTGTTGCGCCGAAGACGTTAGGAGGAATTTGAGTCTACTATCTCTGTCCTTTTTGGTTCGGGGTCTAAAGTTCTTACAAGCCCTGCACTTTGCCTGAACATGCCCTTCTCCCAGGCACTTCAGGAAGCTGTCATGAAGGTCACTTACTGGTATGTTCTTTGGGCAAGTCGCACACTGTTTGAAGCCCTGGGATCAAGGCATTGCCCAAGGCCCAGGGCAGGGATTCGAAGTACTCTAACTAACTAAGCGCTTAATCAGTTATTTATAATCTATTAACAGGAACAACCACTAAGGATTATCGCTCGCTCAGCAAGAGACGAACAGTGTTTCAGCAACTGTTGGCAATAGAAAGAAGGAACTGAGAGGGGGTGCGGTGGCAGCTGCCTCTATACAATGTCATGAGGGCCCCACTCTAGGAGGCACCAGAGCCAACCTAGAAGATACTATTAGGGAAAAGCTTCCAGCGACGGTGCACACAGCGCACGCACAGCTACATTGGAATGGACATAAGCAAGCACTTGAAGAAGAAACAATGTTCAGTGATGATTGTGCTGCCTACAAAAGGGTCTTTTATGCTTTTTAGAAAGGACAAACTCCTGTTATTTTGACACTGGGAGCCCAATCTTTAGCTCTATGACCAGCTCCCTGGCCCCAAATCCTCTCCCCCTCCCACACACAATTGGTCCAGACCCTATTTTTACAAAGTGTCATGCAATCTTTAATGGCCACAAAGGGAACAGAGAACCTTGGGTTTAAAGAGTTCATTCATTGGATCCCCTGGGACTCAGTTTATGTTCTTTAGAAGGAAGAAGGGCTCAGTCCCCCACCTCAGGATTTGAACCTGTGATTCCAGTAAGTCTAGATATTTAAAAGCTGCTGCTAGAGACCCAGCTGTCCCTTCTGAGTAAGCTACAGTAACATCTTTATATTTATACATTTCATCTAAAATTTTAAATCTAATGATAATATTCCTGAGTTGGGCATTATCTATTTCTTCTCATGGACTTACCTGCTATAAGAGCATGAAGCTCATCATCCAGGTTTCGTACCCAGCGCAGGAAGCAACTAGTACCCTGTATTTGGGAGAGGGGGGTAATACAATAGCCTCAGTTAGTGCTTTATTTAAAATGTTTTTAGTTTGGTCACATTACAGAATAATCCAATAATAATTCATAAAAATCTATATAAGGTATTCATGAAGGATCAACAGCCACCTCACTGACCATTGTTCCTACTGCTACTATATCTATTGATAAGGCACCCATCACCAGGGTGCTTGGGTACATTTGATGTACTTTAGATTAAGAGCAAACAACATTCTCTCAACATTAGTCTGTGATCAAACAAACTAATCTTAAACTTACTCTGAAGGGAGGGGGAAAAACCACTTGCTATCTGATCACTGTCCACGTATATAGAGCAGCTTAATTTGCTAATCAATCCCCCCAGCTGTGAGAAAACAGAGTAGCCAAAGAGTGTCAGACGCACAGAGGATGGTGACCTGTAGTTGACCTTCACAAGGGCAAGAACACCCCACAGTTCCTCTAGTGTCCATCCAACAGGCCCACTATATTCTGATAAGTCAAGGCTCTCAGTAACCTACAGAGCAACTTTAAATTACTAAGTTTTGCATGTATAAAAGTCCTATTGGAACGGCAATGTTGTTGTTGCTATGCTGGCCACAGGATATGAGAGACAAGGTGGATGAGGTAATATTTTTTATTGGACCAATTTCCGTCCAAGCTTTCGGTCCAACGGACAAGCTTTCAAGCTACGCAGAACTCATCCTCAGGTCTCATTGTCCTAATGGAATTCAGAGTAACGTGTTCTTACTATGAGCAATTCATAGACCTATAGAGTTTAAGGCTAGAAGGAACCTTTATATCATCTAGCCTTACCTCCTGTACAGCACAGGCCACTAACTTTCACCAGTTACCCTGGTACTGAGCCTAATAATTTGTCTTTGACTGAAGCATAACTTGTGTTTGGCAAAAGTAAATCTTCCAAAAAACATCCAATCTTGATCTGAAGCGATAAAGATTTTTTAAGTGGTCCATGATGGATGCTTACTGCATCTTGTATTACATTTTTTGGCTTGCAGTAAGTGGGTGGTTAGAAGGTACTATATAACATATATTACACTATGCTTGGTAGGTGAGGTATAGATGCGGTTCTCTGACATATCTCAAACCAGAAGTAAAAAACAATATAACCCACATCCAACATGCAGTCACTCTTAAAGACTAAAAACATCAGGGAGAATATTTCACCCTTTAGGAACTCTAGGAAAAGATTTGAGTAGCTGTCATTTTAATTAAGAAATATCTAGAACTGAATGTAATTTGAGCTCATTTTTAAGAATATTAATAAACTCTCAAGCTCACTTGTGCAGTTCCGCCAACATTTTTAGTCCTGGTAATTAACAATTACTTGTGTCTAATTCTAGCCACTTTAAATTAAAAATGAAATTCTGTTTTCTTGCTTTGCACAGCTGGTAACATTTTATTACAAAAGTAAGACTTTAAGTTTGTAGCTTTTGAAAACTCATACACTTATGTCTGAATAAGGAATTGGAATATTGTTAATTTGGTTCAGGATATGACGTTACAGTTATTTCAAAATTTGAGTATTGTAGCATGCTGTGTGTGTAGCTATAGGTTGGGCCAGATTCTCAGCTGGTGTAAATCAATATAATTCAGTTGACTTCAAGTGATCTGCACCAATCTACATCAGCTGACAGTCCAATCTCTTAAATCAGTTTTGAAGCTGAAACCGGAGTAGAAGGTGGCTTCCCAAGTGGTAAGTAGAGTGCATATGAGTAGCACAAGACATCTTATTCTGCAATTGTTTGCTGGTAGCTTCAAGGTTTTGCAAGAAGGAGGGAGAAATGTTGTTCTCCTTAACTTCTGAGGATAGGATAAGAAGCAATGGCCTTACATTGCAGCAAGGGAAGTTTAAGTTGGACATTAGGAAAAGCTTCCTAGATGTCAGCGTAGTTAAGCACTGGAACAAATTGCTTAGGGAGGTTGTGGAATTTTCATCATTGTCTAACCTGTTCTTAAAAACCTCCAAACACCTGTCAGGACTCGTCTATTTATTACTTAGTCCTTCCTGCCTTGAGTGCAGGGGACTGGACTAGATGACCTAGTAAGGTCCATTCCAATCCTTCACTTCTATGATTCTAAGGCAGAATTTAAGATGTTGGTTTTGAGCTAAAAAGCCCCAGGTGGCCTGGGATCTGCCTACTTGAGAAAATGCCTCTTTTCATGGGCAATGCTGTCTCTGCTGCACACACAGAGGTGGCTGAGTTAGAGTCTCCTCCATATAACAGGAAGGCCTGCTGATACTGTCTATCTGTCAATGGCCCCTTGACTTTAGAATTCACTCCCCTCTAGGTCTTAAATAGCTCAAATCTGCTCATCATCAGGACATACTGCAAACCTCATCTGGCTTTTTGATCACTCCTGGGGAGAATGGAAGAGTAGATCCTGTACTAGGGCATTGGCTTGACATTTATGATTTGATTACAGCTAGATTTTGTTACGGGACAAGGGTCTGTACAATGTCAGAGTGTTGAAGTAAAGATAGGGGCTTTTTTGTTATTACAGAAATCAACATAAATAAATGATGCTAAGTTTTCAATGTTTTTGCACTTACTTTGTATATACTGACAAAAGATCCCAGAAAAGCTCCAAGCTGGAAGTTTTCCTTGTTATAGAATAGAGAAAGCAGCCGGGAAGGCTTTGTAAACAGATGCCTGAATGCTGATGGGATTCGAAGGCAACACTGGATCAGGTAACCAACACTAAACATTCTAATGAAGCCCTGGAGAAAAAGTTAAGAAACAGCAACTTAAAAAAAAGCAAAACCCATGAGCTACACAAGTAAACTAGTACCTTATTTTTGAAATGCAGCCTTTTAAAAGCCAAGTTTGTTGACATTATCTGAAATGTACCCTCCCTTCTTGGAACTTGAAACTAGATTTTTGAACTAACTTCCCTGTAAAATAATTAAGGAAATAGAATCCTAGACTGCCTTGATGGACTGTCTTTCTTTTAATTTAAATGGATACTTAAAAGGCCTCAAAGGACACACTCTATATCTACTCCAAAATTCTGTTCCTTAAAACAGTCCTGAAGGCTTCATTTCCAGGTTATCTCCCTCCCCACCCCCGCCCTTCAACCACAATTGGGTACGGAAAGGAAAGCAATGCGGTGAAGAAAATACACCACATACTCAAACATCTGGAAGAAGTGCTGAGGAAGGGAAAAAGGCTATAACAAAACAAAGTCCTTTCAGAAAATGTATGAATTAGAGAGCGACACTGATTTCTTGGGACATGCCCATGTTCTCTCAACAAACAACCGACCTGGAGGCTTTGCAGTGTCTGTGGTGAAGAAAGTGCAAACCCAGAAGAGAGATCATGTGCAGAACTATTAAAAAAGTTGAACACAGGCTCATATGAAATTTTTCCTACTATTCCATGCTGAAAGGCTGATACATCTCAGAGTTTGTT
The DNA here is from genome assembly GCF_026122565.2 of Emydura macquarii macquarii. NCBI lineage: Eukaryota > Metazoa > Chordata > Testudines > Chelidae > Emydura > Emydura macquarii. Next base: position 11,864,305 of record NW_027130455.1, read on the forward strand.
TTGTATAGTACCATAATTGCGATTGGGTTGGTTTTTTCATTCTAAATTCTTTTTTTCCCCGTTTTTTGTAATTTTCTCAAAGGCTTCTTATGCTTATTCTTAGCCCACAGGTGAACATCTCTGAAAAGTCTGAAGAAAATCTGTCCACTCATTCAAAAAAAAAATCATCCAAGTGTCAGGGGGAAAAAGCTTCAGCCTTTAAGAAAACTATTTAGAGTCCCTCTTTTTTTTCTTTTTCTTTAACAGTTTGATAACTTAAGAACAGTTTGTTTTAAAGCATGAGTCTAGGTATTTGTCGCTCTCTCTCCAAAAGAGCAGACAATGCTTTTTTGGGCTGAAGACATTTCATTTTAAACTATCTGAAAATCATGTGCTGAGCACTGGTAGTACATTCTTACTGAATAAAGCAGGCCTCTAAGTGGGATGTTCCAAATGTTCAAGGTTTCTAATATTTATTTGTAAGACCATTCTCTAAGGTTATTCTAGTTGTCTTTACAATGGGCAGAGGTTTGGAATTAGCAATCTTTCAAATTAAGCAATTAAAAATCTTCTGTGCTTCAGACAGGACATTTTAATTCCTCACAAAGAGTCCCAAAGCTTCATTCTAGTTAAATATCATTCAGCAACACCCATTTCTTGCAACAATAATATTTCATAACTTGTTATTTGTGGAACTGTTTATGAAACAAACTAAGTGTTAACACTTAAGTAACGATGTCTGGAAGTGGATGGACATTAGTAGTGCATTCTGGAATAAACGTATTGTGTGATTTACAATTTTGTTAACAGATAGATGCAAGGAAAACCCCCTGTCTTCCTCTCATTTTGCTTTAAAAGCTAAGTAAATTATATCCTCTGGGGCACTTTCATCTCATATTTTCTAAATAGTTTGTAACACAGCATGGTGTGATCATGTAATGAAAAACTCTATCGCAAAGCTTATAGGCAAGGCAGAATTAAATTTGCTCTATGAATCTTATGTCTGAATTTTCTGAGTTTTGTGTAATTAAAATGTCAATTTTAAGATTAATTTAGATTATGTAAAATTATGGAAAGTTTTACAATAGTGACAAGCACAGGACAGAAAACATTTTATAAACAAAAACTCAGAGTCCCCACTTTTCACCAACCAAAAGAAAAGGGATTTTAGTTCTGATGGTCTAGAATACGACATTATATTTTGCTGTTCCAATCTGCAAACCTTCTAGTTATTCACATGAACAGTTCCATTGAAATGTGTGGGTTTACAGGATCAGGGCCTTAGCTCTCATGTGTAACCAACAGTAGCAAGATATATAAATACGGAATGCTTATCATTAGTTCAGTGAGTGATCAGGAGACAATATAACATGTATTTTATAGATGTTTTGCATTACCTATTGTCACACAAACATGATTCATTTTTAAATTTCAAGAATATCAATGTACTAAATTATAACCTTTTTCTCCACAGAAAGATTTCAGATCACGGGGAAATGAGCAGGGGAAAGGAAAATATAAAGAATATACAAAAGAGAGAGGAATTAATATACATTTAAATCTCTATATAGGAACCATCTATGCTGGAGAAATTTTGTGATTTGGATAAGAAAAGCCAGAAATAGCAGTGCAATTAAATTACATATCTGCAAAAATCATCTGAGGAGCTCAATTTTTTAAAAAGTTTTTAAAAAAATATCTTGATCGTATTAAAACTCAATTACAGAAGTGTATATATTCAAAACAGAGTTCAGTAATGTACCAGAAGTCAAACTGTAGCAATGTATCCAAATAGCATTAAATCTATTAACTTTTTTAATCAATTTGCTTTCAAATTAAATGTAGAATCATTTACAAAGTGAACTGTTCAGTATAGTATCCCACAACTCTTGAAATAGTAAAATTAATTAATTAATAAATTAATTAATAAATAATGAAGATTAAACATACGGATTGTAACCACTGGAATATTTTTTTTTCTAGTCACCACAATTACCAGGTAAACAGTACTGTTCTGCTGCTGCTATCAGCAATGGCACAGAGAAACTGAAGTTCATCATGTTGGAAAGGTACTACTGGCAAATATATCTTCATTTAGATTACCTGCTGGAATCAAATCAACCAAAGGAGAAAGGGAAGGATCTTCAAATGCCTTTATTGGGCTACACACACCTTCACAGAAGTCTACAGAGCTAAGACATCAAACATACCACATACCACTGCACTGAGCCCTGTGAAAAGTGAAAATATGAAGTGCAGTCCAAAGGCACTATGGAGTTCTTTAGAGACAGAATAGCCTTTTCTTTAAACTTTGTTTTGCTTCATTTAAAGTCAGGTTGAATATTAGTACAACTCAATTTCTGCAAGTAAGTTTCTAGTTTTGTTTGTTTGTTTTTGGGTAGGATAGCACAATGGGAGTTAGGGAAACAGCTAGATGGAGGAGATACTCTGGGATATTTCCTTGTTGCTTTTCCCGCTCATCATGCCTTGCTGATCTCTTCTTCAGCATCTATTAACACCGCGCCAGGGGTAGGCCAAAGGGGGTGTGGTGTGAAGTCAGCAGCCCTTGCTGGCCTGAGGAACTCAGAACCTAAACTCAGATTCAGTGCACTGAGTTAGAGACATACAGGAGTGCTAACCCAATTTCCAGTTCATCCTTATATTTTAATACATACCCAACCCACCATTCAGATTAATGGGAACTTCACTCATGTCTGAAGTACTTTATTCTTTTTCGGTGTCAACAAACATGGACAAGAATGATCCAGTGGATATAATGCACTTGGACTTTCAGAAAGCCTTTGACAAGGTCCCACAACAAAGGCTCTTAAGCAAAGTAAGCTGTCATTGGATAAAAGGGAAGGTCCTCTCATGGATCAGTAACTGGTTAAAAGATAGGAAACAAAGGATAGGAATACATGGCCAGTTTTCACAGCGGAGAGAGGTAAATCACAGGGTACCCCAAGGATCTGAATGAGGACCAGTGCTGTTCAATATAGTCAAAAATGATCTGGAAAAAGGGGTAAACGGTGATATGGCAAAGTCTGCAGATGATACAAAATTACTCAAGATAGTTAAGTCCAAAGCTGAGAGTTACAAAAGGAACTCACAAAACTGGGTGGCTGGGCAACACAATGGCAGATGAAATTCAATGTTGATAAGTGCAAAGTAATGACCATTGGAAAACATAATCCCAACTATATATACAAAATGATGGGATCTAAATTAGCTGTTACCACTCAAGAAAGAGATCCTGGCATCATCATTCTGTGAAAATATCTGCTCAGTGTGAACCGGCAGTCAAAAAAACTAAAAGAACGTTAGGAACCATTAGGAAAGGGACAGATAATAAGATAGAAAATATCATAATGCCTCTATATAAATCCATGGTACGCCCACACCTTGAATACTGCATGCAGTTCCAGTTGCACCGTCTCAAAAATATATATTAGAATTAGAAATGGTAGAGAGAAGGGAAATACAAACGATTAGTGGTATGGAATAATTTTCAAATGAGGAGAAATTAAAAAGACTGGGACTATTCAGCTTGGAAAAGACATGAGTAAGGAGGGATATAATAGAGGTCTATAAGATCATGAATTGTGTGGAGAAAGTGAATAGAGAAATGTTATTTACCCCTTCACATAACAGCAGAACCAGGGATCACTCAATGAAATTAAGAAGCAGCAGATTTAAAACAAACATAAGGAAGTACTTCACACAATGCACAGTCAACCTCTGGAACTCGTTGCCAGTGAATGTTGTCAAGGCCAAAAGTATAACTGGGTTCAAAAAAGAATTGGATAAATTCATGGAAGACAGGTTCCATCAGTGGCTATTACCCAAGACGGTCAAAGATGTAACCCCATGCTCTGGGTGTCTCTCAACCTCTAACTGCTAGAAGTTGGGACTGGATGACGGGGTGGATCATTTGATAAATTGCCTGATAAATTCTGTTCATTCCCTCTGAAGCATCTAGCATGGGTCACTGTTGGAAGACAGGATATTGGGATAGATGGACCATTGGTCTGACCCAGTATGGCCATTCATATGTTTGTTCAGCTAAATAGATTGAGTCTATCACTATAAGGCATATTTTCTAATCCTTTAATCTTTCTCATGGGTCTTCTCTGAACTCTCCTTCTTGAATTGTTGACATCAGAACTGGACACACTAAAATAACTTCTGTACTCCTACTCAAGATTCCCCTGTTTATGCATCCAAAGATCACATTAGCCCTCCCACCCACAGCATCACACTGGGAACTCATATTCAGCTGATTATCCACCATGACCCTCAAATTTTTTTGAGTCACGATTTCCCACATGCTGTAAGTATGGCATATATCCATTGTTCCGCATTGTATACATTTACATTTAACTATGAAGTTGTGCAATAGTTAATCACATGTTGTCTTAACTTGTACTATACATCCTCTCAAGGGATATCTTAATGTAGTAAGTCTTGCCATTAAAAAAACCAAAAGTGTTAAATTCTAACAGAATACACTATTTTTAATGGGGGGAAAAAGCACTTAAAGAAAAAATACAGAAGAAACATCTGGAAAAGCTAAACTGCCCAGCTATTAATTTTTGCTTCTCCATAAATAAAATATTTAGATTATCATGAGATGAAGAACTCCTGAAGTCTCACCCAAACTAAGGCCATGTCGGAGGTGGTCCTACTTGTGCCAATCTCCTCCACACAGTACTCCTCTGAAAAAATGCACTGGCCATATTATGGAGGAGGATAATATGTGCCACTAGACATAGACAGCTCATTCTGTGTGCAGCAACTGTGTACAATCTCCCATTATTCTTACCCCTTAAATAGATGAATAGACTACTGAGTCCAAAACCAAACACCAGTGTGCCAGATATGCACAACTGTATGTGTGCCACTGTTCATCTGTTTGCCCAACACCGCACATTCCAGGTGCTTTATTTAGGACGGAGCTGCAGGTGGGATCAGTTACAAAAAGCCTCATGTAATTAAACAGGTTTATTTTTTGGTGATCCATTTTTTTATATTCACTTTACATTATCAGTTGATTGTAATTAACTACCACATTAGTGAAATTTACCAAAAAAACCACAATCCCCCCAAAACCCCCCCACTAATTTGTGCAGAATATGGTTTTCACAAACTTATAATGGACTCTTGTTATAATGGAAAAAGCAAGATCAATAACAGACTTCAGAGGCAAAGACATATGGAATCTGCATTTCCCTGTTGTTAATTTATATACTCTTTTTCTGTACTGTTTTCACCAGATTCTGTCAGTGTTTACAAAAAATATCAGATTCACACTTACTTTAATGCAGTATGAGATGCAATTATCTTCATAGTGTTTACAGCATCTATGTCTTGGACCATGTTTACATCTGCAAAAGGAAGAATGAAATGCATATTAACCAGAAGTTGTTTTTATTGTCATCTACTGGGGATTTTGTAAACTTTCTCATGCTAAAAATGTATACAATATTCTCTTGCTATTTCCCCATTATTATTTTGCATGTCACCTTTTGAAATAGGCCTACATGACATTCTCATAAGCAAACTAGGGAAATATGGTCTTGATGAAATTACTATAAAGTGGGTGTACAATATGTGAAACGCTTGTACTCAAAGAGTAGTTATCAATGGTTCGCTGTCAAAGTGGGAGGGAGTATCTAGTGAGGTCCCACAGGGGTCAATCCTGGGTCTGGTACTAGTCAATATTTTCATTAATGATTTGGATAAGGGAGAGGTGAGTATGCAAATTACACTCAGCTGGGAGGGGCTGCAAGTCTTTTGGAGGGCAGGATTGGAATTCTAAACAACTTGACAAATTGGTCTGAAATCAACAAGATGAAATTCAATAAAGACAAGTACAAAGCATTACACTTAGGAAGGAAAAAAGCAAATGCACAACTAAAAAACGGTGAATAACTGACTAGGTAGTAGTAATGCTGAAAAGGATCTGGGGTATTCGTGTCTCACAAACTGAATTTGAATGTACAATGTAAAGCAATTGTGAAAAAGGCTAATATCAATCAGGAGTATATTAACAGGAGTACTGTATGTAAGACACAGGGGGTAATTGTTCCACTCTTCTCAGCACTGTTAAGGCCTCAGATAGAGTATTGAGCAACACACTTTAGGAAAGATGTGGAAAAACTGAAGAGAGTCCAGAGGTGAGCAACAAAAATTATAAAAGGTTTTAAAAACTGACTTATGAGGAAGGTTAAAAAACCAGGCATGATTAGTAGTCTTGAGAAAAGAAGACTGAGGGGGGGACCTGATAACAGTCTTCAAATATGTTAAGGGCTGTTATAAAGAGAATGGGGATCATTTGTTCTTCACGCCCACTGAAGGCAGCACAAGCAGTAATGAACTTAATCTGCAGCAAAGAAGATTTAGGTTAGATCAGGGATACTCAGACTGAGGCTCAGGAGCCACAAGTGACTCTTTAATGTGTCTCCAGCATCTCTTTGAAGCACATGATATTAAACCACTGTGTGATTTAATAATGAATCAGTCTAAGCTATTAAACAATCAGGATGCTTTTACTATGTTATTAAGCAATTATACTTGATAAAATAATACTTGGTCAGTCTTTGACTCCTGAATCACTGAGGTCTCAGTATCACTAGGTTAGATATTAGGAAAAATGTCCTAACTATAAGAGTAGTTAAACTCTGGAAGAGGCTTCCAAGGGAAGTTGTGGAATCCCCATCGCTGGAGGTTAAGAACGGGTTGAACAAACACGTGTCAGGGATAGTCTAGATATAATTGGTCTTGCCTCTGCCCAGGAGGCTGAATTAAATAACCTCTTGAGGTCCTATCCAGCCCTACATTTCTATGATTCAATTGTAAGGCACTGGGTACTTTTATGAAGCCAAAGAACTGTACAAACAAAACAATACTTTATTTGTATTTCAGAAGTACATGTACATGTATTTTGACCCAATCTTCTTTCCTGTACAAATCTGGGTAAACTGGCTATGCCTATGAATTCTCAACTGTGGTCAATGGGAAGGAATTTTGAATCATCCCCCCAAGGCCACTGAGCTGAAGGAGGGCCATTCTGCAGATTATGACACTGACACTCTTTCCCCTTTCAACTCTCTGCACCTTAGACTGCTGCTGCTGTTTTGGCCCAGTATCCACTGGCCATACCGCAATCCCTGCTGTACCACCCAAGGGACTGCAGAGGCCTCACTCAACCATGACCATTTTGGAGCAGTGGAGCTGTGTCAGTTCCACTGTGATATGGATTTTCTGTGGCTCTTACTTGGGATTGAGGATTTGGCTCAAAGCATAGAGGAGACATGATTTTAGGGAGGATGGGGTGTGTGGATTTTATAGTAATTAAATCTGTGACACAGAATTAAAGGAAAGTCATTTCATACTAGCTCTAAAAATGATATTTTCTTGTAGTCAATTATTTGTGGTTTAATACAAAATAAATCATATAATTTATATACTGTGTCAAATACCTTGGAAGCTTTGAATCATGTATTGTAAAGTACATTGGCCATAAATCATTTATGAGGTCAGTTTCTGTGGCAAAATTGTAATGAGAATGTGATCAGGTTACAGACATTTAGAATCAATTATATCTGAAAGGAAACATATGGAAGAGAAACTTGAGGAAGTATTAGGATTAAAAATGCAATGGATTTTGAATGTGTGGGAATAGGGAGTTTGGAAATCCCAAAGGAAGTATACTTCTCAACTTTTAATCATTTAGCCTTCGATTAGTATATTTAATAAATACCTTTTTGCTGGAGGGACTACTGACCAGGCCTCACTATTTTCAGCTAGTCCATGTCAGGGGTATTTAAAACAAAATAGGTATGAGGAACAGCAGAGGGACGGGGCTTCTAGATGTTCCTGAGCTGAATGCTGGAGGTAAGTGTTCCTTCCTATCTGAATGGCTTTCACTCTGAAATAAGCACTCCTCACCACCTCCTTCACAACACGGAATACTCAGAGCATTTGTTGCTCTGTTGCCTGTCAGCAACATACCATAATAAGGACCTGGTCGTAAAAAGCACTCTAAAAAAAGAGTGCCCAACCCAGCTACTCTGATTTGTGTGGATTCTCTATAAACGAAGCCCACGGGGAGAGCTTCTGCTGTGCTTGATTTACCACCACCAGAAGTATTACACTGGAGATTTAGCTGGTGCTCTACATGCAGTAATGCTGGATTTGGGACATGGAAGGTCAACCTCGTTACCAAAATGAAGAAGGGACAGGTGGGTGATGGAGGCTTGCTCTGCCCCACGTCAAAACCTTTGTCCATGGGAGAAAACAAGTGGTTTAAGGCTCTCCCAATGTTACCTGTTGCAGATGACAGGTCGGACTAGAAGCTGACCCAGAACTGCCCTAGCAAAGTGGGGGTAGTTGAAGGCTGCTCCTGGACCGCTTCACTTCCTATAGGATGAGGAAGCAGTAGGTGAAAAGAAATGAGGACTTTAAGAGCATCTCTGGAAAACTCCTCCGGTGATGGCAGGAGAGCCACTACACTGCCCTAAGAACACTCCTTTGTAAATGGTAGGATTGTGCTTATCCAAGACCACTTTGAAAGATCAGTGGTTCAAGTACAACAATTTAGAAGGCAAAGAGAGACAACTGGAGACAGATAAATGTATTTTTTGTTTTAAACACCTGCCCATCTCCCAATAATGGATAGCAAGTGATCAGTGCCTGCTTTCAAAAATTAAAAATGGAGTGTTCCCCATAAATCATTCAATATAGGCCTGGCACCACAGGTATAAGACATATTCACAAGGTTGGGGACTCTATCCTGAGAAGCAGTGACTCTGAAAAAGATTTGGGAATTGTGGTGGATAATCAGCTGAACATGAGCTCCAAGTATTACGCTGTGGCTAAAAAAAGCTAATGCAGTTGTGGGATGCATAAACAGGGGAATCTTGAGTAGGAGTAGAGAGGTCATGTTACCGCTGTATTTGGCACTGGTGTATCTGGACACTACTGGAATACTGCATCCAGTTCTGGTGCCCACAATTCAAAACTGGAGAGAATTCAGAGGAGAGCCATGAGAATGATTAAAGGACTAGAAAACATGTCTTTTATAGTGATAGACTCAAAGAGCTTGATCTATTTAGCTTAACAAAGAGAAGGTTAAGGGGTGACTTGATTACAGTCTAGAAATATCAAGATGGGAAACAAATATTTAATAATGGGCTCTTCAGTCTAGCAGAGAAAGGTCTAACATGAACCAGTTGCTAGAAATTGAAGTTATACAAATTCAGACTGGAAATAAGGCATACATATTTAATGGTGAGAGTAATTAACCATTGCAACAATTTCCAAAGGGTGATGATGGATTCTTCATCACTGACAATTTTTAAATCAGAACTGGATGATTTTCTAAAGGATATGTTCTAGGAATTATTTTGGAAAAGTTTTATGACCTGTACTGTACAGTAGGTCAGACTAAATGATCCCAATGGTCTCTTCTAGCCTTAGAATTTATGAAGCAGTATCAGTCATAAGGTATTGCTAAAGAGAAGGGGGGGAAAACCCAGAGCGCAAGGTTCTAATAATTTAGAATATAATAATTTTCTATATAATTATTTTCTAATAATTTAGAATTGATTTGATTTTTATTCCAGTTATCATAATTAATTCCATAACTGAAGTTAAAGTCATTTAGGGTCAAGCCTGAGTGACTTATTAAATTAAGTCTCCTGGATGTAGGTTCCTAAGTGACTTAGATACTTTTGAAAATTTTACCCCAAGATTCATTTTCAAAAGTGACTTAGACACAGTCTAAATTCCACTGATTTTCAATGAGAGTTACGCTCCAAAATACCTAAATCAGTTTTGAAAACAGGACCTAACTGTTTTGAAATGTTACCCTTGGTAATTTACATAGTCTAAAAAATTAAATACAAATTGGAAAGATTTATCAGAAATCAACAAAACAGATTAGACTGACTAAATCTAATCTATCATAAAAATGGCCATACTGGGTCAGACCAATGGTCCATCTAGCCCAGTATCCTGTCTTCCAGCAGTGGCCAATACCAGGTGCTTCAGAGGGAATGAATAGAACAGATAATTATCACATGATCCATCCCACTGGTCATTCCGATCCTCTAGCAAACAGCAATCCCTGCCTATCCTGGCTAATAGCCACTAATGGACCTATCCTCCATGAATTTATCTAGTTCTTTTTTGAACCCCCATTATAGTCTTGGCCTTCACAACATCCTCTGGCAAGGAGTTCCAAAGGTTGACTGTATTGTGTGAGGAAATATTTCCTTTTGTTCGTTTTAAACCTGCTGCCTAGTTAGTGAATTGTTTATCTTAAGTAATATTGAGCTAAGGTTTCTCTTACTTTGTTTTTAATATAGCTCACCATTTTGTTATTGTTGCTACTCAATAAAAGAAATACAAATCTCTTGAATGCAAATTAAAAATAGCATGAAACATTGTCCTTGTATAAAATAGAGTGAGCACATGTGAAACTGAGTAAAATAAAAAGGAATCAATTAGGGTTTTGGTTTTTGGGGCTTTTTGGGACTCACACTTTATCCACAAGTTTCTTTGTTACAGCAATTATGTTCATTCGCCGTGATAGTTCTTCACGGTGCTTTATCTTTCTGTCTATTTTTGTAAATGCTACTTCTGGTGAAAATGAATGCGTGGGAATTTCTTCTTTCCCTACAATGAACCTGGAAGGAAAAGGAAAACACAAGGCAATTATATGTGTTGCTTAAAAAAAAAAACAACAACAACAAAGCCTTTAAAAATGAATTCCACAGAGAAGTGCACCTTACTGCCCTTCTTTTGAGCACGGCCTGAGATTCCAACTTTAGGAGGCATGCAAGTGTCATTACCACCATTTTACCAAAGGCAACACAGGATCAGAGAAGTTACACACAGAAATATCTGGCAAAGCTAGGAATAAAACCCAGGTTTCTAATATGGCAGAAACAAGACTTAATTATGCACTGTGTCACATGTGCACATGCTGTATCTATATGACTCCTATGGTTCCTGTAAAATGGAGCCACTCCTGTATTCCCAGAGTGCTTTGTAAATACAAACTATCATCAAGAAACATATGGGACCCAGGACAAAACACAGTAGCAATGGATTTCTCCTTACTCCCAGTAAAATGCTGGGACATAGGATTCCTGTCTCTGGAAGAGGAAATGTTTAATGCTCTTTCACACACACATTGCCTACCCCCAAGCATTAGCACCATATTCATTTATCATAATCCCCCTTTTCTAAAACAGTCACACATTTGAAAAGTCTCCGTTCTTGCCAATTCTCTATTATGGCCTCTTGGAAATATGCAATATGTCTCAAAATACAGGAAGGGTTTACAACAGTACAGTTTGTGTTAAGGAAGCTCTGGCCTCCTATAAACCAGCTTGTAGTGAACACATTTCCCCAAAACAGTCACTTTGAGCTAAAATTACAGGTTGGTTTTTTTAGATACCTACTTAAGCGCAGAGAACGTAAATCCTTTCAAGCCATCTTTGCATCTGAAACATAAAAATTACACTTTTGTTTTGTATGACAATTTGCATGCAGGTAAATAAAATCTGAGAGAGAAAATATTCACATAAAGTTGCCCAAGAAGAACAACAATTTGGATGTAATGAATTGATTGTTACAAAATCCAATAATGGCAAATAAGTATGCAACAAATCATCTATGGCCAATGAGGACTACACAGTTTTCACCACGAAGCACACCATAGCCCCCTGGAACTTCCTGGAGACAGAGGGCAGAGAAACCAGAACATTCTGCGTCAAAATCTTTTTGACCAAAATAGATAGAGGTAGGCAGATCTTTAAAGAAGAAAGATCTGGATTCTATCCCTGCTGACGCTGTGAGACAAATACTGACCATGGTATACCACAATAACAATGTGAAATCTCAGGTAGCCACGTACTTGTTACTTTTACAAAACACTGTCATAATGAGCTTGACAAAACATAAATCTACTGAAAGGGAGGGGAAGCGTTCTGTGCCCTTTTTTTTTTTTTTTTAAACACAAAATAGTTACTCTGAGTTTGAGAGCTAACGTCGTCCTCCATATGAGGGTTGAATCCTGCACTCCTTACTCTGGAAAAAACTTCCACTAAGAAAGTCACGGCATGCTAATTGTACGGCAGTTGCTCTGATTCTCCAGCCCTTCCCTGTGAGTCCATGGTTTTACTTTTGTGAATAAGGGTAGCAAGAAAGGCCCTAGATTTGTAAACGTTAATGTTGATTGTGGCATAATGTACAAGCTTTACTCTAATACTTTGATGTTTTAACCAACAACTGGAGTTTTAGGATTTGGATGTGTTTCTGCACTGGGTGTGCTGACTGCAATTGGAGCCTGCAGCTGCCACAGATTCTTCCTGGATGACTATCAGCGTAGCAGTATCCTGCTGCTAGGGAAGCAAAGAGCAGCACTTTTTTATCTAGATATTCGTATTTTTTTCATTTTATAGGACTGTAAATCAGATGAAAGTGCACTATAGACAGAATATATAACATATAAAAGACTGCTATATTTATTCCATCAGTTAAAGAATACGTATTTTATACTAACAAAAGATAAAATCCTGCCTCTATGATAGTCAGTTGCCAAGGCTGGGAGAATGGCAGTGGTTGAGCAGAAGGTCCTTATGCCATGTTGCCCACTTAGGGCAAGAGGCCTCAGGAAAGCTTGGGGCACCACCCGCCACAGGACATGATACTACTACTCCAAAAAAGGAGCCGGTGTAGAGCATTTAGTGGCTGCTGCTGATGGTAATATGCGTATGGGAAGGTGGGAGAACGGAATGGAAAGTGGCTTGGATTAACGACCAGGCTTCCCTGGGACTGTGCACCACTGGATATATGTTATACAATCCCACTCAACTGGGGTTGCCCTGTGGCTCTTGGATGTGCTAATGAGGAGGAAGAGGCTCCCCCATGCTATCTTTCCCCTTCGTCCCAGCAAGCCTGAACACAAGATGACAGAATTTCAGCAACAACTTTTAGATATATTTAGCTGAAGAAAGAAATTCACAAATCAACAAAGACTTTTTATGCTAGCAGCTACGTGTCATCGTGGTGAGACATCACAATACTAGGTTCCCTTGGGAAATATTTCTCCTTCACAAGAAAAAGGACTCTCTCTCTCACACACACACACTCACAAACACACACTCTCTTAAAGGGATTTATTTTCAACTATGTGGATAGCTCCCACGAAAGGTCAAGCACAGTTACACCCAGAATTAGGGAAGCAGAACCAAAAATAATTACTGTTGTAAAAAATGCTGTGCTCCAAAATATCATTTTAAATATATAACTATAGGTGTTCATAAAAAACCCATTAATACTAATACCTTTAATTCACCAAGTCCTTTAGCTGAAGATTGAAAAGTGTTTTACAAACTTAAAAGACTCAGAACACACCTTTGGGAAACAGCAAGTAAGGATTATTACACACTAGTTTTACAAAGAGGTAAACTGAGCCACAAAGAGACAGACGGCTTGCACCCAAAGTTACACAGTAAATCACTGGTCTAGCTTGGAATGGAACCCAGGAGTCCTGACACCCAGCTCTAACCACAGAACCCATACTCCTATATCAGGAGTTCGGCCCTGATCCTGCAATTGATAGTGTGTACATAACTGTGTTGACTGTGCGAACCCCACTGACTTCTGGGAGTTCCATGCAGTCTCCTTGCAGACAATCAACTAAAATTGGAGCCTTACTTTCTAATTCTATTGTTTCTCCCAGCAGTCTTTTTTGCACAGAATACAAACAAATACAGTGTGCAATTTTAAGTACACAAGCAATCATTTGGAGAGTTTTATACAAACAGAAAAGTAATTACAGAGCAATCTTAAAATGTCATTTAGCCTCAATCGTGCACCTTCAGCTTGCAAATATTGCAGCAATTATTATATTGTTACACCAGTAGATGTCCCTAATCAACTGTTATTCAAGCGGGGACAGATCTTCTGGCAGAATTCTTGATCAACATTGTTTCATTATTAATTTTCTTTTAAAGTTGCGTCAAGGAAGACAACTAATAAATGTTACACTGATCTTAAAACACTAAGACATCTAAAGTACTCAAATGTAAAACACGTAAGGTGTATCCATTACCCTAGGAAATATTAAAAACATTTCTTTATAACCCTTCACAATGACTATCCTCATTAGCTATCTGTGATAATTAATTCCCACCAACTTATTAGTTTGTGTGAGAGTCATTATCAGAGTTATGGTATCACTATTATTTACAATTGTATGCATGTGAAACCTTTCAAACAAAATGCATCAGCCAGTTACGTATATGGTCTAGTGTATGAGCAACATTACAAATACCATTCTGTATAGAGTTCTATTTACAGCTCAGGTTTATTTAGTTTAACAAAGGGAAGGTTAAGGGGTGACTTGATTACAGTCTATAAGTACCTAGATGGGGAACAAATATTTAACAACGGCTCTTCAATCTAGCAGTGAAAGGTATAATACTATCCAATGGCTGAGAACTGAAGCTAGACAAAATCAGATTGGAAATGAGATGTAAATTTTTAATGGTGAGAATAATTACCATTGGAACAATTTACCAAGGGGTTGTGGTGAATTCTCCATCACTGACAATTTTTAAATCAGGATGTTTTTCTAAAAGATACACTCTAGGGATTATTTTGGGGAAGTTCTACAGCCAGTGTTAAACAAGAGATCAGGCTAGATGATCACCATGGTCCCTTCTCACCTTGGAATCTATGAATCATTTCAATGTTTCTAAACTACAAAAAGTAATACAATCAGTATATGGAATCTTTTCTCACCTGTCATGCTGGCTGGATTGGGGGGGGGGGGGGGGCATTTATTATTTTGTTTAACATCAATACATCAGAATCATAATAATTCATATGAGATATGCCGTGTCAGGTACTGTTAGAAAGGCTATAATGTGCTAAGTAAGATGATGATGTTTATGTTCATATGTTATATGTGTAATGGAAGTTATGGATAAGTTTGATATATCTGTATTTCAAATTGTGCTGTGTCTGGGCGACACCCCAGACAGGATGGCTGCAGCACTAGCCTGCTTAATGGCCCATTAAAGAAATTCACAGGTACAATGGGCCCAGGGGGAAAAGCCAGGGATAAACCTGATGAGTCACAGGATTTACTCATGTGACTCTGGACTCCATCTTATTCCTAAAACAACGAGAGTTCTGTGGCACTTTAAAGACTAACAAATTTAATTTTAGCAGGCATAAGCTTTCGTGAGGCTCAGCTCACTTCGACAGATGCACAGGTAAAAATGAGAAACATAGGATCATCATATACATATACAAGTGCATAGAGAAAAATGGGGGAGGTGGATGAAAGCCGGGTATTTGAGGCTCTACTCATCCACCTCCCCCATTTTTCTCTATGCACTTGTATATGTATATGATGATCCTATGTTTCTCATTTTTACCTGTGCATCTGTCGAAGTGAGCTGAGCCTCACGAAAGCTTATGCCTGCTAAAATTAAATTTGTTAGTCTTTAAAGTGCCACAGAACTCTTGCTGTTTTTTGCTGTATACAGACTAACACGCCTACCCCTCTGGAACATCTTATTCCTGTAAATTTCCACAAGCAGCATGGCAAAGACCAAAGGACATAAAAGGCACCACATCCATTTTGTCTTCAGTCTCCAGCCTACCTTTGGATCAACTCTTCTACAACTGAACTGAAGCTGTAAAACAAAGTACTGAGACCCATCCAGGTACTGGATGTATACCAGAGGGACTATACAAGCCTGCAAACTCCACGATTCTATTAGAAACCTGATATATATGGACTTTCAAATCAATTGTATGTGTCTGATTACTTTAATCCTTTAACACTTCTCTTATAGTTTGTTTCTTTCTTTTTATAATAAACCTTCAGTTTTAGTTACTAAAGGATTGGCTGGCAGCGTGGTATTTTGGGTGAGATCCAAACTTATATTGATCTGGTACTGTGGCTGACCCTTTGGGGTCAGGAGAAACCTTTTTGGTAAAGAGCATAGAGTTTTAAATAACTGGTCTCTTTACTAGACCTAGTGGCTGATTGGGAGCCAGAGACTGAAATGCAGTAAAGGGGACTGTGTATATTTTTATTTTGGCTTCTTGATAACCAGTGTGGGGAATCAGAAGCACTGTGTCACTGGTTGGGAAGTCTGACTTCAGTGTCACCCACCAGTCCTGGGAGAATCTGCTTTCCTTTTACAGCCTGCCCTGATCTTGTCATTTTCAGGTGGCTACCCTAGGAACGGATGAATCACATCACCCTCCACCCCAAATGTCATTGGGCCAGATTCTCAAGCCCCCGTTTGGTATCTTTCGTGCGTCCTGAGCACTATATGAAGTGCACATGATCTGGCTGCAGCTGGCCAGTTGAGAATTTTCCCACCAGAAGGGAACTCTCCACTGGTGCAAAGCCAGATGAGCTCCTACACTAATGTAGGACAATAAAGAGAGAGGGGATGGAGCAGAGTTCTAGGATCCTCTAACTTACATTAGGGCTAGACTTTCGATAGGTGTGACAACCCAGGAGCCATAACCAGTCCTTGGGTCCCCCAATTTCTTGTACCCAACAGATCTTGGCACAGGAAAGAATCTGGCTCCTGTTATCCAAAATACCAGATAAAGAAAAATATAACTTGAGCTCCCCCACACATTTTCTCTAAGGGGAGCTATTCCTGCCACTATCTAGAACAGCTCCCCTGAATAGTCAAGTCTTGAACCAACGCAAATTTTGTTGAGAGGGGCACACAATGTCCCACCAGTGTGTGGGGAAGGAAAGGGGTCTCCTCACCAAGCTGTGGGGCTAAAAGCCAGCAATTATGTTTTCAATTTTTTTTATTAGCATTTCTTGCTAAAAAGCCTTCTAAAGGCTCTCTGTGATTGACTAACACACTCTATGCAAGTAGTCTGCTGGGGAAAGGAGTTTAATTACTGTCATTTTACCCACAGTACTTGTCAGGAGAATGTGGCTTATAAGAACATGTGCCCCATTTACTGTAAAATCACAATATTTTCACACTAGCTAAGCAGTGATTTCAGATTTAAGTCAGACGACAAGCCATAATTTCTAATAATGGGCATGGGTGGCGCATATACAAGGCTGGGGGAGGCTAAGACTCCCCAAAAAGGCTGTCCAGGCAGGAGGGCAAATGCCGTGGATGCGGCGCAGATCATTTCCCTTTCAAGGCGCTCCAGCCTGCCAACTTTGGAGTGCTAGAAGCGAAACTCCATAGAAGGTGGAGGTGGGCCCACTGGCACCTGGCCTGTGGCCTGTGCTCCATCCCAAGGCCACGCCCCTGTCCAGACTCTTCTCCTTAGCTTTCCCCCCTTCTGCTGACTCCTCTCCACTGTGGTGGAAAGGAGCAAGCGGGTGGACCTCAGGGGAAGAGGTGGAGAGGAGTGAGTAGCAGGCAGTGGGACCTTGGGGAAAAAGGCAGAAAGGAGCAAGTGGCAGGCAAGAGGGGTCTCGGTGGAGGAGGAGTGGGTGGGAAGGGCTCGAGGAAAAGGACAGAGCGGGGGCCAGAAGAAGAGGCAAAGCGAGGGTGGGGACTTGAGGGAAGAGGCAGGTTGGGTGGCGGGACCTTGGGGGGTAGGACCACGGTCCAGGATCCAGTGCCCTCCCCACACTTCTAGGTAGCTTCAGGCACTCGAGCGTAAGCCTCCCCAAACTGAAGGCTCACACACTGTCTATAATAATGGGTGTATGTAAGCTTTATTAAATCTGCATTGACATTTTGCAACATGAACCAGATTCATCTCAGATATACCAATGTAAACACTAAGTGACTGCACTAAGTTCTACGGAGTTAGTGTCTCCAGGTTTACACCAGCATGGATCAGAGAAGATTTTGCTCTAGTGTCTTACCATTACGGTTGGAAACAAAACAAAACCTCAAATGTGAATTCAGAACCCAAATTTTGGAGGCAGGGAAGGGTTCAGATTGGAAACCCTGGATCAAAATTACTTTTGACTCTGCGTGGGGTCCAGAACCATAAGAAGCCTATTTTTCCTGATCCATTTCCAAATGTGACCCAAGAGGTTAGAACGTGCAAGTTTTGCCATTTAAGGCTTTAAATCTTTTGAGAACAGTTTATAACATTTCAATGCCACTTATCCTGAACACGAACCATATCTGTTCAGACAGCAGGTAATATCTGTCATCTGAAACCAGACCTGGATCCAAACACCATTTCCTCTGTCCCTCTGTACTAACTAGGCCACCTTACCAAGAAAGTTTTGGTATAATCTATTTTTCCTTTATCATTTTGATCTTGTTAATAATTACTATAATTCTCCAATTAAATCATATCTTCCCAAAGGGAATATCTTCTCAAAGCTTACATAACCTGGAGAAAGGCACTTTTCATATACATATAACAGATAGAAAGAATTTACCACAAAAAAAAAAAAAAAAAAAAAAAAAAAAAAAATAACCAGTCCAGTATAGGTAGAGCTGTTTTGATCCCATTGGCTGGGCATTCACCATTTTATGACAAGTCAGATTGCAACGTAAGTCTTACAAGCATTGAGTGGACATCATAACAAAACATCTGGGAGTGAAAGTAAGATATTCCATTCACCAGCTGCTGTTCACATTAAAGAATTCTTCCCTAATATCAAACCTAAGCCTTTACTTCCTTCAGACCGCTTCTTCGTGTCCGATCACCGACTAAGACTGGGAAAAGCTCCCAACCTTAATTTTTACGTTGCTCCCTTCAAGGGAAGGCTGTTTACCCAAAGCTGAAGTGCTCTGGGTACCCTGCCTCTGTAGAGGTGCACTGCGGTTGTACAGCCCCAAAGTACTGGGGGGGGGGGGGGCTAGGCATATCAGTGGGCATACTACTGGGACAGCAGACATTGGATGGCTTCAGGAATATAGCTTGGGCTGTATTAATCTTTCCCACAAATCCCCCTCCCACAGTGAGGCAGGCCTACACAGACAAGGTGACAAAGGAAAAGGTGGGGTTCCAGAGTTGGACAGAGGGGGGCACCACATCCCCAGAGCTGCTGCACAGAGCCTCTGTGCAGATGGACTAGACCGGGCTCCCCTGTGGATCCTGAGGGATATGTGAGATTTGTTGGTGGGCCTCACAGCTCATTCCACAGCAGAGGGAGGGATGAAGCCCCCATGAATGATGTAGAAGAAAAACTCAGAGAGGGATTTCCTTCCCTTACTCCTCTTCACCTTGGTTTACCAGGAAGCTAGGGTTGCCAATTTTGGTTGGACGTATTCCTGGAGATTTCACCATATGACATAATCTTTAATTAAATATTAATCTTTAATTCCTGAAGACTCCAGGACAATTCTCGAGGGCTGACAATCCTTCCCAGTGTGAGGGGAAAGATTCTAAGACTGTTCATACAGCCATAAAGAATAACCATTCCCAGTTACAGGAGCAGAGCATTTTTTAACCACGTTCAGAATGAATTGCTTTAAAATGCTATGGGATCCTAAAGCACAACCCTTGATTCCTAGAATGGAAATCTGCAGGGACAATTTTATGATCGAGAAAGGATTTATAAACTATAACCATTTTTCTCCCACAAGTTTTCTCTGTTCTAAACTATACATTTAGTTTCCCTCTTTCTTTGCCCAAAGGGCTTATCTACTCAAACCAGTCCTGGGGAAAAAATATGAAGGAAATTATTAAAGATAGTATCAACAAAAGAACCTCGTTTCTCATCCTACTATTTTTAATGTAAATTATGTCATGTTAGCAGGCATTACCCAATGGGGAAATGGGTTGTTCAGTAATTTAAAGGCAAATGTAAAAAACAGTCTCAATTCAAAGAAATAAGCAGAATGCACATATATACATTAGAAAACTGAAGTCATGCTCTGAATCCATCTTTAAACAGATCTTGAATATTGTTCCATGTTTCCTCATAGAATGGACAAGGCATCACTTTTAAAAAATATATTTCAATTTTGAGATTAAAAAAATTAACTGCATTGATGTCAAAGGTAGATTAGCTGAAACTGTCAATTTTGTGTAAAACAGTCAGTGTTTCAGCATGGGTGGGGTGCAAATGCAAGAGGAGAACAAACTGAGGAAATCCTGTTGCCTTTTTCTTTTATATATGAAAAGGACATGGATGCAGGTAATTAATCATGTGGCAGGATAATTGTGTTCACATGTTGGCATATCCATAAGAAACATTTGAGTTCTAGTTACTGCTCTACAGTTATGAAATTAGATTCCTTCTGAAATTTAGAAATGCTGAGTGCGTTTTAGCATTTAAATCAAAACTGAAATGTCTTTTCATTGTGTTTGAATTACAAAATGACCTATCGAAAGATTATCTCTTAATAGACACTATATGCAGTAAACGCAAAACAATGTTTAAGTCTTTCCTCACCCTCACTTCCAACAAACAAACAAAACACGCCCACGAGCAAGTAGTGCCAAAGCCCTAGGTTAAGTGGGGGAAAAAATGTTCTTTCTCCAGACCTAAGTTGAATGGACTATTTATAGTAACTGAAAAGAGAAGGTGATTGGATTTGACAAACAGTGCAGACCACAATAAAGTAAAATCAAATTAAGATTTCATGTTAATCCAAGGAGTTACATTTTTAGAAAAGCAGTTCTAACAAGAATGTGATACTGAATTGAAAAGGAAAACTGTTTATACTGAAGTCAAGTTACAATACCGGATTCAGAGTGGGGAACTAATGTTATCATCAGTCAAAACTTTACATTTGATTGCCAATCAAATTTTCTTTTTTGTTGCAAGATGTCCATTAACCTATTACTTACAATGGTCTCATTTTAAAAGGTGTGGTTTCTTTGAGCGATATTACTAGTTCTAGCGGCGTACATTTTAAGTACATGGAATCTATCTCAAACTAGTAGAATCTTTCAAAAACAGAAGAAATTTTAAGTGGAACAATATTAACTGTGACTTCTGAAATGTTAAAATGGAATAAGGCTGCACATGTTTAGAATATGAGACTTTTCCCATTTTATTTGCATACTTTCAAGGTTTTGGGTGGGTGGAGCATATCCTGCTGTTAAATTAGCTGTTGTTAAATAATGTTTTTGTGTATGTTATATAAGAAACTATTAGTGATCTTTTCTATATTATTGCCACCCTGAAATCCCACTCATTCTCTCATTGAAATCAATGGGACTTTTGCCGCTGACTAAACTGGGACCAGGAACAGACCCTAAACTTGGACCTATATGCCTCCCCAGCTCTAGCCATTTTTAATTGTTTCCTATGAACCAGTAGAAGTTTGTTTTAATATGAATTTGCCAAGACATGTTTAAGTTTGGAAATGTATAGCCATCATGATAACAATCAACAAGACACTACAACATCAGGGTACAAAATCAACAGAAATGAAAGAAAGGGTCGTGCTGGTAGGGGAGTGGCACTATATGTAAAAGAAAGCATATCATCTAATACAATAAAACATTTAAAGGAAACAAACTGTACCATAGAACCTCTATAGACAGAAATTCCATGCTTGCATAATAAGAGTATAGCAGTAGCAATCTATTACTGACCACCTGACCAGGATGGTGATGGTGACTGTGAAATGCTCAGGAAGATTAGAGAGGCTATAAAAATAGAAAACGCAATAATAATGGGGGATTTCAGCTCTGCCCATATTCCCTGGGTATATGTCACCTCAGGACAGGATGCAGGAATAAAGTTTTTAGACACTCTTAATGACTTCTTGGAGCAACTAGTCCTGAATCCCACAAGGGGAGAGGCAATTCTTAATTAGTCCTAAGTGGAGGACAGGATCCTGTCCAAGATGTGAATATAGCTGAACCATTTGGTAACAGAAACCATAATATAATTAAATTCAACATCCTTATGTGGGGAGAGGGGGAATACCAAAGAAGCACACCACAATAGCATTTAACTTCAGAAAGGGGAACTACACAATAATGAGGAAACTTGTTAAACAGAAATTAAAAGACAGTGTCACAAGAATGAAATGCCTGCAAGCTGCATGGAAACTTCTTAAAAACATCTTAAAACACTCTAATAGAGGCTTATATTAAATGTCTACCCCAAATTAAAAAGAACAGTAAGAGGACCAAATATATGCCACCATGGCTATAACAACAGAGTAAAAGAAGCAGTTAGAGGCAAAAAGACATCCTTTAAAAATTGGAAGTCAAATCCTACTGAGGAAAATAGAAAAGAGCATAACTCTGGCAAGTAAAGTGTAAAAGTGTGGCCAAAAAAGAATTTGAAGAGAAACTAGCAATATAACAATATATAATATATTAAATGTCCATTATGCAGTGCTTTACATATCAGTCTCTACAGATTCTCCGTCCCCCCACATAAGGATGTTAACAAAAACTACCAGCTCTCCCACTGGTGTGGGTAGGTCACTGAAGTGCCACCGCTGCATAGCTGTGCCACTGCAATGCTGTCCATGTAGACAAACCTTTAGTTTCATGATTTTTGAGGCCTCGCTTTTTACTGTTACTCTTCCAGCCAGGGCTGGTTATGTGGGAGGTATATGCTTTTGTGGTCCTTTAGAACAACGCCAGAAGGATGCTTCATGTACACACAATTATGTGGTTTTCCAGATCAGGCAGTGCTTCATCAAAATATAATATCCGTGTTCTAGTCGAGTGTCCTTCCCTAAAACACATGGTTAATCCAGAATCTAAGTGCCTGCCAGGCAGGCCTTGGCTTGAACAAACCTCTCTTGGCTGTTGACATTTAAAATTGGGAGTGAAGGCTTTTGATTTTAAGCCATGCCTTGTTTTGCCTCTGTCCATTTTTCATAGAAATAAACAGTCATGCGGGCTCCTGAGGCAAAGCGCCAAGTGGTGTACAACAGAGGAAAAATGGATAAACAAATCCACATAGATCCCATCTGGCCTTAAAATCTGAGAAATTATTGCAATACAGATGTGAGGATAGCAATATATCATATATTAAATGTCCATTATGCTGTGCTTTGCATATTGGTCTCCACAGATTTACTGTAGTTGCATAGGCCAGGATTTTTTTGAAAGGGTGCCTACAGTTTTTCTAAATTTATTTTTAGGCTTCTAAATAAAAGGCCTGATTTTTATGAATGCCGAATACTTGGACCAAGGTTTCTGAAGGTATTTAGCCATTATGGCTCCAAAATGCCTAAATCCATATTAAAATGCTATTTAGGCTCCTAAATGAGTTACACATTGCAACACTGAGGTCTGCAATGCCTAAATACCTGTAAAAACTGCATCTTGGTAATGCCCATTACAATCAATATTTGGAGAATCAGACTACTTATTTAAGCCTAAATATGGACTTCAAAGTGAAACTTTAGGCACCCATTTAAAAAAAAAAAAATCTTGGTCGATGTGTTCTACCTGGAGACTACAGCCACAAATATGCCAGAGCACAATGGATATTAAAATTATGGTATTTCCCTCTCCAAAAGATCTAGTAATGTTCTAGTAGCGAGATCTGCCCTTGCAATTTTAAAATGAGAGATAGTACACACATTAACAGGAATAGGATAGTCTACCAGGGTATAGGAGCGGTGAGGAGCCTTTATCTGGAAGTGCAGCCAGGGAAAGATAAACTTAATAGCTCACATACTAGATAACAATGACCAACTACAAAATGTGCCCTTTTAAAACAACTTAGGCTCCCCTCACCATTTTTTCCACTATGTTTAACAACTGTAACATGATCCTGGCTGAAATGTAATGCATAAAATAGCATGCCATATTGAGTGACCAATTTTGACATGTTAAGTTTAAACATGTAAAGTTGCTTGGCAGGGCAAATAACTGGCACTGAAAAACAGGAAGCAATTGATCTGGAAATGTTTGCTAACATTATCTGAATGCAGGCAAGCCACAGAACTGAAGGCTGAGCCAAGCCAAGCCAAGCACTCTTTTCAGCTCTACAAGCCAGACAATTAATTCAAGTCTCTGGAGTTGACTGCATACGTATTGCTGCTGCTGCTACACGGATAATGCCAAAATATTCTCAGTGACGGCTCATCCTCAGTCAAACAGTTGGGAGTTTTAAGTAGCTCACCTGCTTCTAATCACCATATCTAAGAAAAAGCACCTATCATTGAGATATCTTCATATCAACAAATATAACCATGCCCCCAAAGAGCAATATTCTCAGTTTCCCTTGTTCCCAAGGTACACATCTGGGTGTATTTTTTTTTCCTTTCTTGCATTTTCTTTTCTTCTTCTCCCTCCTCCCCTCCAATGTTAACAACTATGGGTTATAGTCTTTGGAAAATGCTGTTGCTGATGGAAGGCATGGTCAAAGGGGTGAGTCTTCCATTTAGACCTACTCACTGTCATTGTTTTTTCATAGAATCTAGTAAGGTGTTCCATAGCTGGGTCCTGCTACTCATAATACTCTGCTCCAAAAAGCTTCTCCTGTGACCAGTCTATTTGAAGCAATTCCTGTGTCTTGGTGAACCTGGTTAGACAGGTGGCCATTGAGGAAGTTGAGTCTAACCTACCAATATCAGAACTAAGACCTTAAAATTCAATCTGAAAAAGAGTAGAAAGCTAGCAGAGCTCACCGAATACTGGTGCAATGTGTTCAATGTGTTCACACTTGCTTTTGTTTCAGCTTCCTGGGGGCAATCAGATTCATCCCTAATCATAGACTCATAGAAGATTCGGGTTGGAAGGGACCTCAGGTCATCTAGTCCAACCCCCTTCTCAAAGCAGGACCAACCCCAACTATATCATCCCAGCCAGGGCTTTGACAAGTCGCACCTTAAAAACTTCTAAAGATGGAGATTCCACCACCTCTCTAGGTAACCCATTCCAGTGCTTCACCAACCTGCTAGTGAAATTTTTTTCCCTAATATCCAACCTAGACCTCCCCCCCCCCACCCACCGCAACTTGAGACCATTGCTTCTTGTTCTGTCATCTACTACCACTAAGAACAGCCTAGCTCCATCCTCCCTAGAACCCTCTTTCAGGTACTTAAAGACTGCTATCAAATTCCCCCTCATTCGTCTCTTCTGCAAACTAAACAAGCCTAGTTCCCTCAGCCCCTCCTCATAAGTCATGTGCTCCAGCCCCCTAACCATTTTTGTTGCTCTCCACTGGACTGTTTCCAATTTGTCCACATCCTTTGTGTAGCGGGCGGCACAAAACTGGATACAGTACTTCCTGGAGGACCTACTCCATGATTTTTCCAGGGACTGAGGAGAGGCTGACCGATTTGTAGTTCCCCGGATCCTCCTCCTTCCCTTTTTTGAAGATGGGCACTATATTTGCCTTTTTCCAGTCATCTGGGACCTCCCCCAATCACCATGAGTTTTCAAAGATAATGGCCAGTGGCTCTGCAATCAGAGTTAATCACATTAACTAATAGAGTTAATGGAGGTGATCAAGAACAATGAAGATGCCAGCAAGCACCTAGGTCTTGAGCTAACTCGGTCATTAGTGGTTGGATGCCCTTAACCTGGGGTGTGCTGACAGTTCAGCAAAGTACTTGAATTTCCCACCACTTTCTCGCTGCATCACCTCTGTCTTCCCTGGGTGCAGTCTGAACTTTTCATCCAAGAGTTTATTTCTTCTAGGCACTGGGATATGTTGTTAATGGCATAAGCTACACCAGTGGAGATGGTCAAAGAGCTGCTATCCATGTCATGGCATCTCATCTTTCTAAGTTATCTCATAGTATATAGATATGCGCACACACACGGATTTTAGTGTCAATGATACATTGATAGCAGTTCTGTCACCAATATCAGCTCATTGACAGCTGACTGGTCACCAGTGCGTGTATGTGTGGAGAGAGAGAGAGACAAGAGAAGGGCTACTACTAAATCTTTTAGGACCCCCCCCAGAGAAGCATGTGTCCATCCCGCTTCTAATCTGTCTGATAAGAATGAGTGGAGTCAGCAGGGAACTATTCCATCCACTCTTGCCGGGCACTTTTTATGCAAGCCAGCAACACTTCTTGAACAACAGTGTCAAAGGTTGCTTAGAGGTCAAGGATTTTGAGCCTTAAGCTGTGGTCCCCATTCATCTCTACCAGAGCTGGGGAGGGTAATCTCCATGCCATCATCCAATCTGAAGCATGATTGTGAACAGCCCAGGATATTGATGGAGGTTAGGTGGTATTGGAGCCTGATTGCTAACACACCCTCTATGACTTTGATCAGGGAGATTAAGCTGGAAACAAGACAACAGCTTGCAGTTCCTGTGCGTCAATGTCACCTACTTCAGGACCACTGGAGCTTTGCATGTGGCATGGTGGTTTACCTGAATGGGGTGCTGATGACATGACCAGGGAGCCCAGTCAGGAGGGACACAGGTCTGAGTCACAGGTGGTGGGTCAGACAAATATCCATGTTTCAGTGTGGTTTATAGGCCCAGAGTCTATCAGGACAGTTGGAACAGACAATGCTCTTGCTCCTAGTGTGGCTTTCACATTCACTGGAAGGCCAGCTGTGATTTTCTCAATCCTCTGAAAAGTAAGGTGAGAGCTTCTGACACCTGGAATGGCTTGGGTCTGATGGTGGACATGGACCTTTCTGATCAATTAGCCAGACAGCTCTTTGGAGCATGACTTGGCAGGTGTTACTACAGCAGAAAGCATGGCATTTTTAGCCTCCGTTGTGGCTGCGGCATGTAGTTGTGGAGGGCCATGTGCCATTGTTGGCATTTAGATGGGCAGTCTTGATAACATCTCTCTTCTAATTCTGTGCTCCTGGCTATTACTGAAGGCAGGTCATCTGTGAACAGTAGTGATCTATGGGGATGTGGCCATCACGGAGCTAGTAGGTCAACTGGTTAATCTACTACTTGGTTATAGGGTTTCATCAAACAGTCTATGCCCTGATCTTGCTGTTGAGTGGATTATCCCCCAAGGATTCTATGGAAGTTTACTGGGGTCAGGACTTTTGAGGAACAAACCAGTTTCATTGTTTCACTGGCAGCATGAAGGAATATTTCTGTTCTTCATAGAAGAAATGGTGGTTTGTTGAGGCAAATTTGGGTAACTATTTGCTAATATTGTACGTATTAGAATGGAAGGTAGACACCCAATGGATAGAGTACTTTCATAATAAAATATTTCTTCAGATCTCTGTGGATGATGAGAGTTTAGTTTCCAGTGTTGTACAGAAAGCACAACAAGCTTGGACTTTTTTTCTCCTGTGGAGAATACCTCCTCCTCTGTTCCTCACCAGAGTTCTGAATGTGTGCTCTACCTAAGCACACCTGATGCTGACACAAAAGCTAGTCCAGATACTGCCCAAGTCATGTGACCAGATGAACAGGATTGTTTAATTTTTAATTTAGATTGATCAGCAAGAGTTGGGCTAAAGTTCCAGTGATAAATTCCTGCTCCCTTTTAGCAACTTATCAGTGTTATGTAAACAATTATGCAGTCCTTAGACAGCAGACACGGATTCTTGGACCTGCACTATTTCACATGTTTATACTATGGTACAGTTCATTAAAGGAATCAGTTGTGGAAGGAATTATTGTAGCTTCAGGATTTGGCCTACAGTAATCTAAAAATAACCCATGGAACATATGCACAAATTAATTTTAAGCATGCAAACCATGCAGTAAAGTACCAGCTGGGTGTGTCAGGAGGTGTCTTACCAGTAAGCATATAGACAAACACTCATACAGAACCATTTAAGAGAAAGGCATCTCTGATAACATTTTAGACAAAAGATACTGACTGTTGAAGTATATTTACTGGTAAAACAGAGGAATTAAGGCTTTATGAAATTAGAATCTTTAAATTCAGATTTGTAGGTGAAGAGTCAATGGTAGCAAGTTATGGATATACTTTCGCCCAAGTTTTCTTTCAAAGAATTTTAAGAATAGTGGCTCTTTCACAGGATTTAGGAAGTCCAAGGCAGCTGTGAAAACTGAGTGATAAAAACCCTCAAACAATGAAGAACTGAAGTTTACAAAAAAATGTGACGAGCCATGTTTTGAAATTATGTGTCTCCGTCTCAGACACTGAGAATAAGGAAAGGATTCATGAAAAGGATTAGCACGTTACAAATCATATGGGACATATGAATAGGAGTCTGTGTCTACGTATCAATAGAGGTTTTAATTTCTGAGTGAGAACGAGAGGGCACATTCTTTGGTGAGATATTCTATGGACTTTCCAGATTCTCTGAGCTGACGACATACTATTTTCTGACTTTGCCCACCAACGTTTTATTGTCTGTTATAAATATTTCGACTTACGCCACACTTGCACAGGATCATTTAAGGACTATGTTTTATTATTTTGTTTTAATAAAGTTTTAGAAAAGCAGACAAGGTGTTTTTTCAGGGGGAAAATAATACTTTAAAAAAAAAATTAAACTAATAGTAGAAAAAAATCTCAGACCTCAGTATTACTATGAGAAGTTTAATAATGAGAATCTATGACAATTTTTAGAATATATCAACAATGATTAAATAGTCTTAAATATCTCAGGTAACAGTTTTAGGCTGCAAATAGGTATCTTAACAACAAATGTCCTGCCACTCTAGATGCTATCTGAAATCTAGACTTCCCTGCAAAAAAAAAGCCTCAAACAGCTGGACTCCATCTTAGATACACAAAATAAATCACTTGTGAGTGAATTCCACCTCAGAAGCTCTAATCAGGACTCCATGCAAGCAACAAAACAAACAAAACCCAGAAAGAACATTAACATCCCTGGTAACCAGTGTTTACTAATTGTGCAGCATCAGGAAAATTTCAGCAGAAAAGCAGAGGCTGAATGGGATCGTCTGATAAATCCACTGCACTCACACACTCCACACAATATTCTTGACCCTTCAGGTCACAACCTTTGCTCTCAAATCATTCATGCAATGGAGATACAAAAGTTCACCTCATTCACTTAAGTCCTTGTAATTATTTGCTAGGGCACTCAGTAATATGAAATTATATGTACAATGCTTGGATGAATTACGCATGCTGTTTCCAAATGAAAAATACAGTAGATTCAAAATGCTAAGTAAAAAATAAAATATTTGAACTACAAGATAGCCTCAAAAAAAAAGAAAAAAAAAAAGATACAATGTTGTTCCTTTTGGCTTTTATGCTCATTCATGCTCTGAGTAAACAAAGCAGATTAAATAAATGAGCTTTCACTTGCTCTCATATTAGGGAAGTGTGAATAATGTCACTGTCAAAAAACATAAAATCTTTATCTAAAGCTAAAACCTTTGACAAAGACAAAGAAAACAGCACTGCCTGGTAACGGAACATGAAAGAGAGCATTTTAGTGAAGGGCAATGTAGGCAAGAACAAGCCTATGGACATACAGATTTTCTTCTCAAATACCATAGTCATAATGAGAAAAATTAATTTCGGGCATAAGTCAACTGACTTCACACCAGGGATGAATTTGGCCAGTTGAACTGCATACTAATGTATACTTTGCCTCATGAATCACTTTTCCTCAACCTATTTTTACATGACTTACATAATAAAATATACAATGTAGCTGTAAAAGTTTTCACTGAAGAGAACTATTTTATTTATGGATGGCTTTTACCGTTTGTATTCACTTTTTGATTTGTAGTTGACTATTTTAAAGGGTTTTTTATTTAGATAGCATAAGCTATTATTCTTAAAGATAAAAATAATTTTACCTTCATCTGACAAAGAATTAAACATGACAACATGTGACTAATATTTTATGGTGCATTTGCAACAAACTAATGATAGAGAAAATTAAAAGTTGACTCAGGCTCAAATCCCTTCATCTCCATGCACAGGACTTGTGAAACAGAAAAACATGATGGGTCCAGTGACTAGGGAGCAGGATGCTACCATCTTGTACAGTTGGTATACTCTCTTTGGGCTCAACCCTTCACATTGCTGGGCCCTGACACGATCCACCTATGCACATGCTTAACTTTAATTATGTGAGCAGTTCTATTAAACTAAATAGGATTATTCACCGGATTGATGTTAAAATCATGCTTAGGTGCTTTGCTGAATCAGGTCCGAGTACTCAGCACCATAGTATCAAGCCCCTGGTGCACTGTGAAGTTCAGCTCTGTGCACAGTGATTCTTTGGGTGCGCAGGGCCGTATTATCCATTAGGCACAACAGGCACAGCGCCTAGGGCCTACGAAACTTTCAGGGCCTACGAAAAAAAATTTATATATAATTTTTTATTTTTATTTAAAAAACTATTTATTAATAGCTTAAAATCAAATTAGTTATTTTGGTCGGGGGGCCTACGAAGGCAAGTGTGCCTAGGGCCTACGAAGGTCTTAAAACAGCCCTGTGGGTGCGTGTCAGTCACAAAAATCATTTAAGATTTATGTGGGATTAGAAAATGTCAGCCAGTCCCTGAAGCGGGTAAGTAATTAACAGGAATGTCATTTGTTTATGAAACTGTGTACAAAAATATCTACGCATAGGACTTCCTGTTTTGTAGTTATACAAAAATCTGTAGATTGAGTTATGGTGCTCTAAATTTAAGTGAGCTGCCCTACAGGGGATGTGGGTTGAAGTTTAACAGTTTCTAATGCTGGAGCTAGTAATGCAGTGGGGCTGCAGCGGCTCACATCACCGCAACTCATCAACTGGTAAATATCATCATTCTTTGCTACTAATCCAATCACGCTGTGTAGCTCTAGTGTTGCTTCACCCTGTGGTCACACCCACTTGAATTAGGTTAGCTCGAGGGGAGTAACTCAAGTGTGAATCCAGCCCAGTTTTATGGTACTGTAAAAGAAAGGTTGGAAAAATATTATTTCTATGAATTTCCCAAAGGGATTCTTTTTTGAATGAAATTTTCCATGCTTGAACTCCATCTAAAATACCATTATTTATTTATTAACGTTGATCAATCAAAATCTGGACAGCTGATATGGAATTCAGTGAGAATTATGGTGACACCCCCCTCTGTCAAACACACCCATACCATTTTCCCCATGTAAAGATAACCAAATTAAATCCCGTTTAATGGAGCCACATCAAAAGCCCTGAAATAAGAAACGGTAGCTCCTATCCTGCATCTCTGCCAGCATATGTTACACTGATATGGAGACACCTCTTCCCAAAGGGTAAAAGCTCTCTACTGCTTTATCTGTAGCTCCTCACATAGATGAAGGATTTAAAAGATCCAGAGGCCTTATGGAGGATATCTGTGCCAGGCTAAATTTCAATCTAATGAAAAAACTTGGTATTCATGAATCCAAGTAAAATATTTAATTTTTCCTCCTCCCCCTCCCCCCCTTTAAAAACATTGTTTGGGGGAATGGGAAGGGGTTCGAATATATTTGATACCATGTTTTGACTGTAATTCTGATTTTCAGTACAGCTTTGATCCATGAGAATTTGTATCCAAACACCATTTTGTTGCTTTCTCCCTAAGCTGGCAGCACTTTATGAAGATAGAATTAACTTGTCTCTGCAATCCTTCTTTTGCATTTTTAGGAAGGAGCTTTTGCACTGTTTCTACATATAACGCAAACATAGTAAAAAATGGTTGAACTAGAGGTTCCCATAGGGGGCAAGTCATTTTAAAATTGTCAAAACAATCCTAAAATGGCATGATACTGAGAAGGACAAAGCAAATTTAAAGATTTCCCCACTATTTGCATTTTATTTTGGACACAGACCGAATGAGAAATGTCAGAGGGCTGGTTAAAACAGGGTTTGATTACAGAAACAGTTTTTAAAATTAAGATTTCTAATTTTAAAATGAATGCTGGAAAGGAAAAAATGGGTGCATTCCTTGAGATGAGTGTATTCGGTTAACTACTTTTGACAGAAGTTACATTTGCTTAGCAATTATTTTAGGATAAAAGTTAAAATTCAATAGAGACACAAGAAAAGTGCAAACTCTCTGTATTTCATAAAATCTATATGTAGTCACTGTCTTCTGCAAAGCTCCAGTTAACATTGTGTTTCATAATATGATTTTCTGAAGATGCATATAAACTGAAAGACTATGCCATATTTCAAAGATTGAGATCCTCACAGATAAACTTTCACCCATTTCTTCCGCATGGCTCAATTCTGTAGCCACAAAACAGCTTTGGTTTAAAACCAATTGAGAAGTTTGAAAATAATACTCCCTAGCTGCCTTTTTAAAATTATATATTAAAACCACCAGGCCATCTTTTAGAACTTATGGAGTGTGCATTTGTACATACCCACACAGTACAGTTATAGTGATTCTTCAGAATAATGGGCCTCTTCTTCTGTGAAATGTTCAGAAGGAACAAAATGGTGCAAAATGACATCTCTCAGCTAATGGAAATCACTACACTTGCTTACTAATTTTTTTCACAATTTCCTCACTCAATAAATTACCCCTACGTTTTATCAAACAGATGTTTTGGGCTACACATACTATGGAAAAAAGTTACTCTGTGGTATCTGTTTGCAAAACTAACAAATACAAATACAAATCCTGCCTCTTCAACCTTTATTTTCACACGAGTTTATACTTAGACAGCTTGGTCAAATTCTGCTCTTTGTTAAGCTGATATAAATTCAGAGTAACCCCATTAAGGTCAGTAGAGTTTCACCACTATAACTGAGAGCAAAGTGTCACTCCCATGAAATTAGGCCCAAATCAGCTCCATTCATGATGGTCCTTAGTGCTAATTGATCCACAGTTTCAACCTACTTTTAAATCACGCAAACTGTTTAGATACTTGACGTAGAATGCCATAGCATTTATGGTATACACAGAATTATAAGCATTGCCTCTGCTTAGCAAACACATGATGATAAATCCTTTATAATAATACACACTGGAGATTTTGGGGGATGAGGAAAGTGTGTGTGTCTGTGTGTGTACTTTTGTCTCATCATGAACAATTATTCCACTGACTCTTCATTGTACTTTTTAACATTTTGGTATTTTCTTGCAATAATATATTTAAATCTTTAATTTAAGAATTAATGGTAACAAATAAAGTATTAAAACTTGTCTATTGATATTATGGTTTATATGATTTTTAGATCGCAGCCCATAGTGAGTGCTGTGCTCATACTCACTTGAGTAGGTTTGACATTTATGGTCCGTAAGGGGCACTGATACACAAAATTACTGATGACTAATAACGCTGTTAACTGTAGATCTAAACATAAAAAGTGTGAATTAGTTACTCGGAGATCCATGACTTCATCATTTCCTGATGTTTTTTGGGGTTGTTTTTTTTTTAAATTATTACCTTAACAATATATTAATGGTGTTCCTTGTTTCTCCCATTTTGTTAACATATTTTAAAGAAAAATCTCTGTGCTTAATACTACTAGGACTGTCCCAATCAAGGTTTAAAAACCATGGATGTGGGGCAGATTTCCCACCTTTGCTCCTGCTTCTATATTTTGTCTGGAAGCAGTTTTGTGCAAGGCTGGATTAGCATGGCAGCAGCACACTGGTTAATTCTGGAGTGGCTATGTTTCCACAATGAAAATAGAAACAATTTTTAGTGAACACTTGCAATTTGCAGATAATTGTAGAATAAAACTAAAACTCAGGCCACTCTCCAACAGTTTCAGCTTCTCCACATTCACAATTCTTATCTCAGACTGGCAGATTTTTGGGAAGAGTTTACTGGAAAGCATTTCAATGAGGCAATCTACTTTATTCATCTTGCCTGAACACTAATCACTAAAAAAAAAAAAAAAAGGTAAATGGGACGATCCAAGTAGTTATAGGCCTGTCAGCCTTGCATCAATCCTGGAAAGGATAATGGAGTGGCTGATACTGAACTTGACTAAGAAAGAATTAAAAGAGAGTAATGTAAGTAACGCCAATTAGCATGGTTTTATGGGAAATAGATCCTGTCAAACAAACTTGGCTATCTTTTTTTGATGAGATTAAAAGTTTGGCTGATAAAGGTAATAGTGCTGATATAATATACAGTAAACTCCCTATTACCCGAATAGTATGGGGGGCATGGATTTTATTTGGATAACTGGGAGTTCGAATAATCGAGAGGACAGGGGACATTCAGCAGCAAGGTGGCCTCCCGCACAGCTGGGAGCTCGTTGTCCTCCTCCTCATAGTCCTGATAGTAGTGTCTACTGTGCCTGCCCATTGACTCCCATGACGGTGGGGCTACAGAGGGATCCCTGTACTGCCACGGGCCAGAGACACCCAATCTCTGCAGGTACAAGGTGCAGGGGGAGCTTGTGGTCCTGGCAGGGCAGAGCAGAGACCCCAGCTGGGACCGCACCCTTGGACTTCCCTGATCGTTGTATGTGCAGGGATCTGGTGTCGTCAGATCTGCAGAAGCCCAGGAAGCCCTCTGCAGCGCCACTGTCGTGGTCCCGCTCCCTCCCTCCTGTGACAGGAACAATGCAGTAGCAGGGTGCCTCCCATGCGACCGGGGGCTCCTCCTCCTCCTCCCAGTCCTGGCCAGGAGTCTCTGCTCTATTAACTGAATCCCACATTACCCAAATCCCTTCCTTGTCCCCTAGCATGAGATACAGCAGAGGACATGTATCTCATGCTGGGGGACAAGCTAATAGGGTTTCAGATAAATGGGAATATACCAATGGTTCCCAATCCATGGCCTAGGGGCCAAATGTGGCCTGCGGGGTCTTTCAAAGTGGCCTGCCGCTCCCCACCCACTGGCTGCAGAAGGGTCCTGCTGCCTAAGGACCCAGGCGGAGCGCGGTGCCACGGGGCTGCAAGACCGGTGCAGACTCCTTGCTGCACCCAAGGGGACAAGAGATCAGCACTGCCCTCCCCTGATTCCAGCAGGGAGCATGGCAAAGCACTCTGCCTGGCTCCCTAAGCAGAGCACTGCTAGAGTCCTCTGCTGGAGCCAGAGGGAGGGGAGCACTGATCTCCCTGGCTGCAGAAAGAGCCACTTCCTAGGGATGCAGGTGGAGCGCACAAGTCTACAGGACACATGTGGTTTCCCTGCTGCAACCAGGGGGATGGGAGATCAGCAAGGAGGCAGCCTGCTCGCTGAACTCCTTCCCTCTGGCTGCAGTGGCGGGTAAGGGGACAGAGCAGCCAGGATCCACCATGCTTGAGGAGGGTCAGGATTCTAAAAATCAGTGCCTTCCGGTTTGGCCTGCACTTAGCAGGCCACTCACCGTGACTTAGCTGCCAGGCCATGTGCATCAGTGAGTAGTCAGTAATACTAAATGTATTAAAAATTGGCCTATGGATAGGTCTCAATGGGTAATTGTAAAAGGGGAATTGTCATTGAATGGGTGTGTTTCCACTGGGGTCCCACACAGATTGGTTCTGAACCCTAGACGATTTAGCATTTTATCCATGACCTGGAAGAAGATAAAAACAGTTTCCAGGTGACACAAAAATTGGGGGAGTAGTAAATAAGGGAGAGGGACAGGTCACTGATACAGAACAATCTGTACTACTTGGTGAACTGGATGCAAGTAAACAATATGCACTTAATATGGCCTTAGAATCTATGAAAAGCTTCTCAAACTGAACACAGAAAAAGTTCAGTTTTCCTACCCTATGTGTCATTGCACAAAGGGGCTAGGGCTTCATTAGTCTTTGCTCAACTGTTTTACACCCACTGAACACAATCACGGTAATTTTTCAATCCGCTTATTTTTAAACTCCATCTCTCCACCCCCACCAAAGATCCTACTCATCAGTAAGAATTATGTACAATGACCCTGATCTGACAATTGACTTTACTTGGATGGACCCCTCTAGAGCACCGTGGACTTCAAGACGAATAGCCAAATTCTTGCAAGTGGCATGATCAATCTGTGGCCAATATTCTGGTATATAGGCTGGGGATGCTGTTGCAAGGACACTGCACTGCAGCCTCATACCCTGTTTCCAGTTTGAAGGGTGCGTCCCTAAGCAGAATTATCTCAGCAGCAAACAATATTATGCAGAGTTAAATATAAATCTCAATAAAGAACACTGATTCATGAATTTTTTACTGTTTCACCATTCTACCAGCCCCTCTCTTACTGAGAAATCTTTTTTAAAAAAATAAGTAAATATAGAGAAAGAGGAATAGAAAATATTTTCTCCCTTTTCAGATTCACAATGCTTAGCTGGCTAGAACAGAGACAGATCAAGCTCTTCATGAACCTATTTAGATTTAAGAGATATAAAGCACGGCCATCAGGCCTGGGTGGTCTGTGCTACATTCAGGAATACATAAATTTCCCTGAAAGTAAATTGTTTATTTTTTCAACACAATAGAAATAACTATCTTTGCCAACAGAAAGATAGGTTACAGTATCTGACAATATTGTTCCTGTACATCTCCTATACTCTTAGGTATATTCCCAATATTAAGATATCTCACAGAGATCTGAAATCTCTTCACCAACTTTAAATAGTGAATTAAAAAAAACAAACTAATTCAAGAACAGCTTTGAGCAAAATCCTCATGCATTTTAACGTACTCTATCACCTTGCTGAGCTGATAAAGTGCTACCATGAAAGACCTTGTCATAAAATGACATTTTCAGTTACCAGTTCAGACTCCTGGATTTTAATCATGCCTTTTTAAAAAGGTCAGGTCCAGATATGTGGAATGAATAATGAGAGCCATGCATTGTATCTTTCTGCCAGCAGTGAGCAAGAATTCTGCTGGGGGGATGTGAGAAAGCTGACATCAGCAGGCCTGTAACTTGCCCCTGTCACCTGAAGGAAAAGTCCCAAAAGGAGTCTTGACTTGAATTGTAGTCAATTGGAGATAAGAATGCACAGCTCATCACAACACTGCCCTAAGATAGCAGGAACACAACCACAGTAATCATGATGTTCAGGAACCAGAGAACAACTAAAAAGGAAGGACTGGGAGTTGCAATAACTGTTGAAGAAATCAGTGTACTAATTAGAGCTGTGTGAATAACTAATGTTTTGGTTCAGCTGCCAAACTGAAAAAATCGAAAAGAAATTGTTTCAGGTCTATCCGAAACAAATTTATTTTTTGAAGTTTTTAAATGAAATGAAGTAAAAAATATGTTGTTTTAAAGTGAACGAAACAAATTAACGCTTAGTTTCATTTTTAACACTTTTTAAAAATAAAATTGAAGTAAAATTTGAAATGGAAAGTTTTGAATGGAAAAGTTTACTTTTTTTGGATTTTTTTCATCTGAAACAATTCAGTAAATTCATTAAATATTTCAGTTGACCCAAATATGAATTTTTTGGTCGAAAGAAAAAAAAAGTTTCACTCAGCTCTAGTGCTAATTCACTTTCCTTTGTAAAGCAGAGAACCTCTGAGACAAAATCAAGTCTAATAAAAATCAAGTCTGCATAATCCTTTTACAATGCCAGTGTTTTAATTTTAATTAAGAGTTCAGATAGTCTTAATAATATACCGTAATTAACTCACATCCTCTTCAGCACCAAGCATGCACCACTTGGGTACTTTAATTGGGTCAAGTCACTATAAGCTATACAATACTGCCTGTGGGTCTCATTATGTCGTGATTTGTTTTATTTAATGTCTTCTTTATTCTCCCTAATTTACAAATCTTGTACAGTTTAATTAGTGAATGTCTATCAAGTATTCATGGACTGCAAATTTGCAAAAAGTCACTCCGATCTATTCTCCTTTTTTGCTGAATGTTTCGCCTGATTGATTCATATATTTTTTTTCTTGTTGAGTGGCTTCATTCATTATACCAAATAACCTTTCAACTATAATTTTTTTAAAAGTATCCCTTTAAGTCAATGAAAATATCATGCAGCCTCACAGAGAGTAAGGTACAGTTCATGCATGCTAATACATTCTAAAACAACCATTCTGGCAGTCATAGTCACATACTCCTTAAGAAAATACATGAAAAATATTTTAGGGTTACTTATTAGAATCCATATTTCTTCTTGCAGAAAAGACTACGCTAAAAAGTATTTTTTTAATTATGAAAATCAATCTTACGTAAAAATGTAAATTGCCCATGATATAATATTTATTGTACGCTTGATGAAAATAATAAATAAATAGGAAAAAATCCCTGTTTGGGTCACTATATCAAAATCCATTTTTTTCTGCAGAAAGCTATCAAGTATCCATACTTGTGTATTAGTGATTTGTGGCTTGTGAGGAATTATTAAAAATAAAAATATTTTGATCACTATACAGTGATAAAACGGTAATAAAAGCAGAAAGCAGGGTGTAAGCAAGTAGGCATTTCTTAAATTAATTAATCTTTTGAAAAATGTAAGACAGCATTAATATTTTGTCCCCGTGGGGAAAAACAATAAAAAATGTATTAAAATGGGCATTTGAAAAATGAAAAGAATAAATAAAACAATATTTTGATTATTAACACACTTTTTTATTCGTTAAGAACAGTAGGAGGACTGAAGAAGGGAGAATTAACACCGCTGAGTGTGACCTGGCTATCAGTGTGTAACCAGAGTACTGCTTGGTACTTCATATATCCATTTTATCTATAGAGATTGCTCCTTCACATTCTCATGCAATCTCTCAGGCTACCAATGTTGAAAAACTGCAATCTCCTCTCAGCAGGCCCAGAACCTGAAAGTTGGTAACTTATTTTGTTTCCTAATAATTCAGCATTATTACGAAGTTATTTGCTTTCAACAGTTTCTGGGCACTGGGTAAGATACCTGAAGTTTTTAGTTATGCCTTCTTCCACATTGATAATTTTATGCTCCATTTTAATTCAAGTGCACATTCTAACAACTGATCAGTTTTGGGGTACTAACATTACAGATAAAGCTTGTGTGTGATCTGACTTTTGGTTTGTGTCCAAAATCCTTTGTTTCCTCTTTGAATGATAATCTTCATGGATTCCACACTAGATGTGCATGTGCTCCAGGTGCATGAGATCAATTTCTTTTGGCGAATAGTGTTATTTGGAGCCACGCCTGTGCTTCAGATATTCTCTTCTCTCCCCAATGGCATAAAAGGCAGAGTGGGCTCAACTATCTCTTGGTTTCTTCTCATTGCCTGTGGCACAACTCTTGATGCAACCAACCTGCTTCTCTGCAACTCTGTTGTAGTTCGTGTTAGTGATTAGTTAGTGTACTTGTGAAGTGGCTAGCTAACTTTTAGTTTTCCTCTTAGTTTAACAAAAAAGAAAATCTTTAATATTTTTTGCTAATTTTTATTTGTAGACAGAAGAAGCTACAAGTTCAGAACATTCTGCTCCAAAGCAGGGAAGCCTCAACTAGACTGACTTACAAAGCTAAGTGGAAGAGGTTTTTTATTTGTGTGTCTCATCACCAACTCACTTGACAACACCATTTCAGTAATACAGGACTATTTACTGTTAGTTCCATAAGGGTTTTTACCTGGCAGCAACATCTGCACATCACCTTTCTTTCCAGAACCTCATTATATTTGCTCACCCTGCAGTGGCTAGATTCCTTAAGGGCCTTACTCATATTTCTCCCCCAATATGTCTGCCCCCTCTCTTTTGACTCCTCAGTATACTATTAATAGAGATGATGGTCCTTCACCTTTGGAGACCTTGGCAATTTGTTCCCTATACCACCTATCAACAAAGACTGCTTTTTAGAAGCCATTGGATCAGCTCAGAGGGTAGAAAAGATTTAGGACCTGGGGGTACATCCCACTTATACATAAGGACAGGGTCACTCTTGGGCCTCATTACAAGTTCATCCCCAAAGCTGTTTCATATTCCATATGAACCAAAGTATTCATCTCCCAGTTTTCTTCCAGAAGCTTCACTCAACACCAGGGAAAGCTAAACTTCACATACTTAATGCAGAAAGGGCATTGTTGCGTTACTTTAACAGTCCAAAATAATTCAGCAGCACACCTTGACTTGTGTTTGTGGCCTTAGCGGATAGGATTAAGCATTAGGTAATATCCTCACAGAAATTATCAACATGGGTCTCCAACTGTATAAGAACATGTTACAAGACAATCAGATTAGAGACACCCAGCCACATTACAGCTCATTCCATTAGAGGTCAAGCAGCATCTGTTACCTTTTCAAAGACCATCCCTATTTGTAGAATAGCTACATGGAGCTCGGTCCACACATTTACAAGACACGGTTCTTTGGTAGAGGTTTCTAAATCAGATGGCTATTTTGATTGGGCTGTCCTGTAGTCACTGATTGAGTAAGACTCCTAGTACCTATCTTCCAAGCAGACAGACAACTGCATGTTAGTCACCAAGAGTGGAATCCACATAGACAATCATTCAGAAAAGGAAGTACTTCACAGCAACTGAAGTTCTCTAAAATGTGTTGTCCACATGGATTCCAGAGTCCATATTGTCAAAGAAAGTGACGGATGGTTGGGTCTGATCTGCCTTTTATGCCTTCGGGTCTGGGGGATGTGAGGACATCTGGGGTGCAGGCATGGCCCCATTGGACACTGCTGGCCAAAAAAATCTGATCATGCATGCCTGGCGCACATGTGCACCAAGAGTGAAATCCATGCAGACAACACTGCTTGAAGAACCCCAGTTACTGTTCTTTTTGAAAACACTTTCCAGCCTGGCCATTTTGTAAGCCTGTGGAATAAATAGACTTGATTTTGGTGAGGTTTTACTCATCCATGATTCTTTCATCGTTGCCAGGCCTCCAACTGGTATAAGCATTGCATGACAAACTTGAAATCCTGATCAGGATCTTGATTTAATTTTTGGCATCCTTCAATAGAACTTTCTCAGCAGGACTAGATGAATCATTGAGTTGTTCCAGTACAGTAATTTCTTAGTATGTTCCTTACATTGGAAAAATATGCAAAATTTGAACAAAAAAATAACAAAATCCTGTCTTGCTTATCTTGTAAAATATCTGCTTTACAATGGTCTTTTTAGTCAGTTTCTGCACAGCGCCTCTCCAGATAACTTCCACTGATTCTAAATTATTAAACCTCAATTCATTAGTGTATAATTAGGATACTATGCAAAATTTTAATTTAATTTCTTCTTGAGATAAATATTACATTAAGTGAAAAACTTATTTTTGTTAATGTGATGAATTGGGAACTATGTCTGTACAATTTGTGTATTCTCTCTGAGAGATAATGAACTCTCTGTATGTAGCTTTACCAAGATGCTAACTCCATTTTGAAAGTGCAGCCTTTTGCCTTCTTTGTTGTCTGTCCATCTTCATGCTGGGCTGAAATTCCAAAGGTTGGAAACAAAAGAACAACAAAAGAGGGCTGTTGATATTAAATGTTCTTCCATCAAAATGGAATAGCTCTAGACTTACTCCCAACTAGACAAACTGGTTTAGCGGGGGCAATGAAATCCCCTGACAGGGGTCTGTGACCACCTGAAGAAACTGAGCAGGACAACACCTGACAAAAGGCACAAAAAGTTATAAAAAGGACAGAAGCTGCTCTTCTGGGGACCATTTTCTTGCTGCTCAAGATGAGGGAGAAACGACCAGCATGTAGCAGCCTGATGAGACAAAGGACACTGCCTATCTTCCCGAACACCGATGGTCCCCCTAGGACTCCCAAGAGAAGAATGAGCTCACGAGGGGCACTGTGTCTAGGATGTATGTTGCGTGATCTGTATCCCTTAAGTAAAAGAGCAATGGAAGTTAGAATTCCATGCCAAGTGTCTGTGTGTATTCTAAGCTTCACAACTATAACGCACCTCATGAGAGTTAAACTGCAAACCAGAAGGCTCACATTGTGGGGAGTGTATGTTTAAGCGATGGGGGAATCTGAAGGGACAGCACAGAGCTCGGGGGCTAGGCGGAAAGTCTGTGTTCTGCAGGTGTGTCCAAGAACCTGAAGAGTGGAGCAGTGGCTGGGCACTCTTCAAGGTCCGGAAAGCTTAAACACCCTGGGAAGTCCCTTCACAGCAGCTTTGTGGGTGGCCAGCCAGCAGGAGCCCAACAAATCTGGGACAGCCAATTCCAGTTCTTATAAACTAACTTTAGGAAAGATTGATTTAGAGGGTGGAAAAAATATAGGCAGCAAGATAGAAGTTCTCCAAAAGAGTGAATTCTGCCTGAACCAACCTCAGCTGAGTCAGATGCAAGCAAGAAAAGAATTCATGCACAAATGGAAATAACTACCACTGCCAAAATTTAGAAAGCCCTAAAATAATCCTTTCTACCCCAGTGCTCTCAGGGGTTCACTGCCATGGCAAAAAAAAAAAAAAAAAGGCTTGAACTGAAATGAAGCTATTTCCTGTTGTTCAGCACAGCACATAGAAACCATCTAGTGTTCTTCACATATGGAAGAGGTTCTTAGTCTCGGAGGGACGGAGGATTCTCTCACTGGCTATCTCACTAATGAGTTTGCCAGAGTTTTCTGAACTTGCAAATAAAAGGCTTTCAGAGTGAATCCAGACGTGCACCTATTGCTACTGAACACAGATTTCAATTGTGTTAGTATATGTTTACATTCGAGGTAATAACATAACATTATGCATTTGTATTTTGAATTTTCTGTACCCATAAGGCAGAGAAGTATAAAACAGTTTTTATACTGCTCTAAGATTAGGGATAGTTAAAAAAATATTTAAGCTGAATTAGCCATTTTCCAGATGTAGGTTAAATGATTCAGATGTTTGATTTTTCAATTTAATGTATTTCCAGATTTGGTTCTCAAAAATCACAGATCTCAAAAGCGTTTAAAAATGCTATGTTTTCAGTTCTCTTTCCTACCTCCTACCCCCACTCTCCCAAACACACACGTTTATTAGAAAGAAAAAACAGCAGGAGGAAAAAAGTCATTTTAGAAACAGGAAAATGTAACTGTAAAACCACAACAACTGGCAGGGGAGCTCAGATGTAGGACATGAAACTACTATTAACTCTTTTTACAAATCCCTGGTTTTTAAGTAGATGATGTCCCTTTGAGTACCTATAATTGAATTTAGTAGACCTTACTTTTGTACATTTATATTTAGAACAGTGCTTGTCATGTTGCCATCCTTAGGCAGTCACAAATGCAATTTAAAAAAATATATAGATATAAAAAAATTGCCATGTCAGTATATATTTTACAATCTCTTAATCAAAGGGTTTAGTAACTCTTAGAGGAACATAAAAATTGGAGAAAAAAATCAATGGTTTTCAAAAGTGGGTAAGAATTTTGTATCTTCTACTTGCAAGGGCAGAGAAAAAACAAGATCTCTGGATTAATTAAAGTAATTAATTAAAATAAAATTAACAAGTAAATATTGAAGAAGGTATGCAGAGTAGTAGTTGCGGGGCTCAGCTCCTGGGATGAGTGACAACAATGTCAAGTAATCCTCTTCAGTGCAGTGAAGAAGAAGAGGTATTATCACAAAAGTGGAAACAAAAACAAATCGTTCTTCACATGTGGCATGCTCTGCATAGTGGTTGGACATAAAATGCTTGCTTAAATACCAAACTAAGATTTACTATAATTTACACTATATATAAAATTCATATATATATAAAATAAAATATAAAAATATATATAAATCAAGGAATACCTATGCAAACAACAAGAAACCAGAATTATACTTCACGTGTGTATTTCAAATAGCAATTAATTTAGTGTATTTTGGTGGAACGTGTACCATCCATACATAGCTAAATTAAATAAAAGTAATTTCTGAAATGTTACTAAATTCTTCGGTCCCCGCTTTTACAAGTGTCAACTAAAACAATGGATATGCACAATAAAGGCTCAATCTGGAGATGATCCAGATTGTTTTATTATGTGAATAATTATTTATGTGAATAAATAGCTTTCAGAACTCATC
This sequence comes from Emydura macquarii macquarii, assembly GCF_026122565.2. Lineage (NCBI taxonomy): Eukaryota > Metazoa > Chordata > Testudines > Chelidae > Emydura > Emydura macquarii. Next base: position 11,907,896 of record NW_027130455.1, read on the forward strand.
TCATAAGTATGTATATATTAATATAACTTGGGGAGTAGACCAAAGATTTCAGCTTTTGCAAACGGGTATAATGCATCCCTTTTTATGTACCTATTTTAATAAGTGAAAAAAATTTAAACAGAAGGAAGTTTAGGATGATTATTACATTGTTAACTTATCAGCTCTGGATAGCTTAGTTTAAATGACATTAGCATTTTGGCAGAAAAATGGCTAAATAGCAGCTTATTTGACAAAATAAGATTGATATATGAACAAATATGGACATATATGGTGGGAATGAGGCTCAGCTAATCTACCACAATCAAAAGTCTGAGGAGCAGCACCCTCACAACCTCACTGAAGCTTGAGAAACAGTTTAAACAGCAAAGGTCTGACAAGCGACCACTGCAGAAGCCACCACCCCACACATTAGCTTCTCTTCCACTGACGCCTCAAATAAAGATAGTAGAATAATCCATGCAGGCTTTTTGTAACACAGAGTAAGTACTTTAACAGCAAAAAAACACTCTCTTCTTCCTCCCAGATACAAAGGATGAAATCCTGGGTCCATTGATGACAATTGCAAAACCCTCCTTGTCCTCAGGGGGGCTAGGATTTGACCCGCTATCCTGAGCGACAATTTAAAAATCTTGCTCTCAATAAGACAAAATTATTTTGGCATCAAGGTTCCTATAGCATAAATAACCACCAAGATACTGTGCTTGAAACATGACTGCTGCACTTTTGTTAAAGTGGTGGAATTTCTCAGTTAGGCCCTCTGGCTACATTTTTGGAAGAGATTCTACAGTTCCAACCCCCTTTAATAACGTAACACAGTCTCCTTTTCTTTCATTGTTGATATTTAACCTCTAAACTTCCAAATACAATCAGCATTGGTTTGTCTATATTTTGGGAAGCTGAGTTCACCTATATCTATGGAAAGAGTCCTAATTTTTTAAATTTACTGTTGAATATCTATGTGTGAGACCAGTAGGCTCCACTCTCAGTTATAATAAAGCCCCTCTTCCAGGTTTGATGATATGGTTCACAGATCAATAAATGGAATATGCAAAAAAATCAGACAACGTTGGAATTTCTGATAGTTTTCAGGATCATTCCAATAGACAAAGGTTTATTTGTCTGCTACTATTTTAATATTGGACTGTGTTGCTAAAAAGAGTAATTTTAGCTAGTATTATGAGTAGTTGTGGGGATGAATATTAAATTTGGCAACTGCATAAGCAGTAGATAATTTTGAAAATGTCTCTTTCATTCTTTCTTGACAAGCTGGGTGAGGTAATATCTTTTATTGGACCATCTTCTGTTGGTGAAAGAGACAAGCTTATGAAAGCTTATGAGAGCTTGTCCTTGTCACCAACAGAAGCTGGTCAATAAAAGATATCACCTCATGCACTTTGTGTCTCTCATATCCTTGGACCAACCCAGCTACACCAACACTGCAAACAAGAAAGAATGAAATAATACAGCTACTCTTGCTGAAAACCATTCTGCTCCCAATATCATTTGAGTTCAATGTGCTCTCTTATATTGTAATTCAAAAACCTCATTTCTATAATACAGCAAAGGAGACAGAGAGAAAAAAACTGTAGATGAGATGGAGGGAGTATGTTGTCCTTAAGTATTGTAATTCAAATGTAATGGAAGATGTTCTAAGACTCTAACAGAGGACAATATACAATATTTAATGTACAAAGCGAGAAGAGAAGTCTAGAAAAAACAAGACCTGAATTTACTTGATTTTGTGGATAATTCTGACACTCTGACATATTACACTATCACTCTCTCTTTCTTGTAGTGGATACATTTGACAATATACTAAGTAATAAAAAGATTATTTATATAATTTTATAGGCGTATACACAAGTAAAACACATAATCCCTGACCAGAGGATCTTACCGTTTTATTTACATGTTAATTAAATGAAAATAATTTTTAGATGTATGCAAATATACATTACCATATGGGGACTTAGCTTGGAGACTCTTTGCGGAAAAGAGAGGAAGGAGTTAAATGAAAAGACAGTGATTGGCTGGGGCAGAAGACTGTGCCAACTATAAAGGGCAGCACAGAAGTAGGTATGAAGATATGGTCAGAAAAAAGATGCACAAGGAGCAACCACATTGGAAGGTTGTGCAAGGAGAAGGAGGAGAAAATGTATTAACTTCAGATCTCAGAGCCCTGAATTTGAGGACCAGACGTTTGAACTTGATTTGGCAACTGAATGGAAGGCAGTGAAAGGATTCAAACTGGGAAACAACATGGTCCGAGAAGCAAACAAGGAAGATGATTTTTGCAATACGAAGGTAAGAAACCAGAGTCCTGATAGGAGGAGCTTGCAATAGTAAGAAGAGGGATACCTTGGATAGTAAATCCTACATCAACAACCTCCGTATTATTTTATTAATCGTTTGGCCTTGTCTTTTTATTACTTATAATACCACATAATAGGTTTATTAATAAAGTTTCCTTTTTCTTTTACGCAATCATTTTTTATGTATAGGACTTAACAACACAGAGGGCACAGCAAAAAGTGGTCTAGGATAGACAGGGATGGCAGTCTTGCTCGTGTCTGACAGCGCATCTGACAGCACAGGCTGGATTCAGAGTCCGAAAATTGATTTAAAATTTAACGTGAATTTAGAGAACCTCGTGATTTTCTATTTCAATGATTTTCAAAATCCCAAATTTAGGCTGAAACTGTTTTCTGTGGCCTTGCTATAATCCCTGAAAATCAGGTTTACAATAGAAATGACGACCCCAAGATCATCATTAAAACCCAACAGTTTGAACTTAAACCACTTTAGAAAGGGAAATCTGTATCAGACAAAAAAAACTTTCCAAATTGGTGGTATCCATTCAATTATAGAATTTGGAGAGAGTGAAGGAGGAAAGAAAGCCAAACATTGTAAACACATAATAAAGAAAAAATATTTTGAAGCTACAACTCAAAGTTGTGTCCATTTATGTACAGATATTTTGTTAACTTTCTATCAGTAGTATTAAATTAACGTGCAGAAGCTACAGTGGTTGGCGCTCCAGAAATAGGATATACACCATGCCATAAAATAGGCAGAACACTTTTAATATTGCAAACATGTATTTGCTTTCCAGTGCTGAACTCCTCACTGGCAAATGTCTCTTCACATTCCTAAATATGAACTGTTGTCCTGTATACCAAAATTGTCTGATTTAGATGGTAGACTCTTTGGAGCAGTATGCTTCTTTTGTATTGTGAAGTCATATTTAAATCTCTGTGATGCTGTATAAATAATTTTTTAAAGTTTATCATTTTGGTTGTTTTCATATTAATTTGATATTTAAATGGTCTATCCAGATGAATTATTTTCTTCCAGGAAAAAATATTTAAACTATGTTTGCTTCATGGAGCAATAAATACAATGTTTTAGAGTCAATGTTGGCAAATTCTAAACTAAAAATGGCTTAAATGAACAATTACTTCTATTTAATAATTGTATTCAGTTTGTCACTTTATGTGATAGAATGTTAGAAACTTATGATTAAAATATGTTCTATTATTGATTTTGTCCTCCCTTTGGGAAACGAGTTGTGTTGTGCATTACTGTAGTACAAATAGTACGGTTCTATTTACTGAATATCCCTGTGCACAGTGGTAACAATGATGCCTTGGAACATAGCATGTTAGCTCTTTGCAAAGCCAGATGGCATGCATTGTATACTTTGATTAACTGCTGGTCTGTTAGTTGACTGCAGGAGTGCCTCAGAAGGGGATTACTCATTGGTTTTGGTACAATATATATTTTAAAACTTACTTTAAAACTTTAAACTTTAAAACTTTTTTAGTAAACACTATTTAGAAGCTAACAAACACTAGCTATTCTTTGAGTCTAACATATTTGAAGTAGGTCAGTTATTTCTAGTTAACTAGCCTGAACCAAAGAATTTGGTCCGCTATTATAGTACTTTAATAAAACATTTCTAAATGGATAGGAAAATAAAGTTTGAAAATAGGCTTATTTAAACTTTTTTCTGTCCCAATAAACCTAATTATTGATACATATAAATTACCCTTTAATTCAGAATTTTTCAAAATTTTGTTGGCATGGCTATCAGTCAATGTTATTTTAACATATGTTTAGGGGATTTACTATTCTTTCACTCTATAGCAGACATGAAAATGGAAGCTGTTACCAACATTTTACATAGATTTTTCTACTCCACTGATGAATTTATGGATAGATACTTAGGCCACTTCTTTGACGTACTGATGCTAAAGATTCTGGGGCACATCTGAGATCCAAAAGCACCACTCAACTTTATAGTAATGTAGTGAGGGGGCATGGCCTCCTTCGGAGACTGACAAGGAAGGACCACCACCCATCCCCTGGTGGGCGGAGTCAGGAAAGCCATGCCTGCCATGCCGGAAGCACAGGGGCAGGACAGGCAGCGGAAGTATATACGGCAGGCCTTCTAGCTCAGTTTGGTAAGAGCTGCCAGAGGAGAAGGACATCTCTCGCTTGCTGCTGGAGTGGCAAACTGGAGAGGACTTCTGCTGCACCAAGGACTCTCAATAAAGAGTACATGTTCAGAAAAAGAAACCAAATATTAAATTTCTGTATTTCCTCCTCCTACTCAGCACTTCTTGGTAAAAGGAATAATTCCAAGCCTGGATACAAAGGGCATCTTCATCCCTGGTGTAAACTCTTTGAAGTCATTGAATTTACAGCAGCATGAATCAAGCCCTGTATCTTTATAGGAATGCTAGCAATAAATTTGCCACTGCTAACAGTTTGTTATGCAGGCTGAATTCATCAAATTACGATACAATTTCACAATGCTGCATAACAAAAACTTGTATCATGATGTTTTCATAATGTCGCTTCAGCCTAAAACAACACTCACAATGCTTTAAGGATTCTGCAAGCATAAACTTTAAAATCAGGATTATCCTGTGCCTGCAGATAAGAGAAGGGAAATGTTAGCTAGAAAGGGCTTAGTTGCCTATGAACTTGCCACAGTAAAGTCAAAGAGCATGTCTATACTTGCACACTTCCCTGGGTACCTGTCCGTGTACTGCTAGCACGTACCCAATGCCTGCACCGAGTGTCCACATAAACTGTGCACTCGTCACTTCTGTTTTGCATTCTGGTGCATTAGACAGCAGCAGGTATTTTACATTTTACTTCACTGTCATGAACTCTGTTTTTAAAAATGTAGGAAGATCCTGGCTGCGGGAAAGAGAAGGTGGGAGGGACAGAATTCACTGCATTCTTTTAGCACCATACATTTACAGAAATCAGTCATGCATTATGAATCCTGCTGACCCATCCCAAATGGGTGGGAAATGTCACGTTGATCATACTTTGAAAGGAAGGTGCACACACAAGTGAACAGTAATTTTTATTTACAGACATATATTGGACATAGAGCTAAAATGGTTTGTAACAGGAACGCACGAACAAAACACCTGGTCAAATTCCCTCAGAAGTGGACGAGTATTACTGTCTGTGGACACATCTCCCTGCCCTTCCCATCTGACTGACAAGGGAGGGACAGCTGTGGAACATTGGTGCGGGGGGAGGGGGGGAAGGGGGGGCCGAGGGATGTGTCTCCTGCATGGAATTTGGTGGCTGAACATAGACTGGCCTATAAGGACTGAATCAGTCTCATTGTTTCTCGTCCTACATATTCTGCATGTCAGAAACCGAGGCAAGGATGGTTGGAGTGGTGACAATCGGGCCTAGGGGTTAGAGTCAAGGGTCAGAGCTGGAACCAGGAGCCAAGAGCAGAGTTGGAACAAAGCAAGAGTAGGGCTGAGAGCTGGGCTGGAGCAGCCGGAGTCCTGTGACGTCTGTCACCACTATCAGGCAGAGGAGAGCTCCAAGCCATGAAGCAAATACAGAGCAGACTGAGCTGCTGTTTCTCCTGTGAGGCTTATATACCTGCTCTGAGAGACACCAGACCAGCTCCTGGTTTGTGGGCTGGCTGGAGCCTAGCACAAGCATAAGCATGTGGTTTAATCTGGCTCATCACCTCATACCGCATGAGTACAGGGTCCCATTCCCTCTGGACATACTCCCACTCCCAGGAACCGCTTCATCAGTGCCTCTTCCTGCCTCAGCGTAAAATCTTCCTTTGCCCTAATGAACTCAAACTGCTCCTGACTCCTTCTGGCCAAGCCAACGAGCAGGTACTTCAGGGTCCCTCACTGTCTGCCTCTGCTGTATCTGGGGTGCTGCTCCTGCCCTACCAGTGGAATGGTTTCCTGTCAGCATCAGAAGGTCCTGGCAAGTCAAAGACAAGGCTAACATTATACTTCATTTCTCCTTTGAAGGAACTGAAGACACTCCCCCCCCTCCTCCCCTGGCATAATGTAACCGTACTGTCAAAGGCCATGGTATCAATACTTTTTAGAATCCCAAGAATGCCTCCTTCCTTCAGACTACTTTTGCAGCACCTGAGGAAGGAGATGAGGATAAAAATGGTAAGATGCCTGCAGTACTGTTGTTTAAATGATGCTTTGTTTACAGTGCATCAACAGCTGGCTGGGATGGGGCGCGGTTCCTTTCAGGGATTACATTACTAGTTACCTATTTCTTCTTTAAAGCTGGCCATCACTTGGAGAACAGAGCAGTGTTCAGGGTACCAGAATGGAAGACGGAAGTGGCTTTCCAGTTCCGTGGAGGAAACCTGGCCACCTACATGGGAGAGGTGTTTCTGCTAATGGTCAGCCCTCTACATATTGCTGAGTCGAGGGGTTTGGTGAGCTACCAAGGTGGACCTGGAAGCTGGAAGCTTGAATTCCAGCTACACCAAAAATTTGCTGAATTATGCTTACAGGACTTGGAGGCAATTTGAGAAGGAATGGACTGTATTCTAAGCAAACAGATGGCGTTCCCAAGGAGGGAAACAAAGAACTACAGAAAATGTCCATCCAGCCTTCCAAGCCCCTGCCTTGCCAGAGAGTCCGGCCTATGTCTGGCAAAGAACACTGAAAGCGACAGGGAAACAGAGTCACACCACAAGTGTATTTACTTCTCTGAAGTTCTGGCTTACCAGCGCAAGCCAGTCACCTCTCCACTGCTAAGAGGCACAGCATTGTGTCTGTGAAACTGCCACAGTGGATGCTTCAACCTCCTGAGCTTCTCCTGGTTTTTGCAGAGTGCCTTCACACTAGGAGAGACCAGACACCAGGCACTGGGAACAGTAATCAACCGTCACAGGGAGAATGCATCGCCATGACATTCCTCGGACAATCCCTCTCCCTTCCCAGACCTAGGTGGACATGCACACAAACACTCCCACTCCCCTTTCACATGGCTTCTGTTGATAAGGGGAAGGAAAGATGAATGGGAAGGGGTGGTTTTGGGTCTTTGCACAAGTGTCATAAAACTGTTCTTTCCCCACCTACGCCCTTTCAGAACTCACCCTTCCCTCCCCTGATTTTTTCCCAATCTGTGCAGCCTAGGGATCATCGCTGGCAGAATGCAGGCCAAAAAATGCAGAGACCCAGGGACACAGTGAATGCTCGTTAGTAATCTGGTAAAGCTTCCACTAAATCCTTTACACTCATTCATGGAATTTCAATTTAATCATTAATTTATAGCTGTATTTTGGTCGGGGACCATGTCGGGGTGGAGGTGGGCTGGATTCCGGCATATAGATTACAGGAGCAAGAGAGGATATTTCCAGGCAGTGTGCAGGTGTTTTGTCACTTACCGGCCCCGGGTTCTAGTTCCTGCAGCAGCTCATGTCATCCTCAGGACCTCAGTGGTAGGCTTCATCAACTGGGTCCACCGAGTAGAGAGGCAGAATCCCATGCTCCTGTTCCACCGGGTCTTCAAGGGGTTCCTCCAGGACTTCCCCGAGAATCCCTGATGCTTACTCACCCTGCCCCTCATCTGTGTCCCGTCACACAATGAGACCGATGTGGTTGACAAGGGGGTTGTCAGGAGCTACGTCAGGCTCTGTACTGGTAGCTCTGGAGAGCACCCAGTCCAGCTCATTATAGCATGGGCACATGCCACGTCCTTCCTGGAGAGATTGTTGGAGTCCTTCATCTTCCATTACAGGTGCTTCATGCATTCCTGGCATGAAGCTCGGTGAATTCCTGGCATGAAGTTCGGGACGGAGTATGGAGAATGCCCGCTTCCTCTCCTCCAGCCTCCGTGAAATGTCCAAGTACAGGTTCATGTTCCTGCCGATCCAGGTGAAGTCCTGGAGGATGACTGTAAGTGTTTCGGGTTCCGTGGGAGGCCACAGTGGCTTCCTACACAGGGGAATAGCTCGCGCTGGGCGAGAGATTAGTCTAGGCAACTCGCCCTCAGGCAGGGCGAGTGAGCAAGGAGTCTATCGCTCCAACCCCTAGGCCGCGTGAGCAGGCAGATCGCTCAGGCCCTCAGGCAGGGCGAGCGAACCAGGAGTCTATCGCTCCAACCCCTAGGCCGGGTGAGCAGGCAGATCGTTCAGGCTCTCAGGCAGGGCGAGCGAACCAGGAGTCTATCGCTCCAACCCCTAGGCAGGGTGAGCAGGCAGATCGCTCAGGCCCTCAGGCAGGGCGAGCGAACCAGGAGTCTATCGCTCCAACCCCTAGGCAGGGTGAGCAGGCAGATCGCTCAGGCCCTCAGGCAGGGCGAGCGAACAAGGAGTCTATGTTCTAACCCTTAGGCAGGGTCAGCAAAGGAGGCAACGGCTTCAGGCGGGGTCAGGAGAGCAATTCTCCTGGGGTGGCTAGGGAAAAGGGGAAGGGGAGGGGGACGCAGGCCCACCCATCTCCACTGCGTCCCAGCCCAGGGCCCTAGCAGTGGCAGAAGCGGCTGCCACTGGGCCGGCAGGGCTCCTGCCGCAACACACCGGCAATACGGCGGCTTCAGCCACAGGCCGTGGCTGTCCCTGGGCTACTTCCTCCCCACTGGCCCTAGTACCTGGTGCCTCCGTGTCCCAAGGATAGTCCACCTGGTGTAGCGTTGCTAGTCCCTCCTCGTCGACCGGGGGCAAGGCAGGAAACTCCTCTTCAGGGGGCAGCTCCTCCAGGTCGTTGCAGGAGGGGAGCGGGTCGGCCTCGGGCAGCTCCTCCAAGTCCTGCCCCGCTGCAGGGGGGGGCTCGGCGGCCGGCAGCTCCTCCAAATCCGGCCCGGCTTCCGGGGGCGCCCGCCACTCGGGCTGCTCTGGGGTCTCAGCCCAGTCTGGCGGTCCCAGAGCACGGCCCCAGGCTCGGGGTCGGGGTAACTCGGCCCAGTCGTCCTGGCCGGGTTGCCTTGTCCAGCTCCTTGAGGGCCCTATCCAATCCCCGGGCCCAGGTGGGACCGGGGTTCATCGGCGGCGGCTAGGCTCCGGCCTAGGCCTCTGCTGGCGGGGCAGCACGTCTGCCTCTGCCGGCAGTCTGGGCCCTACTGAGCTCAGGGGCCAGGCTTTTGTATTTCCCCTTCCTGTTGGGGCTCCGCCCCGGGGCTGCCAATTGGCCTGGCCGGGTGGCCCTTTCACAGCCCGGATCCCCTGTTGCCGGGCAGACTCTGGGGCAGGGTGTGAGTTGGGCCAATCAGAGCTCTCGGACTCTTCCCCAGGCTCTGGCTCCGTGGGAGGCCACAGTGGCTTCCTACAATGACCTACTCTGACTACATACCGATCAACATCCAGGCGTGCTCCAGAGACCAGGTACCAGCTCTTGGAACATGATCCAAGATCACCTGTGCTGACCAACAGAGTTCACGGAAGAACTGATCTGAAGTGCTCAGTGCAGCATACTACTACCACTCGCAAAGGGGGCCAGGGTAAGAGTATACCTTTATACCTTTGGGTCAGAGTCAGGCAGCAAAAGGATCAGTGCACTGTGGGGATGGCCCTGGAGGACTATCGATACCCATGACCTGGTACACACCTCTAGCCCCTTTCCACAGTGCACTGTAGAACAGGTAGGGCCATGCCAGAGCATTAGTGTGTACATACCCACACCCCTCACGTACGCTAGCTTTTCTTCTGTGTGCTCTCCTTCAGGAATGTGCTTCAGAGGAACAACAACGCACATGTAGCAGTATTCAGTTACAAGTGCAGACACAGCCATAGTAAAGGATAAGTCAAGAGACCCTCACATTTCAAACACACTACTTTTAAAAAAGTCTTAATAAAGTGACGTATATAAATACAGCACTGTTTTATGTAAGTATGTGCAATACAAGGAAAAATTAATATCAGGTCTTAGTTCCTGTTAGCTATATCTGAAATTCTGCATTTTAAAGGGACACATTAAACTTAAATCACATTTCTGCCTCAAATAGTTTTATCTATTGTTTCACACACCACCTAAAATTGCTATAGTTGAAAGATTTTAGAGAAAAAAAATATTTTCTCAGTTTTTTCAATACGTGTACCTGGCATGCATGTGTCAGCGTTTTGTGTATAGTTGGTTTCACTACTTCCTTTAAGTAGCGTAGTTAGTTAGTTACCTCTGTGTATGTGCTTCTTTCATGCAGTAACAAAGGAGAAACCAATATTTGTTTGAAACAGGAAACTGGAATTGTAAAAACACAAAAATTGGTAGGGGGACTTAGGGCAGGTATAGCATCTGAAAAGGCCTGAATTTAATTTTTGTAACTGACTAGATTTCAAAGTTGGCAATGGTCCTTTCAAATGCTGTATCTCTTGGCAGAAGCTATTAATGAAATGACCGTGGCTGACATTTCTCTTTCTGCAGGAGAACTTGCACTGTTAAAATAAATGCACACAAACATATACTAGATACACAGTGTGTGACCATTACCATCAGCGTTTGTACTGCATTAAATCACAGCAATGTTCTGACTACTCCTTAACGAGCTTCCTCCCTTGTACAATCAATCTTTGTTGTTCCAGTGAACTGCTATTTGTTTTGTTAGCAGCCCTTCCAATCCTCATAAACTTTAGGACTCATACAATTTACTATTTTTGGCATATAGTTGACATATAAGCAGATAAATTATTGCAATTGCAACTTGGTTGCTCTAAAGGAGTGATGCTTCAGTCTTTACACAAGAAAGACTCCCACTGAAGACACTGAGAATTTTGCTTACCTTAGGAATTCAAGTATTAACTTGTAAGCTAACTGTATGTGAAATGTGGTCCTATACCCCAGGCCTTCATCTTGTAAACACTTACCCATGTGAGTAGTCCTACTGAGCTCAGTGTCAATAACAGACTTGACAGACTTGTCCTAGTTCAACTGTTTACACACTTAAGTGTTTGGATGATCAGGGACTAAATGCCTCTATAGGATTTCACTGATATAATGCAAATTCATTTTTCATTTAAACTTGAACAGAAAAAAATCCTTTTTCTTAAAATGTTTTGACAGTTTAGAATTATTCACTAAAATTCCAATGTGCTTTTTCTACTTATGGCTGCTATTTTAAATTTAGTAGGTTTCACACAGTTTAAGGCCAGAAGGGATCAGTACATCATCTAGTCTGATCTCCTGTATATTGCAGGCCATTACATTTCACCAGATATCCCTACTTTAAGGTCAAAGATTTGTATGAACAAAGCACTTCAACCCTCAGGAAACTAAATTGTGTGCCACAGCGGTGAACAGGAGAGACCAAAGTGCTATAAATGTCCAAGGTCACTGCAATGGCACGAAACTAATCAGTTTGATTTAGTATTTGTAGTAGTTAGCTGATTTAATAATTGATGTAATGTTCCTTTAGTTTCTCATTGGGCATTTACATATCCCAGCCTTTCCTTCAGATTAAGTGAAATTCTGGCTCCATTTATGTCAATGGGAGTTTTGTCACTGACTTTAATAGGGCCAATATTTTACCCTATGGGTCCAATTCTGCTCCTACTATAGCCAGTAGAGATATTGCCATTGACTTCAGCAGGAACAGGATCAAATGCTAAATCATAAATGTGTATGAAACTGACTGGATTTTATTGGTTTGAGGCTACAGCTATCTAGGATAAAAATATTAAACATCCCTAGAAACATTTTCCTAATGTATTTCCTACTCCATATATCCAATATGTAGCAGACAATAAGGTATGTCTAATTCTACAGAGTATGAGAAAATATCCCTGAAACCTCAATTTCATAGAACTGGAAACTGCAATATAAAAGCTGCTTTATGAAGTACAGAAAATATGCCAGTAGAAATCATCTATGACATGGTCAGCTGTTTGCACAGGATAATTTATATTCTTCTACCAAAATACTAAAAGTGTAAGTAGAAGGTAGAATGGAGAAGAATGACGTAATTCAATGTTTATAAAATACCAGTCATTTCAGCCATTTGGCAGGCTTGAAATTATGTGCAGAATACACTGCTTGATACCATGTTTTTCACTGACATTTTATCTTGGGGCAAAAAGCCAAATGAAAGACCATAAACAGCTAACCACAAAGTAGCTTTTATCTGACTATTCTAGCCAGCAATTAGCTCACAGGAACAGAATTCTAAGTATTCCCAATGTCTATAAGTTAAAAATATGTATATTTCTAAAATGATAAATAAATGTCACATGTTCCATTCTATAAAAACTCTCTGAAGACTTATGTTATGGAAACATTGCACTAGGAATATACAAGACATATCCAACTTTTGCACATAAAATACTATGCAGTTGTGTATTTTGGTGCAAAGCTCTGAATGTTTCAGAGGCAGAGGGTTATTTGTTTTTATGTAAATAAATTTTACATTTGTTTAAGTTGCCTTTCGCAAAATGGAGGCCCCGATGTCCCTTACCGATATACAGTCAATAGGATTACTCACGTGATGACTACAGGATGGGGCCTTGTGTTTTGTGACTATGATGTCATCCTCAAGAACTACAACTTCTTCCATTAGGAGAAAAATCCAGCCCATTGAACTGTAACAGCCAATCCAACAGAGTCTTGCTGACAGAGCACAAGATTGGGAGCCAAGCATTCCTGAATTCTAATCCTACCACTGCCTTGCCACTTCCTATGTGTCTGTTCTCCCATCTGTTAGAATGGGATAATACAGTATTGCCAATCTCACAGAGGTGCTAGGGATCAATTAGGTAAAGTTACTAAAGAAATAAGCCCTTTGTAAATGTGAGGTTATTGTTACCAGTTTCAAAACATCTTACCCAAGGTAACTTTTTTTTTTTTTTTTTAAAGTTTTATTTTATGTTGGGAGATTCTGGTGCTTCTGATTTAAGTTTATTAAATAAGAAACCAGATATAAATTCTTCAACTAGGACAAAACTAGGTATCTACTTTTTAAAACAAAACAACACAAAAACAGCACCAGCAGAAAGGACAGGAAGACAAAACAGAAAGGAAACTGTTTAGGAGAGGAATTTAGAAATGGGGAGAAAGGAAAGCAACAGAAATAAGAGTAATCTTCACTCCACTGCACTCAACACATGTTGCCAAAGTGTATGTGTAAGAAAGCTAAACAGCATGCAAAATCCCTTTGGGGGAAGATTGGAGGTAGGAATTAGAGCAGAGTGAAAAGCACCTTTCCCCTTCTTGCATGGATTGCTGGCTGTTCACATCGCCTTCTTTTTCTTTTCTTTTTTTCATATGGCTAAAATGAGCCCACTGTAACTTTTATGGGAGTGGGTCTTTGTCTGGCTACCTGGAAGATAAGGTGGGTTGCCCATTTACAGGCTCTTTGACAGCAGGTGGGAGAAGGGGAAAGTTTATAGGGATGTACAGAGGGGGGCCAGGTCAGGACAAGGTCATTGCACAGCCCTTCCTGCCAAATGGAAGAACGTGTGAATATTTATACCCTATGCAGACATGGGGAGGTCCTTTTTACCAAAACTGGGATGGCAACACCAACCCACTCTCCCACCCACGAACTTTGCAAAAGGACCAGATTCCCTTTAGACCCACTGTCGGTGTTATGCTAGTTGTCCCTTTTCCCGAGGAAGCTAGGAAGGAATTTTTCACACTGGCCAAGGCAGGGTGGGTTTTTTTCACCTTCCCCAAAGCTGGTCTAGTACCTGGTGGGGTGCAGTACAGGTGCTAGATTATAATGTCACAACTTAATCTGTAAAACTTGTGAGAGATGTCCAGGGCAGGTATTTGATATGGAAGGGATATGGTTATCAGATACAATGGATTGGAAAAGGATCTGAAGATAAAGCGTCCCTTATGGGAGTTGAGAAAGGAGGATTTAGAAAGGACAAAACATGTCGTAACCTCTCTCCCCCCAGATTCTGCTCAAGAAAGGATAGAAAGACCTGGCTTAAAAATGAAGTCTCTCATATATATACAGAGGGATAAAACTGTTTATATAAATACTGTTTGATACCTAGTTTTGTCCTAGTTGAAGGATTTATATATATACTGTTTGAGCAGGGGGTTGGACTAGATGACCTCCTGAGGTCCCTTCCAACTCTATGATTCTATAGTGTATTATAACCAATTTTATACCACTTCATAGTCACTAATCCTCTGGTAGCAATTCTGTACCACACACTAATTTCTAGTGGTAAATTATACACTGCAACAGGAATACAGGAAGGATGGTTTTCTAGTTAAGGCACTGGACTGGCCCCTCAGGAAATCTGGGTTCAATCCCATCTCTTCCAAAGATTTCTTATCTGAATATTAGCAAATCACCTAATATCTCAAGGACTCAGTTCTCCATCTGTAAAATGAAAACAGTGCTTCAGAGATGATACCTACTATATAGAAAAGCCTATAAATAAAAGCAAGAAAATAGGATATATAAACTGGAAATTTAGCATTCCTATAGATATAAACTATTGCAATTACTGATTACTGAATTACAGGAAGCAAAGTACACACAGCATTACTTTTAAAATCATGTAAAAATAAAACACCACTCTCAAACTCTATGAATGGATCTTTTTAGATTCAGGATTAAAGCAGCCGGAAGTCTCCTTTGCACTGTGTTTCCACTTTGAGCCTTGGCACTTTTACGCCAGGATCAAAGAGAGAAATCAGATCTGTGAAGCTCAATTGCTTTCCCATCATCTGACTTGTAATATCAGCCTTGTTCTGAACAGTGTCTTAGAAGCACAAAACCATAAGGGTAATATGCTACATTGTTGTTGATCAAATCACTGCAGAAAGCATTCCAGGGCAGCTGGGACACACAGGTCCTTAGCAGCCACAAGCAACTTATTCTCCAGGGCCTGAGAACCAGAGGCCATTTCCTCTCTTTTATTTTGCATTTTAGGATGACAGAAACATGATAAATAGCCAAAGCCCAGTCACATCAATGTACTAGAAAGACAAAAGGGCTTTGTGATTGACAGAGGGAACCTAGAAAAGGGGAAGAGACCCACTTTTTCTTCCTCTAGGGATGGCTCTGGATGGAGACACCTGAAATTTTAGACATTAAAAGCTCCCATTACTACCAGCTCACCTTGCAGGTAAACACCTTCCTGGTTCACTGAATCACAGTCACATATCTGAAACAGAATCCCCACTGAAAGCTGATAATGGTGGAGAAATGCTCTGTCTGTTGTACTGCTGTAATTTTTGCATTGTTTGTACATAGGCTCTCTTGTGTAGCCCCTGCAATTGGATCTAACAACACGAAAAGCAATCCACTAAAGAGAGGACCGAATGTATTGTTATAAGACGGCAGGTTTCAATAAATTCCAAGTGTCTATCCACCGTATGTCCGAAAACGACTGAACAAGGGGAAAAAGAATGAATCTAACCTTCCGTTTATAATCAAAATTTAGCATTCTCTACAAAAGTGTTAATTTGGTGATGTGGCAAGTGCAGCAAGATATCAAGAACTGTTGTGTGATACAGATTTACACACGGGTAAATAAATGTGGCAGTGGAATTACATATTATATCTATGCCAAGATTTTTCTGCTTGCCTTTAATGATAAACATAGTGTACACTAGGACTAAACCTATATTTTTAAACTGCCCATAACTTTCTCAAAAAATAAATCCATGCTAAGCCTAAAAGCGGTTTTGTTGTTGCTATTGAAAGTCATAAGAAACAGTTCTCAGTCTCGAGTTATGGAAGAATGAATGGGGGGAAAAGACTTTTCTTTCACTGGCAGAATCTTTTGATGACTTTTGGCGCAAATATAAATAAAAAATGGATGTACATACAAAATGCATCTTTGGGCTGACTATGAAACATTTCCATCACAAAGACACTGTTTTGCGTTAGGAGTGACTGAAATTAGATGTTTACACTGGAAGCCCTTCTCTCACAGAGGTTCAGGAAAGCTTTCTGTGGCAGTCTTTTTACATACTGTAGGATCAGAAGCTGAACAACTAATTTAATCAGTGAAAATCACAAAACTGATTTACAAGTTGAACAAAGACTTCAGACCATAAAAAGTAGGTTCTTCATCTGGGTCTAAAATAAAGGTAATGTATTCTTAGGGGAATGTGGCAGATTCTAAATAGTAGCTTGAAGATGAAACTACGTCATCAAGAAAGGACGCAACCTTCCATCTCAGTGCACAGAAAATCTCATTTTCAGTGTGAAGGAAATAGAGAGAGAAGTAGATGCGTTACTGATGTGGATATACAAAATCTCTTTTAAAAACAACAGAGGTTGTTCAAAGATTTGGGTGTCACTAATGTGGCGTCTTTCTTTTAAAAAGGAGCCAAAAGGGGAGAGAGACACTTCAATTCTGGGGATATTGTTTGAGAGTATAATTAAGGCTTATGTAGTACAATACTTGGATAAGTATAATTGGCTAGGTTCAAATAACCACAGCTCTGCAAGAGAAAACTGTTCCTCTTTAACTTGTTTGAAAAAAAGAGCTAAAAACGACCTGATGCACATAAATTAGATACCTAGGTTGTCCAAAATTGCTTTCAAATAAGCTCTCTTAAGAAAGGACTTTATTAAAAGTGAGATCACAAAACTGAGACATCGCAGGAAATGATACACCCCCTTTTGCAGTTTTCTCCCAGTTCTAGCCTTTTAATCGTATTTTCTTCCTCATTCTTGCAGGCCCCACTCTTGTTTGATCTTTATTTTTCTACTCTGGATACTATCCTGGCCCTCCTCCTTATGTCTCTATCCTCTTTGGTAAGGCAGCATATCTGGTGGCTAAAGCAGATGAATGAGAGTCAGGAGATTTGGTTGTATTCCTGACTGCCAATGACTCGCTGTGTGACATCGGGTTATTTAATTAATCTCTGGGATTCAGTTTCCTTAACCATCAAATTTGGATAATATTGAGACAAGGTACAGGGGTATTACCTACAGCATGTCTAAACTACAAACTTAAGTCAACCTATGTTAGGTCAACTTACAGCCACTGTAGTAATTACTGTGGTGGTTCATGTCTGCACTGCTCTTCTCCTGTCGGTGGTGTCCATCCTCACCAGGAGTACTTCCACCAACTTCAGAGGGGAAGTTGTGGGGGGCTGAGAGCCCAGACTCTCAGCTCAGCATGCAGCTCCCTTCCCCTTCCCCCCTGCATGCACCGAGGCTCCCTGCTGGGAGCATGGGCGCTATCCAAGCACCCAGCTCACCGCTGTCATGCTGGAACTGTGAAATTGACAAGAAAGGCAGGGTGGGTAGGGGGATCTAGCTAGAGCCCAGCTGTCCCCCAGGCTCCCATGGGGAGCAGGGAGCCGGGAGCCTGGGGGACAGCTGGGCTCTAGCTGAAGACTCCCATCAGCCCCAACTTTCTTATCAATTTCACGGCTTCAGCACAGACGCATGGACATTGCATTGCCCTAACTACACCAACATAAGCCCTACACCCTTCATGGAGGTGTAATAGGATATTTACATAAGCAGGACCAAGGCTGCAGTTTGTGACATAATTAGGTCAATGTAAACTGCCTTATGTCAATTTAACTCTGTCGAGTAGACCAAGCCCTAGTCCCAGATGAACAAGGAATTAACTCCAGTTCAGCTTTTCTGTCCTCTTGCACAAGTGCTCAAGGGAAGGTTTATATAAGTGGCTGCCTGGCAGACAGAAAGGAAAGAAAGCATTGAGGAGATGGCCTCCATATCAGGGGAACAGGACTGGGTTGAATATACTCCAGCTGAGGGGTTTTTATTTTTGTTCAAATGTTCAAGAATAAACATTAGAAAAGACCCTCTGGACTTGCTTATTTGCTACTGAAAAACCAGATTACAAATGTTTAATTGTCTGCTTAAAGTAGTAACACTTGCAATACAGACTACTTTTCTGATCTTATTATCTATTTCACATATAAAAATGTTTTCTAAAATTTCTTACCAACAATATACTTGTATTTCTTGACATAATATTTGGTGTGGTATGACTGTCAAAAGAGCTCTAAGAATAAAAACAAATATACAAAACGGGCTTCATCGCAGAGAAGCTGGTATGCATTTTCTCTGAAAAAACTCTTAATATAATGGGCAATAGGCCATTAACAATCATGGCTAGAATGACAAAAGTTTCCCTTGAGTTACTGCCAAGAAAGTAGCTTAAAAATTCTTAATCTATTAAGAATAAAACAAACTTTTAGTGATAAAGGATTTATTTTTATTCCAAATGTCTATATTTAGAAGGTACTCATAAATGTACAAAATAACTTTTGAACCCTTAAACTTACTATATTTATGTTCATCATAATTTGTCATTTTAATCATCATATTAGATTTTCATGACAATTTAGAAGAAACCAGAAAAATCCTAGCTTAATTTAAATTAAGAGTTGTTGGCCACGTGTTTGATTAAAAAGAACATTTTAAACGCAGTTATCCAAGTTTGAGAGAAATGTAGTGAGACAATACAGCTGAATGGCATATATCCAACAGTACATATGCAAATCAGTAGCACAGTAGCAGTAGGAAGGTCTTATAATTTGCATTTCAGATAAAAAATTATTAATAGGATATTTCTTCCTGAGGGAAAAAATAAAGTCAGCAAATTTCTACTTTCCTCTCAGATCAAAGGAGAGCTCTGAACACTTTCTTGAATGCATCAAAATTATAAACCAGGTGCCCCTTCACTGACTGGTCAACGAATCAAAGACAATTTGCTAAGTCATTGCTGAGTCCTGTATCTTAAGGCAATGAACAGATGGACTTTCAAAACACAACGTAATTTCTATCAAAAGTGAGAAACTATTTCACAACCTTCTGCACAATCTGGCTGTCAGTGCAGGGAACTATTTCGTTCTATTAGCCTAAATGTTCCCTGCCTTAATTTTATGACATTACTTTTGGTAATGTCCCAGTATATTACCCTGGTATATTTATATTACACCAGAAGCTCAGAAGCTAAAAGTTACAAAACAATTTCTCGCTGTACACTGTATGAGGCAAGGCGTTTGTACAAAAAAAAGGTATCTGCTTGTAATAAGACTCTAGCAAAATGCATATATGCAGAAGAGGGACAAATTAAAGTTGCAAAGAAATACATATTTCTAACATATCCTAAATTCCAAATGCTTCATTTTGCAACTTTAACATTCTTTTACCTAGATTAACTACAGATTCCACTACCTGTACCAGCTATAACCAGGATGCTGAAGAGATAATTTTTGCTCTGAAAAAGCACAAAACTCTCCACCCCCCACCCCAAAAGGATAGATACTACTAGGCCAGCCCAACACAAACCCAGCTCTGAAACCCAACACAACTTTTTCAGTACCTACAAATCTGACATTAAGCCCTTCTACCTTATAGTGAAGCTCAATTAATCAGAGCTACGATAGGTATCAAATCTATAGTGCTGGGCTCAGCTGATAAGAGATGGCTTATCTAAAGAATTTGCAGTTCTCCTGTTTATCATTATATCTTTCTAGTTTACTTTATATCCTATATCCCAATATAGCCTACTTTGGTACATGGAAAAGGAAGCAGAGCACACTGTGCAGGTATATAAAACACCACTCCTCATCAAATGCTATTAGAACACAGAAACGACCAGAAACACAAAAACTGTATCACATGATTTTATCCCTGTAAAGCTCCACACTATATGTGCATGGAGATTCCATCCAACTATTGGAAGCAGTTGTAATGGGGCTAGCTTTTGTACTCATTTTGGTGGCCATGTCCAAAGATACAGTATTTTGAGAAAAAGAAAAATACACCAAGCAATAAAATTACTGGACTCTGTCTTCCCCATTCTAAGAATTTTCCATTTAAACTGTGTTCACGCTTAATGATAGAAAGAAATGTGATCACTGGAATTTGGGTGCAGAATATACTACCTTCCCTTGCTAATTAACCACAAAGGGCATGCGAGTTAATGTTTTGGAGAAGACACAAGCATATTGAGAAAGAGCAGGGGCACGCACAAGTGGGGATAAGCAGGAGCATGCCTCCCCCCCCCAGTAATAGGCAGGGGCACAGAACTCCTCCAGTTCCAGTGCTTCTAGCCCCAGGGCCTCGGTGGGGTCACAGAGCTCCTCCAGTCCGGGCCACGGCAGGGGCACAGAACTCACCCCTCCAAAAGCAGTCAAATTTAAATTCCTGCACATGCCCAGAGAAAGAGTTATAGTAATGTATATCTTAAATCTCTTTACAACTTCTTTCACAGAGTCTCCGGGAAGTTCATTTACCTTCTAGCCACCTCTTTTCCCTAATCATTATCCTATGCTTTATCAGCTCCACTTCTGGAGCATGGTACACAAAAGATACATGCTTGTTCTTCCAGAACAGAGTGAGCGTCTATTCATTCTTCCCCATACGTTTGTATACTTATTTTCTACTGCCCATTTCGAAGACTTTTCTGAACTGGCTATATAGACAGTGCCTCACTTCCCAGTTCAGCGTTGTCTGATTTGGAAAGCACCAGGATAAATAAAAGTAGGTTAGTCAAGTGGGGGTTAGGTGCCAGTGGACTACTCTCTGTTATTTTCTTATTCTCTCAGAGTTCTGCAAGGACTTTAGTGTCTTGCTACGCACTCAGCCAATACACCAGAGGAAAGAGAAAGAAAAAGGTTTTTTTATTTTGATGCCAAACCCTACATACAAACCAAAATCGAACCTCAGTTCCATCCCTCAAGGAACACTGTATCTTGAAAATCAGCTCAGGAAAACATCCGATTTCAGCTAAAATTTCTAAAGTTAATTTAATCCTAGGAGGTTGCTGGCAGTAGACTCACTTCATTGTGCTGGATGAAAAGTGAAACTGGGATATACAATTATTTGTTGCACTTCATTTAGAAAGTAAGTTAATAATTAGTTACATGAAACCTGTTATTTAAATTTTAGGCATGCTGTGTGGTCCAGTAGGTTGGGCCTGAGTCTGGAGACCTGGGTTCTATTCCCAACTCTGGCAATGAAACACTGGGTAAATGATCTAAACTGTGAAAAGAAGTTTACAAGCCATCTTTGGCATCCATCACTAGACAGACACAAAAGAAAAGAGTTCTTGCAAGCTGAGAAAGATGGGTCCTCCAACCAGGGATGTTGAAGTCTTTGAGAACTGAATGTTTAGGCAAAGATCTTTCACCTTGCAAGACAAAGGAAGGGAGCATCTTGTAATACTGTGGAAGGCCCTCACTGAGGGAAAGTCAACCACGGCTGGGAAGAAGAATGATTGGTGAGAGAAACCATCTTGAACAAAGCTTGTACATTGCTAGGTTCAGTTTTAGACTTTTAGATGTCTGTTTTCACTTTTATTTGCTTAAGAATGTAAGAATGGCCATACTGGGTTAGAAAAATGGTCCACCTACCCCAGTATCCTGTCTTCCAACAGGGGCCAATGCCAGGTGCTTCAAAGGAATTAATAGAACAGGTAATCATTAAGTAATCCATCCTGTCAATCATTCCCAGCCTCTTACAAACATCAATCTCAGTTTATACTGCTCGTGTATGCAGGACTGAAATCAGGAAGGCCAAAGCACAATTAGAGTAGCAGCTAGCAAGGGACATGAAAAGTAACAAGAAGGGTTTCTACAGGTATGTTAGTAACAAGAAGGTGGTCAGGGAAAGTGTGGGTTACTTGCAGAATGGGGGAGGCAACCTAGTGACTGATGATGTGGAAAAAGCTGAAGTACTCAATGCTTTTTTTGCCTCTGTCTTCACAATATCAGCTCCCAAACTACTGCACTGCGCAGCACAGAATGGGGAGGAGGTGAGCAGCCCTCAGTGCTGAAAGAATATGTTCAGGGCTATTTAGAAAGGCTGGACATACACAGGCCATGGGGCCTGATGCAATGCAGCTGAGGGTGCTGAGGGAGTTGACTGAAGTGATTACAGAGCCATTTGCCTTTATCTTTGAAAATTCATGGCAATTGCGGGAGGTCCCAGACAATTAGAAAAAGGCAAATATAGTGCACATCTTCAAAAAAGGGGAAAAGGAAGATCTGGGGAACTACAGACTGGTCAGCCTCACCTCAGTCCCTAGAAAAATCATAGAGCAGGTCCTCAAGGAATCCATTTTGAAGCACTTGGAATAAAGGAAGTTGATCAGGAACAGTCAGCATGGATTCACCAAGGGCAAGTCATGACTGAACAACCTGATTGCCTTCTATGATAAGATAACTGGCTCTGGGTATGTGGGGAAAGCAGTGGATGTGATATACCTTGACTTTAGCAAAGCTTTTGATACAGTCTCCCACAGTATTCTTGCTAGCAAGTTAAAGAAGTATGAGTTGGATGGCCTATAAGATGGATAGAGAGCTTGTTAGATATCAGGCTCAAAGGCTAGTGATCAACGGCTTCATGTCTAATTGGCACCTGGTATTGCCAGCAGATCGAAGGAAGTGATTATTCCCCTCTATTCAGCATTGGTGAGGCCTCAGCTGGATTACTGCGTCCAGTTTTGTCCCCCACTACAGAAAGATTGCAAAGAGTCCAGCAGAGGGCAACAAAAATTACTAGGGGCCTGAAACACATGACTTATGAGGAGAAGCTGAAGGAACTAGACTTGTTTAGTCTGCAGAAAAGAAGAATGAGAGGGGATTTGATAGCGGCCTTTAACAACATGAAAGGCTCATGGAAGATGGAACTAGGCTGTTCTCAGTGGTGGCAGATGACAGAACAAGGAGCATTGGTCTCAAGTTGCAGTGGAGGAGGTCTAGGTTGGATATGAGGAAAAAGTTTTTCACTAGGAGGGTGGTGAAGCACTGGAATGGGTTATCTAGGGAGATGTTGGAATTTCCATCCTTAGAGGTTTTTAAGGCCCAGTTTGACAAAGCCCTGGCTGGGATGATTTCGATGGGGTTGGTCCTGCTTTGAACAGCGGATTGGACTTGATGACCTCCTAAGATCCCTTCCAACCCTAATCTTCTATGATTCTATCCTGGCTAATAATCATTGATGGTCCTATCCTCCATGAATTTAGCTAGTTCTTTTTTTGAACCCTGTCATAGTCTTGACCTTCACAACAGCCTCTGGCAAAGAGTTCCCCAGGGTGACTGTGTGTTGTGTGAAGAAATACTTCCTTTTGTTTGTTTTAAACATGCTGCCTATTAATTTCATTTGGTGACCCCTAGTTCTTGCGTTATGAGAAGAAATAAATAACACTTCCTTATTTACTTTCTCCACACCAGTAATGATTTTATAGACCTCTAACATATCCCCCCTTAGTTATCTCTTTTCCAAGCAGAAGAATTCCAGTCTTAATAATCTCTCCTTATATGGAAGCTTTTCCATACTCCTAATCATTTTAGTTGTCCTCTTCTGTACCTTTTCCAATTCCAATATATCTTTCGAGATGGGGCGACCAGATCTGCACGAAGTATTTAAGATGTGGGTATACCATGGATTTATAAAGAGGCAATACAATATTTTCTGTTTTATCTATCCCTTTCCTAATGATTCCTAACATTGTTAGCTTTTTTGACTGCCATTGCACATTGAGTGCATGTTTTCAGAGAACTATTCACAATGACTCCAAGATTAGATTAGATTACCATAGTGGTCTGTACTGATTTAAAATTTACAAATATCTAACAAAACCATGGGAGGTACCTATTGTACAATGTATTGTACCTATTGTACCTATATGTACCAATATGTACCTATTGTACAATGATAAAAATTCATTATACAGCATTTTATATGCAAATAGGTTTGGTGTTTTTTTGTTTTTGCTCACCCCAGCAATTCCATTTTAAACATGATAGAATTAATCAGGTTGGCAAACAGAATACATTTATCACTCTCTCTAGTTTTTGATCCTTACATTTTATTTCCTCATATTCTTCTACACAAACTCTCATTTTCTGCAAAATGAGCACTGCAGACTTCCATAAGGAACAACATTCTACCATTGTGTCAAGTCAACCATACAAATTCATTAAAATTCCTTTAATTCAAGTTGATCAGCTTCTGTTTGAAATCTAAGATGCAGTAGTCAACGGATTTTTTTCAATTGTAATCAGATCTGCAATACCTGAAAGCTTTCAGAAATCAGACTTTAGCAGAGTATTTAAGATTTTCCAATTAAAAGTGCAATTACTAAAGAAAAGTTGCTTGATACTTATAAGATGATGGGACAGGTGAGGCAGAATTCAAGCTATGATTTGAGGTGAAAAATAGAATATGAGACAGGATCGTTGTGATGAATATATCTTACAATCTCTAGCCCAATTATGATTCCTACTTCTGATAATAAAAAGGGAAATTGAAGACAGCCTAAAAATAGCTAATTGATGCAATTATAGATATGCTGAATTTTGCTGTTCTGTTGAGATAATATGGCATCTTTTTACATGACCCTTAGTTCTGAACCAGTATGGTAGAATACATTGGTGATACTCATCATCTCTGTAATTGAATATACATACAAATCATTTTTATTAACCCGAATAAAGCAGTGATCACCAGCATCCAGTACAATAGTTAAAAATCATATCATACATTAAATGCTGCTAGGCATTCAGTTCCTTCTCATAAACAAACAACTTTTAACCTTCGTTTTAGACGGTTAGGGTAAATGATAATGTAGTCAGACTAGTTCCAACACCAGATAACTTCATTCCTATTATTCTGTAGCAGGATTAGCCTCTCTCTCTCCCCTTCCCCCCATTCAAAATCTAATGTTCCACAAATTAACCAAAACCACTAAAACCACAAAACGACTAAAAGAGAGTTTTCAGCTTGGTAAGAAAGGTGAGGTGTAAGCAATATAAAAATCCAAATAGGTGCAAGTTCTCCTAGCCCTAGATTGTTCATACAATAATAAAAGCAAAGTATAATTAAAAGGCACCAAACAGCTCTTCCCATGCAGTTGTCTACATACAAAAGGGAGCTTATTTGATTAAATAAACAGGACAGCCTCTGTGGAGACACCCTACAGTTACAAAACAATTAGGGGCACTCTGAAATACCATTTCAAAAATACAGGATATATGTTTCATTGGTAAAGAAAAGTAAATAGCCATAATTTGAGAGCACTGCAGTTACAATAATGAAATGGAATGAGAATTCTGCACACAAAGGGAGCTTTCTGTTTGGTTTTCAGTGAATTTATACTAGATTCAGTAATCCATGTTAACTGAATAGTATGAGAGAGTAGCTGCACTTCTCAGGTGTCCTTATATAATTTTTATTAAAATCATAAATATAATACTCAAATTGTTACATATACATACTTATATATATACAGAGGGGGGAGAGACTTTGCACGTTTCATTCGGAAGGATACAAAACCCCAATTGATGAAAAGTGCATGAGAGGACAGTGGAGGGAACCTCTCTTTAAGATGTGGGAATACACTGAAAAAATCAAGAAGGTTTCATTGAAACAAATCAGCCTAAAGTATTTATATTACTATCTTTGAATCTCTTGAAACCATTTTTAATGGCTTCCCTAGTACAAACTACTGTATGTTACCTTAAAATGAAGTACCATATCTGGAAAGAGATGTGTAACTTAGTATTCCTGCTTGCAAGGATTTTATGCTTTGTGATCAGGAAATGGCAGAAATTTTCTTAAAAAGAAAATACTCTTTACTCAGACAGCACCTGACTGTTTCAAATAAATGTTTAATAAAATAATATGCTTTTTAAATTCTTCCCCACAGAAGACAGTGACTTTATTCTGAATTTTATGTTCAAATCCATTAATAGAATCATCCAACTTCCCTTAATAACTAGTTTCATCTTGCAAATGCAGCTCTATACTTTTCTTTCCAATTTTTAGAGCAAATGAATTGAAACATGACTATTGTGAATCAGTACTATATAGTCTAAGGATTAATTACCATAGCAACCAGTCTAGGCCTTTGACAATACATCTTCAAACAAATTGCTGGATTTTCTAAAGGTATGTGGATAGGATTTATATTTTGATGTTTGTTTATTGTGAATCGACTGAAGTTTTTTATTATGTGGATTTTTACAAAAGTCTACAGTACATACATTACCATCCTCAAAACCGTTTTAGTAATCTCAGCATACACAAAGCCACAGCTAAATACAGAAAACAAAAAAGCTGCAAAAAAGCCAAGGTGTTTAATTTTTATACTCAACATATGCAACGGCAATCCTCCATCTTAATGGACTCTCCCTTCCTTCCTCTCTCTTTTTTTCTCTTTCTCCCTCAACAAAGAGCATAAAGGCTCTGATAATAAAAGGGGCCAGTTTTAATCTATCCAGTTATTCTGGAAAGCTTTCCCTCCCACTTCCTCCCTTGTATTATCAGGACTTAGTTAAGGTAATGGGGAGTCAAAGTTCCATCAAAATCTCTCCTTCAATACCCCCTGTCCCAGACACAGTGGAAATGTTTGGGAAGTGCAGGAAGAAATGAGCACAGCCTCATAAGAATGGCCACACTGGGTCAGGCCAGTGGGCCATCCAGCCCAGTATTCTGCCTTCTAATAGTGGCCAGTGCCAAATGCTTCAGAGGAAATAAACAGAACAGGGAAATTACTGAGTGATCCATTCCCTGTCATCCTGTACCAGATTCTGGCAGAAAGGTCTTTAACAGTGATTTGTGAATTGCTGCATCAAAAACTTATAAGAGGCCAAAAAAAGGTATATTTCAAAAGAAGCCATGCAGCCCAAAGTCAGGAGCATGAGCAGGAACTTTTTATTGAGAGCAGTGAATGATAAGCCCCAGTGCAGCTTGCTGACATCTGAAAGTGGGTGGACAAATTCTTATGAGGGATGTTCCCCCCCTACAACGGTTTGTGATTTAGAAAAATAAAAATTGGTTCAGTGTGATTCATTTTATGCATGTATTAAACTGAAACACTCCTTGACCATGTTACAGAAGTTTGAGTGTGTTAGGATAATCCAAAAAGTGAGAGAGGTGCGCACTGAAGGCCCTCATCTCAGAGTTCCCTTCAAAGAAATGAGAGAAAAAAATGCAGGAGACAACTGAGATAGAAGGAAGTATCAGTAAAAGACTGCATGAAAAGAAGGAATTAAAAAAGGAAGAACTGTGACTGTTGGTGCATCTAACCAACCTAGAAGTCAGCTGAGAAAAAACTGAAAGAAGAGTTGTTGGAGAAGGATAGGCATTCTGGTGCAGGATGTAGTTATGAGCAGAGTGAGCTGTCAAGAATGAAGCTGGGAATAGCCACATCACAGACAGAGATGCAAAGGTTAGGACCTGGCAGGTTATTTGGAGGGCTAGCTTTTATATCTAGAGGTCCTTTAACAATGGCATACATTAGGGGAGGTGGAACTGAGAGGGCAGAGGGAGAGGCTAGCACCCTCACCCCAATATCTTGTCGAGGTGAGAGCCAGACCCACCTATGTTCCACACATGAGGGGCTGGGGGGAGAGGAGGGCAGACAAGAATGGGATCTGGAAAAGGGGCTGAATAGCTGCCATAGTGCATGAGATCAGGCCAGCCACCAGGAAGCAAGTAGGACTCCCTGACCCACATCAATCCTGGAGGAGACACCAAGGGCAAGAGCATGTGCACTGGGGTGGAGTGGAGGATGGGGCAGGGCACCGGCACCTGCCCCAGGGATAAGGGGGTGTCAGTGCACAGGGCACAGCCACCGGGAGGGCATTGGGCACCTGCCCACAAGGAAGTGACATAGCAGTGGCAGTAGGAAGCATCAGAATGCCCCTTCCTACACTGAGGCCGGCTGCTCCTGCCATACCCCAAAAACTCTCATTAGCTCCCCTTGCTTCCCCTCCTATTCCAGTGCCTCTCCATTCAGGGGAAGCTCCCCACTCCACCCACACCCCCACATACAGGCTGCAGAAACCTTGCTGGTAGAGAGTAACTTGAAATGTACTAAACAAAAGAGAAACAGAAAATGCTTCCCAAATATTCCCAAACCTGAGAGGAAAGAGGACGTTTGTGATGGCTCCAGCACAGGTGACCTTCCTTCTGAGTTTGGTGGCATTTTCCGTTCAACCCATAAATCTCAACTGTTGGTGCCTACAGTTGTTGAAACTGTGCAGATAGTGCCTCCCCTGAGAGCAGCTGTTGCCCTTAAGTCTCCTTTGGAAATGGTTGGGGGAAGGGGGGAAAGTGGGGGCGGGGCATTTTCTTCTGGAATTATTATTTTTTATTCAAAACTATCTCACCTCCTTTCCCCCTTCAAGTCTGACACTGCCCCTCTGGTTCAATAAGAGGAAGACCTAGTGGTGAGAAACTGATGCAAGCAAATGAGTTGGCTAGATGAAGGCTTCATTTGCTCATATAGATTCCCAATTCCTCTGCATCAGCGGGCGGTCTCATTTTGTAAATAGCACCACAGCAGAACAATGCAAGTTAAGGGAGGGAGGGAGTTACATGCCTTTCCAGCAATTACAGTACAATGTTCCCAGAGTTGGGCTTATAGTTTAGGCCATATCTACGCTACACAATTAAGTTGACCTACGTTAGGTCGACTTACAGCCTCTGCAATATTTACTGCAGTTTTTTATGTCCATGCTACCGTCCTTTTTTCGGTGGTGCCCATCCTCACCAGGATCACTTGCATTGACTTAAGAGGGGCAGTGTGGGGGCCTAGAGCTTGGGCTGTCAGCTTGGTGCTGAATTCCCAGCTAGAGCTGGGCTGCCACCTGGGCTCTCAGCTCCCTACTCTGCATGGAGCTCCCAGCTGGAATTGGATTGTAGCCAGTCTCCGGGTGAGTGTCCTGCATGGAGTGGGGAGCTGAGAGCCACGGTGGCAGCCCGGCCCCAGCTAAGAGTTCTGCGGGGAGCGTGGGGCAGCAAGGCTCCAGCTGTCAGCGCTGCTGGGACTCACAGATGGAACAACCTGCCTGCCCCCCCTCTTTCCCCATTCAATTTCAAAAGGGGGACCCTACCAGCAGTGAAATTGACATTCTTGTCAGTTTCATAGCTCCTGCCAACAGGAGATGCAAGTAATACAGTGTCTATACAGACCCTGCATCACCCAAACTACATCAACCAAAGCCTTACGCATCTTGTCAAGGTGGATTTACTAGGTCAGTGTAGCGGGCGAGTTATAGCAGTGGGAAGTGCGTAACATATCATAATGCATTCTTTTACAGAAGTCCATATCTTAAGTTATATTACACTGTACCAACACTGTCAGTAGATTGATCCAAACCAGGTTCTGCTAAAGATTCAGTAACGTTTTATTTTTTATATATATATTTATATTTATTTATATTCTCATTTATTTTAGAACAGGAGAGCTCTCTGCCCAGAAAATTAAAAATGTGTTTGGTGTGACATCCATACATGGCAATGAGATCTACCAATTCCTAGAGCCTTCAGAAAATCTTTGTCTTTACATTTACTTTTAAGTAGACCATATTAGTAATGTTCAGGATTACAACTGTAAAAGGGCAATGACCAGTAATGAACTTATTGTCCCTAACTCTGCAAAAGAGAAAATGAGTTTCAAGTCCAGAAGGCCAAAGTGAATCACTCTCGAGTGATTTCCTGTTTATACGCACTTTAAAACAAACCATTTTCTAAACTTCCCCTGTGAGCAGAATGATTAACAATGATTGCTGACAAATTCCCTGAGCAAAATATTTTACTTGTGGTAAAAGAGCCAAGTTACAAAACAAAAAGATCAACCATATTTTAAAAAATGTGATCCTTCTGAAAACTGTCAACTTAGAAAAAGAAAATTTCAGCCATAAAAAAAGATGTGATCACTACAAAAGGAGCCAAGTCAGAAAAGAGTTAGCCAAGTAAAAGCAGACAGAATTATAGCCACTTTTCTCTGCGCAGATCCCACATGTAAGTTTAGAAGATGATAAATTATCACTCCGAATTACATCTAGTTTATTTGGGCTGTTTGAATAGCTAATGATTTGCTAACTTGCTCTTTTGTAACAGAGATTAGCTGAACCATAAGTTGTACTCATTGTGCCATCCTGCTCAAAAGAACAAAAGAGAATGTTTAGCTACAGAAAGACTTTTTTAGAAAGTAACATTAGAAATATTGTAATGTCATTTTAGAGACAGGCAATATGCTGTCACCTTGAACACCATGTTTAGTTCTGGTCACCCCTGTCTTGAAAGTGACACAGCAGAAACAGAAGTGGGTCCAGAGATCAGCAGAGGAAATGATTGGGTAAATGAAAAGACTTCCATCTGAGAGGAGACTAAAAAGATCAGGATGGTGTAGTTTACAGAGGAAACAAATAAGAAGGGACATGAGAGAGGCGTATAAAATGACTGACTAAGAGAAGATAAATCAGGTGCCCTCTTATATAATACAAGAATAAGGGGTTTTCCAACAAACCTAAAAGGCTAAACTTCTAAAACCGAGAAAAGGAAGTACCCTTTTACACAATGCACAATAGGAAAGTTTGAGTGGATATATGGGAAAATTTCCTTTCTCTGACTAATAAAGTCCACAGATCCATTAACTAAGATCCTCAGCCTATTTGCTACTGTGAAGGAAGGCTCCGACATGCCAGACATTGGCAGGAAGAGGTTTGGTCCTGTCAGTTTGAGATAAACTTCCACAGCAAATGGTAACTGTCTGGTCAAAAGGTCTGTACTAAATTCACTTCATAAATAATTCAAGATAGATATTACATCTACTGCAGAGTTTAACAGAAATGTATACATTTATCAGCTGAACCAAAGGTCACATCAGATCTCTGTTTATAACAAAAAACAATCAGGTTAGGGTGGGCTGGATCTTTGAAATTCATTGTGCTGAGAAAGGAAATTTCTCAGCACAATGGAAGAGAAAGGGAGACATGGAAAAAATTTCCTATTCTCACATAATAGTGACCACATATTTGCTACAATGAGATTAGCAATGTGCCTCAAGGGAGAGAGATAACTTTATTACAATTATACACAAATACTGATTTTGTTCTCTTTTACTGGAGGGCTACCGATCGGAGCACTTTTGTCCTAAAGGCAGTATCAGCCAAGCTCAACATGGGGAACTAATAGCATGTGTGAATTGAACTGTGTGGCTGCTTAGAAGATCCTCTCTTATTTTGCATGCGATTTCCATCTTTCTCATGGGGCTGTTACTGCCACTGGAAGACAGGTCTGATATTATCAATATAAATAGTTGTTTTTGTCTTGTAGGCCCTGGAAAAGGCCACCTTAACCAAATGGAATATTTTAGAACTGGTGGACAACCCAAAAGCCAAAAACCAGCATTGGAAAAACCAGCTGTTGTCCCAAGATAAAGCATACGTTTTTCCTGTGGCATCAATAATTGAGGATATAGAAGAAGCTCCCCTACAGATAATGGGGAAATCCTCTATGTGATGAATGTCTGAGTAGATTTGGGTGTCTCCATCCTGGACTAGATATTTCTGAGAACTTGTAGAAGGTATTCCAAACTGAGTACTGTCTGCTTCTGTCAGATTTGTTTGTCATCAGGAACAGCAAATTTGTTTGTAACCAGAAATACCATGCAGTAAAAGTCCCTGGGATCTATTGTCCAACTCTGCACCATATAACAGTTTAATGACTCTTCCAATTCCTTCCTCAATTAGAGGACAACAAAGATGGGATGAATCTTTGCTCAGGACCTGGATCAAGTCTATGAAATATCTCTCTTCAATGCTCTCCATAACCTTCTGTCTGAGAAGGAGATTGCTCAATGATTTGCATGCTGGAAAAGACAGCTGGCTATTCAGAGTACTAATTCAGACTAGCTGGGGAGGAACCTTGTGGACTGCTTAAATGACCCCCTGTGGATCAAATAGAAAGTTGACTATTTTTTTTTCCTTACTAGAAACCTTGAGAGAACAGTTTGGATCTGGTATAAGGCATGTGTTCGATCATATAATCTTCCAGAGGCCAGTGGCTTCCTGGACTTATCAGGCAATTTTTCCAGCAATGCGCCCATTTAACTCCCCCAATAAATTTCCACCTGAATCCACTGTGGCTTCCAGGATCCATCAAATCTGTGTGTCCTCTTCCCAGACATGCAACCATGTATTCTAGTGAGCCAGTGTGGTTTCTTCTGGATTTTTTTCTAAAAAGTGAGCCAGAGAGTATGTTTGTTCAATCTACAGTGCCTGGGAAAGGAATTCTTCCTGTGACAGCCTCTTCAGCTCTCTAAACAAGGCTCCTTCCATAGACTCCGGAGAAAAGGAGCTTGGGGGTTGAGAGATTTATCAATGGTGGGTGATAGGACAAGGGAAGGTTCTGTGTCTTCACCGTTTGGGAGCAGAGGGATTCTGTAGCAGTCACCAGGCTAAGAATTTTTCCCTGGTTGCAAACCAAACTCCTGGCCTGCAGACCCAGAAGGTACTTTGAAGTGGACTGCTGAAGGGGGTTTCCCATTTGGGCCTGATTAATTGAGAAAAAAAGCCTGGAAGTGATCCTAGTTCAAGAGCAGAAAAAAGGGATAGGCCTGAGGGCCCCTTACTCTTGTCCGCAGACACAGAACTGAGATCAACACTCTCCATCTGTGGTCTTATTTGTAGAGGACGGAAATATGGAGCAAATGTACTTTGATCAGACCTGGAGTCATGGCCAACATTTGGGCATAACCTTTCCCTTTTCTTTGAAGGTACTCTGATTGGCCCCTTACTGCACTGTCCTGGCTCCCCATCTAGATCCTCAGGGTTGCCCTTCCATTGCACTCATTTGTGAGGTGGCAGGAAATCTTCTCTGCAGACGGGGAGAGAGACTGTGAACCATGCCCCAAAGGATTCTCCTCTGAGGGACTTGTGACCACACAAGGCTCAAAAATCTACATCCACTCACAATGTGGGGTGCAGCAAGGTCAGTGCAGACCTGTAGCTTGGCCTTTCTTCTGGGTTTATCTTTCATGCCACACTCCACAAAGCACAGCAGAGGTACCTTTCTCAGAAGAATCTACTGGCCTTGGTCTAAGATAGGTTACGGTACTGGTTGGATCACAGTATGGAAATTCATATGTTACTATACCATGGATAGAGGCAGTAAAATTTCCTGATGCTGCCTCACTAGTATGCTTTATTTAATCTTGTCCTGAAGGGATTGGGCTACTAGGAGAGAGGTGGTGGTTTTGGTATCCCTCCAAGAGACTGTCAGCAGTGGTATTACATAATGATAAATGTAGTGATGTCTTTGATTAAGCAAGAATTTACTAGAGTATTTCACAGAGAGCAAAGGGAATTTTTAAATGGCAACATACAATATATTTCTGTGCTAAATGCCCTACACAGTCTGGTTCTGGAAGAATTCAGCACATGGTCCTGTGCTGTACTCAGTTTTCATTTTATCTTTTCATTTCATCATTAAATCACTGGTTTACCACCACAGAAATAAACAGACAAACAATTAACAACTTTTAAAATTAACCAGCATTCATAACTTTCACAACATTATCCAGCATTTTAGATTTTCTTATCGGGATTCCTCTAGGCAGGTGTCTAGTATCAACATTACATGTGAAATCCCCCGGCTAACCATATTCTGCCATAACACAACTCAGGAGAGCAGCACTTAACAAAACAAAGAGGAGCCTGCCAATTTAAGAGTCTTAATGGGTGGTGGATGAGGGAAGGAATGCTTTTTAGAAGCTTTTAAAATAACGTTTTCCTCCTCCACATATATTCTCGGCCAATATTTGTAAGTGATTCAGTGCTCATGTAATTATGAAAAACAAAACAAAACACAGTTGTGAAAACTCCAGGAGCTCTATCAGAAAATTTTAACACAGCGGTTGTAGGTATATATTAATTTAGGGAACGACAACTCAAGTACAGGTATAATGAAATGTCTTTAGGAAACTGATATTTAAAATTCAAGCACCGAAGAGTTACACATTTTTAGAATACTTTTCTCACAAACTAAGAAAAGGAACGTTTTAAAATGAGTTTCTACCCAAAACCAGAAACTGCATATTTTTTACAAAGAGGAATACACAATGATATGTAATGATAAAGTACGTAAAAACAAATTAAAAAGCAGCTACACTCCAATTAAAAATAAGCACGCCAAATCGGGACACAAGCACTCCAAGAGATATTTTATAATGGCTTCTTTTATTGTGCTTTTAAAGTTACTGAAATGATCAGTATACATACTGTATATATTAGTTCATATGCTCCTAATATTTTTTATCCTTTATAAATAAATATCTTCCCACCAGTAAACCATTCAGAACAACAGGGATGGAAAATAGATGTTTCATACCTACAATGGCTGCCTTAACGCAGTTTTCATTAGTTTAAATAAGCTCCAGGGCAATTTGTCTCCATATACCAGGGGAGGCCAAACTTACTGACCCTCCAAGCCGCATACAACAATCTTCAGAAGTTCGAATGCCAGGGCGCACCTGTTGGGGCTCGGACCTTCAGACCTGTAGCATGGTGATGGGGCTTGGGGCTTCAGCCCAGCAGGGAAGGTGGTCTTGGAGCTCCAGCCCCACGGGAGGCACCTGCTGGGGTTTGGAGCTTCAATTCCAAATCCCTCCTCCCCAATGGGGAGAAGCCCTTAGTCCCACCACCCTGCCGCAGGATAGAAGCCCGAGGCTTTCCCCCCAACTCCCCACACCAATCTGGTAGGCGGAGAATGGAGGGAGCACGGGGGGTTCCGCGAGCCGTACTTTAATTGTAAAACAGGTGTCAGCGGCTCCTGAGCCGTGGTTTGGCCACCCCTGGAATATACATATATTTTTTTACACACAGACACACACCTCAAAACCTCACTTCTCTTCTACACTCTTTGGATACTTTGTCTTCACGCACCATTAAGTTTTTGGAACTACCACCAGCAGGAGCACTAAGATCTGTCCAGAAGGCCCGTTCCAGGAGTATACTAGATGGTGTTATCTGGAGTTCAGAATCAAATGAGTAACTGGGCAATTTTCTGTGTCAAGTAATCCTTTAATATTAATAGAAATACTAGTAATATAACATACCTGAAAAAGAACATGAACAGAGCAGCTGTGATGCAGAACAAAAGGACCTATAAGAAGGAGAAAGAACATTATTACATAAAAAGGTTAGACTAACTCTATAATTAAATTTGTTTAGGATCAAAATAGGCCTCACAGACATTAGACTGTAGTTTAACTTCATTTTCCCTGTTGTATGGGCCTAATCCAAAGCCAATTGAAGTCAACAGAAATAATCATAATTCCAGTAGGCTTTTGGTTCAGGCCCTGTGTAAATGAATAAATAAAAATATTAAAGCTAGGCCAGGATGGTGGAATGACCCCCCCCCCCCCCCCCCAAAAAAAAAAAAAAAAAAAAAAAAAAAGGAGGCAGATTTTGAAATAATGTGAGATTCATTTCCTTCATATCAAGTTTTACATAGCCAGGATGAAATGTTCTACAATTCATTCAAGTGGAAAGATACCAAGGTTGTATGAAAGAGAAATAAATTTAGATCTGTAGGGGACAGCTGAGCAGAATTTTCTCTCTAGTGGTCTGACAACATCACCTCCAAAACACTTGGAACTTTTATCATTTTATTTTTAGTGTTTTCCATTTGGAAATAATATGGAGCACAGTATTATTGACATATCTTACAAATACTTACAGGCTACTTTCCCCTTTTTAAAGTACCCCAATGTAAATATATTGTAGATCTAAACCCTAAGAGACTCCATATGGAAAGATTAAATAAAACAGAAATGATAACACGAGGGGAGAAAGTGAATGCATATAATTAAGTGATCTGAGAACTTTGCCTACTGCTCCTGTTAGTTTCTCCATCAGGGCCATTGTAGACAGCTTTTAAGCTAGTCAGCACAGGAAGGAAAAATATCTAATTTCCATCTGAGTGTCCACTAGGAGAGGAATGTTGACCTTTTAGGATAGCAAAATTCACAGAAATTTTTATCAGTTAGTGAACTGTAGTGGGAACACCTGAGATTTGGCATTTAGAACTGTTACCAGTCTTTTGTACGTGACATGGATACTGATGCCCAACTTTCGCAATGCTATTATAGCACTTTCTATTTTCAAAGTGCTTTATAAACTTAATTTTTACTATTAATTCAGACAAATGGCATATAAGGAGGAATTTATTAGCAAGTTTCCAAACATTTTTCTTTCATTTCCTTTTATAGACTCTCAGAAGCAGCACGCAGTATCCAGAATAGCCTTTTAGACATCCAAAGCAAAATTCTTTGTCCATTGAAGTCCATGGCAAAATTCCTATTGGTTGCAATGGGGCCAAGATTTCACCACAGAAGAGGGAACTGCCCACAAGTGGGAGGACACGAAGATGGTTTAATTCACCATACCAATCAGGGGATGCAAATTTTGTGTTGTGCCTCTACACCCCCAGGAACCATTCGCCTCTTCTATACTGTAAACTTCTTGTGAGGCACACAAACAACGTTGATGGCTGCAGTTTAAAAACAAGCAAGCTTAGAGAAAGAAAATACTGTATTTGGACACAAGGTTAGCCAAAAGATACGGACGAATTGTAAGGATTTCAGAGGAGAGTTATGAATATTTTCAAGAAGTGAGAGAAGAGGTTGAAAGAGCTAAATAAGAGGGAGAATAGTGAGTCAGGGTGCTCCTTGGAAGTATAACTAGAAGAATGTGATCAAACTTAAAAAGAGAAAAATTAAGCTGAAAATCAGGAAAAAACATTTTCACACTGATATCAACTAAGCTATGGAAAAAGGAAATCGTGGAGTCCCCACTGCTTGGGACTTCTATAAATTAGACTGGTCAAGACACTGTAAAATGTAGTGTAGTGAGCTATCTTCTAGTCTTCTCTCATTGCATTATTACTTGGAATGTTTTGTGTTCTTAAATAAAGAATTTGTATGACATCTCAAGTCACTCTGTCTGAAAACAGTGTGGTAAAATGATGAGGATTTGTTTCAGTTTTGTACTAGCCTGCTCAAACCAGAAGCATACTTACATTTAAGACTAAAGTACTTCATTTCTGAAGTTAAACGAAACTACAGTTGCATATTTAAACACCGCATTTCTGGTAACTACCTGCTTCTTCCCCCAGCATGTTTTCACTGCTACCTCTCGACACAGTCCCATACAGAATTTCCATCCACATGTGCTGTCACAGTTGCATCTCAGCATGCTGGCAAAAGTTAATTATTTTATTTTTGCAGCAGTGATAATACTGGCAACAGTTCAATTTATTACAAGGTCTATCTGATCACAAACAGCCAATTGGGAAGCATGTCATTCAGTAAAGACTGCTGTTCAGATGTATAGTTGAGCAGTACTTTGCTGATTTTATATTAAAAAATCATTGTTGATTTTCACCTGCATCATCTGAGAAATTTTTAGTATATATGCAACATTTCACTGCCAGTTTATATTGGAATTTTGTAGTGAAATTACTTGAAATAAGTTTAAAGTCACCTTTATGAAAATCTGCTTCTGGGTCACCTCCACATCATATTCCATTCTAATCTAATCCTTACAGTTTGCCAGTTTCATAAAGTAAACTCTTCTCTCATTACCACACTCACCTTGGGATGTAAGAGAGATTAAATTACAAAAGGCCATAATGTAAAGCAGTTGGGAGCCAAAGTAAAATTCCTTTAATTCACAAGGAACATTATAGTACTTAGGTAATTGAAGTCAGTACCCAATGTATTATGCAACCAAGCTATAAAAAGTTTCCAATAGCACCATCATGCAAAACAAAATGTTACGATACCACAAACAAAACTATTACAGACCTCAGAAACCAAGAAACATCATGTAATCCTGGAAAAAGATACAGAAAACAATGATACAAATGGCTCCTCATTGGAATGGTATAAAGCATGAAGGAAGGCCAGGTTTATTTTCTCATTTCTTCAAGAATCTGATGGGTCAGTTCTTTCTCCTATTCATTTGAAATATAGTAACTAAGAGGAGCTCTCTTTTGAAGATT
Organism: Emydura macquarii macquarii; assembly: GCF_026122565.2. Classification (NCBI taxonomy): domain Eukaryota; kingdom Metazoa; phylum Chordata; order Testudines; family Chelidae; genus Emydura; species Emydura macquarii. The sequence continues at coordinate 11,945,900 of NW_027130455.1, forward strand.
ATACTTCCATGTAACAGTGACCAAAGAAGCTTATGATGCAAATACCAAAATGGACATATGTAGATAGGGCAATTAAAGAAAGAACTACTTCCAAAATTTACAGAAATAGTTTGCCTTGACCAGTTGGTAGTAGACTTATAGTAAGGATGAAATCCTGGCTCTATTCAAGTATGTGGCAAAACTCCCTTTGATTTCAATAGGGCCAGATTTCACCCTAAGTCTTAACTATGCTGTAAATTAAGAGGACACCATCAACTCAATAATCACTGTGTGAAAACATATCTAGTAATGTTTTTAGGAACATGGAAAGATAAGCACAAGGAACTAGAGAAAAATGTCTTTTTTTATGTTTACTTCATGTTTAATCCATTGAATTGATTCTCCCAATCTTAATGAAGTTACTCACATAAGTAAGTACCATTCAACCTAAGTTGAGTCAGGCCCTTAATTTCTCTTATCTGTGAGCAACTGCAGGACAGAAAAATGTTTTTTTAAAATAGGAAACCTTGTAAGAGCCCCCCAAATTGACAAGAGGACTCCAGTAGGAGATGCAGCCCCTGAAACTACTTTTAACTATTTTTTTTAAAAAAGCTGACTAGATCTCAAGATGATTGTGACCTATTAATGTGTTTTATCTCTGCACATGCGTTTAGAGATGTTTGATAAACACATTTTATAAATCTGTGTCAGATTAAATTTTATACATAAATCAGTTATATTTTCAAAGTTTCCCTTATTTTGTGAGGTAAAATAAGGAAATAGTTGTGGATTACAAAATGAGCTCTGCCCACACACAGTTGCCTGAAGTAACTTCTAAACCACAAGGGAAATAAAATTGGTTTTAGGATATTATTTAAAATAATAAACACCTCTCCTCATACTATTTTTAAGGGAAAGATGTGGGAATTAAACCAAAACATATGGCATCCCTGAATTAAGGGATGAAAAACCCTTCCAGTTTATGAAGTTCGGCTATGACTGACCAGAGTCACAGTTTGCCTAGGATTTAGCAGCAACAGCAAATCCATGTTCATACAGATGGAGCTCCCTCAACATTAGTATAATAGTTTAAACTGGAGTGATCCAGGGCTGCAAATTTTAACAAATGTTTTATTCCTAAGCAATTGTGACGTTTACGGAAAGATGACCAAGTCTCACACATAAGGTAACCCAAGTAAGATATTTTACAGAAAGTATCCATCATTTCCTATAGTACTGCCATATATTTGATTAATTTTCTTGCTATTCTGCAGTTTGTGTGTTTACACAGAAGTGGTTTTGCTTCCTGACAACAGTAATATTTTTACACTTTATTTTTTTAGACTCTTACAAGAACATATTAAAGAGTGAAAGTTGCTCTCTTCACAATTTAAGCCATTGTTAAACAAAAAAGGAAAAGGCTAACGCAGTCCTCAAACAAAATAAAACTAATGCCCTCTGTGGATTTAAATTGAACATTCATACAATCTCTGAAGTGAAAAACATGAAAAGTTTAATTACTTAAAAGGTAAAAATATAATATTTTCTGTATTAATATTCTCTCAAAAATACAAATGAAGAATGAAGTGTACATCTTGTTTATTACATATATAACCAAATAATCACGTACATCAATCAAGTCCACTGGGTCCCAGACTGTATTTGCAGGGCTAGCGGGTAGAAAAATATTGTTTTTCTTGTAAACAGAGCATATATGATGTACAGTGAAGCAGGCAATTCTATGTCATTTTTGTGAGATTTTTTCCCTAGTATAAAAGCACACAATATGTCGATTTATAAAGTATTTTGACTAATAACTAATTTATTTTATCATTAAGATTTATGATGAGTGAGAGGAATTAGCAACTATTGGTTTACTCTTGATTGAACAGTGTATGGTTTTGCCTATCGAAACCACTGACTCTAGTAGATATTCACTTTCCCTATTTTCCCTCTGTATCCAATATAAATGATTTAAATAACTGTGCCTATAATACTTAGGCAAATGGAGAATGGGGAAATAAACCCAATGATAAAACAAAGATAATAAACCAAGTTAATGATGATAATTTACTGGGCAATGAGATGAGGGTTCTCACAAGAGGGTGAAATGAGAAAGAAAGTAGAGAAAAAAAGTGAAGATAATCATTAAACAACTAAAGTGTTGTCTCATACTGAGATTTTCAGCAGGAAATAGAAGATCATTTCCTGGAGCAATATTTCAAGCAAAACCTTATTAATCCTATAAAAATTGTACTTGTCACAGAGGTGTTATGAAATTGCAAATGGGAAAGGAAGTGGATCCACAAAACTCCCACTATTAAGACATGGTCAAAAATATTTTAAAAAGGGAACATCCAGACCAAGGTAAAATACAGAGGATGGAAAAGTCACATAAATAGCATTACACAAAAGTCTTCTCCAAAAGTTAATCATACATTATTACTTTTTGTGAGAACAGCAATAAAATTTAGTTTCTGTCCCTTTTAAATTGTTAGACTGGCTCTCTAATTTATAATCAGACATTTCACCTGTAGATAGCGATTGTATTCCAGTTTATTTCTAAAAACAGTGCCAGACTAGTTTATTTCTGGAAATAAACTGGAAAGGAACTGGGAGTTACAGTGGATCACAAATTGAATGAGAGTCAACAATATGGTGCATCTACAAAAAAGATTAATATTCCAGGGCTTAATAAAAGGAGTGTCATATGTCCAGTGAAGACAGAACAAGTAGTAATGGGCTTCATCTGCAACAAGGAATATTTAAATTAGATATTAGGAACAAACTTTAACTATAAGAATAGGTAAGCACTGGAAAAGGCTTCTATGGAAGGTTGTGGAATCCCCATCGTTGGAGATTTTTAAGAACAGGTTGGACAAACCCCTGTCAGGGATGGTCTAGGTATATATGATCCTGCCTCAGTGCAGGGGGCTGGACTACATGACCTCTCAATGTTCCTTTCAGTCCTACCTTTCTGTGTTAGTTTTATAAACACAAGGCCACTCAGAGTGAGATACAGGGCCATAGTAACGACAGAGGGCACAGGGTAGGCAGACAAAGATCACTGTACCAAATTCAACAAATATGACTTTTCAAAATCTCCAGCCTTATTTTCAGCCAATCTTCCGGGCCAGGAAAACACAGAGAATTACCTGCATTAGTCAAAAGAAGCACCTGCAATATGTACTTTGCAGCCAGCATTGTCAATAACTACCAAACAACAAATATGTTAAAGCAAAATTCAAATTAAAAAAATGACACCACTCTTGAAAAGAGAAAAATATTAAGATCTATAAAAATTGTTGTTATGTATTTTGAGTTTGAATTAAACTTGGAAAATAATATCCAGGAGGCCGGATGTCTACCCCAGTTGTTTTTTCCTTGCATGGTCCATCCGTACTTGATTTATGCTACAGGTCAACAAACTGAGCTTGGCAATATATAGACCTTGAAGTTTTCCAGCTGTAGAAACAGATAAATCAAGAAGACAATCTAAATGTTTGTAGAAAGAGTGATATACTCTGTGCCACTGCTTTTAAAACCAACATTTACACTATATTTTTATTTAAATGTCTTTAATGAGATGCACATAAACTACAAAGAAAAAACATTGTTACATCATAGGTAAGTAAATTTGACATGTAAATGTTTTATAGGTTTTGAAAGTCACTTTAATTGTATTAAAGTCCTATTAAATTGTATAGAAGGAGTCAAATTGCTGACAACGCACAGAAAGGCAGATTTTCAAAAGTGTTCAGTGCTCACATTCGGGGCCAGACTTTTTAAAAGAGCTCAGCTCCCATTTAGACATTGAAATGAAATAGCCAGATTTTCAAGCACTCAGCAGCTCCCAACTGCAGCTGCAGAACACTTTTGACATACAGCTGCAGAAAACCTGGCAGCTACAGTTGGGGTAGATAGGTGTAAGGTTGGATATGAATGACAGTGTCTGGAGGTCATTGGGTCAGTAGATGCTGAGGTGTTTGAAAGGCGTTGCAGTCACTGGTAGGTGCTTGGGTGTTTTGGGGGGTTTTCTGGGGTTCTGTGTTAGTAGTGTCAGAATGGCTGGGTGCCACTTCTTGTCTTGGGCACTTTTTCTTGCTTGGATCCAGCAGGATGAGTAACTTCAGAGGAAACAGAAGGCCAGTCACTTGTGACACTTGGCATGACTATATTATAAATAACAATGTAAGCAGAGCATTTAATCCTGGAAGATTCCATTATGCTTAAAGGAACTATGATCTTGATCCAGGGCCAACTGAAATCAATGGGAGTCCTTCCTCTAACTTCAGTGGACTTCGGATCAGGCCTTACATGTGCATATGCCACTGAAAAGCAGCCAACTGTGCAGTGAAGGACAGCCAGCTACCATTCTACAATAGTATGGGCAAGGAAATGTTGGCCACTGACATGAGGGCAACCTCATTTGTTACAAAAAGCACTGTGAGGCCTTCAACATCCATGCATGGAGGACAGTTCTTTGTGGGGAACTCTGCAAGGTGCTCCCAGGGCCTGATCATAGCCTGCACATTCCAACTCTGGCAGACCCATTCTTGGATCCTTTCTCATTCACAGATCACCAGAGAAATCTCCATGGGGCCCAGGATAACAGAAGAACTCCTTAGAGGCTGCCGACTCCCCTATATTTTGAGCATACAAGTATGAATGCTTGGGAGCAGGATTGGGTCCTGGAGCAAAGTGGAATAAGTCTGCTAACTAAAAAGGCAATACAGATAATCTATAGAGAAGAGAAAAAAGGACAGACACAAATGGGTGATACTAAATAACAAGTATTTACAGTGTCAGAGCTACAATTCAACATTGAAGCGCGTGAAAAACAGCTAACAGAAGAAGTGTTTCTGTTTCAACTGTTGGTGCGTTTCAAATATGTAAAAGCACCAGCTTCTTAACCAACTCAAGTCCATCTCTAGCCAGGGTGGATCATGAAGCTGCCAGTGGGATCATCCACAGCCTGTCCCCGGCAGCCGGGCTCACTCAGCTCTTTTGCTGACTAGGTGCTCCCCTGCCAAACCCAGAGTTCCCCTACCTCATTTCCTCCAAACTTGGGGTTCCCCCACTCCTTCCAACACATCCTTAACTCTTCATAGGCCACATACTCATCCTCATACTTATGTGATACTCCACATAACAGCTTAGGAGCCATACAGCAAAAGGGCATCGACAGGTGGCTAACCAATGAGTGTCTACTGTATTTTAAGAGAATGAACAGGATGACCCAAGTTCGCCTGACACCAATCCCAGACAAAATCATGGCGAACCTGAGGGCTTGTCTACACACAAAAACTGTACCATTTCAATAAGATATGGTATAATTAAAATGATATGCCCCTTCGTTGCCCCCAGTGGGGCTGGGTTGGGAGTGGGAAGGCAGACTGTAAAGAAATTAGAAGTGATGGAATTGATAAGACAGTCTGTATGGGGAAAAATCACGTTGGGGAAGAAAACTACTAGAGTTTCCCCTGGAATAGCGCTTGGGGTATACTACAGACCACTAGGATCTGATTTGGACATGGATAGAGATCCCTTTAAGGCTTTTAATGACGTAAATACTACTAGGCACTCTGGGACTATGGGAGACTTTAACTTCCCAGATGTAGACTGGCGGACATGTGCTAGTGGTAATAATAGGGTCCAGATATTCCTAGATGTGATAGCTGACGGATTCCTTTGCCAAAAATAGTTATTGAACCAACAAGAGGGGATGCCATTTTAGATTTGGTATTGGTGAGTAGTGAGGACCTCATAGAAGGTTGTAAGGGACAACCGTGGTTCGAGTGACCATGAGCTAATTCAGTTCAAAATGGAAGGATGAACAAAAATAGATCTGTGACTAGGGTCTTCGACTTCAAAAGGGCTAACTTTAAAAAATTAAGGGAATTAGTTGGTGAAGTCGACTGGACTGAAGAACTCATGAATCTAAAGGTGGAAGAAGCTTGGAATTACTTCAAGTCAAAGTTATAGGAACTATCTGAAGCCTGCATTCCAAGGAAGAGGAAAAAATCCATAGCAATAGTTGTAGACCAAGCTGGATGAGTAAGGATCTAAGGGTATGACTATACTGATGGCGGCAAAGTTGCCACTGTCAGATCGATCTTTGTGGATCGATTGAGCAGTCAGTGTAGACCCACTCAATCGATCAGGAAGTCAACGCAGTAAAACCACCCCCTCAAGTGGTGTAGCACTGCATCGATGGGAACATGCAGTGCAGTGAAGATGACGCACAGAAGTGGAGCACAGCAGTCGACGGGAGTTACGCAAGCTACTCTGCGTAGCTTGTGTAACTCCCATCGACTGGCACCGAATCTTCAGGTAAGTGTAGACCAGGGCTCAGACAGGTGATTAAGAGAAAGCAGGAAGCCTACAAGGAGTGGAAGATGGGAGGGATCAGCAAGGAAAGTTACCTCTTGGAGGTCAGAACATGTAGAGATAAAGTGAGAAAGGCCAAAAGCCAAGTAGAGTTGGACCTTGCAAAGGAAATCAAAACCAATAGTAAAAGGTTCTATAGCCATTTAAATAGGAAGAAAACAAAGAAAGAAGAAGTTGGACCACTAAACACTGAGGATGGGATGGAAGTTAAGGATAATCTAGGCATGGCTGACTATCTAAACAATTATTTTACCTCCATTTTTAATGAGGCTAATAATGAGCTTGGGAATAGTGCTAGGGTGGCTAATGGGAATGAGGATATGGAGGTAGAAATGACCACATCCACGGTAGAAGCCAAACTCGAATAGTTTAATGAGACTAAATCGACGGGGCCGGATAATATCCATCCAAGAATATTAAAGGAACTAGCACATGAAATTGCAAGCCCATTAGCAAGGATTTTTAATGAATCTGTAAACTCAGGGGCTGTACCATATGACTGGAGAATTGCTAACATAGTTCCTATTTTTAAGAAAGAGAAAAAAAGTGATCCGGGTAAATACAGGCCTGTTAGTTTGACCTCAGTAGTTTGCAAGGTCTTGGAAAAAATTTTGAAAGAAAAAGTATTTAAAGCCATCATGGTTAAGGTAATTGGGATAAAATACAACATGGCTTTACAAAAGGAAGTTCATGCCAGACCAACCTGATCTCCTTTTTTGAGAAGATAACAGATTTTTTTATACAAAGGGAATGCAGTGGATCTAATTTACCTATATTTCAGTAAGGTACTTGATACGGTTTCACATGGGGAATTATTAGTTAAATTGGAAAAGATGGGGATTACTATGTAAATTGAAAGGTGGATAAGGAACTGTTTAAAGGGGAGACTACAATGGGTCATACTGAAAGGTGAACTGTCAGGCTGGAGGGAAGGTTACTAGTGGAGTTCCTCAGGGATCGGTCTTGGGACCAATCTTATTTAACCTTTTTATTACTGACCTTGGCACAAAAAGTGGGAATGTGCTAATAAAGTTGGGAGGTTTTGCCAATATAGAGAAGGATCAGGATATCATACAGGAAGATCTGGATGACCTTGTAAACTGGTGTAATAGAAATAGAATGAAATTTAATTCTGGAAAGTGCAAGTTCATGTAATTAGGGACTAATAACAAGAATTTCTGTTATAAGCAGCGGATACATCAGTTGGAAGTGATAGAGGAGGAGAAGGACCTGGCATATTGGTTGATCATAGGATGACTATGAGCTGCCTATGTGATGTGGCCATGAAAAAAGCTAATGCAGTCTTTGGATGCAACAGACGAGGTATTACTAGTAGAGATAGGGAGATGTTTAATAATTAAGCAATCGATTTGCAAACATCTAGAAGATAATAAGGTAATAAGCAACAGTCAGCATGGATTTGTCAAGAACAAATCATGTCAAACCAACCTGATACCTTTCTTTGACAGGGTAACAAGCCTTATGGATGGGGGAAGGCGGTAGATGTGGTATATCTTGACTTTAGTAAGGTTTTTGATACTGTCCCACATGACCTTCTCTTAAACAAACTAGGGAAATACAACCTAGATGGAGCTACTATAAAGTAGGTGTAAAACTGGTTGGAAAACCACTTCCCAGAGAGTAGTTATCAATGATTCACAGTCATGCTGGAAGGGCATAACGAGTGGGGTTCCGCAGGGATCAGTTCTGGGTCTGGTTCTGTTCAATATTTTCATTAATGATTTAGATAATGGCATAGAGAGTACACTTATAAAGTTTGCAGAGGATACCAAGCTGGGAAGGGTTGCAAGTGCTTTGGAGGATAGGATTATAATTCAGAATGATCTGGACAAACTGGAGAATTGGTCTGAGGTAAATAGGATGAAATTCAATAAGGACAAATGAGGAAATTGGACTTAGGAAGGAACAATCAGTTGCACACATACAAAATGGGAAATGACTGCCTAGGAAGGAGTACTGAGGAAAGGGATCTGGGGGTCATAGTGGACAACAAGCTAAATATGAGTCAACCATGTAATATTGTTGCAAAAAAAGCTAACATGATTCTGGGATGTATTAGCAGGAGTGTTGTAAAACAGACACAAGTAGTAATTCTTCTGCTCTACTCCGCGCTGGTTAGGCCTCAACTGGAGTACTGTGTTCAGTTCTGGGTGCCACATTTCAGGAAAGATGTGAACAAACTGGAGAAAGTCCAGAGAAAAGCAACAAAAATGATTAAAGGTCTAGAAAGCATGACCTTTGAGGCAAGAATGAAAGAATTGGGTTTGTTTAGCCTGGAGAAGAGAAGACTGAGAGGGGACATCATAGCTTTCAGGTACATAAAAGGTTCTTACAAGAAGGAGGGAGAAAAATTGTTCTTCTTAAGCTCTGAGGACAGGACAAGAAGCAATGGGTTTAAACTGCAGCAAGGGAGGTTTAGGTTGGACATTAGGAAAAACTTCCTAATTGTCAGGGTGGTTAATCACTGGAATAAATTGCCTAAGGAGGTTGTGGAATCTCCATTATTGGAGATTTTTAAGAGCAGGTTAGACAAACACCTGTCAGGGACGGTCTGGTTATTACTTAGTCCTGCCATAAGTGCAGGGGAGTGGACTAGATGACTACTCGAGGTCCTTCCAGCCCTATGATTTTATGTTAGTACGGTTATACAAGGTGCTGGTGAGACCTCATGTGGAATACTGTGTGCATTTCTGGTCCCCCATGTTTAAGAAAAATGAATGCAAACTGGAACAGGTGCAGATGAGGATTACCAGGATGATCCATGGAATGGAAAACCTGCCTTATGAGAGAAGACTCATAGAGCTTGGCTTTTTTAGCCTAACCAAAAGAAGGTTGAGGGGAGATATGATTGCTCTCTATAAATACGTCAGAGGGATAAAAACCAGGGAGGAAGAGGAATTATTTAAATTCAGTGCCAATGTGGACACAAGAACAAATGGCTATAAACTGGCCATCAGGAAGTTTAGACTTGAAATTAGATGCAGGTTTCTAACCATCAGTGGAGTGAAGTTCTGGAATAGCCTTCCAATGAGAGCAGTGGGGAAAAACCCTAGCTGGTTTCAAAACTGAGCTTACTACATTTATGGAGGGGATGGTATGATGGAACAGCCTCGTTTGGCAATTGACTGATCTTTGACTATTGGTGGTAAATATGCCGATGGCCTGAGAAGGGGTGTTATATGGGATGGGTTCTGAGTTATTACAGAGAATTCTTTCTTGGGTGTCTCGCTGGTGAGTTTTGCCCACATGCTCAGGGTTTAACCGATCGCCATATTTGGGGTCGGGAAGGAACTTTCCTCCAGGGCAGATTGGCAACAGCTCTGGGGGTTTTTCGCCTTCCTCTATAGCATGGGGCATAGCTCACTTGCTGGTGGATTCTCTGTACCTTAAAGACTTTAAACCATGATTTGAGGACTTTAATAACTCAATCATAGGTCAGGGGTTTATTACAGGAGTGGGTGGGCGGGGTTCTGTGGCCTGCATTGTACAGGAGGTCAGACTAGATCACCATATTGGTCCCTTCTGACCTTAGAGTCTATGAGTCGGGGGACTGTAGTCAGGGCTGAGGTTGGGAGAAGGACCGTGGAAGATGGGGGCCAAGGCAGCCAGGGGCCCTAGGGGCCAAGGCTACAGCCAGGAGCTCGGGTCCAGGAGCCAAGGCCGCAGCCAGGCACCGCAGCTGGGGGCCGAGGCAGGGGCTGAGAGCTGTAACCGGGGGGCTGTGCACCAAAGACTCATGCTGCAACCGGAGGCCAAGGCCCCACGACCACAGGCCTTGTGTTGAGGCCTTGCACCACAACCAGGGGCCAAGGCGAAGCTAGGGGCTGGGGGGAGCGGGTCCAGAGCAGAGCTCGGGGAAAAGCAGGGCTGGGTGGCACTTCTTCCCATACTTCCCTTTTCCCCCCCCATACCCCACTGAGGGTTGGCCCAGGCCCTGCAACGCCCTCCTGAACATTCATCCCGCTCCTCCTCCCCGCCCACAAACACAGTTTGGAGACTTGGTGTAGACCAAGCCTGATATGACACAATCAGTAAAGAATTAAAAGATGGTAGCATAATTAATTTCATCTAACAAGGTTTTATGGAAAATAGGTCTCAAAGAAACTTGGTATTGTTTTTTTATGAGATCACAAGTTTGGTTGATAAAAATATATAACACATATTCTGGTATATAATACAGAATTCTGCAACGTATTTAATATAGTACCACATGATATTCTGGTAAAAAAAACCAGCACTGTAAAATAAATTAATGTAGCCCAAGCCCATATTTAATGGATTAAAATTGTTCCACTGACAATCCCAAAAAGCAATTGTAAGAGAATCATCCTCCAATGTAAGTGTTTCTAGTGGGGTTCTCCCAGGACTCTGTTCTCAACCCAATACTATTCAATAACTATCACTGCTGGAGAAATTTGCAGAGGAAACAAAAATTGGTGGAGTGGTGAAGAACGACAGGGACAAGTCGACCTGGATTGCTTGGCAAACTGGAATCATTTGAACAACATGTTTTTAACACAAAGTTTACATTTAGGAAGAAAGGATATAGGTCACACTTAAAAGACAGGGGACTGTATCCTGGAAATCATTGACTCTGAAAAAGAATTAGGGGTAATGACAGATAACCAATTGAATATAAGCTTTCAATGTGATTCTATAGCTAAGAGAGCAACTGTGATCCTCAGATGTATAAGCAAGGAATATCAACTAGGAGAAAGAAGGTGGTTTTACATCTGTATGCCACATTAGTGAGATTAATGCTAGAATGATGCATAGAATTCTGGTCTCCACACTTCAAGAATGATGTTAAAAAACTGGAAAGGGCTCGGAAAAGAGCCACAAGAATGATTCATGCTCTGGAAAATATGTCTCACAGTGAGTAAAGAAGCTCAGTCTACTTAGTTTATTCAAGAGAAGGTTAAGAGGTAACGATCACATTTTACACGTACAAAGTACCTACAGGGGGAAGACAGCTTTTAACACAGCAGAAAAAGGCACAACAATGATTGGAAGCTGAAGCAATGCAAATACAGACTAGAAATAAGGTGACAGTTTTTCTAACAGTGAAAGTAATTAGCCATTGGGCCTCATCACCAACTTACCTAGGGATGTGGTACATTTTCCATCACTTGCAATCTAGGTCAAGACTGGATGTCTTTCAAAAAGATAGGCTATAGCTCAACAGAAGTTATACACTTAAAGCAGGGTGAGGTTCTCTCGCCAGTATTATGGAAGATGTCATATTAGATCATCATAATGGTCCCGTCTGGTCTTAAAATCCATGAGAAGAAGACTACTGTTTTGCACTTTAAAATGAAAGTATTGTGCTTTAAAACAAAAAACAAGAGATTTTCAAGGCTTTAAGGTTCTCTTATCACTTCCTTTTAAAAAGTTGCCAAGATCTGAGTGTCCTAACACAATGACATACTCAGTAATTTTAATACGAGTTGTATATGCACAGCTAAGGATACAGCTCTATTACTCTGGTTACTCTAAAGTCAAGCAGTATCTTCCTTTATGAACTTTATTCCAACGGTTCTGAACTAATTCTATGATAGTTATGTCTCATTCTAGCAGTGACTATTGTTATGCTTTTTATTTTTCTCTGAACTGTACCTTTAATTCCTAAAATTTCTGTCTGCAGAGATAACAGGTTCTTAGATTTGCCACAGCCTTTTACACAGACACATTCACATTCAATTTTATCTTCATTCTTTATCTTTATGGTTTGCCTTAAATCTAAAATAAAAGTCATTTTAGATTGAAAGCAGGTGTTTGTGCTTTGTATAAAGAAATATAACTATCCATTAATAAAATTCATAGTTCACTTTCCTCAAACTCATATTTGTAGTATCCCAAACTGTATGCGCCAATAGACACGTACCTTTTACTGTAAAGTGGAAACACAATATTAAACGGTTGTGGTATTTCAAGTTACGCAAGACTTTCCCTTTTGTCTACAGTAAATCCTATTACAATGTAACCCATATAACTCCACAAACACCTGGTTGTATTTTCATAACTGAAATCAACTGAGCTTTAGGATAGTTTTTGAACTATTACTAGTTTTGTTATAAACTCCGGTTGGTCACTCTTAAAAAATCTGCATCTTTGTCACTTTATAGGTTTAAAATAAGTAAATTGTAAAGCAAAGGGGTATTACCACTGCTTCTAAATTGACATACTTTATGAGAATGAAGAAACAAATTTGTCAGATGCTGGTTGGGCCCTGTGACACGTTAGCTACACCTACACAACTGCAGCTGTTGGAGACTCTTGAACTTTTTCTGCTAGTAAGCCCCAAGCAATCTGTAGACAGATAAGATCAAAAGGAAAACTAATATGTGATATTAAACAAGAGATTATGTAGATTCATGTTAAAACAGTATAGTTTGATCATAATGAAATGATCAGAACTGGCAAATGTAGAACATGATCAAGCCAAAATGGAGAGCACCTGTCAGTATTAGAAGAAAAAGAAAAATGAAATCCTCAGATTTTTCTGGTTCACTAAATCTATATAAACATATATAGTTAAGCACTTCAGTAATCCTTCATTTGTATTCACAAAAAAACACTTCTCAGTTTTTAACCGGATTTTTTCTAATGCATATGAAAAGGTGAAGTAGAATTAAAAACAGCTTCTTTCTATTTTTACCATAGCACTTTCATACAACATCCTTAATAGTCTTTTCTGAACAAAGCTTGAGAGAACACAGTACAAATCACAAAATAGTGCTTAAATGAAACACTAATCACTCCCATTATCTTTATTCTTCCTTTACATCACCATTCTGTTTAGCTAAAAAACAGCATGGAATAACTAGTGTATCATGTTCCACTATTACAAGACATACAGTTAGTTGAAAGTCCATCATATGATGGGTCAGTTGTAGTAACGCATATATACATTTATATTTCAGCATTCAATCTGTTTGAAGCTGTCACATGTTTTTGTACCTTTCCAAATGAAAAACTATTGGTTCTGGCTCATAATAATTACCCCCTCTCCCCCCCCCCCAAAAAAAAACAAAACAAAAAAACCAAAAAAAACCTTTCCATCCAGTTTTGCTAAAAGGAAAAAAATGGCATGAGGAATCAACAGAAAATGCCATTTAATAAAACTTATTTGCCTCTTTTTATCTCTTTGCCTAGAAACTCCATTAGGTGAGCCACACAAATTTAACAATTACCTTCCTTCTACAAAATTCTCAAAATCTCAGTCATTGCAGACCAATTGGAAAAAACCAAGACCACTCATTCACCTTAGGTGTATAGCACATCTAGGTAAAACATAAGCAAATTTGTTTTTCATTGAATAGGTGGTTGGATAAGGTGATAAGACTTGATCCCACACAAAACTAGTGTAGTAAGTTGCATGTATAAATGCAAAGTAAAAGATAATAAGCAGGCCAGAGGGTCACAATCCATCATTGAGAAGAGTTCTGTTTCACTGTTAATGAGTTATTCCTTGCGAGTAGCAGGACTAAGCCATAATGCCCCAGTGCAATACTCATTGTAATCAATGAGAATCTCTCCATTGACTTCAGTAGGGCTTTAGATCAGACCCTAAGAGAGGAGTGTACATCTAAGCACCACATGTGCATGTTGGGGATTACACTTAAACTCACATCTTCTTAAGACACGCATTTTCCCATACCATCCCTGGGTTGTTGGTTTTTTTCTGAACTTTTCAGAAGAAGAGTATAGGAGCCCAATGGGCTAGAGACTTAATTCTGTTCAAAATGGAGGATGAAGCCTAGCGCTTGCTTACCTCATTCACACACAAGGGTTCTGTCTGCTCTCTTTCGTAGTACAGCCAACAAGCTTGCAGGATCAAGGTCCATAAGGGTCTTGAATTATGCTAAAACTGTGCTTTGACACACTAATGTCATAAATTCAAGTAAGTCTTTTATAAATTAATCTCTCTGTTGAAAGAATAAACTTGTAATTTTTTTTAAAAAGTCACTTGGAAAGAAAAACAGTGGGAAAATGAATAACCTTTTTAATGATCACCTAAAAATAAACATCTTTGTTAAAAGAAGAGCAAAGCAAGTGCATGACAAATGGACACTACAGTAAAATTTCTCTATATATCCATAGATATATACTAAATGTGACACTACCACATTTTCAGTTCATCTCCCATTTCTCTGAAATAGCTCATCTTTAAATGGTTATAATATTCTGTTTTGTTGGGATTTTTTCTGAGGTGGTAGGTGGGTTTTTTTAGTTTCCTATGAGAGCAAACAGGACAGCTGAAGAAAAGATGCCTTGTTAAAGACTCCCTGGATGGTGGTGAATTTCAATGATTGAACTTATTTTTCAATAACTAGCAAAAAATTGTAATTTTTTCAAGCAAAAAATAGTTTTCCAACAAGTTTTTATACGTGCAAATGATGCTACAAAAAAAAACCTCTACTACTTTTAAAGGTTTCCTGCAGTTCATGGACTAAAATTTTTTTCAGATCAAATTCTACAAAGCACAGATTACAGAAAATCCTCTCTGAGATATTTCCAAAGCACTTGTAAATCAATGTAAAAGTCAGCCTCGCCATGTCTAAATACCAGCGTTGTCTCCGCCCAAGAAGCTGGAATGAGATGAAGCAGCACTATCTCAGCATGGCAGAACAACTCAATAACTTCACGCTGTGAAGATGATTAGGAGTGAAGTGGAGTCATACGGTCACATGTAATCCTTCACAATGCCCAGGCACTTGGAAACTGAAATGGTTCAGCTTTCTCTATCTCTCAGATTTAAGTAGTCATGCACTCACAATAAACAGGGCTAATTGGGGTGGAGGTTGATGCAAAAATGTGCTATATTTAACTAAGTTTTGCAAGATCTTACAATGGATAAAAATCCCTTGTGTATTGAAAACAATAAAATGCAGAAAAAATGAAAGGAACATTAACTTGCCAAAAATGTCACATAAAAAAACATAGGGTAAAAAAACCAAAAATTAATGTAGTTAATGTTTTAATAGAAAGAGCCCTTGAGGAAAACAGATGGTTCCTGATACATATTGTTTATGAATGCCATGAGACTTAAAATTCTTCTATACATACATTCTTTCCTTCTAATCATGTTATGATTCATACTATAAAAATAGTGATATTGATATAAACTACTTTTCATAAAGTAAAATCTAGGCTTTAACTGACCAAAAAAACTTGCATAGATCCCCATAATGTGAATACAAAGAACTGAAATACAGCATTCTGAACTTCCACTATTAAAACTAATAGGAGTTTTCACAGATTCATTAAATAAAGAAATCTATATGGAAGGTGATTTCTCTGACAAATGATAAACTAGCACAGGCAGGGAGGAAAATGTAAAAGCATTCGATGGTTAAGAATAAGGAAGTTCTCACTGAAGTAATCTGAAGTAAAAAACACTCTATTCTTTTCAGTGCAATAATAAATGGCTTAGCATTAGTGCCTTTAAGTTAGACCAGCACAATAATAAATAAAGGTTATAATTCCATTAAGTGGTCTTTATGACATCATAAACCACAAGAATAGTGCTCAAGTGGTTTGGAATGTAAGGAGAGTCCAGAGGTGGACTTACAATTAATAACAACAAGCACCTGAGACTGCAAACACATTCCTGAATAGCTTTACTCGTGTGATACTCCTATTGAGGTCTATGTGACTAAAGTTTAAATGTTCACAGGATTGGGAAGGTACCAGCTGGACTCTATAGTTAAGGTTGAGTTCCTTTTGCATTTAAAGGATTGATTCAACCCCTTTGTTTTGCAGGAAAAATGCAGCATCTCTTTCCCAAATTTAGAGCACTTTAATTCAATGAGCTTAGAATGAATTTGCTGAGAAATTAATAATCATGAGGGGATAATATCTGGTGTCTAAAAATCAATTTAATCTAATCTGGTACCACAAACATGAAAAATGTATTAATTACTGCATGACAGCGTTATGATTATTTGGGCACCTTATCTGTCCATTTCTTACCTTAACATGTTTGGATTTCTTATCATTGTAATTGTAACTCTGAATTTCCTCTGTTTATAATGCCTGGTATGGGATAATTGCAATGTCCCTGTAATGTTTTTACCTTTAGGTTACTGATATATACGTTCATCCTTAATTCAATGTTAAAACGTAGTTTGTTTTTTTTTTATTTCTGTTTTTGTGCATGAAAATAATGAATTTAAATTGTTTTCCTTACAGCTTGTTTTTTGTAATATGCACCTACCAAACTGAAAATAAAAGCCTCTTCTCTGTACCAGATTTGTCTTTTCTATTTAACACATTTTTCCCTGTAGCTGAAATGATTCCTGCTATTTTTAAAATGTAAAACTACAACCAGTTCCTTATCATTGCTGAACATCTGTGTACTATCCTGAATGACTGATGTAAGCACAGTTCTGGGAATAACGTCTGTTAAGTTAGCTAACAAAATATTATTTTATCATTTTTATGATATATGGGAGCAGAAAACAAATTAGTAGTTTCCCCTGCCTTTGTCCTCTTGCTTCTCTGTAACCATACCTCCATTCTTGATATTAATCTACATGTCGTCTCTTCCTCTCTCTTCTTCCTTTCTCTCAAGCTACCCTGCTTCCCCCCCCCCCCCCCCCCATCATTCCTGTGTTCTGCACTCAGTCTAATAATGGTTCTAGATTCTATCACATCTCAGTTTAGGTTTTTTTTATGGAAACAAACTTAGAAAACTTTATCATCATTAACATGGTAAATTCAAAACTGGCAGAAAGTTTTAGTCTAAGCAAGTTTTTAAGAGACAAACTACTTATGTTACTAATGTTTTTGTATTATTGTTTTGCACTTATTCAGAATACTGTAAATGCTAATTGTTTACTGGCTTATATCAAAAGAGTGCATTATATTAAAAATGTACTTCAAAATGTCATGTGTTTGTCGATAAATATAACATATAAAAATTTCCACAACATACCCTAGGAAAAAGTAATAGTGAAATAAAAGCTGCAGAGAAGACAAGAATTCTCAAACATCATAATTACTGCTAATACTCCAAATAATTACATTATGTTACCGAATACAACTGTTAGTTTAAAAATCATTAACAATAAATACCTAAATGTAAAATGCGTGTTGTTTTGCCATAATTGCTAATAATGTTTCAGTACAAATATGCTTAAACATTTAGACATCAGAATTGTAGAATTGTGCACTATAATGCACTATGCACTGTGCACTACTTCTAAAAAGAATGACAACCATGAATCCATGCACGCATATGAACTTTGTGTGACAAAAGATGAGGCATATTTTGGCAGCAGGCACAAGCATAGCCTCAGTTTTATCCAAAACATTGCCTGGAATAGCTCTTAAAAATATACAGTGTAGAAGGACAAAATCTTTTCATTTCCCTTTATGTTCATGATGTTATGAAGGAGCAAAAGATGTTTTAAATACTTGAAATGAAAGCCATTTAAATTAGCAAATATTCTAATTACTGCTATCTACTTCTTTTTTAAATATCACTTTAAATTATGCGTGCAACACACAAGAATATAAACAAGTTGTCAAAGTTTTGATATTTTAAAAACCCACCTACTATATTAGATTTGATATATCCTAAGAAATCCAAAAGTGACAGAACGTTGAAACATTTAAACCTCTATAGACCATGTTCACTCAACTCACAGAAAGTTTCAAGCCAGTTAAAGTACACAAGGGCAGACTGAAAGTCTTTATAAAGAAAACCATAAAATATATACTGAGCAAAACATTATTTCCTCCAATACTGATATACCAGACTTTTTTTTTTTTTTAATGATAGTCACAAAAATTAGCTGCTTGGATCAAACATTGATCTCAGTTACACTGTTAACGGTTTGCATCAATGTAACAAAGCACAATCTGGTCCATAAACGTTTACAACTCTGAGGAACAAATAGGAGGATTATGTGGTTATGAATTATTCAAATTAAGATATTTTAAAGGTATAATTAGCTATATATTTTAAACATAAGGCTAGAAAAGTATGTTATAGCAATACTAGTAGATCTTTAAATATTAAACCCGTATATAATCCTGAAATTTAAGACTGGTTACTTCTCCTACAAACATTACAAATGCAGTAAATACTAAACCAACAATAAATTCCCTTAGCAGTCTTTGCATGTGTCTCTTATTAGACTTATAATCATACCTTCTTAGTTCATGCTATGGATTATCTTCCAGAATTTAATCTACACCATGGGATTTATGTTTGCCCTATTTTGTTCAGGAAGTCATATTCACTGAACAATTACAAGGTCTGATATTATCTTTGTATGCAAAAAAATTACACCTGATACTTCTCCTTAAGGTATTGAAATGTTTTCCCTGTTGCAAGGCACATGTACTAAACTAGTAAATCCAGAATTAAAATGGTGTTATGGAAGTAACTATCAAATTTCTGTATTGTATCCAGCAACAGAGCTCTTATCCCAATAGGCTCTATGAAAATTATGAATAGGCATGGGATGAGGTAAACTTCTGTTACGTATTAGAAACTAGTTAAGGAACAGAGAAGCAGTAGGGATTTTCAGCATTTAAGGCAATTAACAGTACGATTTCCCATTGACACATAGTAGGCCCACTGTTACTTTAATCTATTTATTAATTATTAGAAATAGCAGTGAGACAGAAAAGTTTGTAGATGACAAAATCTTTTAGGTTAATCAAGATTAGAGAGCATTAGGAGGAACTTCAGGAAAATCTAACAGAACTGGATAACTTGATGGCAAATGAATTTAAAGGTAGACAAATTCAAAATAACAGCATTATACATCCTCACCTTGAATATAGTCATACAAACTAAACTAAAAAACAAAACCCCCAAACACAGCAGGAATATAAAAAAGGGATTTACAGATACGTCGTTTGGCTTGATTTATATACCTAAATATTGATTTGGCTGAGGTCTACAAAAAAAGCTAAGTCTGAAGATGGTAGCTAGAGGACACTCAGTTTTCAGGGTGTAACTGGAAATTGGATTACTGTTCTCCTGCAGACCCTAGGCTTCAAGGCTTCCATGGGAGCCTGCCCACTCCCTGTGGTTTTAACCAAGACTGACCTCACTGAGGCCTTTCTTTTATAAGGCCCAGGTATGTTCTTTAAAACATGAGCTGATCCCTTTAGTATTGAGAATGTCTGTAACAATATCCACTTTTCTCTTGAGGTTTGTAATAACTAAATTTTCAACTCTGCAACCTGAAGGATCTTTCCAACTCTCTCTGCAGCTTCCTGCTCTGTACAACTTTCTCTCCTGTTTCCTGAAGCTATCTCCCTCTTTATAAGACCAGCTGCCTTTCCTTAAGACAATCTGGGCAACAGGTAATCAGTCCAGGTGCACTGGACCCTGCTCACTCTTTAAAGGGCCAATCAATCTGTAACAGTTCCTTAAGAACATAAGAATGGCCAAACTGGGTCAGACCATCTAGCCCAATATCATGTCATCCAACAATGGCCAGTTACGGATGCTTCAGGGAGATCGATAAGAGTAAGGCAATCATCATATGATCCATCCCCACCTTCTGGCAGTCAGAGGCTTAGGGACACCTGGAGCTTGGGGCTGCGTCCCTGACCATCTTGGCTAACAACTATTGATGGACCTATCCTCCATTAACTTTTCTCCTTCTTTTTTTGAACCCATTGCTTTTGGTTGTCACTTAAACAGATTTCACTATATTTTTCATTCTAATTATTTACCTGTAATTCAGTTTCTCTGAAGGTATCACACAGGATTACCATTTCTGGATTTCAAGTACCCAGCAGGGAATGGGGCTTCTTGTCTCACCCTGAGAACTCAAGACCCAAAAGTGAGAATACCATATGTATGGGTATGTTTTCACTCATGGCGGCACATTCAGTGCCGCAGGATCGATTCTTCAGGATCGATTGAACAGAAGTGGAAACCCGCTGAATTGATCCAGAATCCGACTCAATAAATCCACCCCCGCAAAAAAGATTAACGCTGCGTCGATGGTAGGGCATTTCCCGTTGGTGCAGCGTAGTGGGTATGCAGCGCTAATTAGAATTTAGGAAGTCGACGGGAGATATGCAAGCTACTCTAGATAGTTTGCGCATCTCCCGTCAACTGCCGCCGAATTTCGCCGCAAGTGTAGACCAGGCCTGAGATATCTTTATTTTAGTGTATACCAATGAACAAGCCTTATAAACAGAATGCACAGGGTATCCTAATTAATGCTGTCACAGCATCCTTAACTTTTGAATGCCTAATTTACCATGCTAAACACTACTTGTTAAATTAAGTTTCCTACTTCTCTGTCTCTGCATATAATTAATTCCCTCCCAAAAATTAACCAAGTTAAGGTCGTTTGAGTGTATTTCTTCATAACAATTAAAACAATTTAAAATCAAAGAAGTTATGGCAATATTCAAAATTGTGGAAAAATAGTATTTGATCATGTAATTAAATACCGCATCATATCACAAACACACAAGGGACAGAATTAAGAATTCCTTACATTTTGGCATTTCCAAATTTGAGTGTTTCACTTTGGAAATATAGTGCGAAATTCTGGACCCAGTGAAGTCAATCAGCATTTTGCGCAGGTTTCACCCATAATGTTTTTAATGTACTTTTTTTGTACATAAATTTTTAATCCACACTTCAGTTTTAAAATGTCATCACAAGTTTAACTAGAGAGACCTCATTGTGCTTCCCTAATATTTATTAAAACCACATATCATTTGACATTTTAAATCCATTTGTTACATTATTCTTACTAAAATGACCAAGAATTAAAGTACTAACATTTAAGTTATCTTTAGATTTAAGTGTTAACAATCACATTGCAATGAATGGGATAATTCAAATCTCACAGATATTCATTTAGACTGCAGAGTCAGGATGGCAACATTTAATCAATGTATACTCATTTCTGGTGTCCAAGGTTCCTCCCACCCAAAAACACACCAAAACTAAAAAACCAGCAATAGCCATGAGGGTTAAATAACTTATGATTAAATGAAAGTCTAGATTTTGGAACCTCTATTTGCTGATAAATATACTCAACAAGGATATATATCTGCAAAAATATTCACTGACAATTATTTTGGCTTGGACAAAAATGATAATCGTGGTAATAAATAAAAAACTAAGAAACTGATAAATTAACTGATGCCATGTATATTTTTTTATCCTACAGAAATGAATTAATTTTCAAATCTCAAAAAAAGGCAGACATTTATCCTGTTTTCAGTGCGAATTTCAATGCAACCTTAACTCTGGTGTCCCAATATAATCAGAGAATGAGAGAGAGAGAGAGAAATACACACAGAGTGGGAACTGTGTCTACATCTTGTTTAAAAATGATACTCGCCCAGCTGCTTTCACCTCTTCATTGACTGCTGGAATTTGCATATGTTCTAGTAGCAGATTTCAAAAAACATCTGTTCAGATAAATCAAGCATCAGATAGATGTTTGGCCATAGTGAAAAGGTTTCAATGGCATACCCAATGCATCAAGCCACAGCTGGTTAACACAAAATGCACTAGACATGCAGTACAGCAAAGAGACACACTGTAATAAGCGAATTGTGGTTAACTTGAATCAGATCAGGCAGATCGTTAATTCCATAAAATACAAAGATGGTGAAAATATTTGTTTATTTTGACCTGGATTGTTTGACTTTTATTATCGAGTACATTTAAAATATATAAAATGACAATTAGGGTTTCTTTATATTTTCAGATTTTTTTTATATTTGCTATATTTTTGGCACAGCACTGGAAAGAAATTGTAAAATAGTTTAAAGTGACAAGTCATAAGATAAACACAATGAAGTGTAACTGTCCATAAGACCGTAGCATTTATTAATATGCAAAACCATCACAGAAGTTTCATGAAAAATAATTTGATGTGTCAGGCTGAAATTCTTCATTAATACATAGGTGGTATATTTTTTATGGAGAGCTGAACGACCCAGACATTTCTCCACGTTCAGGAATCAAGATAAGGCTCCCATCCTGCAAAGATTTATGAATGTGCTTAACTTTAAGCATGTAAAAATATCCCATAAATCTTTGCAGGATCAGGGGCCAGTAATTTTACAAAAAAAATGTTTTACAAAAATGTAAAAAACAAAGGAGGGGAGAGGGAATCACACAGATCAGAAGACTTGCAGATGATGTGTAATATGACCTTTCTTCAATCAAATCCAACTTCTTCCTTCTTGTCTTTAGGAAGAGAGTTAATATTTTTAAACAGTTATCCCCACATCTGGATCTTCCAATCTATCCTGCCTTCTATGTGCAATGTGCCTATATTATAAGACTGTAAACTCTTCAGGACAGGGATTGTCTTTATTTCTTGTGTTTATACGTGCCAACTACATTACTGGTGCTAACCAAATAAGATAACATGTAAAATGCAACAGCTGCCGCTTGTAACCTTGTCTTCTAATTTAGTCTTCAGAAACACTAAGATATGATTTTATTTGCTTAATTTTAAAACCATGTAACTTGATTTTATATTTATACAGAATCTCAGTAACAGAATTATACATTTCATATGCACGAAAGAAAAGAAAGTGATATTTCTTTTCCCTCACATATGCTCATATGTTAGCTATACTTTAATTTCATGCAGAAATGCATATTGAATGACTCTTTTACCAGCATGCATAAAAAGTAGTTTAATACTGGTTTGATGAGTGTGTTTCTTCTAGAAATATCTATGACTAAGCCCGATTGTTCAATCATACTATGAACTAATGTTGTTGTTTCGAGGGTTGAGGGGAGGTGTTTATTGTTTTGTTTTTTAAAGTAACAGCTTCCTGAGAAAAAAAGGAAGACATGGTGAGCACAAATCTAAAATGCCTCTCGCATTTCTCCTGATGGGAGCCTCCATAATGTACAGCTGACATTAGCTGTCATCATATGATAAAATTAACCCCTCAGGATAATAAGGTCTATTAACAAATAACATTTTGTACTCACTGACTACATCAGAAGAGATATATAATCAAAAGAACTATTCAGAAGAGGGTGAAAGGAAAGATCACATTATGTGTTGAATGAAAAATTTAAGTACATGGTATATGTATTGGATTTGCTCATGAGCATGTAAAGTAAATCTTCCTGGGATGGAAAGGATGCTTCCATGCACTATGAAAATAAGAAGGTAAACACCACTCCCAAATAGTCAGGACTTAAAATCGTGTTGGAAAAACATATTAAAATAGCTTTAAGGTGTGTTTTATCCCTACAAAGTAAAAAAAAATAAAAAATAAAAAATAAAAAAAGCAGGTACAAACTGTGCTCTGGTCCAAATTGATGTGCCTAGATTTTCAAAGAAAAATAATAATATAAATAAATATGGTACCTTTCATTGTGAATTATTCTTATGTGTTTTATAAAACATATATAGGTAGTTGTCAGGGAAATGAATTCTGAAAGCAACCACTTGGGAGGTAGGAGGGCAGAAGAAAAGGGGAAATTTGGCCAAGGATAGTTTAACAAACTGCTGCTGTTACAGAAATCTTTCAGGTCCACACAGAGAAAATAGAATTCCTTTTTCGTAAGGCTTCATGAAAAAGTCTCAAACATAGAAAACTGTACAGAGCGCATTTGACACACCCAAGAAAGCACAAAACCATTATAGCGTCCCATAACTGAGAAAAATAGAGGAAGGTATAAATGAAATTGCATTCTTCACTCAGAAGTAATTTACTTTTGTTGATTGAACAATCATTATTTCAATGTAATTTGCATGTGTGATTTCTGAAGTATTTTTGTTAGTTTAAAACAAGTCAGAGTATATGAAAATCAGCAGGATTCATTAATCGTTATAAAAGTTCATCAATATGCAGTATTTATGACATTGACAATTAACTATTACCGACCCATTCTGTGATTTAGAAAAGTAATATAGCCTATCAGAACCTTGATTTCCCCAAACTGTTAAAGGGGCATTGTGAAATTTAAGGTTTACAAAAGGCTGAGGGATTCTTAGATGGAAAGTAAAAAATAGCAGAAGTATAGTACTTGTGGCTTGACCTTATACTGAAAAGGGAGAAAAAAATGGAGCCTTCATCTGTGTCTTATTGACTCAGTAACTGATATACTGGTCTTTTTAAAAAATAAAACAGAAGTTTAAGGGCAACTTACGTTTTAAAGCGTAGGTATACACTTTCAGTATAGAAAGAAAAACAGTATACATATTTATTAGAACTTAATGTCCATGCATTCTCTACAGGCAGGAACAAAATTAAAACTAGTCTTCCTGTTATACTTCTGCTGTAGTACTACCTTGCTCAATTCGCTGAGTATAGTTACAAAATAAACACCTGATTCTGCAGCCTCTATTCACATATGTGATGGGTGCAGGATCAAGATCTTGCACTTTAACAAAGTACACGGATGGCCACAGAAAAGCTATACGTTTCATTCCTTTTGTTGGTACTATTCTCAGTGCAGTGCAGTTAAAATATTATTAAATCAAGAAAGTTAATCTGTGACCAGATTATTATTATATGACAAAATAGTATGTATTTTTGCTGACTCCTCCTAAATGTCGGCTGTATTATTTTAAGTGCTTAGAAGCAGCATAGAGATGTCTAGAACTGCTTACACAGCACAGAAAACAATTCTCAAAAAGTCATTTAGTATGAGGGTCACAATACCGTCATTATCTTCACTGAATCTATATGCACAGTAATAAAAATTTTTAAGTGATTGGTTTTCAGAACTGATCTTTATCAGATACTTCATAATTGTTAATTGTTCTTAAGACCAAATTCCTGCCCAGTTTACAATCTAAACGGAGCTTTCAATATTAAAAACTTGATAAGAAGCCATTAGTCAAAACAGAAATAAAAATCTAAGCCTGCTAAAACTTCAGTGGAAAAAAAAAAAACTACTTTTCTATTTCATAAATGGGATGGGAATTTTAGCATCATATGTTACGCAATTACATTAATCACAAGTTGGTTGCTTAACAGAAATCAGGATCATCCACGTGGACAGTACCCATTTTTAAAAACACACTGGTGCTCATACAAATCACCTAGTTAGGAATTTGAAAGAGTACCCTTGTAAATGTAAAGAGCTGTGTGTGGAGGTCACAGCTTTCTGCATTTATGACTTCCCATACAATTAATCATGCAGCTGCACTTGGTTAGCTCTTGACATGATCATGCTGTCTCACAGAGGTCAGTACAAGGTGGTTTAAACCTCTTGATACTTCCTTTAATGCACCTACACAGGCATATCAAACTGCCTTAACACCAGCATAAGGCTAATACCCAAATGATTTTGCAATAATTTTGATTTTGTCTCTTAAATTCTGCATTAGGGCCTGATCTACTATCAATCAAGTCAATAAGTGTTTTACTACTTACTTGAAAGATATACAATAGAACCTCAGAGTTATGAACACCTAGCGAATGGAGGTTGTTCATAATTCTGAAATGTTCGTAACTCTGAACAAAACATTTTGGTTGTTCTTTCAAAAGTTTACATCTGAACACTAACTTAATACTCCTTTGAAACTTTACTATGCAGAAGAAAAATGCTGTTTTAACCATCTTAATTTACATGAAACAGCTCAGAAACAGTTTCCTTACCTTGTCAATTTTTTTTTAAACTTTCCTTTTAGTTTTTTAGTAGTTTATGTTTAACACAGTATTGTATTTCAATTTTAAGTAATTTCTCTTGCTTCTTTTTTAGTATTTGTTATCCATGGAAGGGTGGGAAAAGTCAACACAGAAGACCACCAATTTAAATGTCCATTCAAATAGCACTAAAAAATATGCTGCAGGAAAACTGGTCTTTATAACGACAATTTTTTTAAAAAAAGTATACAAAATTAACTTTCCTACTTTTTACATTATATAGGAAACAGGATGGTGGCCATGCAGGGCACCCAGCACACATAGAAGGGGAAGACAACTGGCACTAGGACCTAGGAGGCAGCATCCTGCTGCAGAGACAGCAACCCAGAGTGGCCACCCTTCTTCACCTGGCAGGAGAAACAGCTCTGCCCAACCACCTTCTGGGCCTGGCTTACTGGGAGAGTGGCCCAGGGAGCCAGAAATGTACCGGGGGGAAGGGAGGAGGTGCAGCATGGGAATGACAGAACCTCCCCCAGCAGGCCAAGCAGACCAAGCTCTGGGCAGTTCAGCACTGGAAGAAATCAAGGGAAAGGCAGTGGAATGTGACTCCACGTGACCCCTCAGGCCTCTGTTTGGGGAGCAATACTCCCTCCCCCTCCCCCCCCCAACTATGCCCATGTGTGCAGTTGACCAGTCAGTTCGTAACTCTGGTGTTCCTATCTCCCAGATTCTACTGTAATTTGGTCCCTTGGGCCATGATTCTGCAAAGACTTACTTAGCTTCATAGTAGAACCACTGGGACCACTTATGTGTGTAAAGCTAAGCATGTACATAAGTCTTTGCAGCATCAGTCTTTGCCCGCAAAATTTGGTTGATGATTCTCCCTTTTTCTCCTGAGGGCTGTTTCAAACTACAAGCAAAACATTTTTCAAAGTGGCCAAACTTTCTAAGGCAATGTCATTTTTTATTTGTTGGGTTAAGAACCAAAAGAAAATTGAGTATAAGGAATTTTAGGTTAATTATTCTAAATTTATCGTCCTTGAATCCCCCCCCCCACACACACACCCTACACAGTAAAGTCCTGATTTGGGAATTTTGCTAATTTGTTCATTTTATAGTTCACACAATAAACAGGAAAAATGTCACTGTAGACATGAGGCTAAAATGAAGGCCTCATATTAATAAAACTTTTTTATTTAAAAATGCATAGTATAGTACATTTACTGGTATATTGTGAAGTTTAATTACAACTATACTACAATTCTTAACATAAATGAACAAAGATGATATTTGTGATACCTTGTCATTACTCATTTATTTGTTAACTCACAAATTTCAGTAAATGGAGATACTTATATTATATAGCTATAATTCTCATATTTTAATATCTCTTTCTCTGTGTTGTGAAAGACTAACTAACAATTCCTTTAAAATATCTGTATAAAAATTAGTATATGTTTATTTGGCATCACGTTTATGATGGCTTCTGTAGCCAAAGATTTTGGTCTCAGTTGTCAAAACTGTCAAAAGAATGTTGAAGTACTGAAAAAGCCTCGGAAGGGGTTTAAAATTCTGAAATTAAATAGTTTGGTTGTTTGTGTAATAAAAGAGTAGTATCAGTATCAAAACATTTTATAATATTTAAAGTAGTGATTAGTTTTAGAATAAAGATTTTATTTAGGTAGGGATTAGTAAAGAGAGGATCCAGCAAGTGAGAGTTGAGAGTGGTGATTGGAAGAGGATTCCCGTTTTCCTCCAATCCCTCCCCTTTCTGATGTAACTCCCTCCCCCTCCCTTTTTCTCCATGTGCAACCCCTCCCTTTTCCTATGCAACTCCCTCCCCCTCCCTTTTCCCTCCATATGTAATCCCACCCTTTTCCACGTAACCCCCTCCGCCTCCCTTTTTCTCTATGCATAAATTAGCATAGAAGGCGAGGCTAATAATCACAAAGGGCTAAGCTAATTAGCATAGAAAGTGAGGCTCATTAGCATACTAAGTAACTGATTGGTTTATAGTGTTCTTACACCAGAATCTAATTAACATAAAAAGTGCAGCTTAATTAGCATATTAGTAGGGGTACCTGACGCAACCCCCTCCCCTTCCATTTCTCCTTATGTAACCCCTCCCTTCTGAATGATCTTTAAGCCAATTGGCTAAAATCAACCGGTATGCAAATTACCTCAAACCTGATCGGCTGAGCTTGGGTGACCAAAATTGTACACAAGACCAACAGTCAGCAGTCTGAGGCATGCTTAGAAGAAAGCAGGAAAAGCTGAGGAAGAAAGAAAGAAAAGATCGAGAAAGGAAAAACTACAAAGGAATTGAAGACAACAGACAGCAGTAACAGAACAGAAGGCTCCGCACCATAGATGAACAAAGGGATAAGAACAGAACGTTGTAAACCCCAACCCCTTATATTCATACCAAGAATATATGGGTATGCGTGTCAATGAAGCCGAGTGTCTGTGTTGAGAGTGAACCCCCTCTTCTAGCACCCATTCAGCAACCGTCTGGCCTAACGCTTGCTCAATGTGTCTTAAGGATTCTTAAGGATTTGAGCATAGAGTAATACATTGTTATATAAGTATTGTTAAGTAATATGTTATTAGTTTAATAGTGTTAAGTATATTGGCATATATTATATCGTGTAAAGTATATATAATTTATAATAGTAGTAGTATGGTTAAGAATATCAATGTAAAAGATTAAGTAGTATATTATTCTTATCTATTCCTCTCTCTCTATTAATGTAACCACTCACTTCTGAATAAACATATCTGTTTTAAAAGTATCATAGCTTATGTATTCTATCTTGATCAGAAGGCTGTATCCATGTCCTTTCAAAGGAAGGCAAGTTGTTTTTCCCTGGAAATTCCTTTAGAGTGGACCACCTGACTGTACCACTTCAGAAGACTATTCAATCAAATCAGATTTACTGACATAGAAACATGGAAGATAGGGTTGGAAGGGACCTCGAGAGGTCATCTAGTCCAATCCCCTGCTCAAAACAGGACCAATCCCAACTAAATCATCCCAAGCAGGGCTTCGTCAAGCCATACCTTAAAAGCTTCTAAGGATGGAGATTCCACCATCTTCTTAAGTAACCCATTCCAATGCTTCACCACCCTCCTAATGAAAAACTTTTTCCTAATATCCAACCTAGACCTCCCCCACTGTAGCTTGAGACCTTTGCTCTTAGTTCTGTCACCTACTCCCACTGAGAACAACCTAATTCCATCCTCCCTAGAACTGTCTTTCAGTTATTTAAAGGCTGCTGTCAAATCCCCCCTCATTCTTCTCTTCTGCAGACTAACCAACTTAGTTCCCTCAGCCTCTCCTCATAAATCATGTGCTCCAGCTCCTGATCATTTTTGTTACCCTCCACTGGACTTTCTCTAGTGGGGGGCTCAAAACTGGACACACTACTCCAAACTTGACCTCACCAATCCTGAATAGAGGGGAATAATCACTTCCCTCTATCTGCTGGCAATGCTCCTACTAATGCAGCCCAATATGCTGTTTGTCTTCTTGGCAATAAGGGCACACTGCTGACTCATATCCTGCTTCTTGTCCACTGTAACCCCAGGTCCTTTTCTGCAGAACTGCTGCCTAGCCACTCGGTCCCCAGTCTGTAGCAATGGATGGGATTCTTCCGTCGTAAGTGTAGGATTCTGCACTTATCGTTGTTGAATCTCATCAGATATTTTTTGGCCCAATCCTCCAATTTGTCTAGGTCACTCTGTTCAGCATACCTACCACTCCCCCCAGCTTAGTGTCATCTGAAAACATGCTGCTGGTGCAATCCATCCCATCCTCCAAATCATTAATGAAGATGTTGAACAAAACCGGCCACAGTACCAACCCATGGGACACTCTGCTTGTTACCTGCTGTGAACTAGACATCGAGCCGTTGATCACTACCCGTGGAGCCCAATGATCTAGCCAGCTTTCTATCCATCTTATAGTCCATTCATCCAACTCATACATCTTTAACTTGCTGATAAGAATACTGTGAGACTGTATCAAAAGCTTTGCTAAAGTCAAGGTATATCATGTCCACTGCTTTCCCCATATCCACAAAGCCAGTCATCTCATCAATCAGGCTGGTCAGGCAAGACTTGCCCTTGGTGAATCCATGCTGCCTGTTCCTGATCACCTTCCTCTCTTCCAAGTGCCTCAAAATGGATTCCTTGAGGACCTACTCCATGATTTTTCTGGGGACTGAGGTGAGGCTGACCGGTCTGTAATTCCCTAATTCCTCCTTTTTCCTTTTTTTGAAGATGGGCACTAGATTTGCCTTTTTCCAATCATCCGGGACTGCCCGCAATCGCCACGAGTTTTCAAAGATAATGGCCAATGGCTCTGCAATAACATCAGCCAACTCTCTCAGCACCGTCGGATGCACTGCATCCAGCCTCAGGAACTTCTGTATGTCCAGCCTTTCTAAATAGTCCTGAACATGTTCTTTCAGCACTGAGGGCTGACCACCTCCTCCCCATTCTGTGCTGCACAGTGCAGTAGTCTGGGAGCTGACCATGTCTGTGAAGACAGAGGCAAAAAAAGCATGGAGTATTTCAGCTTTTTCCACATCATCTGTCACTAGGTTGCCTCCCCCATTCTGTAAGGGGCCCACACTTTCCCTGAGCACCTTCTTGTTGCTAACGTACCTGTAGAAACCCTTCTTTTACCCTTCACGTCCCTTGCTAGCTGCAACTCCATTTGTGCTTTGGCTTTCCAGATTTCACTCCTACATGCTCGAGCACTATTTTTATACTCCTCCCTAATCATCTGTTCAAGCTTCCACTTCTTCTAAGCTTCCTATTTGTTTTTAAGCTCACTGAAGTTTTCTTCGTTAAACCAAGCTGGTGCCTGCCAAATTTGCTATTCTTTCTGCACATAGGAAGGGTTTGTTCCTGCACCCTCAATAAGATTTCTTTAAAATACAGCCTGCTCTCTTGGATTCCTTTCCCCCTCATAATTAGCCTCCAAAGAGATCCTGACCTGAACTCTACATCTCATGGTCACTGCTGCCGAGGTTACAACCCACTTCTACTTCCAAAGAGCCCTTTCACAATTATCAAGATAAATCACAAAAATGTGACAAAGTGAATGCTTAAAATTACATTTCTGGAGAATACTGCAAGAAGAAACTAGCTGTTAGAAATAATTACAGTATTAAATGTCTTCTATATATAGTTCATCTTCACTGTTGAAAGGATTGTCACATTTTCTCTGCTAGGCTCTACTTTTTACATTGCCACTGTATTTGCTTGGAAAAACTGCAAAGTGCTGATCGATTTAACAATTGTTTCCTGTCACAGACTCAAGGTGATATATGTCTTTAGACAGTAACTGCTAGTAGGGGGTTATTGCCCAACAGTACAGGTACTGTAACTAACAAAAGCTTCTCTTCTGAAAGTGTGTACACTCTCCACTCCATTATCCAAATCCTTAATGAAGATAAGGGCTAGTACTGGACGCAAGGCAGATATCTGCAAGACCTAGATATGTTCCCCCCTCCGCAATTTGACAGCAAACAATTCAAAACTACTTTTCCAGCAGTATGGTCTTTCAATCTGTTTTACACCTATCTTAATCTATTTCATATTACCCTAGTTTGCTTGGGAGAATGTCATAAGGGACTGTGTCAAAAGTCTTACTAAAATAAAGATATGTCATGTTTATTGCTCCACCCCATCCTGTCAAAGCAACAAGCTGGTTTGATTTGGCATGTTTGTTTGGTTTGGCATTTGTTCTTGGCAAATCCATGCTGGCTATTACTTATAACCCTATTATCCCCTAAGTGCTTATAAATTCATTGTTTAGTAATTTGTTCCAGTATCCAGGTCACCAACCAAAAAATTTGATTCTCTGTATTCATCAGATAGGAAATGGAAAATATACAACAGGAACTTGATCTCTCTCAACCTGTGTGATATGGTGGGATGTGGAGGAAGTAGCAGGAATTAGTGGATAGGCGTCATAGAAAGTCAAATTCAATGGCGCATGTCTGTGTATGGACTCAACATTCCCAAAACGATCCATTAAGAAGTGGATATATTTGCTTCTGTGATACCACTTGTTTTCCTTTACGGCCATTCTCATCTTCTGTTAACATTCTTCTGAGATGAAGCCTTGCATCTGATCGTATTCATCCACAGCCCAGGCCTATGAAAGACTTCTGTAGCACTGTACATTTGTTTATCATGCTCCAGATGCTCCAGAAATTGTATCCAAGTTTCAGCTTTTTCTCCATACAGAGCCTGATCAGAAATATTGTTCAGGAAAAGATAAGTGAATTTACATCTTTCTTAAAGTCAATATTAATACTGCCATGATCCTAGAAGAGACCCTGGGAGTACTTGTGATATCAAATAGTAATGATCAAAGTTAGACCTGAACCAGAAGAAATGTGGCTGAGCAGAAGGAGTCTGAACACCCTGAAAAAGAGCAGTCACCAAAAAGACAAATTTTTTTCATATAGTAATCTGTTTGAAACTGAGGCAAGGATTTGCACACAGATTTTGTTATTCTTCAACAAATCTGTTGAATTTGTTTATCTCTGCTGCTATCTAAGTGCAAAATATGCATATTTAGAGGTTTCTTTACAGAGTCTGTGTTTCTCGATTATGCTTTCACAAGTGCCCAAATGGGGAATCATTAAAGTAAAAAGTCCCCACAGCTTCAGTGCTCTGAATGCATTCATGGCTGCTGGGGAGGCTTGGAAGAGGCAGCTGTAGTTTCAGGACCTAGGCTACTGGAATGCAGAGTCTGTACAGCCACTAGGTGTGTCAGACACGAGAGCTGCACCTGCAGAGCATTCCTAGAGACCCAGAAACAACACCTAAATTCTCCCCAGCCCCAGGAAGGTGGGACATGTGGGACCCAAGATTTGGGTCCAGTACAGCAGCCTAATGGGTGTCTACCAGGAGGAGCTCATTACATGTTGTGCACATTGTTTCACAGTACTTGGTATTCTGCAAGAAAGAGTCTATCCTTTGTTTTGTTTTTGATATATGTTTTACTATTTGATCCCCTCACTCTGATTCAGACAGCAGACCTTCCTCTTCTTAGGAGAAAGAATTCCCTTGTATGTGCGTGCACGTACAACAGGAGAAG
The DNA here is from genome assembly GCF_026122565.2 of Emydura macquarii macquarii. Lineage (NCBI taxonomy): Eukaryota > Metazoa > Chordata > Testudines > Chelidae > Emydura > Emydura macquarii. The sequence goes on from NW_027130455.1 coordinate 11,978,985, forward strand.
AAATTATGGGTCAGGTCATTCCCTTGCTGCCAGATCCCCAAGCTGCAAACACTGTAATGGATCTGTGGATCTTAATATGATGAAGAATCATGCTTTTGTCACCATTCTGGGATAGGTTTTCATAGTGAAGTACTGTATTTAAATTCAGATACTAACACTCTTCATCTCACTAATAGGCGAGTTTGTGTAAGAGTTCCTTTGGAGGAGAAGGGAGGAGGCAAGCCCCTGGTCCTTAGGGGCAGTGTGTGAATTTTGTGGAGTTGTGTGTTTTGTTTTGTTTCGTTTTTTTTTTTCCCCTTCAGTTTGTAGGGGCTGGTACCATTGGGTGGTGTACTGAGAGCAGCTGAGCCTGATTAGGGGGTGGAGGTTCCCTTATTAGGGGGCCTATAAAGGCAGCCACTCAATCAGGCAGCGACACAGGAGCCAGCAAACAGAGCTGTAAACAGGGGAGTTTGAGTGCGAGTTGTGTTGAAGGAGTTTGGGGAGGGAATGTGTGGTGTTCTGTATTGTTGTGTTGCTCACGGGGGGTTGTTTACGTGGTTTTGGGGGGTTCTTTTGTTCTTTTTCTCTCTCACTGACATGACATAGGTGGGAAGACTATGACAGATACAGAGGCAGCAGCGGTCGTGACCGAAGCTCTGGAAGAGACTATGAAGATGACTGGATGTGGGAGCTACAGAATGTACATGATCCTGGAAGGGGTACCTCAAAAGAGCTTCGTTTGTATGAAGTGCTGCCTGATAGAACTGATGGAAGAGAAGATCCGACGCTTGGAGATGCAGGTGGAAACTCTAGTTGAGTTTAGGAGGGGATTCGAGCAGATGATGGAGCAAAGGAATGAGGAGGCTGAAGGAAAAAGTCCAGACTAGCAGATGGAAGCAGGATAAAAGAACTCTGAGTGGAGGATGCTGGGTGAGGAAAGTGGCCAGTGGAAGCATGTGACCACGAGAACCAGGCAGAGGAAAAGACGAGCTAGTGAAGGAGAAATAGAGCTCAGGAGAAGGTTTGCGGAATTGGAAAATGAAGAAGGGGCACAGCAGTTGGTAACTGAAGGTAGGAGAACAAAAAAGTAGGTGACCTCTGGGTACCCGTCTGGCTCTGTCAATTTGTTTCTTCACCTCTCCAGGTGGGTATTATAGGTGTTTGTCTCTGTCTGAGGGATCGGAGCAAATCTAGTTGTATCTTAGGGCTTGGCTGTAGACAATGGATCGTGTAATGTGTCCGGGGTGGAAGCTGGAGGCATGAAGATATGTATTGCGGTCAGTTAGTTTTCAGTATAGGGTGGTATTAATGTGACCATCCTTTATTTGTATTGTAGTGTCCAGGAAGTGGATTTCTTGTGTGGATTAGTCCAGGCTTAGGTTGATGGTGGGGTGGAAATTATTGAAATCCCAATGGAATCCTTCGAGGAACTCTGTCCCGTGGGTCCAGATGATGAAAATGTCATCAATGTAGCGTAGGTAAAGGATAGGTGCTTGGGGATGAGTTTTGAGGAAGCGGTGTTCTAGGTCATCCATAAAAATGTTGGCATACTGTGGGGCCATGCAGGTGCCCATAGCTGTACCACTGACTTGAAGGTATAGATTGCCTCCAAATCTGAAGTAGTTGTGGGTCAGGACAAAGTCACAAAGTTCAGCTACCAGGTGTTCCATATCATCATCAGGGAAAATGTTCCTGATGGCTTGTAGCCCATCTTTGTGTGGAATGTTGGTGTAGAGAGCTTCTACATCCATAGTGGCTAGGATGGTGTTTTCTGGGAAATCACCGATGTATTGTAGTTTTCACAGGAAGTCAGTGGTATCACAAAGATAGCTAGGAGTGCTAGTGGCATAGGGCCTCAGGAGAGAGTCCACACAGCCTGACAGTCCTGCTGTGAGAGTGCCAATGCCAATTACAAGATCACATTATTTCTCAAAACAATCCAGTTTCAAACTTTTCGATAACATAAGACACATGTTGCAAATTACAATACTCTGTGCTGCTCTATATATGCCATGAAAACTACATATACCAAAAGCATGCAGTACTCTGCAAAAACTTACAGATGAATTATAACAAAAGAATAACAGTGAAAATATCCCAGGAATCATAATGAGAACAACACTACTTGTGAAAACAATGAGAGATCTGTAGCACTTTAAAGACTAACAAATTTAATTTCAGCAGGCATAAGCTTTTGTAAGCTTCGGCTCACTTCCTCAGATGCAGTAGGTAGAAATGATACAGCAAATAGGTAACATATATAGGAGGCATGTTGCTGTATCATTTCTACCTACTGCATCTGAGGAAGTGGGCTGAAGTTCATGAAAGCTTATGCCTGCTGAAATTCAATTTGTTAGTCTTTAAAGTGCTACAGATATCTCATTGTTTTTGCTGTATACAGACTAACACAGCTACCCCTCTGGAACACTACCTGTGGTGTTTCAGTAATAGGATTTGTTTTAAATATACTGTTACTGTTTAAGACAAATATATTACACTTGGAAATATTTTGATGTTAGCTCATGGAAAAACACAGGTTATAACTTGATTATTTTATTTTACTTAGAGATGTATTAATAAACTTCAGATCAATAGTATAAATTACGTACATAATATTTTTCATTAAAGAAACAGTTTAACTGGATTTTAAATAAGTATCTATTTCCTCTAAAAATATCACATTGACTAAGTTCCTACTCTGGGGAATAATGCATCCAGTGTAAATTAGACAGGAACACCTGAAGTTCTTGAAGATTTTTATCTCTTCAAGACACTAGTCGGCACTCTTTCTGTTCCTAACATTGTATTAAAGTAGTTTTCTGCACTTAATTAGTTTCTAAATGTTGATGAAGTCTTCTTGTCTCATTAGCATGCCTGGTGGTTTACCTAACAACTATTTACATATGAAAGTCTTGATCCATTTGGTCTTCAGTAAAGAACAAACAATTTTTAGTCAAGTGTAATAACCCTAATAAGAGGTTTACTGATAATGAGAATTGTAGGGAAAACAGCTCAAGCTAAAAGCTCTCAACACACTAAACTGTAAACAGAGGACCCTTTTTTGTAAAAGAAGTTGATTTAACAGTAAGATCTTCAAATACAACATAAAACAGCTCAGGCACTTTTCTTTATTCTTTCTGACTACATTTACTTTCCTTTTGAACTGTCTCATTAAGGATCACTGAGAGGTAAACACAGACGCAGAGCTTTATCTAGAGAAAGATTAAAGGACTCCCCACGGCATCATTCACTTTGAAAACCTGAATACCTCCTAAAATGATTCTGTGTCTTGTGGTGCAGCAGTACCTGTAGACTTAGATATTGTATATGCACTCTTGCATAGTGACAGGTGTTGTAAAGGCCTATTTGATAAACGATACAAACCATTACAAGTAACAGAAGTACAGTGAACAACAAAATGGTGGGCAACCTGACTATAAAATGTTAGTTGCATGAAACTAGTTAACATTTTTAGAATTGCGGGTCTTTTTGCAATTTAATTCAATATTTGCCAAGTGTGGGGTACAAACAGGTCTTTTAATTGTTCTCTTGAATCTCAGCCTTTCCTTCCCTCTCCCTCTCCCCCCCAAACAAAATCCTTAGCTGTTATGGTTACAAAGAAAATCTTGCAAATATGATCCAAGTGCAACTGGTTTTAACCTCTCCTCATAACCTTGTCTCCCTAGACATGGTGTTAAGGTCTGTAGTTCTGACTCTTAGATTTGGAAGAAATAGCTAACTTGCAGCTAACTTGGACTTGCAGGCCCTTGCTAATGGATAAGTGAAACAGGGCATCAATTACTTTTAGACTGAAAAAATATTACTTAGAATCTAATCCTAACAATAACATTACACACACATAAATAGGAATATGAACCAAATCATGGACATTTTATTCCATACAAATGGAGGAGCCTTGTTGAAAATAGCCCTCCACCTCCCAGTCAGCCGTCAGTGCCAGAATCCCTTCTCCTTTCTGGACTTAGTCTGTGAAAAAGAGTCTGAGGGAGAAACTCAAGGCTTACCTATATATCGCCAGCAAATCACATGAGAGAGGTATGATTTGTAAAGTGCTCTATCTAACATGTTGCGCTTTAACTACCCCGTGTAGACCCTGCTAGCTTGCTCAAAGAGTACTTCATTGGCATGTACTAGGTATCATCTAGAGTATACCAGTAGGGTCTACATTAGGCAGTTAAGAACGCAGGACGTTAGTGTATTTTACAAATCACACCCCATTGGTGCACTTCGCTAAGCCATGCTGACAAGCCTTCAGTCTTTCAGGTCTCTTGTGGCTCTGGCCAAAATCTCTCTCAGTCCCTTTCTATTAGTCTGTCACCAATCACACATCCAAAATGGCTGCTCAGCCTGAAGTCTCTCTTCCAGACCATCCCCTTCCAGATTAAGGGTATGTCTGCACTACAACAGCTAAAGCAGCACAGCACTACAGCTGTGCTATATTAGCACCTGTAAACGTGCCCTTCTGGGGGCAGCGTTGGGGGTTACCCTATGAGTCCTTCCTAGAGAGGGACCAGTCTTCCTGGCTCTTCCCTGCCGGGAGGTCGCCCAGTCCTTCGCCCCAGCCCCAGGCAGGGTGGGCGAGCCAACAGTCTTTTGCCCCGGCCCTAGGCAGGGCGGGCGAGCCAACAGTCTTTCGCCCCGGCCTTAGGCAGGGCAGTAAAGCAAGCAGTCTAGCGCCCGGCCTGTAGGCAGGGCTGGTCAGGCAACAAACAGTCTAGCGTCTGGGATGGTAAGGAGGGTAGGGTTCTCCCAGGGTGGCTCGGGAAGGGGGGAGGGGGATGCAGGCCCACCCGTCTCCACTGCGTCCCAGCCCAGGGCCCTAGCAGCGGCAGGGGTGCCTGCCACTGCGTTGGCGGGGCTCCAGCCGCAACACGCCAACCAGGTTGCCCCATACTCAGCCTCCATTCAGGGCTGCCCCTGGGCTCCTTCTTCCCCGTACCAACAGGTACCTGATTCCTCCGGGTCACCGGGATGTGGTAGTCCCATCAGGCCCTCCTCGTCCACCGGTGGCAGCTCCGGCAACTCCATGGGCTCCTCCTCGGAGGGGAGCTCCTCCAGGTCCTCCGGCACCCAGGCCGCCGGTAGGTTCTCCGGGTCCCAGGCTCGGTACTGCTCGGGTCTATCCTCCTCTGGTTCCCTGGCAGCGGGTAGCCTGGGTGGGCCTTCCTCTGGCTCCCGGGCAGCGGGCGACTCAGGTGGGCTCCCCTCCGCCTCCCAGGCAACGGGGGACTCAGGTAGGTTCTCCGTCAGTCCCCAGTCTGGGGTTAAGACGGGCCTTTCCCCTTCAGCGTGGGCCTTGGGCCTGGTTCTAGCGTGGAGCCTCCAGGGAGTGGCATCCTTCTCCTCGGCCGTCCCCGCCTGACTGAGCTCGCAGGCCGGGGTTTTAAAGGCCTGGCCCCGCCTCCCTGCTTCCGGTCAGGTGATCATCTTCTGGGCTCTAGCAGCCAGGGTGGGTTTGGTTCTCCCTCTCGGTCCCTCTCAGAGGGGGACCATCCCTCCCGGCTACAGCACCATACTGCAGATGCTTTGTACATCAACAGAAGGTGTTTTTCTGCTGACATAGTTAATCCACCTCTCCAAGAGGTAGCAGCTAGGTTGACAGAGGAATTCTTAGCTGCGGCAACAGTGAGGGTTAGGTTGAACCAACTATGTTACACGGGGCATGAAATTTTTCACAGCCCTGTGCAATGTAGCATGGTCAATCTAATTTTTAGGTGTAGACCAGGCTTAAACCTTGGGTTAAGCACTGTCCAGAAAGTTCACCCAGCTGATAGATCATCCTAAAAGAACAAACCCTTTTAAGAAAGACATGCTGAAATGATGTCTGCCTGAGTTTACAGAGCCTGAAACAATAGCTATGAGACATGAACTATCCTGTCTGTTTCAACAGAAACAGCTCCTAGTGTACAAACAGTGTATGCCAACAGGTATATTTCTGCTGGGGTAGGAACACCACTTCCCTGAATAGCATTAGTTATGCCGATAGATGTCCTCTATTCTGTCAGCATAGCTGTAAAACTGTGGATTCTGGTGGCTTAGTTATGTCACTAGGGGTGTGTTTTTTCCACACTCCTGATTGGCATAGCTATGCTGGCATAAGTTTCAAGCACAGACCAAGCCTAAGAAAGTATACCATGAAAATTTACTCATTTTGGGTAGTTGTAAATATTCATCAGTGTATTAGCTCTAAGAACTTGTCTCTTATAAAAAGCATCAGAATACATACATTCTTCTGCACGTCATAACTATTCAAAACCTGACAACACATAGTATATTTTGCCATTTGGGGCTTAACCCTTTGAGGCTTGGATTTGGAATTTCCCGAATTTAACTGGAAGTGTATTATTCCTGGAACTACTGCATTTGCTATTAACATCAGGAAAGTCTCAACCGTACTGTAAATATTTTAACTCTGATGCTCGAAGATGAGCTTTGTGGTACTCAAAAGGTATTACAATTTAAAATCACAATCTTTACAACAGCTTAGCATGAGGAGGGGGGCAGAGTAATGGGCTGGGAGGAGCAATAGCCACAATGACACCCCACATTTCCCCCCATACAAGGAGGGGTAACAAGCACCCAGACAGTGAGGAAGAGCCAGCACCCAAAGTTAAGGGGGGGGGGGGCGAAGAGGTTATAGGTATAATTGTAAAATAATTAGGTTACAGACATACTCTTACCACAGATTCAATATATAAGGGTGTTTTTTGATCGGAAATGAACATACACATTGTTGATCTTTCATGATTACATTTTGGTAATACACCAGGAGTAAATGAAAACTGAATCATATGTGAACACATATTTTACGTCAAAATAATAACAATGAAAATTCTCTTCACATTTCATGGAACAGTTCTGATTATTTGAAACTGAATAACCTAATAGCTATATTATACTTATCACATGTAATTGTTATAACTGGTTTCACTTTTCCTCCACTTTTTATTTTAAATTTCAAGTTAAAAAAGTTAATTCCTTTTATTAGAATTTAAAGGGAGTTTTTTCCTTCATTTTTTTACTGGATTTTAAAAGATTTTACTGAATATCAAAACCCCAGATTCTATAAAAGATCTAACTGCAATGCAGTAAAGCCAGAGCCTTGGCTTTGCTAACAATAAGTTTTCCCAGGATGATTAACCTTTTTGTGCTGTACTCGGGTAGAATAATGACAGACTCTTGGCAGAGCTGAGATTTATTTTTTACACTGTTAAATATGAAGACAAGAAACTACATAAGATGCCATGGTTAATTATGCTATTATATTAGTTGGTTCGCAAATTGAGGTCCAGAAAACTCTGGAACTAAAATAACTTTAAAGAAAATTTCAGTAAGGTAATTGAAGTTAAACTTTGTCTTTCATCAGTGAGCAGGAAGTTCTAAGTAAGTCAGCAGTTTTTGCACAATTATATTTCTGGTCTATTTCCTGTGAACTCTCAAAAGGCTTTCCTGTAAAATTCAGCCTAAATTCACATCCTCTTCTCCCAGGTTACATAAAATAATGGTATCAGGAACATACATAAGAGACAATTCTACACAAACCAGCCACAGCAAGAAGTATTAGATCAAATGAAAAACAAACAATGGGCGGAACAAAATATTTTATTATTCCTTCAGCATGTATCTCTAGCAAAGATATCTAATCTAAAAGGTCAATTTGTGGGGAATTTAGACACACTTGATCTCGCTGTAGCGATGGGCCTGATTCTGTAAACCCATATTCAGAAAGAAACCCTCATTCTTTCAGGCCTCCGTTGCACCAGAAGACCCAGAGACAATATAGAACTGGGACTGCAAAGAACTTACAGAATTAACTTCCCTTTTTACCCATTATCCACAGAGGTGCTATACCAGCCCACCATTGTAGAGCGCCCCAGCCAACACTACCATGGCCTTTATGCTTGCTCCTGCAGGGTGCAGGCACCATGTTTCCAGGAGTTCCTCATCAGATTGTGCTTTTCCTTCATCCCTCCCCACAACTTTTGCTTATAAGAGCAAAATAAAGATTTTATGTTTTGCAATAGGCTTATTCAATGCTGGAGGTGACAAGAAGATATATTCTCACTCTGCTACTCCAAAACATTCTTACACCTTGTGTATCTTTGGTATATCATTCTGTTCCAGTATGGGATTGCCAAATTATCCTCTATTCCCTGCAGAAAGAGACAGAGTTCCCTATCAGCGCACACACAGCCAGGAACATGATTTCTTAGGGCAAGTCTATACTTAAAACGCTGTATCGGTGCAGCTGCATCGCTGTAACGCTTAAGTGAAGACACTGCTACCTTGATGGGAGACCTTCTCCCATCGGCATAGTTAATCCATCTCCCTGAGAGGCAATAGCTATGTCGATTGGAGAAGAGTCGACATAGTGTGTACACAGCGGGTTAGGTTGGCATAACTACATGGCTCAGCGAGTGGATTTAAACACCACTGAGCTACATAGTTATATCAATACAGGTCTGTAATGTACACCTGGTCTTAGTTTTCACGTTTCCACCCTAGAGTCACTTTTTTTTTTTTTGTTGAATCCACAAAATAAAATATTTTGTCCTCCTCAAGTGAGCTCTCAGCAGCAATTAACTACCAGTATAAGTCCCAAGCTGTACCAATTTCCTCTTCACACTATCAAGCTGAGGTGATGGTTAAACAGAAACAGCTTTGTAAACCTAACTCCACTGGAAACACTGAGAGAAAACATCTGCCAAACGGAAAAAGAAAACTCCCCCTGCCCACTACCACCACTACTACCTCAGTTCTTTTCAGGAAGCATTTAAACACTGGAGAACAAGAAAAATTACTTCACATTCTAATCTGAATTCAAGGACAAGTTCTCAATTATATCCATCCTTGCAGCTTGTTCTCCCAGAATCACTAACCTCCATACATAGAGGAAACAGGAAACATCATATGGGCCTCTCAAATTTGTTGTTATTTTCTTTAGCAAAGTTTAACCCAACCTTGTTTGAACCCTAATGTTTAGGGGCCAAAGGGAATAATTAAAAAAGTGAAAAAAACCTGAAACAAAACCAGAACAGGATAGGCAAGGCAGCACATTACTCCAATACAGCTAAAAATCAAATTGCCAGATCAGATTACATATATTCAAGTTAACAAACACCATTGTTTTACATTGGCATAAAACACAGACCAATACTTTCAGCTATTAAATTATCAAAAAAAAAAAAAGCGGGGAGAAACCCCAACTTTTTACACACAATCTTTTTTACCTGGATCATGTGCTTATTTTATAAGGTTTGCAGTGTAATAGAATATTTGGCTTGGAACACTGAACATAAATTTAATAGGGTATTTTAATTTTGGTGCACAAAATGGCTTTTACTTTGAACAACTGTATTCCTTTAAACCTCCTTTTAATACACTCCTGATCATTCATATTTGGCTGTATTTACATATCTCCAAAGTGATCAATAAGAATAACACTTAATAAAAATAAGATTTTTTTTCATTCCACTTGTAATCAGAGCTCAGTTTGTAGGCACCACACCTAAAAGGAACAGACTTTGGGGGAGGAGAAGGCTTAAAATGGGTTGTTTTTCCCCCAGCAGGTATTCTTTACTTTTAAAATGACAAGAATCATGCCTCAACAATCTACTGAAATCATGCCTCACAAATCTATTATCAGGGAAGAGTCAACATGGCTTCTGTAAAGGAAAATCATCCCTCACCAATCTATTAGAATACTTTAAGGGTGTCATCCATCATCTGGACAAGGGTAATCCATTTGACACAGTGTATGTAAGAGAGACCAGGTAGGTAAGGTTATATCTTTGACTGGCCCAGCTTCTATTGGTACAAGCTTTTGAGGTGTACAGAGCTCTTCAGTGTACTTGGACTTCCAGAAAGCCTCTGACAAAGTCCCTTACCAAAGGCTTTTAGAAACGCAAGGAGTCATGGGATAAGAGGGAAGGTCCTCTCATAGATCAGTAACTGGTTAAAAGACAGGAAACAAAGGGTTGGAATAAATGCTCAGTTTTCACAATGGAGAGAGGTAATAGCAGAGTCCCTCCAGGATCTGTACTGTGACCTGTGCTATTCAATATATTCATAAATGGTCTGGAAAAGGAAGTGAACAGTGAAGTGGCAAAATTTGAAATGATACCAAGTTACTCAAGATCATAGGCATGCGCAGAACATTTCATTAGGGTGTGCACCCAGGGAATTTTCATTAGGGGTGTCAAACTCAATTCCACCAGCAGGCCACATCTGAATTTCCCCCCAGCGGAATTCTCGCTGCGTCCTAGTTTCCAGCGAGAAATGCCACAAGCAACGGTATTTCGGCGACAGATCCCATGCGCCACAAAATCTCACAACTCCTTCTTTTTTTTGGAACTTTTTTCCAAGGGATGTTGTAAAGGCCAAAAGTATAACTGGGTTCATGGAGAATAGGTCCAACAACGGCTATTAGTCAAGATGTTCAGGGACATAAACCCATGCTCCAGGTATCCATAAACCATCAACTGCCAGAAGCTGAGACTGGACAACAGGGGATGGATCACAACTACCTGAAAGGGGGTTCCAAAGAGGATGGAGCTAGGTTGTTCTCAGTGGTGGTAGATGACAGAACAAGGAGCAATGGTCTCAAGTTGCAGTGAAGGATTGGATATGAGGAAAAACTTTTTCACTAGGAGCACTAGAAAGCACTGGAATGGGTTACCTAGCAAGGTGGTGAATCTCCTTCCTTGGAAGTTTTAAAGGCCCAGCTTGACAAAGACCTGGCTGGGATGATTTACTTGGGGTTGGTGGACTAGATGACCTCCTGAGGTCCCTTGCAATCCTAATATTCTTCTGTAATTCTATGAAGAATTGCCCTGTTCTGTTCACTCCCTCTGAAGCAGCTGGCTCTGGCCACTGTCGGGAGACAGGATTTTGGGCTGAACGGACCATTGGTCTGACTAAGTAATGGCCCTACTTAGTATGTTTTTAGGAATTTTATGTTTTCTCTGCAGTACTCTCCCCCTCCCCTTTTTTAAAACCAGGTCTTCTCAGAAAATTCACACTGAGAACCTTCTCAGATCTCAAGTGAATCTTTAGCCAGATGAGTTGTTCTTCAACTTTTTTTTAAAAGGCATTTGTGTTAAGTGTTAAACAATTTTTTAAAAAATCTGAATAAAAATCACTTCCCCTCAATTAATCAGGTTTCATTTCCTTGATATTCTGGGATGTTATAAACCTGCCACTCACCCATAGGATCGTCTTTAAAAAAAAAGGAAGACCCAAATTTCTAATGAGAAGAACAAGCGGAATAAAAAATAAACTTCTGAAAAATTCCTGAAACTTTCTTTATACATCATAAATAAGCCCCCAAAAGGTGGCACAAATCTTTGCTCTCTCCTTAGTAGGTCACCTGAACAGCAGCTATTCCTCAAGATTGCAAAGTAGCAAAAATTAAGCCCATTTTCTAAAATGAAGCCTAGCAAATTTCAAGCCATTGAGTTTCACATCAGTTCTAGAGATATCGATTAAGACACAATTAAGGGGCAAGTGCTGTATACTTTGATATGAATGATCTATAAGCATAGGCTGTTAGCACAGCTGTGAAAAGGGAATACATATTCCTGTAGTTCCTCAGAATGTTTTCTGAAGTTTATTATAGTGGTAGATAAGCTAAAACTAGGCAGAGAATTTATTAGAATTTCCAAAAGGCCTTGGATAAAACTCCTTTAAAGAGATTGTTAAGAAAATTATGGTAAACACAATCTAAATCTTGTCTACACTTGGAATTTTACTGAAATGGTATTCCAGAATAGTTATTTTCATACAAACCCCCATGTGGACACTTATTCTGGAATAAAATTGCATTTTTCCAATTTAGCTTTTCTGGAATAGTTAAGTAAGTATCTAAGAGTAGACAAGCTCTTAGACTTGGGGATGGACTGGAGACCACTGAATATCTAGTTGGTGAGTACGTGATATGAACAGTTCTCCAGGGGGAATCTTCCCTTAAGTTTTGAACATCAGCCTGGTGTTAGGAGGCACCCTGCTGTTGTATTGCTGTGTTTTGGATGAGATGTAAAAGAGAGGTCATGGGCATTTGCAGTTATGAAAGAACCCATGGTGCTCTCTGCAAGAACAGGGAAATAATTTGGTTCTTAGCCAAATTCCAACCTGAATAATTACATTCAGCTGAAGTAAAATTGCCCCGGAACTTTCAGTTGGATACTATTCTTCTTATTTTACATTTTTGTATAGCATTACTGTGAAAGGTTAAACAGATGCTACGTTTCATTCCAGAGGTGCCTATACCAGTATGGATAAAATGACCTCAACTGACATTTTCCCATAACGCACATACCTCTTGATAAATGATTCCAGTAAGTCACTTTGCTAAATCATATACCTACTTCATGCTTAAAATTGTCAGTGTCTTCCCACTGCCAAATGATTTAACAGTTAAGTACTAGAGTAAGAAATAACATTAAAATGTTATTACATTAACACAACATACCTCAACATATTTTCTAATACATCATCAATAAAAATTATTAAAAACAAAACTATAATTACAAATACGTTAAAGCTCATTTTGGCATAAGTTATCCTTCTAAAAGTGTATTCACTTACTGATTGCTCCACAAAACATTTGTTCATTAATAATTTTTGTTGTAGTCAGTGCAAATTAGAGATGTTTTATTGTATTATAGAAGTTTTATCATCAGTTTGAAATGAGACTGAATCTAACAAGACGTGGACTAATAGGTGCTATTTATCATATTGGAACATTTTGTGTGCTTAACTCACCAGCTTTAATACTTCTCATAAAATTGCCCTAAATACCTGCACACATTAAAATAAAACTATGAAAACACTGTTGGCTGAAGCAGTAATATGCCTGGCTTTCCAATCTTCTATTTGAATATGTTAATCTTTGTGAACCTCACTGCTCTAACAGTCTCTAACAACTGTGGCTTTTCACACTGAAAGCAATTTTCATTGGTAGATTAATTTTTTGCCATACCAAAGTAATAGAAAATTCCTAACACAATAAGACAATTCCATAGGGTGTAGTTAACTGTGGGAACCATATGCTGGCAGATTAGACTCATCTAATGCCTCACATCTCAATGATCTCTTGATAATCACATGCCCTACTCTGCTGTATTTTTTATCAGCTGTCACTTTTAAATGGTTTGCATGTTGTTCTAGCCATGTTGGTCCCAGGATATTAGAGAGACATGTTAGGTGATGTAACATCTTTTATTGGATCAACTTGTGTAGGTGAAAGAGACAAGCTTTCATGCTTACACAGAGCTCTTCTTCAGGTCTGGGAAAGGTACTAAGTGTGTTGCAGCTAACTATAAGGAGGAACACATAAGGAGTTAACATTTGTTGCAAAAGACTATTCAAGCGGAAGTGGGTCATTAATATTCTACAGTTGTTGGACAAAGGAGGGTTAATTGTTGTAATGAGCCATAAATTCAGCATCTTTATTAAGTTCATGATTTTTGGTGTTTAGCACAGTTATGAATTTAAGTTCCCACACTCATCATTGGAAGGTGTTATGCAGGGTTCCTTTGAGGATGATGTGTGACAGATCAGATATAAAGTAATCATTCTGTGAAAAGTGTTGGCCCATGATGGTTTTATCTTATTTTTTGTGTGAGTTGTTACTGGGACATTTAGTGCAACGGATGAGGTATACCACATCTTGTAATAGGCATGTGTAGAACCAATAGATCTTGAAAGATGTGTTGTGTGGGTGGGTATTGATCATCGTAGCAATGGAGATATGGCTTCAGGTTTTGCATCTGTTATGGCTGAGACTGGTGCACTTTGAGTTGGTGTGTCCTGGTGCTCAGGGAGTTCACTTCTGATGAGCTGAAAGAGGTTGTGGGATTGTTTGAAGGCCAGAAGAGGGGATTCAGGAAAGGTTTACTGCAGGACATGGTCCCCATTGAAGATGGGGTGTAACTGTTTAATGATACCCTGTATGGATTCCAGTGTGGGGTGGTGGGTGACAACTAGGGATGTGCAGTTGGAATGCTCCTCAACCCCGTATTGATGCAGGTTCTCTTGAAATATTTGGATGGCCCATTCTATGATGCGATTTACTTCTCTGGTGCAGTGTCCTTGTTTGGTGAAGGTGGTTTTAAATGCACTAAGGTGTATATCCTGGACTTCTCCTCAGAGCATATTCTGTGGTATCTGAATGCCTAGCTGTAGGTAACAGATTTCTTGGTATTTTTGCTGTGGCTGCTGGATCTGTGGACATAAATGTGGTAATCTGTGGATTTCTTGTATATCGCTGCCTGGAGGGTTTCATTGCTGAAGCTGATTGTGGTGTCCACGATGTAGATGCTGATATGGGAGTGGTCTGGAGAGCGTTTGATGGATGGGCTGTTGTTGAAGTTGTGGTGGAAATTTATGAGGATGTTTAGGTCGTCTGTCCACAAAATGAAAATATTAATATATCTCAGGCATCTCATTGGTTTCAGTGTATTTGTCCAGAAATTCTTCCTCAAGGTGGCCCATGAAGAGGTTGGGCATATTGGAGAGCCATCCTAGTACGCATCGCTGTTCCCATGGTTTGGACACAGTGTTTGTTCTTGAATGTAAAATTGTTATGGGTAAGGGATGAAATAGATGAGCTTGGCAGTGTTTGTGGTAGATATCTGAGTTTTGTACCTTGTCTTGCAGATATTTGAGGCAGGCAGAGATTGCATCACTGTGAGGAAAAATGGTGTATAGAGAGGGACATCCCTGGTGGCAAGAATGTTGTTTTGAGGGAGGCTGTTAATATTGTGGAGTTTCTCGATTAAGTTTGTTGTGTCCTGGAGGAAACTGGATATTTTGTGTAGTGAGTGGTTTGAGGATGGTTTCTATGAGTCCCAATATTCCTTCAGTAAGAGTGCCATGGTCAGATCTGATGGGTCTTCTTGGGTTCCCTTGTTTGTGTATGTTGGGAAGCATGTAGAAGGTTCTTGAGTTGTATTTGTACGGGATGATGTTGTAACATTTCTTTTGGAGTTGTTTGGGCAAGGATTTGATGACATCCTTAAACTCACAGGTGAATTATGGTGTGGGGTCTTCAAGTTCCTTATAGTAGGTGCTGTCACAGAGTCATCAGTTGGCCTCCTTCATGTAATCATCATGGTTGAGGAATATGATGGCATCCCCTTTGTCTGCTGGTTTGATCACTATCTGGTGACTGTATAGCAGTCCTCTCAGTAGTGGAGAGATTGTGGTGGATGTGATGTTTATTAAGGATTTCACAGTCAAGTTTTTTCCCGAAGCAATCAATGTAATGATCAGGTGTATGGTTTCATCCACTTTCAGGCGTCCAGTCAGGTGATTCTCTTTTCTTATGACTTTCTCACATCAGTGGAGACATGGCAGTTGTGGGTGGTGTCATTTTTGTTGTGAAATAATTCTTTGAGACAAAATCAGTGAAAGAATTCTTCTTGTTCTCCACAAGTTATTATGGCATCAAGTTCTGTGGTGCAGCAGATGTTCAGTCCCTTAGACTTTCAAATTACTCTTTTCTTTTTGGAATGAAGCAAAAGAATCAACCTAAGACCGTGAGTTGATATGAAAAACATAAGGAATGGACGCTAATCAATCATTTCCATTCACACTGATCATTCAACCTCTAGTTCCTTTGCCATTTGTATGGAAAGTAAATGAAGGATGCTCTTTTTTAGTTCTGATAAGAAACTCCTGTATTAGACTCAGGGTTTGTCTACACATGGAGAATTTAACCCACAGCCTTTTGCTGTACATCAGGTAACATGCAGTACACAAGCCAGATTAACAGTGTGCACACAGAATGGTGAACCTGCTGTCCATTCACATCAAACTAAAGAAACAGAGTTCTCAGAGGTTATCCAATGAATCTTTGCTTCACTGCTGAACACTGTGCACTCAGAATCTAGGCTAGCCCAATTTCTCTTTTAAAATTCCCATGATTAATCTGTCTCCACCCAGTACTTCCTACATGGGCAGGCTATGCCATTTTCAAACAGATGTTGGCCAACATGGACCAAAGGGTGCTCTACACTGCTATGCTGGCAACCTTGAATATGCAAAGGCTGCTTGAGCTGTACCTCAGCACTCAAAGCCAGATGAATGCAACTTGGGACTTCAACTGCTGCACCATCGAACATGGGGAGATCGACCTTTGGGGCCATTGTCATGCAGCTGTGTGATGCCATGGAAAAGGTAATGTTGCACTGCGTTATAAAGCTTGGTGATGCTCAGGAGGTTATTGATGGCTTTGCACACGAGGTGCTGTGATGGGGTGTACTGGGCCCTTTGAGGCCCCTGCTAGTCCTACCACACCCAGCCCCAGAAGAGGAGCAGTGAAGGTGGGTCCTCCAAGCCTCCCTAGAGAGGCTGCAGGAAAACAGCTAATCAGAGCCCATTAGGCCCAGTTAAAAGGAGTTGCAGAGCCTGAGCAGATCAGTTGCTGGCTGGGACCAGAAGGGTGAGGAGGAGAGGAGTTGAAATCTTCAGCTGTGAGGTAAGGGTGAAGTGGATGGTGGGACACAGGAAGTGGCCCAGGGAATAGCAGCAGCAGCAGCAACTGCAGGAAGCAGCCTGTGGCTGCTATATATAGGATCCCTAGGTCAAGACCTGGAATAGTGAGGTGGACTAAGACTTTCTACCAGTAGTTGCAGGGGGTAGTGGAGAGTGCATTTGACCATTTGAAAGGGAGCTGGTGCTTTTTGTGGAATAGATAGGAAGCAGCAGGAGGAAAAAATCCCAAAGATTATAGCTGCATGTTGTATTCTGAACAATATATGTGAAAGTAGGAGAGAAAGTCTTAGTGAAGGGTCTGAGGCTGACATGCAGAGACTTTCTCAGGAGTATGAGCAGATAGCTGGGGCAACATCGTCAGGGATGCCTATTGCTCTTATTTTGAGTCTCAGTCCTGAAATTGTGCAGTTGTACATCTAGTTGTTAACCAGGGATTGGGGGTTGGAAGTTCTTTGTGCAGTTCAATGTTGTTTATGGACGGTGAAAGTGCAACATGGTGGCAACCTCTATTGTACCTTGTGTCTTCGCCTGCATATGTTCGTAAAACCTTATGAATTAGTATAAACGTTATTATTTTATGTGTAAAATGAATGGTCAACTTATGAATAAAATTTTAGACATTCTTACCATTAAACAATCTATTATGTAACAAACAGAAACAAACCTTCAACTGAAATGAAAATGAAATGGCTTTTAAATATGAAACAATATTAAAAACAATCTATTAGCAAACTACAAAGAACAGCATGCACTGTCAATACCTACCTTATGTAAAGTAAGAACACTAACCAAACTTCTTTTCCTGTAATCACTGTCTCAATAAACTGCTGTATTTCACACTAAATAATGTTTTCCTTATTCAAATCTCCCATAGGAAAGGGTGGGGTAGAGGCTGCAGCTGCTGGGACAAACAGGATGGGGAAGGATGGGCCAGCATTCTCCCAGCAAGAG
The DNA here is from genome assembly GCF_026122565.2 of Emydura macquarii macquarii. Classification (NCBI taxonomy): domain Eukaryota; kingdom Metazoa; phylum Chordata; order Testudines; family Chelidae; genus Emydura; species Emydura macquarii. Next base: position 11,996,436 of record NW_027130455.1, read on the forward strand.
AGCTGAGAGAAACAGAAAGGAAAACAGGTACATGGCTATGTTCCTATGTGGGGTGGGCCTGAAAACGGTTAATAATCAGGGCTTTGGCATGAGATGGAGTAGCTGCCATTTCAGAAAGGTATATGGGAGACAAATGGACAGCATGGACTGATGAAGGGACGAGAAGATGGAAGTAAGGACCTCAGACTTGGAATGGCTTCTAGTTCTTATCCACCTACAATGGCTGTGACCAAGGAGCACCCAAAACAGAAGCTAACAGCAGGATAGTAGAATAAATTTAAACGGGTACGTTATTTATTTTTAAAAAATTTTTAAAAACTTACATGCCAAAGTTCCCGCCATAGCATCTACCTCTTCAGTCCCAGTCTGGCTTGCTGCCTGAGAAGTGGGGTTGGCTGTAGCAAGGCAGGAATTGAACTTGCCATCTACCTGTCCAGCATCAAGGTCCTGAGTCCCAAAGAGATCCTGGCTCCTTGGGAAAAATCTCTTCACTAGCTTCTTTATGCTCATCCTCCAATGAATCTTGTTCCTCTTGCTTGGGATGATATAGCAGAGGTTAGTCCTGCTTTGAGCAGGGGGTTGGACTAGATGACCTCCTGAGGTCCCTTCCAACTCTAATATTCTATGATTCTATGATTCTATGACATTCTTGGGTGGAGTGTGGGGGTGTAGAGAAGGTAGCCAGCAAATTCTATAAACTTCCTAGGTTGGGTGGTAGTGATGTAAAATCCTGTCCCGCTCCTCAAAAAATTGGTAAGTTATATGTCCCTTGTTAGGTTTTTTCCCTTGCAGTGTGCATAAAAAGGTTTTTATTCTGATGGTTGGCCATAAGAGCTTCCTGAACCTACTTTTCTCCCCAGATGGCGATGAGATTCAGGGCCTTGGTGCAACTTCAAATGCCTGCTTAAGGCATGCTGTATGGCTTCTGGAATATTATCGCAGTTACTGCAATAAACTGGAATCCAGGAACAAATGGACAAAATCTGGCTGTGCACCACCTTGTAAGCGAGGGAGGGAAGATCCAGTCAACTTAACGCCAGAGCAGAGGATGTCACAACAGGTCAATAACACTCACCCACAAAACAGTGTGGGATAGTCACTCGAAGACTGCCGAAGTAGTTCACAGCAGCATTGCATGCACATGAACAATAGACTGGACTAATTTGCTTTGCTGCAAACTTAGTTCACTTTGAAAGACGACTCCAAGGTTTGTGATAAATGTGGAATCAAGCGTTTTCAGACTGGATTAACTTGACATAGTCTGCTTTAAACTCCCCGCATAGACAAGCCCTCAGTTAGTGAAGCATTGCAGTAAGAATGCTGTTAGTTTGGGGGGGTGGGGAAGAAGGTGTCTTAGCTGTAACTGTAGCTCTTCAAGTGCTATTTTCACACTTATGGGAGTCAATATACCTCTGCCACGGTGTTCCAGTACCTTCTGGAAAGTAATGCCCTTTGGGGCTCAAATGAACCCCACCTCACCTCATCTCACCACAAATATACTGAGTCCAAGGGCTAGAAAAGGGTGGTATGAGCCTTAATTTCCTCAGTTTCTTTCTCCGGAACTCTCAGGGTTCAATGGTCATAGAGAACTCTGAAGTGAGGAGAAGGATATAGGAAATAAAAATATGCAGAGGTATCCCTTGAAGAACTACAGATACCGGTCAGTAACTTCTTCTTCACATGCCTGTGCTTATTCCCACTCAAGGGAGACCAGTAAACAATGCAGCCTTGGGAATGGAAGACTGAAAAATTCTCAATTAAACAATGATTATAAAACTGTCCTGCCAAACATTGCATAAGAATCAGACGCACAGTCCAACATATATATTGAACTCTCCAAGTAGCAATCGTACAAATCTCTATAACAGATATGTTTTTAAGCAGACCATGGAGGCAGCCTCAGATATAGCTAGGGCTGTTGATTTGTCATGGCATTTTGTATAAAAAATCATGGAACAGTCATGGTAAATTTGGTAAAAGTCATAGTTTTGTGATTTTTAATAAAAATGCATAGGCAAATGAGGAGGACGGGCCCCTAAAGGTGGGGGGGGGGCGGTGTTGGAGAGAGAGAGAGCTCGCCCTGTGCTCAACCAGCAGTGGACATCCCTGCCCTGCAGGGCTGAGCCAAGTTCTCCACTCTTGCCAAGTTCCCCACCTAGCGCACAGGGTCGCAGCTCCACTGAGATTTGGCCCGGCCGGTGCTCCCTCATGACCGGATGAAGGGCGGCTGGATAAAATTTGAGTGAGTGGAGTTGAAGCCTGGTGCATGGGGTTAACAGCACCACTCAGATTTGGCCCTGCAGTGCTTTGCTGAGTAAGAGTGAACTTAAGTATGTGCTCAAATGCTTTCTCAGAATTTAAGTCTTAGACCCCAATCCTGCTAACACACAGAAATGCTTAATTTCACTAATGTGAATATTCCCATTGATTAACATGAGTGTCAGTGTTTGCAGGATCGAGGCCTTAGGACACAATTATCCTCTCAGTTCTGCTCAGCAAATCTCAATCGCAATATTGCCTTCTGCCTGAAAGTGGAAATTCTCATAGAGGTAAATGGGAGATGTGCACCTAGGGATATCAGTGTAACAGAGGTCAGATCCAACAAGAGGGGAATTGTGCCCTGTAAGAAAAACAAAATCACCTCAGCGGGTGAAAATAAAAGTTAATTTGTCCCTCATTACTCTCTCTCATTTGCCATTTTTCAGCTTTTCGCAGCACTTTTTTTTTGAGTCAGGACAAAAGTACCTCAACAGAAGACCTGGGGGTGCATAGTACATACATTTATAATTCTGAGTAATTAATGAAAAGCCATCCCCTCTTACTACAATCAAGGCTTCCATATAGGAAAATATAAACCAATTGATGCCATATGTCTTCCTGAATTGTTATTCCAGATGTATTCCTTGGAGACACAAAATACAAGTTCCTGTTTCCTTTAAGAAACATATTCCTAAAAAGGCAAATGAAGTAATTTTGTTTTGAAATAGAAACCAGGTTGTTAAAAATGATAAAACAATTATTCAAAGTTTATACATTAGAACTCCCATTCAGGTACTTTCTTAATAAAATCTGTGCAAGTTAACTACTGAAAATTTATATAAATTAACTATTGACATACAAAACTGTATAAAAACTCACTTTACACTAAAAGCTCACTTGACACTAACTTTATCATTGTATGATTGATGTTTCTATGTCCATACATAGCAAATTTTCATGTTTTTAGGTATTGGAGGGGTAATAAAAAAGATTCATTCTTCATTAGCACAAAAGAACCACAGCCACACAGAGTAGTAGTTTGATTTTATCATGCAATTTGGATGGAATATTGAGTATGTCTGGAGATGATTTTTTTAAATTAAAAACAACTCAAACGTACTTGACCTTCCCTTTGACATTAAGCTAAAACAAGCAGGGAAATAAAATGATGCACAAGGTATTTTTGAGGGAATATTTGTGTTACTGAATGTTACCAGTGCTAACGGAAGTCCTCCGGTTAGCCACAATTCAGATATGGTGAAGGCAACTCAGCAGTAGCTTTCCCACATTGCCCTGCCAGTGACCTCAACCTTGTTGAGCCATTTTCTCTGAAGGCGAGAAGTAATTAAGTTTCCTTCCTAATCAGTCTTGACCCTGTCCTGAGCACAGACATCACTTAAATTTAATTGTATGTGGTCTGAACAGTAGCCCAATAGGCAGTCTGCTGAGACCAATAAACTCATTTTTTTGTAGTATCTGCAGGGGACCTGATTTAAAAACCTACAACTGAAAGTTCATTATTTTATTAATTCTGTCACCTCTGGAATACATTTATTTTTCTTGTAACAAATAGCACTGTTTCAGAAAAAAGCTTTCAGAAAAAGCTTTTAGCTTTCTTGGATATATCTACATAATCACAAAAATATTATTAAAAGAAAATTACTTACGATGCAAAGTTCAAGTTCTTGAAAGTAGGGAAATGCCAGAATTAATGACGCCCATGCACTTTTTCTAACACACACACACACCCACACACACACACACACACACCCTCCCCCCCCCCTTTGACATTAAGGAACAGTGCAGACTGTTTATCACTATGGACTGCATATTTGAACCTGAGTCTATCCACAAGGAATTAGTTTCCATAAAACTATAAGTGACAAGAACCTATTTGTTTCATGGTACAGGGTAGGAGAACTGTACCAACACAGTTTGTTCAGGCGGATATTCCTGCTGCTGACAGATCAGCTCTTCAGCCATCATTCCTATCTCACACACTGAGATAATGATTCAAGAGGAACATTTTGGATCTTTACAGACCAAAATGAGATAAACCAATTTAGCTCTGCAAAAATGTCAGAATGTACTGGTGCAGACAGTCACTATACAAAGTTAGTTATATAAAGCCAGAGGAGTGCTCACAGAAACGGCAACGGTTTGCAGAACCCACAATGTATCACATAGGAAGACTAGGCCTCAGCATTTAAGCTAATTTCCCACTAAGACAGCTTGTTTTAAACTTGTATAGGTCTTTAAATGTTTGAGGTCCGACTGCTCCCTGAAGCAAGATACATCCACACAGGGTAGGTAAAGTTTATGTTTTGGCTCTCAGAGTTTCCCTGGAATTCTGTCAAGGGACCAAGGTTTGCCCCACTGCAGAACTGACCAGAGGTTCCTATTCCCTAAAACCACTTATCTCTCTCAATCCCTAAGACACTGTTGACAAGCCTTTACCAGCCCCCTACACAGTTCAGTGTTCCTGTAGCTATTTCTTTAAAAAAGCTTCTAACTTGTAGGAGGATGTAATAAATAAGATGATATTCACAGGGACAATTACTAATCTGCAAACGGTCTATGGCTTTTGGAGCTACTCATGTGACCATTCCTGGGGCACCTATCTTCACCAGTAGATCTTGCACCCATATAGTTGGGAAAAGGATGCAGTGCTTTCTGCAGACACAGGGTTCACTGGATCCCAGACTTCTCCACCCACAGGATGACACTAGAAACCTTGGTATCTAGTCAGTATTAATTAAACGGCCTACCTCATTGTCCTGTACTCTGATTTTGGACTTTTTAAAGCAACCTTTATATAAAGAATATTTAAATATTACATTTTAGTAAAATACTGCAACTTATCCAAGCATTCAGCTTAATAAGAACATTTACCAATACTCTAACTTTAAAGTTTTGTAACTGGATGTACCTGGTATATACCTACAAAAACACAAGCCAGAATCTGAAAGATGTCTGTTAGAACTACATGCAAAGTCAATGCTGTAAAATTGTCATTTGCTATTACCTATTTCATCTGTCTATAACTCTTGTTTAAATCACTCCTGTTCCTGCTTTTCAGCAGTTTAAATCACTTATCTATCTATTATGCAAAATTACTGATTAATGAGGAAAGCTATCCTAGACATTAAGCATTACTTTGTAACATTATTTTGTATATTTAATTCCCAATTTTTAATTTCAAATAGGAAACAACACACTGCATACACCCTCTATTCATAAAAAATAAAAGAAAGAATACACACATTTCAATGTTGCATTTAAATTTATGAAACCTGTTTACACACAGTCACATTTTAAATTTATAAAAATGACACTGAGAATTTTTGGACCATAAAAGGTCTGACGCATGAACTATAACCACAGGTCAAACCTGACTTGGGACAAATGAGAGGGGGGGAGAAAATAAACATACTTAGATGGGGAGTGGTTCAGTATTTTCCTCTTATTCCCCTGGTCTCTTAATACAGAGGAAAAAGCCTTTGATGACAAGTCCAAAATTGTTCTTGGCTCTTCAGATACTCGAGTCTATCTTAGAATATGTCTGTTGTCAGGCTTTGATTTGTCCCATCAATGGGACTTTGAAGAAGGGTCATGAGCCAGTTCTAAATCTGCCATGGAAGTTACAAGAATTTTCTTCACAAGTATCAACTGGAGTAGAACTTCTCAGTTTTTACAGGCCAAAAAAAAGCTATAGGAAGAGACAGAGAAAATGCCCCTCACACAAGCATCTAAAGCATCATGTATGTGTAGAGGACGGGGGTTAATTACAAAGAAGGCCATTCTTTTAATCCCATTCTTTGAAACCAGTCTTTTTTCCAGGATCCATTACAACAGCAGAAAACAAACTAATCCAGTGGAAGTAAGAGAGGTAGCTCCTGTGGAGTCAAGAGTACATATATCTCAAAAACTGACTATTTTATGGAAAGAGAAACCTTGATAACACTATTCTAAGAATTATTTGTAACAAACTAGCTCCTAATTAGGGAGGAAATGTCCCCAGGCAATAGTTGGCAAACTGTCTATGCAAACTATGGAATCTGAGGGTATGTCTACACTGCAATTAAAAACCCGCAGCTTCCTCACGCCAGCCGACTCAGGCTCGTGGGGCTCAGCCTAAGGGGCTGCTTAACTGTAGTGTAGACATTCGGGCTTGGGCTGGACCTGAATTCTCCACCTCGCAAGGTCCTCAGTTGCTGTGCAGACATACCTTGAGGGACCAAAGAGAATTCCAACGTGCAGCTTCAGTGGCTGGAAGAAACTCAGGGTGTGCCTTCACTTCCTTTTATAAACTAGTCAGACCACTCCATGGCTTGTGACAAAGTCCATGTAGCCCATAATAGTCAAATTCCACAGGGTTCTTTGGTATAAGATGAGGTCGCATCACCAGGAGGAACTAATGACAATACAGACTTGAAAAAGCAAGTACAGAAATTCAGAGAAATTCACTTTAGACCAGCTATATATGTACAGAATTTTAATACTTCTCTGGCCTTGTCAGTTCAGATTAGTTAGCTGAAGTGATTCTTTTCTGATGTCTAATTCTTTATTTAATGCATTAATGTAGTAATAACATAAATCGTACCAATTTGAGAAAGAGGCACAAACCAAGTTAGTCTGGAAGCGTAATACTGTAGTATCTCATTCCATGGGTAAGTTAGTGATAGAAAGCTAAAGGAGGTGGTCATTTGATTCATAAAAATCTACAGAATTATAATTTCAGTGGTGTCTACAGGGAAGCGGCGGAACTTCTGCCCTCCTCTTCCCCCGTCGGCTCACAGCTCCAGGTCCTCCCATTGCTCGAAATGTTAGATGCATAGACTCTAAGATCAGAAGGGACCAATATGATCATCTAGTCTGACCTGCACAATGCAGGCTACAAAACCTCACCCATCCACTCCTATAATAGACCCCTGACCTATGACTAAGTTATTAAAGTCCTCAAATCATGGTTTTAAGGTACAGAGAATCCACCAGCAAGTGAACCATGCCCCATGATACAGAGGAAGGCAAAAAAAAACAAAAAACCCCCAAAACTTTGCCAATCTGCCCTGGGGGGAAATTCCTTCCTGACCCCAAATGCGGTGATCAGTTAAACCCTAAGCATGTGGGCAAGACTCACCAGCCAGACACCCAAGATACAACGATATACACTGATATATAATGTCATCGGAAATGGGTCCAGTTGACTAACATTAAAAAGCCCTTTCTCCCACAAACTCAATGATACCAAATACGACAAATATAGAACAATTATGTAGATATTCGATAAAATGTTTTAAAAAATCAATGTTTTTTAATTATACTTTAACACATGCAAGTCAAACATTCAGCTCTCACAAAATTAAATTGTGACCCTAAACTGACACTATTATGTTATCAGTTAATGCTCAGAACATGATACCTGATTAAGTTGTTTAATGTTACAGATTGCCAAAAGTGGAAAGAGTGCTTCAAGTTGATTTGCCATCATCAGCAAACAAGAAGCAGCTCGGTGGTACTGATTATCAGCTTTGTTTATTATGTCAAAAGGAGTTATACCAATGCACAGGTTAAGATGTCAGCATCCAGACAGAAATTACTGGAATCCATCTGCCAACAGTATGCACACAGTCACATAACATAACATAATTAATTACAAACCCAAAGTAATTTATTACAAAATCCTTGTTTTTACTTTGGTCTCGATCATTTTTAGTCATCAAGAGGAGAAAAAGAGTACTCACCAGGAGCTGAATCTTTGGAGAATGCCAGCACAGAGAACCTGATTAAACACAAATACATGCTAGAAGAAGTGCACCCACAAACTGAATTTGATAAGGTTGGAGAGAAGTAAATCACACATCAGGAAAAAATTGAAGATGCTAGGGCTAGTATCAGCTGTGGGAGAGATTCACCTTACACTAGGTCCTATGGAATGCATTCAGAGAACAACAGCTCCTTCTTCCACGGTAAGCTGGAAGTCTGAAGGCATCCATTGAGCATAGTTTCAATATGTGAGACAGGTGAAAAACTATGAAGCAATCATTCTTAGCTAGATTGTTGCATGGAAGGTAAGGGTCAGTGTATGCACTGACCCAAAAGATGCCTACACATACAACATTGAGTATTCACATCCAGTGCTACACCTAAAGCGTATGCAATGTGGTGAGTCAAAAGGTAAAAGCAACAGAAACAAGCATTGACTTTACTACAGCAAACTGTGCGATTCAACTGGAGTTAATAAATTGCCTAAGAGAGACTCTATTGGATGGGAAAGTGGTGGCGAAGGCCAACACAGAGGCTAAGTACAGAGAAATGTGTGCTGTGAATGGGATTGAAGAGGAACAAATGCTTAGCAGAAAGGCTTTTAAAGCACTTATTGAAAATGAGCTGTGGGATATGGATGTTATTTATATGATTTCCCCAGAGGTAATCAAGCACCATCTAGACTCATTAGCTGCTGTTAAATGCCAAGAAAGAGTAATTTCAAACCTACAGGATGAGTAGCACTGGCAACCCATCTACAAATGACAGACCAGAGTTCTTTAATACCATGACAAAAGAAGTCTTCAATGATGAAATAGCTAAAGATGTCAGTCAAACGGATACTCTAGGTCATGATTTGTATGAAGCCTTCAAAAGCCAAAGAATTATCCTAGGCTCAGTCAATCTATGGAATCCAATCAAGAAGAAGAACAGCCTAAAGCTGTGCTCAAATGCCAAGAAAAAAATCAGAGTGAAGGTGTCAGGGACTTTTACAGAGCTAACCACAGACAGGTCATTGTTTGCTCATCTCATGGTTGTGTCCAGTGTGATGTTGATCAATGTGAGACTTTGGGATAGTATGAGTTCTCCATGGTACCACGATCAATGAGACAGAACAATGCATGTATACCAGGCAAAAGGCAAACTAATGCACATCTTGCATGGCCTTCCTAAGCCAGCAACTACTGACAACATGACCGGTACCTTATGCCATCAGAGGCCTTTCAGCATAGCAATCACAGAGTGTATGGCTGAGGTACAAACTCTGAACAAACCAGACACTGTTAATATCTGCCAAGATTTGTCTGAACACTTCATTATAAGGCTACAAAGAAAATACTGGACCTATGACAAAGTCCACCTCATGTGGGATACATGCAGAGGAATCAATTTAAAATATTACCAGAAAGAAGAGACTCCATAGTATTGTACCTGCTCAATACAAAATAATTGACTCCACGAACATTTCTGATATCACAATGAAGAAACTACTGTCTCATACTTGCACGAAGGAGGAGTTAACCACACACCTGGCAGGGAAAACACTCCGGCATGAGAAGAATTGATTGAAAATTGCATCATTACATGGTGTAGTGAAGCTGCTGCCTTGCACTGTTCAGTGAGTTTCTTTGTAGTTGCCATGAGGAAGCTAACACTCAGATTACCTTCCTTGCCATCAATGCCGTAAAGAGAGGTGCTATTAAACTCTGGATTTTTGCACAAGACACACATTCTAGTGTCCTCTGGAAAACTCTATCCCATATTTCTGTGAGATTCTGTTTTTGCGCTGGCTGCCGGAGAAGAGAATCACTGTATATCCCTCAGAAATGTGTTCCTATTACACGGACCATTAAAAGCCACTGGACTGCCAGATTTCCATGCCCTTTCAGGATGTGACATTACTGGAAGTTTGTCTGGAAAGACCAAATTATCTTATTGGAAGGCATTTGATTCAGCCTCTGAAGACTCTCGCCTCACTCTGAAGATGCATGGAACATCTGAGACAGTCACTGATGAAGACATAGATGCACTGGATGCATTCATATACTGAATTTACCATTGGAAGACCAACTTTACAACAGTTGCAGAGCTAAGTTGGTGGATGTTTTCCAAGAAGCAGACAAACGGATAAAAATTGCCATCAATGTGGGGTGCATTTATATTTGCTAACAAGAGGGCAAACTATAAAGCAATAGAACGGCTCTGGGATAATTGAGCACATCCAAAACTACCCTCTCCTATGGGGCACGGATGGATCTTGGATGATGGACTGATCACATCAGTTATGGATGAAATACCACACACTCCTGAATCAATCCTTCAGCTAATCAAATGCTTGTGTGCAAAGACCAGATGCTCAATACCTTGCAAGTATTTGGTCAGTAGTCTGCCTCGTACAGAGATGTGAGAGTGCGGCACAGATGAGGATCAGTGTGACAACATGTTTAGCAGTGGCGCCCTAGATAGAGACGATACTTATGATGACTTTGATGAATAAATGTTTTCAGTCCTACATGTCAAGGCTAACTTCCTCAGGATTGCCAAAGATCAATGTCTTTTTTATAGAGGGGTAGCTGTGTTAGTCTGTATACAGCAAAAACAAGAGAGCCCTGCAGCACCTTAAAGACTAACAAATTTCTGCGGGCATAAGCTTTGGTGGACTGCAATCCACTTTGTCAATGTCTTTTTTATGTAAGTATGTATTTATGTATGTATTTTCTGTTAAACTATAATAAAAAAGTTGATTTTTAAACATTTTGTCAAATGTATTGTTCTAGGTTTATCATGTTTGGTACCATTGTGTTTGTGGAAGTAAGGGCTTTTGAATGATACCCAACTCAATCCATTTCTGAGCTGGGAGACTGGGGATGGGGATGCGGGGAGTGAGTTCCTCCCTGCCCTGATTCAGAGGGTGACACCATTGAAATTATGATTCTGTAGATTTTTACAAATCAAATGTCACCTCTCTTACCTTTCTACTATTAACTTGCCCAGAGAATTACACATGCTCTCAGACTAAGTATTATTGGGTAACATTCTTCTGCCTAAAGCTATGGTCCCTCTGCCAATGCAGACAAATAATCTACTCTGAAGATTATCTTGTTTCTGGCAGAATGACAGACTTTGAGAGTTGTCAGAGCCTGCCCTTGGAGGCCTAACCTATCTCACCTGGCCCAAGCTGACCTATGGCTTTTCTTCAAAAGGACAGAACAGACAACAATGAAATAACAGTTAGCTTGAGGAAGAAAAACCTCAGTTCTTTATAAGCATTCAGAGAATAAAAGGAGCTTCTCATTATAGTTTTTAGGTTTAAAACAAAAAGGACAGTAAATTCACCCCTTACTCTTGTTAAGAATACCTTGTGTCATTGAACTCCAATTTATTATTCACAATAAAGAAGTGGCAACTAAGAATTCTGCAGGAATTCCACACAGAAAGCTGCTCGGAATCAGACCCTCCTAACACAGTTGTTTCAATAGAAAAAATAAAAATAATACAAAACTGTCTGTAAGGACTAAAAAGAAAAAAAATACAAAAGGCTATACACAAGATAAATGAACTTGTGTCTAAGAGTTCAGACCCTGTACCGTCACAAATTACAAAGAGATTCTGCTTTCATCCTTGTCCCTATGGAACATTCATCCACATCACAATAATCACACGGCAGCATCAGATGCAAAACTGGCTTTCTCTGAAAATATAGAGGAAATGACATATTCCTATATTTACTCGAAGACAAAACTGAAGAGTGAAACAATAGTTGCTCTCTATTTTTTTCCACTACATTTTTCAGAAGGATGGACAATTGAGTAATATAAGTTTGAAAGCTTGTCTCTCTCAACAACAGAAGCCGGTCTAATAAAAGATATTACCTCACCTATCTTGTCTCTTTAATATAATATCTATTTTGAGCTGTTGACCGTTGGTTGCTCCTTTACTTCTATTTTAATTTTATTTTTATAGTTTTAAACTAAATTCTACCCTCAGATGCACTTCCCTAAAAATGTTGTGCCTCTATCTGAGGCCACAATTTGGGTATTTGTACATCATGATATCATTTGTCTCAAAGCATGTGTTTCTATACAATGAAGTGATAGTCATTTACTAAATGTATTTTAATGAGTAGTCAAATAATTACAATTTTTTCTTATAAACTATTTCACCAAAGCAAAGTTAATTCACAAAGTTATGCCCCAATTCTGTATTTCTTGCCCACCCAAAATTTCCTTAGAAGTTGACACAAACTATACTGGAAACTGAATAAATTTTCTAGTTTCCATTAGCTTATCTATATGTTTGTTATTGTTTTAGGTTCTGTCTGTATTTGTCACGTATCATTTTGGTTATACCAAAGAATAATAAATTCTGGAATGTACTAGCAAAGTGTCAGAAAATTTCAAGGAGGAGAAGAGAATTTTTAAAAGTTACGGTAAAAATATTTCTCTGCTGACTACCTCCCAGAATCTCTTGAATAGAGGCATCTAGCAAATATGTCTGAGTTTAACTCAGTTTCCATTTTACCTTTGTATTTCATCTTTACAGATCAAGTGGTAAATACTAGCATGCCGTTTTGTAAGGTATCAACTCTAACAACATCTAGAGAAAGGAATCCACCTAGCCAATACCCTGCATTCATGTAGATCCCTCCCTAAAATTCACTTCTTCTATGATGCCTACAATATATTCCTCATTTCTTCATCTACTTTAACTTAAAAAATCATTACAGAACCACCAAGAGGTGCATATACGTGAGAAGTCATCATCCTCATGGTCTCCAATCATACCAAGTCTATCAGTCAAATTATCAACAATTTGGAGTGGGCTAAGTATTTTTATAGCAATCAGGGCCATCTTTGGATACTATGAAATAAATAACTTCAGCCAAAATGTGTGTTAACAAAACCGGCAGAAAAGTTCTTAGCACTCACCTGAGGCTTCAAAACCAATTCACTCTCATCCTTCATAGCTAAAATGACCACTCAATCATCTAAAATGGATGATCCAAGAGAGACTGAGACCAAAGATCTAGTCGTAGTGGCAACTGACAGCTTTATAGTGTTTGACAGCCACAGTCTAAGTTCAAAAGAGGCCCTCAATCATTTAGTAGCTGAGCTTAAGCATCACTCAGTGACAGAGGTATCAGAAGACACAAAGTGAGCAGTAAAGATAGCTTTGGAAGATGAATGTTCCACCTTCCCAATTACCTCATTCCCCAAGAAAGTACACTTACATTTTTTTTAAATAGGAAATTAAATAATTTGAGCACTGTATTCCCAGAAAGTTATTATAAACTACCTCTCAAATGCAAGCTTTTAAATTTCAGTAACATACCATTTCTTGACAGGATTTCTTATACCTGATGAAGTAGACAAGGCATACAGAGCTTCTGTAAACAAATGACCTTTGCACTGCTATTCATTCTGATCTGTCAAAAAAATCTTCCCGCTACAAACCATATTCAGAAATATCTCTGACATGTATTACAATCCTAAAGCTTAAAGATGAATTGCAGAATGGTTTTATTTTTGTTTTTGTATTTCCCCTTTACTCTCCTTTTCGATGATGTATAAAGGACAGCCTCAATGTTTTTATTGTTTCCTGCCGCCTCCCCCACAAAAAAAGGTTCCTTTAAAAGCATTCTTTTGGGGGACTCTCCATTTGCATGTGTATGTGCATGTTCCCAAGCTGGAATAAGAATTTACAAGGGTTTCAGAAGACTAGCCTGGGATGCTTATATTGAAATAAAATCCTTTAAGAGCAAAATAAAAATGAAGGCACAGATCATGCCCCCAAGATCCATGCATGAAAGTGACCTTCCCTATAAGAAAGGGGGACTCCACTGTGTCTGGAGGCAATTAGCTTTCTTTGTATTTCTGCACAGAAACTCCCTTTTTTAAGGGGGGGGGGGGAAAGAAGGGGGATATGCACACTGAAACACACAGATTTAGCATTTAGCTTATAAGATTTATGTAAATACAAAGAAACATCTTCCCCATAAATTAACAGGACAGCAACAAAGCATTCAGACAAAAAAAGATGGAAACCAGAGATGTCAGAGCAATCCGTGAGAGCAGAACTTTTGAACCCCTGATAATAATGACATCTTTGTGATATGAAGGCAAAGGGGTTAGGGGATCAGATGTCTGGTATCACATCGCCATTTGCTCTATAATGTGCCTGTAAGTGATTAGGCCTGGCATGCCCTTGAGCTGAAATCATAGGAAACAAAATGTGCCCAAAACAACATTAATTAAATCAGAATCAGCTTTAGAAGACTCACACTGATTTTTCAGTCTAAAAGGGTGCAGTTTATGAAGCCTTCTGGCACTTATTCATGCACTATAGACATCACGTTTTAAGTCTAACAAAATATGAACAGAAGAATCATTATACTACGAAGTCCAAAAGTTAAAAACAAAATGGTACAATAATTCAATAGCATTTAAAATAAATTCCTCTGCTCAGAAAAGATGCCTTGTTATTTAAAGGAACTTTTCTAAGACATTTTCCTTTTTATGATACACAAGCTAAAAATACTTTATTAGTGATTTGTATTTAATGTTTTTTCTTATATGGGTCTCAAGGCGGGTAGTTAAACTGGAATAAAACTTTACTAAAAGCTGTTGATGTAAATAGAGGGGACTAATGTACATTTAATTTAATTATATGGTTTAACTGATCTACGATTCTATGTCCCACTCTGTTGAGAGACATGGAGGAAGAGGGAAAAAAACAGAGTGGAAAGAACCTTGAACCTGCAAAGCCACTCCAGCATTGTCTTCTCCTTAGCACCACACCACAGGGATTCCATGGTTCCAGGGTGGGGTGAAGAAAAGAAGTATGCACAACATTATCTCCAGCTGGAAAACTTCAACCTAAGACGGTTCAAATTAGCATTATATTATTATATTTATCTTTAAAACCCTTATAACAACAACCTTGAATCTAACTCCAATAGCATGGAATTTCTGAATATTAATACATAGATGAAAAGACTGCATAGAGGTGAAATTCAAAATATATTAGACACTGGGGAACTTTTGGGGTAAGGAAGGACCTATATGAAGGAACAGGCTCCACTTCAAAGACACAGACTGCTGGCACAGAAAATTAACAAGGTTTGGGGGAAGTTAAATGAAGTAGGGGTGGACAGAAAACTGAAAACTTCTATGGGCCTTTTTGGTAGGGCAAAGACATCTACTAAGGGTGTCAGCAATATTAAGGTATCTCTGTATCCAGTGCAGGATAGGACGGTATTTACAGATGTACTAAAGCAGTGGTTCTCAACCTTTCCAGACTACCGTACCCCTTTACAGAGTCTGATTTGTCTTACGTACCCCAAGTTTCACCTCACAAACTACTAGCTTACAAAATCAGACACAAAAATACAAAAGTGTCACAGCACACTATTACAGAAAAAATGCTTACTTTCTCATTTTTACCATATAATTATAAAATAAATCTATTGGAATATAAATATTGTACTTACATTCAGTGTATAGTATATAGCGCAGTATAAACAAGTCAGTGTCTGTATGCAATTTTAGTTTGCACTGACTTCACTAGAGCTTTTGTGTAGCCTGTTGTAAAACTAGGCAAATATCTAGATGAGTTGAAGTACCCCCTGGATGGGCTCCTGGTTGAGAACCACTATACTAGAGCAAAGACAGGTTGAAATCACAAAGATAAATTATAGAAAAAGTAACAAGATGTCAGAAAAGGAAGTTAATAAAATAGGAACCATGGCTAAATTATGTATGTGCACAGACACACAAACATGCACCGCCACACACAAATATAAGTTTAAAAACAAAAAACACAGGAAGTAGACTGTTTGACCATGGAAGCTTAAGATACCAGGCATTACAGAAATATGGTGGAATGACAAAAATAAATGAGATGCTACACCAGATGGCCAGACTATGCTGAATGGATTATAGATGTGGGAGAGTAGCTTTCTATGAAAAAGATGTAATTTTATCTAAGTAGATAACATATCTGAGTAGAAAGGACTATCCAGTAAAATCCGTATGGATACAAATCCTAGTCATAAGCATACGCTAATAGATGAGAAGGTTGCACCACTGGTCTCCTGATCAGGAAATGGATATTGAGTGTACTACAACAGCGAGATCAAAGAGGCAATTAAGCAATAATGGGTGACTTCAACTATACAGTCAAATGTCACAACTGGACAAGATACAAAGAAATTTCTCAACAACTTTATTGCTTTTTGGAACAACTAGTTCTAGAGCACACAATAGGAGAGGAGAAGACATTATTCTTGATTTAATCCCACTATATGTAACACACAAAAGTTGATTCAAGGAGTAACTATATGTGAGACATGAAGTAATAGTGACCAAAATATATTTAAGTTCAATATCACAGGAGGAATCACTGCACCGACAATTAGATTGGTAAACTATCTCTTAGAAGAGGAATTCTTTAAACAAACAAACAAAAAAAAGGCGCAAGAGAAGGAGGAGGAAGCTAATCAAAAAGACCCTATTGGCAAAAATAAAGTAACAAAAATCCTAAAACGTTGGTTGGAGGTTATTTACACATACCATAACAAAGTCACAGAAGATATGCCTATCCTTAAATAAAAAAGGAAGCAGAAAAAATTAAAAAACAGTACAGTTAAAAGACAAGCTACAAGAATTGAGCCAACTGAAAGCCACTCTTGGAGAAGCTAACTGAAAAGAGCATAACACTATTGCAGGTAAAACGTAAAATGGAAATTAGCAGCACTAAGAGGGAAATTGAAAAGCAAACAGCCAGACATCAAAACAATTTTTAAGGCATATACAAGCAAGAAATCCATGAGAATCTGTGGGTCCACTGGACTACAGGGGTTAAATGAGCAATTAAAGAAAGTAAAGATATTGCACAGAAGCTAACTGATTTTTTTCAGTGGACTTCATTACAGAAGTTGTTGGAAAAATACCTACCCCAGATCTTCTCATTTAAGAAGTACTAAGGATGAGGTACTGTCAAAGATTGAGGTGATGAGTGGAAATGCTGGGAAAAAAGTAATAAATTAAGGAGCAACTAGTCACCAAGAACATACGGTACATAGCCTAGAGTTCAGGAGGAGCTTACAAATGTAGTAGCTGAGCTACTAGGAAAAATATACAATCTCTTATTACAAGCAGATACCATAGTAGAGGGTTGGAGGTTAGCAAATGTTTTGCTGGTCTTTAAAAAGGTGTTGAGGTGATTCTGAGAATTACAGATCAATAAACCTTATTTCAGTATCTGATATTGTGCAGGTACAACAGTCCACCTGTACACTATCAATTATGGGATTGGAGCCAAGGATTAGAAACTATCTTAGAGATGCATGTAATTGTTCAGGAAAATAAAAGTTTAGTGATTTATAAATGACCAACATTTACTTGCTGCTGTTGTGCACACTAATGTACCATAACTGAGACAAACATACCATCTTCGGCTCTTTACAGTAGACTGTGTTATTGAAATAGCCATCATCCGTGACACACTTCTATCAAATGTAACCGAGTATCTTTGAACACATGGAATCAATAGCAAATATGGTTTTGATTTTTAAGTAAAGAACACTTCACGGAACAACGAGGGCAGGACAATGATTAAGTCACAACATTTTTCCATGTGGAAATAATTGCTTTCCTGGTTCTACCGCTCTCCCGATTAAGATCAAAACAAATAGAAGTTATCTTAAGAAACCTTCCAATTTTTTAAAAAACAAACTCTTGGTGTTCTGTGGCTATCCCAGTATTGTTTATTTTGTTTCAGTACAAAATCATGGCACACTTATTTTTGTATTCAAATTAAAAACAGAGTCAGTGTTACGAAGGAAATGGGAGCCATGCTGAAGATAGACATCTCTGGATGAAATGGCAAATATGAAGCAGTTACAGACAAGGCCACCAATGCTTCAGTGATGTGTGCTGATGTTACATTCCTGTTGTCTGACAGTGAGATACGCTGGTCTGAACAAGATAAGCATCTCCTTGGTAGGTGATAGAAGAAAATTTATCTAAAAAAGGGCATAGTCAAAAATCCTATAAATAAAGAGAAAAATGTTTTACTTCATGCCAGTTGCAACTATTTGGTGGAGGAAGTTATCTTTGAGATTGTTAAAGGTTAAGACTTGAATTTCAAATATTAAAATAGATCTAGTCATTCTAACAGGACCCTGATAGCTTGCTCCTTCTATCTAGTATCTCTCTAAGCAAATGGCTTTGACAACTGTCAAAGAAGTTTCAAAATGAGTTTTCCTTTAAAAATACGCAAGAAGTCAAATTTTCTCCCTCACCCTCTTAGTTCCTCAAAAGCCCTGAAGGAGCTCTGGAAATCCCCCTTTATTCTTCCCAGGGTGCTCTCTCAGAGCTTCATGTCATGGGCACCATCATTCCAACCAATAACAACTCAATATCAAAGTCTATGAAAGCTATTCCCTTGGACAGCAGTAGTCACTACTGAACATGAAGCACTCCCTCCCTGTAGTGCTAATGATGATGACTCTACACACATCCATCTCCTTCTGGCCCAAGGAGCAAGAGCCTGGGACTGGGAAACAAAAATAAACCACAGCCTCCCCACAGCAGGGCTAAACAATTATGACCTCATGAACTAAGACGGCCTTAACTTCAAATCTTTCCTTATTAAGTCCCGAAAAGCAATCGGCAGTGATGTGCACAGAAGTCACTGTGGCAGGATGTATTAGGGGCTAATCATCCCTTTTAGGCACTGTGCTACTACGGCAGCAAGGGGCAATGCAATTGTTGCTATGCCCCACTGGAAGATGCAGCACACTCTTTCCAGTGACCTGGTCCACCAATTCCATCAATAATATTGCTTTGGAATATTTGCATACTACCTTTAGCACATTTCTTCAATTTATGAAGCTTGTATTAATTTAATCAAAAGGAGATCAGCAATCTTCCTACACCTCTTTAGGAAGAAGAGTGAAGATGTAAAGTGGGATCTTACATCTTCATTTCAGGAAAATGCTACTCTTTATTGCTCACTACTATACAATAAAACTTGACCTGTAATGCAGGTAGGTATCTTTGATTCCAAGAAAATTTCATATGGATTATCTGCATAGAATTCACTTTTAAAAAATAGTTTATAACATGTTTGTGACAGAATACACCCCTGTATTCACCTCTACACACCACTGTAATAATCTTTGTATAAGGTACGCCTTGTGAGGTATCATGTGAAAACTCAACTTGCTGATCAGTAATATCATGGTAAAATGCATGTCACTACATTATGTGTAAAGTTATGAACATAAGCTCAAATCATGACTGAAGTGTGCTTCCCAGATAGGTCTGGGGAGTGGCTAAACGAGTTTCTCAAAGACAAAAGGCAAGCTAACACCCCTACTAGCTGTCAACAAAGCTGATGGGCCATCACCTATCAAGTGGCCATTCTTTGGCAAGAAACGGGCCTGGGACAGAGATCTGCATCTTAGCAAAGAAACAGCATGAGCTCTCTTTCCTCTACCAAACCCCCTGTCTCTTGGTTCTCCACTGGAAATGCTTTTCAAAGAGAGACTGAAAGTATCAAAAGGAGGGGCGAAACCCTGAGACACCCCCTCCCGTCCCTTCTCATCTGATTCTCTGCACCAGAGAAGACAAAGGCAACAGCCGTTGGACTCAGGGGGAGGGGTCATGACCTGAAAAGTGTGGTCAGTAATGCTGTTGGAATCATGTGGTGAGAAACTTTGCTTTAAATCTAATATAGTTTGTCACATTGACACTAGATGCTGACATTTACACTAGAAAACATTTTAGCTTTATTTTTCTTGTACCCATTTCTGACTCTTATGCCTCATTGCTTGTACTCAGTCAAAAATCTTTCTTTGTAGTTAATAAACTTGTTTTTGTTGTTTTATCTAATCCAGTGTGTTTAAGTTAAAGTGTCTGGGTAACTCGATTTAAGGTAACAAGTTAGTGTATATTATTCCCTTAAAGGAATAAGAGACTTAACACATCTGACCTGTCCGGAAGAGGGCTGGACAGTACAAGACATACATTTTTGGGGAAAATCTGGGACTGTGAATGTGTTGGGGTCACTCGGCAGAGGTAACCAAGGTTGGTAAAAGCCAGAGTGTAATCCAGATTGCAGTTACACATGGACATTCAGGGTGTGGTTGGCATGCTGGAAGAAGTCGCCCTGATGGGAGCTACTTCAGCAAGATATTGTAAGGTACCCAAGGTTGCAGGGCAGGGGTGACAGTCCCCTACTGGTATGGATTACACCCCAGTATGTCACAGTATTTATTCCTCATTTTCACTTTTTTTTTTAAAATACAAAGTCATCTTTAGAGAGGAAAGACAGTCTTTTTGGTTAAGGCACTGGACTAGTTCTCAGAAGATAGGGGTTTACCTTCCAGTTCTACCACAGACTTCTTGTACAACTTCAGTAATATCATTTAATCTCTTTGTGCCCCAAATGGGGATAGCAATACGTCTTTTCTCTTAGGCTGTACCTGTCTTGCCTATTAGACGGTAAGCTCTTTGGAGCTGGAACCATCTCCTTTTAGGTTTGTACAGCACTCATCACAATAGGGCTCTGGTCTGGGCGTGTAATAATATATTTATAATAATATATCTGTGAAAAATGCTGGCTCGGTTCTTTGTAAAGAAGGGTCAGATTGGCAGAGACCATGGGAGGGGGGAGGGTTCTCTTTCTTCTGTACAATGGAGCACCAGTCACCTACTGGTTTAAACTAGAATAAATGATGGATTCTCTGTAACATGAAGTCTTTAAATCATTATTTGAGAACTTCAGTAACTCACCCAGAGATTAAGGGTTTAGTACAGGAGTCGGTGGGTGAGGTTCTGTGGCCTCTGATGTGCAGGAGATCAGACTAAATCAGTGGTTCCAAACCTGTGGCCCAGGGGCCAAAAGTGGCCTGCAGGGGCTTTCAAAGTGGCCCACAGTTCCCCTCCTGCTGGCTGCAGAAGGGAGCTGCTGCCTAAGGACCTAGGCAGAACGCGTTGCCGCAGAGCTAAAAGACTGGTGCAGGCTCCTTGCTTCAGCACTCCCCTCCCCCTGGCTGGAGCAGGGCAAAATGTTCCACCTGGGTCCATAGGTGCTGGGATCCCTGATGGAGCCAGAGGGAGGAGAGCACAGCTCCTCCATCCCCCTGGCTGCAGAACGGAGCCACTGCCTTGGGACCCAGATGGAGCCCTTAGGGCTACAGTGGTTTCCCTGCTGCAGCCAGGTAGACGGGAGATCAGTAATGAGGCAGCCTCCTTGTTGAACTCCTTCCATCTGGCTGCAGTGGGGGGAGGGGGGGAGGAAGAGGGGGCTGGTGGCCCTTCAGGGTTGTAAAAATGTATCTGTGGCCGTCGAGCCAAAAAGGTTGGGAACCATTGGACTAGATGATCACGATGGTCCCTTCTGGCCTGAAAGCCTATGAGTCTATGGCAAATGGGTAACTTCTGGGCATCTCTACCTAATACACATTCCCCAAAACAGAGACATTGACAGAAAATTCTACAACAAGAAAAATATGCTGAATCGTTAAATTAATTATATTCTTGGCTTTTGTTACTTCTCCTTGATACTATTAATTTTTCTGGCATTAAGTCAAAGACCCAACGCTACTATTGAAATAATTCTTCATATGTTGTCAAACAATAAAACAGTTCTTAGCAATATCTACTCCATTTGGATGAATGACACTTGGCAGTATCATTTGCAACCTTCATGCCAAAACCTCAAAAGTAATTTTATAATCCATATATAAACAGAAATATGATATAGCATTGCAATACAAATTTCTGATTTCTTCAACGGTAATAAAGGAATGGCTTAAAAATCCTGTATCCGTACACAGATGATGACGGAAAAGATGAATTTCCTGATACATAGAAAGACTGCAAGTAGGAAATGAGAGAAAAGGTTTCCCCCAAACATTCAACATTATAAATTTCAAATCCAGCTAGTCTTGGAAACTGGCCAAACTAGGAGAGTCCTTAATGATTTCTCCTTTGTTCATTGCAATGCAACATGAGGATTTGTAATTAAATTCAAGTTGAACCTTGGTTTTCCCTCTAAAGTTAAGCATTCCTGCACCCACCTACATTTCAAATACAGCTATGAAAGCTAAAATTTCTCCCTATCTGGAGAGCTTCCTTCTCAGTCTGGCCTTTCCAAAAAAAAACTAGGCTTTTTTGGATTTCTATTGCCAGCTTAGCACTTCTCATACTGAACATGGTCTGCTAGATCTGGAGTTCAAGCTTTATTTTCTTCTGTTCTGGCTCATGACATGCACTTTCTATTTGAGCACCATTCAATAGTCCAGCTTTTTCCTGGAAGAAATAATTGTATTTATAGGACTCTAGATAATTTTGTTCCTTTTGGAAAATTCATTCTATTTTACTGATGTCATTTCTGATTTTCAGGGCCAGCCAGCTGTAATTACGCAGTGGGAATTTGTATCAAAGCATCTTGTTTGATTCAAAATTAAGTATTCAGTTTTTAACATGAGAATATATTCAAGCAAAAAATCTCAAACACTCGCCTTTCCTACTTTCCCAGCATCCTTTCTATTGAATAATGAGTCTCCTAAGCAAATACTTTAACGTCACATCATTTGGTGCTATAATTTAGGTAGATCAAAGTTCTCTCACCTTTATGCTGTAATGAAGTGTTCCATTGTATCTCTATCTGGATTCACTAGTACTTTACTTATTATCACCAGTAACTGGCTTAGTCCATAAATATTGCATGCAGTACAATTGATAAAAGTGCCAGTCTCTCAGGAATGGCTCATCAGCTAGAATTCTTATTCTGGCCAAAACTGTATATGCGAAAAACGTATTTAAGAATTGCTGAAAACGTAGACACTTTATAAGATAGCAACATACCTTCACTTGCATCTCATTCAAAAGTATCATCTCCCATATACGTGAGATTAATCATTCAATTTCTGTTTTACTTTATAAATCTGAACAGATAAACATATTAGCTAAAAACTGCTGATATCCAGAACACACACACACACACACACACACACACCCATGCTTACTAACACTCTGCATTCTCCAGACATGGTCCACTGGTCTGTGTTTATTATTTGGCAGCATATAATCTAGCAGCTGCATATTGCCCTAAGATTTTGCAGGTTTTTATTAAAGTTGTCTTCTCCATTCTTTTTTCCCTCTGAACCCCAAATTCTCAAAAACTTTTACTACCAGCTCTCAATATTGCATAATCAAGGCAAAATATTCACATTTTATTGTTTAATATTATTTGACTTGAATGAATAGGCAGACTCTGAACTTCAAAATGAACAGGGCTACAATGTATATAGTACCACGTGGATATGAGTACATGGCCAAGACTTGGGTAATATTTTCAAAGGTGCCTAAAGTCTCATTGACCTTCCAGGAGACTACAGATAAAATAAATTCAAGCATCTACGTGACTCAGAAGCCCAAATTCCATTTTCAAAGTGACTTAGGCCCAGATCCTCACCTAACGCCCACTAAAGTCATTAGGAGTTAGATGCCTAAATATCTTTATGGATATGGGCCTTAAAAACATAATGTTGATTTTCAATGCAACTTAGACAATGCATATCACACCTTTCCTTGTTTACTCTTGGGGGTTGCACCAAAGCTGTTAATCAGTTGTTGATGACTTACTGATGAATTCATAGTATAGGCAAAGCCCAAGAGATAAATGGAAATGCAACTAAAGCTTCCTGCTGGAAACATCTGAAGATTTCCAATAAAAACAAACATACAGAAAATGCCCACATTTTACTGCTCATCTGGAGCTGAACTTTCACTCACTCAATTAATGCCTAGCCTTAAAAATATTGGGGACATTCATACTTAAATTACATGCACTCTGCCTCTGGTTCTTTGAGATGGTGGTTTTATTGGACCAATGATGGTCCATCAAATAAAGGGGAATCAAGCAAAATCACATAGGTAAGAGGAAGAATAATGGCAATTCACATATATTTGCCTGCATAGATTAGGGCTGGCATTTAATTTCCATCACAAACTCAGGCATGTCAGAGGTTTTCCCCACCAAGGAAGAGACAACTCGGAACCTAGGAAATTTTAAAAATGATGTTTAAAGTATTTTAAGGCACTATAATTGCTTTTGACTCCCATTGCCATTGTATTTGAGGGTTTAGAATCACATTCTTTTTTATTTACAAATAATTTTCTCTTTCCTATTTTGTGAAACATAATCACAAACATCAGAGGAAACAGAGAAAGTGGCTTTTCACAAAAGGGCTGTCCAAAGCTCTAAGTAAATATTTTTTTCTCATCTTAGTTATAGTTAACCTAGATATTACAAGCAACAATAATAGATAAAACATTTTCAGTGTGTTATATAAATTGAGAGTATGTTTATTCAATTCACTATCTCTGTCCTTGGATAAATGTCTATGAGACCTCAATGCTTTGGAAGGTCTGATAATAGAAGATGAAGTTGCTGTGAAATTGAGAAACAGGAACAATTACAATTCAAACACAATTTTTTCCTTTACAGAAGGATACTAAAACATACAGGAACAATAATCTTATTCATAATAGCACAGAATAAGCAGATAGTTAAAAAAAAAAAAAGAACAATAAATATTTAGAATTGGAACAGCAGCAATAGCCAAATACCCACCAATACAGACTTCCTGGCTGTCCACTGTAACACCTGTACTACTAGTTCTCAGTGGAGTAATTTTAAGAGAAGGTAAGTGGCTCAGAAGAGCTCCTACTCCACATTGTTCTATGGTCTGTGAATGTAACAATGCAATAGGATTTTTTTTTTTAAAACATCTAGAAGGTAAAAATAGTATCAGAGGAAGTGATTTAGGACTGACATTCCTATTACCACCATAATGCTCATAGAAAGTTATAATTGTTTGTATCAGTCCGCTTTTTAAAACTGCAGTCTGTAATGAATAACTCTTTAAACAACATGAATGTTCCACAATACACATGGATCATTTCAAGCAAAACCCATTTCTACTTTACTAGCATTAGTGCAACATTCATTCTAACACAAAAAACTAAGTTAGCTTGAATGAAAGGCCTAGCATATAGTGGTCTGTGTTATCATAAGAAACACCCAGAGATCATCTCTCTCAAGACACCATCTTCAAAGAGGTGGAGAGAAGCTAGAAGTGTTCCATATATTCCATACATATCATCCTGCTAGATAGTGCATCATATTTCACACTCTTCTTGGGTACATCTGCACTTCAAGATGGAGGTATAATTTTCAAATCGAGACGGCATACCCACACTAGCTCTGATCAAGCTAGCATGCTAAAAATAAAAGTGTAGCAGTGGTGACGTGAGGGGCAAGCTGCCCTAAGTACAATTCCATCCGAGATGTTAGGTACATATTCGGACAGCTAGCCCCTCCCCTGGCACGTGCTGCTACAGCTAGAGTTCTACTTTTAGCACACAAGCTTGACCAGAGCTAGCCCAGATATGTTTCCTTCAGCTGGAAATTACACCTCTATCTTGAAGTGTAGACACACCCATAATGATCAATTGTGGAGAAAGGTGAAGAACAAAATAGAAAACGTATAAAAGACCCCATGTTCAGAACAGTTAAACCTATGATTAAGGAAATGCTATGGTAAGAGAGGGTCTCATAGTAAAGACACTGGGCAAGGGGAAAGCAGAAACCTTTGTTCTATTGCACAGGTACTCTACCTCCACTTAAATGGGGAAAATTAAGATAATTTCAACAGCACAATATGAGAATATACTCTATAATATGGTTGGCAATGTACAGCAAGTGCTGGGTCAACTAGACAAACATCTTGCATTTAAAATCAGCACACAATATGATGAAATCAAGCAGCCATAACAATACACTTGAGTTTTCTAGAATAACGACCAAAAATACTTAACTCACAATAGTTTCAATATGTACCATAGTTTGGACCATTACTGTAAAATATCATAAGTGAGTATAGTATTGTCCATGGAATTCAGCCTCAATATGAAGCATCTTCTGGACACTTAATCAGCAGAATGCAAATAATAGTATCTCCATGTATGTCAACCCAAAGGACAAAAAAAAAAACATCCCACAGAGAGACAAGCAGATATGATCAACATGACAGTCATACTTTACATATTTGAAGTACTTCACAATCATTAACTAATTAACCCTCATAATACTCCTGTGAGGTAGTAGATAAAGAAACAAAGACAAAAAGATTAAATGGCTTGCCCAAAGCCACACATCTGCAGAACCAGGAACTTCTAACACCCAAACCCATGTTAATTTCTCAAGACGTTGCTCCCTCCTCAGAACGTGCAACAGGGCTAGAAGTATCCTCAAGTGAGTCATCTAGATTACAGCGCTGCATCATGATTTAATGTAAAAACAAATATAAAGAACATGCCTTTCCCCAATGTACAGGATCTGGGCTCTCTATTCTTTTGCAACAAACTGTAAAGCAGAGAGACTCTTTATCTACAAGACTACCCACTCTTTAGTTACCTGAACATATATCCCAAGAATTTGCAAAACATTAAATTAAAAATAAATAAAACTTTACACCATATATGCAAAATAGACATTCAATCTTACTTCTCCATGCCTTAAAGGTGTTATGGCTCCTCTTGCTACGCCCATTCGAAAAAGGGTTTCTGTGGCCTGTGTATAGAAATAAAAAAATATTTTGAAAAGACAATACAGTAATGGCAGCTATTTTTCTTCAGCTATTACACTTATGACTAAAATATCAGTCATGTTTATTACCTGTTTTACTACGGAACCTTTTAAATATGAATATTCAGAAAAAAATCCTACATGGTAGCCTCCTTTCAAGGACTATCAAATAAAAGGGAGACTCAAAGTCTATAGGCTGAAATCTCTGCATGTATGCCATTTTATTATATATTGTCATGGGTTTCAAAGTTTTTGTTTTAGTATTATGAGTGTAAAGTAATGAAGAAGCTTTGAAGGCCAACCATTTGATGAAACTCTGTCCTTTACAGTATCTGAGCCCTCATTGGCTCTCTCTGTATCATACCAGGGCTTCCTTGGTAGTGGTGACATCACAAAATGGGGAGTTATAGTAGAGAAGCCAAGGGGCACAATTTTGGAGTTAAGGAATGGTTACTCACCCTGTGCTCCACACACATCCCCACTCTAGGTGCACTAGCGGCCCCATGTCCTTGATCAGAGTTTTCTCATAGTAGTGTCCATTCAGCTTGCACTTGCATATTAGTCTCATGACCTGTCCCATTTCCATATAGCGCTGCACAGGTGAACTGCCCCTGGTTCCTTCTCTACCACAAAGCCTCATGGCAGAAAACTCCAAAGCAGAGGGGAAAGAGGGTGAGTAGTGGAGCACCCGTGGAGACACACATCTCGAGGAACGATAGTTACTGCACAGGGTGAGTAATCATTTCTTCTTCTTCACCCTACAGGTGGTCCACTCTAGGTGACACCCGAGGAGTAGCCTTTAAGGTGGAAGGGGCTTTGGAGTTGAATCCAGTACAGCAGAAAGTACAGCTGAGCCGAACTGAACACTGTGTCGGAGGCGGAGTTGTGAGTTATTGCGGAGTGTTTGGAGAATGAATGTATAGAAGTCCAAATAGTGGCTTTACAGACTTAGATGATCGGTATGTTTTTGAGGAAGGCCGTGGATGTGGCAATAGACCTTATATAATGGGTGCGTATGATCAAAGGTGGCTCAATGTTATGAGACCGGTAAAGAAGAGTTAATGCAGTCTCACATCCATTTGGAAAGTCTCTAGTTAGAGATTGCTGACCCCTTTTGATTGGTCTGCTATTGAGATGAATAACTTGTCAGCCTTTCTGAAGGGTATTGTTCTGTCTAGATAGAAGGCCAAAGGTCTCCTGACATCCAGGGTATGCAGCAGTGCATCCTGGGAATTCAGATGTGGTTTGGGATAGAAGATAGGCAAGTGAATGGACTGACTGAGATGGAACTCAGAAGACATCTTAGGTACGAATTTGGGGTGGGACCACAGCATGACCTTGTCCTTAAAAAACACTGGGGGCAGGGAGCCCATCAGGGCCCCTGTTTCACCAACCCCTTGTGCCGACGTGATGGTTATCAGCAATGCTGTCTTCATTGATAAATAGAGCAGTGAGCAAGTAGCCAGAGATTTGAAGGATGGTCTTGTGAGGCATTTAAGGACCAGGTTGAAGTCCTATATTGGGGAAGGACATTAGACCAGTGGACAGAGATTCCCCAACCCTCTGAGGAATCTCACTGGTGTCAGGTGGAACAGCCCTTAGATAAGGATGTCATGTAAAGACGGAATAGCCATCAGTTAAGGATATTATGTTTGCTTAGGCCAGGTCAGGACTATTAAATGACTCTGGCTCTGTCCTTTTTTATTTTGAGCATAACTTTGGCTACTGTGGTGGTTGGAGGGAATGCATATAATAGGGCTGACAACCACTGAAGGTGAAAAGATCAGTGACCTAATTCACCCCTCGTGTAGAAGTGGATGCATTTCCTGTTTGCCTCCATGGCAAACAAATCTATCTGGGGGCTACTCCATTCGTGGAATATATGATGTAATATCTTGGGATCTATTTCCCACTTGGGGTCTTGAAAGAATTGTCTGCTGAGTGTGTCTGCAGTAACATTCAGCTGATTGGGATGTCCTCCAGTACCAAGAGCACATCAGAGCCCAGGAGTGCAGAGTCAGGTGTCTCAGATTCAGCCAGGTCCCAGGGAAAACAGAACTCTTGTAGTACCGTGAGAGGCATCGTTACTGAGGCGATGACTGCATCAGAGTAGTTGTGGGTGAGGGCGCTGACAATACCACAATCTTTGCTGGCAGTGCCGAAAATGTTGTGTACTCCGAGGGAGGTGTGGTCAGAGCCCCCGCAAACTTCTTCACTACCCAGGGAGTGGAGGAAGAGCTCTTCTTGCTGCCTCAATGGGGTGACAGTACCAAGGGTCTTTCTGGGGCAGTAGCCTTGCGGTCTATCTGTGCCCTGGGCACTAGAGGAACCGGGAGCCTCATCTGCACCTGAGGGGACAGCTGGTAGTGCTGGGGTAGCTGAGGGAACTGACTACTACTTTCTACTGGTAAAATCTCTACCTAGCAAACTCAGGGCACATTCTTTCGAGGCCTTGAGAGAAGAGTCCTAAATTTTCCTTTTGGGTGCCCTAGAACTGTGGGGCTCTGAGATGGCCAATTTGCATGGGGACTGATGCACGGGGAGCCTTGTTCTGGATCAGAGGCCAATATAGAGAGCTCTCCATCATAAGGAGGTGAAGCTATTTCTCTATTTTTCCTGGCTCTTGATTTTAATGCAGAAAAAATTACACTTTTGCACGATATGTGACTCCCCAGGGCAGTGGATATGACGGCAATGTCTGCTGCTGACCAGGATTGCTTCCTCGTATGACAAACAGTGCTTGAAGCCAGGAGAACCAGGCATAACCTCTCAGACGGAAGAATGTTAAATTATCTAAAGCAGCGGTTCTCAACCGGTGGTACGCCGAAGAAGGCCGGGTGATTCGCGAGCCATACCGTGCCGCCGAATCCGCCACCGGAAGTGCCCTCCCACTCACCCTCATGAAACCCTGCTGCCGAAAAGGGGCAAACGGCGGAAGGGTTTCGGCGGAGGGCATTGTTCCCGCCACGTAGCCCGCCGCCGCCACAAAACCCCACCACCGCCGAAAGTCCCCCCACCTTTTTTTCCCCGAGAGGTACTCGGGAAAAAAAGGTTGAGAACCGCTAATCTAAAGAGTATGTAGAAAAAAGAATTTTCTCTTTCTTTTTGAAAGAAAGAAAGCTAGAATAAAATGCAATTATTATTTATAGAAAAAACTAACCCTTACACTAGTACTAATTATGAGTAAAGTGAAATTAGAGTTGAGATCTCAAAAGAATGACTCCTAGAGCTCTGTCTCAGCAGGCTGAGGCAGTTGAGAAGGAACGGTCAGCGGTTTACCCACAGAGCGCTGTATGACACAGGGCGGGGCACAAGACTGACTAACATGCATGCACAGGCTGAACAGACACTGCTGTGAGAAATCCCCGATCAAGGGTACAGGGGATGGTAGTGCACCAAACAGCAGAGGAATCATAAGGATACCATTCGAAGAATTATTTTTTCTTTTTTTTAAGGTTAGTTTTTATTTGTGATGATTATTCCCTCCTTTGCCTGTTAGTAAGAACAATTAACACATATATCTGAAATAAATGGAGCTTACCTACTTTACAGAAAGTGAATGTACTGCATGGAGTTGCCTATGCACCTTATTAGAAGGGGAAAATCATGCAAATGAAACATATGCGGAAAAGTGTTTAGAACTGGTAAATATTTCTAGTGTCTGGATGCTGGTGGCTTTTATTTAAAGAAAAGAAACAGGAAGCACCTTACCTGTGTGAAAAGTCATTATACTTATATCTGAGATGTGATCAAATATGAGAATAAATTCATTCCTTATAATGAAAATGTGGACTCACATTTAAACATCATGTTCTATAACTGGTTCTGAAATGAAGGAGTCTGTCTTTCGTATAATTTAGGGTAGTGGGTTTCTATTTAAACTGCCTGTAATAAATGAAGGCTTTTCAATAGAAGTTTGATAGAAAATGGGTGTGCTAAGGAACACAAAAAGTATATGTTTAAGGATAGACCTATACAGAGAGAGAGGAGTTTAGCAAGCTACCGTTTGGAAGACAAAAACACGGACAAATTATAAAATATATACAGAACGTGAAAAGTAATTAAACAAAAATGGTTAATATCTCAGCTATGTTTATTTCTAATTTGGTGACTTTACATAGTAATGCACAGTGATTGATACACTAAGTAGTTCTATGCTGAAAGAACTACAGATTTGTTGTTTTCTTACCGCTGTGTTTCAAGACATCCATTACACAAATTCAAGTCAAAGACAACAGTTTCTCATCAGTTTTTAAATGGCATATATTCAGAATAATCTACTATTTCTCATACAAATATATATACAGTAGCTTATTATATTTAAAGAAGCAGAAGTAAATCTGTGAAAGAGCTTTTAATTGCACTGTACTTTTTTCTCTTGTAAATGAATGTAACAGCTCCAGAACACTGGACTTCAGAATTTATTAGCTCATTTCCACCCACAAAAATCCATAGCAACTCCAAAATCTGATCATTCTTCTTTACCCTCTCAAAGAATAAAGGGGTGAGAGAACCCCACACAATCTTTTGTGTGCCTCAGAATTGATTTCTTTCATCAACTCTTCCCACCAACGTTTTTAAGGATGTTTCAGCCAAATAGAGCATTCTGTCAATACAGCTAAGCTTCCTTTGTTTCTATTGAAAATCACTGGTGTGTGTGACTTCCCTTTCACCTCTACTAGTATGAGCTCTCTTTTAATACACTTGTACTCACACAGCTAACAACAGATGTCAAAGCCATACAGAAACAAGGCAACTTCACAGCATTTGCAAATCTGGCATCAGAGATTTCTTGATACGAGCACCACTCTTCATGTGTTGAGTGTCGCTAAGAAGATTAACGCTACAATCATAGTTTCCTACCCAAATGGGGGTGGGGGAAACGAGGCCACCTATAGCTATTCACTAATTGACAATGACATGGTCACAGAGATAGTGATAGTTTTTTTGGTATGTAAAACCCAAAGAAGGCAATAAGAAGTTGTGTATCTAAAAGAGTAACCATTAGACACAAACAAAGATTAGTGAATGTTTGAGGGTAAGGAGGTAGGTGTTCACATAATATACTGATTTTGCTAAATTAAAGTTATGACTGAATGGATGAGATACTAGCTGTGCAATAACTGTTTGGAGATTCTACAATAACTGGATGTCTTAAATGAAAGAAAATAAACATTTCAAAACAAGCTTTTCACTTCTCATTAAGTGATTTCATAATTCTTTACAAATTTAAAATATCACCACATTGACTATGCACTGCAGAAGACAGAATTTATCAGGATACTGAAGTTCTCATGCATCAACAAGTATGAACATCTCATACATTTTAAATTAAAAGTTATGGCTAAAAAAACTGGAAATGAAATGGGACATCCAAATAGTTTAAATTCTTCAAAATTTATTTTCAAACATATTATAGGCAGGATGGATAGAACCACCTATTATTAAGGTTGTCCAACATGTCCATTATAAGACCTTGTTTTCAGTTGCCTATAACTTTGCCAGACTTTAAGCATTTGGACTTACATCTTCCATGCCATGTGTCTTCCTGAGGGTGAATTTTTTTTTTTTTTTTTTGGGGGGGGGGGGAGAGGCGAGGGGGCGGGGAATAACAGCAACAACTGTTCAGCTGCTTCCAAGAATGATGTTAAAGAAAAATATGTTTTTCCCATATTAAAAAATCCTGGCAACTTTTTCTTTCAGAAACTTTTGAATTCCCATTCTTTGGAACAGGGTCTTGGAATTTGTCAGGCCTTTTTATCAAAAATGTGTTATTTGCCAGCCTCATGAAAATCCACAATCTGGCCAAATTATCAACCTTTGAAATACCTCCGTTCACATATGCTCAGTAGAGTCTTGCTAGAGCTTTGCAGTTTAAGTTTCCATATATTCCATCTGCACTGGGCATGCTCCAGGCCAGCTCCAAGTAGAGTTCTACCAGCAATTGCAGTTCCTGGTTACCCCAGGCCACGCCAGGACCAGGCGCCAGAACTGAGAGCAAGGAGCTTGTCTCTCCTGTGTGCTCAATGCTTCCCCATTGCTGCCACCTAGGCAGGAAGCTGTCTGAATCAACTGCAGCGGGGACAAAAGTCTGAAAGGGGGGAAGAGACTGGGACACGAATGGTGGGGGAATTGGGATTTCCAGGGGAGAATGAGCATGGCTAAGCAAGAAGTCTGTAGGGGGAACTGAGATTAAGGGTTATAATAAGGGAGAGACCAGGACGAGAGGCTGGGTGGCCTGGGGACTAGGAACTGAAGTGGAGTCTGGGCTGAGCAAGGAGACTGGGAATGGGCTACATGAGGAAAATGGGACTCAGATGAAGAGTCAGTAGTGGGGAAGACAGAGGACCGGTTGGAAGGAAAGTGGCAGAAGGGATCAAGTCTCAGGAAAACAAGCAGAAGAGCATGCCCACTTAAGCATACTCCCCTCTAGAGCCTGTAGTGTAACCCAAGATTCCGGAGTCTGACCATTTTTCTGCTGTAAGCAAATTTCTGTGAAACCCAATTTCAAAGTGTCCCAACCCCCTCTTCTGCTGGTCCACACAGAGGATGACAATCTTCTACTGCTTTCTGTTACAAGCTCAAGTGGCAGAGGTCAGTGAAGTAGAACTAAAGGTACCAACCTGCTAATGAACCATATGGCTGTCACTATGATGCAACATGATGTTGTTTATTTTGTTTATTTTCAGCAGGCTTTTATAGAAACATAAGAAGTTACATACCAAAAACTCTACATTAAAAGAACATTATTAAGGTTGCAAAGTCAAGTGCTCAAAAAGTTAGGAAACCCCCTTTCAGCATGTGTGTCATGACACAGCCTTTAATTACAGGATCACATAATCGTATTTCCATAGAACCTATGCCTCATTCAGCAGACAGGGTGGACCTCCTCTGAAGATGAATCAAGGTTGTGTACTGAAGGAAACTTGTCTACAGGACCCATGTCTCATTTGTTGCAGAAGTTGTAAGGTCTATAGTGAAGAGGCAGGGGATTGCAGGAAGAGAAATGATGGCTTCAGGCTTAAGGCAACTGAATGCTGCCCAGGGAAACTGAATTCTATTCCTGCCTCTGCCACCGAGTTCCTGTGTGATGCTAGGCAAATCACTTAAACCAAGTTTTTCACAGATGGGCACTAATTTTGTGTTCCTCATTTTCTGGGTGCCTGATCTGAGTCATTGGGGTCTGATTAGCATAACACTGTTGATGGGAGCTGTGCTTTGAACATATAATGTGCTACATAATGCTAGGTACTCTGAACAATCAGGAATTAGGTGTTTCAATCTGCACAACCAAAATTCATGGGTTTTTTTACCTTAATCTCCCTCTGCCTCAGTTCCCATGTATTCCCACTATCAACATATACCATGACCTCTTCCATAACACAGACCACAAAAATTCACACAGTAATTGCCACAGTGAAGGGAATTATTCCTCCATATTATATAAGTGTACACCATTGGGCTGAATAATCTGTGGCTGAAATAGAGCATATCTTTTAGAAAGGAATATATCTCAGAAAATTTTTCAATATAAATAAAATATTGATGGCAAAAATATTTTTAGTATTTTCTGAGAAAGCTGTCCACAGACAGACAATAAAAAACTCCTTGTTCTACAATCGCCTATCAGTCTATGTTTTGTTCCATAAAGTCACTAACCAATTTTTAAGATCAAGAAAATAAATGCTTATAAATGTCAGGAGCTATAATTTCCTAATTTTTCTATAATTTCCCCAAAGGAAAAAATCTATTACTCCCTATAATAGCTTGGAAAATCACAATAGACCACAGTTCCACACACTTCTAAGTTGATGGTATTAAGTGAGTATTATATTATCCACTTAGAAATATTCATTTTACATGAAGCAATTATCTTGCAAACTCCACACATAATGCAATCACATTTAAATCAGATGTTTCCCTTTCATGCTGAAACATTGCACTGTTGTGCAAACTAAACATTTGAATGGACAAGAAATTGCTTTTATTTTGCTTATACAAATGTGGGTGACAATCATTAATCCTCCATGCCCCTTTGTGCTAGGCCCTGCACAAACACAGAACAAGAAGAATGTCCCAGCCCCAAGGAGCTTACAGTCTAAATGTGAGACAACAGATAGCCATGAGAGTATAAGGAAACAATCAGCCAATATTGATTAGCATTTAGGCAGTGGTCTCAGCACACCAGCAGCCTAACTGTTGTCTAGCTCTTTGTAGGCATCATGGCAAAAGAGCTTTCTGAGAAGGGTTTTGGAGGAGGAGAACAAGGTAGCTTTGAAGCTGTTTATGAGGAGCACTTCCCTAGCATGTGGGGCAGTATGGGAGAAAGCACGAGGTGCTTGTTTGAAAATCTAACAAGTGGGCAATGGAGGTTAGCATCATGGACCAATAAGAGGTAAGCATGACAGCTCAACAGCGAATGAGATATGAAAGGTTAGGGTTGGGCTAGTGTGTATCACACAAAGCACAAGAGAATACATATCATTTAGAAAACAAACATCCTAACCTCAATGCCTCTTATTAGCGGACCTTTCCCTTCAAAGTGCGTGGGAGACCATCTGGGCTCAGGGAGGCAGACAGACAGGATTTTCCCTACCTCATAAGGCTGCATCAGCTTGAGCTGCTGAAAATGGCCAAAGACCTCCAGATAGAACAGCTCCTCTCTCTTTTATCACCTTCCAGTCTTCTCTGTCACGTTACCTCTCCCCTAACAAATCCTACCTAGCTTGGGTAGGAGCTATCTTATTGTCCAGAGCAATTACACTTCAGTGGACAAGCATTTTGAGTCAACAACACTCTTTTTTTTTTCTTCTGACCCCCGTCTTTGGAATTTCAGCCCAATATGGAGGCAAACACAAAAAAAAAAAAAAAAAAAGAAAAGGCAAACGGCTACACCTTCAAAATGGAGTTTGCCGCTTGGTAAAGAGACCTACACAGAGCTCAATCTCCCACAGAATTAAGGCTTGTCTACACTTGCTGCTGTGGCACTTAGTGAAGACGCTACCTAGGCCAACGCCAGAAGCTCTCCACCTCTCCAAGAGGCAGTAGCTATTTTGACAAGAGAAGCCATCCCATTGACATGGCGCCATCTACACCAGGAGTTAGGCTGGTAGAAGTGCATAACTCAGGAGTGTGGATTTTTAACTGTGAGGATGGATAGGAAAGGCTGTATCTTAGAAAAGTTATGCAGAAAGCATCGTCAAGATTTAAACAGTCTGGATGTGAGGACCAAAACAGAGGTCCAAACAAAGATGATGCCCAGGTCACGGGCCTGAGTGACAGAATATGGTGGCGTTGTCCACAGTGATATAGAAAGATGGTAGTAGAGATGGCTTGGGGAGGGTGATTAGGAGTGCTGTTTTAGCCATATTTAGCTTGAATGGATGGCTAGACATCCATGTAGAGATATCAGAATACAGGCTAAGAGTTTAGTTCAGACAGAAGGAGACAGGTGGACCTGAGAGTCGTCAGCATAGAGATGGTAGTTGAATTTGTGTTTGCAGATAAGATTACCCAGACATAAGGT
Organism: Emydura macquarii macquarii; assembly: GCF_026122565.2. NCBI lineage: Eukaryota > Metazoa > Chordata > Testudines > Chelidae > Emydura > Emydura macquarii. Next base: position 12,032,653 of record NW_027130455.1, read on the forward strand.
ACAGAGGGAGAAGAGAAGGGGACCAAAGACAGAACCCTGTGGAACCCCCATAAAATTTTGGAGAGAGGATGAGGAGGATTCTTTGAAGGACATACTCAAGGAGCGATTAGAAAGGAAAGAGAACCATGAAAGAAGAGTCATGTGAGCCAAGGGAGTACAAGGTTTAGAGAAGAGAAAGAGAACCTCCACCACCACAGCAGAAGAGAGGAATAGGAAGAATAGAAAACCCATATACTTTCTGGTGTACTCCAGGAGAAAGGAGTAAATGCAGAGGCCACATTCAGGTCATCATTTCTTTTCTATGTGGGATTTGCCATACTGAAAAAAATCAATGATCCGTAGTGTCTTTATTATGGCAGTCGTCTGCTTCAGAAAAAAAATTATGTAACAATGCAATACTACATGATGGGTGAGGTTTCTTTGTGATCAATGCTGCTGATTAGCCTGTGGTATGATTCTTACTGATCTGTAAATGTTTATCCTAGATAGTGTATTTGCAAATGCTGTTATTATTCATGTGAGGGCTTAATTATTTTTTAATCTCTCCTCTAAATCAGAAGAGAAAAGGATCAGTCACTATTCTCTAACATTTCTATACATTAAACTACTACAGTATGTATTTGTGCTCAAACATTATTGGTCAATTATTAATTTTTCCCTAGTTAAAAAAGCTTATTGGCTTGTCTGCCCTTTTAACTAGGAAAAAAACAAATTATTGATCAATAATGTTTGATAGATACAACCTGTACTAGTGCATTGTGACTGATGTTTGAGCATAGATGCTTACTATATTAACATACTGTGACAATATCTTACCGGTAGTAAAAGGCAGTTAAAGGAAGCATTTTACTAGACATGAAAGATCAATACAGTCTAAAGGTTTAATAAAGATATTTTAATTAGATAGTACATTTTTGCTTAATTCTGAATTGTTTATTTTACTACAGTAACTAATATAAATATTCATACCATAATGTTTTCTGCCATTATGCATTTCCATTTAAAAAACACATTGTTTCAAACAGGAAAACCTAACAAAAGAGTGAGATTAGGCTAATCTTAAATCCATTAAACACAAACAGCATAGAATCCTGGATAAACCAAACACTCCATTTTAACAGACCTAAGTGCAAGTTTTTTTTAGCAAAAGAATGAATCAGATAGACAAGAAGTATGCAGAGTGCTGCTCCCCCACAAATGAATCTCTGTCGTTCAACCATGTACCATCTCATAAAATCATTTCTAAAACTTCATTATTTCAGCATGAGATTTCTGGGGGAAACATTCTGCTTGTTAGGCATCATGTCAGGACTTCTTTTTCCACATAAAGCAGTTTTACAATGTCTTGTAGTCTCTCTTGTGCACAGTTCGATAGCCTCATGAAGATACCAGTAGCTGATGTATCATTTTAAACACATTGACATATTTCCCTGTTTTGAATTGATTGTCAAGAAAAGAGATACACAAATATTACAACACTTTCTTTAATCCTGATTTGTAATATTCAACGTATTTCTTGCATATTTTTCCAATACAGACTTTTTTTTTGCATAGAGCACCAAATTGGGTCATATTTTCCACACAGATAAAGATTGCCATGTTGCTCTTTCAAATTAAACTTAAGTGTTTAATAAATTAGCCTGATTTTCTACAGATGAAAAAGTTTCCAAATAATCCATACCAGGATGTGCATTTGTAACTATGATGTACAATTCATGGTGTTAAAAACATTTCAGTCCAAGTGGTGTTAGGACAACCAATTAAACAGGAAGTCCTGAAAATGAAACTATTTTGTAAGCAATCGTTTTAAGAAAGATAATCAAGTGGAAATTCAGATAAGTCTTTAAAGTGTCCCTATCACTGCTAATGTTTGATGTTTAATTAGTCACAGAGCTTTTGGGGGCTGTAAAAAGTTATGATCTGTTTTCATTCAGTTCATTGGAAGCATGCCTTAAATACTGAGATGTATGAGCTTAAGCAGTGGTTTTAGGAATACTGTAAATATACTTCTGTCCAAAGATGTGGGTTAGTGAGTTATCTAAGAATTTAAATTATCAGCAGATCATCTGAATGGCCTCAATGTGAATCAAGCCAAATTAATAGTTACTGATTCCAGAAAAAAAGTGTTTGTTTTTAGAAATATATGTTCTGTCACACCATATCTGATTCAATAGGAAAGTGCATCATACTATATTTTGTTATACTTGTAATATCATGCCAATGAATATGACAAATGAATGATTTTTCATATAATTTTTCTATCACATGCATCATGAATCTAACCAAAGATGAAAATGAAATTGACAAAAGATGAACTAAAAGTAGCATCCATCAACTTGAAAATCTGCTTCTAGTTCTAATCTCAAAAAAAAGAAATATGTAAAAAATATGGTAGTAAGAGAAGTTCATAAAAGTTCAGGAATCTTCTGTGGTTTCCATCTACCTTTGAAGGCTTACCCTTGAAGACATAGATTTATGGAAGTTATTCTCAGTGATTTAGAAATTTTAATGAAATGTAAGAAAGTGAAATTTGTCACTGCACATGCACATCCATTTCATTCTTACAGTACAAAAGCTTGTCCCGTTCACCCTAAGTTTGAAGATATTGGATTTTACAGACATACCCTGGCCTGTAAAATGGGGAAAGCTTTCATCTTTCAAAAAGCTCAAAGAACCCACAAAATTATACATTACTGAAAAGATGTTTACATACAAATCTGTTTCAGTTTCCTTATAACACAAAAATTTAAATAGGCCATATTTCAAAGCTAATTTCTATTCTTGTGTGTCCTGAATATGCACAGGACAGACATTTGAGCAGGTATTGGCAGACTAGTTGAAGCTATAAATAATATTTTACAATACACCTTTGTTTATGATTACATTTTATTTCTATCCAACCACATAGGTCTTTATAAGGTGCCCAGCACTGTAGTATCTGAAAGCAAACGCAAGGAGATCTCCATAGCTCTCTCCCCTTCTGTCCTACAAACAGAGGAAAGGAGTTGTTTGGATTTTTTAATCTTGTTGAAGTTTCCTCCTCAATAGTTTGCTGGATTTTTTCAGAAACTTATAATAATGTGATATTTTCCCAAAATCCCAATTATAATGCAACCTTTTTTCCATCTTCATCTTATTTTCAAGCTAGATGATAGAGTCGTACTAAGGCTGTCAAACATTTTTAAAAAGTCACAATTAATCACAATTTTAATCACACTGTTAATAATAGAATAGATGGATGTTTTTCCACATTTTCAAATGTATTGATTTCAATTAAATAAGATTGGTCCCAAAACCAATCTCTGAGGAACTTCACTAGTAGCCTCTCTCCAGCTTGACGGTTTTCATATTAATCCCCATTTTTTCCTATTTAACTAATAATTTCCCATGTGGAACTGTATCAAATGCCTTGCTGAAATCCTATAGATGAGATTTACTGCATTTCTTTTAGCTTCTCAAAGGAAGAGATCAGGTTGATCTGACAGGATCTACCTTTTGTAAAATCATGTTGTATTTTATTCCAATTACCATTTACTTCTCTGTCTTTAATTACTTTCTCTTTCAAAATGTGTTCCAAGACCTTGCATACAATTGAGGTCAAACTAACAGGCCTGTAGTTTCGTGGATCACTTTTTTCCCTTTCTTAAAATAGGTAATATATTAGTAATAGGTACACCACCTATAGGGTACCACCCTGAGTTTACAGATTCCCTGGGCCCAGACAATGGCCGAACATTTTGTAACTTGGCAACCGATGGCTGGGAGCCCACCCTCTGCAAGAAGCCAGCAGGCTGTGATGAGTTGGAGAACAAAGAGTGGTGGAGGCCAGGTGACCAGTTTTTCCCAGGAACCACAACAAAGGACAGAAGAGGGGCAAATGAGTGTGACTAAAGGTGAGCTGTTAGAAGCAGAACAATCTCCTGGTTTGAGTCATCGGCGGAGAGCCAGGACTCTGGGTATGATCAAGATGAACTTCGCTATAACTTTCTGGTTTCTGTGCTAACAAAGAACTTTCCTACGCCGTGTTCCAGACAACTAATAAAACCTTCTGTTTTACAATGCTGGCTGAGAGTCACTGATGACTGCAGAAGTTGGAGGTACATGATTCCCCTTTGGGAGGTGGAAGGCTTCCCTGGTGTCCTACTCTGGTGGGCTCATAGTGTAGAACAGGGTGCTGAATACTCTGAGGTCAGTCCCAGCAGGCGCAGAAGCCAAGGAAGCTTACCCCAGTGAGAGTGGGTGCTGAGGGGTTGTCCCACTGAAGAAGGTCCTGCCTGGGTTTGATTCAGAGATATTCTAGAGCACCAAGCCTGTGCACCCATAACACTCATATCAAGTAATCCATGCTGCTTCTGCATAATACCATACAGCGATTACTGCTAGATAACATACATTAACACTACTGGTAGATCAAGTGGTACTGTATTTTTAACTAATTTCCTTGGTGTAATGAGTATCCCAAAGAAATAATGTCTTGAATCTCTCGTTAGATTTGCTCCTGATGTCCAGACACAACCAGGAAATCAAAGCTGATCAAGCTAGTTTACACTTTGCCAAGCATGATCTCTGGAGAGAAAGAAAGACAGATGGCAAATGATATATAAACTATGCTTTGCAGTCCAATAGCGCTGTTCAAGTAAGGTTCTCTAAAACATCTGAGCAAGTCCAGAGTCCTGTGAATCATGTAAATATGCAGCTGCAGAATTTACCCCTCACTACAAAATCTTGCTAAAGAATCTCAGCTATCATTTAAAGTATATATATTTCTAGCCATTATGGCCGCACAGATAAACTTAGCAAGTGAATCAACGGTAAAGTGATTCAGCGATGTCAGCCTGAGTTTGCAGCAAGCACAAAACATTAAAACAAAGAGATGTGATCTGCTTCATACATCTTAATCAGGGCCCAGCAATTCTGTAGCTGTAGTATCTGGTATTTTTCCAAGATGCCACAGAATTCCACATTTTTGTCACAGAACTTATCTGGCCACAGACAGATGTGATGCCCAACATTTTATTTTATTTTGTCTTCTTGTCTTCTGACAGCAGCTCCCTCTAGTTCTCCAGGTCTCTCCATAAGGGAGAGAAGTGGATGACACTGCATGCTCCCTGCCACATTCCATGGAACCAAGCAGCAAAGGGTCAGAAAGCAAGAGACAAGGCCAAAAATGTAGGCTGATGACCTGAACTACCTGGAGAACAGCACAACAGCCAAGGTCTGGAGAGCTAGAACAACGAGATGCCTTAGCTGGGTACAAACTCCTGTACCTTCAGCACAAATGGGAGAAGGGAGGTTCTTAACACTAAGGCTTATGGACTGGAGAAAGCCACTGAAGTTTGCTAAATACTCCCCCCTTTCCCGGCACACACTGGGGGGAAAGGAGGTTCTGAGCCAGCTCACCTGGAAAACATCACCAAAAAATTGTCAAATAATTACTGATGAATTAATTTATATGGTAGTGAGAGTAAGGAGGAGAATGAGAATGAAGGGGGTTCATGCAGATATAGTAATGCTACAGCAGAGTTTAAGGATCTTGCTGTGAAATTAGGTTCCCGATGTGTCGTGGATTACATGGAGGCCGGCTCCTCTGTGATATAATACATTATTGGACTCACTTTACAGATGAGTAAAGCTTAAGTGATTTGCCCACAGTCTCTCAGGGAGTTAGTGGCATAGCTGAGAACAAAACCCAAGACTCTTAACACTTAAGTGTTCCAGTCTAATGCCTGGAAAATGTCAAAGATTTGAAGTTTCAATGACATGGGCAACTTATTTCAGTGATCTTGGATCATATAATATGGATATTTAGAAGTTTCACCACCAGCACAAAATTAATCAGAGCTGCAGATTTAGAAGTCTGCATATCAGACTGTCTACCGTGTACCTGGAATTTCAGCATAATTTAAGGGAACTGTAAATGACTGCATTAACCTGCTTTCATTGACCAGATTTTTTTTGCTCTAGTGAATGCTGAGTGGGTTCAATTCAACACATTTACTATAAGGTTTACAAGATTTATGTTTAATATGTTTCACAATCATGGTACATTTTCTTGAGAGGATTACATCATCTTTTATGTTTCCCAAAGGTAAAAACAGTTTTAAATAGGAGACCTCAATATTTATAAATTAAATGAAAATCCCCTCTTTAAACTGGTTAGTTTCTATGTATTGTAATTTATACTTAGAAATAAAACTAATACAAACCTAATTAAAACATTTTCAAACAAGTGATTTATCATCAGTGTTGTAAACAGTAAGTACTATGAATTACATCTAGTTTTGGTCATATATTCAATTCACTTACCAATTGTATTGCTTAAGCATGTGTATGCCATACAATCTTTCTGAGTTAATTAGAAACAGAATACATAGAACTAACCTATTTTGTGTTTGGTGCAGTTTATAAAATTCCTTCCCCCTGTCTAGACAAGTTTAACTGATGTCTGAGTAGGGTTGTATTATTTCCATTGAAGGATGCATTTATTTCTGAGGTAAACTGACAAACAACTCATTGGTGTCCTTTTTAGTTTTGGAGTATCATATCCAATTATGCACTTGAAATTAAATGTTGGCAATTTAGTTAAAGATCAAAATCACTCAAGACAGAATACATAATCACTAACAAAGGTCAGAAGTTCTATTTTGGTATGCATTATAAGGAGAGTGTTCACTAACCCTACTTTAAGGCTGCCTAAAACTTCCCATTATAAAAAAACAAAATAGACCATTTTTAAGAGCTCTAACACCTCCATGGTTTGGATCCATACATTGAGATCTGTCAGGAGCACAGCCCCAGGTCTGGGCCTTTTGCTGTTCTCATGAAAATCACTCTTATTTCACCAAGTTATATAAGCTGTGGAAAATATTCATAGGCAGTCTGTATACTCAGTAAAGGTTGCTAAGGGATTGCAGACCAAGTCACTCCACATTCCACTGGCAATGAGCATTCTCTCCCAAGCAACTGGCTTCAAGCAAGCCACACGGAACTGAGCTTCTCAATGGGGCAGACACAAAGAATGATCCTCCTCCTCCTAATAGTCCTTGGCCTACAGAAAGGTGCATAGGACTGGGAACAGTTACAACTGCACAAAAGAGGAAGTTATTCACCTTGTGTAGTAACAATGGTTCTTCGAGATGTGTCCCCCTATGGGTGCTCCACCGTAGGTGTGTCTGCATCCTCACGCTTCTGATCAGAGATGTTTGGTAACAGTGTCCATTTGATCCGCACATGAGCTCTTCCCCACCCCTCCCTGTGCTCTGCCTCAAAGCTAACTAATGTTGCATGGGCAAACCACCATCTGTTCTTTCTCTACCACAGAGCCCCTATTGAGAACTCTGAAATAGAGGAGGAAGAGGAGGAGGAGGGTAAGTTGTTGAGCACCCACTGGGGGACACATTTCGAAGAACCATCTTTACTGCACAAGGTGAGTAAATTCCTCCTCTTCTTTGAGTAGTGTCCCTATGGGTGCTCCACTGTAGGTGACTCCTGATATTCCCAATGGGAGCTTGGGGCTTCAGAGTCAAGTTTGTTATGGATGATATCACTGTGGAGCCAAAGATCGCATTGGAAGTCTCCAGTAATCGCAGTGTATGAGCAGATGCCCAAGTCACTGTCCTACAAATTTCCAAGATAGGAACATTCTCAAGGAAGACGACAGAGGTGGAAAACGACCCCACTGAGTGAGTGCAGATTCTGGATGGTGGTAACACACTGCAAGCATGACAGAGTGGTTAATACAGTTCGAGACCCATTGGAGAGTCGTTGGGCTGATACTGCTGCACCTTTTGATCTTTCTGTAATGGAGAGAAAAACCTTAGATTTCCTAAAGGCCTTTATCCTGTCCAGATAAAAGGCTACGGCTCTCCTAATGTCTAGCGTATTCAGTATAGCCTCTTTATCATCACAGTCAGGCTTAGAATAAAAGGTTGGGAGGTAAATCAGTTGGTTTATGTGAAAAAACAACGCCACCTTGGGGATAAAATTCAGATGTGATCTAAGAGTAACCCTCTCTTTAAAGAATACTGTGAAAGGTGGGGGATGCCATTAGTATAGCTATCACCCCTGTTCTCCTCACTAAGGTGATGGCCACCAGAAATGCCAACTTCATCGACAGGTATGTAAGTGAACAAAGTGGCCATAGGTTCAAAGGGCAATCTAGTCAAGCTCTTTAAAACTAGATTTAGGTCCCACATTGGAATGGATTGTCTGGGCTGGAGACAGAGGTTCACTATGCCCTTGAGGAATATCTTTGTAGTTGGGTGGGCGAAAACCAAGTATCCCTCTATTTGCTGATGGAAAGCCATTATGGCTGCGAGGTGTACTGTGAGCGAACTGTGGGATAGCCCTGACATCTTGAGATCCATTATGCAGTCCAACACCACAGAGAGGGTTGAAGATGCCAGGATAATTTATCTGGAATTGCACCAAACCTGAAACCTACTACACTTTTGCAGGGAAGTGCATTGGGTAAACGATCTTCTATTATGCAGTAGCACTTCCTGCACCTCCTCGAAGCATCAGCTCTCTGTGTGTTGGAACCACGAACGAACCAAACCTTGAGCCAGAGGATGTGCATGGGGGGTTGTGGGGAGGGGTGCATGTGCAGGCCAAATGGACACTACTACCAAAGATCTCCGATCAGAAGCGCAGGAATGCAGACATACCTACAGTGGAGCACCTATAGGGACACTACTCGAAGAAGAAAGTCTGTTTTTTCTCTTTTTAAAAAGCACATGAAATTACACACAAAATTTATCTTTAAAAAATGTCCTTAAATGTTGAGAAGTCAAGCATTCTCCCCCTTTGGGAACATGCATCATCATTAGGGCCCCAGGGATGTTGAGATTGCACAGCTCTAGAATTCAACACAGAATTTGCCCTTTGCAGTATAATAGTATTCCAGAAGCTCAGCTTTCGTTATATGTTTCTAGACAACGTGGTTGCAGAGACCATCTTGAAAACATGGACTGAACTGAATGTAAGCCAATGCAGTGCACTGAAGTATACCTGAGTCATCAGGGAGCCTAAAACAATAGCTCTGAGATGTGTAAAGAACCCGATTAATCTCCATCATGGTCCAGAAAACCCTGCAATTATGTGGCTGCAAAAAGTAGAATTTTTCTAAGATGCTCAGAATTCACCATTTTGTAATATGTATGCTCTGCCATTTTCATTTCTGCCTCTCTGCTCTGTTGGGACTTGGCTGCAGCTGACTCTTATCAGGCAAGAAGGGTTTGGCGAAGAAGAGCTGATGTCCAGCTTTCAGGCAAAGCGTGTGTGGTTTCTAGTTTCTGTGGCTGTTTCTAGTTTCTGTTCCATGAAACGAGAGCCGCAGCCAGAGCTTGGAAAGTTTGCGAAAAAGCTGGCTACAAGCGCTCCTCCGTTCCCAGACATACACTGGGTAGGAAGGAAGTTCTGCACCAGGCCTGAACAACACTGCAATAGCCAAGGCCACTGGCATAAGCTGCCTGCAGAACATAATGAAAAAAACATCCCGGAAAGTAATTACTGCCTAATTTTATAATAAGTTTTTTCAACTATAAACCAGAGCTCTGTGTGTGTTTTTAAGCAAGGGGAATGGGAATGAAGGGTATTTTATGGAAACAGAATACATCTTAACACAGCAGCACAATTTTGTCCCATTGTGCCACACAGAATTTGTGGCGCCTTTATGATTAATCTTTGATTATATGATCAAATACACATTTTCTTACAGGATCCCACCTCATCAGTGTATAAGACAGACGGTGTTCAGAGAATGAGTCAGGGGTGTGCAGTGAATGAGGCTATTTTCTGCAGAACCCCTGCTTCATTAAATCTAGAAATTCTATTCTATATAGCTTCTAATACTGCACTCATCCCTATAGTATCTGTCATGTTTGTTCTCTCATCCTCATCCCAGGAGAAGCATGTGCAATAGAGCATCTGGTTTTGGTAGAGTTTTAGGTTTTATATATTTTAAATATACATGTTGCTATATATTTATGTTAGACAGGGCTAGGTCAAATATTTACCTTGTAATTGGAGAGGACACTGATGAGATTGGTGATGGTCCTTTGTTCCTGCAGGAGTTCATTCCACAGTTTTGGATCAGCCCCTTACAAAGTTCTATCTTGCACACAGACAAACTTTACCCTTATTGTAAAGTTCCATTGTGCCAGAGAAGCAAAGTTAACCATGGTCTTCAGCCCAAAGCTTCAGATATTCTTGGCCCAGGCCACATAACACCTTGAAGATAAGAACTGGGACCTTGAACTTTATTCGATATCCCCAAACAACCTTAACAACGAGAGTCCTGTAGCACCTTAAAGACTAACACATTTCTGCGGGCATAAGCTTTCGTGGGCTGCAACCCACTTCGTCAGATGCATGAAATGGAAATCACAGATAGGAGGTACACACATACATCCAACGGCAAGAAACAACAATGGGGAGGGCAAGTGCTAACAAAGCAAATAATCACCAGCAACCGTACACCATACAACAAGAACACTAACCCAGGAACCTATCCCTGCAACAAACCCCGTAGCCAACTCTGCCCACACATCGACTCTAATGACACTGTCACAGGTCCTAACCACATCAGCCACACCACAAGGAGCTCATTCACCTGCACATCTATTAATGTAATATATGCCATCATGTGCCAGCAATGCCCCTCTGCCATGTACATTGGCCAAACCGGACTGTCACTACACAAAACAATAAATGGACACAAAGACATAAAAAATGGTAACATCCATATAAACCTGTAGGAGAGCACTTCAATCTCCCAGGACACTCTGTAGCTGACTTGAAACTTGCCATACTTCTACAAAAAAACTTCAGAAACAGACTTCAGCAAGAAACTGCAGAGCTGGTACTCATATGCAAACTTGTCACAATCAGATTGGGTCTGAATAGGGACTTGGAATGGTTAACTCATTACAAGAAGTAATTGTCACTGTTCACACATTCTCACCTTCTAATCAACAGTTGTGAATAGGCCTCATCTACTCTAACTGAATTGACTTTGTTAGCACTCCCCGTTATTGTTTCTTACCCTTGGATGTGTACACACACACACACACACACACACACACACACACACACACACACCCCTCCTATCTGTGATTTCCATTTCATGCATCTGACAAAGTGGGTTGCAATACACGAAAGCTTATGCCCGCAAAAATTTGTTAGTCTTTAAGGTGCTACAGGACTCTCGTTGTTTTTGCTGTATACAGACTAACACGGCTACCCCTCTGGAACTTTCCAAACAACCTTAAATGTCCTGAAGTGATTCCATGCAATAAGCGTACAATTATGATTAATGGATGTTGGGTGTGTCTCAGATCAGTTTTTTTTTTTTTTTTTATATATATATATATATATATATATATTCCAGTAGGGTTTAAGGGTCCAAATGAGTTTGGGACCCACCGTACTAGATACAGTACAAATGGTAAAACAGTGTCCGCCTAAATAATTTACAGTCTAAAGGGGCAAAACAGAGAAAAGGTAGGAGAATAAGCAAAGGCACAAAGAGGTGAAATGACCTGTCATAAGTCACACAACAGGTCAGTGGCAGAATCAGGATCAAAACCCAAATCTCCTGTGCTTCAGTTCAGTGCCCTATGCATTAGACCACACTGCCTCACTATATTAAACTACTTTTTCTTCACAGTGTCACTAACACAATATGAAATGAAAAGAGAGACAACACATTTTGTATTTGGGTAACTAACCTACCAAGGGTTTCGGTTCTATGGTCTAGCACGAATGTCATGCATCCTTTGTACAACCTTATATGTGATTGCTGCTCTATGAACAAACATTTAAACAAGTCTACCAAGTTGAATAAAGAACTATTACTGCTAAGGTCAGCTCCCCACTCATGCTTACTTTTAAACGGAGACACATTAAAATTAAAAAATGTTTTGACTAATAAAATGAAATTTACTCTTATTTCAAAATAATGTTGGAAAAGTAAATAATGCATTATATTTTTCATGGCCTTTAAAAAAAGCCATTGAAGCACATAATCTAAAATATGTTATCACTACAGAGAGAACCCCACTGGGCCCTTTCTCTTTTCCTTACAGGAAATCTGGGATGCAAAGCAAGTCTGGGCCTTTAAACTTCAGAAAATACCTTTGAAAGTTTTATGTACTGGTAGATACCAATAACCTGATCTGCCACACGGTTTTTCAATTATGGTATGAATGGCCCAGAATGACCTTTTACAGAGAGATGTGTGATCCAGGGGGGCTTTTACTTATGTTTTAGAAATATGAAATTACAACAGCTCAGTATTTTTGGCAGCTCCTCAAAAGAGATCTGAAATTACTAGCCTTCTATTAATTTGAAAATCATTACAGCTTTCGGAAAACAGGATCAGGGCAGTTGTGTATTGTAGCAAAATGTAGAAACTGCTATTGCCACTGGTAGGTAAAAATACATCATCTGTATATATCCAAACAAAGGAAGGATTATTGAAGATTATTATTCCACTACTAGTATATGTAGTTTGATATTGGCCTTTTCATTTCTGCCTTGTTTAAATAACTGTAAGAATATTATCCTTAAACATAATAACATGCAAAGTACAGGAAACAGATACAAGTTGAATGCAACATGTTATGGCACTGCCAGGTAGTATAGATCATTGTTTACGTTTTTCAAAAATAGTTATTCAATTTTTTTTTTTTAAATAAAAATATTTTTTTTAAATTATTTTGGATCAGATGTAGACTCCAATCCTGCAAACATTTATGAATATGTTTAACTTTACTCAAATAAGCAAATTAATAACATGAGTGAATGTTTCTGGGTTTGCGGTCTTAGTTTTGTTTGTATTTAAATGCAGTCCAAACAATGAACTTGCTCCTCTGAACACTAACAACTGTGCTGATGGTGGGACTAATACCAAAAAGATATTTAAAAGGACCCTGAACCTTAAGATCTTTGGAAATTGTCAACCAGATTCTGATACTTGCTTTTTTTTTTTTTTAAATAAATAAAATTAATCAAGGAAGTTACTTTTGTTTTTAAGGAAGCACTCATTAGCAAGATGTTAAAAGGTATTTCCTATAATTTCCACAAATTCCCTATATGTGGAAAAAATAGTGTAGGTCACACTTCCATGATGGGAGACAACATACTGGACTGCAGTAACACTGAAAAGGACTTTGATGTCATAGTAAAATATCTCACTGAACATGAGCTCCCAGCACCATGCAGTAGTTAAGCACTAGCATGACCTTGGAAGTATAAAGATTGAAATATCAAGCAGGCAAAGGGAAGTGATGTTATTTCTGTTTATTGGTTTTACAGTGAACCTGTTACTGGAATACCATGTCCACACTTAAAAAGGATGTGGAGAAACTGAAAAGCATTTAGAAAAGAGATACAAAAATGATTTGAGGTCTTGAAAAAGTGTGATGTATAGTTCGAGTATATCCAAGAGAAGACTAACAGGTGACTTGATCATAGTATAAATTACACAGGGAAGAGATTTCTTATAATACACAACTCTTTAATCTAGCACAAAAAAGGCTTAACAAGATTCATGGTTAGAAGGTGAAGCTAGACAAATTCTGACTAAAAATAAGGTGAATTTTTTTTTAAAAAGAGTGAGGGTAATTAACCACTGGACAAGTTACCTAATGGTGTGGTAAATTTTCTATCACTTGAAGTCTTTAAATCAAGACTTAATACCTTTCTAAAAATGTGTTATAGCTCATACAGAAGTTAAGGCTTGATGCAAAGATTACTGAGAGAGATTCTACGACTTGTATTATGCAAGTCAGGCTAAATAATCCCAAAATCATAGAGCCATGGAAGTGTAGGACTGGAAGGGACCTCAATAGATCATCTAACCCACTCCCCTGCACACAAGGTAGAACTACGTATTAACTAGAATATTCCTGACAGGTGTTTGTCTAACCTATTCTTAAAAACCTTCAGTGACAGATATTCCACAATCTCACTAGGCAAGATAGTTAGGAAGTTCCAGAGGGGTAGCTGTGTTAGTCTGTATATAGCAAAAACAACGAGAGTTCTGTGGCACTTTAAAGACTAACAAATTTAATTTTATAGGCATAAGCTTTCATGAGACTCAGCTCACTTCGCCAGATGCAGAGGTAGAATGATACAGTAAATAGGAAACATAAATATACAAGTGCATAGAGAACAATGGGGGAGGTGGATGAAAGCCGGGTACTTGAGGGCTAATGACAGTCATTGAGTAGGTGGTAAGAATTAGGTCGTTTTTCCTAATGTCCAACCTAAACCTCCCGTACTGCAATTTAAACCCATTGCTTCTTGTCCTATCTTCAGAGGTTAACGAGAACAATCTTTCACCCCTCTCTTTATAACAATCTTTTATGTACTTGAAAACTGTTATGTCCCCCTTCAGTCTTCTCTTCTCCAGACTAAACAAATCTAATTTTTTTTCAATTTTTCCTCATAGGTCATGTTTTCTAAACCTTTACTCATTTTTGTTGCTCTCCAACTTTTTCCAATTTGTCCACATCTTTCCTGAAGTGTGGCACTCAAAACTGGACACATTACTCCAGCTGACGGCTTATCAGCATGGAGTACAGTGAAAAAATTATTTCTTGTGTCTTGCTTACAACACTCCTGCTGATACAGCCCAAAACGGTGTTCACTTTTTTTTTGCAACAGTGTTACACTGTTGGCTCATATTTAGCTTGTGATCCCCTATAACTCCAGATCCCTTTCCACAATACTCCTTCCTAGGCAGTCATTTCACCTTTTGTATGTGTGCAATTGACCGTTCTTTCCTAAGTGGAGTACTTTGCATTTCTCTATACCAAATTTCATATTGTTTACCTTCAAACCATTTCTCCAGTTCGTCCAGTTCATTTTGAATTTTAATCCTATCCTCCAAAGCATTTGCAACTCCTCCCAGCTTGGTATGATCTGCAAACTTTATAAATGTATTCCTTATGCCATTATACAAATCATTTATGAAGATAGTGAACAGAACCAGACCCAAGACCAATCCCTACTGGATACCCCTTGATACCCACTTCCAGCATGACTGTGAACTGCTGATAATTGCTCTCTGGGAATGATTTTCCAACCAATTATGCAACCATCTTATAGTAGCTCCATCTAGGCTACTCCATCTGTCATGCGAGACAATATCAAAAGCCTTTTTAAAGTCAAGATATACCACATCTATCACTTCCCCATATCCAAAGGCTTGTTACCCTGACAAAGAAAGCTTTTAGGTTGATTTGACACAATTTGTTCTTGACAAATCCATGTCGACTGTTACTTATCCACTTAGTAACCTCTAAATTACTTGATTATTTGCTCCATTATCTTCCCAGGTACTGAAATCAAGCTGACTGGTCTGTAATTCCCCTAGATGTCCTTATTCCCTTTTTTATAGATTGATCCTATATTTGCCCTCTTCCAGTCCTCTGGAATCTCTCCCACCTTCCATGAATTTTCAAAAATAATTAATCGCTAATGGCACAGATATCTCCTCAGTGTGTTCTTTGAATATTCTAGCTTGTATTTCAACAGGCCCTGCCAACCTGAAGATATCGAACTTGTCCAAGTCATTTTTAACTTGTACTTTTCCCTATTTTAGCCTCAGATCCTACCTCATTTTCACTGGCATTCACTATGTTAGATGTCCAATCACTACTAACCCTTTTGGTGAAAAACAAATAAAAAATGAATTTCGCACTTCCTCCATTTCCACATTTTCTGTTTTTGTCTTCTCCCCTCATTGAGCAATGGGCCAACACTTGGTCTTCCTCTTGCTTCTAATGTATTTGTAGAATGTTTTCTTGTTACCCTTTATGTCTCTAGCTAGTTTAATCTCATTTTGTGCATTGGCTTTTCTAATTTTATCCCTACATGCTTGGATTGGATTTTTTTTTATATTAATCTTTCATAATTTGACCAAGTTTCCTCTTTTTTGTAGAACTCTTTTTTGAGTTTCAGATCATTGAAGATCTCATGTTTAAGCCAGGGTGGTCTCTCGCCATACTTCCTATCTTTCCTATTCAGTAGGATAGTTTGCTCTTGTGCCCTAATAATGTCTCTTTGAAAACCTGCCAACTCTCTCGAATTGTTTTTCCCCTTAGACTTGCTTCTGATGGGATCTTAACCTACCAACTCCGTGAGTTTGCTTAAGTCTGCCTTCTTGAAATCCATTGCTTATTCTGCTGATTTCCCTCCTCCCATTCCTTAGAATCATGAACAATCAATTCATGATCACTTTCACACAAACTGCCTTCCACTTTTAAATTTTCAACCAATTCCTACCTATTTGTCAAAATCAAATCTAGAACAGCCTCTTTCCTAGTTTCCTTCTCCATCTTCGGAAATAAAATACCGTCTCCAGTGCATTTCAAGAACTTGCTGGCTAATCTGTGCCCTGCTGTATTATTTTTCCAACAGATATCTAGGTAGTTGAAATCCCCTATCACCACAAGTCCTGTGCTTTGGATGATTTTGTTATTTGTTTTTAAAAAAGTCTCATCCACCTCTTCTTCCTGGCTAGGTGGTCTATAAGATCCCTTCTGGCCTTAAAATCTATGGACAACAAAATTATCTCCTGGACCCACAGGTTATCAAGTGGACCTACTCCAGAATGAATCTGCTTTTGCAGAAGTTTCTAACAGACAATTGGGAACAGTTATCCGAAAGAAGTGATGGTATTTTGGAAGTGGTAGTATTTTGAGCTTTATTTTATTTTTAATTATTTTGAATCTTGCCACTGAGGGGTTTTCCCCAGCTGTCCGTATGTACCAGGTTTTCACTTCCATAAAAATACCACAGATGGGGGGCATTGCAAAAGATGTTCATAAACAGGAAGGCCACATTACTGTTTCCAAAATTCCAGTGTCACAGAAACACGGAGACGTGAACCATGATTAGACTCCGGAGGTTCTGGAGTCTGTATGGCTGGCACCCATGGAGGCAGTAACTCTAAATGAACTGGAACTCTGTGTTTTATAGTAATTGAGTAAATTTCAGAAACTGGTACTTCTGTTGCTTCATTTGCACTAACTGAACACAATGCAAAACATTATCCTCAAATACCAAACTACAAGTTTTAACAACCTTATAAACAGGGCAGCTATACAGAATTCTTTGTTTTACTAAGGCAAAAGGAACCAGCCTGCCTTGTCACTAGATAAAAAAAGCAAACTGGAAAGCTTCCAAAACTGCTCAGTAAGTGTGGTTTTACTAGCCTGAAACTTTTACTAAATATATTGTAAATGAACTTACACTTACCTAGGTGGACACCAGAAAACAATTGTATCACTGTCTTACATTTATAATGTATTTCAATTCTTCATTTTTTGTCTGAGTTTCACAGTTTCCTGAACTAGTTTACTTCAGCCACTGACATTTATTTGCACCATAAATTACCCTAATGCAGTTGAGCACTCATACATAAATTTTACAAACACAACATATACAGTACATCGGCACTTAGTGATTAAAGCCATGATTCCACAAATGTAACATTTCCTTAACTTTTTTCCCTACTAATAATTCTGGAAAATGAAGAGAGCCTCTTTTCACAAATATGAACATTATTTCTATATTATTTCTTCCTCAGCTAACCGTATCCAGGGTCTTTTGGAGGCAGAAGAAGGAAAGGGGGCTCCTCTACAAATAAATGGCATGATCAGTTATACACGTGTGAATGTGATCTTTTCATTTAGGAAAAATTTCAAAAGGGAGTTAAGAAGTTATAGCAACACCCTTCTCGTCTCTATTGTCCAGGGTCTGACATTGTTATTTATAACTTTGCTATAAAAACTAATTTAGGAATGAAAAATTGACATACAAGGTTAAAATCCAAGAATTTTTTAAAAGGGTGTTTAACTGTTTCTATATACAAACAGCATGGCATCCAAAAAATGTATTTATAGTCTCCGTTTAAGAACTTTGCCAACACGGGACCTTATTTTTGCAATGCAGTAACAATGCAAAGTCAACAGGAGTTTCTTATAGCCAGAGGAATGAAAACTGAGTTCTCAGACCAAGTCTGCACATTTTATCCATCCAGTATAATAATATTGATTGATGGTTATGCAAAAAAATGGGGAGTCATGGCTTTGTAGTACAGAAAACTGCAAGTATTGTAATTTTAGTTTGAAAAAAGTCATGGCACATATCTTGGTATTGTTTCTTGTGTCAAATTAGAAGACAAAAGTCCTTAATCTTACACTAAACATTTATAAAGCCATTTAACGTTTAACCAATTTAAAAAAACTCCTAAATCTCCTGAACTGGTCATGTATAGCATCAAATTTGTTAAAATTCATAAAATTCATTGCTGATCAAAATTAGAAAGATCTTCTCTCTCCATGAAAGAATGTTCAATGTATTGCATTTTATCATTCAACAAAATATATCACCATTCACCCCTGAAAAATCTGAATGTGCCCTAAGATGGGCATCCAAAAATTGAAGTATCTAAAGTCACTAATCACTTCTGAAAATCATGTTTGATAGACATTTAAAAGATCTGCACATAGGGCTTTGCCTACCTTACCAAAACTCTTATGGTCTGCACCAGCAAATAATTTACCAACTAGTGTCCATGTAAGATTTGACATAACTGATACCACCAGGAACTTTTAAGAAAAGATTGCACAACATCGGTCCCAGCAAAGTAGTAACCACATTCTTGAGTGTCTGAATCTGAATAGCCTGCTTCAGTAATTCCCACACCATTACTTTAATGTAAGAGTCTGCCAATATATAGTTAGATTTACATGAAAATATTCTAATCAATCTTAAACAGCTATTTAATCTCATCATAGGCATTGAATCTGTCATGGCATCTTTGTGACCAATTTAAACAACACAGCAGCACATATATTGTGTAGAACCTACAAAATTGATAATTAACAAAAGCAGTGCAGTAACTACTAGTATTTGTTTTCACAGTGGTTTCTGGTAAACCAATCACTAGGATTAAAACTACTACAGCACATGGAGACTTTTTTTTAATCAGCCTTACTGAGGAGGCTCATGTTAAATATGAGCAGAAATAAATTTGTCATAATACAATTTCAATTTTCAAATATCTGGAACCACTTAACTTTGGTAAGTTTCAAAAGGGCCACCCAGTAATAAAAACAAAATAATTTGTGTCTGCTGTCTTATTTGTGATAATTTTTTTTATTGCTACCTCAGTTTCAGATGTCATTATAATGACTTCCACATTCTGATTAAAATGTGAATTGAAGCCATATGTAAGAGATGCTCATTCCCATCAAAATCAGCAGAAATGTTCTTATTTTCAACTTGTTATACAGTGAAGTTTATAAAGCTTAAGAGTAATACAATTTCACTTCTGATGATGCTTAGCAGGCAGATTTTTTTAATACCATTATTATCCAAACAATTAAACTGCTACATACTACTGCCCTGAGGCAATAAAATAATGTAATCAACTCCAAATTAAATCTCTTCAGCAAAAACATTAGCTAAGCCCTTGAATGCCGCAACAGCTAACATCTCTCAGGTTGTTCGTTCATTAATGGTATTTTCATTTCCAGCTATGAATAAAATTAGGGCATACATTTTATTCTAATTAAAAGTGTAACATTATTATTTTTATTTATAGAACCTTGCATCCTAGGATCTCTAAGTGTTTACCAGCAAAAATAAATTATGTCTCAACACACTCCTATGAACTAGGTAAATGCCATCCCAAAACTACTAATGTGGCTCAGTTTTCACAGAAATATTAAATGACTCTCATGGGAAATCTGTAGAAGAGACAGAAGGGGCCCCAGATCTCCTCATTCCCAGGCTTGTCCTTCAGTCACAAAACCAGTCTCCTTTCTCCCCATATGAGAAACAGAATTTTTCTTTGGAAGATGTGTTTTTAGTAGGCAGTGGTGGACAAAATTAAATAATTATCAGAAGAGCTGATGATGTCTATAGTTAAGATGGTCCATCACTTTCCTCTGTGAAACCCTATTTTCAGTAAAATACATTCTTTTGCCCATATTACAAAATTCTTGCAACCATTTAATTGAGAAGCAATATCACCTCCATGCTTTATAACAGGAGCTTAAAATTTGTCATAAGCAGATCATTCTAGTATATGGATATATCTTTGGCTGTCCCAGTAAAAATACACCTAAATGCAGCTGAATTTTATATTTCTGAATATTGTCATTTGCATACATCCAGTAGAAGTTTGTTGAAAGCTGGCCACAAAACTCTTTGAACGTTCACCTCTACTGAGCAGACTCCACCCACAAGGAGCTCCATACCAATTATACTGAGTGCATTCTAAGCCTGGAGACCTCAGTATGCTCCAGGCAACAGCTGACCAGGATTTTCCTCTACATTTGCTCCTCCTAGCAGTTGATGTGGGCACAGGGTAATAGTGGGTTGGTCTACACTGCCAAGAACGACCTTGAGCAGATCACTGCAGACTATGTGGCTCTGGGAAGGAGGATAAGGGAGTTTGAGGCACAAGTGGTGTTCTCATCCATCCTCCCTGTTGAAGGAAAAGACCCAGGTAGGGACCATTGCATTGCAAAAGTAAATGCGTGGTTATGCAGATGGTGTCGGAGAGAGGGCTTTGGATTCTTCAATCATGGGATGTTGTTCCAGGAAGGATTACTAGGAAGAGACGGGATTCACCTAGCAAAGAGAGGGAAGAGTATCTTCGCAGACAGGCTGGCTAACCTAGTGAGGAGGGCTTTAAACTAGGTTCGATGGGGGACAGGGATCTAAGCCCGGAGGTAAGTGGGGAAGTGGGACACCAATAGGAAACAAGCCTGGGAAACAAGCAGGAGGAACTGGAAATCCTAGCACGGTCAAGAAACTATGATATGATTGGAATAACTGAGACTTGGTGGGGTAACTCACACGACTGGAGCACTGTCATGGATGGGTATAAACTGTTCAGGAAGGACAGGCAGGGGCAAAAGGGTGGAGGAGTTGCACTGTATGTAAGAGAGCACTATGATTGTTCTGAGATCCAGTATGAAACTGCAGATAAACCAATTGAGAATCTCTGAGTTAAGCTTAGAAGCAAGAACAATAAGGGTGATGTCATGGTCAGTGTCTGTTATAGACCATCAGACAAGGAGAACGAGGTAGATTAGGCTTTCTTCAGTCAACTAGGGAAAGTTTCCAGTTCACAGGACCTGGTTCTCATGGGGGACTTCAATTATCTTAACATCTGCTGGAAGAGCAATACAGCAGAGCACAGACAATCCAGGAAGTTTTTGGAGAGTGTTGTGTTCAACTTCCTGGTGCAAGTGCTGGAGCAACCAACTAGGGGCCGTGCTTCTCTTGACCTGCTGCTTACAAACAGGGAAGATTTGGTAGGGGAAGTAGAAGTGGGTGGCAACCTAGGCAGCAGTGACCATGAGATGGTCGAGTTCAGGATCCTGACAAAAGGAAGAAAGGAGAACAGCAGTATATGCACCCTGGACTTCAGAAAACCAGACTGACTCCCTCAGGGGGCTGGTGGGCAGGATCCCCTGGGAGGCTAATATGAGAGAGAAAGGAATCCAAAAAAGCTGGCTGTATTTTAAAGAAACCTTACTGAGGGAAAGCTCAAAAAGGGAGCTTACAAGAAGTGGAAGTTTGGTCAGATGACTAGGGAGGATTATAAAAATACTGCTTGAGCATGCAGGAATGAAATCAGGAAGGCCAAAGCACAACTGGAGTTGCAGCTAGCAAGGGACATGAAGGGGAACAAGAAGGGTTTCTACAGGTATGTTACCAACAGGAGGAAGATTAGGGAAAGTGTGGGCCCCTTACACAATGGGGGAGGCAACCTAGTGAGAGAGGATGTGGAGAAAGCTAAAAGTACTCAATGCCTTTTTTGCCTCTGTCTTCACAGCTTCCAGACTACTGCACTGGGCAGCACAGAATGAGGAGGAGGCGAACATCCCTCAGTGCTGAAGGAACAGGTTCAGGACTATTTAGAAAGGCTGGATATACATAAGTCCATGGGGCCAGATGTAATGCATCTGAGGGTGCTGAGGGAGTTGGCTGATGTGATTTCAGAGCCATTGGCTATTATCTCTGAAAGCTCGTGGCAACTGGGGGAGGTCCCTGATGATTGGAAAAAGGCAAATATGGTGCCCATTTCAAGAAAGGGAGGAAAGAGGATCCAGGGAACTACAGACGGGTCAGCCTGACCTCAATCCCTGGAAAAATCATGGAGCAGGTCCTCAAGGAATCTATTTAAAGGCATTTGGAAGAGAGGAAGGTGATCAGGAACAATCAACATGGTTTCATCAAGGGCAAGTCATGCCTGACCAACCTGATTGCCTTCTATGAAGAGGTGACTGGCACTGTGGATGTGGGGAAAGTGGTGGACATGATATACCTTGACTTTAGCAAAGCTTTTGATACAGTCTCCCACAGTATTCTTATCAGCAAGTTAAAGAAGTATGAGTTGGATGAGTGGACTATAAAATGGATAGAGAACTGGCTAGAGCATAGGGCTCAACGAGTAGTGATCAATGGCTCCATGTCTAGCTGGCAGCTGGTCACAAGTGAAGTGCTCTAGGGGTCGGTCTTGGGGCCAGTTTTGTTCAACATCTTCATTAATGATCTGGAGAATGGGGTAGATTGCACCCTCAGCAAGTTTGCAGATGACACTAAACTAGGGGGTGTGGTAGATACCCTGGAACTGACAGTGTTGCATAACTCACCCCTCTATGGGTCAGAGATAACAGCTTGCTTCACTACCAGTTATTCCTCTCTCTTAAGTGTTGCAAGTCTGAAGATCCAGTTTCACATGATCCAGATGGGGGAACAGTCTGTGATCATGTAATTAAAACATGCATATGCACAAGAGAACTTAGGTTGAATAGATAACCTTGATTTTGGAGTTTCCTAACTTTTTAACACTTTGATTTGTAACCTTACTATTCTTAACCATTTTTTTCCATTAAATATGGATCTCTATAGGCAGGGCTCAATTTAAGCCACCACCCTTTTCTCCCATTCTCTTCTGTATGCTATCAGTGCCACTGACCAATCAGAAACAGTGGAGCAAAAAAAAAATTCAGAGGTACCTGAGACTGGCATAAGAGCTTCAGCTCAGGTAACTGCTTCCCCACCAGATGCCAGTAGAGAGAGCACTGCAAAACCCACAGACACCACTACCAGGGAACTTCAAGAGTCATCACTGATTGCTATAGTCCTTGCCCTGTCAGGCTGCAGCCAGAGGAGAAGGTCCAATGAACTGTTGCAATTGTTGCATAACTGAGGAGTACCTGCTCCCTGCCTGCATTTGGGAGGAGTAGTGACTGCCCATGAAGGAGAGTCCATCCCAGCACAAGCCAGTACAGGACCCCAGCTCTAGTGCAAGACTCCATACGCCAGAGGGGGCCCCTAGAACACCCCATACAAGACTCCATACACCCCAAGACCTCATACAGCAATGAAGGACCCCAGACTGAGATCCTGGCATATTCCAGATCCCTGAGCACACCAGTGCAGGACCTTAGTGAGAGGATCCAGATTCCAGGACAGCACACACCAATTTAGTATCCCAGAAAGGGACAGAAAGCCAATGTGAGTAACCCCAGTCCTTTGTCACTGGCCTCTGAAAGTGTGTGTCACTCTTCCATGATGTCCTGATGATGTTTAGGCTGTGCCAAAGATGGCACCTGCCCATCACTTATAGTTACTGCGCATAGTGGTGTGTCAAGTGGGAGGACCTTCAGCTGTGAGTAGGGGTTGGACAGTACTCCCCTGCCCCCAACAACGTTTTCCTTATTTGACTCATCATTGGGGTCTCCTCTTAAGATATAAAATTATTGGGAAACTGGATACAGTTACAGAGCCTCATCTGTATGTCATCAATTTGTATACTGCTCAGCTCATTAGGAACTTAAAGCTGTTTCAATCAAATGGAAGTTTTATGACCTTTATAGGAGATGTTTGCATCTGTTCAAGCTCTCAAACTCACTACAATGCTTTGCACTAACTGGCAGTCTCAACAGAGAGAGGCAAAGGAATGGCCAGGACACTGGAGACAATTACTTATTAATCCAGAGGTAGTCTTCCTCTGGATAAAGACTGAGACTTGCTAGCAATGTGGGCAGAGAGTTTACGCTGCTGCATATAAACAAAGAACTCTATTCATCAGGGCTTTCTAACTCACTCTTTTCATAAGCAACAAATCCTCACAATTTTAACCTTAAGGATAGGATTATATGCAAATGACAAACCATAATTTGCACAAAACATCACATGGAGCTGCATAAACCATGGCAATTACAGAAAACATACTTTTGTATCCAAATCCTTCTGATGTAGGTTGATGTAAATAGTGCTGACAATAGCCAATGTAATAAAGACAATTTCAATATTACGGCTCCAGACATAACAGGTGGAGTGGAAGGAAGTGTCAGACAACTGAAAGAGAACTAAAGAGAGGACCAAAGCCAGCAGCACTGGCGGAACAGAGGGAGCCGGTGTGTGGAACCAATGAGAATCAAAGGTGGATAAGTAAGGAGAGGTAGACTTGTGAACAGCCAGTTACGTTTGGAATGTATACCAAAGAATCATCTAACTAACCGTCCTCAAAATCCTTAGGCCACCTTGTGCATACTTGTGTGATTACAGTGAGTCACAGTGGGTTGGTTTTGGGGGTTTTTTTGTTTTGGGGGTTTTTTTGTTTTGTTTTGGTTTTTTTACAATTCAAAGGATAACAAAATATAATTTTGCAGCTATACCCAAAAAGGGGGCTCTAATATCAAGCTACGAAAGAAATAAAGTCAGACAAAACAATCATTCTGACTTGGTCACTTAAGAACTGACAAAGGAGGTACAGCACAGACTTGCTGAAATGATACTATTTATCATCAATAAAAAAAACCAACCCAAAAAAAAACAACTGTCTGAACCAGAGACTGCATCAGATTTCCTCACATGCTTAGGTTATAAACTGCATGTTTTCCTGCTTTACTGCAGCATCTGCCAAATATCCAACTATAACTTTTTGAAATTTCAGCAGATCCAGAACTACTTCAGGTCTGTAATGAATTATGAAAGACTCAAGATTTGCAGTAGCAGTGGAACACAAAACAATACAAAAACCGGAATATAATCAGATGACTTCATACACAACAAAATTCATAAATATTCCTTGAACTTTGACAAACCAAAGTGTGAGCCGCTGACCAAATTTTTACAATAGTTTAGCAGTCTATAAGGATTTTTATGTTTAAAAATAAAAACAATGTATAAGGAAATCAGATTTTCAAGGTGAAAAACTAAGAAACTTCCCCTGAGAAGGAGGGCTGTGTGCACGTAGAAGTTTATACAGGAAAATTTGGCTGCTGGCAAGGGGAAATGAAAGGCTGTTTATTACTCCATCATCTCACATCTTCTGTGCTTTTTTTTTTTTCTTCTCTCTTTCCCTTCCACTTCTTTCTCCTTATCTTTGCTTTAATCTTCTCTCCCTTTTTTCATTCCCTCCCTGGCTTTCACCCTCATATTTTCTCCCTC
Organism: Emydura macquarii macquarii; assembly: GCF_026122565.2. Classification (NCBI taxonomy): domain Eukaryota; kingdom Metazoa; phylum Chordata; order Testudines; family Chelidae; genus Emydura; species Emydura macquarii. The sequence continues at coordinate 12,058,150 of NW_027130455.1, forward strand.
TGCCATTCATTCTCCCTATCACTTGCACTCTCAGGTCCCTGTTCAGGAAGACATTTCAGCACAGAGGCCACAATTCTTTGTCTTTCCTTTTGTTCCCCCATCTTTAATATATTGCTACCATCCCATGCTCACATGCAGTGCAGAAGAGGGAGCAAAAACATGGATTCCAGCCCCAATCTGAATCAGTAAATCACTGGCACCGTTTGTAGTCTTACCACCTGCAGCAATGCCCAGAGAGTCTCAGACTCCACATGCATCTCACTATACGTGGAAGAGACCTGACTCAAAGGAGGGTGTGGGGGGTGTTCCCTGGGGGACAGGATAACAACATTATTGTATGATAGATTTCCGTTTTGTCTAGGATTACCACATTTCAGGTTCCCAAAAAGAGGAAAATGGGAAGGGTTGGGGTAATCTGGGAGGGAGGGAGGGAGGGGAGAGCTGGAGGAGGGTACAGTTGGGATGCGTGTACTTGTAGGGGTACCTGTGGTGGGGGTACTCACTGGAAGTGGGGGACAGTACTGCTTCCCGTCATGGTGGCAGGGTGGCTGGGCAAGCCCAGGACCAAGTGCCAGCCATCAGTCATCTGCTCCCAGGGCTGGTAACCTGGGCTGCAGGGGCACAAATCAATCAGCTGCAGATGCAGGAGAGGGACCAATCAAGGCTCTTTTCTGAGCTGCAACATCTGCTCTGCAAAAACCCCAGACTTTGACTATTTCAAAAATCCACCAGGATGGAAAGCAGACAACCAAAAAAAGAAGTCGTGTGGAGGAAAACCCAGAAGTGGTAACCCTAATTTTGTCAATTTCACCACCTTTGCTGGCTGAAAGTTACATCAGAGCGTCCATCTGTTGGGATTTACAAAGCCAGTGCAAAACACAGTTTTCTTCAAAACCAACAGGGACAGGCCTTGTCAACAAGAATGCTCTCAGGTGTCAGGGACATATTGTTACCCTATTTATTTATAACAACAAAGACTATAATGTTTAATCATTTGTGATTAATGTGGTGAGATCATGGGGAACAATAGTCAGGGTTGGTTTGTTTTGTTCTGAGGATGTAGAGGGAGAAAAGTTGGACAAAGTCAGTAGTATCCTGGAAGAGATGGCTGGTGGAAAAATGTTTCATAGGCCTAATAAAGGGGAGCACAGAGAGATGTTAGAAATCTAATATATGGACTTTATGTAAACCAGATTGAAAAAGTGTTTGTTGCATGAAATTACAAATTCATTCAGAATGTTTAAGTATATATTTTCCGCAATGCATGTAAGAGTTTGATTGAATATTTTATTATTATGGTAGATATCATACAAACTGAAAATGTGTTTATGACTTCTCTAAATTTAACAGCTTTTGATATTTGACTTTAAATAGTGTTCTCAATATTGCTGAAAATAATAGTTCAAGGCCATGAGATGCTATCAAAAAAAAATCAGCATTATGTCTAGTTTTATTTTATTAGCAGAAAGGTCTTTGATGAAAATATTGGTAAATAATGGCATCTGAGTTTATGAGTCATTCAGTCATAAACATGAAGGAACAATCAAATCAAATCATGAACTATAATCAAATAAATAGTTTGCAAACAGGCAATTTTTCATGCAATTCAGTGAAACAGATAACAAGATAATATGAATACAGGTATGGGAGTGAAAGTGGTTCTCAAACTGTGGTCTAAACACAACCACCACTGGTCTAACACAATTGAATTTTGAAATTCAATGCTCTTTCCCCTTGCATCTTGTGTTCCTTCTGTTTGATGCCTAAACTCATTTGGCTGAAGAACTACAGTAATCGATAATTGACACAGATAATTGATCTTCTCTACATTTTAAGTGTAATTACTGCCCTTCCCTGCCTGCCAGCAATGCCTATAGTTAAGGTTATCTAAAACTTTTCATTATAAGGCCATTTTCAATTGGTTGTAACTTTGCCAAACTTTAACTGTTTGTGTTGAAGTTCTCCATAACAGGCTCAGCCAAAAGATATTCCTGGATTCAGAGTTTGTAATGAATTTATTTTCAGGAAAATTTTACTGAATAATGTAGCTAATTCCACTTACACAGAATCAAAGAATGTATCATGCCTGCAAGATTTAATTTAATAAACTGGTAGGCTACATTTCAAAAAGAAACAACATGATTTCATTCATTAGTAAGACTTTTCTGTCAGTGTTAGCAGCTACTCTAAAGTCCATCAAAATAGCAAGATCTTAAACCTCTGGATCAAATAGGTTCACAAATGGAATATGAGTAGGCAGTTATGTGATTTAATAAAAGTCCTGCACACATTTTTGGTGGTGCTCTTGTTATTTATGACCATGGCAAAATTCTCAAGGAAGGTTATTGAAATTCCATTCTACCTCACACTTTGTCTTGGGCCACTAACTTAACATACTTTGCAAGCATTATCAAACAATGCCCATATTCAAGTTTAGTATGTCTGTTTCAACACATAATGCTTTACATTGTACACTAGAGTTGTGGCTCAGGACTCAAGGGGCTAGTTTGTACAGCTTAATGTGCTCAAGAACCTGGTTCAGTTCCCAGCCACTGTAATTAGGCTGAGAATCAGAGACATGGTGAACATCAAGTTTTCCAAGTAAAAGCAAGAGGATTATTCTTCAAGGAGTCATTCTCTGGGCAAAAGTGAACTTCAGAGAGCATTTCAGCAGAACTTAGTCACTGAAGTGAGTTACACATTTTTATAAAGGAAGAATGATCAGTCTGTAAAGCAAATTCAAGAACATTAGAAACACCTTTAATAACAGCAGGTCTATTGTAGAAAATATTTTTTCTTTATAAACAGCTAAAATATTTAAACAGTTAAAATATTTGTATCTAAGCAAATATACTTGTTACCTACAGCTCTTTATGAATAAAAGTTGAGGAAATAAATACTCATGCATATTGTAGTTTTATAAAATGGGTAAGAGAAAAATTACACATTTGTCATCATCAACGTCTCTATTCCATTAGGTAAGCTTGCATTGAAAGTTTTCACCAAGTATTCACACTGAAAACTTTCCACATCAACACTCTGGTATGCAAAACTTTCAAAATGATGATGATGAAAGTGTTACATGGCAAAATTTTGATGTCAAAGATTTTATAACCACACTTTTATAACAGGGTTCAGTCATTAGTTATTGATAATGGCACTAACCTGTTACTTTATTTATTAACCATCTTATGCATGAGTTTCTCTACACCTTCAAAAGCACATTATTTTTATCCTTTTCATTTTGAAATGAGAGGAGCCAAAAAGGTTCCCCCCTCCCCCCCAAGTTTTCAAAGGTGACAATTTAAGGGGATAATTTTTAAATAGCTGTAAATTCAAAACCATTTAATGCAATTTGAAGTTTAGAGGAAGAAATCTGCCATGCTACTAACACTTCTCACTGAAATTATTTCTGTAACCTAAATCAGGGTTTGACTACACAGGGAAATTAATTTGGATTAAGATAGCATGTGAATTCAAAGTGAAATATCTATTCTCGATAGGGAGGATGGAGTTAGGCTGTTGTCATTGGTAGTAGATGACAGAACAAGGAGCAATGGTCTCAAGTTGCAGTGGGGGAGGTCTAGGTTGGATATTAGGAAAAACTTTTTCACTAGGAGGATGGTGAAGCACTGGAATGGGTTACCTAGGGAGGCGTTGGAACCTCCATTCTTAGAGGTTTTTAAGGTGCAGCTTGACAAAGCCCTGGCTGGGATGATTTAGTTGGGGTTGGACTAGATGACCTCTTGTGGTCCCTTCCAGCCCTAATCTTCAATGATTCTATAATAAACGCCCTGTGTGGATGCTCTTATTTTAATCCTGGAATAAGAGTGCCTTATTCCAAATTAGATTAATCCTGCAATAAGAGCATCCACACAGGGAGCTAATTGGGATTAATCCCCTCAAGTAGACAAGCCCTTAAAGCTGGAATGGAAAAAAATAGAAAGTCTTTCCCTGCCAGTTCATTAATGCAGCAAACATTTTTTAGCTAGAAAGTCAACTTGTTAACATTGTACTTCAAAAAACAAAAGCAAAAACAGCCCTTTAAATGGACAGCATTCTAAAGCCACTGCATGGCCATTCTTTTCCCTTGGGAGGGAGTCCAGGTTCTACATTCCCTTCTAGTAGCTAGCTGCCCAAGTCTATGTGATGTCTCTCAGATCCTCAAGAAGTGAAAGAACTTGCATACTGTAGCAGCCAGTGAGCCACTCTACTGCTGATTCGTTGGAGAAAGATTCTTCAGCTCTGGAGAAAATGCACACAGTCAACATTACTCAAATTATGCTCTGTTTAAACACAGGCAGCAGAAGCTCCAACTGTGGCATCTTTGCACTGTAGAGCTTAGAGGTGAGCAGAGCAAGGCCAGTGGATCAAGCTTATGTGGCTCCTCTGAGAAGCCCCCATGAAGGGAAACAGGTTGTGGAGGCCACTGTAGTACTGAGACTTCACAAGTGCCTAAAAAAAGGTCTGCTCTGGAGCTCTTCACTCCACCCTTATGTTACAGGGACGATTCCAATCCCACACCTCCCTCGATATTTTTCTGTACAAACCAGTTTACTCAGGCTGTCTTCTGGGACCAGGATTTTATATTTAAGACACGAAAGAACAGTACTTTAAAATTTTTACTTTTTGAATGGATTTCAAATTAAGTTGTACTGAGCAACAGAAATGGTCAGGTTTACATAAGGAACAAAAATATGTTATCTCCATCTCCAATCTTACTACCAGTTAGTAAAGGTGTTGAACGTTTTAAGAGAATTGTGACTAAAATGCTTTTGTGTTACAGCTAAAATGATCAAATACAGTATTTACTTTTCAAAAAGAAAAAATGTCCCTTGTAACAGAACAGTTTTAGAGTAAGGCGTTTTCCTTTCACTTTTCCAACACCAATACTGCTTACAAGCTGGACTGTCTTCCATCAAGACTGACATTTACAAGCTGCACTAGATGTTGTCCTCCTCCACTTTTCTAACCTTATTTAAAGGCATAAGGAGCATATTGCAGAGACAAGATTCCACATGCTCCACCTCCTCCCCCTGAATGCCAAACCAATGACTGTTTACACAATTAAAACTTGGTCTCAGCACTGTTTAAAGTCTACAGACCTTATAATAGCATCATGTAAAGAACTTTTAAAAAACACCAAGTGCTAACATTTGCCAATTCACACAAAGTGATGGCTATACACCAACACATCCATTATATATGAATATAAACATAAGGAAATTTACTTGGTTGTTTACAGAATCAAAAATACCTCTAAAACATTTTACACACAGCCATATGGGCCTCATTGTATAATGCAGAGAATACTTCTCTCTCACAGACAATGCCCAAATGTGTGCATACAGTTATAACAATGATGATCAGGTCATATTTTATATACATGGACATTATGCACCACAAAACATGAAAAGATAGTGTGAAACAAAGGGAAGCTGACAGTTTTGTGATATTTTCCAAAGAAACTGCTTGCTTTTAACTCAACTTCTAATCTAAACATTTTCACAAAAAAGGAATACCTAATGCTATCTGATTTTCAAACTAGCTTGCTATGTTTTCTTCCTGACACTTTAACAGTGCTGCTAATATTCAAATACTTCTATTATACACCATACCTCTAGTTTGAAAACTTAATGATCAATACCCCATGACTGATCTTAAGAAAAATATTTCAGACCAGAATAAGAAGTATTATATATTAGTATGTGAAGGGAGTTAAATGTTTGAAGTGTTCTATTTCAACAAGGGCACTTTTAAATACAAAAGATAAAAGTAATACAATATTTTAAAGTGTTCAGCTATGATTCATATCCCTCCCATAAGTAAGACCCTTGATAGTTACATTACTACATTATGTAACTTTTAAGCCATTAGCCAGAATATATTTTTCATGGTACTTAACTGTATATCCCAGACACCATAATGACAGGAAACACACAGGACTGATCCTATAAATTAAGTCAGTGTGAGCACAGATGTAATACATAGCATAATTGGAGAGATTTTCAATAGAACTGCCGAAACTGTACAAGAAAGTCTGAATCCAAACCTCCACGTTACTAAAAACTTCACTGTTTTATAACAGGAAGACAATATTGACTAGTAGTTCAGGTAGACAACTAATGTCAAAGCATCTGGATTCTATTTCCAGTTCTGCCACTAACTCATTGAGATACGTTAGCATAGGCCCAAATTTTCAAATATAGCCTCTAAATTTTGGGTGCTTCTGTTCAGGATACATCAAGAGGAAGAGTCCAATGATTATATGTACTAAGGACTCTCTTTTTGGTGATTATTTCTTTACCAGAAGGCACAGAAAATTCAAAGAGTAATCCTCAATACCTTATTCTAGGATTTTTCAACATATAAGGTGGTGTTGAAATTAAATTCCAACCTTTCATTATTATTAATTTTGTGTACTATAGCAGTGCCAAGGAACTCTCATCAAGGTTCAGAGCCCTGTTGTGGTCAGTACTGTAGAGGTATGTAACAAAGAAGAGTTCCTGCCCCTATAGAGCTCAGAAGCTACATGATAGTCAGAATACAATAAGTGGATGAAACCAATATGGTTGAGAGAATGAGGTATTAAATGAATAAAGTGTACCCAAAGTCGTAGCTCACAACTTGGCTAATCAAGGCCTGAGTGGAATGATTGGCAGGTATCATGGCAGAAGTAGGTCTTGAGGAGGGATGTAAACAGAGGATGAGATTGCACCTTCATGAATTCTGATGGAGAGATGGTCCCATTAAAGAGTCTAGATTGGAGTGGGAAAAATCCATCCCACAGGCCAAATCCAGCCCATTTAACATTTCAGTCCAGACTGCTATGATTCCCAGAAATCAGGGCCATCCCCAGTGGAGTGCACACTCCTTCCAGGTCCCGGCACACAGCCAGGGAGGCAGACTGCAGCCGCTCGCCTCCCAGCCAGTCACCGCTCACAGAAATGTGCGGCCTGTGACCACTTACCAAAATTCATGGAGTGGCCTCTCTGCAAAAATTATTGCCCATCCTCTGGTCTAGATAATACTTAGTCTGACCATAAGTGCAGGTGACTAGACTAGATGACCTCTCAATGTCCCTTCCAGTCCAACGATTTTATGATTAATGTATAGTGCCATGGGAGAAAGTGCAGAGGTGCTTGTCAGAGAAGCAGATAAACAGGCAAATAAGACTCCAATCACTGACAAAGTGAAGGGAGACGCTATATGTTGAAGGCGGGATTGCCAATCTAAGGAGTTCACAAATCATAAGTCAAACCTCCCAAACTCGTGAGATTTTTTTTAAAATCTTGAATTTGAGCCAAAGTAAAAATTGGTTTTGGTTTGTCTTCTGATTTTTGAATGCTCCCTGTACAACCAATATGCCCAGTGTGCATGAGAATTACAACGTTGCCATTTCTTACAAATTTATATCTCATGCATGCAAGGCGGCATAGTTTGCTACTCTCAGCTAAAGGGGGGACAATGGGAATACTTTTCTTCCCATTAAGTCCAGCCTTTTATCATCTTTGACATGTGGGGTCAACTTATGATGTTGCTGTTTATTCCTCTGGTTGGCCACTTCTATAACCAGGGAATTAGGGGCTGGATGGGTGAAGAGGAACTCAGAATGTTTGGCTGGGATATAATACTTTTTATCAGCCCTTTTACAAGTGGGGGGGATGGTGGTGGGGGTCTGACATATATTTGCTGGCTCCATCGGAATGGCAATTTTGGTGGAAGTTAAGGTCTGCAATATCTTAAGCGATTTATGTTGCGACCCTGCCACTTCCTGGAGAGGGAATTCTAAACTGTCCGTCACCCTCTAAAAAAGTTCCTGGAACTGCTTAAAATCATCGGCAGTCGTGGGAGTTGGGAGAACTATGGTCTCATCAGGTGAGGATGAGGAGTTATGTGTGGTACGTGGCCTTTCTTGCTCTACAGTTACATTCTGTTCGTCGGCAGGGCCAGTTAGTTCAGGTCTTGTCTGAATAGGTCTAATATATGACCTGTCTCTGTAGCTGTATGAAGTTGAGGGTCTACTATGTGGTGAAGAGTAAGTAGACCAGGTGTCCCAAGCAGGCCAGTGCATATGGTATCATGGGTCAAACCAAGGAAGCAGAAACCATGGATATGGTGGTTATCTATGATGTCCCCTATGTCTGGATGGGTTGGCTCTGGGTGATAATAGGTGGGGAGAGAAGGTGGGGTGTACACCCACATCCTCTTCATCACTGGAAAAGGGGATGGGAGACATGGGCACTGGAGACGTGTCAGTGCTGTAAGAGAGGTGATGATGCGGAAGATGTAAAAAATTCCTCCTCATTATAATGGTGTTGGTCTTCTGAGCATGTTTTCACAGAGCAGGAGTGGTGAGCTCCGTTGTAAGTGACTGTGCCAAGGTGCACTCCCTATCGTTTCCCAGTACCCTTGGGGCCATCTGTTGCCCAGGCTGTATCAGTGCCGTGGGATTTTTCGATGCCGATGTAGAGTGATCAGAATGTGTCGCTGCTGTACAACTTATTGGCACCGGGGTGTGAGTCAGTGCCACTGTGCAGCCCGTTTCCTTTGACAGTACCGTGCCACTTCTTGGTGCTGAGGTCCGAGTTGGTGCCGCTGTCGAGGCAGTTACAGCCATTGTGTGGATTGTTGCTTTAGACGGTGCCGTCTCAGCGTGGGGCTGTTTATTTTTCTCTCTCAGGTCCTTAGAGGAGCGATGAGAGTCTCTCATTGTCGATGAGGTCATAGTACCGGAGGAACCGATAGTTTCTTTTTGGTACTGAAATGTTTGTCCTTCTCAGGGTGACCTCCTTTTCTTGGCATGCTCTGTTGTGGATGGTGTAAAATGCCTTTTTCTGACATTTTCTTGTGGGGAAACATTACACTGCCCAGGGTCTGAGGCAGGTCTCACTGACCGCTCCATGAGAATTAGTTTCAGACGGAGGTCCCTGTGATGCTTGGTTCTGGCTTTGAGGTTTGTGCAATGGACGTGTTTCTGGGCAACGTGTCCTTCACCCAGGCATCTGATGCTCTTGGCATGTCCATCTGAAGCGGACACAGCGTCCCTGCATGAGTTGCGTTTGAATCCAGGGGAACATAATGTTATCTATAACTAAAGGGTAAGTCTGAGGGAATTTTTTTTTCCCCCCCAATGCAGAAGGATTAAGGTAAGGTACATTAAACTAAAGGTAAACTGAGTAACTACGAAAACAGAAAAGAAAAGACTTATTGAAGATTTCTATCAGGCTATAAAGAACTTCTGGGAGTGCCGTCTTGGACCGCGGATGGTGGAGAAGGAACCGAGGGGTCCGCGTTGTGCATGCTGAAAAGGGCGCCAATAGCTCCATGAGACAGGGACGGCGCATGTGTGACCCGGACAGGCACTGCTGGCGAAATCGCCGATCGAGGACATGAGGACACGCCAACACCTGGAGTGCAGCACCCACAGGGACACTACTCGAAGAAGAACCTGAATTTCAATTTAGGAAGAATTATCAGGGCTCATGGTTCAATAACTTACCTTACCTCTTTAGACTTCCCAAAAAGGAAAACATTTGGCTCTCCTGCAGGAACCCACAAAATTAACTTCCTCTTATGTAATCCCTTGATTTTTCACCATTTTAGCCAAAAGCACTATATGTGGACTCCTTATGTCAAGAAAGTCAATAATGTTGCATTCATCAAGATACAGTAATCAAATAATAAGTCCTTGATGTTGAAGTCCCAGGGATACAAAACATTACCTTGGGTCTACAACCTTGCAATTTTAATGAACTTGAAGATTTTACAACTCATAAAAAACGTCAGTATATCTATTCTCCTAGATAGGAAAGGAGAAGACTGCAGAGTACATCACTGCAGTTCTGAGAGCTATGGCAGTAGCTGTGGGCACAAGAAATATAGGGCAGGACTGAGGATGCTTAGGGCATTTGGCACTTCAAAAGTTGGTAATACTTGGATTTTTTCAAACAGAAAAACCAAAAGCATCAAGTATAAACCCACTGCACTGTGACCATGTTGAAGCCTACTGGTGACTACTCTGGAAGCATGGTCCCATTACCAGGACAGATTGTGGAACTCAACATTGAAAGGGACACTGATTCCCTGTCAGTTATAATCAGGGTGGATTGATTTAAATCACCAAGAGAAAATCATTGATTTAAATCAAGTTTCCCATTGATACGTCTTCACATATTTCTTAAACAATGGTACAAATCTGATCACTAAAACATGTTAATTAAACTCAAAACAGCATTTTGCAACATCTAGGAGGGTATACTTTGTGTAATTTTTTAGATAACTTGATTTTTCTTAATTTAGGAAATAGTACATATTACTCATTACCTGTGTCAAGCTGCAGATGCAGCAGCAGTACATTAGGAATGGTAAGAACTAAATCACACACACACACAAAGACAACAGAACTTATATATTATTAAACTAAATCTTAAATGTTACATAAATGTTTCACATTTGCAATTGCAGCAGTCTCATGAGTTGCCGGCTGATGGCTATCCTTAAACATTTTTTTTTTAATTTTCAAATTTTATTAACTCTAACAGACAAGTCAACACAACACTAAACGTATGCTGTCCTTAAAACTTCTACAACTAGCTCTCATTTTCCCCATTCCCACAGTCATTTTTATTCATAGACAAACAGAAATACGAGTTTTCCTGCTTTTTCAACTCCCAGTCGATTTCTTAGCTTTCAGTGAATAATACCAAACAATGAAAATATTCTCTCTGTGGCTGCAGAGGAAGCTACTGCTGTGAAAAGTTGGCTTAGCAACTGAAGAAACTCTGTTTCAAGGTGCCTGACTAATAATTTCCCCCAATTCAGGGGAGTGACTTTGTTCAAAACATCATCAGTAAACACGTACTGTTTATATGGTTCCACTACAGCCCTGAAATTTATTATGACTGGCATAACTGAGGAGTGATTTTGAGATGCCCATGCCATGGCAGCATCATCAATTTCAGAAGTTGGGCATCTACCTTTATATCTGGGGTCAGGAATGTTCACAAGAAAATGAGGTGGAGTTGGTGCTTGATCCGTTCGCTTCTTTATTGCCTGCAGTTTAACTTTCTGGTGAGGTATTTCTTTCCTCATTGTCTCTTGAAGTGCCTTCCAAATTTCAACAGCATCAGCAGTGCAGCAACAATTTCTCTGAAGTTTGTTTATGGATGGATATAGGCTTCGGTATACTAAGCATATCCCCTACATTCCTCTTTAATCCAACATTAGATACTTTGGATGAGATACTTCCATCTATTTGATCACGGTTTTCTTCACAAAGTTTTATGAGAATAGGCCAGTTCTTAATAAATTGTTCTAAACAATCAGTCAGGAATTTCTTCAAAATATTCCCAGATAAAAATCTCTCTTATGCCCAGAAGCCATGACAGTTTTTCTGTGGCATACTGAATAATGTCTTCCCTTTTCCTTCCCAGTCCACTCCACTGTTCCTTTCTACTCTGCCTCTGTCCTTTGTTTCTCTGTCTTTAAGACAGTGTCTTAACTACCTCCTCTGCCTTGCTTGGCCCAGCTCCACCACCACATAAGCACAGAACAATAACAATCCTATCCAGCCTGTATCTTTCTTTGCACACATGAACTTAGTCTGCTGAGAAACTGAAACAGAAACTGAAAGCCCAGAACTTTCAAGAAGCAAGAGCTAGTAGTTAGGTTGGACAGACTAGAGCCATTCATTCATTTTTATGAGACTAAGTATAGGTTTAGCATGTTTGTGATGAGATTTAATTGTAACTGTTATTTTTTAAATGAGAGAAATTTAGTATTTTATTGGTGATTTTTAAAAAAATAAAAAAAATCTGATTTAAATCAACAAATCGTTGATTTTTATCCATCCTGGTTATAATCACAACTCAGGTAACATCCCAGGCAGCAGATTCAACTGATCACTTTCAAACTTTGTCAATATTCATAGACATACAAAATATTCAAAGAAAATCTAGTATGCATACAGATTGTCCATGTGAGACTGACTACGGACAATATTAAAATTCCAAAACAAGACCTTCAACAGAACAAGAAAAATTGTGAGATCCAAAAGATACCCGCCAACAATCTCATCTTTAGAGACTCAAGCTATTAACACCAATCTGACAAATGATTAAAACCCAAGCCATGGGGACAACAGTCATATGAACAATAATGGTATAAAATGCTACCAAATCAAAATGGTAGCATTTTTCATTCACTTTTAGTAGTGTAAGTGACTATATAAGGTCCTGGGCAAAAGTGAATCAGGCCCATTATATTAAATCCCAGGAGAAAAAGGAAAATGGGGATATGCTTTTTACTATTTCCTTTTCGTTTAAACCATTTAACATTACAGTAAACAGAGGGTTTCTCTTCTTTCCAGTCAGATACCATTACTAAAAATCTTTTAATCTTTTAATGTATTTAGAACATAAGAAGAGCTATACTCGGTCAGATCAATGGTCCATCTAGCCCAGTATACTGTCTTCTGACAGTGGCCAATGCCAGGTGCTTCAGAGGAAATGAACAGAACAAGTAATTATCAAGTGATCCATCCCATCGCCCAGTCTCAGCTTTGAACACCTTTGTAAGGTAATGATACAACTACTTTCACTACTTTAGAGGTGGGGAACTGAGGCACAAAGAGGTTAAGTGACTTGTCAAGATCACACAGGGAATCTGTGGGGGAGCAAGGACTTGAACTCAGGTCTCTCAAGGCCTAGGCTAGCAATTTAACTACTGCACTATCCTTCCTCTCTATATAACCACAACTTTGCTTTACACAAACACTGTTCATAGTCATACTCTAACTAGAATTGTTGTCTATATTAGAACTAACTGCCTAAGATCTTTTCACAACGTGAATATTAACATTCCTTTTGTCTGTGTTATTCAAAGGATTCTCAATAGTTAGCTTCTACAAAAAGCACCTAATTTTCCTTGGAAATGAATATTTTTCTGGTGTAAAACTAAGTATTCAATATCTGATCCATTACTAAGGAAAAGTTTTGACTGAATAATCACTTTCAAGTATTAATTGTAGTTAATATTGATATATTTGCTAATTACCGAAAGCCAAATCTTTCCTTATTTATTCACTGTGGGGAAAAATAAATGTAAATGGATTAAATAAATTTCAAAATAAAATAGTGTAGTATCAAGCTTTTAAAGAGTTACACAGGAAAGTTCAAAATGGCAAAGCAGCCTTGCATAAAAGGCAAGAGACAACGTATTACATGTTTTCCCTGGCTCCTGCCAAGCTTCCTGCTCTGAAGTGATAGATGAGGTTTCCTGGGGCTAACATGCCAAAAGCAATTAGCCGTGTCAATCCACAAGAACGCCAGCTGCCAGGAGCTAACTTTATTACAATATGATTTAAAAGTGAAGACATCAGCAATGCTTCAGTATCACATGACTCCTAATTTTAAAACTTGCCTTTAAAAAGATTTACTGTTGTGGTAGTGACAATGACCTTAAGTTTCAGAATGCTATCAATTATCAATAATATGATTATGTTAAGCATTTGGTTAATCAAATTAGTTCATATTATATCCCACTCAAAAGAAAATGGGACTTCAATCTTTTTCTCCTTTAATATCAATTTTATGTCATTTTTTTACGTAACAGAAAGTTTATTTCAATGCCTCTTTTGTTTGCCCAACTGCCTATTACACAAAACATGATATGTGTAAAGTACATAACTACCTCCATTTAGGGCACCTAATTTTGAATTCAAAAATATAATTTTTGGAAAGTGTCTTGAGTCTTTATCGACTAACATAAAACATGCTTGGTCTCGGATTACTTTAAAACATCTGCACTTGATTTTTAAGCAAGGGGTTTGGAAACGTTGACTATACAATACATTTCCTTGCAAAGTCACAACAGCAAACTTCAGTGACTCAGTCAAAAGGAATGGAGATACATTTTTCTCCATTTAATTACCTTTGGTGTAGCTCTATGGAACAAACATTACTCTTGTGCAGGAAGAGGCTCTGCTTCTTTTGACTGTCCAAATTATGATTCTTTCACATTTCATCAACCTCTTGAGAAAAATTCCACTCTCCTGTCTTCCTTTTGCTATGCACCCGCAAAGTGTAATCCTAACTTAAAAAGCAAAAAACTGTCCTCTTACTACAAACTACTTCATTTAAAAAAAAACCTTATCCAGCAACCTTTTAAACTTTTCTACAGTCAGCGAACGTACCGCTCTCCTTGAACGTTTCTGCATTTGATACAAGTACACTAGAACAGGGTAGGCCCAAAACACCTTCCTTCTTCCTGTAACCAAGTAACACTTTCCTATTTCAAATCCCCACTCAAAATCTGCTTTTTGTACAACTTTTCATCATTAATCCTCTGCTTGGTGCTTTCAACTTTTGCTCTAGCTCCTGACCAAAAAATACATGTAATATGAAACAGTTACAATAAAAAAACATAATCACCACAAACACCCACACAAACAAGCAGTAAAAGCACTGTAACAACTAAGAAATACAGGAAAGAAAAAGTTACTTACCTTATGGTAACAGGAGGTTCTTCAAGATGTATGGCCCTGATCTGCATTTCACTGTGGGTATACATGTACACCATGCACTCAAAGCTGGAGAATTTTGAAAGCAGTGTTGGCTGGGCCACACATGGACCCTGTCTCACCGCGTGCCTCCGACCAAGGAGATAAAGGGTGAAGAGGACCAACTGTTTCTCCAGTTCTTTCTCTACTGTGAATCAGAGAATATCCGAAGCAGAGGGGAAGACAGGCAGGAAGTGGAATACAGATAGGGACCAGCCAGATTGAAGAAACCCCAATTACTACAAGGTAAGTAACCTTCTCTTCTTTTTCAAGTGCTGGTCCCTATGTGTACTCCACTGTAGGTGATTGACAAGCAGTACTCAAAACAGGAGGTGGGTGTGAGATCGTAGATGGCAAGAGTTGAATGAAGGACTGATGTTCCAAAAAGATGCATCATCAGGAGCGTCCTGTACCAAGGCAAAAAGTCTAGCAAATGTGTTAACTGTGCTTCACAAAGATATCTTACAAATATCAAGTAGTCTCACTTCTTCAAGCAAGCAATAGATGTTTCTTGCACTTTTGTGGAATGAGCTCTTACCCCATGAGAAGGGGTAAGATTAAAGAGCTGAGAATGCAAAATACAGCCCAAGATCCGTTTCAAGATTGTTTGAGATGGTATAGCCTCATCCCTGATCCTTTCAACTATGGCAACAAATAGTCTAGGGGATTTCCTGTTTGTTTTCATTCTCTACAGGTAAAAGGCTAAGGCTCACCTAAGGGGGGGAGAGAGAGAGAGAGAGAGACGGGACGGGACGACACGACCCAAGAATCTTATATCAAATGTATTCTAACTACCAGGCAGATCTTCAATTCCTTCATCCATATACTTTCTCTGTGATCTCTGTCTTCCACTACAAGATCTTAAATGGTCTCAAAAGGAAGAAAGTTTCTTTGCATGAAGGTTTTCTTTCTCCAAAATATCTAAAAGCTGGTTCCTAGTAAACATGCTATGCTTCCTTACCATTTGACAGTGACATATACAAGTTTCAAATCACCCAAAACACTTGCTGAAAAGCCAGAAATCTTCCCCTTTCCAAAAGGGAATAAAACACTTTACGATCTGAAACAACACTTCACTCCTCTGATGTAGATGTCACAAAATCCAGTCTTGGTCCAACAACCACACCTAGAGCTTCTCCTCCCATCTTTATATCTCTAAACAACAATATAACTAGACTATGGCTAATAAAAAAAGCAAACACACCATCCCACAATTTATTACATGATAAAAATGTAATCCAATCAACTGTCTCACACAATGCAAATTCCATCTAGCCCAAGAAGACAATTCAGTCTGCACACGTGAATCCTTTCTCCTGCTCAGAGTTCCATTTCAGGACCAAGACATTATTATATTCTTACAGGTAAAAACTAATACATATTAAAACTTGCTAAATTCTAGAGACTCAAATAGTAAGGGACTCCTTAAAATTCACATTTGAATTGGGGAGGGCGGGGGGGGCAGAATTTACCTTAATACTATTATGAAAAGCTATAAAATTTCCTCTAAACTTAAAAAAAGAAAAAAAAGATTAAAAAAAAAAAAACCCAAGATCAAAAAAACAAAACTTTTTAGCTAAAAATACCTTTTAGGTTCTCCCTCTCCAGTCCATCTCCTCATCAGTTCTCAGGACCCAAGTACAGAATGCTACACATAGCTACACAGGCTACTGTGAAACCATCAAACTTGTCCTCAGCTCTCTATATTAGCTTCCCATAGATAAAGAGTCAAGTTCAGGAACCTAGTCCTTATCTTCAAGCCACTCAGTGTTCCCAGCATAGAAGTTGGTAACTGTATCACTCACAAATAAATTCACAAGAGTTAGCAACATGTAAACATCATACGCACATTGGCGGTTACGGTAAGAATGCACACCAAGAACATGATTTAATCTTTTTTGTAATGTTCTAACAATCTGGGGGGCAATCTCATTATTTTTGGGTTGGCAATATTGCAAAGTAAAAGTCCTTTGGAAGCTTTGAAGACTAGGCTCCAGCACCTGGTGGGTTCCCAGCACAAGTACTCACGCATGGATCTAACATCTAATTAATCTTTACTAGCCCTAACAGAAAAGCTTCCAATATTCTGGGTACAATGTTTTCACCTGTCATTGGCCTGTGCATCTTTCTCACTGATACAATAAGTCTGCTGTATGTCACCTTGTTTCCTGGCCAAGCCTAGTAACACCTAAAAATAAACCATGCATGGTCTGTAACAGACTCGATAGAAGCACTTCTCTAAGACTACTCTGTCTTAAAGTATAAGGAACTTGCATCTTCAAAAGAAATAGAGAAATGTTTGCACTGATTCTAGTTTTAATACTGGCTAGAAACGATTTGTACAAATAATTTCAGCAAACAAACTCATTTGCAAAATTGCAGGACTGCATGCCAACAAAGGGAAATATATTCAATATCCATTTGAATACTTCTCTGTGGTATAATGTTACATAGTTAATAAAACAGTATTTTCAATTCCAAGTATGCACAATTTATTTTGTATTTCATGCATCAATTAAAAGAAAAAGGGCATGAATATGCATTTGTGTGTAAAATAATAGTATTAATTGAATGCTTCCAGTTAATCCAATGATTGCAGCCTGTGAACAGATACTCCTGGAAGTCCTAAGGGAAGGTAGTTTACTCAGAAGGAATGACTGCAATTTTAATTTTCTTTTTTTTTTTTCTTTTTCTTTTTCTGCATTTATTTCAAAAAATTATTTTGACATCATTCAAAATGTAAGACTTTTCAGTTTTAAGAAACATGTTTTTCTTTGAAACCATGTTTCTTTCATACATTTCCATGCAGCTCATCAATTTTAAACAGTAAAACGTGCTGATCAGTTATTAAACACTCCAGTGAATGCCAACAACACCTATCGTTTTTAATTACTGATGAAGTTTCATAAGAGTCGCTTCTGATTAGCAAATAAACAAAAGCTAAAGCTAGGCTCACTTTCAAACAAAATGCAGTTAGAAACAATTACATACTAAGTTAAAAGGTCTGCAAGACACAGTATCACAAGCTGTAAGAAAGAATGACAAAAAGCCTCAGTATATAATATAACTTACAACCTTACATTATAAATGGTAACAGGTTTATCCATCATTGATTTAGTTTTCTTTGTTTTCTTGGAATTCTGATTCCATATTCATGAGAAAAAAAACAACACACCAATATTAATTTCAGTATCTTGGTAGGGAAAGAGATAAAATACACAGGTTGTAATTACAAACAAGAGAGAACAGGCAAACAGACCCAAATTTTGTGATATGCTTCGGGCGGGAGACAACTGTGCCTGTGCTGCACGCAGTGCAAGGGTCAACTCATCAAGACCAAGTTCCAGAATCAAGGTCCAAGACTATGAGCTATGAAAACAAAACAAACAAACAAAAATACTCTCTTCATGTCCACATTAAAAATAATGAAAACATTTGTCTATTGCAACGCATACTGATATTACACACCCACTGATATTACAGAGAACACTTCAAATTGCAGAGTCAATAATTCTGCCTAAATATAATCACTACAAATTCAATACCTCTTCACATGCAGTATAATATTATACTTTTTTCAAGATATTCTGAATTACCAGGACTACACGGTAATATTACTTATTATATACATTACCATAGTGCGTAGGAGCCCTACTCATAGATCAGGACCTCACTGTGCTAGTTGCTGTACAAACGCCAAACAAAAAAGTCCCCAAGTACAAGAAGATTGCAATCTAAGCACAAGGCAAGAAATAATAACTGCATAGGGGGAGTAGAAGAAAACAATGAGGCTATGTCTACACAGATGGCGGCAAAGTCACCGCCATCAGATTGACTTATCTGGATCAACTGAGCGGTCAGTGAAGACCCTCTCAGTCAATCCAGAAGCTGCTGCTATTACACAAGTGCTGTAGCGCTGTTTCAACAGGAACACGGTTCCCATCAGCGCAATGCAGTGAAGACGGCGCACAGAAGAGAAGCACAGCAGTCAACGGGAGTTACGCAAGTTTTCTGTGTAGTCTGCATTACTCCCGTCGACTGTGTAAGAGACACTTCTCATGAGAGTCAACTTCAACAGGAAGTGAATTCTTCTACTTCACCTGAGTGCAATAGAGTGTGCCCCCCAACATCAAAGGCAGAGGATTCTATTCCCCATACTTCCTAATTCCAAAGATGACACAGAAGGTTTAAAATAAACAAAAGGAAGTATTTCTTCACACAACACACAATCAACCCATGGAACTCCTTGCCAGAGGATGTTGTGATGGCCAAGACTATAATGGGGCTCAAAAAAGAACTAGATAGACTAGATAAGTTCATGGAGGATAGGTCCATCAATGGCTATTAGCCAGTTGGGCAGTGATTGCTTTTTGCCAGAAGCTGGGACTGGGCAATGGGATGAATCACTTGATGATTATCTGTCCTGTTCATTTCCTCTGAAGCACGTGGCATTGACCACTACTGGAAGACAGGATACTGGGTTAGATGGACCATTCTTATGTTCTTATGATTTTTCTTGGACCATTACTTGTGAAAATTCTGGAAGTACCACTATCTTCTTAAGGAAGTCCCAAAAAGCTTTGAAATGGCCTACCATAGAAGGGAACGATGGAACAACAGCTTCATCTGGTGAAGATGCAGAAAAATCTGCAGGGGCTGAAGGAGCTCCTTGTTGATCAAAATGGTCACCATCCTCACTTTGTATTTTCTTGGTCTTCTGCCTGAACATCCTCCCTTTCAGGTCACTGATCCACACTTTGAGGCTCCACTCAGAGAGAAAATTTACCCCTAGACCTGGTGACCAAAATTATACTTGGCAGAACAGTGGGAATAAGAGGATTATGGAGACCAGTATAGCCATGACTGAAAACAATAAGGTTTCAGCATATGGTATCAAAGTGGCATTATCCATGGCACTTGAGTTCCATCTGAAGCATCTCCCTCTATGGTGAGAGGAGGAATGAGATCCCACTCTCTTTTCTAACTCCTGCTCCCTGGAAGGGCCAGTGAGAAAGCAGATGATCTTGGAGAAGGGCTTTGACTAAACACAGGTAACAAGGAAGCAAAATAATAATAGGAGGTGCTGTTCCTCATCATGGGGTAGCTAGAAGCTGGAGGGCTCGATGTTATAGAACAAAACAGAGCAGGATGTAAGGATATCTTCATGACTGGTACCCTGAATTCCAGTGGAAATAGGGCTTTTAAGGCTGTTACCAAAGATCCTATTCAGATTCTGCAGTGGAGATTCAGGCTCTGAAGTGATCCTCGAATCCTGGGTGCTGTAGAAGGTAGCCAGTCAACACAAACAGTGGCTGCACTGGAGACTGCAGTTGCAAAGGAAGCAGTACAGAATGAGCATGTCAAAGGCAGCACCAAAGAAGTTCTCTTGCCTTTAGTCAACATTGAAATGGAAGAAGTAGACTGTAATGAGGTCAATGCAGCTGAAGGCTGAAAACTGGTGACCAACCATGACTGGCATGGAGTAGTACCAAGGCAGGGGAAGTCTGTGGTGCCATCTTGGCAGCAGAAAAGTTAAGAGCATAACGACTCAGATTTCTTTTTTAGATGTTACCCCAGAGGGAGATCAGTGCATGTTCTAGGCTTTGAGAAGTGCTCTTTTCTTCCATGGAGAACAGGGGAAGCTCATTGATCTGAGGAGACCTCACTCTTAGACACTCTGGTTGCGGTATGAGCTCTTTTTGTCCCTCAAGAGCTTGGAGATGGAGCACTAGCAGGAAGCAGAATAATAATATACCTCAACAGGAAGTGCGGTTCCTCATCATGAAGTAGCCAGAAACTATTCTAACAAACTATGTACATAGTATTACAGTGAAGCTAGATGATACTCAGGTTGCTCTGCCTGGCTCCCATGAGCAGTAAGAAGGAAGTGAGTAGTAGTTGGGATTGCCACACCCTTTATGCCCAGGGAAGGGGCATGAAGGCATGTAAGGTACATGTACAACACCAACAGACGCTTTCAGATAAAAAAATTCCAATCTCTGGTGCATGTACACCAAGAGTGGGATCCATGTGGACAGATACCTTAAGCAATTATTCTCCATCACAGATAATGCATTCAACACAAATAATCACACAGCAGAAATTGCCTACAGCAACGTTTCCTACCACATTTAAATTATGGGAGATTATTTTGGAAATGTTTAAGAAAATGTTGGCCAGAATGCTAACAGTAATGATAAATTATTTTTCCTCACAGTACTTGTAAAGTGTTACCATTATAAATAATGTGAAAAGAACATGTCCAAAATTTTAGTAATGTAAGAAAAAACCACACCCATTTTCTCAGACAGACTTTGGTACTACTGAAAACTTTAAAATGCATTAGTAAACGTAAATAAATTTTTATTTCTGTTGTTTTGACCTTGACCTTTACTCGTGGATTTCAATGGCAGATTAGACGCAAAGGATAAGGTGCCATGTTTTCTAAGTGCCAAATCAGTGTATTCAGAAAAAAAAAAAGACTCCCTCCTTATTCATATACTCACTCTCTCATACACTATAGGACTTTTTATTAATATGCGTTTTTACAATGTTATACCAAATATACAGCTTATTTTTGCTGTTTAAGTATACCATGTATCTTAAATTAGCCTAATATTTGTAAAATATTGGAAAACCTGAAGATTTAGGAATATTTTGATATGCTGGGACTACAGTATGCTAAAATTGTAAGCGTCTGGAAAGAAATGTGACTATATTAAAACAATTTTCCAGTACACCCTGAGGAACTCATTTTTAATCCAGGCTTCAGGAGTCTGGAACACTGTTAGACCAAGTTATTTCATGTGTCAAAGCCTTAGGAATGCAACTGGCTGTCCCTCCTTTTTACTGAGTGATTGAAATGGGCATAATTTCAAATGAACACACACTTGGTCCACTTATGCAATCAAAGAGCAATGCATTTGTGAAGCTGCTTGGACTTTCAGAGTATGTTAAACAGTGACCACCCATTATCCCTTGTTTTTATGATATATTGAAAACTGTGTAGCATGTATTGGAAAGTATCTGATGAATCTCTTCTGCATTATGTATTTCATTTTAACAAGATAAATATTTTAAAAGTAGCTTTAACTATTTCTTAACTGGATTTGAGTAAAAATAGTAGTATAGACATAGATGGCTGGCTATCTCGAGGAAATGGTTACAAGTTAAAGAGCTGCTCATTTCTGGGTTGAATTCAGCCCAATATTACCTGAGAATTCTCTCTTAGATATCTACTTGAAGCCTGTTATATTAATTCAGATTGAATATATAAGCCCAAAAAGTCAAATGTGTTAACTGTCCAACATTAAACAGTTTTAATCAAGGTCCAGGGTTTGTTATACAAAGACCTCAGCCTGCTTAGTATTATGGCAAATACACCATTAAAAATCTTTTTAACCTTTTACTGAAAATATAGAAAAGAAGGAATCAAAGCACTTGAAGTATTAAATAAATTTTTTTCATTTTAACAACAGCCATTGTTCTCTTTCCCTTTAGCTGTTTTTAAAGAGAAAACCCCTTTACTTGATAGTCACTTAAATTAGAATAGCTGTCCTTTTAGGGGGAAAGAGTAGACGTTAACTGAAATGGGCTGGAGCTATTTTTGCTGAAGTCCAGCAGCATTTCCAAGAAACCAAACCAAGACAAATATGCACAAGAAGGAACAGAAAAGAAAAAGCAAAGACAGAAAATACAATTTCTGATGTTGAATCTCACTTGCAATCTTGCTGGTGGAAAAACACAGGCACAGAACATGATCTTACTGCCACTTTGAGACCTGGCAAAACTCATTCTAGTGTCAAGGTATTTAGGGAATGTCTTTTTTGGTCATAGGCCTCATCAGTATGGTTAGCTAAGCCAGAAATGTATTAGACAGAAGGAAAAAGGAGAGGGATAGGAAAGATAACAAATAAGGTGAGGAAGAAAAAGCATACACAGGGACAATGACATGACAAAGTCTCACATCTGTATTCAGCCAGAACCAGCAAAGGTGATTATGTTATCTGAGTCCCCTCTCTCTGGGCCTATCTGGTCAGGACATCTCTCAGGATCAGGACGGCAAAGGCCCAGTGGTGTCATGGTGGATCCCAGGGTCCCTGAAGACAGAGGGTGGCAGACCCCTGCTTCTTGATTTCCACCCCCTCCTCCGCCAAAGTCTTTTCTTTTAAGGGCCTCCAAAAGGAGTCCTAGGTGGCACAACCCATACCCTCATTATTTTGTCCTCCAATTACACCTCATTTCCGTAATGCCGATTTGGGTTCATTTTTTCTGGTTCCATACTTCTCGTTTACAAGGCTAAACTTTAACGCAGTCACTGAATTATAGCAATAGACCTTTTTGTTTGGAATAATTCAGTTCGTCTCCCTTTCTCTCATCAACATTTATTGTTATGGGTTACTGTGTATTTTTATGAACTTTCACTCACATCTTATGATTGAGCTCACAATTTGGGTAAATTATGTCATTTCTTCCACTTTAATGTCACCAAAATTCATCTTTACCCTTATTTCCAACACTTGTCCATGCCATACTCTGTTGGGATAGCAGTAGACTCCTTTCTGACCCTCTTCAGTTCTCACCTCTCCTCTATTGTTTGTCCAAAATACCCATGCTAAATTCATCTTCCTTTCCTGTAATATCAGCTCCTTTCAATGGCTTCCAGTCTCTTACCACATCAAATTCAAGTTTCAGATTCTCATCCCCTTACCCTACATCTCTGCATTCTTTCCTTCCTACTGCTCCATTCGTAGCATTTCACTCGCTAAATCAGGGATGTCAAACTGCAGCTCTTTTACAGTTCAAGTGCAGCTCGAGGAGCCCCCCCAGCCTTCCCCATTCTCTGACTACCAGATTGGGGGGGAAGGGGGAGGTCAGGGCTTCTGACCTGCAGTGGGGTGGTGGGTCTAGGGGCTTCTGGTGCTGATGGGAGGGAAGGTGTCAGGATTTCAGTCCTGCGGGATGCACCTGCCAGGGTTCGTGGCTTCAGCAGGAGTGCCTCAAGGGGCTGAAGCCCCAAGCCCTGGCAGTCACACTCCAAAAGGCCGAAGCCCCGAGACCCGGCAAGCATGCCCCAGCTCTCAAACTTCTGAAGATTGGCGTATGTGGCTCAGAGGGTCAGTAAGTTTGGCCACCCCGTTCTACATCATGGCTTCCGTGACACTGTTGCCTCTAACTGGAATAGTCTTCCACTTGTTTATGAATCTCCGCTCTACCATCCATTACAGTTCTTCCAGAAGTCTTCTTCTCTCATTTTCCTCACATGGCACGGTCTGCATCTTCTTCATCTGGCAGTTTTAAATAATGCTGAAGCTTCGTGGTATTTAACCTGTGGCCCATTAGGGTGACTTAAGAAATTTGTTCTAATTATACAACTGAAAGTGTCCCCCCCCAAGCCACTGTTTCCCCAACAAACTCCAGAAGTTTCCCCTGTAATCGGGGGAGCCAGGAGTGCTGTAAGCAGCTGCAGTCTCTTTCCTACTGCACCTATTGAGCAGCTCCCCTGTTGGCCTCTTGTTGCACCAAAGCAGAGCAAGGGAAGTAATACATGTTACTCCAATGTCTGACATATAGGACTGTGCGAGGCCCCAGGAAAACAGGATAGGAGCTTGACTGGCTCTGCCTAAGCCCAGGAAACAGCCTAGGAAGGGATGGCTTCCCTCTGACACCCATCTCTCTCAATCACCAGACTCTGAAATGAGGGACAGTGACTCTTAAAATGAGGAAAACTGATGGACAATACACCCTGAAAGGAGGGACACAATGAAGGACATTGCCCTGAAGCATTATAAGCCTGGGTCCTGATCCTTCAAGGCATGTTGACCCGTGCCCCATGCAGAGCCCCTGTGGATCAGCTGACAGCACTGGGGTCTTAGCACTGCAGAGATCACTGCCCTTCTGGGTCCCAGTGTCCAGGTGTCTGACTCTTCCCCCTGAGGTTTTACTGCACCCTCCATTCCTACAATCTCTGCACAGCAATCATACCCACAGCAGGCTCAGCCCCTCTGTAGATTGCACTATAGTTTCATGAGCCCTTCCATTTCCTGTCCTCCGACTCACAGCCCTCCCCTTTAATGCCACCTCCCCTTTTACATCGCTGCACTGCCCCCTGCCTCATGCCCATGCTGTAACATTTGGAAGGGACGGGGCATGGCAAACACCAATTGGTGGCAAGACTGAGCTTGGGCCATAAACCTAGTACCTAGGGAGCCCAGAGTGCCAGGACTCTGCAATAGCAATGTGGGATCGCAAGACAACATTAA
Organism: Emydura macquarii macquarii; assembly: GCF_026122565.2. NCBI lineage: Eukaryota > Metazoa > Chordata > Testudines > Chelidae > Emydura > Emydura macquarii. The sequence goes on from NW_027130455.1 coordinate 12,082,972, forward strand.
AAATCAGGGACAGACGCGGGGTGTCCAGCACTATGTAGGACACTCTTGGGTGTGTAGGCTCCCACACAACCACCAAGGACAACCCAGGCAAAAGAATAAAGAAGGTAGCCTGGGAGCTGCTCTAACTTGTGCCAGCTGGCAACAGCCTCCCATCAGCACATTCCAAACTCTCCCCCTGAATGAAGGACTGCAGGGAGGGAGGCATAGCAGCCAGCACAGCATTCTCTATTCCTCCCATCCTGGAGGAAGCCCCCAGCAAGGACCTGTAGATGTTTCTGCTCCCTTTATGCTGCCTGGGCAGCACAAAGGGAGTGCAACAAGGCTAAGAATCAGCTCTTAAAGATCTAGTGTTTCCCCTTGACCTTTGGAAACTAACCACTGCAAGAAGGGTCAGGATTAAATAGCATGAAACTCACTGTCCTAGTGAAACCCACTTCAGTCCACCTCTGCTCAACACTGTATTTTTCTGAATGATAATTGTTTGCCCCTTACTGACCACTAAGATTAACATTTATATTGTGGTAATGCCTAGAGCCCAACCAGGTCAGGGCCCCATTGTACTAGACATTGTATGATCATAATACCTAGCTCGTATAGCACTTTTCATCAGTAGAATTCAAGGCGCTTACAATCTTTCATATATTTATCCTCACAACACCCCCCTGAGGTAGGGAAGTATTATTATCCCCCATTTAGCCCACAAAGAGGCTAAATGACTTGCCCAAGATCATTCAGGAAGTCGGTGGCAGAGCAGAAAATTGAACCCTGGTCTCCAAAGCCCTAGGTGACTGCCCTAACCACTGACTCAACTCTGCCCAAAACAGCTTACTGTTGTCTTTTCACCCTGATGTTTGTACATCATAATCCCTCAATTTTCTTTTAATTAAATCTGAGGGTATTTTAAATGTAGTATTTTAATGTAGTTTTAGAAAGTGCAAAAGGATGAGTTTCAGATACTGTCCCATAATAAAACAATCGTCGCTCAATTAAGTTTCTACTCCATGCAAATAATGGTGTCAGAATTTGGCCCCAAGCATCCTGAGTGGGCGTGGACTAGTGGGACAGCTGCAGAGAATGCTTCAAAACTAAATGTATTAATGATTGCTTTCTTTCTCTAAATTCTTTAGAGTAGAGAATGTGTCTTACTCTTTAAAGCATATGTTTTTGAAGCTAAGTAAATGATAAATAGATAAATGACAGGTGGGAGGAACATTTACACAATACCATAGAGTCCTCAGGTTTAGAGACTGATACTCTACTGTGCTTCTATTCACTCTTATTTTTATACAGAAAGGCATATTCTAGTTGTCTGACAGACTCAGGAATCCTGAGAGCTAATATTGGCTCTGCAACTGACTCAGATCCATGATACTCAGATATGTGGCCTTTACAAATGTGTTCCTAAGCTTACCTGTCTCTAAAATTGGGGTAAACTTGTCTATATCACAGGCATCTTCTGAGATTTAGTTAATCTTTGTAGAGCACTTTAAAAATTAAAAGTTTATTAGAAGTACAGCACTATATAATTAGTGCACATGGTACTTCAAAAATACAAACAATTATAGGTTTGTATACAGATTACATAAGATATACTGATAAGGTATATGGGATAAAAGAGAAAGGAAAGAAACTCCAAGTTGTTTAATTTATACACTTGTTATAGTTACATTGGTTGAGCAATATTTGCTAGCTAACCCACTTCTTTTGGTTAGCTTTCCAATGTTAAACATTACTCTGTATTTTCTAGAAAGTGTGTATTTTCCCAATAGCCATGATATCAACTGGTCCTAACCAAGATCAGTCTTTTCTTTATCTTGACATTCTCTGTCTTGATCTTTAATGTAAAACAATCCTTCTACAAGTGCTAAGTATGTTTTTCCTATTCATCATCTAAAATTAATTTGAAGATATATTGTCTTCTACTTAATAGCAATTTTTATTAATGCTGAATGTTTTTCTAGTTCACAGTAAATTATGATATAACTTTTTGAAATCTAACAGCCATGTATCTTATGTATTGGCCTTCCTTATTTATTAATATTTCCTACCTTTTCAGCCAACAACAACTTTGGTGATTACATTTCATTTTCCACTTCTTCTTGGAATCTTGGGGTTTCCTTTGATCCCAAATTATCCTTAGAGGATCATCATATATATATATATATATATATATATATATAATAGCAATACTTTTACCATCTTAGAAATGTCTTGACTTCAACATGTGCAATCCAAAATAGAACTGGAAAGGCTTGTACGTGTCTGGGTGGCCTCCAGGACCGACTACTCTCTTCCTTGGTATTACAGAAATGTTGATTCACATACTGCAACTGGTTCAAGATTTTGAATCCCACATTTTCAACGACTTTAGATTTAATATTACTTTACTTGTAAAAATCTTTGCACTGACTTCCAATGAGGTCGTTGACTGATTTTAAAATCTGATTATCAAAAATAAAATTCTACGGAATCTTGTTCTTTGTTTATTTCTAATTCTTATTTACTTCCAAAAACTCAGTAACAGAAATATAGTTCCTGATGTAACACGTTAGAAAACGGAGCTCATGATCTTGTCTGTTAAACTACACAGGTAACTGCTAAAGTCAAGCTGAGAAAGCACCTTTAAACAGCCTTTTTTTCCCTCCACTGCAAGTATTTGACTTATTTTTCAAGCTGGCATTTGAGCCCTGGTCTACACTTACCTGGAGATTCGGCGGCAGTCGACAAGAGTTATGCAAACTACACAGAGTAGCTTGCGTAACTCCCGTTGATTGCTGTGCTTCCCTTTTGCACTCCGTCTTCACTGCACTGCGCTGATGGGAACTGTGTTCCCGTCGATGCAGCACTACACTACTTGAGGGGGTGGTTTTACTCAGTCAACTTCCTGATCGAGTGAGCGGGTCTACACTCACCGCTCAATCAATCCAGAAAGATCGATCTGATGGTACCGACTTTGCCGCCATCAGTATAGACATACCCTTATTTTAGTATGAAGGTGTAGCTAGTTAGTTTAGCTCATCAGTCACTGAACTACTCCTAACTTGCCAGAATCCTTGATCAAATATTCCTAGGAAAATCAGGCTTACTAAAAATGTTCCTTCTTATAAGAGGGAGCATAAGGCTCAGTGACAGGACTTCTGTTCCCATCTCATTCCTTGAACTTAACAATTTGCTGCATTTCACTATCCTAATTATGAAACATCACATCAATCACCCCCAGGAAGTAGATAAATATCATTACACCTCTTTTATAGATTAGTTTCATTCTTTGAACACAAATGACCCAGTACTGCTAGTGGGACTATAATCGGAGTTGCACCTGTGTATCATCGATAGAAAAAGTCTCAGAATTCAGAAGACAATGGGGCTGTCAGAAGTAGTAGACAAGGTAACGGCTTATAATAGTTAGAAAATCTAGCACTATTCATCTCTCATTTCTAAAACTGGACAAAATTTATGTATATAGCAATGTACAAAAATATCTATAAAGTAAAACAAAACTGAGAGCTCAGATCACCATAATGATTTTAGCAAAGTCTGGATCACCAAAATAAAAGGAAATACTTTGTCCATAAAACATCTGCATAGGATAAACATAGCAGTCTTATGAAGAACAATGAACAATATTATTGTTCCCATTTTATTAATCACACCAGAAGAGTAAAAAAAAGTGATTAATTTAGTCATTCATTTTTTGAATATTGCTTCTAGCCAAAGAGCAAGAAAGCTCAATGAATAATTTCACATTTTACCTCTGCTAAACAATTGCACTGCTTAGTAACTAGCTTAAGCTACATTATGTTCCACTTTTCAAACTTAAGTGTTGTCATTAAATATTAAACTTTACAAGTCGCCTGACTAGGATATGCTCTCCTAATGTATTAAGATTATAAACTAATGAACATTTAAATTTACTGTTAGTAAAGCTCACCAAGCATATAAAAGTGTCTGCATTATAGCAAAGCAACACAACCAACTAATCAACAATTGGACACATTACTAATTCTCTCTCTCTCTCTCTCTCTCACACACACACACACACACACACACACACACACACACACACACACACAGTCAAGCAGGGCCCCTATTATCTGATTTCACACTTGCTCAAACTACAACCAGTATTGTGATTAGAATTCTTAATCCCAAATTATCACATTCTAGAGAAGGTTCGCGGCTCCAAATAGTCTCCATTAAATGTTGCTGCACCACTTGACTTCTCTGTTGTATCCTTGTCAGATATCTTTGTAGTATAGAGATTGAAAACTAACTTGATGCAGAGCAAATACTACTTTTTTTTTTTAAAGGAATGTTTGCCCAATAATTAAAAAAAGTTATCTTATTCCTATGATTTTTTAAACAAGCCTTCTGAACTCCTGTCCTGAAAAGTCCTTTCCAAATGGATGATGACATCTATTAATTATTACTAATCTTATAACCTACACTTCCTTTGCAAGATGCTTTTACTCAATTAGGGAAGAAAAATGTTAAACCTTGCTAGACTAAATTACCCTTATTAGGAAGCCAAGTTCTGTTAGCTCATGTACTTAAAGGGTCTGTGAACATTCTATTAAAAATTCCATTTTCAAATTCCAAAGAAAACTTGGCATGCAACCTATTCTATTTTCTTTAATGTAGGATGGGAGAGTTTCTAATGGATCACATATTTTAAAGGATATATATTGTATTACACCGAAGGGGAGGTTATTTACTGTAAACAGAGGTTCTTTGAGATGTGTGGTCCTTATGTGTATTTTACACAGAATAAGGCTATGCGCCTGAATTTGGAAGTTTTTTCTAAGCAGTGTCCAGAGCCCCACACATGCATGATACGTCTCCTCATGCCCCCAACTGAGGGTCTAAGGGCAGTGCAGATTGATAGCACTCCAGTTTGTCCTCTTACACTCAAAGAGCCTCCAGTTATAGTACATAATCTCCTCTTCTTCTTCCCTGATGGTCCCCTTTGTGTATTCCACATGTGGGTGGCTTGCGAGCAGTGATCACTGTGGCGGTGGGTCCAAGGAGGTTGATGATAGAGCCATTTGCAATACAGCTCATCCCATGGCCACATCCGCTGATGCCCTGTGATCCAAGGCATAGTGAGTCGTAAACATATGTACAGAATGCCACATTGCAGCTATTGAACGTCTGCTACTGAACCAAAGGAAGCAGCCTGTGTCCGTGTAGAGTGTACTGTAATTCCACTGGGAGGGATGAAGTTTGATATTTTGTAGCATTCCAGTAGGCATCCAGAGACCCACTTGGAGATTTTCTGTAAGGATATGGCTTGGCTCTTTGATCTCTCCAATCATTGCAACGAAGAGTATTGGAGACTTCCTAAAGGGTTCTTTGTAGGTAGAACACCAGGGCCGCCTGACATTGAGTGAGTGTAGTCTCTTGTCTGTAGGGGAGGCATGTTTTGGGCAGAACACAGGCAAGTGAATGGATTGGTTGAGATGGAATTCTGACACAGCCTTGGGGAGAAATTTAGGGTGTGATCTGAAGGAAATTTTATATTTGTGGAATACCAGGTAGGGCAGGTCAGCCATCATGGCTGCTAGTTCACTGATCCATCTGGCCAAAGTGATCATAACCAGGAATGTCACTTTCATGGAAAGGTGGGTCATGGTACAAGTTGCCATAAGTTCAAAAGGTGGTCTTCATGAGGGCCGAGAGAATGAAGTTAAGGTCCCAGTGAGGTGTGGATTTGGCAATTGGTGGGAAGATTTTGATCAGGCCTTTCACGAATCGTACCATCGTAGGGTGTCCAGAGATGGAGCGCCCATACACTGGGGGAAGGAAGGTGCTAAATGCTTCCATGTGCACACAAATACAGCAGAGAGCTAAACCCGATGTCAGGTCAAGGAGGGAATCTAGGATGACCGGAATACTCACCATGTCTGGAGATTGGCTGAGGCAGCAGGCGCACTCCAAAAAGTGACACCACTTTGCTTGATAGCACGTTCTGGTGGATTCTTTTCTCCTCTGGGTAAGGATATACTGAACTAGCACGGAACATGTCAGATGCTCATCCAAACACCAAGCTACGAGGTGAAATGCACCCAGGTTGGGACGTTTGAGACTGCCTTGATCTTGCATTATCAGGTCCAGTAGAGTGCTATGAAAATGATGGTAGCTCTGTTCTGATGCACCTTCCTGAGAACATGAGGCAAAAATGGAATGCGGGGGAAGGCATATGCAGCCTATAATCAGTTCCTAGCAAAGGGAGTCAGAACTGACCCCTTCTTACTTGTTGATGTAGATCACCATGGTGATGTTGTCTGTAAGGATTTGTATGTGAAGATCATGTATGAGGGGAAGAAAGGCTTTGCAGGCAAGGCGGACTTCCCTTGGCATCCATGTGCCCTGCACCATGTGGTGGTCCAAGTGGGCTCTCTATCCCATGATGGTGGCCTGTGGTGTGGGAGACTGAAGGGGGTTCTAATCATGACCTTGGAGGAATTGGACCACCAAGCAAGAAAGGTGACTTTGGAGTCAATGTGGTCCTGTTCGGCTTTTAGGTCAGGAGGATCCAGATCTATAGGCTTCGCAGGTGGAGTCTTGTGAAGGGCATCATGTAGGTACAGGCTGCCATGTGCCCAAACAGGGAGAGGCATTGGTGGACCGTCTTGCTGGGTTTGCAGCAGATGAAGGTGCTCAGGGCACTCACTGTGGCAAAGCGGTCTGTTGGGAGGAAGGCCCATGCAGCAGTCAAGTCCAGTCTCACACCTATAAATTTTATCACTTGCTAAAGTGACAACACAGACTTGTCTTCATTTACGCAGATTCGTAGGGAGGCCAAGAGTCTTTGAAAATATTGCATCGTGGAGACAACTTGTTGCGATTATTCCACTAGGGACACAAAATTGGTAGTGTTGATGTCCCACCTTGAAACAAAGGAACTTCCATATAAACATCCATCCATCCATCAGGAAGTATGCATCTCTCATGTCGAGCCGCAAACCAATCTCCCCCATTGAGGGAGGAAATTATCAATGCCAATGTGATCACATGGAATTTCAGCGTCCTGATGACTATTTAGCTGACAAAGGGCCCAGGATGGGTCTCCGCCCTCCACCTTTTTTCAGCTTGAGGTAGTAGGGTGAATAGAATCCTTTCCCCTGGTAGTGTGATGAGATGCCCTCTACCAAACCCTTGTAGAGCAGGGAGTCTGTTTCTTGCTGAAGAATCAATTGGTAAGACGGATCACCCAAGGGGGGGGGCAGGTGGGAGGGTGATGACACAGGAAGGAGAGAAACTCTTTCAAGTATCCGTGATGGATGATCTCCAGTACCCAATTGTCCATGGTGATCTTGCCCCAGTTGTGTAAGGTGGCCACTGAAGATGACTGGCAACGAGGCAGTTGGCATCGATAGTGGTTTGTGGGTCTTGACCCGCATATCAAAAATAAACTTTGGCCTGTGGCTGAGATAAAGTCAAGGTGGTGGTGGTAGTGGCCAGACCAGGGAAGCAGGGCCTCTGGGATCTATATCATTTTCAAGTGGGTTCTGGTGTGGACAGTATCTAAAAGGCTGCCTTTGGTGCTTCCGTCTAGGGACTGGGGTGTAGATTCCCAGGAGCCTGGGAGTGGAGTCAGAGTCCTTCAAGGAGTGCAGGGATTCATCAGTTTTAGCACTGAAGAGATTGGCTTCATCGAATGGGAGGTCCACAGTGGTGTTTCAGACATCCCATGGGAACCCAGACAACCAAAGCCACGAATCCCTGTGCATCACTAGTCTGGTGACTAAGGAGCAGGAAGCAGTGTCGATTGCTTCCACTGCTGCCTGAAGAGCTACCTTCACCCCCAGTCTACCCTCATCCACTAGAGCCTGGAACTGGACCTGTTCTTCCACAGACAGCTTGTCAAACTCTGCTAACCTACCACACATGTTAAAGTCTTACTTTGCGAGCAGAGCCTCATAGTTCACTATGCAAAATTGCAGCTGCGTCAATGAAAAGGCCTTCTGCACAGGATGTTGAATATTTTTGACACTTTGTCCAATGGAATGGACTTTTGGGGGTGTTGACAGGCTCATTCTGCAGCCACTGGACAACTAATGAGTAATGACAGAATTCTGTCATGGATTCCATGACTTCTTCCGGAGCAGGGCCCTGGTGCGGCAGCCAAGGTTGCATCAGCCCCCTGGGAACTGGAGCAGAAACTGCACGGGAGCAGCTGCTGTAGGTCAGCCTCCAGCATTACTCTGATTTTTAGTCCACCCTGCCCAGGGTATTTTTAGTAAGAATCAGGGACAGGTCACGGGCTTCTGTGATTTTTTGTTTATTGTCCCTGACTTTTACTAAAAATACCCATGACAGAATCTTAACCTTACCAATGAGTTAGGGGCCGGGTGGGCAAAGTCCACCCCTTTAGCCAGCACAACATAGTGTCTCCTGGCTCTTTTGGGGATGGGGGCACACAATCTTAGCGTGCACAACACTATCCAGGCTGGTTCCAGGATGGCCTCATTTAAAGGGAGAGCCACTCTGGAGGGTCCCTGTGGCTGGAGGATATCCAGGAGATGGTACTGGGGGTCCTGGACTTTCTCCAGTGGGAATTGTAAGTCAATAGCTGGTCACTGCAGGAGTTTGTGATATTGCCAAGAATCACCTGGCGGAAAGAGTAGCAAGAGGATGACTGCCTCACCCAGTGACTAGGTGGCTCCAGTCACAACCGGCAGTACCAGTTCCACACTTCTCACCTAATAAACTGAGGGAGCTGGTTGTTGGGCAGAAAGGAATGATAGGACCCTTGTGACATTGCCAGCCACCTGTAGTATAGGTTCCAGGGGTTCCAGTAGGGCCAGAAAGAGGCGTCTGGGTGGACCCCATGGGAAGCAGTACCAGGCTTCCTTTGTAGAATTATAGCTGGATGGGTAGGGGTGCCTCAGGTGCCTGTCTGGGGTCTTCTGGGTTAAAGGTGAAAGGCTGGGCTACATCTTGGGACTTCTTCAGATGATAGTTCCAACTGAAACAGTGGATCCATCAATACCGGAGGGCCCCAGGCCGCTGAAGGGGGAAGGAGACTTTCCTGCAGCAGGAGCAGCAGTTCATCCTCTGGTGTAGGAATGTCCCAGAAAATGAAAGGTCCTGAGAGAAGTGGGCACTGCGAATAAGGCAAGACCACCTCCTCGAGACAATAACGTCTCCGTGTGTCCCAGAGTCCACAGGGTGCCCATGGAGACTCTGGAGGGACCCAGTTCCAAGGTCAGGCCTGGTCTTTCTGCATGGGGTCGAGGCAGCACAGTTGGGGTATCTGGAGCCGCTCTCATAGACCGATGTTCCAAGAGTCCCAGTACCGAGGCTACTGGTGGTATCGATGGATCCCACTTCTCCCGCAGCGAGACTTGTTCTTACTTTTCAGTGCCGGCAGTTCTGGGCAGGAAGGAATTACAGAGGTACACTTCGCTAAGATGTGTGCTTCTCCCAGGCAGCATAGGCACTGCTCAAGCACCTCACTGATGGAAAAGGAACAAGGGCAGGAGATGCAGTTTTCGAAGCCTGGGATCCTGAACATAATTCCTGGGTGACGAGGAATTGAGTCCCCCAACTGAGCAGTGATTCTACTAAACTACAGACCATACAACAACTATAGTAAGTATATCAACTATATTAACTATCCTCTAAGCTCTTGAGCAAAAACTAAGTCTAAACTATTTACAATAGAGAAAGGCAATTCTCTTATCTGGATTAGAGTGAAAGAAGAATGGGGTTCCGACTCAGGCCATGCGGCAGTAAGAGAGAACTGGAGTGGTGATGACCCATGCTGCCTCTTATACTCTCAGTCAGGAGCATGATGTGGGTCAACAGATACTGCTTGGGTAAAAACTTTCAGATAGAAGCACGTGACACACATGCGCATCCACATGTGGAATACACATAGGAACAGTCATTTGAAGAAAGTTTTGTTAAAAGAACATTAAGGTTGTGGAAAAAACAGTATGTAATCATATCATGAAATATTATTATGTATATGCACAAGGAGCTGAGTTAACGTTACACAGACAACCTCAATTTTGGTTGGTTTGTTTTTTTGTTTTTTGAGTGCTTGACTTCACCACTTTAACATTCTTTTAATATGTTTTTTCAATGTAATTTCCTAGGTTTTTAAAAAAGCAAACTGAAAAAAATTCCATCATGTGCAATTCTATTGAGAACCACATGGTCCATTAGCAGGACTGGAATATTTATATCCACCACAGAGACTTCTGCCACATGACCTAAGAGAGTAACTGATAGCAGTAACAGGTTGCCCTCATCTCTGTGGACTGGTCACTAGAAGATTAGACATTTTGCTAGAGAGTTTCACAGCTATTTGCTGACAGCAAAGGAATGGTGAGACTCAGGAATCTTGCATTCCTTTCTAGGTTCTGAAGGAGTGTGTGTTCTAGTGGTCATACGCCCTTATGTACTTATACTATACAAGTGTAATCCCTTCTGTCTGTCACCTACAGTCTGTTTCTGTCCCAGTCCTGTCTCTTCCCCCAGGTCCTTATCCCCATTCTCACCCACCTCAGCTCCCAGTCCCAGCCTTCCATTCACCCTGTCTCACACCCCTTCAGCTCCTATATTGTTAAAATCTGATCGGTACTTTAGGTCTTCTTGCACAGCATTTTTAATAAGCAGCAAGGTCTAGAGAAATGGCAAATACTTGCATCAAATTACTTTTACAATGGTTGCAGGAGTCAAGTAATATACAGCAAGACATGGGCTGACACTGTAAACAAGACTGTTCCTACCTCCCCCTAGATAAGCAAAATTGAGCTACTGCATGTAACTGCAACTAATGCTGATGCCCCATAGTCTCCTGCACCTGTCCAATCCCCTCAAGGTCTCGCAAGTGACAAGCAAAAATTGTGGAATCAGTGTTTCATGCATTCACATCCATACACTCCTTCCTTTGTGGGATTCTGTGAGAGGAACAGAATGGATGCAACAATGCAGATGACAAACATTCCATCCCTCAAAAATAATTCTTAACATAGCTAAATAATGTTGAATCTCAATTTTATTTCCTGGAATGTAAAGGGATTCAACACTCCAATTAAAAGAACACATACTTAACATGTACTTGTTCTTAAAGAAAGCAACAGCAAATATAGTACCCTTACAGGAGACACACCTGACTAAAGAGGAGAGTGCTAAATTAAGAACATGACTTGCTGCTTCTCATCCAAATCCAGAGAGGTTGCTATATTCTTCTATGGCATTGACAATTATATTTTCGGTCAATTTCAGATAAGCATGGTGGGTTTTTACTATTTATAGACACCATAAATGGATCTCAGCTGACCATTGCTAATATGTATGGGCTAACCTTGGCGATCCTGAAACTTCTCATAGCTTAATTCCGCCACTAAATTATATAAGGAATTCCTTATCAGCACAGGATTTAGCCTCTCTAGGTCCCTTCCAGCCCTACACTTCTATGATCTCTACTATGATTGATGGGGATTTTAATGAAGTGCTTGATACTTGTGAGCAAATCCTGCCCTTAAGGTCATAAAACAAAACTAGGCTGACGCTAGAATCACACACAAAAAACCTGAAACTGTGGGGTAACTGATTGCTCATTTATCCACGCTACATGGGACCTATTCTTGTACAGATTTCTTTCTGATCTGTAGAACTTAACTAATTCTATAACTGACTTTTCCATTGATAACTGTTGAGTCTAATCATGCCCCTATAACTCTTTGAATAGCAACAGATCTGGGTAAGGAAAAGTAATGTAGATGAAGATATAATTCTTCATTCTTATTATGTCCCCATTTCAAAGGGTCTATTGACAAAGAAATTTACCTGTTCCTGGAGAGAAAAAACGAACCTTCAACATCTTCTAGCAGGGTATTGTGGGAGATGTTCTAAGTCAATCTGAGAGTAGGAATTATTAGTTTTTTTAACTGCCCAAAAGATGGAACACAGAGGAAAAAAGTGACACTGAGAAAAAAATAAAAGAGTTTGATTTGTCTTATATCACAGCCAGATCTCCAGATGTGCTCAATCCCTGACCAAATGTAGATATGGACCCAGCAAGCTTCATTCAGCACAGGCTGAGTTTGCCTTATTTCAACTCAGATAAGATTTTTGGGAATCAGGTAAAAATGGTGGCATATTGCCTAAGACAAAAGGCCTCTGCAAACAGAATCACAGCCATGCATGATAAACATGCTAAGTTATGTACATCAACTAAAGATATAAATAAAGAACTCATTTTTACAAAGACCTGTACAAATAGGACACAAATCACGCAACAGATGTGTAGGATAATTCTTCCAAAAATATCACATTACCACAAGTTCCTGCACCCCAGCAGTGACTGCCTTGATACTCCTCTAATGGAAGATGAGATAACTCATGTAATTAAGAATCTGGAAGTGGAGAAGGTGCCGGGCTGGACTGTTTTCCACACTGAGTTTTATGAACATTTCCTTTAACGAGTCTGACAAGACGCTTGAACTACTGAATGAGTCACTTCTTGAAGGCATCCTTTCCCCTACAATGAAGGGAGTCCAAGCACCAGTTTATTTATACACTCATAGACTCTAAGGCTAGAAAGGACCAGTATGATTATCTAGTCTGACATTTGTATAACATAGCCCATAGAACTTCCCCCAAGTAATGCCTAATTATTTCTTTTACAAAAACATCCAAATTTGATTTTAAAATGGTCAGTGATGAAGAACACACCGCAACCCTTTGTAAATTGCTCCAATAATTAATTACTCTCATAGTTAAAAATGTATGCCTTATTTCCAGTCTGTATATGTCTAATTTCAACTTCTAGCCATTGGATCACTCCTAGATTGAACAGCTCATTATTATTATTTGTTCCCCATGTAGATACTTACAGACTGTAATCAAATCACCCTTTAACCTTCTCTTCGATAAATTAGATAGATTGAACTCCTTGAGTCTATCACTATAAGGCATGTTTTCTAATCCTTTAATGATTCTCATGGCTCTTCTCAGAAATATCTCCAATTTATAAACGTCTCTCTTAGATTGCAGGTACCAGAACTGCACACAGTTTTCCAGCAGTGGGTCACATCAGTGCCAAATACGAAGATAAAATAACCCCTCTACTCCTACTTGAGATTCTCCTGTTCATGCATCCAAGAATCGCATAAGCTCTTTTGGCCACAACGTTACACCGAGAGCTCATGTTCATCTGATTATTCACCACCACCACCCAAACCTTTTTCGGTCACTGATTCCAAAGATAAAATTCCCCCACCCTGTACGTATAGCATATATTCTTTGTTCCTAGAATCACAGAATCATAGAGTTGGAAGGGACCTCAGGAGGTCATCTAGTCCAACCCCCTGCTCAAAGCAGGACTAACCTCAGCTATATCATCCCAGCCAGGGCTTTGTCAAGCCGCAGCTTAAAAACCTCTAAAGATGGAGATTCCACCATCTCTCTAGGTAACCCATTCCAGTGCTTCACCACCCTCCTAGTGAAAAACTTTTTCCTAATGTCCAACCTAGACCTCCCCAACTGCAACTTGAGACCGTTGCTCCTTGTTCTGTCATCTGCCACCACCGAGAACAGCCTAGCCCCATCCTCCCTGGAACCCCCTTTCAGGTAGTTAAAGGCCGCTATCAAATCCCCCCTCATTCTTTTCTTTTGCAGACTAAACAAGCCCAGTTCCCTCAGCCTCTCCTCATAAGTCCTGTGCTCCAGCCCCCTAGATGTATACTTTTATATTTAGCTGTATTAAAACGCATACGGTTTGCTTACCCTTAGTTTACCAAGTGATCTAGATCGCTCTGAATCACTGGCCCGTCCTCTTCATTATTTACCACTACCCCAATTTTTGTGTTATCTACAACCTTTAGAGATGATTTTATGTTTTCTTTCAGGTCACTGATGAAAATATTAAATAGCATAGGACCAAGAAACGATCCATGTGGGACTCCACTGGAAAGACATCCACTTGATAATTCCCAATTTACAAGCATATTTTGAGACTTATCAGTTAGCCAGTATTTAATCCATTTAATGTGTTCTATGTTAATTTTATATCATTTCAGTTTTTTTAATCAAAATGTCATCTGGTACCAAGTCAAATGCCTTAGAGAACTATAAATATATTATGTCAGCACTATTACCTTTATCAACCACACTTATAAATGCATCAAAAAAAGATACGAAATCAATTTGACAAGATCCATTTTCCATAAACCCATGATGATTTCTATTACTTACATTACCCTCCTTTAATTTTTTATTAATGCAGTCCCATATCAGCCACTTCATTTTTTGACAAAGACCAATTTCAGGTTCACAGGCCTATAACTACCCAGGTCATCCCATTTATCCTTTTTAAAAATGGATACAACATTAGCTTTCTTCCAGTCTTCTGGAACTTTCTTCGTGCTCCAAGATTTATTGAAAATCAACATTAATGCTCAGCAAGCTCCTCAGCCAGCACTTTTAAAGCTCTTGGATGCAGGTTATCTGGACCAGCTGATTTTAAAATGTAACTTTAGTAGCTTTTTTTAAACATCCTCCAAAGATACTAAGGGAATAGAAAGAGTGCTAATACCATATGACAAGACTGTATCATCTGTTTTTTCCCCAAATACAGAACAGAAATATTTATTGAATACTTCTGCCTTTTCTGCATTATTGATAATTCTACCATTTCCATCTAGTAATGGACCAATACTACCATCAGGATTCATTTTGTTCCTAATACATTTTAAAAACTCCTTTTTATTGTGCTTAACTCTGCTGGCCGTAGATTATTCCTTGTGTCAGTTTGCTTCCCTTATTAATTTTCTACAATTCCTATATTCTGACTAATATTCATTGTAATCAACTTCCTCTTTCTTCCATTTCTGTTTATATACACACATGCGCATACACACTAATTACAGCTGCCTTCACTTCCCCTTTAAAACAAGTCAGTTTGTTAACCAGCATGGCCTTAATGAACCTGAAAGAGATGCCATGCTTTGTTCAAATTATAGGTCAATTTCACTTATTAACAATGATGTCAACATATTGGCATATTAGCACAAGTTTTGGCAAGGAGATTAGAGAAAGCATGGGTTCTATAATACATACAAAACAAATTGGTCATTATGGCTCTGATAACCTTTCACTGCCATACCAACAAGTTGTCAAATATCATGAACTCCGGTCATTCTAGCCTTAGACACAAAAAAGGATTTTGAAAGGGTGGGTTGGAAATTGGTCCAAATCCAAGTTTTTGTGGTATATAAAACTTATGTTTAATGTCTGGATCCAACTGCTATATTCTAGCCCAGTGTTTCTCAACCTGGGGGTTTAGAGGGGTCGCAAGTGCAGAGCTGGTATTGGGGGTGGCAAGAAAGGCAATTGCCTGGAGCCACAGGGGCGCCATGAAACTAAGTTACATGCCTCAGCCCCATGGGGGTGGGACTCAGGCTTCAGGGGTACAGTAGTTTGGAAAGGTTAAGAACCACTGTTCTAGCCCAACCTCTCGCATCATGACCAGCAATGTGGTCTCAGATAATCAGATCTTTAGGGATACAGTCATCACTGCATGAAGGTCTGTGCTATCCTAGCTAAGAGGTACCAGTTACATCCTCACCTTCATAGACAAATGCCTATACAGGGCAATTCAGGCTTGCATATTAGGAACAAACCTATAATTTGGAAGAAATGTCTGAGCAGGGGCATCATACAGAGTTCCCAATTAATCAATAATGAGGGAAAAGGGACAAAGCAGTACTATGAACTACGAACCTCAGCTGAGTGGTAGTACTTACAATGAAGACATTTGTTAATACATTAATTTGGCATGGACACATAGGACTGCCAGAGGCCACAGAACTACTGAGGAACTTCTGAAATATTTCATGAACTCTTTAGGTCCAGGCGCTACTATATATGATTTACTAATGAAGAGGACCTCCTCTAATCTGGAGTTCTTTGTGAAAGCGTTAGGAGGGGAGTTACCACCACCCTTAAAAGCATCTCAATGGCAGAACATATTATTTAATGTTTAAAATGCCTCTGGATCATAGACTATGCTTGATAAAACAAAAGATTTTATTCAAAATATATTGGACACAACAGGTTGCACAAGTCTTATCTTCTGATGTTTGTTGATGCTGTAATAAAAAAAAGTTATGCTATGGGACTGTCCAACAGTCAGGCAGCTTTGGAAAGAGGTGGATAAGTTAAAATGATGCTTGGCTTCAGCAGCCAGGCCTATACTGAAAATTATATTTTAGGATACTTACCTGCTAAGTTGGGTTTAACACCACCACAGAGACTTTGGTTCTTGAGGGATGCAACGATCACCAACCATACAATTTTACAAAAATGTAAGAAAGCAGTGGTTTATGCTGTGGAAAGCAGTGGATCTATGGACCCCATTTCTAGATACATTTGGATTAAAAAAAACAAACCCATTCATACTGCTTGAAGAATGTCAGACCTTCATTCCACCTGATAGAAGCCCCCAGGCCTCTTCTTGGTTTTTACTCTCTACTATTTATTAATGTCTTCTCCTATGTTATTACTGTAACCCACCACCACCCACGTTATGTCTATATAGCTTTGTCTTGTCTTATGTTTGTACACTTTTGACAAGTTGTAAAACTAATTTTATTGGAAATTCTGTAAGTGTACAGTATTGAGGGACATATACAAGCTGTAAATCATTATCCTTTTAGCGCTTATTATTTTTCTTCACAAAAAACAATTTTAAAAAAAATCACACAAAGAAAAATCATGGCTGAATATTGCTTATGGAATAACCACATCATTCTGAGCACTACAATCATGTGACATTTAAAAGTAAAATTAGTATAACATTTACTTTGCAATGCACCATTTAAATAAACTGAACACACATACCACTTATTTTAATGGAATTTTACAAAGAGTATGTATACACAGCAATTTTACAGAGATCGCCACATGGTAAAATATGTGTATTCAAGTATAGCATATCATATAAACCAATTAATTAAAAAATATAATTTAAATGCAAGGGAATTTGAGGGACTATAGGGACTCTAATCCACAAAATCAAACACAAAGTTCTTTACATGTCTTTACAATTCCATTGCTGTTGATATGGTACACAGGATGAGCCACTCTCTTGGGACTGAGGTAGAAGAGAATCTAATTACCATAAAGTGAATTACGTTTCAGTCTTCACTCTGAAATTATTTGCTTTTAAAAAGGATTTGTCAAACTTTTGGCATTAAGATAATTTTAGTTATCTGAAAATAAAAAACATTTCAAGGTTTAAAAAGACAATTAACTTAAATGATTAAAATTAATTTATAAAATGCACTTCTAATACCATGTATAATTGTATTCTTGGAAGAAAGGATTACTTACCAAATTGGCCATGTAGATTGTAAGCAGACCTCTCCTATAAACAGAAATGATCACATTAGTGAATAAAGACACCCCTCATGCTAAAACAAATTACAGTTTAATATCACAATGTAACAAAAATAGAAAGCTTTCCTAAAATCTCTAGAAGATAGCTATGGTTTACTTATGTACATTCAAGAATTATGCAGAAAAAATACAAGAAGAATCTCCATCAAAATCACGCCAGTAGCACTGCACTTAAAAGCATTGCCCCAAAGCAGTTCAGTGACAATTCCTTCTAATTCTTATTGATTAGACAGTGATAGAATAAAGTTTTAACAAAATCTATAACTGATTTCTTGGCCTATTTCAGTGGTTCCTAACCTTTTTCTGGTTGAGGACCATCCCAGCAATGTCTCATCACACGAAGCCCTAGCATAGCTGCTACCATCATCTTTTTTTCCCCTGCCATTCTGTGTTTTATCCTTTATATCTTTTTTCCCCCACCTGAATTTTTAAGGGGGTTTCCTCTTGTTTTGTAACTCACTGTTCTTTATTCTTCAGATAGTTACAGACCATTTGGGATAGGGACATATGCTGGCAGATTCATCAGTTTGAACATATATGCTCTTGCACCATACTTAAGTGCCACTGGAGCAGAGGACAGAAGCTTGAGTCTATGGGCTGCCCATACCTGCAGCCCTGTACATGTGAGTTAATCCTACAACTATGGATACAATTTTGTCATGCTAAAATTAGACAAAACTCACGGAGCCATCATTGTAAAAATGTACAAAATCAGGGTATAGTCATGGCAAAGCCGAAGCCCAAGCTCAAGCCGCACTGTGGGGAACCGAAGCCAAAGCAGTCACAGAAACCTGTAAAAAGTCACAGAATCTGTGTGCAGATTGTATCCTTATCTATGACACTTTGCATTAGAGATCACCATGGGAGCAAGAACAGAAGTTAGTGACTTTCAAGGAGCCACCCATTGATTTACCCATCACAGGAGCACATTTGTATTGTGAAAAAGCAGATACAGAGTTATGCAATTTTCACTAACCCGCCCGTTCCTATGTCTACTCCCATGCCAAGAGTTGTTCTTAGTGTTGCCAACTCTTGTGATTTTATCACAAGTTTTGCAATATTTTCTGGGGTTTTTTTAAATGCTCTTGCTGCTGGAATCTAGAGATTGCATTAGAATGTCAGCCTCTGAAAGAAAGAAAAAAAGTCAGTGTACTTGCACAATACAGCCTTCTTAGATTTTGGCAGCTAAATTTGCCAAATATTCTGCACCAAGCTTTCTCCATCTCAAGGCAGGAGCTGAGCAAGACTTTTCCTGAAGCTGCTCCACTTGACTATCGCTGTAGTGCTGGGCACCGGAAATGAGAGTGAGACACTGCTCTATGCTCCCTCCTCCTAGTGCCTAAGCAGCTTGGAGAAGGAAGAGGAAGGAATCTGAGAAGGTGAGACAAGGGTACTCCCAATGCTCCCTTCTTCTAGTGCCTAGGCAGCTCGGAGGAGGAGGAGGAGGAAGGAATCTGAGAAGGTGAGACAAGGGCCCTGGGCAAGGGACATGCCTGGGTACAGAGACAGAAGAGTCTGTAATAATTAGACCACACATCCTTCCAGAACCTGGCATAAAACTCCAGAACCCTGAGTTTCAATATTCCTTTCCTGACTAGCATATAGCTGTGAATCCCACTGGCAAAGCATGTGTCTCATCCCCTTCTTGTGCCTAGTCCACAAACTGTAACAGACTACTGCTGTTACCAATCATTTATTTCACTGGCTCAAGTGGTAGAGGCTGTAAGGTGGATCTAAATCTTGCTGATGACCCAAATGGCATCAATATGGTTCCATATGATGGAATTTCTGCTTTTTCAATTTGTTTTCTAAAAAGCTTAAGAAATTACATTTAAAAAGCTGTGTTAAAAATGTTAAAGGTTGCAAATCCAAGCACTCAAATGATAGGAAATGCTATTTAAGGTTGCCCATGAAATATCAGTTCAGCCCTATCACAGCGTGAGATGACCTTTTATGAGTGTTCAGGTTAAGTCTCGTGTGCCAGCTCCAGCCTGATTCCCCAGGTGAGGAGAATGAATAAAAAAGGTCACATAACTGGGATTATATGACTAAAAACAGGCCTGCTGGGAGACTCTGGGGCAGCCTGCACTTTGTCAGAGAGACTCCAGGAAAAGCAATCTGGGAGTGACTACTCCATTAAAGACTGGGAGGAATGACCAGGAAAGGCCCAGTGAAGAGGTCTAGACTGAGTAACTCCATAGAGCATCTAGGCAGGAGGCCTATGAGAGGAACTTGCAGGAAGCAGGAGCCTGCCAGAAAGAGAGTCTCAGCAGGCACAGAACTAAGAACCTTGCACCACAGATGGTGAGGCAGCTAGGAAGGCTGGGTGGAAGATGTGTTTTGACATTTATATTTGTAGCCCAAGGTTCAGGGTGCTTCAACAGCAGCAGTGAGAACTACAAGTGGACTACAAACTGCGGCATGTTGGGAGAACTGCCTGGCTCATGCCAGGAAGCACCCTCTGCCATCCCCAGCAGGGAGTTTCTGCACTGACTGAGGCTGGGAGCATGTGGCAGACAAGCAGGGAGGAAGTCAATGGACTGTAATGCTGTTATATGTTTCCTTGCAGAATAAAACCTTGTTCCTGGTGATTGGCCTGAGTGGGTACACACTGACACATAACGCAGAGCACACAGAGGAGCCTCAGGCCCAGTTTCCCAAAGCTGTGTAAAAAGTCACAAGGCAGATTTTCCCTACCTTGAACACCTTCATGCTGTGCTAGTAGACAGGAGGGGCTACATGTTGATAAACCAGACTCCAAAAATGGGAGTGGTTATTGAGAAAACACCGAGGGTATGTCTACACTGACGGCAGCAAAGTCGCCGCCGTCAGATCGACCTATCTGGATCGACTGAGCGGTCAGTGAAGACCTGCTCAGTCGATCCAGAAGTCAACGCAGTAAAACCACCCCCTCAAGTGGCGTCGACGCAGTGCAGTGAAGACGCCGCGCAGAAGGGAAAAACAGCAGTCGAATCGCCTGGTAAGTGTAGACCAGAACTGAGTTTAAGTCTGATTAACGACGACAGAACTGGAGATAGAGGCTGTGGCAGAGCCCAAAGCCAGACTGGGTAAGCCAGACACACAAGGATACAGTCTTTCATTCAATTGATTACATAACATTTTCCACAAGACGTTCTGTACACAAGATGGATGGTGCTCTGGAAATGAACCATTAGTGAATATGGCTGTTGTCCCTACGATCATCAGCTACATACAGTGGCATCCCAGAGGGCAGGGGAGGCCAGGCCCCCAAGTGCTGGCCTGTGGTGGGGGGCACCAGGCCGGCCCTTCACCACACACAGGGGGGCTGCTGAGAACAAACTAACCTCCACCATCTGCCTTATGGGACTTGCAAAAGCCTATGTTTAACACAGTGATCAATGTGTAGGGGCAGGAAAAGCTATAGAATACCACCTACCTTCTCCACACCTATCCAAAATACTGTCTCAAAGACTAAGTACTCAGACTCCTTTACATAGAAAGGGTGGGCATAGGTTCTGTTTCTATTTCCAAATAGGTCACAGACTTGTTGTGGACACTTTTGATCAAATCACAACCTCTCTGTGTCTCAGTTTTCTCATCTATAAAACACAGATATAGATAATACTTGCCTCACACAAGTTTAATAAGATTTTATTAGGTGACTGAGATCCCTTGGTGGGAAATGCTATAGAGATTAAAGCTATTTATTTATTATTCTATTTATTTATTTAGTTCTATTTATTTTCTCTGCATTGCATATTTATTCATTCATTCAACACTACACCATTTATCTCTCTCACACCTTCACACCTTTGTTTTGGCTTCCCACACCACTATGAGTTTCATTAAGACAACAGCTCCCAAACTGTGGTCCATAGACCACAAGTGACTTGCAGAAAGCTGCCTGTTCCCATGATGCTGCATCTCTCCTCAGTACTCACTGCTACACTACATCGAAGACAGCTAAAAATGCATTAGACTTGCATGAAATTATTTTTCCACATACTGGTATATTATGTTATTGTGAATGGGAGAGGAGACAACCTCTCTATTAGGATTTTTGTCAGTGCAGGGGTTCTCAAACTTTTGGCAAACATCCACAGAATGACTTATCACAATGAAACATACACTATATTTATTTCCTGGGTTTAAGAAGTGATTAGATGATAAAGTTTTATTCAAGTCTGAACTGAAAATTCACTTAGACACCACTATACACTTCTAACTAATTTGGGCTATTTCCCAGAAAGAATTTGACATTATAGCAGCACTGTACTGATTCCCATGAATATTAACCTAAGAATGGAACATATATTGAATAAAAATGGGGAAAAAAACCAGAATCTACCTATTAGATTTTTGTTGTAATTCTTACATAGGGAATGTTACCATTGCAATAATAATTAACTAAAAAAGAAAGTTCAGGTAGTCAATATGTTCATTACTTGTTTTAATCAATCAATTATTACCTGCACAAAATAAACTTACTTCACAGAGGAAAAAAATTTGTTAGAAGAATGCTTACATTTATAGTTCTTTAACATGTTATAAAAAGAAAAAACATTCTCAAACTGAAATTTTATCTGGAGAAAAAATATAATTTAAGAAATAAAATACAAAAGTAAACTATTAAACTTATAAAATTTACAGAAGTAATACTCTAAACAGGTCTTTAAAAATATTTTAAAGAAAAGTAATTTACATCAGATTGTAGCTTTTTATCAGCTTATTAAATATAGCCAATTGTTTTAGCAAGCTCTTTTAAAAAAAATAGTCTCCTTTTTAAAAGGTTTTAAAAGCACCTGAAGGGCTTTTAAAATAATTTATTTTTATAGAGAGATCACCAGAAGAGCGAAGTGTGCAACTTTTAAGTTTCAAATTTCCAGTTTGTTTTAAAACTTTCAGTCCTTCCATCTGGACTCTGATCACTGAGCTATGCACTAATACACAGAAGTACAACATTAACTTTCTAGCCATTTTTCATGCTACTGTTTATATCAAGCTAAAAATAGAAAAATTCAAGAACATAAAATTAACATTAATGAATATTAAATCTATTCAGCTCCACTGTGCTGAACGTGTCTGACCACAAAAATCCATCCATAAAAGTGCTTTCAAATGACAATACATGTGCCAGAATAAAGAGACTAATTTTAACAGCCCTGCCAAGGATGGATGCATGTTACCAAGGCCTCCTGCTAAGTTGCTGTGATCACAGCTCTTCACAATATGCACTTTTTAAAGCATCATTGGAAACATCAAGACCTTGATGGTATCCAGCAGTGGTATAAACAACACAAGAAGACACTGCCATCACGCATTAGAGACATGATGGATAAACACAGCTATTCTAAGTTAGAGTGCAGTCTGTGTATATTTACAGCTGCACACAAATACGGTATCGTGTGTGTGTGTGTGTGTAAATAGTTATGTTTTTATATATACAACATGGCCCTGACCATGCAAGACATAAAATGTCCTGATCTATCACTAAAATCAATGGATGAAACCCCTTATTTAAGTTTATAATGCTTATAACATTACAAAAGTAAATGTTACACCAAAAAAGACCACAGGCAAGGCTGGTAGGGATAAAATGAGACCTACCAGCTGTATTTTGGGAAAGGGTTATCAGGAGGGGATTAGCCAAAGACAAAGGATAAGCAGACTGAAGTTAAGGAATTGTGAGTGGAGGGTGGGAAGAGCGAAACAGTCAATGCACACTAGAAAAAAAATGGAAAAAGCAAGACGATGTCATCAGTATCCTACAGTGCCTGCTACAACTGCTTCTACGTTTCCTGCGAGATGAGTCTGATTGGCTCCGCCAAGGAAAGTTTCCCTTCCCCAAAGCCTTGGAAAATATGTGCGATTAAAAGGAGAAAAAAGAGCTTTTTGCCTTCAAACAGGAGGCAGGGGAAGGGGGCTTCCTTGCACAGTAATAACTGGGATCTAGCAGGCCTACCTCAATGGTACTCTCAAGTGTTGGAAAGTGGGTGAAAGTTTATACAATGTTACAATAATGCATATTGATTACAAAAGAAGACACACTGGATTAGCCAAAACAAAAAAAGCTACTGATACAATCCAAGGATTGTTAAAGGTGTGACTGGTAAAGAAGAGGAATTGGAAATTAATGGACCAAAACTAGTGTGTAGATAGTTAGGCCTAACTGATGAACAAAATAATGAGGGGATGGCCCACTCTACCAACTTTTCATCCCTCCCTTTGGGCTTCTTAAAAAGTCATTTTGGGGATCTAAAGGGCAGACCAGAGTCCTGGGGGATTCCTTGGGGAAAGATGACAGTGCTCTGTTTCATCCAAGAGACTCTATCCTTTGTTGGTGAGTTTCGATCATTGGGATGTCGAGACCTACACACTGGTGAGGATGCTAGACCATCATCACTGGACAAGCGTGAACCTCAAGCTAATACACAAGATCCTGCTCAGTCTTCCCTTCCCTCATGCGCTCCTTTCCTTTCCCCCACCATTTTTTTTCCTATACCACAGGACACTACTCCACTCTGCTCACATTTATTGAAATAAAAACTTCAAACAAAAACAAGCCACAGACACAAAAAAGAAATCATCCAAACCCTCCCCACCTCAGAATCTTTGTCCTGAAAACCAAAAGATCAACCTGGCACTTTATGCCTCCATGCCACCCACTATTCACAAACACTGTGAACTAGAGTTTCAGGGGAGTCAGACAGGGCAAACAGCAGATCTGCCTAGGTAGTATAAAACTCTGTGTTAAAACAACTGCCAGAGTGCCAGAGAAAATACACAGCAAATATCTGTCCTTCCTTATGGAGGCAGATGCTCAGTCATCTGGTGTCTGAAAAAGTCCAAAAGCCAACTGTTCATAAGTCAGGCCACATACAAGCAGGCCTCTGTTTTGAAGTCAACAAATCACAAATCTAGACATTAAAGGAGCATAATAATAAATGCTCCATATTCTCCTCTGACCCAGAGCAGGCCTCCCAGGGAAAGCCTTCAGATACTTTGCGCTTGCCTCATAGGTTACCTCTAACATACGATTCCCATGAAATACCTGCCACTGTACACCCCTGGACTTGAAGGGAACTCTTATTTCGAAGATGCAACAATGCCCTACTCAGACAATTTTCTGGGCAATTCAGTATTGCTAAAAGGCATTCTGAAAAACGTTCCTTAAGCACCCAATTGATTCATAGGTTCCAAGACCAGAAGGGAACATAATAATCATTTAGTCTGATCTCCTGTAGAACAGGACACAGACGTTTCCCAAAGGAATTCCTAAAGCATATCGTAGAAAACATTCAATCTTGATTTAAAAATTACCACTGAAAGAGAATCTGCCATGACTTGTGGTAAATTGTTCCAATAATTAATTACCCTCACTGTCAAAAATGAATGCCTTATTTCCAGTCTGAATTAATCTAGCTTCAACTTCAAGCCATTGGATCATAGAATAATAGAATATTAGAGTGGGAAGGGCATCTAGTCCAACCCCACTGCTCAAAGCAGGACCAACCTCAACTAAATCACCCAGCCAGGGCTTTGTCAAGCCACACCTTAAAAACAGAGGCAAAAAAGGCATTGAGTACCTCAGTTTTCTCCACATCCTCTGTCACTAGGTTGACTCCCCCATTCTGTAAGGGGCCCACACTTTCCCTAATCTTCCTCCAGCGGAGGGCAACAAAAACGATTAGGGGCCTGGAACACAAGACTTAAGAGGAGAGGCTGAGGGAACTAGGCTTGTTTAGTTTGCAAAAGAGAAGAATGAGGGGAGATTTGATAGCAGCCTTTAACTACCTGAAAGGGGGTTCCAAGGAGGATGGAGCTAGGCTGTTCTCAGTGGTAGCACATGACAGAACAAGGAGCAACAGTCTCAAGTTGCAGTGGGTGAGGTCTAGGTTGGATATTAGGAAAACGTTTTTCACTAGGAGGGTGGTGAAGCACTGGAATGGGTTAACTAGGGAGGTGGTGGAATCTCCATCCTTAGAGGTTTTTACGCTGCGGCTTGACAAAGCCCTGGCTGGGATGATTTAGCTGAGGTTAGTCCTGCTTTGAGCAGAGGGATGGACTAGATGACCTCCTGAGGTCCCTTCCAACTCTAATCTTCTATGATTCTATGGACTCTCTCCAATTTGTCCACATCCTTTCTGTAGTGGAGAGGCCCAAAACTGGACATTATACTCCAAATGTGGCCTCACCAGTGCCAAATAGAGGGGAATAATCACTTCGATCTGCTGGCAATGCTCTTTTTAATACATCCCATTATGCCATTAGCCTTCTTGGCAATAAGGGCAACTGTTGGCTCATATCCAGCTTCATGTCCACTGTAACCCCCAGGTCCTTTTTTGCAGAACTGCTGCCTAGCCAGTCATTCCCCAGTCTGTAGCAGTGGATGGGATTCTTCCATCCTAAGTGCAGGATTCTGCACTTATTCTTGTTGAACCTCATCAGACTTTTTTTTGCCCAATCCTCCAATTTGTCTAGGTCCCTCTGTATCCTATCTACCACTCTCCCAGCTTAGTGTCATCTGCAAACTTGCTAAGGGTGCAATCCACACTATCCCCAGATTATTAATAAAGATGTTGAACAAAACCAGCCCCAGCACTGATCTCTGGGGCATTCCCCTTGTTACTGGCTGCCAACTAGACATCGAGCCGTTGATCACTACCCATTGAGCCCGATAACCTAGCCAGCTCTCTATCCATCTTATAGTCCATTCATCCAACCCATACTTCTTTAACTTGCTGTCAAGAATACTGTGGGATATTGTATCAAAGGCTCTGCTAAAGCCAAGGTATATCACATCTTCTGCTTTCCCCACATCCACAGAGCCAGTCATCTCATCATAGAAGGCAATCAGGTTGGTCAGGCATGACTTGCCCTTGGTGAACCCATGCTGACTGTTCCTGATCACCTTCCCCTGTTCCAAGTGTCTCAAAATGGATTCCTTGAGGACTTGCTCCATGATTTTTCCAGGGACTGAGATGAGGTTGACTGGTCTGTAGTTTCCCAGATTCTCCTCCTTCCCATTTTTGAAGATGGGCACTATATTTGCCTTTTTCCAATCACCCAGGACACCTCCTACAATCACCATGAGTTTTCAGAGATAATGGCCAATGGCTCTGCAATCACATCAGCCAATTCCCTCAGGATCCTCAGATGTATTGCATCCAGTCCCATGGACTTATGCATGCCCAGCCTTTCTAAATAGTTCTGAACCTGTTCTTTCAGCACTGATGGCTGATCACCTCCTCCCCATTCTGTGCTGTCCAGTGCAGTAGTCTGGGAGCTGACCTTGTCTGTGAAGACAGAGGGTGAGCTGGGCTCTGCGCTTCCCCACCAGCAAAAGCTGCCCGGCTGCTCTGACTAGCCAGCTGCCGCCTTCCCCCCCAGTTTAAACGGTAATCAGCTATTTAAAATGTTTAAACATTATTATTATGATTACCATTTAAACAGCTAACCTTTTACATCACTATTGTACATCAACTATTGTAGCCATGTTTGTCTTTTATTGGACCAACTTCTGAAGGTGGAAGAAACAGAGACTATTATCTAACAGAAGATCACTAAGAAGGGCATTGTCGGAGTATTTTTTCCATAAAATTCATACTTGATTACTCCTTTGAAGCTGAAACTGAAATCTGTTTCGATACCAATTGTCTTTCCCCTTTATCTTGTTTGATACTTGTTTGATATTTCTGTTTCTTCATGAATTCTAAGATGTTGGATTGCATTTTTTAAAAACAGCTTTGAAATACTTATTTTAAAAGAGCATATAAAGAATCATATGAACTTCACAAAATAAGAACCAGAACAGGTGAAGAACCGTATCAGCTTGGGTATCAGGAGACATACCCTTCCCCTTGCATGTGGAATAGGCTGATATCTCATTATATTTCTTTACTTCATCCTGAAGCATCTTAGGGTATTTAAAACTATACACACACAAGTGCAATGTGTCAGGTAATTTTAACAGTGCACAGCAGCAGCACCACAAAACAGTTTACAACAGAAAGTGAAAATGCACCATATCCAACTTAATCTCTCATTCCGTTTGGCTGCACAAGAGCATTTGAGCTGTTATGTCTTCCTAAACTCATTGCCACTCACTGTGCTCCTCCGCCATTCCTGAAATAGCTCCCTTCATCTCCCATTCTTGCCATCATCTGTGTGTCTGAATTTGTATTGCACCTATGTCTGGAACAGCCTCCCACTCTGTGCATCCAGCACTCTTCTCTCCTTTACATGCATTTTTTTTTCCCCAAATGATATTTCCATGATCTCCTGAGTTTGCAACATTGTCTTCTACATTGCTTGTTTCAGCCAGATTACAAACCCTTCAAGGCAGGGACTATGTCTTAAAGAAACCGTCAATTTGAAATCTAATCAACTGGAAAAAATAGTTAATTAAAATTATTTAATTATACCTGTCTTGCATTCTTCTCTCATATTTTCCATTTTAAAAAGTTGCTGTTTCAAAGATGCATATAGACAGTAGAAACAGACTACACAAAATGAAACAGTGTGGTATGTACAAGTGTATACAAACTGAATACATATTTTCTCATCTCTTCCACATAGAGTAATTCTTCCTATTAATTGTAACAATAATTGATAAAGCATTTTCAAAATAAAGTGTGATTTAAGCTAACTGTGCCCTATAAGTGTTTTGTAAAACACATGTATACTATACAACTCTCTTAAGGCTGATTATTATTATCATGTATGAAATAAAGGAAACCTACCCTCAGAGCATAGTCGCTCTTTGGTGGGTTTTGTTTCTCCACAGACAGCTTCCACAAGGTGAAGCAACCAAAGGAGAAGCTATTAACCAATTTCAAGATTTCAGAAAAAAAATCATCTTTTTAAAGAGTGATTTACCCAAGTTCTTTTTCTAAGTCTGTAGTTGAATTTAGTACCGATCAAACAGCAAGAATGTATAGCACTGTTAAACCTAGCATGATGCAAACATTGCTATATAGCTCTGTCACTACACCTCAGTCCTGAACTGCAAAATCTTTGTTATTCCAATCTTGAATTTCTCTTGAGTAAAAACTGCCAATCACATCAGACTGAGTAGTGGATCTGAGACATGCACAAATGAGTACTAAAATGAGACAACTCAACTTATTTTCTCTTATGACCTATGTCAGGATTTGAACTACATATGGCTTTAATATACTGTAGTTTACCTTCCCGAAGAATATATATTCGACAATTTTCCCATGAACTCAGGCTTGTATTCTAGAGGGTCAAAGAGAAGTATTTATTAGCCCAAGTATTGTTGGGTATTGTAACACAACCACCACCTTGGTTTAATTAGTTAAGCATTGTGTGGATTCTTTATAAAAGTCCAATCAGATTAATCAAGAAATTAAAAATTACAACAAAAATGGGAGGAAGATAAGAATTTGTTTTGTTCCTGCTTCATATGCAGTTTTTAAAATAAAAAAAAGGAAGGAGAAGTTAACTTCGGCTCTAGTTTCTGAACACAAGCTAAAAAGCTAACATAATAGCCTGTAATGACTCCCCAGACAGAATTTGTGGTCTGCAAAAACAGGAAAAACTCCTCCCTCCCCCCTGTAAAACAGACCACTTAATAACCCGTAAAATTATATCTAAAAATTCAAATTAAAGATTGCTCAAAAACACAATCAAATCAATAGATAACAATTTTTTTATTTCCTAAAGCAGACTGACAACACACAGAGAGAAACTTAAATTCTAGATTTAAAACTGTGGTTGGTTCTCTGAAATAAGAGAAGCACTGCAGTTAATATTTAGAATATAGTTAATTCCACATCCACCAATTTCCAACTAACAGTGGAACCCAACAGTGAAACACTAACACAAAATTTCACCAACAAATATAAGTTTTCAAAATAGAGAATATAAAACAGACTTAAGTAGTGAGTTTTAAACTTGTAAGAAACCAAACAAGTTTGCTACTTTTTGAACTTTTAAATGCCTAATAACAGCAAGCTTTTCATGCACAAAGAAAAAATTACTATATCAAGTATCATCTTATCACCACAGTATAGGGATCCACCACCAACTTTTTTTTTTTACTGTCATTTTCAATGTCAGAAGTTTGGACTGTAAACTAACGTGGCAGGAAAACAGACAACACTCGATAGTGTAGGACAACAGGAAATGGCTCTAAAAATCGGCACTCATTCAAAGCAAATACACTTCCTCAATGTTCCAAATTCTGTTAACGTTAAATGTCAAGCAAAATGGTTACTTTTTTCTTTTTGAGATATTCAGACTGTGTTTCTCTATAAAGAAAGAAAAGTGAACTTGGACATGATGTTTTATTATTTTGGATACAAGTCTAAGAAAAAAGTGTATGAGAGAGAACCAGGTATGGATAGAAGCCAAATGGAAAAAGATATTTACAGTAATATAGTCCAGTTAAATTAGCATCAATAATTCTTGCTGATTTTTCAGCTGGTGCACTACTAGCTAAGGCTCACAGTTCAGAAATTTAACTGTTTCATACATTTACATATATTTTCCTTCACCATTTTTCCCTAACGACCAGTGAGCCAAGACAGAGTCAAAACAAAGACTGTCCTAAAAAAAACGAAACTAAAATATCTAAAATTGAGTTTCTGGTGACATCACAAGATTCATGAAAAGATAATTCAAATTCTAGAACCTCGCTGGCAGGGTTTTACAAAATGAATGACTAGCAGTTCACAAAAAAGATCAGCACATTAATCACATGTCAGTAATAGAAATTAAAGGAAAGATTTCTAGTAATTTCAAATAAGGCTTAACATTATATTCTACAGTATAATTAAATTCTTCTAAGAAGGTACTCCATGTCTACCTTCTTTAACAGTTAGATGCTCAACACTGTTACTATACTTTTTAAAAAAACATTAGCACCTTAAAATACTGGGAGGGGGTGTTAATTACTCTTATAATTTTTCGGGCTTGTAATGTTTCATTATCTTTTGATTATATATGTTTGGAATTAATTTTTGTTTATAATAGGTTTCTACAGGGTGTATAGTTACAATATTTGTTTTACTGCTTGTATTATTCTGTTTCCATTATAAGAAAATACTTTAAACAAAACTGTTGAGTTTAACATATTAAAGCCAAAAAATGTAATAAAAATTGCTTCTCTTTTTCCCCCCAATAAAAAGGAGAGGTAGTTAGCATGACTATTCAATAATTATTTGTAAAATAATTTGATAATTATCTTCAAGGAATGTAACTCCATGAACGTATTTTTAATTTGAAAAAGGGAGATAAACTTCATTCTTCTAATATGAAGAAGATGGCTTGCCTCCTTAATGTTTTGTTTATTTCTAATTCATAAAAATAAGAATGGTCACACTGTATCAAACCAATGGTCCATCCAGCCTAGTATCCTGTCTCCCAACAGTGGCCAGTTCCAGGTGCCTCAGAGAGAATGAATAGAACAGGCAATCATTGAAGATCCATCCCTAATCATCCACTCCCGGCTTCTGGCAATCAGAGGCTAGGGACACTAAGAGCATGGGGTTGCCACTGATGGACCTATCCTCCATGAATATATGCAAATCCTTTATGAACCCAGTTATACTTTTGGCCTTCACAACATTCCCTAGCAAGAAGTTCCACAGGTTGACTGTGCACTGTGTAAAGAAGTACTTCCTTTTGTTTGTTTTAAACCTTCTGCTTATTAATTTCATTGGGTGACCCCTGGTTCTTGTGTTATGTGAAGGGGTAGATAATGCTTCCCTAATCACTTTCTCCACACCAGCCAAGATTTCATAGACCTCTTTCATATCCCCTCTGTTGTCTCTTTTCCAGGCTGAAAAGTCCCAGTATTTTTAATCTCTCCTCATATGGAAGCTGTTCCAAAACCTTAATCATTTTTATTGCCCTTTTCTGCGGTCCTGTCTACATTTACCTCGGAGATTCGGCGGCAGTCAACCGGAGTTATGCAAACTACGCAAGAAGCTTGCGTAACTCCCGTCGACTTCTCTGCTTCTGTTCTGTGCGCCGCCTTCACTGCACTGCTCCACTTGAGAAGGTGGTCTTAACATGTTGATTTCTGGATCAACTGAGCAGGTCTTCCAGATAAATCGATCTGGCAGCAGTGACTTTGCTGCCATCAGTATAGATATACCCTGCATCTTTTCCAATTCTAATATATCTTTTTTGAGATGGGGTCACTAGAACTGAATGAAGATCTGAGATGTAAAGAATAACCTGGCGGGATAACATGAGCCAACATGGGGGCTGTGGTGCCAGGTTTCAGTAATACAGACCAGGTCAGGGGTAAGATTGTAGATGATAAAGGGTTCATGAACCACTTCACACCACTCAACATGAGTCTGACGTCTTGGCGTTTGTAGTAACCTTGTGATGTATGGCTGATTACAGTAAATTAGTTGTAGAAATTTAGATGGGGGATTTCTAGGTGCTGCTCCGCTCAACTCCTTTATACCATCAGCACAGTTTTCAGTACTTGGTCAACATATACATGCATGAATAGTAAAGTTCAGCCTTCCCTATCTGTGTACTTCACAAATTAGGAGAAACCCTGTGCAACCTGTACCATGCACAATCAGCATGCACTTTACAAAACACCATATCTCAATCAAGTTTCACTAGAACACTCATTGGTACTTCCCAGTTTCAACATCAACTTCACACTTAATCTGCAATCATTTCGACCATAAAGCTATTAAAAGAATATAGCAATATTTTTATAATGTGAAAAGTATAATTTTTCTCCACTACACTCATGTTCAGACGGCTAAATCACTTTTACTTGTATTTTTTAGCCTACAGAGTTAAAGTTTCCAAACATTGTGACTGAAAAAAATGGGGATTAGAAGGGAAACATTATGCAACCTTAACTATAATGGCAGCAGCTGCTCCTGTTCCACCATCACATGCAAGGCTTTGGGGACTGAACAACCTGACCTAAATTTTGCAGTCCTCTGAAGCCCCAGACTGGAAATTCTAGAAACCTGGACGCTCGATGCCTCTGAAAACAAGGACACTTACTTAGAGCCTGTATTTAGGCTGCTAAGTGTTGGCACCCAGGTTTGAAAATATTGGCTCTAGTAACTGACCCTTTCCCAAGGTATAACCTCAAAAGCCTTATTGGGAGAGGGAGGGCCAAGGTGCATCTCAAGGCTCACTGGAGTTGTAGGGAGCAGCAGGGGGAAGAGGCTCTATGGAGTGTAGGGCAAAGAATAGCTCTTCCCTTCCTCTGAGATTTGTTGACCCTCAAGCCTCCTGCCAGCCACAGTTCCCCCCTACTTCTTGTAGAAGTTACAAGATAGTCCCAGTCCTTCAGACATAAGGAAGTTGAGAGGATGAGGCACACTCTGAATACCCCTAACCTCTGCAGAAGAGGAGCTCTGATCCCAAGGACTTACGGAAAGTCACAGGAGTAGTACTCTCTTTCTGCAGATCACAGGAAATCTGAAGAACATGAACTCTTCTCTACAAGACAGCAGTTGAGGACTGTGGTTAACAGTAGACTTCGGTCAGCAATGGAGCAATGGTTTATTCTGCCCAGGCTCTGAAATTCTCTTTCTGATTGGGAGCCTCTTCTTGTGGGCTTCTTCAGGTTTGCAATAGGACTGCTAGTAAGACCATTATTTTAAAAACCAAACAAAATTCACAACAAATAACTTTGTTTCAGGCTATTTGCAGACTTAGGAAGATAACACAGGTGACAACAGTATATAGGGCTGCAGCAGTATGTAAGGATGCATGTTGTACTTGTTGAAAGTTGAAAAACCTAAAACACTGTTTTTAAAAAAATACATTGCTGCTTCTTTTTCTATTGAGATTCCACTTGGAAATTTCATGTAAAATATTCTAAACACCCTTAATTGAAAATACCTTCTCATTGCACCTGGTGCATGTAAATTTCCAAATACAACAAATAATAAAAGCCAGCGGCATAAAATGATAAAGCTAACGCTATAAACTATATGTAGATATGCATTAAAATAGTGCAGTGCATCCTCCTTATGATTAGCTTACACAATCCAACTGTGTTATTCAGATCATGTTCTGATGTCTGTGTGATGGGGTACACAAACCACACACTGAGCAATAGTTATTGTGGGCTCAATCAGTTCTGCCCCACCACACCTGTGAGAGAGGTCACATTCTCAGCTCCTGAAGAGAGGGGGCTGGCTGAAGGCAAGAGCTTCTCAGACAACCAGTGCCTGATGGCCCCTCCCCAGCAAGAAGGGAGGGCCCAATACTGATCTACTTTTAGGGCATGTCTATACTTAAACCACTAGAGCAGCACAGCTGCAGCTGCACTGCTGCAACGCTTCAGTGTAGACACTACCTTTGCTGACACAAGAGGTTCTCCCGTCAGTGTAGGTAATCCACCTCCCTGAGAAGCAGTAGCTTGGCTGATGAACTAGTTCTTCCATCAACTTATTTCCATCTACACTGGGGGGTTGCTGGATTTCTCATACCCCTGAGATATAACTATGCCAATGCACGTTCCCTGTGTAGACCAGCCCTTAGTGGCCTTCTGTATCAGTCAGTGTGTCTAGCTGTGACCCCACCCGTCCAGAAGCCCTCTGAAAAACAGAGCCTTATCACACCCATGGGACAAATCATTGGTATTCATTTCTTTTTGCAGAAGGGGGCAGACTGTCCAGGGACTCACCCAGAGGGCTGAGCCTCTAACAACTTGGTTAGTGTGATGGAACACCCAGATGCCGCAGGCCAGGGGCCAGGTGAGTGCAAAGACCCCAGTGACACTTAGGTAGAATCAAATTAAAAATAAAGTGTTAGATTTGGATGAGAGACCATCCAAGAAGAATTCATATCACATACTTAGAACAGAAAAAAAACCAAACATTTCATTAGGACGGATTCTGGCAAAGGTAGAGTAACATGGTTAACATTGAGGCTTTGCAAGCTATTCTTCATATGCTCCTCCTACCAGTAAAATATCCAATTTGCCTCTATTACTAATTGAAAAGGTATAAATTTGCGGATCACAAATACTGTCTTTACATGCTAAGGATGAAATGAAAATTTTACTTTTAAAATGCTTACTTTAAAAAAAAAAAGTGATTATTTTTAAGTATCATTTTCAAGAGCAGATCAATTTAAAGTAACTCCTTAAACTACATACCAAATATGAAAGCTTTATGATCCCAGGTAATATAAAATAAAACTAATTAAACAGAAAACCATCAAAATATATACATAATAACCACAACAGCTCCTTTGTGTAACAGGCTTAATTTTCCAGTGCCGTGCCTCTGTCTTATATTCAGCCGAGGCCACTTGATTTTTGAAAAACACAGCAATCTCTAATAAATCATCTTCAATAACAGACCCCATTTATAAGACTTCCTCAAACCACCTTGTACTTTAAACTAATTTGACTTAGTTTTGCAACTATTCCCAAGGCAATTTTTGTCTATCATCAACTGAACCTTAGATCATCAGAATGAAGTGTCTCACCCAGCCACAGTGATCTATCAGCTAGAAATACAGTCATTTACAGACAGATCAAACAGCCTGTGCAACTTTCACTGACCAATATGTAAACAAGCACAAGCCTTTCATTAAAGTTAGTGGTTTAGTATGAACATTACTGAAAGAGGGTATATAATTTGAAAGGTAAGAGTAACAAAGGCTCATAAGCAAACCATACACCATTCGTGATTTTTTAAATCCCTATCATGAAATAAGAGGATCTTATCTAATGAACAGACTTTGCAAGTGGGAAAAGAATACAACAAAAATACATAAGCTAATAAAATTATCAAATACAGAAATTATGAGCCAACCAGTTTTACTTAAAGATAGTATATCTCCCTCTAAAATAACAAAAAGGTTCAAATATTTTAAAGACATAAGTTAATACATCAAGAGACTCCTCTCTCTGGCATTAGAACATTAGCCTAAAAATTCTCAAGACCTTTGACCACTGAGGCAGTTTTTATAAAGGTTATATGAATTTACACACACAGAGAATGTATAAAGCACAAAATGGCTTCTGTAGTTCTTCATTCAGAGCTTATTTTGACTCTGTCAGCTACATTTACAAATGCAGTATTTGGTTTACATCTTGCCAGTATCACAATGTCTCTTTATGACCTCCAAATCACATCTCTCTCCTTTGACACTGGACTGCTTCATAATCCCAGTATAACTTCAATGACAGCTGCAGTTCATAAGGCATTTCGAAGACTAATCATGATACTTTGCTGTCACTTATAAGATGCATTAACCACCGCGCTTGTTTGCATCAATACTATCCGCTACACTATTTACAGTAAACTTTTCCATAGTGACCTATCATTCTGCAAACCAGATATCGAAGCTACAACAAAACCAAACGAAAGCAGCTGCATTAGACCTGAAGTAAATAGTCAAAGAAGCTGAGTGTTGACACTTTACTGATCTTCATAAAGCAACACTGCTTCTCTGCTTACTCATTCCGTCTCATTCTAATTATATAGCTTGCATAATCCCCAATCATAGCACTCCCCCTTTGCCTGTTCTATGTCCCGAGGAATCTTGACCCCCCATATAGAAACATTTTTCCCACTGAAATTAACAGACATGACTTCGTTAATTTTACTTTTAAGAACACTGAAAACATATCAAGGCAATTTGACAAAACTTTTATTTCAGGGCATTACATGGCCAAAGCATGTGCAACCTTCACATCACTCCCCCAGAAAATTGTGAAAGTGAACAACTTTGGACGGAGATTTATTAGGATATTGAAGTGCAGTGTTACAACATAGTCAGAGTATTCAAGAATTAAACTTACAATATACTCCATAATTTATTTTAAATTGTTCAAGCTGGAAAGAAATCAGAATTTTTTCCCTTCAAATAAGGTGTGTGGGGTAACTTAATTGTTTCCCCACTCATTTCTTAATTATTTATGAAGATTAAAAAACGTATCTATAGAAATACTCTAACATGTGAACTCTATGGGGCAAACACAAATTTTGGGGGTTTTGTTTGTACAGTGCCTAAACACAATAAGGTCCTAGGTCCACGGCTGGGGCTCCAAGGTGCTATTGCAAGACTACTACTTATATAACTCAGTATTTCCCAATCATCTACAGTTACTAGCAGACAGTTACAAATGTCGCTTAACATATCATTTGAATCTGATGCATGAAACTCTCCTCAGTAAAAGTTTTAAGAGCAGAAAATGCCAAAAGACTGAATGCAACCATATTTTGTTTGTTTTAGCAATTTTTTTTTTTTAAACTCAGACAAAAACTGCTATCCAGCCTCGGAAATCTGACTTTCCCCTCCTCTTATGCCAACTATCAAAGGGATAGAATTAGTCTTCAATTTTATGTTTGTTTCAAAGTGCAATACCAACACTGAAAATCATGATATAGGATATTTTGTTGTTTATCTTTATTGTTTGTGCTTCATTTGTTATTCAGAGATGTTTTAATTTAAGCTCCCCTTGGCAAATACAGATCAGGGAGTTGCAACAAGAGAAAAATTAGAAGTACGTTACTCCTGCACATTATTATGTTTTAGAAATATGTATTAAATTTGTAAGAGGTGCATATTCTGACTTAAATAAAAAGTCAAATTTAAAAGATGAAGCAGTAGACTCCCAAGAGGGGGGTACTGTATAAAGGTATCAAATACACTGTTAAACAAAACAGAAAGACAAATCTAGATAATGGCCAGGACCAAATTAAGGCAACCTAAGTCCCTAGGCTCAACACATAATGGAGCCTCAGAGAGCGTGATTATGTAGGACTTTGTAAATGAAGTTGAAAAGCTTGCATTTGAAGTACTAAAAGAGAAGAGGTCAGTGAGAGATACCAGGAGTGGTATGGTCAAAGAGACAGAGAGGGCTTAAGTATCACTAAGGTTGGAACATACAGCAAGCAAAGTGAAGAAACTCACAGGTATGGATGTTAGGCATAACAGGTTGAGTTGAGTTGTGAACGGATAAGTATTGCAAAAGGTTTTAGATTACATTACATAATTTACATTGAGGCCACTTAGTGTCACACATCCGCAGTTTCAAAAGCTTTGGGAAGAGGGTGCATTTTAAAAGGGTACCTTTTAGAAGAATAATCAAGTTATTTATTTGTAGTATACTGGGTGCCTAAAAGCTACATTTGAGATCAAGGCCCCACTGTGCTAGGCACTGTATACACACACAATGTAAGAGACACTCCCTACTTTCAAGAATGAGGCAGACCAAGGAAATATGCCCATGTATACAGATGGGACTTGAGGTATAAAGAAATTAAGGAGATTAGTTTTAGCTCCAGAGTAAAGTTTTTGAAAAACACATGAAACTCATTAGGACTTGGGAATTCTCAAAATTTAACCTAAGTGACATGGCCAGAGTCACAAAGAAAGCCTGGGATAAAGCCAAGAACTGAACTCAGATCCCTTGAGTCCCTGACCAGTGCCTGAACATAAGGCCTTTCTTCCTCTTGATCATATTTTTTAAACCAACAAGGAAAATTACAATTTGACTTGTCACAGGATTTTAAGTCATAATGTAAACTGCCTCAATTCTGTTGTATTACCTTTTTTTAATACATCAGTCATCCTCTTCCACAATGTTATGCTTATAAAATAAACAGCAGGATTTTATTTAGGGGAACAAGGCAATATGCCACGTTTATTGTGAATACAAAGATTTTAAAAAGCAATTGCCTGCACACTTTTAGACACACACATACATACACACACAAGGGCCTACAAAGATGAAGTTACTAGCCTCAGTTGCTCGTGTTAGTCTACTGGCCAGGAGGCTAAGACACAAGGGAGGGAGCAGGGGTCTGTTGGTTGCGCACCGATGCTTCTGAAGGATGATTGTAGAACCAAACCCAAAGTCCTCATCTTTCTGTTCTCTTTTATAGGGGTAAACTTTTATGCTATTTTATAGTTTTGCTTTGTTATGTTGCATTTGCATTTTGGTGAGACTATGAATTACTTATGTTTTGCATGCATGACCATTGTTGTTATTTTTTAGTTTATTTTGTTTTTTTTTTTTTTTTTTTTAAGTGGATCCCAGGGTCATTAGGGTGGGCAGTTTTTTGGGCGTTTTTGTTTTTTTTTTTTGGTTTTTTTTTTTGAATAGCAGCAACAGTTTTACAGAATGATCTTTGGTAACTTTACAAACAGGATAATTAATGACCATATATTAGTTTTGGACAAACAGATGGTGGTTTCAAACAAAGTTATTAATAGTGAACAGATCACCCTACATACTCAAAATGTAGCCTCACAGAAACTACTGTGGTGGTTTGTCACGTACCAAAGAATAACGGTATTTCACATAGAATCAATATAACAGAATCAAGCTTTGGACCTACATTATCCTGCTTGGCTTACAAATAGAGCTGGTAAAAAAAAATTCTGATGGAACAGTTTTCCCCATCAGATAATTCCTATTAGAAACATTCTGCAGGAGTGAGTCTATTCCATAAAACTTTCAATGGAAACCAGGCAGGCAGGCCACCCATCTGCCCAGCTCCTAAGCTACCTGCCTGATGGACTGCCCAGCTTCTGGAATCTCCAACTCCCAAGCTCCTACAGCTGCCTACCTCCATGCAATCCCTGGTTTACCTACAACCCACGTGGCAGACTGACAGGACTACTCAGGATTCCCAGCAACCCAGGGACCAGGATCACATATTTTATACTTTGTGATAAACTTGTCATCATATATACTTTACAGCAATAATGAATTGATAAAGAACAAAAGCTGTTTCAAATTAATAAAATATGTGCTCTTTCTGTTCTAGAGTAACAGAAAAAGTAAAGACCAAAATTTGCAGGAGGGATTGTTTTGTTTAGTAATATTTTTTCAGATTGGTGATGTATAAGCTTAATTACAACCTATCATCATTTAGAATTGTTAAAGCATAAAACCCCTGGAGAAAAGGAAGTTATGGAATTACCATCTCAAGTTCAAGGACACTGTATAGCCACAAACATGAAACTGTAATAAAATGCAACACACATAAAATTGTGTTTGAATTGACAAATCCAAAAAAGCCAGAGAAATATTACATTACATATGTGCATATATAAGTACATATATTACAGTAGCTATTGCCATTAATATACTTTAAAAAACTCATTGTCTTTAACTACACTGGGCATACATTTTTCCTTGTGTCCTTTGGCTTCCTTTATCAATTTTCTACAATTCCTAGCTTCTGATTTATATTCATTACTGTCAACTTCCCCTTTCTTCCATTTTTGATATATATTTTATAGCTGCCTTCATTTTCCTGTAAACCAGGTTAGTTTTTAACCAATACAGCCTTCTTACTCAGTTATGGTATTGTGCTTTTTAGGCATCTAGTAAAGTATTCTTAAAACAATTCCCACTTATCTTTCATATTTTTCTGATTGAATTCTTCCTTTTCAAGAGATTGTCTAATATACTGAACTTCTTCCCCCTCAAAATAAGGCTCTTATACCAAAAGCTTGTTGTCAAAAGTAGCCCAGAGCAATTTTTACAATCAAATGTATAGGCCCTAAACTTCAGATTTTATAACAGCACCAATGACATAACTTAACTATAGTGATAAGATAGGCACTGTTATGTTAACTGCCAGTATGTAAACATTAATTCAGCCTACAGGACACCTGTAGGGGAAACACACACAAATAAACAAAATGATCCTTTCTAAACCACTTCAGAGCTTTATTTAGATTAAAGGGGGTTACACTGGCAGACCAGGTGCCAGCTCACACCAAGGCCCTATGCCTCAAATGAATACTGACAAATATATAGCTGAAATCAGTCCGGCTCATTTGTGTGTTAGTATTGTTAAAACAAGTATTAGAATTATAAGAATGTGTTTAGTGTTTTGACTTTATGGAATGCTTGTAAATTGCTGCATGCATTAATCTCACTTATTACATCTGTATCCTATATTATAAGGTAATATTTGATCATTTGAATTGTAAACCTCTGTAACTCTGTAAATCACCAGACAAGAGACAGACATTGACTAGTGTAAAGTGCTGATCTGCAAAAACAGGTGTTATATCCTGCCTGACAAGGAAGGCCCATCAACACCAGACAGACTAGAGTGAAATGTTAAAGAGGACACAAGACTTTGTTGTTTACTCTCCTCCAACATGAAGATGAGTCTTGCAAGTGAATTCCTTTCATCAGCTGAGTTTGCAGCTCAAAGCAGAAGGCGGGGAGGGGAAGAATAAAAACGTTTAACAAGGAGGAACTGTATCTTTATGCTGCTTGGACTTGGGGGTGTGGGGAGGAAGGAGGCAAGGATTACTAGGCATAAGTGAAAGATCCCCAATGCTTCGGCTGGATTATCCCTAAAGGCCACATAGAACTTGCTTATTATAGAAGTTTCTATTACTTTTGAAACTTAAGACAGTAACTCATTTGTGTGTATATATGTTTACCCGCTTTAACGTTATAAAAAAAATCTCATTTCTTTTTCCTATATAATAAATCTTTAGATAATTTTTTAAAGGATTGGCCACAAGTGTTGTCTTTAGTGTGAGATCTAAAGTGCAATTGACCTGGGCAAGTGACTAGACCTTTGTGACTGTGAGTAACCTGAATATTGCTGAGATTCTTGGTGTAAGGAGTCATCTATCACAAAGACAAGCTTACTTGGATGGCAGGACAGATCAGAGTACTGAAGAGGACTATCTGTGACTCCCTGTCAAGGCTGTTAGAGTGCCTGAGATGTTTACACTTACTAATTGGTTGGTGAAATCTAAGTGTAGAACTCAACCAATTTGGGGGTTGTGCCCTGGTTCTTAACTGTCTGCCCTGAGGTTGGTACTCATGCTCCTGAGTCACTGCAGGACAGTTTGACAGTTGCAGTTAGTTTTCTTTGGTGTAATTTCCTGAATTACTTTGGTGTAATTAAAGAAGTTCTCCTGTTGGGGTCTTTAATCCACCTCCCAAGAGACAGTAGCTATATTGATGGGAGAAGCTCTCCAGTCAACATAGCATGGTCTATATGGGGGGATTAGCTCAGGATAACTACATTTTTCAGGAATGTGTATTTTTCACACCCCTAGCGACGTAGTTATACCGATATAGGTCTGTCATGTAGATCTGGCCTCAGATGTAAGACAATTAGTTTCAATAGAGGTCTAATTGTGTATCTTTAAAGATTTATATAATTATAAGTTAACAAATTTTAAAATATTTATTTTTGCTACCAACAGATTAAATTTGCTTTTTAATTGTTAATACATGTGCCTTACTACTTCTTCAGTTACAAATTTAAAAAAAATGCTCACTCTGCAAAATATATAATTGACAGCAACTCCCATTTCTTGAAAAATAATTAGGGATGGGTAAACATCAGAAATCACTGGAGTTTGGTTAAGCTTACAGACCTCTCTGGTTTGGAAATCGATAAGACAGATGCTTTCCAGTGAGATTTCCCATTAATGCATGGGCTTCAGCCAGGCTCAGAATAACATTTCAACTGCTCACTCAACAATATTGTGGTACTTCTATTTGGTACTCCTTCCTTTCCAAACACCCACAGCACCTAGAACCACATGCTAGTAAAAGGTCTTTGAACATTAAGATCACAGTCTCCCCTCAGATATGTGCACTCCTCTCATTGATGTCAACGGGACTCTGAAAGGAGACTATGGCCTTGAACGATTTGGAAAAGTTAAGGAAGTTGGGCAAAACTTTGGTTCTTGTGTCTTTATATATGGGCATCGCTTTTATTTAAAAAACCTGTAACAGTAGTGTGTACATACCAACACTATGCACATGCTGGAGATATCCTTTAAATTCAGAGGCAGGGAAGGGGTAATATTAAGGATTTTATGAGTTCATATATTTAACAATAAAATATACACATTTGTTTGAAATAATGCAGAAAAAATCATGTTTTATAGCACCCGTGCTAAAAACTACATGTCATCTCAACTTAGGTAAGTCATTCATCTAACATGGCTAAGCGAAATATCATAGCTCAATCATCAAATAGTAACAGACAGGAAAGAAGATTTTGTACAGGGCAAGTACATTTTCATTATTTTTGCCATATTTGTAATATTCTCCAAAAAAAAAATCATTAAAACCTTATAAGCAAAGTCAGAACAACCTTCATTTAGTTAATTTTCTGTGACAAATCCATAAAATGAAGTGTCAAATACTTTCCTTACTTACAAGAACATTTTTCCTTTATCTGTAACATAAAAAACACCTATAATTTTACAGGGACCCTACCACTTACTTAAAAAGAGTTAAAGCAACAAATACATGGAATAGATACAGAAATAATTTTGAAGGACAACAGTCCACTAATGCCTTTAATCAAAGGGAAAGCACTTCATTAGATACTCCTTCTTGAACCTAATATAACAGAAAATTCTTGCTCTAGATTAAGGTAAATTCACTCTATCTTCCTCCCTTAGAGAGGAGAATTCAGAGAGAGAACACATGAACCCAAAGTTGGCAATCCATTTACTTTGTATAAAAGAGCAAGAATCACTGTGATTAAGTATCAAAGTTAATTTATACCCTCAGAAATCACTAGCAACTAAGTAACTGTCCATTTAATTATTGAATGCTAGTAATGAGATTGTCACTATCTCCTGACATAAATGCAGAATATTTCTAAATGTTGATTTGCTGGAGGAAAACACATGTGCATTTAATTTAAATTTCAAATTTTTAAATTTTAGTACTGTCCACAAATTGTCTCTCTCACCAACAGAAGTTGGTCCAATGAAAGATATTACCTCACCCAACTTCTCTCTCTACGTTCTGATATGACCATTTTCATAAGTGAGAGAACTGTACTAATATATTGTAAAAATATGAACTATGATGTATACAGATACATCATTACATGGATCTTTAACTACAGAAAAAGAGAAATAGTAATATACTGCACATCAATTGGAGTTTGTTTGCAATTAACAACTACTTCAATAACTCTAATTGCTTTAACTGCTACATAGCTGTTTACCATGTCAACTACCATGCCAATTTGTCCATTACTCTACAAACCTCAAAGCAGGCTTGTTTAAAAAATGTGTT
Source organism: Emydura macquarii macquarii (assembly GCF_026122565.2). Taxonomy (NCBI): domain Eukaryota; kingdom Metazoa; phylum Chordata; order Testudines; family Chelidae; genus Emydura; species Emydura macquarii. Next base: position 12,126,395 of record NW_027130455.1, read on the forward strand.
TCACTGAAGTGAGTATAGTGTATCTTGCTTGTCCATATAAAACTACTCCTCTTTTCCTGCCTTTTTATAAGGTTTATATAGGGTACCACAAAGAGTGTGGTCTAGCACACAAAAACACCACCACTCAACATGGGCAGTCTGATTTACAAGCATTTTGTTCCTGAATTCAGAGCCTGACAGGGATGCTGTGCAAGCAAATGCCTATGGGAAACCTAAAATAGGGTATCCATTTGGGAAGCGATTAAGTGATTAAGTTTTGTGTTCCCGCCAGCTGCTAGCTGAAATTTAAAGGGCCAGAAACATGCTTATAAACTAAACACAAAACAAGTAGTTTCTTTGTTTCTGTTTTCTTCAACGGACTTTCTTTTTTTAAACCTAATAGGGAAATAGATGTACTTGCCAGTAAGTGTTAGTTTCAAAAGCTTCATTTTCCAGCTGTTTATAAAAGTTAAATGTAAAATATGCAACTTTTTTCCTGTGATAAAGAGTGTACAAATGAATACAGCTACAATTAGAAAGACAATTTCAGTGCACTAATTTAATTACATTTGTCAGCAGTATAAGCATCTAACAAAAATATTTGGCATTAAAACATCAACTGTATTTACATAGACTATGAACTCTGACTCCTTTCTGATACTGTTTATCAGCCTTTTTTTTTTTTTTTTTTTAAATTAATACTACTACTACACCACACAATTCTGATGCTTCACTACTGGAGGCACACTTACACAAATTTAGCTAAAACAAAGTCAGCTGACAACACCTCTCTATTCTCCTCCTGCACAGCATATTTTATTTACTTGTTTTAGAATTATCATGAAGTATTTGAATACTTTGTTTTCCCAGTGCTAGTTTTATGCTAATCCTTTGATAAGAGATGTTAGCTATTTCCTATATACATCAATACAGTAGTGACAAATTCCCTTAAGAAAACAGTGTTTTTCATTTCTCTCACTGATCCTGTATGGGAACTTATATGACCCACATCACTGTATATGACTGCCTTTCTCAGAAGCTCAGTTCCCAAAGTTAGACTGTTTTATACACTCTATATACATTTCATTTAAGGCAAATCCTATGCAGGAAGTCACTTCACAGCCAACTGGTCTTGGTCAAGGGGTTTGGGTTCTGCTCCGCCCAAACATATCCTTCCAGGAATTCAGTGTTCCATCACAAAACTACATAGCAGTGCTGTAAGTACTTTTGTCACCTTTCACACACGTCTTTAAGACACATTCAAGCTCAGAGCAATACATATTTTCACCTTTCATTTTCTCTCTCTCACACACACACACGCATGCACCCACTCACCCATGCCCCCCACCCCCCAAGGTACAAATGGCTTGAAGAAAGTACCAGATGATAAAAATTAATGCTTTTTTGCATTAGTACTAAGTTTGAGAAAATCCTAAATTGCCATCGAGTCTTACTGAGTAATTTGCATCATTTTACTAATTTGTTTATTTTTAATTTTGCAAGTTTTTCCAACTTTTTCCACTTTTACGCTAAATCCAAAACTATTTGGGCCTGTGATCAGTTTCTGTCCTTTGCTCGTACATACTTGGAGAGCTAGAAGTCTTTTGCAAATATGCTACCATAAGTACTTCTCTAAGTAAAGTTTGACCTTACACACACACACACACACACACACACACACACACACACACACACACACACACACACACACACACACACACACACACACACTCTCTCTCTCTCTCTCTCTCTCTCTCTCTCTCTCTCTCTCTCTCTCTCTCAAAAACCCCTGAAACACTGTACCAGGCATGTAGTAAGAGTCAAGTTGGCGTTTGTCCCTGGCACAACTGCAGAAAATCTACTTGCTTATACCGTGGAATGGAACACTGAAGCCAAAAGGAGTGTTAGAATCTAAGCAGCTAACTTAAGCAAAACCTTGCCAGAGTGAATCCACCCTCTACAAAGTAACTCCAGAAAGGGAAATATCAGACAGCCAGATTACAAGATTTACCACAGAAGTAACTCACTTATAAAACAAAAGTAAAGTACAATCAGACAGTAGTTTTAACCACTTAATGTTGTTTCCCCTTCAATTATATTAAACACTACTCTTGGAAATGTACTCTCCTTTTGAAAACCTTTTGATTATATTCAAGAACTACTTTCAGATAAAGAAACATATCTTGACTACACAAAATTAGAATGAATACTATGGAAATAATGTAAAAACTACTAAACACTTGGGAGACTGATCAAAGTCTGACCCAATTTTTAAACAGAATAATCATAAAATCCTCTGTCCAAAAGTAATGTGTCAAATAGAATTTTTTTAATTAACTAATTGCAAGAATGTCAAATATTTTAATAGGCCACCCTTCAAACAGCATGCACAGATTTTTTAAAGATTTTATATAGGTGTTTTTGCTCATGTTTATAAGGATCTTTTCAGCAGGGTAGTGGGCAGGCCCTAGAGCAAGGGAAACAAAAAAAAACATGTTCAGGCCTGTGCCACTTCCCTTCAACTCTCTGCACATGCTTCCTGCCAAGCTGTTTCCTTTATTTCTGTACTTCTGCCAAAGCCACTAAAAGTGTTGCAACTATCACCTCTCATTCCCCTCTCCCACTGCACCATGCTCCCTAGCATTCATGGAGGTACCTTCAAAAGAAGGCCATTCATGTGGCTGCCCATTACCCTGCTCTAGCAATTCCTCAGGTACCAGGGAGTAGATTCAGCTGAGAAGGGCATGTGGGCAGCCAGAGGTAAGGACTTCACCCACCAGGACATCTCCATGGGTCCCACGAGCAACCGGTGCTAATTGATGGGGAGAGACAACATGGTAAGGACAACACTTCCATACATGCTAGGAAATACATAGAGCTGAGAATGAGAAAGAGGTAATGAGGGGAGACACGAAAATCAGACAGCCAGGGGCTGAAATAGCAGATGTGCATTTTGCAACCAGTCTCAGGTGCAAGGTCTTTTTGGCCTTATTGTAAATGGATGTTCCATACATGCACGATAGCTGAAAGTGCTTTTCCTCTTCCCATTCCAGTCTTATGTATTTATGGTAATCTATGCTTTGACCATCTCAGTGCTGAAAGAGGTGCTGCATGCTTTACCAAGGCATGACCCTGAAAGCCATCAAGAAACTACCACTGATTTATATAGTGGCCTGCCTGCTAAGTGGAGCAAACCATCCAAAGTTAGTCAGTCCAATACTTGGTGAAAGCTGTCTATCAATACGAGGGATATTTCAAGGTCCTAGTCTTTACCCTTAAAGCCCTAGATGGTGCAGAGTCTGAATGATCATCTTATTATGCATAGCTATTCCCATGTCAGCCAAAAGACACTAAAACTCAGATTTAAAACACTTACTGAGGCAGGGTGTTCTCACAGGGTTGGCCCAGGGCAGTGGAATTTGCTGCTGTCAAAGGTGAGACTGACAGAGCCTTGCCACATTTAAAACATGGAGTAAGACAGCTTTTTGTTAAGACAGAGAAAAAGCACCAGCTGCTGATTCAAGGAAATGTACCATCTAGCTCTGAATCCTCTCAACACAAAAGGTTTAACATCAAGAAGGAGGAAGGTAAAGAATTGTTCTTCCTCACACAAGTGATTACATTACATAAATTTTACATAACTAACACCTAGATACTACAGTGATTAGTGCCTCAGAAATAATAGTAATATTAACAATAAAAGAATTATTACTAACTATAAAATTATTAGCAAAAGCACGAAAGACTTCCATTAATCTTAAAGTAGAACTTTACTTGGGTGTATATTGACCTCGAGATGCAGACTATTCCATTGACAGGAAGATAAACCCTTTTTAGTTTATAACTGACTAAATATTTTTAGCAAGAAACTAAAATATAAATAGCTAACTTGATTCACTTACTGTATATATAAGCAACAGCTGCATCCAGTTACACTAACAGTCCATGAACTAAACCAAAAAAATTACACTATACACCGTATTTCCCCATGTATAAGACGCACCTTTTTTCGAAAAATTTGGGGTCTAAAAACTGGGTGCGTCTTATACAGTGGTACTTACCCCAGGGCCAGGTGGTACGCACGCCGCCGCCGCCGAATGGGCCCTCCCTCCCACCCCTGCGAAGCTTTGCCGGTGAAGAAGGGGAACGGGTGGAAGGGTTTCGGTGGCGGGTATTGTTTCCGCCGCGAAACCCCACCGCCCGTCTCTCCCTGCCGCTGGGAAGCCGCGCTGGAAATCTCTCCCGCTGCCGCCGCGAAACCCCGCCGCAAGTCCCCTCCCTTTTTTTCCCCGAGTACCACTCGGGTCGGGTACAGTCGGGTCAAGTGGTACTTGACCTGACTGTACCTGGCCCGACTGGTACTCGGGGGAAAGAAGGTTGAGAACCGCTGATGTAATACATTTTTTTTCAAATTTCGGGCCCCAAAATTAAGGTGCATCTTATACATGGTAGCGTCTTATACATGGGGAAATACGGTATGTTTGCAAAATCTACACTTTCCCACTGTTGCTTCTTAACCTGCTGCATGAGTTTAAAAATATATATACTATTTCAACTGAACTACATTTTTGGTACCTTGGGTCCAAAGAATTTTTACAAGTGGCAGTGATTTGAACTTCCTCATATGACTTAAAGCACAGGAACAGGTATAATAATGAAAAAGTATAACATGAAGTGTACCTGCTTTTCCTTTCAATCAGAATGGCCACATAGGAAGCCGGTAAAGCAGCTCCAAAGCCCGGAGTCCAAAAGTAGAATTTTCCAAGTATCCTCCTGAAAATGTAAGTTTATATCTATCATATTACATGTCAAAGCAAAGAAAGTTAGCGTATGATGCATATGTTATGCTCAACGTAAGGCTGTATTCATGTCTATTTTCCATCAATAGATACACATTGCACCCTTTGAATTAGTCACCAATAGTAATACTTTTAGACTATGTCTACACTTGCCACCAAATTCGGTGGCAGTCGACGGGAGATACACAAACTACTACACAGTAGCTTGCTTATCTCCCGTCAACATCCTAACTCCTACTTACTGTGGTGTCTTCAGTTTGCTGAGCCGACAAGAAACTGTCAACACAGCATTACTCCACCTGGCAGAGGTGGATTAATAGCGTCAATTTCCAGGTCCATTGAGCGGTTCTCCACTTCCGCTCAATCGATCTAGATAAATCAATCTGATGGCAGCAAATTCACCACCATCAGTCTAGACATAGCCCTACACTACATGGTTCCTTTTAATGAAGGCCTACAGGTACTTCATAAACACTAAGTCCCATAATATCCCTGAGGTGCATTAGTACTACACCCATTTCATTCAAAGGGTTTTTATTTTAAAGCAGATAGTACTTTAATTCCAAAGTGGTATTTATGAAAGGCTAAAAGAGATACGAGTTATGTAGGACCACACAAAAACTATGGCTGCTACTGTCTCTCTTGCAGTGAGGATAGCCTCTTCAAGAAAGATTCAGAGGTGTAAGGAATGGGTGTGAGGTAATAAAATGAATCAGAAGGCAATTGATGTGAAGTGCACTTATTTGATGTCCTGAAGACAGATAGAGAAACTGATGTTGAGATGTGAAGAGACAGCTCTAACATCAACCAATAAGTCAATGTAAGAGCTGAGAATGGAAACCAGGAATGAAATCCTGGCTTTATTAAACTCAATGGCAAATCTCCCATTGACTTCTATAGGACCAGGATCTCACCCCAGGAATCCACAGCTTCACAAAAAAAAAATCTTGTAAATTCAGTGCACATTAACAAAATTGTCCTGAAAAATGGATTTATTACACAAAATAATGACTAGATATAAGGAATTAAGTTTTTGGACAAAGATTAAATGTGTTACTGTGAAAAAAGGGAAGAACAAAGTACACATTTGCTAAATGTAAATTACAGTAGCAGCCCAATTGCCTAGTCAGTAATTAAAAACTTGATTCTAAACTCTTGCATATCCAGCCTACTTGGAATGGACTGAGGAGGCAATAAACCATCTCCAAGGAATGGGAGTATTTGTGAAATGGAAAGATTGTACACAGTGCTTTAACAAGCAATAGCAGCTGATTCAGCAGCACAGTCTCATTTGAGACTCTGTCCTCATAAAACAGGGCAAGTAACATGATAAACTCATATGGGGCAATGAAAAGAGATGAAATTACACATGAGAAATGGCAACACATCATAAAGAACTAGGTGAAATTAGAAACACCACTTGGAACAGCTCAATTTTATCCTTGTCCTAGGAAGGGCAAAGGTCTTGTCTCATTCTATCTTTGCTCTTATTACACCACAAAAACATAATAATACAAACAAGTACGACCAGTTTATATTCAAAAGTGAGAAAAGTCAGGGAATCAGCAATGAGTGATGTAATGGTAATTATACACCCTATACATTCCCACGGCTACAGAAGGATAATTTCACAGGACAATGCCAAATGCTACAACAGCAAAATGTTCATTATTACATGAATCTGTTCTTTTGGCATTGTTTTGAATCATTCTATTAATACATACATTTTCAATTTGATAATAAGACTTAAAAGACAGAAATATAGTGCAACTATCTGAAAATTCAAACGCCAAGAGCATTTCTTGGAGAATGGAGCATAGAGAATCTAAAAATATAGGTAGAAATAATGTTTTGGATTACAAGGTTACTGTTGTGGTGGCTAGAACAGGGAATTGGGAGTTAGAAACCTAGGTTCCATTTTGACACCTGCCACTAATTCACTGTGTGACCTTCCCAAGTTTACAGCTTGTCTACACACAAACATGCAATAATTTAGTTAACTGGGAAAAATTCCTGTGTGGACACACTTCCATTGGTCTAACTTGGTTTAACTTGCCCCTGTAAACTAAACCAATGTAAGCCAAGTTAAACCAATATAAAAGTGTGCCTGCATAGGGGTTGGCACTAGTTTAACTACATCTGCTTACAATCACATATTTAGTTAAATCAATTCAAATGTGTAGACCAGGAGTAATACTTTCTAAAGTGCTTAAGTGACTTAGGAGCATGGAACTGAGGATGCTAAGTGCCCACATTACTTTTGAAAATTGGACTTAGGTGCTTTTCAAAAATATATCCAAGGCTTCAGCCTGTGTCCCACGGTTTCCCCATACATAAAAAACTTACACACTTTTTAAACCACTTTAACATCTTTGGATGAAGGTTGCCATATAGGTACAAAGTATTAACACAATGATAATGGCAAGGTACTTATTTGAAATTCTGCTTCCCTAAAGGTATCTTCTTCCAGGGGTCCCACCTCTGGTTCTCCACTCCCTAGTGTGAGGAAGGTTGAATTCTCAAGGGCAGTAGAAATGTCTGAGCACAAGCCAGACACCTTACTAGCTGTTACCCAGGATGCTTTGTGCTTAACTCAATCATTGGAACCTTCCAATCAATTCCAATAGAACAGAAAGTGAAATCTCCCCAGAAAAATCCAGTCATTAAAACTAAAAATGACTAAAAAAAACTAGCAGCTCAAAAAGGATATAAAAATAGACATGTAAAATCCAATGCCACCTCAAATAGATTACCTCAAAGGGAGGTAAATGGGTGATTTATAATCCTGCAAGACGAAAACATCTGAAAAGCAGCTTTACAAGGGAAGCCATTTTCTCTTCTCTAAAAATTGCATCTGTGCAGGAATCACATTACTAGAGACTAAATAGCTCAAGGGATGCCCCCAAAAGAATGAGATAACACTAACTGCAACAGACAGCATAATGTGGGAAAATTTATCTATGCCTGTGATGAGGTGGACTAGGCCCAGAGGCCCCAGGATCCTGCCACACTCATCCGAGGAAAAGAGCAGTGGAAAGGTCCTCCAAGTGGGCTAAGAGTGCCTTCAGGGAGCAGCCAGTCAAGGCCCAAGAGAGCCCTATAAAAAGGAGCTGCAGAGTCAGAGACAGGCAGTTCCTTGCTGAAGCTAAAAGAGTACAGATGGTGCTCCTGCCTGGCCAAAGGGAAGTGAAGTACAACAGAAAGCTCATTACTAGTAGGGACCAGGGAGTGAGGAAGAGCTGGGGCCGCAGAAAAGTGGCCAAGGGAACTGAAAGTGGTTTTGGCTAAAGGGACACGGCGGCACATGGCTGCTATTCTTAGGGTCCCTGGTCCCCCCCAAAGGCAACTAGGGAAGTGGGCCTACAAATGTACAGCAGTAAGACCTGGAAAGGGGACTGAACTGTAAAGAGGAGAGCTGGGGCCAGAATAGACTAAAAGGGCAAAACCATTGCCGCCAGGGAAGAAGTTCTAGGGGTATGGCCCTGGTTAAAGACCGCAGACACACCCAACCAGAAGGGGGGCTTGCAAGATAGGGAAGTCATGCCATTACAGTGCCTTGCATGAAGATGAGCAAGAAGATTATAAGGGAGGTGTAAATACCTCAATAATATCAAGGTTAAATCAGAAAACTCTGTAGTGTGTGTCCAAAAACAGAGTCTTCAAAAATCTGGCCACTTCAAATAAGGGATATCACTGAAAAATAAACTTCTGACAGGAATCCCCTACTTTGGAAACTGTTTCTGAAGGACTGAGAGGCTGAAGCAAGATTGCTCCCTAGAAGCAGCATCTAAGCAATTGTGCTTTGTATATTTATTGAGCAAGGACCACAGTTGGGTTTTTTATATATGTCTGAAATGGAAATAGCCCTGAGAAGTCTCCACTGCCTGCCTCTGCCTCATATAGTGTGCATCAGGAAGGCTGTGACAACTGCCAAGCATTTTGTGAAATAAAAGGCAGAGACGCTGGCCCAAAATGCAAATTTACTAGTGATGTTTTACTACAAAAACTTACATACTTCCAGTGCTTGAGAAGTACCCCTCCCTATATGCAAGCAAATGTTAGCAAGGTGCAGGAAGGCAACCGGCTACACTCTCTAGATGTGATGGTTCTAAGGATGACCATTTGAATTTTTTCTTGAGTAAATACCAATCTTTACTCCTAGATATCCAGGATTGACTGAAGCCTCTTCTCTTTTTGACTGTCAGGAAGATTTTACACTACTGGAAGAAGCATTTCCTTTTTTCATCTGGCAGCTGAGGCTGACCAGTTGTCTTTTCCAGGAGAGTGAATTTTCTGCAGAATCTCTATCTGATAAGTACTCAAGAGCCTTCTCAGAGGATGTGAGCACAGAGCAATCTGGAGGATTTTTGAAAAAGTTTATCTTGTAGTTCCAACCAATGCAGAGGACTAATGTATCCATGGTGACAAGGGTCCAAGAGAAGTTAAAGGCTTCCAAGTTTACAGCTAAGAAGGAAATCACTGAATGGTTCAAAGAGCAACAGTCAAGCTCAGAGGGTGAGAGAGAGAGTAGAGTGGTTCTCTGATCAATCCAGAAGACTTCAGCAATAGTCTGACTATCTCAGACCCTTGGCTCTGGGCATACTTTCATGTTTAAACACTAAGCATTTCTTTGCAGCATGCTCAGCCCTCTCCTTTCTGGCTGTTTCCTGCAGAATTCTCTCTCTCCTAGCCATCTACCTGGGAGTCACATATGAATTGCATTCTCTCAGTCTTCAACACAGCTAGATCGTTAAGGTGTCATGGCCACCAACTAAGCCCCAAAAGTCTACCAATCCCAGGCAGACAAAGTCAAACAGAAGACAACATTCTTCCTTCCCGGACCTGTCCCAAAAACACAACAGTCCCTTCTTTTTCCCCTTAACATCAAGAGTCATTACTAGACCTTGCCAGGAGCAAGGAGAAACACATGCCCACCCTTTTCCTATGGTTCCCAACGCTGAAACCCCTAAAAAGTTGCATTGAATTGTCTGTCCCCAAAGGGAAACCGGATCAAAAAATAAATACTCACACTCTTTCCCAATGCCTCTCCCTAGGATACCAGCCACCAGCTCTTCACAGAGCACAAACCCCTAGGGCTCCTCTCCTCAGAGTCCCTTTCAGCTTGGTTGTCCCTCTCTGGTGAATTTCCTAGCTTCCACAAAGCCCTCCTTCACGACGAGCAAGAGCAACACACCTTTCTCATACTAGTGTCTCTTTTTCCTGCTACAGCACAACTTGCAGCTCTCCTTCAGGTGCAGCACATCCATCTGTGGCCTCTTCAACAGCAGCTTCCCTTCCTGTTACAGCTCTCCTTCAACAGTAGCACACACACTCAGCAGCCCCCTTTCCTCTCCCAGGTCTACCCTTTTAGCCCCAGCATGCCCAGCTCCTAGACACTTGACTAATTCACAATCAGGAATTTGTGAAATACATCCTCTTCTATGGACTGTATGGCCATAAGGAAGGCTGAAATCAGTACAACCACTGAACAATTAAGAATAAAGCATTTTAGTTTGGGGGATAACTGATAGGATGGAATTGATTGGCTAGATAAGGTTGTCCCAGAGTTGCTGGTTTACCTCAGAGCATCTCTTCAGGTACATAACTAAAGTTGTTTGAAAGCCTCAAAATTCAGTCAAGGCATTCAAATGCTTCTTATCTTCAGTTAACCTTAAAACTGACTTGTCAGGGTTTTGAAATAGGCTTTTTTTTTTTTTTTGCATACTTGTTCATTTTTAAAAGCTGTGTGTGTATGTACATGCACACTATACATACAATTCTCTTGAAGAACTGTTTACCCTTAAATTACTAACACATATTCAATCTGAAATCCAACATATGAAGTTTTTTGTCAGGGAATTTCCTTAACTTTTTTCTAAAATTTTGAAGTGTTTAACAACACCAATTACAAAGTCAGAGAAGAAGCTGCTTTGTGCACCCGGACCACAAAACAAGGATCTGGGGATCTCAGATTTTAGAAATTCCCCATGATCCACGACTCTCTAGCCAGCTCCCCTTCTTCCCAACTTTCTCTCCCAGCTTTGCTTCACTTTGGATCTTCTAAAGTCCAGAGGACTTAATGCAGACCTACAAATGGGGCCTGATGTGCCTCATTCAGACTCTAATATCCACGCAGCAGCTCTGCTGTCTTGTCATTGGGAATCCTTTAGAAGATTGTAGCCACTGTAACATTTATAATGCAGCAATGAATAACTTCCCTTCACACACTTTAATGAATAATCTCCCACCTCTCAAATTTCTCCTTAACTAGAAATTAGTATTACGTGGAAATAATTTTTTGAGGCCGTTAGAGGTAGACTAATGTCAGGTTTATAATGGAAAGCAAGTCTCAGCCTTAACTATCTCCACTATAATTTGTAATACACATTGAGTAAGTCTATTGAGTGACGAAGTGTTACCTAAAGTCACTTTTCAGAGCAAAGCCACACCTTAAAGACAGTTTTACTGATGTCCTTAAAAAGGCTAACAGCTCTTATCATGAAGTGGATTCATTCTTGTCAGGTTCATTCTAATACACTTGCACTAAGTGTAATACCTGCCACAAGATGCCTGATTTAAATTGGAGTCCTTTGGAAATGGTTTAGCTGATTGATATGGACCTTTAATTTCTAACTTCCTGAAGTAGGCGTAAATATAATTATAGTAAATGATTTTTGTGGAGTAACTTCCTCTTTATTCAGAAAAGAAGGGGAGCAGAGCTCCAGTACAGCTGACAGTGCTCTCTCATTGGCTGTCTGGTTGAATGTGATCGTTCTGTCTTTCAGTCACTATACTTCCTTCTTGAATTGTAATTTCTGCACAAGGAAATTGACTGGAATAGGTATCCTGTAATAGCTCCCCATGTGGACTCTGTTCTGAAATAAGTGTCTCTATTCCAGAATAGTTACTCTGCTCACAAAATGGAGTTACTCTGGAATAAAATCACTTTTTATTCTGAAATAGCATCCACATAAGGGAGTTACTCCGGAATAGCTATATTATGTCAAAATAGTTACATCGGTCAGTTTCCCCTATATAGACAAACCCTAATTCATCTGTGTAGCATAAGAAAAAAAGTACAAAAGCACGGGAAAAAATTAATTCACATAGAGGTATATTGACAAAAACAGTGGGAAAATGTGCACTGAATTAGTACGGACAGAAAACAAAATGGGAGAACCCTTCAGTTGGTCACCTTTACTATTATTCCAATAAAGGTGTGGCTCCTTTTCAGAGAAATCACAATATTTTTAAAAGAAAGCATATAGGAATAAGTCTATATGTAAAAAAGGAAAAGACTGAAGGTACTATACAGCAAGTAATTCGCAAATATTTAGCAGAGTGTTTACCAACCTTAAAATGCAAAAGAAAGCAATATACAAGCTTCCATTCGCAGTCAGAAAGGAAGTTGACTGCAAAATCTCAGGTAGCAGTTTGTGCAAATAATAGTCAAGTTTTCGTTTCCTGAGAACTGCTGCAATCTAGAAGAGGGGGGGAAAAAAGATACACACTTTAATTCTACTAGCTGTTATACATTGTAAAGAAAAAGAGAAGTACTCTGCACCAAGACATGTTCATGTAAGCAATGAATCAAAGCCCCTTAGAGATACTTTTATGAACAATATTAAAGATTTCCTCTGAACTTGTTGCAGCTGTTAAGATACCAGAAAATGCACAGGCAATCCCATATTATGAACACACGAGGAATTTTGCTATCTTGCTGACCATAAGAGTGGGAGAAGGTTAGCTGTTTTAAACTGATGATAAATTTTCACAATATTTTATGTTTCAGGGTATGGAGCTCTGTTAAAATACAGGTTAAAATATTCCTAAGAAGTCCACGCACGAGCCTTATGCAGACCCCATAAAATGATGAAATATTTCTATAAATTTTAACTTCAAGGAACCTAACAAAAAAAATGTTTTACCTTGACCTGCAAGTCTTCCTCAAAAAAATTCACTATGAGTCCAGTGATCAGAAAGAGAAAGCTTAGACTAACCATATCATTTCTAAAGCATCCCTTATGAGCAGGTTCTCTCTTGCAAAAGATCACACAATAAGTGTCAGCCAACAGAAAACAGACTAGATATAGACAAATATGCCTATCAGTCAATTTAATTTCTGCTTGTGTGTTTTATAAGAAGGGTGAGATTACTTGCAAGAAAAGCAATATAGCTATTTAGATTCAGTCTATCCAATAAGACTTACAGGTAGAAAAAAGCTCACACGATTGTTCTGAATTTCCATGAAGTTAGTACAGTGTTGAATGACAAAGGTATATTCACTTAGTACTTCCTATCCAGATTTTCACTACTGCCTTTCATTCTTTCCTTCACTTCTCTTCCTTAGTCCATTCTCATCTGAGATGCCTTAAATAGGATCCAGAGGAATGACAGGTGGACCAGTTTGAAGCATTACTGCTCATGGCAAAATTCAAACTACCTGTAAATATACCAGCTGAGGAGAGGATGTTGGTAAGTGATGACATAAAACCGCTCAAGTAAAGCAAGCAACACTTCACGCACTCAAAATTCTTTACAAATATTAACTAATCTCAGATTCATGCCATGGTGAACATCTAGTCTGTGGCCTGCGATGTGCAGGAGGTCAGAACATCACCAACCCATTCCTGCACTAGACCCATAACCTCTCACTGAGTTACTGAAATCCTCAAATCAAGTTACAGAGAATCCACCATTTATTCTAGTTCAAATCAGCAAGTGACCCATGCCCCATGCTGTAGAGCAGCGTTTCTCAAGTAGTGTTCCGCGCAACCCTGGGGTTCCACAAGATGAATTTCAGGGTTCCGCGAAAAATTGAAACCGCGCGCGCCGAAAGCTGCTGACAGCGCGCGCCGCCGAAAGCTGCTGACAGCGCGCGCCGCCGAAAAGGGGAAGATGTCCCGGATTTTTCAGCGGAGGATATTGCATGGCCCTGCAGAAGTTAAAAAGGGTTCCGCAGCCAAATTTAATTGAGAAACACTGCTGTAGAGGAAGGCAAAATAAACCCAGGATCTCTGCTGATTTGACGAGGCAGAAGATTCTTTTCCAACCACAAATATGACAATCAGTTAGACCCTGAGTGGGTCAGCAAGACCCACCAGCCAGATAGCTGAGAAATAATTCACTATAGTAACTTAGAGCCCTCCCCTATCTAATGTCCCATTCCAGGCAACTGGAGATATTTACTAAAGTCTCAGATGGGCCATATGCCATTGTAGGCAACCTCATCATACCATCTCCTCCATAAATATATCAAGCTCAGTCTTGAAACATTAGGTTTTTTACGCCCACTGCTACCCTTGGGAGACTGTTCCAGAACTTTTCTCTTCTGATGGTTAGAATCCTTTGCCTAATTCCAAGCCTAAACTTGTTGATGGCCAGTTTATATCCATTTGTTATTGTGTCAATATTAAATGACATCAACTTAAATAACATCTCTCCTTTCCCAGCATTTATCTCTCTGGTGTATTTTTAGAGAGCGATCATATCTCCCCTCAGTCTTTGTGTGGTTAGGCTAAACAAACCAAGTTTCTTAAGTCTCCTGTCGTAAGGTAGGTTCTCCATTCCTCTGATCATCCTAATAGCCCTTCTCTCCATCTATTCTTGTTTAAATTCATCTTTCTTCAACATGGGAGACCAGAACTGCACATAGTATTCTAGATGAGTGCACTAGCACCTTGTATAATGGTAATGACACTTCCCTATCTCTACTGGAAATACCTCACCTGATGCATCCTAGGATTGCATTAGATGCACTTTTTAAGGAAACAACGGGCAGACCCTTCTGGGACGTCAGGAATGGAATGAGGCTCTGTGTTTGCCCTGTGCACTCCATGGGGATTATTGTGAGCATTGTAGCAGGGGATGATTGTCTCCACTGTTGCAGGGGATTATTGTCTACATTGTTGCAGTTGTATCATTTTCTCCAATATGCTAACAATGGCTACCTTGTTATTCTTTTTTTTCATTCTGTAGACACCTCGGCCTTGGCCCCACCCTCAAGAAATGCTACAGAAAGACTATCACAGATTAAAAGAGGAAGAAAAAAAAACAAGAGATGTTTTGCGAGCTCATGAAGGCCTCAGCAGCCGCAGAGACGGAGCAAAGAGCGGGCAGCTCAACTTGTCCCAGAATATGGACATGGACAGGGAGACTCGCAGAGAAATTATGGAGCATGATCAAAGTACCACGCAGGAGATAGTGCGAATCGTGCAGGACCAGGCAGACATGCTGCGGAGGCTTGTGGAGCTTTAGGAGGAGCGGAGGAAGGACAAAGTCACACTGCAGCCCCTCCATAATGCTCCTCGACCGAAGGCTTTGATGCCCACCCCCTCCCCTGCCACCAGCCGGTCTGTGAGGAGACTGGCCAGGCTGCAGTACGTGAAAGCAGAAAGCAGTGGCAGCCACACTGACAGCTGGCCAGCAAGCTACCACCCTACCCCTTGATACAGTGAATGAACACTCCTCCCCCCATCCCCCCCATGACTTGAATGTTCAGAAATAAAGTTAAGCATCATTTCAACACATTTCTTTATTAAATCATATCTTGTTCTGGAGGGATTTGGCAGGTACAGATATCGATGGGGGAGAGGGGGGGTTTCACCAAAGGCAAACAACATACAGAAACAGAAATCAGTCCTGCATCTCATTGCAGAACCTGGTGCTCAAAGCTTCCCTAATGCAAAGAGCTACGTGGTTAGCTCTCAGCGTAGTGCTGTCATTTGGCTATTCATAATTGGTGGCCAGTCTTTCTGCCTCCACAGCCCAACCCTGAGGGAACCTCTCACCCCTCACTTTACACACATTATGAAGGACACAGCACACAGATATCACAGAAGGGAGGTTCTTCTCAGTCATGTCCAACCTAATGAGGAGACTCCTCCATCTACCCTTTAAATGCCCAAAGACGCATTATACAACCATTCTGCAACTGCTTAACCTCTTATTAAAACACTCCTTGTCGCTGTCAAGGTGATCGGTGTACGGCTTCATTAGCCAAGGGAGCAAGGGGTAAGCAGGATCACTATGGGCATTTCCACACCCCCAATTTGAATGTTTTGGTCTGGGAAAAAAGTGCCCACCTGCATATTAGAGAACAGCCCCGAATTACGAAATACACGCACATCATGCACCTTCCCAGACAACCCCACATAGATGTCGGTGAAATGACCCCTGTGATCCACAAGCCCGTGCAGGACCATGGAAAAGTACCCCTTATGGTTTATGTACTCAGTTGCTAGGAGGGCAGGTGCTAAGATAGGGATGTGCGTCCCATAAATGGCCCCCCCGCAGTTTGGGAACCCCATTGTGGCAAACCCTCCACTACATCCTGCACATTTCTCAAAGTCACTAGCCTTCGTAGAAGTAGTCTATGGATGGCCCTGCATACTTGAATCACGGCAGTACCCACTGTAGATTTACCGACTCCGAATTGATTCCCAACCGAGCGGTAACAGTCTGGGGTTGCCAGCTTCCACAGAGAGATGGCGACTCTCTTCTCCACCGTCAGAGCTTGTTTCAAGCGAGTATTCACGCGCTTCAGGGACGGGGCCAGCTCCGAGCACAGTACTAGGAAAGTTGCCTTTCACATATGAAAGTTTTGCAGCCACTGATCATCATCCCACAGCTGCATAATGATGCGGTCCCACCAGTCTGTGCTTGTTTTCCTACACCAGAACCGGCGCTCCACGGACTGCAGATGATGCGTTACGGCCTGCAGCAATCAAGAGTTGTTCTGCTCGATGGCTTGTAACAGGGCAGCCTTGGTGGCATCACTGTTGTGTGTGCTTTGGCTTCTTGCTCTACTTCGAAAATACTCAATGATAAGCCACAATGTATTTGTAATGCTCACAATAATAGTGCAGAGTTGAGCTGACTCCATGTCTTTGCAGCAATGGTGAGCTCGGGGAGTAAAAAACGGCATGAAAATACTTTTCCTGTTTGTTTGGGAAGGAAGAAGGGAGGGGGAAGCAGCGCTGCAACATGAGACGATGACACTCGTCCTAACAGCCACCGCAGCTAGCTGCACTGTGGGATAGCTACCCATATTGCACTGCTTTGCAATTGGAATTAAGAGTGCTCAGTGTAAACACAAGAGACCTGTGCAAACAGTGTAGTGTATACACGCTGCTGCGACTTCTAAAAATCGGCTACTGAAAATCAACTTAAAGTAACTCGACTTCAGTTGGCAGTGTAGACATGGCCTCAGTCATCCTGTGATTAACCAATACACCCAGCTCTTTCTCCTTCTCTGTCACTTCTAACTGATATGTTTCTAGTTCATAGTAAAAATTCTTATTGTTAGCCTTTAAGTGCATGACTTTGCACTATAACATTTCATCTCATTTCTATTACTCCAGTTTTCAAGGTCATCCAAATCTTCTGGTATGATATTTAAGTCCTCCTCTGTACTCGCAATACCTTTGTATCTGCAAAATTTATTAGCACATTTCCCTTTTCTGTGCCAAGGTCATTAATGAAAATGTTAAATAAAATAGGTCCCAAGACCAATCCCTGAAGAACTACACTAACCTCCTCCTGCCTAACAGTGCACTTTTCAATATGACCTGTTGTAGCCTCCCCTTTAACCAACTAACTAAATTAACTAGGGACCATATTACTCATATAGAGGGGTGTATATCCTACACAGCATGCACTACCAGTCCTTTCCTGTTTCTGCAGAACTTGTCAATGAGAATTCCTTTGGATTTCAGGGAACTAGGCCAGCGAGCCATCTGGGCTCCTCCTTATTCTCCCTCTCCATACCCCAAACTTTCCCCAGGGAAAAAGCACCACTAAAGTGGATACTGCCAGAAAAGGAGGAGGGTGCCAGAGTCTATCTACTTGTGGTGGTTTCCTATCACCACTGGGGAAAATCCTTTTCAAGGGGATCTGAAGGCAGCTACAGGTGAGGGACGCTCCTGACACACAGTTCTTGCAAGAATTAGGTTGTCCGAAGATCAGCAGGAGACAATGGAAGCAAGCTTCCATGTGGATGTTCCCTGTATCCTACAATACAGATCTAGGGTTAAAGGCTGAAACCCCAAGCAGGATGTTTTTAGCAAACCCATCCTCTAAGCAAAATATGAGTAGAAATCTCTGAACTGAAAATTATTGTGTTTTTCCCCACTTTACAGATTATTCCTGAGTAAGATGATATCCCCACTTCACAGATGTGGAAACTGAGGCAGAGATATGTGACTTGCTCATAGCCACAAACAGAGTCTCTGAAGTCACTAGCTCCCAAGCCTATGCATGGCCTACAGTTTGAGCATGAAAAATCCATTCCCCACTTGGAAGTTGGAAGTTTCCCCTAGCAAATGAGTTTGAGGGAATAGGAGTTCTAACTGACCAATTTCTTCCAAAGATAAGATAATTTTTTTAAAGTTTTTAGTACTTTTTTTGGTAAAGAAATGTTTCTAAATGTGAAGCAGTATATTGTTATCTTCCTGAGTATGCAGAAAGAAGACTCCAATGCCACTGGACTAAACACCAACAGACTAAAACTGACTGGACTGAGCAATTTTCCTGCTGCAATGCAAAACATGTGGGCAACTTTCATATTGGTGCTCCTCAGGAAAGTTATGAGCAGAGATGGCAGTGGAGCTTATTCAATGGGAGAAACAACCAAAAATCAGAGACTAGTGGGGGAGTAGCAAAATCCCCACTCTCTCAACATTAACAGTCAGGAGCTCAGAAGATTTGGGGAAAGGAGAGTGAGTAAAACCTCCTTTCCATCAGCCTAATAGGTCTTTAAATTTCATCAGACACCTCCTTGTTTATACCGTAGCAAGGTCTCAAAAGGCTCCAAGCCAGTGACCTTGTAGGAATCATAGTACTTCCATTCTCAGCAGCAAGGTTGGGAGAAGATGGAAGAGAGAACACACCACACAATAGATGCAGAAATTGTGTTATCACCATCCAGTGCTCTACTGGAATTCACGCAGAAACTTTGGTGATGAGAGCTGTATAAGAAGCTACATTGGACAGAATTTTCAGAAGCTGGATATAAAGAATACTATCTCATACTAAGACAGTATTTCACAGCAGAGAAGTCTCTCCCTATAGAAGAGACTTGTTTAGGTTTAGTCTACAAACATGCCATGATAGTTTCTGCTTGATCAGAAAACAATGTTAATTATTCACTTGGACAAACAAACCATTCAATACCCACTTTCAATATCCATCTATTTGCAATGCTTAAATTAAAGTACACTTACAATTTTAAAAATGACCAAATAAGAAATGACACCTTCTTAGGCAAAAGATCTGTTCCCTGTGGCTGAAGGATATTCAGATCTGATATGTTTACAGTTACATATTAAAGATTTATTTAATCACTGTTGGCAAAATCCACCCCTGCCCAGAATTAAGGATTAGTTTCTATGTATAGAGAAAAAGATAGCATCTTATAACTTAATTTGACAGAGTTCCAAGATATCTAGGAGGCTTTCCTGGAAGCTAATGAAAAAAACCCAAACCCCAGGGGAAAGAGGGAGAAGCCTGGGATTCTGCTGCCCTCACAATTTAAATTTTCCTGCACTGTGGAGCTTTGTGCACTGCAAAGGACTTAAGATTTAAGTAACAAAGTCAGCAAATGTCAATCATCCCCTCCTCTATCCACAACTACATTAACAAACCATCTGACAGCTAAGAAACTCAGCTCTAACAGGCTCTGCAGCTCTTCTCAATGTTGCCCACAACACACTGAACTCGCTTCTCACTCCAGCCACAAGATTCCGTCTCTATGCTGACACTTCAACCTCTCCTATCTACTACGTAAATGGCCCTCATCATCTTAATATCTAAGCAGCTCACAATTATTAATGGATTTTGTCCTCAACACTCCTCTAGGTAGAGAAGTACTCTCTCCATTTTACAGATGGGGAATGGAGGCACAGAGTAATTAAATGTTCCAGAGGGGTAGCCGTGTTAGTCTGTATACAGCAAAAACAACGAGAGTTCTGTAGCACTTTAAAGACTAACAAATTTAATTTCAATAGGCATAAGCTTTCGTGAACCTCAGCTCACTTCTTCAGACTCAGTTGGTAGAAATGATACAGCAAACAGGAAACATATAGAAGGCAACATTTACATATCCAAGGGCAAAGATAACAATGGGGTAGGTGGATAGAAGCTGGGTACTTGAGGCTTAATGACAACCATTGAGTACTCCATGGAGTACCAGCCCACTGCCCTCCCAACTAGGCCACCACTCATCCTCTTGTGCTCCCCAACTGCATTCTACCCACAGCTGCAAGCTCCTAATTCTTGATCTTCCTGAGCCCAAAAGAGTGTACAGAAGAAAAGAAGTGTTGAACTTGCAGCATTTCCTCCACCATTCATGTGTGTAGGGGAGACAAGCAAGAATTTCTTCCTGAACATTATTTATGAACACTGGGAATACTGGTGTGTGCACGCACTGGGAAGCACCTGTACATACGTACTTATCAGACAAGTGGGGCAACTGCACACCTCAGAATGGTAGATGTGAAAAGATTAGGGTAAACACCAGACATGAGGACTGCACAGATTAGTCTAAAGGATAGAAAGGTGAAAACCATGGAAATTGGGAATGAGGAACAGAAAAACATCGGAGAGCCAACTGTAGAATAAAGGACTAGTGGCAGGTAGACATGGAGTGGGAAAGAAAGATGCAGGGCAGTCCAAGTGTGAAAAGAAGAGGGAAAAGAAATGGAGAAACCAATCATGGAGATAAAATTAGTCTTTTTTCCTTTTTTAATGAAACACAGCACGTACCCTTCTGTAGACCTAACCCACTTTTAAAGCTTTATCTCCCCCTCATTAATCAACTCCATTCTGAAAGTTTGACAAAATATGAAACTTCATGTTCTTTACCAAAGTAATCTGCTCCACCATCTCTGCAAATCATGCTGGGTCCTGCTTACTAAAGCCTTCTATCTCATTCCCTTGTGCCCCAGAATGCATTTTTGTTTTGACACTGATTGGTAGAAGGGCCAGGAGACAAGCCACTAAATATGTTAGGCCTCTTCTCACACACCTGAAATATAGAGGGGGGGGGGGGGGAAGAAGGCCTAAGTGTTTAGCCTCTTCTTTCTGCACAGTATAATATTTTCAAAATTCATATTTAGTAAAAATGTTTAAACTACTAACTTTAATTATTCATTAAAAAAAAAAACTTGCTAACCATGCATTGCTCTTTAAGGACTCCCAGGGTACTAAGTTTGAAGTTTTAAAAAAGTTAGAGACATTAAGTGAAAACAAGGGGTTATTAATGGAAACTATTTTGCAATCTTAATTATAGATTTTACAGTATTACATTTTGACCCACAAACGTGAAAAATTAAACATAGCAATATAGTCCATTATGTTCAGGACACCAACACTTTGTAGAAGAGTATGCTGCCACCTTTCTTTCAAAAATGCTCACAGATTTAACTTTTTTAAAAATATCTCCAGTCATACAGAGTTGTCATAAAAATGTACTACTCCAGGAACTGAAATCTATTCATTCACTCTCCATTATGGAGAACAAGAGTAATTCAAACACAAAGTATTTTACTCACCCTTCAAAACAGAATTATTTGCTCCGAGAAAGCAGAGTTTTGCAAGATAGATTAGCTCAATCAATACACTTTGAAGGGAAATAAACACGATTAGAAAATGTTTTCAATACAAAAATTATGCATTGTTATGAATGAGCATTTAAAGGCATGCGGCCAGAATTATAAAGGTCATTAGGCACCTAAAGATACAGACAGATGCCTAGTGGGATTTGAAAAGTGCCTGAGTTAGGCACCTGTAAAGTCTGCCCCATAGTCAGTACATACAGTTATTGTTTCCACACTGATTCTTGCTCATCCCTTCCCTGTGCACACCTGCAGTAGGTATACTATTGTATTTATTTCTATACCAATAGAGAATGTGGTCAAATTATTGTTCCTAAGCCAACCACAATTTTGTATTTTCTAGAAGTTGAGCATTTAAATTTGCAATTAAAACTTATGCTATTTGACTAAATATCCCTGCAGTTTAAAACTGCATTCTAAATTCAGAAAGGTATTGAATATTCATACTTTGGTAGCACCCAGAGGCATCAACCAGGTCAGGGCCCATTGTAGGAGGCACTGGACAAACATGTAGCTGCATTCATGCATGCAGCACTTTAGATAGCAGTGTGTTACTAGATGCAATATTCTTTTTAACGGATCAGTCACAATTAGTCATACAATACAATTAATGCACTCAGTGCATTTGTAAAGCTTTGTTTCAGAGAATGGATATTTATATATATGGTTGCACAGAAGTTTCAAAAATTAAAATCTTTTTCAACCAGTTGTTTCTCAAGACTTAACTAATCATATATCTTACAGAGCACTACATGAGTTAACATAAGTACGACAATTTCCCAAGAGAATATAACTCTTAAAAAAGGTAAAGCAAGAAATACAAAACAGATTTTTTTTTAATCTAGGGCCATGTGACTAATAAGAAAGCCATAATGAAATGTATTAAACATTTATTAAAAATCATTAATACTGAATGGGCTTTGAATGGAAGTTAACTACAGCAGCACTACAATAAGTAGCTATCCAAATAATAAACTAACAATTCAATCTATAACTTAGAAACTAACTACAGCAATGCAAAGTTCACCTCTTTTCTTAGGTGCAAATGCAGAGATATGACTGGATGCTTGCAGTGATGTTTTCTGAAGATTTCTTTAAAATCATAGGCTATGATTAGGGCCCTATCAAATTCATGGCCGTGAAAAATGCGTCACGGACAGTGAAAACTGATCTCTCCTATGAAATCTGGCTATTGTCAGGGAGTGGCATGGCTGAGGGCACTGGGCTCCAGCTGCCAGCCCCCGACCCAGGCGGGGAGGCTGCCAGGAAATCCCAGACATATAGTAACTCACCCGCCCATACCCTGCGACCCTCACTTCTGTGCTGCTGCTGGTGGTGGCACTGGCTTTAGAGGTTGGCACCCAGACAGCAGCTGCTGCCCTCTGGCTGCCCAGCTCTGAAGGCAGCGCCCCGGCCAGCAGCAGCACAGAAGTAAGGGCAGCAATCCCACAGCCCTACTACAATAGCCTTCCAACCACCCCGGCACCATGACTCTCTTTCAGACAGGACCCCCATAGTTACAAGGCCATGAAATTTCAGATGAAACACCTGAAACTTGTGAAATTGACTTTAAAAATCTATGACCATGAAATTGACCAAAATGGACTGTGAATTTGGTAGGGCCCTAGCTATGATCATAGGCAATGAGTTTTACTAGCCAAGTCAAACTTGTTAAGCCCTATCAACGTTAAGAAACTGACATTTTTACCTGGAGGTTACCTGGTAATAAAGCAGCATAGTTCCAATGTTCAGCTTTGGTCACTAAAAAGTTAATTCTGCAAAAATGGAAAAGTCAATCCCCATCAAACATTGATGCCCGGCTCAGTGATACAGCTGACCTCACAGCTAACAAACAACTGGCATTCCACACAAGAGGAATGCCTGAAAAATTCAAAGCAATCTGGGCTGACTTTGTAGAGGTCTATGATTAACGTAGACCTTAAAGATAGATATGTCGCTTCCTCTCCTCTCCTTTTATCCTAACCCTCTTTATTTACCATCTGCATTATGATGAATCTGATATTTTGGTATCTCTGTTTAATCTGGAAAATGCAATAAAAAAAGGAAACTGACATTTAACTTCAAGTGTCCAACATGACTATGTTCCTATGAACAGAGTTGAAAATACATCCCCCAATGATGTAGACAGGGTCAAGAGAGTTCAGCATCCATTTAAGACAGCATGGTCCAACAACAGTTCTAAACACTAGCCAACCATGCTTTCGTACAACAGTTGCTGAACTTGGGTTTTTCCATCTACACTAACAGGACAACAGTGTTAAACACTGAGGAAAGAACGCTGCATTTGTAACCACTAGAAACAGCTTATTTTTAAATGTAAAATTAGCCTTAATGAATTAACTATGTGTATCACACCCATCATGCAAACTCAGCTAATTTCTGATGCATCTAATACACGTTTGGCTTCAGAAAAATAAAACCCAAGGCCAACTGGAGTGTAAAAAATGAAGAGGTAAAGAACCTCAGACTTTTCCTGTCCTTTATTTGATACTTCAACTGGGACTGTTCCTTAATCCCTCTGCTTTCAAATTTCTTCACAAAACTTTGAAAAAACTGAAGTTCTGTGAAGCAGACCAGATTGACTTGAATGTTTTGATGTTACTAATGCATGTAAGTATGTCAGTACCACTCAGGCAAGACTTAACACTGACTGCATTGGAAGGCCTCATAGTGTGCAGGAATCTGTATCAACAATTCATACATCCTCAGCATGTGCAGACTATTTGAGCCAGAATAAGTAATTCAGAGGTCACAACAGCTTGATGATAATGTTAGAGGCCTTTTCAGCCAATCTATATTCCTACTTGTCTCAAATCATGTGAAGAATACACGGTATTATGGATTTGGCCAGAGAAGAACAAGAGACTGGAGCCTCACTGACTTTCAATGAATGCAACTTCCATGTCAGGGTCTAAATTGAGCTCCTGCGAGGACTGTGTCGAATAGAGTGTCCTTGAGCTCAGTGAGATTTCTTGGCTCATTCATCTGTGAAATAGTCACAGATGATTTCCTCATTAAATCACATCTTCTGGGTTATTGGTAATTTTTCATCTTCTCCCACCTCTCCTTCTAAAGAGGTCAACAAATCTTCATGCTGATGAATTTTGTAAGTGTACTTGCTGCTTCCTTTTAAGTTACTGAAGGAAGATCTTTTCCAATTTTGGCTAAAAGGCTATATTAAAAGACTGTCAAATTGAAAGCTAGTCAATTTCAAATGATGATTTAGAAGCCTCAGATATTACAGCTACCCCAAATCCTCTTGCAAATTATTATATTGACATTTTCCTTCTTTTTAAGAAAAAAGTTCTCTTTATTAATGCATGAAACAAAGAGAATAAATTAACTGAACTATACAGGGGAACAGCAAAACTCCCATTAAAACCACAAAATGAAGTGAAAATCAGAGGACATTTTCTTCCTCTAGTCACCAGTGTATCTTGTAACAAGTATAGGTAACATTTTCAGACTGAATTGTGATTTTCAAGTTGATGGGGTCCTTTTAGAAAGCTGACTGCAGATATGTAAGAAAAATAAAAATAATCCCATTAATAATCCATGAAAAGGAAAAAAATTATAACAATTATGAATAAGTTATCATACTAACAAAGAGCTTATAACCACTGAACTGTGAAAGCAAAGGAAACATTTGTCCTTTGAATAATCTAACAATTACAACAACACTCACTAGGTATAGAAAAAAAGTTTATTTCTTGCGACTGATAGCAATGTTTATAAAAAGCCTTATATAAATCACAGTTAAATTCGACACCTTGATAAAAGCATGTGCATGCACGTGCACACAGGTCTATTTTCCTGGACACAGCAGAATCAGCAATCATGACTATTGATTATAATTGTATTTATTATTATAATAATAGTATAATAGTAATAATAATAATAATAATAATAGACAGTTTTTCCTGCCCAGATGCTAGCACAATACCTGATTACTGAGGTTATGGAACTTTTCTCATTACTACAATGTCATGGGTAGAGGCAATAAGATTTGAACAAATACTGATCAGGGAAATTTTGCTAGAACAAACATGTTTGACATATACTTGTAGCTACCATGGTTCTGATCCCAATGCAGACAGGGGCAAGTATCTGGCTATACTATCAAAGGCTTTTTCACTATATTCTCAAAGTAAAATTTTCCACTGACTAAATGTTACTGGAAGTCAATGGGTGTTGAACATACATATACTGGAGGGTAAAATTCAGCCCCGTGAAGGTTCCTCTGGTTACATTATGAAGGGAAGAAACAGACAAATGTATCACGTTGAAAATCTTGGAATGAATCACACGTTTTAGAATTGTACTTCAACAGAAGCAAGTAAATGTAAATGATCTCTGGTAAAGCCTTAATTGACATTAAACTAGGCTGCAAAAATATACAGCTAAAGCCAAACCCTAATCTCCAGTGCACAGCACACACTACAACATCCTACAAAAATGTGCTACTGAGCATACATCTGCAAGTTAGTTTTTCAAGATATGACACTCAAGTTAAAATATGGCTTAAATTACAGTAGGCATGCCTTTTACAGTGTAATTAGGGTTCACAGGGCTAATGTTTATTAGGTATAAAAACCGTATTTAAATTGATGTTTAAAAATTTTTGCTTTGATTTTTATTAAGAATTTCCCTACATCCTCTGGAACACCACAGCAAGTACAAAAGACCTTTAGGGCCTGCAGCAGCCCACTAAATATTTACAAATTTTGCTACCATCAGTGTACAATTAATGCATTTTTTTCACATTTTATCAGATTAACCCTAACAAAAATATCACAAAATTCATCCAAAAATAGCAACAGAGTAATTATTTTCATGTTTCGCAACTGAACAAAACAAACCACCTTGTAATTTGGCAATTAGCCACTAAATTAAATGTTATGGATTATAGACAAGACAAGTTACCACATGTGTACCTGATTTATTATAGATTATACAACATACACGGCTTTTACCAACACGTAGGTGTACAAGATCCTTGCCCTAGGGACCTTACAACAGAAATCACACAGATACAACAAAAACAATTAAGGCGCAAACTGTACTAAAAGAAGAGATCAGCTCTGGAATGTTAAATAGAAATCGTAAACTCTAAAGAAGGATTTGAAAGGGAAGATGCTTGCTGCACCGGATGAATCGGGCTATTACAAGCATAAGCCCCAGTATGAAATGACATGAAGTCAAGAATGGAAGAGAAAGACAAAAGAAGCACTAATGTCATGGGATAGGGCACAACAGAAAAAATTAAAAAGAGCTAGACTGGGACTCAGAAGCATGGGTTCTAATCCTGGGTCTGTCACAGACTCCCTGTGTAACCTTGGCAACTCTCAATCTCTGCCTCAGATCCCCATATGTAAAATGGAAGTAATACCACTACTTTTCTCCCTTCCTTTGTCAGTATTGTCTAAGGTCTAGTCTACACCTGAAAGTTTTACTGAAATAACGGTTTCAGTTAGGGTGTGATTTTTTTTTAATCAAAATAGTTATACTGGTAAAAGGCCTAGTATGGACACCGTTATACAGAGATACAGGTGACTTGTACCAGTAAAGTTACTCCCCTTGCCTTACAGGAATAGCTATACTGATACAAAGTACCTTTATACTAGTATAACTGTGTTCACACCAGGAAGACTGTACCACTTTAACTATACCCCATATAGTTAAAATAGTACAATTTTCTAATGTAGACAAGGCCTAATTAGATTGTAAGCGCTTCAGGAAGGGATCTGTCTCTTACTATGTGAATGTAAAGCACCTAGCACGTTGGGGCCAAAGCTCAGTTGGAGCACTCAGGCAGTGCTGTAATATAAACAACAGCATCAAGAGCATGTGGAAACCAGAACTGTGATAGAAACAGAACAAAGCTGAGTAGAGACCTGAAGGCAAGAATGAGGTTGAAATCGATATGGAAAAAATGAAGAAGGCATTCAGGTACCTGTGTGGGGTCTAGCCAGAGTGGGAAACCATTTTGCCTGCAATATTTTGGCGAGATGGAAGTAGTATGCATAACAAACATGGCATCAAGAAAATACAAACACTCCAAAATTTTGATGTAAATAAATAGTGCAAGTATAACATGTCAGATTGCATAAATCCAGATCAAGGGCCATAATGGAAACATGTATTTTGTTTGGGAATATGATAATTAAGGATACAATTTAGTCACGGAGGTCACAGAAGTCACGGATTCCGTGACTTCACCGGACATTTGTGACTTCGACTTCAGCCGTCAGGGACGGGGGCAGAGCTGGGGCTGTGCATCCCTGCAGTCAAAGCCAAGGCTGTGCACCCCCCTCGCGGCTGTGCTAGGAGCCAGGGCCATGTGCCCCCCCGTCACCCCCTGCTCCATGGGTTTCGCTGGCACCAAAGCCAAGACTGTGCACCCCCTCTCCTGCCCCCCGTTGCTG
The DNA here is from genome assembly GCF_026122565.2 of Emydura macquarii macquarii. Taxonomy (NCBI): domain Eukaryota; kingdom Metazoa; phylum Chordata; order Testudines; family Chelidae; genus Emydura; species Emydura macquarii. The sequence goes on from NW_027130455.1 coordinate 12,154,232, forward strand.
AGCTGGGGCTGTGCACCCCTTCGCCCCCGTGGCAAGATGCCCAATAAATTAATTAAACTTTGAGTAGTTGGTGTGATTATACTTCACCATCAACACCTGGCAGTTGATGATTATAAATTAGAGTAGCCAATGAATATAATTTACAATCAAATAAATCAAGGTGCTTCTGATCTTTATCGTACAGTGTTGATTTAACATAGTGCTGCCTTCCATGTTCATTGACACCCTCAACAACTAGTGAGTTGGGAGAGGGACAAGAAAATAAAAATTCCAAATCCTTAGATGAAACATGATTATTTTTTCAGCTCTCTTGCAGGTGGGCAATATTCTCACTGAGGTATGCTAGATTACTTTTGCGGGATCCAGTAGAGCCTCATTAATAGATAACACAATCCCAGCAGATGACACTGTATGCAAAATGTTGAGCAGCTTATGTTATGACTCCTTAACCTCCTGAGGTGGAATCTATAAGGAGCCCACTATCCTTTTAATGAGATCCTGGATTTCTTGAAGTCGTCAGCCAAGGATGGGTGTTAGGCAAGACAGCTTCATTTGGAGATGAAGAAGAGGTGTGTGTGTGTGTCCGTCCGTCCGTCCTCTTCAACCATTCTCACCTCCTGCTCCTGACAGGTCTGTTCTTGAGAGTCAGACCTCCTAGAGAGAGGATGGTGGGGACTGTCTATCCTTATTATGGTGGCAGGTGGTACTAGGGGTCCTAGAAAATTGCTGGAAGTAAGCCACCATAAATCCCAATATAGCCATGAAGGAGGCCCATATGACATAGGTGGGGGCACCGAAGGATATTCATACCAAAGGGACAGAGCCTAAAGGTTCCTTTCATGAGCACGTTCAGTCTCTCTCAAAGTCTTCAGAAAAATATTCCTTTGACAATGAGGGGGAAAGCCCTGAACTGAAATTTGAGAGACTGATGAGAAGTCCCCATCATCATCTTCAACGTCACTTTGTAGAGCTGGAGCACTAGTAGAAATAAGTGGGGACTCCATCGGTACCAGGTGAATGTCTAGAGACCTAAGGTCCTCAGCGCCACAAACAGATCAGTATTGAACAAAGAGCAATCAGGCATCTCTATTACCTCAAAGTCCTGAGGAAACCTAAGTTCCTGCAGTACCAATCTGGTTGTCAGTACAGATGCAGCAGCCAGGGACGAGGTGATTGTGACAGAGAGAGTGGATGGTACATCACAGACCTTACGCGCTCTGAGGAGTGTCTGCTAGCTAGTCCAGTCTTCTGCGGCAACAAATGAGAAGAGGTAGTCATTGTCTTCTTGCTGCCTCGATCCCCTACTGGCATCAAAGATCTTCCAGAGCCAGAATCCTAGAGTCCTTGAGTTTACTGATACTCAGGGTATCTGAGGAACCTACAGCCTCCTGGGTACCAAGCTGGAGACTGGTGGCTGCCAAAATGGTCTTAGCAATCAGCGACTGTGGTTTCTTTGAGGTAGATTCCCCACCCAGAGAGCTCAAGGTCTATTTCCTGGAGTCTTTTTTAGAGGATTCTTGAGTCTTCCTCTGAGATGCTGTTAGGGGAATGATGTGCTGAAATGATCGAGGCAGCCAACTTGTTCAGAGACCAGTGCATGGGTGGAGGTGCCCGCTTTGGGTCATGTGTCAGATGGAGGGAGCTCTTCATCAGGAGGAGACGTAATTTAATCTCTGGGTTTTTTCTGGCTCTCAATCTTAAAGCCAGGCAAAAGTTACACTTCTGGGAGATGTGTGATTCCCCAAGGCGACAGACTTGTGCTCTTCACTCACTGGGATAGCCTCCTGGTATGAAAGGCAACATTTAAAACTGAAAGAGCCAGGCATGTCCTCCCAACAATCTAAAGCTCCCCAGAGGGAAAAACAAACTGAAAGAACAATGGTCCTTATAACAATTTTCTTTTTTAAATTAGTACTAACCATTAATACTATAACAAACTACCAAGTAAAACTGAGAAAAAAGATCACAGGTAAGGTAAGCTTAACTCAAACACTGCTGAGGTGCCGCCTCAGGCGGAGGCACTTCACAAAGAACTGAGGGTAGTTCACACATGCAGCTTTATATAGCCCTGGAGCAAAGCATGAGGCTGGACAGGGCACGTGAACTGCTACCTAAAATCTCTGATCAAAGATTCACAGGGCACATGCACCCATAGGGACAGAACTGAAATGGAGAACCCATAGGGACACTACTCAAAGAAGCAGCCTCTATTCTCAGCTCTACCAACAACTTCTTGTGTGACCACGAGCAAGGCACTTCTTTCTATTTTCCCTATTTGAGGGTAGGGACAATATTTATCTTTGAAAAGTACTTTAAGATCCTTGGAGGAAAGGTAGTGTTTAAGCATACAATAACCTTACTATTAAACCAGCATCAACCATAACGTGATAGGATTTTTTTTTTAAAAAAAGAATATGGACATTTCTTACTACAGTAGAACCCCATTTACGAACTAATTGGTGATTGAAGGGTTCATTTAATTAAAGCTTTCATAAAATGGAACTTCTCAAAATTACGGTAGGCATAGTGCACAAATTGCTCTATGATGCACCACATCGCCTTTCTTCTCGTCCTATAAATACTGCAAAGTAACTTCCAATGCATTGAAGGCATCAGAATGTTCATCTTCATATATATCAGTTTCATTATGTGATTTTTTTCCTCCCCAATCATGTAAAAATGGTTCGTACAACTGATAGCTGTTAATACTGGTGTTCAAAAATGTCTAGGTTCTACTTTTTTGTCATGTGGAATGGAAGGCAAGATTATAAAGCAGTTAATATGGGGACCTTCCTGTTCGTAACCTTCCCCCTCTTCTGGCCCCAAACTACCTCCAGATACCACATCTCCTTCCCCATAAATCCCTTTTCCCTCCCTTCCTTAGTCCTTAATGAGATGATTCTCAAAAATGTTTCAACTTTGCCTATGAGTGCCTTGTCTACACTAGAAAATTAAACTGTTGCCAGCAATGTAGCTCAGTAGTGGGTGCACCTGAACTAGACCTGAAAGTTATGCAAACTTGCCCAAACCTCAAACACAGTTCATGAAATCACGCTAGACATGGTTTGGTCCTGTCTACACTTCTGCTGTTGAACCAGTGCACTCTCTTGCTGACATTCTCTGTCAGAAACAGGAAAATTCCTGGGTGTTGAACAATTTAGATCAGCGGTTCTTTGAATCCGCTAAATCCGCCGCCGAAAGTCGTCCGTCCCCCCCCCGCCGCCGCCACGAAACCCTGCCGCCGCCGAAAGTCCCCCACCACCACCCCCGTGAAACCCTGCCGCTGAAAAGAGGCAAACGGCAGCAGGGTTTCGGCGGAGGGCATTGTCCCCCCATGTAACCCCTCCGCCGCCGAAAGTCCCCCCCCCCCTTTTTTTTCCCCGAGTAAAGGTTGAGAACCGCTGATTTAGATCATTAAAAACTTGACAACAGTTTAGGCTGCTGCTGTGCAGAGACCAGAGCTTATCATGCTGACCAAAATTGTCTTACTGTTTCCTTGTATTCCCTGCCAGTATGTCTGCTCTTGCCTTACACTTAAATTGTAAACTCATTGGGGCAGGGTCTGTCTTTTTGTTCAGTGTCTGTAAAGTGTCTAGCACAATATATTTCCATTAGACTTGGCAGGTTAAGAACTTAATGAAAATCGTGGTGGGGAAAAAGGAGACTATATAGTTTTGCACATCACCTTTCATGTTGAAGTTATCTAGAAACAGTTTACAAAGTAATAAGTTAAATACATACAGTGCACTGAAAGTGTATGCAAACAGAGCTGCTATTCAGCACTCAGCAGTTCACACATACTCTTGGATATTTGGATATGTTGCAGTGACAAAGAGAAAAGATTTAGAATGTGACTCAGTATATCAGCATTATTCACTATTCTACAAAAAGGTTCAATGAGATCTTTAGCTTGCAGTTATGTGGAGTCTGATTCAAGAGGTGCATGCTTCTTAATACTGCACTTCTGATTAGGGCTTGTCTACACTAGAGATTTTTTTTTTTTTTTGCACTCATGTATGTGGTCCAAAAATACCTAATGTAAACAAGCCCCAAGTTTTATAGGTTTCTTGAAATGAGTAAAAGATGATATTCTGTTTTTGAAAATGGCCTTTCATTTGAAGAAAAATGTAACTTTTCCTATTTAACTTTTTTTTCTTAGCTAATATTTTGAAACCACATAACTAAAATAATGATTTGTGTGGCCTTAGGATTGTAGGAATAATTGAAGAGAAAAATTCTACCTCACTCAAGCTGAGCAGAAGTGTGTAAAAATACCAGGGAATGGAGGGCTTCTCTGGGCCTGTAGGTATAGTCACACCATGACTACCAAAGGGCTGAGCTTGAAACAAGCTGATTCAGAATTCCTATTGACTTCACTAGGAATTGTGATGCATTAGATCACACTCATTAGATCACAAATTCACACTCATGACTAGCAAGTGTATTTGCAAATGGCTTCCTTTGGGTATTCTGCAGAGGGTTTGAACAGTTAGCTTTAGATACCCCCAAAACAGGGGAAACTGTGAAAGCAGAATGTCGGAGGATGCTTGGTCTTTGAAAATATGATTTAGGACAGGCATCAAAGCTTGAACACTCAGGCTCAGCTACACTCCCAGATGCTGGGATATCCAAAAACTAACTGCTATGTGATTCTATACTCTCCAAATATTGCTATTCTACCTACTTTTACTCCTTTCCCTCCAGCTGAAAATCATTAAAGATATTTCAGCAATCCTCTCATGGGGCACCTGTGGCCTAGTGAGGCAATGCAATCAGGTAACTGCCTTCAATTTGATAGAAAAGTCTCAGAGATAGATGGAGGGAAAGACTTAGTCACTGGGTTTTTTAAAGATGCTATTAAATCAGTTTTTCACTACCTGTCTTTGAATGCTGCAGAAGTGCAAAGTGAAACAGATGAGGGGTGAGAGTCTGCAGACGTTTGCTAACATTTTCAAAAGCTTGGGCAGACACAGATAGCTATTTGGGCTACCATCTAGAGCTTCAAGTGGTAGTTGGGCATCCCAGGGATTTTGTAAGTTGGTATTTGGCCATACACAAGTTGCATGGGATCCAATTATTGGTGGAATTTTCAAAGACAGTCATGTAAACATAATGGGTGCTCAGGGCTGAGCAGAAAAACCCTCTAGACGTAAATTAACACACATATGTAATCTCTTTATATATGTTAGAGGACTGGGCATGCAGTATAAAAGCAGTTTATTTTCAAATCTCTTTGGAGAGTGGACAGATCCACAGGACTGAGAACAGAGAAGTGTTGGGGAAGATGGCACAGAGAATGAGGGGGACAAGAGGAAGCCAACTATTCAGATCCAAGATCAACACCATAATTACAGAAATGATGTCCCTCAATGATGAACTACTGAACAAACATTCAAAAACCTTTCCTACCAATACAGAGCAGAAGCTCCGTACTCTGGATTTAAGTTGGGTAATACTGCAGGGTGCAATGGCAGGCCATAGGAGTCATAGCATGGATTTTTAGCCACCACTGCCATGAATACTATTTTCACATTGGAAAAATTGGTCTTGAACATCTCTGGGCCCTTTTGAAAATACTGTTTGGACACACAGCCTATAGATCACACCCCTGTGCAGCATCCATATAGGGCTCAACCAACTGGGCTTTCAGGCAACCTGAAGCAGATCAAACACCACTTTTGAAAATCTCCCCAGAGCTCAACTCCCACTTGAGCTCATGTATAAGCATCTCAGAAGCTATTTGTGCCTACCCGAGCTTCTAAATATTTTATTTGGAAAACCCACTGAGAATTACCAAGTAAACAAAAAAGGTAAGGGCACTACAATTAATAGTACTATTTATTTTGACAAACTGCAGTTTAGGGTCAGTTACTTCTAATATTTCTTCATTTTTATCCAACCAAAAAGGTAAGGCAGGGACCCTCTTTTTGTTCTATGTTTATCCAATGCCTAATGCAATAGGGTCCTGCTCCACAACTAGAACTCCTAGGCACTATAGTAATACAAACAACAAACAGCAACAAAGCTCATCCTAACAAAATAGTTATATGAATTAGGGACGTAAAATACTAAATGGTTAACTGATAAGTATTAGTCTTACCTTTTCTGACCGATATTTACATCCCTAATATGAATATTGACAGACTCATTTAATATACTAAAAATCAGCTATATAATTGTCAAATATACTACTTAAAGGGTCACTGTCAATTCACTTTAGGTCGATAGCGTAGATTTTCCAAAACTAAACTGAAGCAAAGCTAAAGATAGCTGGAACACTAAGCTTGCAGGCTTATTTTTACCTGAAATACATTTAAACACATTACATGGGTATGCAAAAATATCATTGCTGCTTAACAAACAAAAAGACTGTTTTTGGCCAACATTTCACTTACAAATAATTTTCATAAAATGCTGGCAGCATTTATTTGGCTCAGTCAGTCCCCATAAATGACAGAGAGGTAGACAAATATTTCAGAAGTGTGGGCTGTAGATGTTACAAATTGTGACTACAGCTCACAGTTCTCCCCAAATGTGTGTGCATTTCTGTCCCAAAAAGGCCTCTGACCATTCATTCGCTCCTTGTCTGTTCATTCTAATTCACTCCCACACAAACTTTTGGAAGATGAAACATTTAGTTATCTCCACTTACCTAACTTATTAACTTGAGGTACCAGCAGACAGAGACAATTACATGCCTGCAGAGAACACGGCCAGATATGTAAATTTCTACTGCTGTGAAGAGGATAGAACCTAAAGTAGTACTGGAAATAGCACTTGACCACCCACTGAAATGGAAGCTGGAAAGCATATAGAACAACAGAAGGAACTTATAGTTAGAATATAACAAATGCAGAATTGCATTTTTTCTTCACACAATTTGGACTTTTTACTCATTGCTGTGAGATGTTCAAACACAGGTCCAGGTCCTGCAAACACCTTAAACATGTGCTTCACTTTACTCACAAGTGGTATACCCCACTGAAGCTAATAAGACCACTCACATGGGTAAAGCTAAACATGGTGAACAAAAATAGAAGCTGTGCAAAGACTGGTGTGTGAATTTCTGTGTATGAAACAACAAATTTTATCTCAGAAGTAAGCCTGTTACAGTTTTCATTCAGTGAGTGAGAGCTGTTACAATTCAGGGTTCAGACCTGCCATGAGTCTTATGCATTTTGGATTTACTTTAAGATCTTCAAGTTTCCATCTCTTGTAAGGAAGGATTCTGTAGAGTGTTTTAATCCAATCTTTAAAATGGTATTTCCATGGGTTAGGTACCCAACAGCCATTAAATGAGTGCCTAATCTACTTAAGCCACTTTGGCAATGCAAGCTTTAAATATTGTCAACCTGACTGCCCTGTCAATTTTACAAACGCAGTTTCCACTGATTCCAATGAGAGCTACACAGATGCTATTGACAGAATGATCAAGAACCTAAAGTTTCCCTTCTGACCTGTCATGATTTGAAACAGCATAAAATCTTGTAAATTTCAACCTCCCTTCTCTTAAATGAAATATCACTATTCTCCTAGTCAAATTAGGAAAATATCTCATCAGGCCTCACAAGCTACTGCTGGAAAGGTGAAGATGCAGCTCCCATAAAACAAACACACGCACACGCACACACACAGTATTTTCTGTACATGTTCCCCAAGATACAGAGGCTTGTAAATTACATAAGTGAAGGAATATGTATCTTTAAAATGAGGAATACAAACGTTTAATGGAAGCAAAGGAGAGGTAAGCAGGAGGCAGCATCGAACTATCTGAGAAACAAATGTTCTTAGAGAGGAATAGCTGATCTTCCTCCACCTTGGGAAGTGACTCAGGAGGTGGGAAAATATCTATAGTTAAGCATAGGGGAAGACATATCCCATATGCCCCAAAGATGTACTGTGAGGAGAAAAAGAGACATGATGCTCATCCCAGATGCATTCCAAAATAAGAAATAACATAACTTAACCTTGCAGGGGAATTCATCCCAGAAGCCTCCCTACCTAAAAAGGCCCCTACTCACGCAGCTTCTTCCTATGAAAATGAATTTCTAAGCACCTGGAATAGTGCCTGAGATCCACAAAATTCACCCCATCCCCTACATCCTTTCCTCACCCAGGAGTCCCCTCATTAGACAACGATACCACCATTGCTCTCCACCTGCGCCCTACAGGATCTTCTCCTGACCCCCTCACCAAGTAAAGAAGACTGTCATTCCCAGGGCCCCGCATCCATGTTGCCCTGGTGACCTCCTCCTGCCCCACAGACCTTGCCCCCCCATGTCCCCACATCCATGTTGCCCTGGTGACCTCCTCCTGCCCCACTGACCTTGCCCCCCATGCCCCCACATCCATGTTGCCCTGGTGACCTCCTCCTGCCCCACTGACCTTGCCCCCCATGCCCCCACATCCATGTTGCCCTGGTGACCTCCTCCTGCCCCACAGACCTTGCCCCCCCATGTCCCCACATCCATGTTGCCCTGGTGACCTCCTCCTGCCCCACAGACCTTGCCCCCCATGTCCCCACATCCATGTTGCCCTGGTGACCTCCTCCTGCCCCACAGACCTTGCCCCCCATACCCCCACATCCATGTTGCCCTGGTGACCTCCTCCTGCCCCACAGACCTTGCCCCCCATGTCCCCACATCCATGTTGCCCTGGTGACCTCCTCCTGCCCCACAGACCTTGCCCCCCATGTCCCCACATCCATGTTGCCCTGGTGACCTCCTCCTATCCCCCCCATGCCCCCTGTCCCATTTAGGGCTCACCAAATACAGGGTTGCTTTGTCCCCTTCTGCCCCCCTCCATCCTACGTACTGTCACCCCACCTCCAATCCCTGCCCTGTCTCCCCAACCTGCCCCAGGCCCGGCCTGCGCACCCCCGCGGCCCCTGTCCATCCCCTGGCCCCAGGTCCTCCCCGGCCACGGCCACGGTCCCCCCCGGCTCGGGGGGAGGAGGGGGAGGGGCTCACCAGGTAGAGGGTGCCGTAGATGCGCAGGGACTCGGCCAGCGCCCCGCGCGTGATGTCCACGAAGGCCCGGCCGCAGTGCGGGTGCCAGGTGTGCCCGATCTCGTAGCAGTTGTGGGGGATGGCCTTGCTCAGCGCCGCCATCTTGCCGCTCTCCGGCCAGAGGGGAGGGGGAAGGGGCGCCGCGGCCCCGCCAATGCAGGAGAAAGGTCGCTCGGGCAGCTCGCACCGCCGGGGTTACTCTCGGCCAAACCCAACCCCCTTCCCCCAGCGCGGCTCGCGTGAGCCCTGCCGCCAGCCAATCAGCGGCTCCAGTGGCCCGGGGAGCGGGCGGCGCGAGCAGAACGCGGCGCCTCAGCACGTGCGTTTCCCCGAGCCTGCCTGGGCCATCCTGCTCGACCCGGCGGGAGGAGGAGCTCGCGGCGTTGTACCTTGCACACTGCAGAGCGCCCCGGGCACCACGGGCTGTGTGCGTGACAGCGTGAGCGGGCTGCGAGCGAGCTCTGCACGGGCGCTGGGTGCGGAGACTGGGGGGGACGGTGTGCATGCTCTGCGTGGTGGAGCGGGGACTGATCTGTGGATGGGGAGGGCTGGATGGATGGAGCGCTCCGTGCATGGGGAGAGGGCGATGAGGATCGGATCTGAGGAGCTCGGTGCACGGGAGGGTGGAGAGGGCTGCATGGGGGAGCTGGGTGCATGGGGAGGAGAGAGGGGATGGTTCGGTGCATGAGGGTGGAAAGGGCTGAATGAGGACTTGGGGAGGTCTGTGCCGTCCTTGGTTAGGGAACTCAAGCCGGACCATTACCGCACCCCGACTGTCAGAGCCCTGGTTCGTAAACCTCTTCTCCTTGTTAAGCATCTGGGTTGAGGTGGATATATTTATGCGCAGTCCTTCGTCTGTGTTTATGTTGTAATTTTTAATGAATGGGGTAGGCACCTGGAGCTCTACATGGGTGCACACAGATGTACTTTAAAAATTCAATAAAATAACAGGTGCTGTATGAAAGAGGGACAAGAATGTACTCAGTAGTAGCAAATGGACATGGGGATTAACTCTCAAACTCCCTGTGACGTCCCAGCCTGGCCCATGTCTGAGGTGTTGTATCTACCTGCAACAGAGACAGGATGTCATACGTTCCCTTTTCACTTTCACAGCTTGTCAAGCCAATGAAATAGTTTTAAATTAAGTTTTAGCTCTGTGTGATTGGGGTAGGTGGGCCGAGAAATTACATTGTTTGATGGTCTCTTTTTAATACAATGCATGAAGAATATCTTTGAGGGATGTTTGTTCTTTACAAAAGCTGGGCTGGTTTAGCTGCCATATTGCCCTCAATTGGTTGTTTTATAACTCTGTTTTAATTATTCTGTCTGCTGATTTACCTGATTCTGTAATTCCCAGGATCAGCCTTAAGGCTTTTTTTTTTTTTTTTTTTTAATATTTCTATGACGCTGACTTTCCTCCAGTTGTCTGTGAACAGGTGTAACCTTAAAATGCTGCAGCAGCACAGCTGCACTGCTGCTGTACAACTTCTGTGAAGATGCTACTAAGCTGATGGGAGAGCTTCTTTCATTGGTGTAGTTAATCCATCTCCGCAGGAAGCGGTAGCTATGATGACAGGAGAAGCCCTCCCATCAACATAGCACTATCAGCACTGGGGGTTAGGTCAGTACAACTGTGGTGCTCAGAGGTGTGGATTTTCCATGCCTCTGAGTGACATAGTTATACCAACTGAACTCCTGGTGTAGACAGCGCTATGTCAACAGGAGGGCTTCTCTTGTCCACATAGCTACTGCCTATCAGGGAGGTGGAGTATCTATGCGGACAGGAGAAGCTCTCCTGTTGATGTAGGTTGCATCTTCACTGAAATGCTACAGCAGTGCAGCTGCAGCACTGTAAGTGTAGACAAGCTTCTGAAACCTAGTGTTGGTGATTAAAATGTCAACACTGTTAACTATTTCAGTGCTCATCATTGTAGCAGAAACATCCTGCTGCTCTCAGATTGTGTACAGGGCTTGAAAAAGTATCACCACTTTTTTCCACAGTCTTCAAGCAGTGAAGATGCCTTCCAATTTTAGTAGTTGGACATCTGGACTTTTCAGCATTTTTGGGGGGGTTGGGTTTTTTTTTTTTCTTAAGCAACTAGTTTTTTTTGTTGTTTTTTTTTTTTAAAGATAATCACTTCCCTACACCCCACGTCTATTTCATGTCTTTCAGGTGTCAGGTGTCCTTTGGAAATACAACTTGAATTGAAGGAGTAGCAAACACACAGGAGGAAAGAACCAAAGTGCAAAGAGACCTAGAGAGTTTAGAGTAATATGAGTTTCAGGCAACAAGGGGAGAGAGTCAGTCCTCAGAAATATAAAGCCCTTCACTTGGAGAGTTGATATGAATGGCACAGATAGAACCCAGCAGCCAGCCCTGTCATATTAAAGGGAGTTTATTTTCATCTACTCTCTTTAACAGTCTCACTACTAATGTCAGATATAGTCATCACCAAGGATAGAAACTCACCTTCACTAGAAGCTAATGCACCTAGAAGGGAAAGAGAAATTCCATTAACTGTCAATAATTATCAGGCTCTTAACCTTGTCAGGACTACCCACTAGGAGAGGACAAAACAAAATGCACTAAATCAGCAGATTGCATGCTGACAATGTTAGACAAACTACTCTCAAGTATTTAAGGCTCATGGGAGTTCAAATCATGTCTAGAGTGCCTCTTTGTAATGAAACGTGGCCCTATGTGCACAAAGACCATGGTCGTCATCAGGAATAGAAACATTAATTTTGAGCAACCAAAGCACAAGCCGCTACCATGAGCTAAAAGAGCTTCATCAACCGAGAGTGAGCAGCAGGTCTGTTTTAGTTCCAGGGGCCACCATCCAGCCGGATGGATATATTACAGCTGCCATAAGGAAGGCGTGGGTTTGGGTGGTATCCACAAGGGAATCTCCCCTTTAAGAAAGGGTACACAATATATAAAGTGATGGAAGCTCTTTACTGAGGTCAGAGAAGCCAATTTTCTAGCCTTCAGGTGCCATGGGATTGCTGCCCAAATCTGTCCTGTGGAGCAGTCCCCCTCTGAGTGAAGTGACTGGCAATGCCCCATTGATCTGTATTTCCCATCTTAAACATAACATTTTGCCTTCAGGTATCTATTCTACCCCACTACTTGCTGTCAGTTTTAAGTCCTGAAGGCATTCTTCTACTTCCATTGTATGCTCCTTGTCACTCCCTCTCTATTATTACTCCAGATTTTCCACCAGGATGTACTGGTTCCAGTGCTGTACTCTAGGTATTTAATTATTTTCCGATCATAACCGATTATTCTAATTTGTTTCAGCCTATAAAAAGGCTGAGAGGTAGCCTCTCTCCTGCAGCAGGTGTGGTAACAGAAATTTCCCTGTCAGCCTATCTCCTTGGTCTGTAACAGGGCTGTGGTGAAAAGGGAGTCTTTCTCCCGTCCTTGCCACCAGCAATATCCCTCCATTATTAATGTTTTTTTACTCATAGAGTGGGAGATAAAGTCATAAAAACACTTAGCACTAATAGGGCTGCACATTACCAAAGTGCTGTGCAAACATCAGCTAATTAAGCGCTCTCCACCTTTGGAGATCAAAGTTTTCTCTGAGGTGTCAGCTGAAGGACATTCTATTTAACAATAATTTTGCTTATGCTGCTGTTATATATTTTCCATATATCTCACCCTCTTTTTTTAAGATATTATCAGTAGTGACAACAGCAGTACCTTTCAAGTTTAGGATTTAATCTGCCAAATCCTGTATTTGGAGTAATTAAGAATCCAGAGGCAAGTTAGAGAATAACTCAGTGCAATGAGAACCTAGCAAGCCAGAAATCTGCCTGCCTCCAGAGACTCACCAGCAAAATATCAAATGTCAGCACTCAGCCAATGAAACATTAAGAGGCATTACATCATCGGAACAAACTCTTTGGCTGATCCCAACCTTGGCTTCAGCATGGACTGTCCCTAAGTCTCCTCTGCATATAAGTCTCATAGCTCACATATGCTATATTAATGACTCCTGTCCACCCATCTGAGCTAAGTTTAAATTTGGTAGCATTTGAAGGATATAAATGCTTCTCTTGGGAAAGAGGCATATTCTTAAAGAGCTCCTTCCCCAATATCCCTCTTTAAATCAGCTATCCTGATTTCCTCGGCTCATCCATGATTCTGAACTCCGTCCTCCTTCATATCTCCCCTCACCCCTTAAGCTATTTTCCCCATGCCCTATCCTGCTGTGATTTCATTCAAATCCCCATCCAAGTCTTCATCTTCTCCCATAGCTATTACAGCTCCCTTATATCTTGCCTTGATGTCCCATCTCTCTAGCATGCAGCATGTGAGAACATAGGTGTAGGGCCTCCTCCCTGTGTGCGTCAGAGGAAGGCCACTTCACCTCACTATGTCACCTAGTGGCTGAGAGCTGATCAACCAGCGGTTAGCACCAGTAGCAGTCTATGGCCCTGCCCTCCTGGCTGGGGCAGACAGCAACCAGTCTATGGCCATTCAACCTAAGGTAGGTAAGATAGGGTTGGCAGCAGGTGGGTAGGGGAACATGGGCCCACCCTACTCCACTGGGTCCCAGCCCAGGGCTCCAACAGTGGCAGGGATCCTGCCGAAACACACTGACCATGGTTTCAGCAAACACAACTAGACAAATGTCTGGTTTCCCTGGGCTACTTCCTACCCCTCGCTTCATCGCTCACAGGCCCTCAGGGTACTCAGCAGCTGGCAGTTCTTGCAGTGCCTCAGGGTATTCGCCTGGCAGCAGCTCCTCTAGAGACAGGGGTTGGTACAGCTCAGTCTTTGGTCCAGGGGCAGGGAACAAGGCAGCAGTGTCCAATTCCTTCCCAGTCTCTCCCCGCAACTGACTTGGAGGCCCTGCCTCTTATACTTCCTGTCCGGCTTTGGGCACAAGGGACGGGCCTGGCTCTGCCCACCAGGGGAAGGGGAGTGGTTCCTCTGTCTGCATCAGAGGGCAGCCACTCCACCTAGCTACAGTAGGGAACAGCATTCTTTACTTTGCCCTTTGTGTGACAGGCAAGGCAGGAGCTGGACAGAAAACATGCCCCAAGGTGAGACAGGAAGAAAACCTCCCTTTCAATAAAATAATAACCCAAGTGATCAGTAAAAGTTCAATACTCCCATCAAAGCAAGGATCTTTTTTCAGTTTATCTTATGTCACTTGGGGGAGAGGGGAGAATTAAGCTAAACTGAAAGAGTTAAGCCACACTTATACTGCAATAAGACTGTTCGTACAGTAGTTTATACTGGTACAACCATATTGGTTTAACTATAATGGTATAACTGGTCAAATTTTCCTGTGTAGACAAGCCCCCAGAAAGACAGCACTGCACTGATTTATGCTCTGTTCACATTTTATTCACAAAGGGCTAGGAACTTCACATTTGGGTGGGTTTTTTTAGTGAAATGGTCGAGCACAATTCTGAGGCTAAGAGTGGGTTCTCTGGCAAATTGATCAGCTACACAATCGTGAAGTGCATTTGGTCCTGTTTATATCATATTCTCTCTTGGACATACAATTAGTATAACAAAGACTAAAAAAATACAGTTGTGTTGCACAGCTCTCTTCCAGTTGGGCTGGCAGTTTAAAGATATTCTCAGCTAGTGTCCTTTCCATGACAGGGCAGGTGACAGCAGGAGAAGTTAAGACTCTCTTCAGTGTATAATATTGGGGCTGGTTGGTGGAGTGAAGGATTCTGCATGCTTCTTCAGTGTATGGTGCTGAGGTTGTGAAGCAATAGTACTCTAGCTAATTGGATCAAAATAAGATAAGGAAAGAGAGGAAGGAGATAAGTCAAAGGAAGAACTGAACATAGCAAGAGGTTTTGAATTCCAGATGTATGGGGGCCTGGGAATCCTTCCGGGGAAACCTTTTGAAATGTTGAATCAATCTGGAAGTATTTTAAGTAAGAAGGAATATGATCCCGTTTCCTCTTTTAGAATCATAGAATATTAGAGTTGGAAGGAACCTCAGGAGGTCATCTAGTCCAACCCCCTGCTCAAAGCAGGACTAACCTCAGCTATATCATCCCAGCCAGGGCTTTGTCAAGCCTCAGCTTAAAAACCTCTAAAGATGGAGATTCCACCACTTCCCTAGGTAACCCATTCCAGTGCTTCACCACCCTCCTAGTGAAAAACTTTTTCCTAATGTCCAACCTAGACCTCCCCAACTGCAACTTGAGACCGTTGCTCCTTGTTCTGTCATCTGCCACCACCGAGAACAGTCTAGCCCCATCCTCCCTGGAACCCCCTTTCAGGTAGTTAAAGGCTGCTATCAAATCCCCCCTCATTCTTCTCTTTTGCAGACTAAACAAGCCCAGTTTCCTTAGCCTCTCCTCATAAGTCCTGTGCTCCAGCCCCCTAATCATTTTTGTTGCCCTCCGCTGGACTCTCTCCAACTTGTCCACATCCTTTTTGTAGTGGGGGGCCCAAAACTGGACACAATACTCTAAATGCGGCCTCACCAATGCCGAATAGAGGGGAATAATCACTTCCCGCAACCTGCTGGCAGTGCTCCTCCTAATGCAGCCCAATATGCCATTAGCCTTCTTGACAACCAGGGCACACTGCTGACTCATATCCAGCTTTTTATCCACTGTTACCCCCAGGTCCTTTTCTGCAGAACTGCTGCCTAGCTCGTCGGTCCCCAGTCTATAGCTGTGCATGGGATTCTTCCTTCCTAAGTGCAGGACTCTGCACTTGTCCTTGTTGAACCTCATCAGATTTCTTTTGGCCCAATCCTCCAGTTTGTTTAGGTCACTCTGTATCCTATCCCTACATTCCAGGGTATCTACCACTCCCCCCAGCTTAGTGTCATCCACAAACTTGCTGAGGGTACAATCTACCCCATCCTCCAGATCATTAATGAAGATGTTGAACAAAACCAGCCCCAGGACCGACCCCTGGGGCACTCCACTTGTGACCGGCTGCCAGCTAGACATGGAGCCATTGATCACTACTCGTTGAGCCCTATGCTGTAGCCAGTTCTCTATCCATTTTATAGTCCATTCATCCAACCCATACTTCTTTAACTTGCTGATAAGAATACTGTGAGAGACCGTATCAAAAGCTTTGCTAAAGTCAAGCTATATCACGTCCACCGCCTTCCCTACATCCACATCTCTCATGACGTTTTCAAACTTGGGGTCTTTTTGGTTTTGTATTTGTTTTTCTACCTTGTGTTAGGTGATTCAACTCTTCCCTATTATGCATGCACGTCTCAGTGCCTGAACTGGCTTTTCAGGAGGTAGCTACTCTTGCCTTTAACTGATAAGAGATGCTGTTTCTAGCAGAATGGTTGCTCAGTCTTATCAACCCTTTTTCCTGTTTTTCTGTTTTCTCTTCAGTTCTTCTGATATCATCTCTGTTTCTTCCTCCTTTTATGTTTGTTCTGTCCCAAACTCCAGTGTCTTTCCACTTACCCTTATCTTTAAAATGCTTTGAGTTCCTGACATGAAGCATTGTATGAGTGCTAAGTACATTGTTATGGGCCAAATTCATCCCTGGTGTTACTCCACTGAAGTAATTTGGAAGGGGGGGTATATACATACACACTGTCTTCTTCAGTAAACAACAAACTAATAAGAAAAAATGATGATTTTGTCTTGTCCTGAAAGATGGTAGAGACATAACCTGGGGAATGGCAAGGGAAAGAGCATTCCAGAGGAGAGCTGCAGGCCCTCAATAGAGAAGGCCTGGAATTCCATCCTATCTATATATCTATAACTATTCCATCCTATCTATACCTAGGAACAGTCAACCTCACAGACCTCTGTTTCTTGTGAGGACCACGGTACAATATTGTGGCAGCTATGTGGAATCATAGGACTGGAAGGGACCTCGAGATGTCATCTAGTCCTGTCCCCTGAATATTGAAACAAACTGCAGGCTGATAATAGAGGAAACCATTTCTATTTGTACCTATCCTGATAGTCCCCAATGCTTGGGAAGTCAGTGGAAGTTAACTGAACTGTATTTTTACAGATTGTCTTCCAGGGAAACAAAGATTCCTTAAGGAAGGAATTTCAGCCTTCACCCTGAAATTCCTCTAGACTACGTGTAAGCCATTTCACATTATTTGACCATGTTTTCTTGGTTGCTTTCAATTGTGCATGTTACTTGTTCATTTTTTAGTAGGGAATGATCTCAAAATACCCTTGTATGTCTGCTTGTATTTAAAAGGTAAGGGAATTAACTGGAATGTTTCCAATTTTCCAGATGTAATATTTTCCAAAATAAGTATGGGGTGAACTGTGGGATAATATCATGTGAACATTTTGAGTCACACAGTAATATCCTGCAGTTTGCAGAAATCTGGATTTTTTCCAGAAATAAATATGTAGTCTTTCTTACAGAGATACTGTATTTAATAACAAGAAAACAGAGTCTGAGTGCTAGCCACATTGATATTGCAGCACAAACCAAAACATGATACTCAGTCAAATTTACATCTGCTCTAATTCTATTGGCTTCAATGGAGTTACACCACAACTGGATCTGGCCTATTAAGATGATGTGCTGTTGATTCAGTAGCTAGTAATTCTCTCTCTTAATCACTTGACTTAATCATTAATTAAAGGCTAGATTGAGCCACAAAGTTCAACCCTGGACAAATAGTAAAGGACAGTGGGTATATGTACCATCACAAGAGTAGCCTGGGGCAGGAATTGGGACCCAGAAAGTCACAACTTCTTCCATGACCCTCTTCTCTTTCCAAGGAAGTAATTTTGTGCAGCCATAAAAAGGGTGCAAGTTACTTCCTCCCTTGCACTCGTTCAGCTCTGTTGGGCACTCCATCCCACCCACCTGCTTGGTGGGAGAGATCGCTGCCACATGTGATACTCCCTCCCACTGGCTGATACTTTGCCTCTACCGTATTCACATCCCTCCTAAAAACCCACTTCTACAGCATCATTTACTAAAAATGAACTTGATCTATGATGAAAAATAAGTGTACCACCAAGAAGCATCTCTAATCCGCCAAATCTGAATAATCTCATAATCATATCTTGGAGCCATGTCCTTCCTCCACACTCCCCCTTCTTGTATTTGTTTTATCAAGTTAATCATTTAGAGCCAGACTGTGGCCAGTTGTGCATGCCTTCAACACCCTTTGATTCCCCTGCATCCGCAGGTAGTAGCCCAGGTGGTGACAGTAGGCTTAATGGGGCCACAACTTTCATCCCCTCACCCTCCATACATGTGGATGGGAAGGAGCAAAGCTTTAGCCCCATCCACAATCTGCTGATCAGTGCAGCTGCATTGTCATGCCAGGGGATGTATGCTGTGCCAGGTGTAGTGCTGGCGCAGAGTACATTCCCCAAAGCAGGGGAGAGAGAACCAGTAGAGGAAATCTTTGGGTCACAATTTGTTTCCCAGTCTGCTTTAGGAACAGTGCTACAATATCTTTCTTTGGTTCCCATCCACCAGCTCAGCAGACAAGGGGGCCAACTGAAGTCTTTGGACCACTTTCTGTCTTGTACAGGCTTCACAGCTTTGTTCATCTTTAAGCCTTTTTGTTCTATGTCATTTTTTCACCATGTCTACACACTGCTTCCTCAGTCTTTCTCTGTTTCTACTCTGGGATGTATCACCATGTATGGTATCCTTTTCGGGTCCATTTCTGACACAAATCCAAAACATGGCAGTCTTTTTTTTTTTTTTAATCTTCTGTAACAGCGTAATTTCTTGCCCAAGCCATTTTCTTATCACTTTGTTTTTTTATTTTCTGCAATCTTGACATGCTCAGAATTCCCCTCAGCCAGTTCATTTCTGTAGTTCATCGGCTTTTTTCCTCAGACTTCAACACTCTGACCCATACAGCAGTGTCGGCACAGCAGTTGTCTCCTACATGCTGATTTTTGTTTTTATAGAAATGTCATTAGCCTTCCAAATATTGCAGGGTTTCTCCAAATGCAGTTGTGGCTCGTCTGATTCTTCTTATGTAATTTCTTCACAGTTCCCATTCTTCGATACTAGTCCTCCATGTACACACAATTTTCCACTTGTTCTAGTTCTTTGTCTCCGGCTTTGATTTTTATCTCTTCCTCTTGTCTGCCATAATTTTTGTCTGCTATATACTGATCTTCAGTCCAAATTTTCTGCTTTCCCAGTCTTGTCAGTTATTCTCTATACGTCCTCCTTGGGCAATGCTATATGGTCAGTATCATCTGTGTCTGAGACTATTCACTGTCCTCCCACAGAACATTACTCCCTTTATTTCATCTCTCAGTGCTACCGTCATTACTGTTTCCAGTACCAAGTTGAACAAATCTGACGATGGCATGCATCCTTGTCTCACTTCTACGGTCATCCTGAACCATTCCATCTGCTTCTTGTCAGCTCTCACCACACTCATCGGCTTGCTGTCGCTGTTTTTTTTCAGCTCAGTCATTCGCTTGGGTATGCCATACATTATCAAGACATGCCAACAATCCCTTTATGCCAAATGCTATCACAAGCCAGGTTGAAATCTACAACGCTGTTGTAGCAGGTTCCGTTGTGTTCTATGTACTTCTCCAATATGTCTGATCACAAATAACTGATCTATTGTATTTCATCTGAATCTAAATCCAGTCTGTTCCTCTGCAAGCACCGCTTCCATGTACCTGTTCGTTCTCCTCTGCAATATTTTGGTGAATGTTTTTCCCGGCACAACATGGTGCCCCAAACATAGGGCTCATGGCAAAGCTGTGATTGAGCCCTTAAATTGTAATCTTGTTGCACTGGAACCTGTCTTTTATATGTTACCTGTGAAGTGCCTAGCACACTTGTAGCAGGTATAAAATAATAACTTTCAGAATGCAGGATCAAGGCTTAAAGCTGGACCAGGAGAAGGCCAGCTGAGGGATAAAGACAAGCAATCAAATAAGGTCACAAAGTCATCAGGAGAAGGTAAATAAAGTATTCACACCACTGGAAATAAAGGCAAGATTTTTTTTTTAAATAGGTGCCTAAAGTTAGGCTCCTAAGTCTGTATTCAGGTACTTTAATCAGTATCCTGATTTTTTAAAAGTGTTAAGTCCCAAGCAGCTCCCTTTGAAGTTTATTAGCTCAGCATCTTAGAAAAATAAGGCTGTTGATTTAGGGTTAAATTTTCAAAAGGACTTAGTGATTTTCAGTGCCTTAACTTTAGCATGTCCAATTTGAAACACCATAAAGATGTTTGATCTTAAGAAAGTTCCAAGCACCCATCCTTTGAATGTAAATGAAGGAAAAATCAAGGAAAGAAGTGGAAACAACCTGACAAAAACTCTCTCTAGAACTGTTTCTAAACGTATCTACCTTCAATGAACAAAACTCCTTTTTCAACACCCATAGCTACTACATGTGAGATATTTTTCTTCCATTTCTGTAAAGCAGCTTAGAAAATCACTAACTGCCTTGCAATGAAGAAAAGATTCTTGAGGAAACTGCACAGCACAGAGAGCAAGAAGGAATGTTTTATATATATGGTATTGTTAAGACTCCCATGTGACATAAATATAATAAACAGTGGTTAAGAATGGAGTATTTCTGTTTTTCCATGTATTTGTGATGACCTAATCCACATAGGCATGACTCCATTTTGTGACTTGTGAGTTACTTTATCTTTTCAAACTTGTGAAATAAACACTTGTATTCCACAGTTCCTCATTGTGCATTCTTTCTTCTTCTGTAAATAGACTGTAAATAAAATGAGCAGAAAATGTGCTGCTTTGGCCATCATTCTGGGATGAGGGAGTGTGTGGAAGGGGGATGGAGGGGACAAGATAGCATGAAGCCCCTCCATGCATATTCTGTGCATTTGGGGGCTCTATTTTACTTGAGGAAGAGGAGTGGTGAAATTGTTTTATGCACATTCTTGCTCTGCTCTGTCAAAATCCCATGAAGGGCACTTTTGACCCAGGAATCAGTGCTGTCTTCAGAACAAGGTCCTGATATCTGTGGGTCAGGGATTGACGTGTCCTGTATAATGAAGCAGCATTCCCCCAATGGGATGATTCAGTAGACGTTCAAGGGCATTGATTCACTTCTGAGTCAGAGGCTATGTCTACACTGACGGCGGCAAAGTTACCGCCGTCAGATCAACTTATCTGGATCGACTGAGCGGTCAGTGAAGACCCACTCAGTCGATCCAGAAGTCAATGTACTAAAACCACCTCCTCAAGCGGCGTAGCACTGCGTCGACGGGAACACAGTTCCCATTGGTGCAGTGCAGTGAAGACAGCGCACAGAAGAGACGCACAGAAGTCGACAGGAGTTACACAAGTTGACTGCTGCCGAATCGCCGAGGTAAGTGTAGACCAAGCCAGAGAAACTGAGTTTTCAGAGGCAGGGCTATCTCTTATTGAATCACCAATACCACTTCCAGCAGTACCTGCTGCAAACCTCTTCTCATATCCTCTACTTGAATGATAAAAGGGTACTTGCGGGAATCATGAGTTTGAATCCTGGCAAGGCTGACTCATCTCTTCCTCATTCTGAGGTAGAAATACACTGAGCCCTGGTCTACCTGGAAATTTGGCAGCAGTCGACGGGAGTTAACGCAAGCTACTCTGTGTAGCTTGCGTAACTCCTGTCGACTGCTGTGCTTCCCTTCTGCATACAATCTTCACTGCACTGTGCCGACGGGAACGTTCCCGTTGACACAGCGCTACGCCACTTGAGGGGGTGGATTTACTGCATCAACTTCCTGATCGATTGAGCGGGTCTACACTGACCGCTCAATCGATCCAGAAAGATCAATCTGACGGCAGCGACTTTGCCGCCGTCAGTATAGACATACCCTGAGTTCCATGCTGCATGTGAGCCTTTCAGAAAAGACCTTAAAACTGAAGTCCTCTCTGATTTGCACAGAAGGAATTCTTAAGTGTAGGGGATTGCCCTGTTTTTATGGTCAAAATCTCCCCTACCCCCCAATATGGTCAAAATCTCCCCTACCCCCAGTGTCAGAGACTGGTTTATTTAAGTGATACAGGCAGTGTTTCCTGTATGTAATTAGAGATTGATCCTCCCTTGTTTTGCACCGTGAGCTTCATAAGAAGAGACACCTTTGCACACTGGCCTATTCCATAGGTGATTTCTCCATATGTGGAATTATTGCATGTTCCCCCATCTTCAAGTGTGCAATGAAATCACCCTCTGGATACGGTTTTATTTCCAGTTGTAACCTACAAATTCCACGTTTGGCTAATAAGAGGCTTTGTTCCTTGGGCTGCACATTTTGGTTGAAACCCAGATTTCTCTGTATTTGTATTCACATTTTTCACTACCTTAAAAAAATCTGGGGCCAGAATAATGAATGACCTGAACTTCTTGCATTATTTCCACCACCCAAGAACTTAAGTACAATGATAATGCCAATTTTCGTATTATTTTGGCCCCATGAATGTCTCCCTGAGAAGTTAAAAATGCCTGTGAAAAATACCAACCTAAACACCAGAGTTCACATAAACTCTAATTATTTTCTAACCGCCTGTATAGGTCTAAAGGTTATTAAAGGAATTGTCAGGCTACAACTATAAATATTGTTTCAAAATGAAAGATTATTCCACACTCAATTGTGTGTGATGCAGTAATAATAACGTAATCTTACAATTGTGCCTTTCCTGCCAAAACACTTTACATTGCTAGGATGCCATAGTGATCAGCGCTACAACAAAAGCTAAAATATAGACAGATGATGGGCTTGATTCTCTACAGACTTGTACCTTGTGTAATTAGCTGCATGTGTGTAAGGTGAGTACAAATTTGTTGTAAAATAACTCCCCGAGGTGGAGTGTGGAGCATCAGACCCTCTGTGCTAGATTGTTTTTGTTGTTGTTTGTTTGTTTAAAAAGGGGGGGGAGTTGTAATGGAAAAATGTTTCTTGGTTATAAATATTTTTTTAATTTTGGGGTCGGTGGGTGGGAGGTTATTAACTTTTTGTGCCCTGCTTTAGTCACCAGGCTGGTGCTGGGCAGAGCCAAGAACAGTCATTGACCTGTTTGGCTGTTCTTATGCCTGTCCAGAATGGGTGATTAGGGTAATAGGCAAAGATGAGACCAGCCGAACACCTCCTCAACTGCTCTAGTCTCGAATGGAAGTGGAGGCACTAGGCAGAGGTGCTCTTGGCAGCAAGTTGAGGCCAGTACTCTGAACTGTCAGAGGTAGACAGGTGCATCTGAAGAGCCAACAGAATTAGCATAGCTGCAGCTCCTGTACTTCCTTTCTGTCCTAGCACCGATACAGTTCAAAACTAACTGTTTTAGCCAGACTCTTTTACCAGACTTATTTGGAGCTAGTGCAATTACAAGGCATGTGGAATGTCTGTGAAACATTCTGAGCACCTTTGTGAACACATAAAGGGGTAACTGACAATATTTTGGCTACAAAGTGTTCTCACCACCATTTCAAATGCTTGAACCAGTTTTGTAAAGGCCAAAAGTCTCTAGCATAGAAAGGCCTTTCAGTGAGTGTAACAGTGACCTGTAAGATTAATTTACCAATTTTAATGCTAAATAAATGTTGGCCCAAAACTGGTCAAACCAGTCCTAGTCAAATCCTGGCATCAAGTCTAAGGGTTTGTCTTCACACAAAAGTTGTGCCACTTTAACTATACCAGAAAAATTAAAGTGGTACAACCACCCTAGCATGTGCTGAGTGAAACTGGTGTAAGGCACCTCTGTACCAGTTTAATGGCATCCACACTAGGGACTGTACCAGTAAAATTATATTAGTAAAAGACCACACCCCTAGCTGAAATGGTTGCACCACTGGCCATCCACGGATAGAAGGGTCATTAAAAAAAGATAAAGAATCCAAGAACAGAGCGGAAGAGTACAGTTTGGAAGTGTCTGGCATTCAAAGACCATGTTTGAAACAGACTATGTGCGAATGAACAATATTTCTGTAAATTGGACCATCCTACTGCCTCTGTAATTATTCTGGGCCTGATTCTCATTTACAGTAAGGGTCATTTACACCACTCTGGAATTTTAAAGGGGCTTTAATAATATATACTTGTTTTAGGACTACTTTGCAATGCCAGGACAGTGGAAATAGGCTTTACTGTAAATGAGAATCAGGCCCATAGTTTCCACTACATCAAGTTGCCTTTTTGTGTATGTACAAAATCTACAAAGGGAGTGTGGGTATAGCTAACCCAAGTTCTGGGCAGAAGTAGGACATTCTATCCTTGTCTGTGATATGAAAAAAGGTTGCTTTCAGCCATGCTTGGCATGTTACTATAGACTGTAATGTAACTAAGCAGGACATGTAGTTCACATGATTTTTTTGTGGGGAGAAAGTAGTCCATTTAACGATTTCACCGGCATGTTCTGACTGCTTTGCCCTTCTCCAGTGATACAAAGCAACCTTGAGTAAGTGGCCAGTAAAACCAGTTTACGCCAGCTTTGCATCACCGGGGTAGTGCAAAGCAACTGGAGCATATCAGAGAATCTGGCCTCTAACCTACCATTTATTGTGGAGTTTATATGTAGCCTATCTTGATATTTTAAACAAATTATTACACTTTGGCCATGTCTATTTTACAGACTTCTGCTGATATCACTGTGTCAGTCAGGGGCCATGTCTACACTAGAGGTGCTCTGCTGTATAACTATACTGGTATTCTATAGCAGGAGTATGCACCTAGTGAGCCTGCAGCTCGTACAGGGAAAGCTGCATTTTTACCAGTATAGCTTATTCTTCCAACAACCACCCCATCTCACCCCCAAGCAAAACAAGCTATACCAATAAAATCAGAGTTTTGCCAATATAAGTGTGTCTACATTACAGGCTTCTGCTGGCACACAGGGATTACAGGTCCTCACACCCCTGACTGACACAGTTACGCCAGCAGAAGTCTGTAAAATAGACATGGTGAAAGTCTAGTAATTTGTTTAAAAGATCAAAAGCGGTTTCTATAAGTAATATATTTAGAGGTGAAGCAGTGTCTAATGCTTTCAAAGAAAGTATTACTTCTCTCTTTGTGCCCTATGCAGATAAAGGTGAGCTGAGTGACAGCTGGATTTCTGGTCATGAGTTAGAAGAAGGCTGCATTGAAATGCCACAGGGGGACTTGCAAGTACAGCATGTGCAAAGAGGGACAAACGCACTGGAAGTAACCAGTGAAACTCCTATGTAATCAGACAAATATGGGAAACAGGAAGATCCAGTTGGAAAAAGGGCTTTGGAAAAAAGGAAATCAGTGCAAATTTGCAAAATGACACGTAACCTATAAGAGAAATGTAACTCAATTTCTTTCCAATGTCAAAGTTAAATAACATCCCGTGCATGCTCTGTCTATTATTTCCAAACTTCCAGACTGATTTGGGATTGCAAAACAGAAGTTCTTCAACCAAGGCAAAAATGTACATTCCTCCAAGACTGCACATTGTACGTGCCAAATTTGAAGTTATAAAACCAAGCTGTTTCTGAGTTATCTAAGTGTAAAAAAACCCCTGAACAATTTTTCTGAGATGAAAAATATTTATCTTTTCCAAAAAAATAATAATCCTTGGAGCTAAGATCAAGCATGGGAAATTTCAACCCAAAAGGTTAATCTATGAGAAAGTTATAACCAAATAAAGTAGCAGTTTAGAATGAAAGTGATATTATGGAAGCTCAGCATTCATTCCATAGTTCAGGCTGAAATTTGCTCCCCATTGAGTCTGGTTTTCAAATCATAATCCACTAATTTTTCCAAGCAGAAACAGATCTTTAAATTTGACAAATTGCATTTCTTTACAGGGTAGAGGTTTTCTGGCAAATATGGTAAAAATCTGACAGCAAGTTTTAAAATTATAATGTTTTGACAATGTAGCTGGGTTTTTTTTTTTTTAAGTTGTCCTAATGCTTTTTGGCTGATCAGATCTCAATAATGGCTTGGCCTAGAAAGTCCATATTTGTTTTGCTGGTCTTGCTGAGGATATGGGGTTTTTTATATCTTGAGATGAGGGATCGATCAGGAGTTTGAAAGGAGAATAAAAGTTGCCTTTAAGTGTACAGGAGCAAATGCAAACTGACTTCTCACTCCCAACTACCGAGCAGAACCAGAGGTGGCAGGAATGGGGATTAGGAGACGGAGGACCATAGAGCCATACTTCCTTCTCTTGAATGGTAGGATGGGTCACATTAAGGAGTAGGAGAGTGTTGGAGCATAGGGACTTAGAGAAAGCACATAGAAAATAAGGGAAAGGAGAGTGAGTTCAGGGAACCAGGAGAGGCATATAGGGTGTATCTGCAGTGGATCTGGGCAGATAGAGATGGGGACAAGGTAAGGGGGAGTGCATACAGTATCATAGAATCATAGAGTTGGAAGGGACCTCAGGAGGTCATCTAGTCCAACCCCCTGCTCAAAGCAGGACTAACCTCAGTTAAATAATCCCAGCGAGGGTTTTGTCACGCCGCAACTTAAAAACCTCTAAAGATGGAGATTCCACCACCTCTCTAGGTAACCCATTCCACCTAGTGAAAAACTTTTTCCTAATGTCCAACCTAGACCTCCCCCACTACAACTTGAGACCGTTGCTCCTTGTTCTGTCATCTGCCACCACCGAGAACAGCCTAGCTCCATCCTCCCTGGAACCCCCTTTCAGGTAGTTAAAGGCCGCTCTCAAATCCCCCCTCATTCTTCTCTTCTGCAGGCTAAACAAGCCTAGTTCCCTCAGCCTTTCCTCATATGTCTTGTGCTCCAGTCCCCTAATCATTTTTGTTGCCCTCCGCTGGACTCTCTCCAACTTGTCCACATCCTTTTTGTAGTGGGGGGCCCAAAACTGGACACAATACTCCAAATGCGGCCTCACCAATGCCGAATAGAGGGGAATAATCACTTCCCGCAATCTGCTGGCAATGCTCCTACTAATGCAGCCCAATATGCTATTAGTATCCAATGTAGATAAAAGCCTCCCAGTTTTCTACTCCACCTCTCCTCTCTCCTCGCCCTGCTCCATCCTCTACCCTCAACCCCAGACAGGTAGAACTCCCACCATCACACACACACACACACACACACACACATACGGACTTGAAAACTGGAGGAGAAGGAGCCCTGCTCTGGTGAGGCTTATAAGAAATGTCTCAGCAGGGTTCCCGTCCTGCAGATCTGACATGCTAAACCCAGTTTTAACTTCTGTAGCTCGTTCAAAACAAAACAAAACAAAACAAGAAAACCATACCCAGAGAAAATTAATGTCTAAAATCTGTTCCAGTGGAGTTCCGCTTATGAACAGTTAAGGGATCCAGCAAATTTACCACAACTTTATAACCTTTCATCACTCACTGCCACACTGCCACCCCTATGGTTTACACTAACCAATCAAACTCAGCTGAATTATTTAACATTTATATTGCAGTGGCACCCAGAGGACCCCAGTCAGAATTGGGGCACTTCAGAACGAGACACTGTACAAGTGCATAATCAAAGGTAGTACCTGCCACAAGGAATTTACAATGTAAGAAGACAAATGACGCGCAAAAGGATGAGGAGAGAGGGAAACAGTCAATCTTATTATATTTTTAAAAGTACACCCAAAGATCAAATTATTAGGAGCTACATTCTCATAGCCTTGTTCACACCGAGCAGCACCTTTCTTCACAAGCAGGCCCATGGATTTCAGTGGTAACCTTTCTGGAAAAATGTACGGTTCAACGTGAGTAAAGGGATCAGGCCCTAGGAGATTACTGAAAATTGCTTCCTTGAATAACAAATGGGATTTTACAGGGCCCTTCCCACTTGAGCTAAAGGAGAAACAATTCTTTCTGATATTAATGGCCTATGACATGCAGCTGACCTGTTCTCAAATCTATCTAGTTATGCACATACATGCAATCACTGTATGTGTGTGTGTATATATACTTTTGCACATGTATATAATTTAAAAACATGTATAGACAGAAACCACTCAAAGATGAGGTGAAATCCTGTCTCATTGAAGGCAATGGGAGTTTTGCTATTGACTTCAGTGGGGCCAGGATTTCACCCCAGCTCCTGCATTCCTGTCCAAATTATTCAAACAGTTCAATATATCTATATCATTGATCTTCCTGAAGTCATAGTAGAAACCCAAGTTCATTAGATGTGCCATAGGCAGATAAGCATGTAATATATTTTGTGATTAATACCAGGCAGCTCAACCATTCTTGCCTTTTCCTACTTTGATCTATTTAAAGGAGCTATTAGGCATGTGCTTATCATTGTGTTATTTAAGCACTTAGCATATATCTGAGGTTCAAAGTAGGGTAATTACCTTCTTTTCCAACTAAGATCACTAGTATGATCTGCCATTGCCTTTCCCATTGCTTTTGTTTTGAAAACTAACTCCCATCATCCAAAAGATTTCCCAAAACAAATACAGCAATGAAGCATTTTCTAATATTTATTTTGTGTTCTAAAGGTAAAAAAAAAAAAAAAATTGATATGGTAGCTGCTTTTCTGAAAAAATATTCTTGTTCATGTGACTTTAAACACCCTGCTTCTTACCTAAGTCAAAGAACCAGTTCCATGATGGGCAATAAGTTTTGCCGTGAAACCTGCTGAAGATATAATAGCTGAATTATTTCAGAGGAATTAGGCATGTGGCCTACAATTTCAGCGCCTATCTGTGGCAGAGACTGCACATTACAAAGGATTTGCTTTACTGGGGCAAAAATGCATACATTTTAAGGCCAGAAAGGAGAACCATGATCCTCCAGTCTGATTTCCTGCAAGACAAGCCAAAAAATCTCACCCCATGTGATGGTATTTCGCCTGTATCAGTCTTTTGACTGCTTCATTTCATGGCGTTTCGGAGTACATGTTGTCCAGTTGCTTGTGTGTGTCTGATTTAGACTGGAAGCACTTTGGGTCAAGGAGTGTATCTTCTCTATATTTGTAAAGCACCCTGTGCATTCAGAGCACTATAGAAATTATTAAGAATAATAGTCAAACAAATCTAATTACAGCAGAAAACTCTGGCAGTTAAAGATGAGACTTAGAGGAGCTGAGTTCAATTCCTGGCTCTGGCTTAGTCACTCTGTGCCTCAACTCCCCATCTGTAACAGGGAGATGATGATAATACTTCCTCCCAGGGATGTTATGAGGCTACAATTGTTTGTGGCTAGGCCAAGTTATTACGGTGATAGGGGCCATCAAAGTACCTATACTGATGAAAGTCTAGTTAGGAAACTATCTTATTAGATGTGAACACTTTTAACAACCATTCAGTACTCAAACATTCTCACTAACAGTCACTCATTAACAGGACTCTTAAATAGGGCTTTACAAATATTTCCAAAAAGCTGTACAAACATTAATTAATTAATTGATGACACATTTTTGCTAAAAGGAAAACCAGCTTACCCAGAACTTACGACAGGTGCAAAACCATGCTGGGAGGTCTCAAGTCTGAGCCCATTTCTTTACTCTTATCTTTATTTCTGACATGACCTACTAGATTATCCAGTCTCAAAAGTCAGGATTTTATTTATTTATTTATTTTTGTATGTTTATACAAATACCAAAAAAGGTACCTACCCATACACTTTGGCTGCTCTTGACATTACTTTTAACAGTACAACAAAAATTAATATCCAAACATAACTGAAGCACAGCAGTACAATTTAACTCACTACCAGCAACCCAAGATAACTCAAAAGCTCAAAACCCCTGTCCCCCACCATTTTCATGTACCTGGGGAAAAAAGAGGAGCTGTGCTGTGTCCCCTGAAGGTCATCAAATTTGATCTATTTTGGAACAGGGAGAGAGTGAATTCCTAAGCTCTGAAGCCCTCACAGAAAGCAACTATGCCAGTAACTTGCTCTTGTGTATTCCAGCAGGGATTCAGCTTGAGCACCTCTGTGCTGGTTTGGCACAGGGAGAAATGTGAGCTTTACAGGTCAGATGAAACACCTTAAATGTCACCCACAAACCAAGAGGCAACCAGTGCAAATCACAGAACTTGTTGAATATACGTGAGGCAAGAAACTCCATTAACGAATGGGCCGTCACAGTCTGCATACAAAACTTTGTTTATTCCTATCTAGGATTGATGAAGAGATGGCTAAAAATTTGTGCCAGTAAAAAAGTTACCAAGTGCCCGGCTCCTCCACTTTTTCCTCTGAACAGGTGTGTTCTTAAAACGAGAGCTGTCTGAAAAACGTAAACCTGTTTTCCTGAAAAAATTCAAAATTCCAAAGTGGTTTTTCATTTCAGCATTCAAAATGAGTCTATTTTTAACTTGTTTATGTTGTGGTATTGGTGGTGGGAGGAGGGTTCCCCCAAAATCCATTTTTCAGTAAGCAAATTTCAATAACCATTTTGAAAATGTTTTCAAAGTTTTTGATAAAATTTCAGGAAAAAAAAATCCAAAAAGCCACTACCTTTTTCACAAAATTCAAAATTGTTTGCAACATTGACAATTTTTAAAAGGGCATTTTTCAACAATAACAACAAACCTTTAGTTTGAAAAATATTAACCAGCTCTGCTCAAAATGTAGGATCAGGACACTGAAGGTAAGAGGTGCTTAACAAACTGCACTTGCCCATGAAAATATGCTATTATAATGAGGGTTGATTATAATTTTTTCTTGTGAATAATGCCTTTGGCTTGAAATTATTATTAATTATTATTATCTGACTTGCCATAATGCCTAGGAGCCCCAGTCATGGACCAGGGCCCTATTGTACTTGGCACTCTACAAATACAAAGACTGTCCCGGCCTCAAAGAATTTACAATCTGGGGGCTGATCTACACTTGAAGGTTAAGTCACCTTCACTACATCGCTCAAGGCTGGGAAAAATTTAATGCGCTATCCAACATAATTAAGATAACCAAAGCCCCAGTGTCAACAGTTAGGTCAATAGGAGAATTCGAACTAGCTACTGCCTCTTGGAGAGGTGGATTTATTATAGCAACAGAAGAACCCTTCAGTCTCTGTAGTAAACATCTGCACTTCAAGAGCTCCAGCTGTGCCAATGTAGCATTTCTAGTGTAGATACACTATTAGAGTTAGGTAAGTCTAGGTAAGCTCCTTCCTTCCACCTTTAACATAGATCCTGCTATTACTGCCCAGCATGCCCAACCACCATGCCAAGATGTGTCTTTGCTTGCATATGTAAGCTGTACCTGCATCCGACTGGTTTGGGCAAGAGAAGAATAAAGCAGAGTTTCTCAGCCAGGTTGCTGGCATCATTCTGATGTTACCACTCTTCGAGAGGGAGGGAAACAAAAAACTAAAGTCAGATGGTTATTTTCTACTGGGTTGACTTTGACATTTGACTTCATATGACCACTTTGTGCTGCCCCATATCTTATCAGTCATTCACTCTACTGTGATTAGCAGGAGCCGCTTGCTACCTAGGCAGTAGACTGGCTTATCTTGGAAGTGGGACTTTGTAGAGAGGGAGTAGGATAGAAGACATGGGAGGCTTGGGGAATGGAAACGGGTGAGTGAGGGTTCCCCAGATGCCAGACAATGAGGCCTTTCCCAGGAGGTGCATATGGGCCAAGAGCCAGAAGGAGTGCAGGAAGACGCTCCTTAGGAAAGGAGCTTGGGGCATTGCACAGAGGGTGCTGGAGGGTTCCCAATGCGAGGTTGCTAGGTGAGTTAGCTTATGGCAGTGGTTCTCTTTCAAAGTAGCCCGCCACTCCCCTCCAGCTGGCTGCAGAAGGGAGCCCTTGCCTAAGGACCCAGGCAGAACATGTTGCCGCGGGACTATCAGACGGGTGCAGACTCCTTGCAAGGGGATGGGAGATCAGTGCTCCCCTTCCCCGGCTCCAACAGAGAGCACGGCAGAGTGCTCCACCTGGGTCCATAGATGCTGAGGTCCCTGCTGGGGCCAGAGGGAAGGGAGCACTGATCTCCTGTCCCCTTGGCTGCAGAAGGGAGCTACTGCCTAGGCACCCAGATGGAGCGCACAGGGCTGCAGGAGGCGTGCTGTTTCTCTGCTGCAGCCAAGGACACAGGAGATCTGCAAGGAGGCTGTCTCCTCACAGAACTACTTCTGTATGGCCGCAGGGGGGCTGCTGGCAGAGACTGTAAAAATAAGATCTATGGCCCTCAAGCCAAAAAGGTTGGGAACCACTGGCCTATGATGTGGGGGGAAGGTGCCCGATGGGGGGGGGGGGGAGGGCTTTTCCAGAGATGCTGAGTGAAGTGAGGGAGGACGATTCCCAATGGGAGGTGTGCTGGGTGAGTCCAGGGGAGAGGAGAGGTGAAGTTTCTCCTAGTGGTTCTGGACCAGTTGGGACAGGAGAGTTCCCAAGGGGGCGATGCTGGATGAGTCGGAGGAGAGGATGCAGGACAGAGGGGCATTTTCCAGAGGTGCTGGGTAGGACGGTTCCCAATGTGGGCGGAGTGGGGCGTTTTCCAGAGGTGCTGGGGAGAGGAGGTGGGGCATTTCCCAGGAGTGATGGGGGGTAGGAAGGTTCCCAGTGGGGGGAGGCGGCATTGCCCCGGGTTGCGGGGAGAGGGTTCCGGGGGAGGGCATCGACCCAGGGGAGAGTTTGGAAGGGGGGGCGCATTGCCCCAGAGTGCAGGGTAAGGGCTGGGGGTGAGGGGCTGGGAGGAAAGGTGGGGCACTGCCCGGGTTGCGGGGAGAGGGTTCCGGGGGAGGCCATTGCCCCAGGGCAGAGCTCAAGGGGGCGCACGGCCCCAAGGTGCGGGGAGGGACCCGGGAGGGGCCGTGGGGCATTGCCGCAGGAGGAGGAGGAGGCGGATTCCCGGGGCCGGCGCTCCGCCCGCTCGCCCGCCCGCCGTCCGTGGGTCGCTCCGGGGGCGGGGCGGTCCCTCCCCTGGGCAGTGTCTCCGCCGGGCCCTTTAACCGCGGGCCGCCCCGCCCCCGCGCTGTCCGGCCGGGCCGTGTCCGCAGAGCGGCCGCGCGGAGCCCGTCTGGCCGGGGGCAGCGGCCGCTCGGTGCAGGGGCGGCGGGCGGGGCCCGGCTCGGCGGGGGCGATGGGGCGGCGGGGCTGCGGGCCGGGCTGGCGGCTGCTGCTGCCGCTGCTGCTGCTCGGCGCGGCTCGCGGCTTCGGGGAGGAGGAGGAGCGGCGCTGCGATGCCATCCGCATCGCCATGTGCCAGAACCTGGGCTACAACGTCACCAAGATGCCCAACCTGGTGGGGCACGAGCTGCAGGCGGACGCGGAGCTGCAGCTCACCACCTTCACCCCGCTCATCCAGTACGGCTGCTCCAGCCAGCTCCAGGTGGGTGCCCCCTGCCCTGCCCGGGCTGCCGCCTGGCCGGCCCACCCTGTAAAAAACCCCGCCCTCTCCTGGAACCCCCCGCCGCCTGCCCCCCGATGGGAGCGGGGCTCCCCTCCCGGCAGCCGGCGCTCGCCCCCTCTGGATGCCAGGCCCGCGAGCCGGGGCTCAGGCTGGGCGAGGGTGGCAGGGTGCCCCTGGAGCGCCAGGCACCGCCTCGCGCGGGAGTCCCCCTCCGCCTTCCCTTCCCCCCCCCCCCCCCCCCACACACACACACCTTGGCACGCCCGGCGCAAGTGACATTCAGCGGCGGGGCTCGCGCCCAGGGATCGCGTGGAACAAACCCAGCTGGCGAGAGGGGCAGACTGCAGGAGAAGCGCTGAAGTTACGGTGCAAGCTGCACACCCCCAAAATTTTCCCCAGTGACACCCCACCCCAGTTTATTTCCCAACCTAATCCGGTCCTAAGGTGCTATAGAGGCTGTTAACGCTGCCTTCCAGCAGTAAGGACTACCCCGAATGCTTCCCTCTTTTACTTCTTGCATTTGTTCTGCGAACTGCCCACTGATTCCAACTTTCAATCTGTTGCATTTCTTGCCTTTGTTTTGTAAATCTACTTCAGCCTCCTGGTTTCCTCTGCAGTCTGCTGCCGATTTGGGAGCGCTCCTGGGAGGGTTTCAGGACTGAATTATTTCTCAGCTCCAGTTTCTAGGGTAGAACAGTGTCAAAATATCTGCTGGCTTTAAAGAAAAGTTTGAAAAGAAACTATTAAGAGGGTGAAGCAAAGATACACTTGGAAACTTACAGCCGCAAAGTGGCTCAAGATTAGCTTTTGCCTTTGGGTGTGAATCTGCAGATAAGAAACAAGGTTACAATAGCATTTAATTCCACAGGGCTTGCAGCTGCTGAGAGACTGAAGTAAAAT
Source organism: Emydura macquarii macquarii (assembly GCF_026122565.2). Lineage (NCBI taxonomy): Eukaryota > Metazoa > Chordata > Testudines > Chelidae > Emydura > Emydura macquarii. Next base: position 12,188,310 of record NW_027130455.1, read on the forward strand.
ACACAAGGAACCCCGTTCCCCGTCCTCTTTCGGGAGTAACCTCCACATAAAGTCAAGAGCTAGGAGAAGAAGCCAAACATTTCTGTTGATTGGCACTGCTGTACTTTTCCAAGTCTGTGTTCCCTTCGGTAGCCCAGGAATTTGGACTAGTGTGGAAACTAAAGAGAACACCCGAAATCAGGGTTAATGCATTGGCTGATCTCTCTTTATGGGTTTGAAAATGTCACTTAGCCTAATGTTAAAAAGATTACTTTTACTGCTCAAAGAGCGTGAACTTTCTCACTGACTTCTTAAAGAAAAATATTTATCCTTAAACACCATGAAAGTACAGCATATATTAAAGAGACGGACGGCTTCAAGGACATGACTTTCCAATTCAGATGCTGGCACATAAATCCCTTCACTTATAACCTTAGATCAGAGGTTTTCAACCAGGGATACAGGTACCTCTGGGGTTACTTCAGAGAATTGTAGGGGGCAGGCAAGAGGATGGGGCAACTGCCCTGGGCCCCGTGCTTTGGGGGGCTCCACTCCAGAGCTGGCAGGAGGCGGGTGGCTACAGCCTGCCTCCCACCTGTGCGGGAGCCAGGCAGACCCATGCTGAAGGGGCCAGGCACTGGCCTGCGGGGGGGAGGGGGCACTGGGCCAGCTTTCACAATGCGCAACTGGAAGCCTCCTGCGCCTCCCGTCCCTACTGTGTGTCATGAAGGGCAGGCTTGGCCACCGGGTGTCGGGTGTCGCAGACCCAAGGTATGCCACTGGAGCTGGGTGGGAAAACCATGCAGGGGTACTTCAAGTGAGACCGTACTTGAGACCGTAGGGGTACAGTTTCTAAAAAAGGTTGAAAACCCCTGCCTTAGATAACACAGTTATTATGTGTAAGGAGCTGGTAAACTGATATGCATCCAGTGTGTGAGTGTGAGCGAGAGAGACTTTTCTTGTCATTGTAAAAAAAAATCAAAGGGACACAGCATACAATCATGATAAGAAAGACCCCCTCCAATAACTTCACTGCAGGAGTTGCTCTCCCATATTAATGACAAGATCCCTATCCTACCCATTGTTTAGACATTACTGAACAACAAACTTGCTTCTTCAGTTAGTTGTATCCAAGCTAATAATTGCCTGGCTTTTTTTAAATGATGAGTTTTACATATCGCTACAAATCTATTTGCTTTGTTGTACACCAGAATTACAACTATTCAAATACTGAGCAAATTACAGTATCCAACTTTATCGTAAATGCATATTTGCTCTTATAAAGACCAAATTCAAACATGAATGTTGTTAATTCAAGGAGCTATTAATATTTTATCTGTTTTGTTTTGGTTCAAGTTTTAAAAATCTCTGTGCAGTCTCTAAAACTAAGATCTATATATTTGTGTTGAAGTTTAAATTACTTATTCCGTTTGTGCTTTGTCACCTGAAATTGTATCTTGGAGGCTCAGATCTAGGATTAAGTTCTGCTCGCCTTTTCTGAATTTGGACCATTGATTTCAATAAAGCTGATCTAGTATGTAAAATAATCAGGATTTGGCCTCAAAACACTTTTTGAACTGAAAACAAGTGATGAGGTTTTTAGAATATTTTCCCTTGGTTTCTTTGCTACATGCTGCTCCTTGTTTACTTAGGCAAAGTATAGGACTGTACAATTAAAGAGGATAGAGAGGGAACTTGCTATATAATCAACCAATTTTTGTCTTCTTTTAAAAACACACATTTGACTGTTGTTTTTCTCTTCCAGTTCTTCCTTTGTTCAGTCTATGTTCCAATGTGCACAGAGAAGATTAATATCCCAATAGGTCCCTGTGGTGGCATGTGCCTTTCCGTCAAAAGAAGATGTGAACCTGTTCTGAAAGAATTTGGATTTGCCTGGCCAGACAGCCTAAACTGCAGTAAATTCCCACCCCAGAATGACCACAACCACATGTGCATGGAGGGACCAGGGGATGAAGAGATTCCGCTTCACAGCAAGACATCCTTGCAGCCAGGAGAAGAGTGTCACACCATGGGATCTAATTCAGAGCAGTATATCTGGGTAAAAAGAAGCCTGAGCTGTGTCCTTAAGTGTGGCTATGATGCTGGTCTCTATAACAGATCAGCTAAGGAATTCACTGATATCTGGATGGCCGTGTGGTCTAGTCTGTGTTTCATATCAACTGCCTTCACAGTCCTGACCTTCCTGATTGATTCATCCCGATTTTCCTACCCGGAGCGTCCCATCATATTTCTGAGCATGTGCTACAATATTTATAGCATTGCTTATATTGTGAGGCTGACTGTAGGCCGGGAAAGGATATCCTGTGATTTTGAAGAGGCAGCAGAACCTGTTCTTATCCAAGAAGGTCTTAAGAACACAGGATGTGCTATAATTTTCTTACTGATGTATTTTTTTGGGATGGCTAGCTCCATCTGGTGGGTTATTCTGACATTAACATGGTTTCTGGCAGCTGGACTCAAATGGGGCCACGAGGCTATAGAAATGCACAGCTCCTATTTCCATATTGCAGCCTGGGCTATCCCTGCAGTGAAGACCATAGTCATCTTAATTATGAGACTAGTGGATGCAGATGAGCTCACTGGTCTGTGTTATGTCGGCAACCAGAACCTAGATGCGCTCACTGGCTTTGTCATTGCTCCACTTTTTACCTACTTGGTTATTGGAACTCTATTCATAGCAGCAGGTTTAGTGGCCTTATTTAAAATCAGGTCTAATCTTCAAAAAGATGGGACTAAAACTGACAAGCTGGAAAGACTGATGGTCAAAATTGGTGTGTTTTCAGTGCTATACACTGTCCCCGCTACATGTGTAATCGCATGTTACTTCTATGAAATCTCCAACTGGACTGTCTTCCGCTATTCAGCGGATGATTCCAGTATGGCAGTGGAGATGCTCAAAATCTTCATGTCTCTGCTGGTGGGTATCACGTCTGGCATGTGGATTTGGTCGGCCAAGACTCTGCACACATGGCAGAAGTGCTCTAACAGACTGGTGAACTCAGGGAAAGTGAAACGAGAGAAGAGAGCGGATGGTTGGGTGAAACCAGGGAAAGGGAATGAGACTGTGGTATAAACAAAACCCATATGCCGACTTCTCACTCAAGAAGGACTTGTTATGTGTAAACACTTAGAAATGTTGCTGGGGTGGTGTGGGGAGATAAAGTACAAAATCTGTCTCTGAAAAGAAGCCTTAAAAACTAAGCAACAATTTCAAAAACACAATAGCCATAAATCATGCTGCCCAAAATAGGAAAGCCCAGAGAGGCTTTGCAAGCTGTGAAAAATCTGAACATGTCACATATTTGTAAAACAGGATGTAATGTACTAATGTCATTAGAAGCCATGGGGTCTTACATCTAAATACTTGGGATGCTGATTTCCTTGAATCATGTTATAGTGCGTGGAGGAGAAGAGGGCCAAATTCTGGGCTGATCTAGGGTTTAATCCTGTGAGCTGCTGGGTGCTCTCAGCTCCAATGGACTGCCATCACTCCCTTTGAATTCAGTATCTTAAGGGAAGTGGTCAGCACCTTTTAGAAGAAGGATTAGGTCCTCATGCAAATACCAGCTGGCTTTCCAGGTATGTAAGCAACTCATAAACAATGAATTGATAGGATTCAGCTAGGTGTTAGGATGGATGGCTTTATAGCTCAGCTGACAACCTAATATTAACCTCTAAGTTGGCGCACTCTTTGCTGTCTAAAACATCAGTACTTTACTTGATGCGTTTAAAAGCTTCACTCAGTACGCTTATCAGACAAAGCAGATTAATTTGGAGATAGAAGCATAACAACATATATAGTTTCCATTTATCTACACCCCGCTCCCTTTCCTTGCCCCCATTTGTCCTTTTAGGATAACCTGGCTATTTCCAGACTCTGACTACTTTATTCCTCTGCATTAATAACATAGGGTTTTTTTGTTTTTGTTTTTTTAATAGTTCTCCTTCCTACTGCAATATACAGCTGAGAGAAAGTGAATGGAGAGCATTTTGGAGACAAACTCTTTATTCAGCAGAACATGCAGTTTTTCTCCTAGTAAACTTATCTGGCTCTCCCCAGAGACCTATTGCATTAAGCAATTAAGACTTAATATATTTCACTCTGTGTGATTGCATCTATGCAGACGCCAGTCTGGGAGAAGTGAAATGTTAAGTTCCTTGGCAACTTCATGTTCACACAGATCAGTTGTATAATTGTATGTGTCAATTAAAAATAAAAGAACATTCTCCAACCATGACATAGCAGTACAGCTGACTGGCTCAAACCCATGGTCCCGAGAGTTACTTAAAAAAAAAAAAAGTGTAAGAATATTATCAGTCTTCAGCAATAATGGGGACATTTTCCTTTTGGAAAGAGATCCATGGAGAAGAAATCCAACTTCTTCTTGGTGAGTAATTGTTTCATAGTTAGTGGTAAGGTTCCTTATCCTGTTTCATGAAGGGGCATTGGCGTTCAAAGCATGCTTGACTCTGGCATTTGTGAATCTCCTGCTTAATTAACGGAGTATGATGTAAACAAATAATGAGCAGAATTTAAGTGCTCCCCTTGAAGGACCCACCCTTGGTTTTACCTGTCTGCCCTAAAATCTTGTTTCATCTTCTGTGCATGAGGGCCTGATCTGGTGAGGTGCTGAGTGCCTTCAACTCCCATGGACTTAAGTGGTAGCTAAGGGTATGTAGTCATGAGGCAGGCCTGAAAGGGGTAACCTCTTTATCTCTCAAACTGTGTTAAAGGCATATATTGTGTCTGTGCTGAAATATGTGCTTGAAAACAAAAAACAACCTCAGCTCAGTCTGTGCAGTTGGGATCAGTCACTATCAAAGCAAGTGACAACTTGACCTACCCACAACACATCTTGTTGTTGTTGTTTTTAATACCAGCTCTATGTTCTAGATGAGCCTTCCAAATCCAATCCTCTATCAAGTCTTGTCAGTAAAGCTGTGTTGGAGCTATGTATTCTGTTCTGGAAACCCAGAGTTCTGCAAGTACGAAAGCTGTGGATGGCTGGGCGTCACCATGACGTGATATAAGGATGCCAAATCAGAAGCTAGCTTCAAATTCTGAGGGATGAAGGAGAGGGGTGAGCCCTGGCACTGGGTTAAGTGAACGGGCCAAAGTCATCCAGGTGTCCCTCCAGTGAAGTCACAGGTCAATGACCCCAGATGATTCATATACACTGAACTTCATGCTATCTGATGTGCTCGACCTGTGCATTTTTATCCTTTGTCATCCTCCCAGAATTTAAGGGGTGCCCTTTCCTATTATCCTTGAATTTCAGAGCATGACTCCTTAGATCTTATTAGAATGATAGCACTGGTGAGTAGTGACATCTGCAAGTGAGTCAAATGAGGATAATATTTTTTTACTTCAGGGGCACTGGAGCAATTGGTATAGTGGGGGGGGGGGGGGTGTGCTGAAAGCCATTGAACCAAACTCTAAACCCTGCATATGATGGAAACCACTTCAAGCCAGGGGGTGCACGGCACACCCAGTTCCTGCGCCTCTGGCTTATGTTGCAAGGTGATGGGAAGATGAATCCAGTAAAGGTTGTGAGGCACTCAGATGCTATGGGGACAGTGGCCACATAAGTGCACATAGCGACAGCTCTCCCTCTGCACTTTTGGAGGCATTGTGCCTGCCTGAGACACAGTGAGCCTAAATTAAATTATGTACCAGAGTCCAGTGGTTTTATTTCTGATTTTCCTCAAGGTAATGAGGCAGAGAATCTGACCCCGTGCCACAGAAGCACCTTTGGAAAGGCAAAACGTAGGTATGTTCATTTACCTTGCTGTTCAAATGGTTCAGGCATTGTGATTGGAAAAGCCACTTTAGATCATGGCTGCAGCATAGCAATGATGAAGGCTGAATATCAGCAACTCACAGGTTCTCTCGTTTCAACAGAGTTATGAAGTTGAAGCCAAAAAATGTGTGACTAACCCTGTCCTGGAAGTGCCATTGCTGTAGCTATAAAGCTCAAAACTTTACAGCAGTTACCTTTGCTGGTTACCTTCCCCTCTTCTTTCTCCCAAGCCAGTCCCACCCCCATGTGGTGTTTTGTGCTGACATACAGGCTTCTGAAATGTCTGACAGAAAGGTACAAGCAAAACTACTTATGATAGAGCTTCAGAAAGAGAAACTAACTTGTCTAAGTAAATGGACACTGATTGTTTTTGGATGTACAGAAAGTATATCGGCATTGATGTATGTACTGTAAATTTCTAATTTATCATTGTACAAAAAACGTTGCTATTTAATTTTTGTATCAAAATAAAATTGTTAACCTCTGTGAATAAGTAATGGCTTCTGAGTCTTGATATTTTTTGTATGTTTTCTTTCATAAACTGTCTTTATCCTACTGTTGGAAACACAAAGCATTGTTTTTTCTTTCTTCCTTTAAGTGCAGAGCGTCACGCTGTCTGGAATAGTTCACGACCGTCAGTACCAACCCCAGGGGCAGACTGTCAAAAAGCAGGGCAGACACCCCAAAGTGGTGGTGTGTTCTATAATTACATTTCACCAACCCAGTAACATATGTGATCTCCTGAAGCACTATAACAATCTTACCATGGAGTCACAGACAGTCCTTTTGGACACTCCAGTCAATCGTACCAGCCAGGCACTGCACTTTGTGATAGTTTCTGTACCCCAAAGATGACAAAAGATGCAGGAGTTGCTTCCAGTCCCAAGAGACTAGTCACTTACCCCAGGTCAATTTGTATCTCAGACCTCACACCAAAGACAATTCTTGTAGCCAATCCTGTAGTAAACTAACCAAGGATGAATTAACTAAGGAAAGAAATGACTTATTACAAAGTTAAAGCAAGCAATCTTATACACTAATGAGTTACAGTCTACTACAGTCACCTTTTAAAATCATAATCTGTCGGCACTGAATGCACTGGTGTTCTTTGCTTCTGTTTTGTAGCTCCAGCCCTGTAAGAGAGTCCAAATAGCCAAAGAGATGAAAATTTTCTTGTTCCCTGGCTTTATTGCCTTCTTCCAGAATTCAAGCTGATGGGAAGAGCCCTCTTATATGTAACCTCTTTCTGGCTGTGAAGGGGCAATTAACAGAATCTTTGTATGGTGATGTCCCATTGTGGCCTGTTTAGTTTTCATAGCCTTCTTGATGAGCAGGAGATGATCTCTCTGACAGGTTGAGAGTTTCAGAGCAAACTTTTTTTTTTTACAGTTATAAAGCAAAAACTTAAATATTACCTTACAGCATGTGGTAAAGATATAAGCGAGATTAATGCATGCAGTAATCTACAAGCATTTCTCATTGTTACTAGGTCAATACCCATCTTAACCATGCTGACGCACAGGTGAAAGAGACTGGTTTCCAGCAATGAATTTGTCAGGGGTCAGCTGAAGCCTAAATCCTTGGCAAGAGCTGGCAGTGGTTTGCCAGCATCACACAGAGGGCTGAAAGGCTTAGTTTAAATGAGTTAGAACATTGACGGAGGACCTACAATTGGGTCCAAGCTACAATCTTTGGCAAATGGAAAGAGTGCTCTGAGCTATCATTAGTATCCAACAGATAACACTCAGCCACGCTTCAGCTTCTTGGGCAGCATTCCAGGAAGCCCTCAGTCTGAGGGAGAAGGAACATTTCCAAAGATGGTGCTTGGGTCCCACTGGTAAAGAAGTAGGAGTGGGCTGTAGTTTTTCTGCAGTGCATCCAGGCTTGCCTGAATAGATAGGCACCATCAAACCTCTTCACTTGCAGATGTGTATGGTACAGATCTAAAATGATCATGAAGTAACCTACTTCTGCTATATTAGTGACTTTAGGGGGAAAACAAGAAACACAAGGCCTGGTCCTGCTATTTTTGCTCAAGTAAGGCTCCCCTCTGCTTCAACTATGGAAGGATTGGTCTTAAAATGTGGAATGCTTTCAGAACCTAGAATCAAGGTACATAATTTCAACAACATCATTGTCTCCTAAGGGCAGGTCACTCAGCTAGTGGCTTTTGTGAGTTATTCCAGTGCAACTGAAAGTCTTTTTTTACTCAATATATGTTCATCAGTTAAGAACGTAGTTTTCTACTACCCAATTTGTGTGTGTTATTTGTTTCACCAACTAATTTGACAGCTTATGGTATAATTATTTTACAACTCTCAAATTGTTTGCATCAGTAGTAGTTTAGTATCCTGGATTACTTAGATTAGCATAATCTTACTTTAATACTTAACTAAATCATAAGATACAGCTGATGGTAATCAGCTATTATAAAGGAGACAATAGGAGCTGTGTACTAGTCTTCAGATATTCATGATGACTCAAGTTTTCAAAAAGAGCACTGAAATCTAGGTACCCAAAAAATGATTTACTCACACGTTTGGGAGTGCTGCATCCATGTCACCCAATGCGTAACTGCTCAATTTAGGTGCCTTTGAATGCTACTTGTGGACCCAAAGTTGAATACCTGAAGTAGTAAGGTCCAGATCCTCAAAAGTATTTAGGTTCCTAACCTCCACTGGAATAAATGGAAGTTAGGAAGCTAAATACCTATGTGCCCAAAGGTAGAGATCGTTTTCAAGAGTTGATTTTATATGACATATCAGTCTAGCTTTTCCAAAAGATGGGTCATAATTGGATATCAGACTACTTACTTCATACAGAACTTACAGCAGGCTTCCTATTGGTTCTTGTTAGATTTTTTTTTTTTAATGGTGATACATTAACAGCACAGGAACCTAAAGTTCTCTGGCCACAGAACAGAGACAGCTCAGGTACTGACAATGTGAGCTACCTCACGCTAGTGTGCCTCAGTCCCGACCTGGAGGGATATAAGAATGCAGGAGAGACTAACTCAGCCTGCATGAACCTATAATCCATGTCCTCTGCTCAGACAGCAAGCTAGTGGTAACTATGGTGATGGATGCTGTGAGCTGGACGTTCTTACTAGTAAGAACAAGGCTCTGTGTTCATTTCACACAGCTCGCTATACAGTTTTCAGTGACTTTTAGCAGCCACTAGGCTAGCTTTGAACCAGTGACCTAGAGATGAAAGCCGCAGCAGCTGGCCCTAGAGCATTCCCATGCACCCTGCTTGTCAGGGTTCTGTTTGACAAACAGGTTTATACAAGACTTCAAAATAATGCTTGTAGCGCTGGATTTAATCCAGGAGAATTCAGTTAGAGATTGCCAAAGTTTAGGAAGTTGGAGCACACAGTATGGAGCATCTTCTCATCCTTGCAAAGCTTCACGCAAACTCCATCATAGGGTGATGAGAACTCCTACATGCAGCAGATGGTCTTGATTTACAGCTACATTAGAACCACCTTGTGCTGCTCCACCAAAAGCAGCGTCCCAGGGCAGAGGGCTCTTCCAGTGGTGTAGAACTGGTACAGTAGAGCCTACCTCTCTGCTGCTTCCTCCAACTGCCAGAGAGTGCTCTGCTAAGGGTCCTCTGCACCCTGGCAAACTCCAGCTGCTGTAACAGCCTTTGGTATTCATTAACAGCTGTTTTGGTTCATGCCTGGGGACCAGTCCAGTGCACAGCCAAACTGGGAGTGGGGGAGCACAAAGGGTAAATGCAGCTAGTGAGAACTAATCTGGCAAGGTAACACTCAAGAAAACACATGTCTGGCTTCCTAGGTTATTTATAGTCTGCCCATCCCTGCTATCTGGGTGTCTGTTCTTAAGGGCTTACATTCACAGAACAAACAAACAATTTTAATTCCAGACCAAACTCTTGTAGTGCAAGGTTTATCTTAGGCCAAGAAACAAAATCTGAACTGAAGTTATAACTATTTGCCTGTCAACTCTCCCACAGCTTATACAGTTTATACAGCTAAAGTTTGACTTATACAGTTAAAGTTCAGCAGAGGTATCTGTCTTCATTTTCTAAATGGATAGGTTAGAACATCCAAACGCCAGTAAAAGAACTCACTGTTCACAGTTATACCAATGAGAAACAGGCCTTGTATTTACATCATTATTTAGCTAATTTCCCGACTGCTTCGGCTATTTCCTGAACTTACTCTGAGGAAAGAAAAACATCCGGCCGGAAAAGTAAAGGCAAATAATTGGAAAATCTGCCTCCCTAAACTACTACTAAGGTGTGATAAATAATACATGTAAGATGCTTATTGCAGGTTACACACAGAAGCAGCCAATATTAAATGTTATAGACTGAGAGGGTAAATGTAAATGTTCTAAAGCATATTCTGAAGTGATCCAAGTAACAGACATTTGTCAGTGCTATTTTTACACAAGTCCTTTAAAACGATTACGAATCAACAGCCACACACTAGAAGAATTTAATTCTTTTCAAAATACTTTTTGCATTCTCCATAACTTTCTGCTTTAAAACAAGGGCTGAATGCCATCTAGTGGTAGCAATAGGTAGACTATTTTTCATTCCGTACTACCCTCAATCCACATACATGACCCCCATTCATGGGGGAAGTGTACAGAAATTTCAAGGACAGTATGTAGCAGATTTTTTGGAAAAAGGTAAAAGTTATTATTACAGTGGATGTGGAACCAGACCGGAAATTAAAACCCAAGGTTCCATTCCTAGCTCTTCATACAAGCAAAGCAGGATGCTGGTTTGAGGACATATGTGCCACTATGAGGAAAGACACCCATTACTTCTTTGTTCAAGTAGTGACAACAGGAGACACTCTTACCTGCTGCCTCTTCCCTGGAGATCCAAAGCCTACATGTTGCAGTGTCTGGAGTGAGGCATAATAGAGACCCAGGAATATCCCTAATGTAGCCATTGATGGCAACAAAAAAACAATCAGTGAAGCTGCAAGTGTGCTTACCCCCTAAATATAGACAAGGGTAAGGCAGGGTTTGTACCTAATGCACTAATCAGGGTTTAGCCTTTCTTGAAGTAGGAGTTAGACAGTCAGTGCTAACCCTTCCATATTCTTGTCTATACACAGGGATCAACACTGGTGCATCTATACAAATTCCCAGCTAAGGATGGGCTATTTGTAGAGAAATTGACTTGGAATCATGGTGCTGTATGTCTACCTGCCAAAAGGGCATCTTTTGTCTGGTACAGAAAGCAGGAGAATCAATAGGCCAGGCATGTATGAGGCACCTAGAAAAGTGGCCTCTGGAGAACACTTATTTTTACATGGCTTAGGGACCAGGGCTGGCCCTGGATCAAATGGCACCTAGGCGAGAAACGTCTTGGATGCCTCTCCCCCCATTTGTTACATTTTTAATACCTTACTTTTTATTGCATTGGTAGCCCATTTCATGAGTTCGATGCACAATTGGCATGCATGATTTATCCCTGTCATAAGATGATAAATTTGCACACTAGGATCTGTAAATGTGTATTTATTCATACTGTATAAGCAAATAAAAAATTGTTTCCCCTAAGCTTCTAGAAACTTTTTAATTTTAAGAATAACTGAAATGTACTAACATCACGAAACTGAACATCAGGTGGACCAGTATTAAATAGCGTTACAGTAGGTGGCAGCTTTAGATTCTTAACCTTCGCCCTGTAGTTCAAAAGGTCGCTCAGCATTGTCGATATCAGTGAAAGAAATCCCAGTCTATATAGCTCTGTTTCAGATATTTTCCCATCAAATTTGCCCCTTGCTGCAAACTAGATTACAATTGAGCTTTTCACTACCTATATTGAGTTCCTGAAGGCTTCTTCAGGGACATCTTTTATTTTCTATGGGAGAAAACAGACAGTATTAGGGAGAGCGAAAGTCTATGTTCTGCAGTCTTAAAGTCATCAAACATTACGTGTTAAGCATAGCAAAAGTAGTAACAGTATTTCTCTTATATTGTTGCATAGATAGGGGTTCGATAGATTTCTGGCATCTCATTAAATATGTCCTTTATTGGTCGCTACCTACACTCTTCAAATACACATTCACTATTACACAGCTGGGCTCTCACTTCACTTCAGTTCATTCTTATACCTCAGTGGCTGATTGGCGACACACTGCCACTTGTATACTAACAAGGGCATGTCTGACAATGTTCTAGGAGGTTCGAGGAAAATGTAGTTCTCAGAAAGTCTGGAAAGTTCCACAAGATTCTACAACGGTCCAGAACATTCTAGGAAGTTAATGAAAAATCTACATACGGAATACCTGAAACATTTTACTTCAAACATTCTAGTTACCCTTTTGTCACTAATAATAAAAACAGCCCTCTGAGCCTGGCACCACCCAAGCCTGGCATCCCAGGCAGTCCTTAAAAGGAGAGAGATACTTAGCAGGATATCTTGGCTGGAAAGCAGAGGCAATGGGTGGGGAGATGCCCCTCCAGAGTTGCTGCTTGGCTTGTACCAAGCATGCTCAGTAACACTGCTGTAGCCGGCTGCCCTCACTCTGCCCCCTCTTCCCTCCCCACTATTAGCAGGCACAGATCATCTTTGATAAGAGGCCTTCCCTCTTAACTCCTTCTTGGTACCATTTGCCAATGGTGGAGAACAGCCAACAGTGCCTTACCAAGTAGTATTTGCTACTTGAACTGAAAGCAAGAGAACCACAACAAAATCCTTATATCTCTTTGAAAGACAGCCAGGGGATGTGGACTGGGAGCAGGGAAGGGAGAGTCCAGAGCAAGAAGAAATCTAAGGATGCTGAAAGTCACTGACAGAGGCTCCGGTGTATGAAAGCACGACAAACTCCATTATCTTCAAAACAATTACATTTCTACAGCTGTAGCCTGACCAGAGCCAAAAGGAGGTAAGAGCCCATCTCTTCTCCTTCCTCAGAGAATGGTTTTATAACTGAAGGATGGAAAGAGGCAGAACACATTCTCGAGCACTAGTAATCTCTTCCTTCAGCACTCCTGTCCTGAGGATATGGGCCTTGATTCTACATGTTCTTGAGCGCATAGCTGAACACCACACAAGGTTGTATCTCCCTGTCCATGTGGAAGAGGATGCTATGTGTACACCAGTTAGGTGTGGTCCTCCACACTAAGTGGGAGTGAGTTTCAAGTCCCGCTCTCTGTGCTCTTCAGAATGTAAGTGTAAATAAAATGTGAGCATGGGCATATCTGAGGAGACATGGACATAAACTCCACCTTCATCATGTGCTGATGTGGCACACAGTGGCTGAGTCTAAGGCTTGCTAGTAGGTGAAGGTAGTATGCCTTAGTGGATAGGGCACTAGCTTGGGATGCAGGAGAGTTGGGTTCTAGTCCCAGTGTTACTACTAATTTACTGTATGGTGCTATTTAAGTGAATGGAGTTACACCAGCAGATGATCTGACCCACTAAATATAGGAAACCTCCCCCAGCAACCCTACCTCTTACTCACATGGCAATCTTCAATGATACTGATGTTCTAGCCTAATTGATTACAAACCCCAGTGAGAGGGATTCAACTGCTGACGTGGTTAAATTTGCAAGCAAACTAGAATGGAGATATTATGTAAAGTGAACTCTGGTATACCCAGGATAGTGGGATCTCAGCACTCCTTACATCCCTTTGGCAAAGCAATTGAAACAGAAGAGTCATAAGACAACTTACTTCTACTTCCCAAGCTTTTGAAACTCCCTTGTTGGAGCAGCTCAACTATGAAAACCCTTTTCTATAGTCACAGAAGATTCCAATTAACCTCCTAACAACAGAAGAAAGTCCCAGACATTTGAAGCTCAGTTGACTAAAGAAATGTATGGATTGGGAGATTAGGAGAAAAATCTCCATCTGAATGAGCTCCCAGCAAAACTAAAGAAAAACCTTAAGAACTATAACAAAACCACTTTTGATCCTGCTCCCTGCTGTAGCAATTTGCTCATCTCCATCAATTTAAAGAAGGGAAAAAAGTAATCCTTCCATTTGGGGGAAAAACATCTTCTTTTAGTGGAGAAAAATGCTATAGGGCCCCTTGTTACAAACAGAGCCACAGCTCACAAGCCATGTCTATACACAAACTTGCACTGGATAACTAATAGTATTTTATTTTTTAAACCAAGTTTCTGCATAGATTAAAGCCCAATTTATGTGGCAGGCAGACATAGTCAGACACGGTCAAAGAAATTAAATAATTGGCCTAATGTGACAGAAGTCACTGTCATAGCTGGGATTAGAATGCCCGGGTCCCTAGAGCTCTCAAACCATACCTCTTCCGAAAGCCCCACCCCAAACTGTCTATTTCGTATGATGCAATGGGACTGCCACTCAGGACTTCTGCACAAGCTATGATGCTATGCTGCTCAGCCATGCTATCCATCAGCCATCCAATCTCCTGCCTACAGAGGGAGTGCTGGGGCCTGACCCGGCAGGCCTTCGAAGAAGGAATACAAGTGTAGCTACCGAGCCTGGTTCCTCCTGGGCTGTATCAGGCAGTGGTGTCTTGGGACACAGCGTACAATACATCCATCTGTCTGCAGATCCAGAGAGTTACAAATGGTCAACGACCTCAGAGAGATGCCAGGCTGGTTGGCCTCTTGGGTTGAGGACTCTGCACAGGTGAAGGGGCTATGGTTGTAGGACTGGACTGTGGACCCAATCCATGTCTCCATTTCCCAGTTACAGAGGACACATGGAAAGATTAGTTGGGACTTACGTTTTCTGTCAGGAGGCCTGATGGTCCAAGAGCAGGGAGCAATGCTGACCTGCTCTGCCTTGAAAGGGCCCCCCTTCAGGGCTGAGTTTGAAGCTGAAAGTTCATCCCATCCTTGACTTTAGCCACAAATGGGCATTGGATTCCACAAGTAATCTCTGCTAGATAGCCAGGCTGCTATCACACAAACTGGTACCATCCTTCCCATCCATTGCCTTGCTCCGGAGCGGGACACAACAGAATTTAGATGGCCCACCTTCCCAAGCATAAATTCAATGGGGGTTCCCTGTATACAGCTTTATGCTGCCCTTCCTGTGCTCTGGCCCTTTTGCTACCCAAAATGCCCTTTCCAATCCCTCACCTCTCAACTCCAATCCTTGGTTGGTTTGTTCCTCTTTTTCCCCACTCTTTATCTTCTGCTCTCTCCTCCACATGCCAATGAGAAGGGTGTGACTTTAGGTCTGACTCATCCCTCTGCAGCATGAGCAGCTCTTGCAGGACCTTGAACTCATGGGTACCCATCCACGAATAACTAGGGATGATAGGGCAGAATTTATGCCAATGCTCAGGAGGCTTTATTTTGTCAGGCTACCACCTGGTCCATCTTAACTAGTCCTTAAAAAATAGCAAGTTATTACAGGGATGAGCTACATAAAGCAGAGTCTTTTTTGTTCACTCCCTAGCCACGTAGCTACTCCTTCTACAAATATTCCACTGCAGAGTAATGCCAGTCACAGCCAAAGCCATTTCACCTTCCATCCCGCTGTTAGGCTGACCAAAGGGTGACATGGGCTAGAAGATGGAAGAATACCGAAGACAGGGTGACATTTAGCTAAATTATGCATTCTTTTGTTTAAATACCAACTTCAAATACTCTGTTAGTAAGAAGACAAAACATCTAAACCAGGAGCTAACAAGGATTGAAGAATTATGTACCCATGTGAAGTGTGATGAAAGTTTTATTTTCCTCCTCCTCTCTCTTGTGGGATTTAGTTATGGTTTTCTCTCTCTACTTCTTTTGTTCCTTGCTTTCTCCACTCCCTAGGGCTAAAATTCAATTTGTATTCCACTTTAAGCTGTGTCACTGGAGAGACTGCTTTTCTTTTTCCTTTAAATGGGAAAAGTGCATGCAATTGTATATACTTGCTGATATCATTCCAATAGAAAAAAATCTGTGTAATCTTAGAAAAATAATTATGCTAAATCCTAAAATTCTGATTAAAATTGACCAGGTCATCTCAGCAAGTTTATGGGACGATTTTATTTTGTGAACAAAAAAACGGGGATAATCTGCAAAAAGATTGATTTTTATTCTTATTCCAAGTTATTCATCAAATGTTTTATTGGAACAAATTTAATCTCATTGATTATTCTGAAACTATTTACGCTGCCTGAATATTTACTAAGTGATGAATCACAGAGCATGTTTAAGGCACATGAAATAGTTTGGTTTCTCATTGGATGGCAAACGTTATGAAGAGGAGGAAGGCTTTAATAAACCACTTGTGACACAAATGTTTACTCAAACAAATTCACAGGAGCATTTGTGCAACTTCTGGTTCAAATTCTTGTGCAAACGCATTTTTAATACAAAACAATGTCATTCTGTGAGTATTCTTGCAAACAAAAATTACTTGTGCACATTTTCAAAGAAAGACAATAAAAGGGCTCTTGGAGAGTGATGAAGCAAATTTACCAAATGTATTCATACAAATGTTCATACTTAAATGTCTGTTTATGAAGTTATAAGCATTTTCCTAGCTGTACTCCTACAAGGAATCATCAATAACATCTTCAGAAGAGTGCTACATATTAGAACTAAGGAGGCCTACCGAGTGGTATTTGCACTGTGTGGAAAAATAACCACATCACTACACTGAAGCTGAGCCACATCATTTCCATCTTTACACTATGCTGCGGTACCAATACATGGAGATGCTACATCACCATGAAGTACCAGCTGCAAACCTTCACCCAGTTGATAGTCTCACTGAGTTCAAGAACTGCCAGATTTGCTCAGTTTCCAAACAAGAAGTCGATTTTTCTATCTACCAGCCTAAAATCTTGGGTTAGAATCAGAGAGTCAAGCTGTGTCTTCTAGGCTCAGATGTGTCATCAGCTGCAGAGATTCCGCAGACCAGATGTGCAGAGTCACGTCTATGTAACCCTACTGCTGTCAGTAGGCCTGTCTCTACAGGTGTAGGAGAGGGCAGAATTTGAAAACAAGAGAATTGCTTTTGATGAAGCATGAACCATAAAATAATCCAGTGTAGCTCTGGTAGTTCTGCAGAGTTGACAAGAGTGAAGAGTGATACAGATGTTCTTTTCTCCCTACAGTGAGTAGCTCTATCTAAATCCTCACAAGCAGTGGATCTATTCAAAAAGAAGCGGCCATTTTCACAGTTTCCTCATTAAGGCAGCAGTGAAGAGGGCACTGCACTGGGAGTCAAGAGACCTAGATTTAACTGTGGCTTTACTGCTGACCTTGTATGCGACCTTGGGCAAGTCACTTCCTCTTTCTGTCCTGTTTCCCTTCCCAACCTTTGCCTGTCTTGTCTGAATAGATTGGAAGCTCTTCAGGGCAGGAACTGACTCTGTCTTACTATGTGTACAATGGCTAGCCCAGGGGAGCCGTGTCACTCAGTGATCTAGTGGATGTGAACTGTGAATCAGGGATACCATGAAAGAGGCAAAGGCAGAGACAGACTCCAGAACACTGAAAATATGCAAGAAAAATATACTGTTAATTTTAGGTCCCACAGGAACTGAAATAAAGTACAAAGATTTCCATAACAATGTAAAATCAATATAGCTCCTAGCTCAAGTAATGCTCCTGGGCTTCGTGGCACTCCCTCTGACAGTCCTTTGAGGGCACGACTCCTCTTAGATGGTCTCAGGAGTGACTCAGAGAGGAAGTTCATGGGTGGCAGTTTGTGCTTCCTGCCCCAAGAGAAAGCGGAACTAGTTTTGTCAGCAGCAGGAGGGACCCTCTTCCAATAATAAACGTGTGCAGTCCTGTCTTTTGCTGAGCTTGTGCCTGTGTCTTCATTTTGAGGACTCTGCCCATGGGGCTAACCTACGCCTGTATAGAACATGAAGTCCTGTGCAGTAAAACTTCCCAGAGTCAGAACAAGCTTTTGTCTAAACTAAAATATAAATAAATAAATAAATAAACTTTCCAGTCTGGCTTGGGCTGGCCTGTCCCAGGCTAAATTCAGTCTCTCAAAACTGGACCTGGCCTCAGTCTAAGATGGTGGAAGCTTTATAGCCCCTTAGACCACTAAATTCCAGCTAATCAGCATTCAGTCTCAGTGACAGGCCAATCAGTTGGGACCTCTGGGTGCTACTACAATATAAATTAATAAAATACCACCCCTTCCTGATGGTTAGTGTAACTCTTCTGCCAGGTGCCAATGGCAGCAATAAGAGCTGGGTTCAATCAGTCTTGGGATTCTTTTCTGAAAAATAAAACAACCCTGGGTCTGTGAAATTAACAAGTTCTCCCAGGTCACCTTTGCAGGTGGCTCTTCCCAATTCACAAGCACACAGAGTTCTCTGGGAACACAGAGCCACAACTACCATTTTATTTGGGGAAAAAGCAGTCAAAAGGAACATGACATTCCTGTATATGTGTACACACAAGAAACTGAGCCACCCAATGAGTGCCTCAGGAAATTAGTAATAATAATAGTCTAACATGATGAGGCTAGAACTCTTAGTTCCACCAACCCCACCCCATCTGTCCACTGAGACATTGTGGTAATCAAAGAGGAGGGCTCTCCTCTTCCAATCTGCTGCAGTCCAGAGAGAACCATTCTAATGTAGAGTTACCTGGCCCACTTCTGTGATACTAGCTCTGCTTCTGTTGGCTTGGCAGGCCAGAGCAGTGAAAGGTCACCTATGCACCACTACTACCAACCCAATCAGGCCTCAGGACAAAGGCATCTCACCTGGACCAATCCCACAGATTCATTCCAGGAACAGAATCTGAGTCTGAGTTTTGTTCACAAACCAAAATCTGCTACCTGTAAACTCAGTGTGCCTCTCACCCACTCCAGGAAATAACCCACACAATTCCTCTGTCCTTTCACGAGTATATTAATAATAAATCATTGACACAATCAAAACAAAACCTCCAGCCTCGGAAACAAACAAAACCTCAGTAGGTGGAATTATGTATGAGCAACATTATAATACATATAAATGTACATCTTCTCCCCTACAGAGAAAGCAGAGAATTCCATCTCTAAGTCTACTGGCTCTGGGAATTGCATTATCATTGTAGATCCTCAGCTTAATGGGCTGTGTGTAGGTGGGAGAAGACAGAAAATCAGAAGGAGTTTGAGAGGCATCCTCTTTTCTTTCAGGAGGAATATGAACTTTTTTGTTACAACCTCATACTCCAAAAAGAGACTTTATCTGCAAAAAGGGAAGCCACTTCTCTGAAAAGCCAGGCCTTTCTCCACTTGCCTTTTTGTTTCCTCTCACCCCCTGCTTTGTTTTACTCAGCTGCATTCACCATGTTTGTCTTTCAGTGCATCGAAATTGCAAATGTGATTTCAAAAGCTTTCTGCAGATGAAAGTCAAAAGGAGACTCCACATCAAAATATTTTTAAAGTGCCGTCTGAGATCTTAAAAGGGATCACCAAAGTTCTCAGGAGTAAAGGAACCTTTTGTACTCCTTGAGACAGGTAAAGAAATTAAACTTCAAAGAGAATAGGTACCACACCTATGCCCTTGATTCTTTAATAGAGGCAACATATTTTAGTGGTTGAAGCATAAGACTCGCCTGAAACTCAATAATTTGTCTCAGCTCTGCCACTGACTAACAGCTTGAGCAAGTCACTGGGGCTCTGATTCAGCAAAGCACTTAAGCACATGCTTAATTTTAAGCCCGTTTAAGACTTCAGTGGGACTTCGCCAGTTGAGGCCTTAACCCCTCAGTTTTCTCATCTGGAAAATAAAGATAATTACATTTACTCACCTTGCGTTCTGTTACGGCAGCATAAATCCAGCGTAACTATTGGCTACGTTTAGTCAGATTACCAGGGGTAACTATGACAACAAATCTGCCCTATCAACAACGTTTTAGTGTATACCCAAAAATTCTTACCTCCAATTCTTCATAAAAAAAGGCTTTTTTGGTTCAGCAATGTGACACACATCAGAAATATTTCTTCAACTGAAGAACAGTTCATTTCTTTGCACACGAAAGCAACTAAACAGCTGCTTGTAGTTTTGCAAAATGGTTTGTTTTGCTATTACATTGATTTCACACTTCTTTCATTTACCAGTTTTCCTAACAACTGCTCTTAATTCAGACAAGTTCTTTTTCATTCTTATTTTCTTGCTGCTCTTTTGCAGGATTTTTTTTTTTTTAAAGCTTTTGACCTAAATTTTTAGAAGTGATAGTATTTTTAGATACCCAACCTAAAATGCTTTAAAGGGACTTCATTTTCAGAAATTGCTGATCGCTCACACTCTGAAAATCAGGCCCCTTTAAAACGTCTGAAGTTGAGTCTCCAAAATCACAAGTCACTTTTGAAATTGTAGGCCTGTGGCTCTAATGTTTTCTTTGACATTTGGGAGCTGTCTCCAGTTAGGAATTACTCAGTCTCCTACCATCACATGACTTCCGAATCTTACACTCTACAAATTCCCCTCACCCATTCCTACGCCTACTCAGACCTTGTAAATGTTTCACTACTTTAACTTGGAGTCTAACACATATTTACCAAGGTATGTGACCTATTAACTGTAGTCAGTCATCTCCCCATGTCTAATTTGTCTCCCCACATCCCACCCACTCCATCACATACCCAGCTTGTAAATGATTCACCCAGTTCTTCAGAAACACTGACAGTATCTTCCCAGTCAGTCTTTAATACACTCACAATGTTGCGCCTTTTTAGTATTTCCAGACTTTGTAACTTTTTATTCAGATCTTTCTTGCTTTCAGGAACATTTTCATGTAATTGTCTGATCACCCTGAGTTCTGCTGATTATTGACCGTATTTGAAAGCTCTAGGCATGTAACCATGGTAAATGCAAGTGCAAGCTGGGGACTGGCACATGCAGATGTGCCCTAACTGGCTCTACAGATGTGCAGTGACCCCACATGCATGCAATCATGATAATTCCATCCATAAATTAGGCATTCAGCTGCGTTTTGCACATGGAGATGTAGGTCTATAGTTTGGGAAAACCTGGCCCTATATCTCGGCCTTAAAAGCATCTGAAAAGACAAAGAGCTCTGCAGGCTAAAGTCCTCCAGAGAGGTATAGCTACTCAGCCCTCACCACTACAGTATCTGAGTAGCACTGGCAGAGCAGCGTGAAGCGCTCCTTGCTGTTGTCCAGGTTGCTGTGTAAGGCATTAGTGGGTAGGCTAGGTCTCCCAGGATCACTATGGGCATCTCAACATCCCCCATTGGAATCTTTTCATCTGGAAATAAAGTCCCTGCTTGTAGCTTCCAGTACAGGCCCGTGTTCTTGAAGATACAAGCATCATGCACTTTTCCTGACCAACCCGTGTTGATATCAGTGAAACACCCACAATGATCTACAAGCGCCTGGAGTACCATAGAGAAGTACCCCTTTCTACTGATGTACTCCGTAGCAAGATGGTCCGGTGCCAAAATTGGGATATGTGTGTCATCTATTGCCCCGCCACAGTTAGGGAATCCCATTGCTGCGAAGCCATCCACTATTTCTTGCACATTGCCCAGAGTCACAGTCCTTTGCAGCAGAATGCGATTAATGGCCCTGCACACTTGCGATCACACAGCTCCAACGGTGGACTTGCTGACTCCAAAATGATTAGCGACTGACCGGTAGCAGTCTGGAGTTGCCAGCTTCCACACAGTGATTGCCACATGCTTCTCCATCGAGAGGGCAGCTCTCATTCTGGTGTTCTCGAGTCGCAGGGCAGGGCAGGTGCCAGAGTTCCATGAAGGTGGCTTTTCATATTCAAAAGTTCTGTAGCCACTGCTCGTCATCCCAGACTTGCAGAACGAGGCGATCCCACCACCCAGTGCTTGTCTCACGCGCCCAGAAGCGGCAGGTTCACCGTGTACAGATGCTCTGTGAATGACAACAGTAATGCGGTGCTGTTTGTCTGCATGTCACTCAGCAGGTCAGGCTCCTTAGATTCCTGTTCCAATTCGGAGCTCATGATGTACTGCGCGACCAGCCGCGATGTATTCAGAACGCTGAAAGCAACAGTGAAGAGTAGTGCAGGATTCATCTTTTCAGATAGAGAAGGGGGGCACACACTAAACGGCAGGGAGCTGATGAAAAAATGGTGCGAGTCGCTGCCAGCAATGCAATGAATGATGCCACGGAAACGCAATGAACCATGGGACGTTGAGCCAGCACCCATGCTGCTCTGCGCTCTTCTCCCCCATCTCAGAATTCCTACTAGCAGAAGCTGCCAAGTTGTATGGTAGGATAGCTACCCACGATGCACTGCTCTCACTGTCAATATTACAGCACCAAGTGGACCAAGTGGATGCGTTTTTTGTGACAAAATGAGTGCTGTGTGGACAGGTGCGAGCTCTGTAATTACAGTGCATTTTTATCACAGAAAAACGTACCGTTGACAAAACTTTCTAGTGTAGACATGGCCTAAGTCTCTGTGCCACTACTGTTTTTGAATTCTTGGATGACGTTGCCACAAAGGATGCCAATGAGTGCCACTTTTGATGCCATTTTATGATATAAACACCCATCCTTTAGGAACCGGACTGAGACCACCCACGCATTTTTCATGGAACATTTAACAGCCTTTTAGTAATCCAGATGGTATCTGACTGTTGACAGAATTACTACCACATTAGGAATGAGTCTCTTGAAGGTTAACAGTCTACCAGAAATTTAAACTCTGATAAACAAGCCGCTCCAGACCTGTTTGTAAAAGCTCCTGGATTTACTGACAGCTTCCCCTTAGACATGGAATAAGCAGCAACTCTGAAATACTGCCACAGCTATTATGGCATTATAGAGCTGTAGGTAGAATATCAGCTGCAGGTAGAATATCAACCATCGGAAACACAGGAGATAAGGGAGTTACTGAACTGTACAGCTATACCCATTACAAAGTTTTCAGAAAAAGGTCACTGGCATAATCTGATTCCAAACACAAGTTTCTTGACTCATTATTGGGGTATGTGTGAGAGACACATGCCAGTTATTTATTTGTACATACGTAGATAGATATTTTCTTCAAACACATTTCCAAAACAAATCCCACAGTTTCCCTAAACAGATCTCAAACCTAGACGGTCTAGTTCAAGTTGTGAGTCACAAGAATGGCTAGTGCCATGATTTTTGGATGGTTCAGTGATTAGCCTGGGAGACCCAGGTTCAATTCCCTGCTCCACCACTGACTTCCAGCGTGATCATGAGTGAGTCACTTAGGCCATGTCTAGCAAGCGTACAGTGGGACAGCTTTATCAAAACAGCTGTGCCACTGTAAGACCACTCATGTAGCCACACTCTGCTGACAGGAGATAGCTCTCCCATCAACATAATAAAACCAGCTCAATGACAGTCTCTTGCCGACATAGCACTGTGCACATGAGTGCTTATTCCAGCAAAATTTATGTCACTAGGAGGTGTGTTTTTTCACACCCCGAGCAACAAAAGTTTTGCAGACATAAGTGCTAAAGTAGACATGGTCTTAGGCCCAGATCCTCAAGGGTACTGAGGTGCCTATCTTCCATTGATTTCAAAGCGAGTTAGATACCTAAAATCCCTTTATGGATCTGGGCTTTAGTTTCTCTTTGACTCAATTCTTTATCCGTACAATGGGAATAGCAGCACTTCCTTAACTCACATGGTTGTTGTGGGGATAAATACAGTAAAAGATCATGAGGTGCTCAGATAGTACAGTAATGGGGTCCCTCCTAGTATCATAGATTGTCCATCTTCAGCTAACTGTCTGACACCTCCAGAGCAAAGAATATGTTCATAGATGAAGGGGAAAAGGATGCCTGTAACTTTAACTTCTTAAAAGGCCATTTGGTGGAAATACAGTGTTAACTCTTTTTAGCTTTAGTGGAAGCCAGCAGCAAATGGGAGAGATTCCTTACGACTGTATGCTTGAGCCCACATACAGTGGACTCATACTGTGAACCTGCGGCCCCTTTTATGACTGTGGTGAACTCAAACACAGCACAACACTGTTGAAATGAAGTGGGATTGAAGTCCAAAATTACTTCACAGAAATAATACATATAACCACTGGATGTCACTGTTATTTCACAAAAGGAACACAGACTCAGCAAATAGGAAGGAGAAATGGCCATGGTAGTAGGTGATAAAGAGAACTAAGTCAGATCAGGCCTGCTAAAGCTGTAGGGGAAAAGGGGATTACTGTCCGTAGGCCCTGCTGACCACAGGAAGAGTGGAAGGGACAGAGCTGGCACTAGGGGCATGCATACCATCCCCCCACATGGAATGGGCCAAAGAGTTAACGGAGCCTGACCTTTTCCACAGAGCCCCATCCTTCCTGAGGGGGCTTCCAGGGACAGCAATATGCAGGTGAGTCCCTGGCAATGTAGAATCTGAACCCGCAGAATCATCTCCTGATATGTTCGGAGAGTCATTCGCTCCCTTTCTTTTATAATGTTAGAGTTCAAAGCACACTCATTTCTCACAAACATAGGCTATGTTTACACTACGGACCTTACAGCTGCACCGCTGTAAAGTCTCCCGTGTAGCTGCTCTATGCTGATGGGACAGGCCTCTCCTGCTGGCATAATTAAACCATCCCCAACGAGCAGTGGTAACTACGTTGGCAGGAGATGCTCTCTCGCTGACATAGCACTGTCTGCATCCGCGCTTCTGTTGGTGAAATTTGCATCACAAGGGAAGGGGATTTTTTTTCACACCCCTGAGTGACATAAGTTACACTGACCTAAGTGGCAGTGTAGACATAGCCATATGATCAGCCCATTGCTGTCCACGGAGGGGACGGACAGTGGGCAGGCTCACTTGCTAAGCTCCCGAATGGTAGATAATGTGAGCATGTGGGCATTTTAATGATTTTTCTAATTCCATTCTAAGGATGGCAGCTTTGAGATGGGAACGATCAGTTTTATTCATGGGCAGCGGGTATAATGAGCTGAGCCTCCCCTGGCACAGCTGCCGTTGACCTGTTGCCGGATTCCTGGGCTGTGGTGACCTCATCCCAGATAATGGAGGCTGAGGAGCTGGGCCATGGCAGGGTCAGAACTCCCCTGGCCAGCTGGGGCTCCGGGCTCCAATGGCCGGTGAAAGCAGGGGGTGGGGCTCGGGTGGTAGGGGCAGAGTGTGGGGCTAGACTCCCCGAAGAGAGGGTGCATGCGCTGCCCATGGTTTTATTTCATGCTGACTAATTGAATGGGCTATTATGGACTATGGGTACATGACAATAGGCTTTTCTCAGCATACCAGGGATAGGAGCCCCTGAACAAAAATAAAAGGGAAGCCAAAGCTTCTATAAAACAAGCACAGGCTGAGCTCAGGCTTACTGATGAGCCCTGCTGTTACTGATTTTAGAGTGCACAAAGGCACCTGTGCTGGTGGGAAGTGGGGAAGAGAGAAAATATCTACATGTTACTAGAGGTGGAAGGTTGGTCCTATGGTAAAAGCACTGGGCTGAGATGCAGGAAAATGGTTCTGGATTCAATTCTATCACGGGATCCACCCACCACTAGGGTCGTCACTCTGGGGATTAACACTTCCCAGCTGCTGTGCCTTCTTCTGGGGGTCTGTCCACCTGTCTTCTTCTCTCAGCCCGCAGCTCCTCTTGCTCCAGGAACTAAAGCTTCTTCTTCATGACTTGGCCCTCCGGCCAGGTCACTATGGTCCTCCTCTTCTGGGGCATCAAAGTCTTTCAGGGAAAACTGTCCCAGGCAGTCCACTCTCCACTATCTGGCCTGGGGCACTTCCCCAGTGGCTGGTAGGGGAACCCAGGCCTGCCCTCTACTCCAGGTTCCAGCTCAGGGGCCTTTCTCATCAGCACTCCAGCTCTACCCTATCCCATACCTGGATGCTTTTCCTTTGAGCCTTTCCTCTCTTTCTAGCTCTGCCATAACTCCGATTGTGCCAGCCACACAACTCCCTTCTCCCAGGGTGTAACTGAAGGCTACTTGCCTCTATAGCGCCAAACATACCTCCCCTTGCCCAGAGAGTGACTACAAACACCTTCCCTGCAGCTCCAAGCTGCTCTCAGCTGCTGGGCTTTAGACAGGCCCCACCTATTCCTGTCCCACTGAGCCTCCTTTAATTAATCTCTGCTCTCTGGCTCCTCCTCCAGGTATAGACTGGGCAGTTAATTGGCCCACCTGGTCACCTTAACCCCTTCAGGCCTTGTCTAGGGTGGATCCCCTATCACAAATTCCCATTTCTGCCACAGACTTCCCCCTGCGCGGCCTTGATCCAGTCACAAGCTCAGATCTTCAGTGGGAGTTAGGCACCTAAATAGCTTTGAGGATCTGGGTCTCTCTGCCCCTCAGTTCCCCCATCTGTAAAACTGGGATAACACTTCCTTTTCCCTCCCTTTGTCCATTTAGACTGTAAGCTCATCGAAGGACTGTCTCTTACTTTGTGTCTATACAGTGCCTAGCCCAATGGGGCTCCCACCTCAGTAAGGGCCTCTGAGCACAACTGCAATATAATAATAGTGGACCAATATGATGAGTTCCAGTGACTTCACTAGGAGTTGAGAATCCTTGGGACGTTGGTGGCAATCTTTCAGGGCCCTTCTTCAGAACTAAGAGATTTTGCAAATATTAGATAAACACTGTCAGGAAGGTGCATTGATTCTGCCAGTTAAAGTGATGTGAGAAGTGAGCAGAGCACCAGCAGAACTTGGTATACCCTGATTTTCTCTTGGTTTACCAGAAGCCTGCTATGAGATCATGCAGAGAGGAAGCTTTCCGAAATCAGACTGCTTTATACAAGAAGTGCCTTACAGCAAATAGTGAGCCTGAACTATGCTATATAAACACATTTGTGTTTGGTTGGTTTTACTTGCGATTTATCTTTGCCTTAGTGTATTTGTTTTACATGTTCATGTAAAAATACTTTTTTTCAAAAAGGGTTTAAAAATAAAGCTGTGCAATCTGGTGGTGTGTCTCGCACACCTGGTTATAGGATAATTTACTGGGATTTTCTGGATAAAGGATCTCAGTAGGAAGATTTGGTAAATTCCAACAGTTTACTCATTTTCTGATAGTGGAATTTAAAAAGAATATCCTTACATCAGGGGAGATTAATTTTTGAAGTTCAGAAGGCAGCTGGTCTTAATGCTAAGCAAACACAGATTGAAGTTCAGCATCCAAGAGATGTTCTAACTCTCGTGCTGTGCAAAAATCAAGGAGCTGCAGCAGTGGTACCAAAAGGCTAGGGAGTGAAACCATCGCTCTGGTGCAGAGTCAAAGACCTGTCGTGTCTATAAGGAGCTCGAAGCCATTGGTGGTGGTGACCCCACCTCTACCACCAAGAGATCCGTGGATACCTCTGCAGGCCTGGAGGCAATGGACACCGGAGTCAACCCTGATGAAAAAGTCATGGACGAGGAGGTCGAGTTGGAGGACGATGTGGAGCAGGGGACTGGATTGTTTGGTGACGTGGGAAGCCAGGACCTCTCCTCTACCCTTGAGGGTTCGAGCCAGTCCCGGTCCTCCAGCTTTAGCGTGCAGGATGCAGGAAAGGGGAGCTCAGGTAAGTGATTTTTTGAGCTGATGCTGCTCGGTTACATGAGGTACAGCTGTCATTTGCTTTGTTGCATTGTACAGCTGGTTGGAGGGATAGAAATGCACAAGAGAAGCTGTGTTTTCATGTTCTTCCCATTCCCCTGTTCAGCTAGGCAGTGCAGCATAAAAGTGTGTTAATGCACACAGAGATTTCACAGGAATCCTCCAGAGAGATCTCTAGGCAATTTTCCTGGAGGTACTCGCCAATCCTCTGCTGGAGATTCCTCAGCAGAGCTGCTTTGTTTCTTCTCTTGTTGTAGAAAACTTTTCCATGCCAATCGGCAATCACTTGTGCAGGGACCAAAGCAGCACACAGGTGAGCAGCATAGGTACCCGATTTGAAGCTGCTCGTATGGAGAAGATGCAACCTAGCATCCCTGCTTACTCTCAGAAGTGAGATATCGGCTTCTATGGCCCCCACTTGTGAAAAATGGTGGCACAATTTGAAATTTTGTCCCTATCTATCTGAATCAATATCCCAAATAACCCGCAGAACCTTTCCTCAGCTTGAGTGCCCCCTCCTCCTGGGCACAACTTCCCATGCCCTGGTTGATTGTTGAGCTGTGTGCTAGCCAGGGGACAGTGAGAAATAGGTGTATTTTACAGTAATTAATCAGTGCTGTTATTGCATTCACAATCATGCTTTTTGCTATGTTTATTGTGCTTCCACAGATTTGCCCTTGAGGGGAAACCACCCCACACCTGCCGAGTGCCCACCACTGATAAGAAAACAATGAAGGAGAAGCAAAAAGGAGATGTTACAAGAATTCCTCCAGTCCTCTGAGGCAGAAAAAAAGGAAGAAAGAGCCTGGAGACACACTGTGTCTGAAAATCAGAAAATCGATAGGCAGGAGAGGAGGGAAAACCAGGAGCGAGTGACAGCAGGTCACAACTGCATGATAAAAGCCATGGAGGAGCTAACGAGCTGCTGAAATCACTCATAAAGCTGCAGACTGAATTCATGCATGCTCGCCCCCCCCCCCCTTGCAGCCAATACAGAACTGCTTTTCATGCCCTTCCCAAACTCCATCCACATATTCCTACCAAACTCACAGCCTATCTCAGTACACCGTTCACTCCACCCTTTCAGACAGCTTCCAGAACGATAGCTGGACTTACACCCAGCTGTCATAGCTCATACTGCCCCTCATGGCTTTCTCTCCTCCAGCCCAGTTTTTTGTGTCTATTGTGAATAATTGTTATTTAATAAAGACATCCTCTGTGAAGAACAAGCTATCTTTATTTGCCTCTTGCGCATGGTGGCTGCATTTCACATTGATACATAGTGTAAGCTGGATAGCAGTCATAGCAAAGCACAGCACTGTTTACAAAGACACTTTAGTGGTGCTCATTATCAAATTAGTTCCTCAAGACCCCCGTAATTCAAATGGCCCCCCGTTGTGCCCCTCTAATAGTTTTGACATTTGGTTGTTCATATTCACCTGCAAGGTGATCCACCTCTGCGCTCCACCTACAGGGAAACTTTTCACCCTTAGCTTCACAAATATTATGGAGCACACAGCAGGTGGAGCCATGGTGATAAGGGGTAGGCTGGGTCTTACAGGATCACTATGGGCATTTCAACATCCCCCATTGGAATCTTTTGGTCTGGAAAGAAAGTCCCTGCTTGCAGCTTTCTGTAGAGGCCAGTGTTCCTGAAGATGTGTGCATCATGAACCCTCCCTGACAAACTTGTGTTGATGTCAATGAAACACTCACGATGATCCACAAGCACCTGCAGTACCATAGAGAAATATGCCTTTCTATTGATGTACTCGGTCGCAGGATGGTCTGGGGCCAAAATTGGGATATGCATGCCATCTGTCGCCCCGCCACAGTTAGGGAATCCCATCACTGCAAAGCCACCCACTATTTCACGCACATTTCCAGGACTCACAGTCCTTCATAGCAGAATGTGATTAATGGTCCTGCACACTTGCAATAACACAGCTCCACCAGTGGACTACCTGACTCTAAACTGATTAGCGACCGACTGGCAGCAGTCTGGAGTTGCCAGCTTCCACCTGGCGATTGCACTTCTCCACCAAGAGGGCAGCTTTCATTCTGGTGTTCTTGTGCCACAAGGCAGGCTCAAGCTCCACACAGAGTTCCATGAAGGTGGCTTTGGGCATTCAAAAGTTCTGCAGTCACTGCTCATCACCCCAGATCTGCATAACGATGCGATCCCACCACTCAGTGCTTGTTTCATGTGCCCAAAAGTAGCGGTACATCATGTGCAGATGCTCCATGAATGCAAACAGTAATCCAACGTTGTTTGTTTGCATGGCACACAGCAGGTCAGGCACCTTGGATTCAAGTTCAGATTGGGAGCTCGTGATATACCGCATGACCAACCGTGATGTGTTCAGAACAACGACAGCAACAGTGGGGAGCAGTGCAGGATCCATCTTTTCAGATAGAGGTGGCACGTGTTCAGGAAACTGGGGCCATTGAAAAATGCCTTGAAACGCTGTCGGAAACCCATGGAATGATGGGACAGAAATCACTGCATCATGGGATGTTGAGCCTGCATCCATGATGCACTGTGATCCTCTCCACCTTCCCACAACTCCTACCGTCACAAAGTGGTGAGTTGCAGTGGGATAGCTGCCCACTTGAGCAGTGCTCTCACTGTTGATGCTAGAGCATCAACTGTGGACGTGCTTCGGCGACACAATGAGCGCTGTGTGGACAGACACAAGCGTTGTAATTACAGTGCTTTTTGATCATTGCTGTAACTGTGTCGACAACACTTCTAGTGTAGACAAGGCCTAAAAAGAGCACTGTAGGCTGAGGAGACATAAAGTCCATGCCCAAGTCCTTTTTAAGGCCCTTTCCTCAGGCCATGGTCTATTGTTAGGAGGGCAAACAGAAAACAAAACTCCTTAACTAAAACAATGGTCATAATCCCCAGAGGTTTTTCCCTGCCTCAACCAACCAAGGAGGGAAAATAGGCACATCCTTCTCCTGTGACTTAGGTTCCTCTTCCTCATATACCCCATCCAGCCATATTATAGGCAGGGCTCCCTTAACCCTTTCTAGGCTACTGCTTTATCTTCTCCCGATGGGCTGGATTAGCTTCGGCTTTCTGAAATAAACAGCCTGTTTCTTTTGGGAGTGAGGCCTTCCTTCTCTCCATCTAACAAGGGTCTCTTATTAATAGAAAGGACTTTTTACCTCACCAAAGCCACGGATGGCCTTTTGTATGATGTATTCAATGACTAATCTTACCAATATAATATGGCTGATTTAGTCTTCGTAGCTTAAAATATACTTCCTTACTCCCAATTGATTGAATCCATAATTCCCCTCTTCTTCATAATGAAGGCTGTCAGAGTAGGGAGCTTTCTGTATGCTTTCACTGTAATTAACTTCCTTTACACATCCAGTTTGAGAAATTTGCAACTACAGCTGGCAAGGAAGCAACACTAACATCAAGCCTTTTCCCAGGTGTAATGAGTTCAAGAGCAGAAAGAAAGGACACAGAAGTGTCTACAGACCTTTTATAAGTCAAGGATTGCAGAGAAATGTCATTAGTGCTCACAGAATGAGAGGCTGCTCTGTTCTTCAGCATTTAGGAGAAGGTGGTACAGTTAACACAGAGGAACATAGAGCTACACTCATCCCTGGAGCAATGCCAGTGGAGTCAGACCAAGGATTGGGCTGGCTATATATTCTTCTCTAGTGGGATGGGGGGGGAAGCTCCTGTAGTCTGTTCATAACCAAAAGCCGGTGGCATATGCTGTCAAAAGGGCAACTGGTTCAGATACCACCTTTGTCTGCTGACCTAGCTTTTAACCCTGTCTGACAGAAAAGAACAAGTGTATATATAAAAAAACCTCAGCAAACAAACTTATTTTTCAGCCCTAGAGGATGACTTACTCCATTCTCTACAGCTCTGAAAATAGTATGTGAATGTCATTGTCTCAGAAGCAAGTCAGAACATGCTCCAGCTTCCGTATCTTCAGACAGAGAGCTGCCGAGTCACCTTGATGTAGCATTAAAGCCAAAATGAAGCCTCCAATTTCATCTTTCGTCTATGCCAGGGGAAAAAAAAGTCTCAGAGTCCCTGTGATGTCCTGCCCCTTACAATGTTCAGGGGGCTCTATGCTATCCTCATGTCATATTAGTTTCAGTTTTGCAGCGAGAACAATAAAGCTACCATAGCAGATAGCTGTGTTTCCATCAGCTCCCTCTGCATCTGTCTGTCTGTCTCCTTCTCTGCTGGCTCCAGAATTATAACACTGGCAGCAAGGATTTCTGTCCCAGGCACGTCCAGTGCTCCCATTGCAAGAAGAAGAAAAAGTAAGCAAACTCTACTATAAAAAGGGGTTACATTCCCCTGGAGGCACAGGATGACAGACCAGAGAGAGGAACGGCCTAGCCTTCACTGAGTGTCTGGAGCCAGCAGAGGGAGACCAAGCACAGCCAAAGGGGCAGGCAAGCGCCAAGCTCTCAGAGGCTGACGGAGGGCAGTAAAACTTCCCTGCGGAGCGGAAGGTGTCCGGGCAGGGCCGGATTAACTCTCCTCTGGATCTGGGGCTACTGGTTTTTGTGGGGTCCCCACACCACACTTGAGAAACTGGGATTTAAAACGCCATCATCCTGCCCTCCCCCCCCATTCCCAAGAGGTTCTCCTGGGCTCCGCGCTCCCGGGCACTGCCCCTTTCACAGAGCAGTTCCGTGTCCCCCTGCCCTGCCCTGCCCTCCCTCCTCCGCTCCCCGGGCTGTGGCTGCCACTGCCCCGCAGAGCTGCTCTAGCTACGCCCGCCCCGCGCTGCCAGGGCTCCAGGCAGGCCCTGGCCAGCGTCTCCCGTGCGCGGCCGCCCAGGCAGGTGGCGGGGCTGGGCACCACGGGGCCGCTCCCGCCCAGGGGCTGGGCCGCGAGCTGGAGGAGCGGCTGCAGCTGCCCGCCACGGCTCCAGACGGGGAACGGCCCCGCGCGCCGCGAGTGGGCTGGGCGGCCAGAGCCGGCCCTAGGGGGCGCGTGGCCCGTTTCCTGCTCCCCCTCACTCCGCCTCCCCCCTGCTGTGGGTCGGTGCGGCTGCCATAAAGCGCAGCAGCTCCTGGCCACTACGTCGGGGGGACCGTCTCCCCCTCTGAGGGCCCGGCCTCCCCCGCAGGCCAGCGGGTCCCCCCACGTACGCCACTAGCAGGAGTCCCCCAAAGTGCGGGACCCGGAGCAGTCACCCTGATTCGCCCCCCCAGGGACGGCCCTGCAGGTGGTGGCCAGCGCCAGGCTCCCCTCTCCGCCCGCTGGTCATGCTGGGGCCTCCCTTAGCCCAGGGCCCTGGGCTGCAGCCCCTAAAACCTGTGTGTTAATCCGGCCCTGTGTCCAGGGGGTGTGAAGTCCAGCAGAAGATGGGGCTGATGGAACAATGTGTGTAGCCGGGGTGCTGAGAGCCGTTGAACCAAATTGTAAACCCTCTAGGTGATGGTAACCACTTCAAGTCAGGGGGTGCAGTAGCATCCCTAGTTCCAGCACCTCTGGCAGAAGACCAGAGAAATGGCACCTTTTGTGGGCAATGCTGGTGAGTTTGACGACAACCACAAATCATGGACGGTGTCTCTCCAACCCTCTGAGCAATGTGTAACCTGCAACACCATTCCAGATGGACAATGAGTTTCAGCCTTGCTGACCATGATGAGTCAGGAGGCATATAGACTACTGCCTGACCTGTTGTCTCCAGCTGTGCCTGGAACTGCCATGGAAGCCACAATTACTGCAGCAATGTGGGAACATTTTTCTCCTGTCCCATCGATGATAGCAGAGTGATATCGGTTCCATCAGTGACACCAGGGAAGTGGAGAATCAATAGCACAGTTTGTTTCTGCTTTAAGAAAATTGTCAGTTCAGACAAACATTGCATGATGCCCTGCGTGACTAGTTAGTCTCTGGATTACGCAATGACCAGATTAGGAAGAAATTGTTGATTGTATCAGCGCCTACATTCAAGAGATTTAAGTGCTGCAATGCTGGGTACTTAGAAAGTTATAGGAATGTCACTGTGGTCCACAAAGCCAAGTTCAGCATGGAGGCTGCCTAATCAACGCATGGGGAGAGATAGGCGCCTAATAATGTTATCCAGAACAGCCAGCATGCTTGGCCTATGCTAACAAATGAGAGATGCTGTTGACAGGTGTCCCCTAAACCCTGCCCCTCTCTCAGAGATAGGTGCCTAACTCTGGACTGCAGGAAGCTGCCTTTCTCTGCTTAGTGATCCACTTAGTGATCCTGGAGTCAGGAAAGAAAGGTGTTTCTTGAAGGATTGGGCTAGGCACATCTCTCGCTCCACACAAAGCAGCTGGAGGAGTTGGTGGTGGTGCCCACTTTATAACTGTTATCCCAGTGGTTAGAGTCCTCATGTGGGATATGGAAGACCCTCGTTCAGTTCCCCACTCTGCCAGGATTAAATAGGCCGTCTCCCCCTTCTCAGTGCTTTAACCACTGAGCTGTGGGATATTCGGATGCAGCGCTCTCTCAATCTCTCCTGGTGAAGATGTTCCACTATCTATGAATAATTAAACTGTGATTGGCACAGGGGGACTGGAGCCAGGGTCTTCCATATGGGTGCCCTAACCACTAGATTACAGAGCCACTCTTTCTCTCTCATCCAATAACTATTTAAGTATTTGTCCACAAAGGAACAGTCATTGGATGATAGTGTGAGAGTATTCAAGCACCAGATTTAGGAGAAATTCAGAGACTAATCACAATCTGAAGTTTGTGGCTCAGGCCTCAGGCTTGTCTCTACTTTCTATTAAAACCTCTTCTTTTCTCAGTCCTCACTTGGCACTTAGAAATATCATGAATGATAGACAGATAAATAAATTACACCTTTTTTTTTTCCCATCAGAGAAGCAAAAATTTTTTCCAGCTCAAGTTACCCATCTGTAGTTCTTTTTGTTTAAACTGGCAAATCCATTTTCAGGTTATACAAACAATGCTGACAAATACAGCCTTTCCCACCTGATAATTTGCAGATCAGTCACCGTGCATTTTCTCCATTCTGTAAGATACAGTGGAACAGAGAATTAAAGAGAATATCATGTGTGGCTTTAGTGACTGTACAAAATTCTGGCAGGGGAACCGCAGAAAAAGTGAGTCACACTATGGAACAATCCCACACACTCCAGTCCAAAACCTCAGTCACATCATTATCAGTCTGCAAACAGATGGTGAGCTGTTGCCCATGAGACTATTGCACCTTCAATGAGAAGTTCATATGAGAGAATTCATGAGTCCATACTCCACATACACATCTTTGCATTATGTATCCTAACCGACTCAGGGCCTAATCCTTCAGCATGCAAAGCACCATCAACTCCCATGAGCTTGCTCTGACTTCAGTGGAAAGGGAGCAACTTGCAGGAATAAGCCCAAACTCTGGCAGGGTGTGTCAGTAACTGGGATCTGGGGCTTTGCTAGAAGAGAAGTATTAGACAGGAATAAATGTCTTCTCCAGATAGAAGATACATGTTAGGATCACCCAGTCAAGGATGCCTGAAAGATACTGAAATTCAAAAGTAACCCTTTTCTTACACAAAAAGGGCCACAGGAGGCTACAGTAATGGCCTAAAAGACAATGTCCAGAGCTATTTTAAATGTATTTAGCTCTGTAATTTATTAAGAGCCCATCATCTAAGAGGCGCCTTGTTGTATATAAAAGTAATATATAGTTAGAAATAATAAACTGGGCCCAGTGGGTCCCAGCACCCAATCCTGCTCTCACTGCACGTGGCAGAGGTACAGATAGAAACAGTGTAGGTTTAATGATCATTAATATAATGACCCAAACAGGAAAGATATACAGTTCCTCAGAAATGACCCTGCAGCTCTCCCTTGCCTTGCTGGGCCGGGGTAGTGAAATGGAGTTATGCCAGTAGCTCATTCCTAGTTTACTCAGACTGATGAAGCAATATGAGTGAATCAGGCATGGGACTAGACTCCACAGACCCCTGAGGTCTGGTCCTGATACTGCCACTGATTTGTTTAGGGTGATGGGCAGGTCATATACCCATCCCAAATTGTCTTCAACTCAAGAGTTTTGTAAAGGGCAATGAATATTTGTGGAACTTTAGGGGCCAAATTCTGAGTTCCTGAGCAAGTAATTTTACAGTTAAAATGCTGGACTGGTACTCAACAGATCTGGGTTCATTTCCCAGCTCTACCACAGACTAGGCAAGTCATTTAATCTCTCTGTGACTCAGTTTCCTGCCTGTCAGTGATGGATAATATACTTCCTTATATCAAAGGGGAGTTATGAAGATAGCCTTTCTTACCATAATATCTAAGCCATTCAGAAACAGTAAGAAGTGTATCTAAATATCTAATAGGTAGATAGCTAGAACTCCCATTGACTTCAACTACTACATATTTATTTATTTATTATGTGGCCAAAGTCTGCTGTCGTTACTTAGACAAAACTTCCACATCACTTTGTTTGAGCCATGACCTTAATGGGAGTTTTGCCTGCATAATAAGGACTATTATCATTTTTATTACAATTCAGATTTTTTTAATGTATTATTAAATCATTTGCCTGTCTAGCAATCTGCTGAAAGCATGTTACTGTACTCATCACTGTGGGATGTGACCACCTAGAATGCTGGAGGATATTTATCAGAGGTGTTTCTTCAGAAGTAAGCTTATCCTCTTTGGAAATGGATCAGATGAGATTCGACTTTAAGTTCAGAAATCTCTACACCAAGATTGTTCATCTTGTAGCTCCACACCAGATGTTTTGCATTTTTCTGTCCTGAGTCATGAGCAGAATGCATGGTTATTGACCCAACTAGGGAGCAGAACATCAAGAAATCTTTTGTGGCAAACAGTTTCCTGTCAGCTGGAAAAATGTTGGAAACCCTTTCTCATGAACTTATGTCCTCCACCAGCAGAATTTGCTATGAAAGCCTTTTCAAAATTGGTTGGAACAGTGACAGTTAGTTTTTTTTTTCGGTCTAATATGTAACCACTGATTAGAGGAAAAGAGAATGTGGATGACAACTTGGGCAAACTATGCAATAAGTATGTTTTCCTAAGTCAGTTTGTTTCTTGGAGTAAGAGATACTTGTGGCCAGAAGAATATAGTAATTACATTCTGCATGTTATTCAATTTAACTTTTAATGATTAGATATTAGTATTCATTATTTCATACATACATAGAGCCATGGCATTTTATGTATGTCAGTAATTTAATATCTGCAGTGGTACAGGACAAGAGATGGTGGAAACAGACTAGTTTGGTTTTTTGTTTTTGTTTTTTTGTTGGATTCATTGCTGTGTTTTTCAAGAAAAATGTGATCAGAGCCTGAATATGAAATTGATTTTAATAGGAGTTGGATCAGGCCCATAAGGCAAATCTGTTAGAAATAATCAAACAGGTTGTCCCGGGGGTGGATTGGGGAGATGGAACCCTTTATTGCCTGCTCGTTCCACCTCTACGCCGGGAGTGAGCAATGAGGGGGTTACTTTACAATTCTTGTATCCATAACAGTATGTAAATGTATGCATTTTCAGCAACTCCCCATAGACCCTTATTTAGTTACATTGACACCTATAAAATGAATATTAACAACTACATAATGAATATAATTATACCCGCCCCTGTTTGTTATTTACAGGATTACCATACAGAGGTCAGGCACATCACCTTAAAACCTATAAATTGTACACTAACATTCTTTGAAGTAAAGGCATGACAGGGGAGAAGGAAGATAATACTTTTTCCCACCAAAAAGCCTTGCACAGAAATAGCAATAGACTTCTCCCCCGCACAGATGGCCAGAAAGGGAGGAGAAGAAAAGAGATAACAGACTCTAGCTAAAATTTCACCAAGTAACAAAAACAAGGATTGCCTGTGCCATAAATCAATTCCCTGTAGCTTAGGCCTGATTACTTGTCCAGCTTTTAATTCTTTACTCTCCTACAAAATCCATACCATTGTGCTTTCAATTCTGAGGTAGTAAGAGACAAGAGAGACGAATTTGTCACAGACTGGCTGTGTTTGCCTGAAGCACCCCAGCCCGTCAGCACTTGTAGATCCTGATGGTAAAAAGGTGAGTTCTGCATGCTCACTAAGACAGATGACTTGTTAGTGCATCTTCATATAATGGAGGTGTGAGTGGCTCTCTGAGTAACGAAGATCTAGGGTGTGCTGAGTAGTCATTAGGAAGGAACTCTAGGAGCAGCCAAGCCTGGAGAAAAGATCTGAGTTCAATGTTATTATGGTATCTTATTGTTGATTTTTTTTGTCAATCAAGCAGGAAGGGAGTGAGGTTTTATGTAGTGTGTGCACTGTGTTTGCACAGCATATTGGGAAATACACGTACTTACAGTTGTCATCTTAATCCTAGATTTATATGATAAATATAGGGCACTCAGCTTCCATGCTGATGGATGCTATTATAAGATCCTAGACCAATAGCTCCTGCAATTGTTCCTCAGCAAAACCTCCAATCTAGCTGATATCAGAGAAATTCCCCAGACTTCATTTTGTATTCCTGATCTCCATATTGAATAAGCAAGAGTCACTCCACCATTGGCAGCTGCAGGTCACATGATATTTCTGAGCATGTGCAGTACAAAAGTAGGCAAAAGGTTGCATTACCACTGAATGTAGGCTACAGGTCATGGTTGGAAACAGATCATAACACTGAGAGGTAAACAACGATTGGAAGCTGCAGGTCACACGATACTTCAAAAGTATAAGAAAGATCATGAAAATGGTAAACAACGACTGACAGATAACTGTCAACGATTATGATTGGAGGATAAAAACAACTGACAGGTAGCCAATGGAATGTTTGGTAGTGAGCATGTGCAGTAGAGATAAGCATCTAGAAGGTTCTGACAGGACAGCATAAAAGGCAGACAGTCAGTGACAGGAGTAGACAGTCAGGAGTGGACAGGGCGTAGAGAAGGAGCAAGCAGATAGCTGACTTAATCATGAGGAGCAGTGGTGGAGTTGAGCTGAGGAGTGAGTTGTGGAGAAGGAGAGAGCTAATGAAGAAGAAAGTAACAGCAACAGTCAGCAGAAAGAATAAGCCTGCCAATTATAATCATAGTATAGTGTAGCGTACATAGTATCAGTATGTGTATGTGTGTTATTACAGATGTATGTATGTGTATGTATTGATAGTGAAAGAAATGTATAAGATCTAAAGCATTTGAGAACTGCTGTCAGCAGCCTGGGACAGACTGGCCATTTGTAACATGGTGCAACCGCTTAGAATCATCTCAACTGTATGTTACTGCAGTTAGGTGCTCTTTAATTTGCTGAAGGAAGTGGTGGTTTTAGATTAATACTGCATTAGGGATTATTATTTGCACCAACAAAAAGATGCATGTTGTGGAAAGAACACTGACTCTGTGTCAATCATTTATCAGAAGGTTATATCTGTGTCCTACAGGTATTTCCTTAGCTACCTTGGAGACCCAAACCTGAAGAAAACAGATTGGTTGGTTGTAAAAAGTACTGTTTTGAGGGCACCCCAAAGTGAACCTGGGAGGGGGCAATGGATTAGTTATATTCTGGGTGTACCCTAATTCTGTTTTTGGGGTAACATAGCTTCCTGAGTAAGGACTGCAAGATCAGGCTCCAGGATATTTCTGAAATGTATTTCACATTCTACAACACTGAATGTGATCTCATGAGCCACACTGTGCCTCAAGCGCACACTCAGACCACTCACTGAAATCAAGGGGTGTTGCTGGTACACATTCTGTCCTGTCTATACCGTATTGTCCATTAATAACATGTTCTGGACCCTATGACAGATTTTGGCTGGGTGAGTAATGCACATCTGCCTATCTAAATGGTCCTGTGAAAGGAGACGCTCACCACCAGGGCCGTTTAGTGATCAGGTGGGTGTGTGTCAGGTTGTCTTCCTCCCAGGCATCCCCCTTTCTTACTGCGGCTCCACCCTGCAGTGGTTTGTCCTTCTAGTGACTGCTCTTTGGCCAGATCACATATTCATGCCTCTCCCTTTCAGGGTGTGTCTAAAGCATCCAACAATGGGGAGCCTTCAGGATTAAGCAGGAGGCTGTCCCTCTCTGCTTCCTTCCCTCTTAAATAAACAGGAGGAAATAAAGGGTCCTCTCAATTATACTGATACTTCTTCATTTGCACCTAAATGCGATCCCTGCATAAAGAAGATGTATTCTGTATCACTAGTAGAAATTAAAAAGAAATCTGTAACTGTGGTCTCTATAAAGCAGTTGCTACTTAGGGGCCATATAGTTCTCTCTGGCTCATCATGTTATAGTTGACTTAAAGTGACGAAGCAAATGGGTTTAGTCAATAAAGACCAGGGAAACAAAGCAAATGCCATCATCCAGTGCCAGATGTTATTGTGTGTCTTTAACCATGATGTTGCTGCATACACTTCTTGTCTTTTTTTATACCATTCTTCAGGATGGAAAATTTCTGGCAGACTATATTGAGTTTATTAGTTGCTAATGGAAGTGCAAGTTTCAAATTTGGAAATGGCAACACACACAAACAGACTGTCAGGGGCATGCACAGGAATTTAAATTTCACTGCTTTTGGAGAGGCACACAGCTCCTCTGGCCCTGGGGCTGTGTCAGGGAGAGAGTGGGAAGAAAGAAGGAGCTTGCTTTCTTTCACTGACGCAGCCCTGGGCTGGAGGAGCTCTCTCTCTCTCTCTGTCTCTCTCTCCCTGCTGCGGCTTTGGGGCCAGAGGAGTTCTGTCCCTGACGATTATGGGGGGGGGGGGAGAGGTGCCTCTGCTTGCACCCCCTTGTGCATGCCCCTGAAGACTGTGTTTTAAAGGTTAAGCCTTTGCATGGAGAACAGTGCAAATAATGAGATGACTGAGATCAAGGTACAGTACAGCCAAACCAATAACATCCTGTCAGGGTCTGTGCACAGTCCTTACTTACCTGGAAGATTAATGAGAACTCTCAATTGGCCTGATTCTCTTCTCAGTCCAGTGTTAACTGGGAATAATACAAGTGTAAACTAGTGTAACTGACAAGAGAATCAGCACCATTGATTTCAGTGAGATTCATTGCATGGGAGCTTACCCCACCTGAAGATTGCACAATTGGGTGTGAAATGGGGCAGTAGGAAATGCAGAAAATTAATTGATAATACCACACAGGGACTTTGTTTGCATGCAATGTACAGCATTAAGTACATTGTCAGTGCTAAAATAAAACACCAACAATTCCATCATATTCCACCAATATGATCTGAGATGGTAGTGAGGATTAAAAAGTTCTGGGCCTGATTCTGCATCCCCCCCCCCCCCCCCCCAGCATCCTCACTTACACCTCTGCAAAGTGAATCCAAAGTGGGAATAAAATGCTATCAATTCCAATTCATACTGATTGTTCTGTCTCATCTGATCAGCATTAAGGAGAAGATTTGGTCACAGAGGTCACAGATTCCATGACTTTCCAGGACCTCTTTGATTTCTGGGGCAGGGCTGGAGAAGCTGTCAGCCAGGGGCTGCCACTGAACAGCTGATTGGCCGGCCAGGTCTGGAGCAGCTGCAGGCCCTGAAGCTCTGTTCCCACCCCTCCAAGGTATTTTTAGTAACAGTCAGGGACAAGGTGGCCGCTTCTGTTTGTTTTTTTTTTGTTTTGTTTATTGCCCCCGTCCTGTCTGTGACTTTTACTAAAAATACCTGTGACAGAATCTTACTTATAACTGTTAACTTGTGCTCTGCCTGTCTGTTTATTGTATCCACCTGTTGTCTCTCATGTGAGAGACGGAAGGCAGAAACTGTCTAGCACAATGGACCTGGCGCTTCTAGGCATTCACATATACAAATAATAAATATTAAGTATAAATCAATACACAAGCTTGTAAGGCAGTGGAGAATAAGGCCTGCCAACTTTCAAAACACTTCATGTTAAAGAGAACTAACAAAAATATGTGGGCAAAGATTTTATAGAACACAATTTCATCAAGAGAAAATTGGCACCTCTTACCAAATTGAAAAGAACAGCAGTGATTCATAATTAATTCCGCATTACAGACTCTTTCCTCACAAAGCTGCCAAATATAATGGATTTGAAATCCAATTTTCTTTCACCCTCTGTGCGGGACTAAATCCAGACGTCAAATGATGTTGCAAATGATTTTTCCTTTAGAAGTAACTTTTTCCTTTCTCCCACTTGGAATAACTGAACTGGTAAAAAATGATAATTTTTTTGCTCCTCTAAATCTAAAGGATACTGGTGACCCTCTTTCTCCCCCCCCCCCCCTTCCAAAAAAACCACAAAAACAGATCTTTAAAAAAATAATCAGGCAATTAAGGCTAGAGGTAGTACAGAGTTAAAAAAGCATAATCCACCCCATAACATAAAATGAATAATTCTAAAGAGAAACAAAGCTTTAGAGATAATGGACCTGTTTTTCTCTTGGTATTATTTTTAAAAACTTCTATGAACACCCTTGAACAACTAACCCATTTATACAAAATTCAGCTGTTGCATTTTTTTTTTAGTTTGTTTAGAAGTCTGTTTTCTCTTAATGCCATCCTGTTCTGTGTAAATACAAACACTGTTCTTTTCTCTGCCCACATATAGTGTGTTCAGTTCTCACTGATGTGAAGTGCTCAATATTTTTACCCCCTCTCAATCCTATATATCACACTGGTTATTATTATAAAAACAGGAACATGTACACAGACGTTATTTTATATTATTCTAGAAGGGTATCAGATCTTGTAGCAGGGTGTGCTGTCCCTTTAATACTAAACAAGGCCTCCTGGGAAGGGGGAATAAGCTGTAAAAGGGAGGTCTTGGTCTTCAGTCAGTGTAAAGAGAGACCAAGAACCCTTCCCCTAAGCTTGCTGGGGAAGGCCCATGGTGACTGAAGTCTGGTTCACACATTGGGTGGGGTAGAGTCAAGTCCTATCCACTCCTTGCCTGCTCTGCTGTGTGAAATTGTCCAGGATTTCAAGACCAACTTGTGCTTCCAGAGCTCAGCCACTATGGCCCTGCAGGAGGCTAGCAAAAGCGTATCTGGTTGGACTCTTCATTGATACCAATCTATGTGCTATTCATGCCAAGAGAGTCACTATCATGCCCAAAGACATCCCAGTTGGCCCAGGGCATCTGTGGGGAGAGAGCTTAAAGGCCCTTAGGGCATTAGGTCTTGCAACCCCCATCCCCTACACAGGAGGGGAAGTGGTGGCCCTGTAAAAGCTGCTTTTCTGCCTGTGTAGTCATCGGGGGGGGGGAGGGGGTAAGACACCTTACATCCCTAACTCCTCTGTACAGGTGCAAACCACCGTCTTCCCTTTTATAAGATCATTTTTCAACAGGGCAAAAACTGATTGGTCTGGCAACAGTGGTCCGTGCAATGCGGGGGAAAGGGGATGTTTGTACGTGTAAGATCAGAGTGGGCAACAGAAGACATCTAGTGGTGTTTAGTTGTAACTAAAAGAATCAAACAGGCTTCCTAGTCCCAGGCATTATCCATTTGGCCCTGCCGGCTGCTAGGATAGGCCCTTTCAGGATTGCTGTGCTCAGGTACTATGATGATGGGTGTGTAATAAATACCTAGGGAGAGACTGTGTTTGTTGCTCTAGTTCAAAAAGAATTATTTTGGGGGAAGTTCTTTGGCCTGTGTTATGTAGGAGGTCAGGTTAAATGTTTCTTTTTTTGGTAGGAGGAATAAATCTATTGCAAATTTGTTTTTTGACATAATATTTTTTTCAGACCAACTACTTGCTGTGTTTGTCGTGGTTTATGGAACGGTGTGTGGAATCAAATAATTAATCATAGAATTGATTATAGAATGCATGGCCTGAAATTGATTATAGAGGGCCTGGCCTGAAACTGGGTAGCCTGAACTGTGATGGAAGCCCTCAGGTTAAATCACTGACAGGATGCCCCAAACTGAGACTGAGATAAAGATGCTAAAATCCCACAGGATGTCTCAGGACCACCATTTAAATGCAAACTCCTTTTGTGAACTCTAGCCCTTTTGATGTCTGTAAACCGACATCTCCTGTTTTGATAAGTACCAGTACCTGCCCCCCTTTGTCTTACCGGCCCCATAGAAACTCACTCCATACAAATTAGCATTTGAACAGGTATTGTGTAACCACCCATCTTCGGGTGTGAGCCAGCGTCCCTGAAAACTACATTGTATACTCAAGTGACTCATTGGGCTTTCCTGTGAGGGCATCTGGTGTGCCCCACCGTGCATTGATTGTCTTTCCTGTTAAGTATAAACTGTTAATACAATTCCACTATACGATCAACATGTAAATGAACCTAAGCAACCCCTATATAAGTCTTTTGTATCTGGTAGCCAGGTGAAGTACATTTGCCCAGCATCCAGACATGCTGCTTGACTTCCCTATAGCCACCTGGGTTTTCCCTATGGCTATAGTATTCCCCATAGCTATGGTTATGTGATTGTGTGTGTGTCATAATTAAAGCTGCACCCGATCCAACTCTAAAATGTAGCAGTGTGACTTTATTTTTCCTCGACAGGTGTCTCATGCTATGGTTGATTTACCAGAATATGAGGATGGAATATGTGAATCAGGTGCAAAGAAAAAGCCTGAATCAAGATCAAATACCTGCCAGCAGCTCACGGGAAGTGACATACTTTGGAACTGGACACTTGTAGTCACATTCTTTGCATAGTCACACTCTTGGCAGCAGCATGACCCTTCTGTTCTTGTCGCTTCCCTGTATCCCATGTAGTGCTGGGTGTTTACTGAAATTCCACAGACAGAGATTTTTCAGCTGTGAGCAGCTCTTTGCCAAGTACAGTTTTCTAGCTGGAGTAATATAATGACATTTTTTGTTGCTGGTTTTTTTTTAAGTTTTGTGTTGTAGAAAAGTGAGGCACTGACTTGGAAAGGAAAATCTCCCTTTATCCACAGAACACACATATCACTGGGAAGAGTCTCTCACATAGGTCTTGATCCTGAAAGGTGCGTAGTGCTCTGGCCCCAATTCAGCAAAGCATTTAAGAATGTGCTTAAAGTTAAGTGAACACTTAAGTGCTTTGCTGGACTCAGCCCCTTACAAGATCAAGTCCTATAAG
Organism: Emydura macquarii macquarii; assembly: GCF_026122565.2. Classification (NCBI taxonomy): domain Eukaryota; kingdom Metazoa; phylum Chordata; order Testudines; family Chelidae; genus Emydura; species Emydura macquarii. Next base: position 12,232,601 of record NW_027130455.1, read on the forward strand.
CGGCTGTAAAATAAACGGAAATGGCATTGAAAAGTCTAACATTTTAGATGCTCAGATTCTGCTCTGAACACTTGCTTGTTTACCTTCTCCTGGAACTCTAACTTGGTGGTTGTTGGGCAGAAAAACTAAACCCCAATGCCTGTATGTAGAATCTATGAATTTATATTGTAAATAGGATGTGATGAGAGAATAGTTGTTAGGTAAACTCACTGGTGTGAGACTAGATTCATAGATTCTAAGCCCAGAAGGGACCATTATGATCATCTAGTCTGACCTCCTGTATAGCACAGGCCATGGAATTCCCCCAAAATAATTTCTACTGCATATCTTTTAGAAAAACATCCAATCTTGAGTTAAAAATTGCCAGGTGATGGAGAATTCCAGCGGTGAATAACTCTCACCATTAAAAGTGTATGCCTTATTTCCATGTGTGTATTTTCTTGCAGAGCTTCCTGCTTCATGACCTAATATAGTAGAACCTGCTTAACTGGCCTACTCCAGAAGACCCAGACATCTGCCAGTTAGGTGAGGTTCATAAGAATACATTGTGCTGGAGGTTATTCACTTTTATTTCATATATTGCTTTAAAAAGAAGCATTCAGTCTGAGTCATACGTTCAAGTGCTACTTCTTGAATGGTTAAGTGCCTGAGCTGGAATCCTGCAAGTCCATATTTGTTACCCACACACTAGGGTAGCCCACCTTTACCCCAATCCATAGGGCTCAAGGCATAACCTGGTTAATTTAGGCACTCCCACCCTTTCCCAATTCACACTTTAAGGCTCAAAGGCACCCCTCCACCCTTTCCCAATCAATAGGGCTCGGGGGGAGGGGGAAGGCACCTACCCTTACGTAATTCACACTTTAGGGCTCAGGGTCACCCGTTCCCAGTCTGTAGGGCTCCGGGTGAAACTAACCTGGTTAATATAAGGACCCACACCCTTTCCCAAATTTGTAGGGCTCTGGGTATATACTACTGTGGGTTTACAGAATCTTTTACCAGTGAAGGAGCCTTACACAGTAATCTCTTTATTCTCTATTTGTTAACAATTACCAAAACAGAATACACACGCTAAGCATACAATGCTCATCTCCCACAGTAAAGCAGACAAACTTATCCTGATGGCCAATCAGGATTAGATCAACTGGGGACTCCAGCTTCTGCACAGTGTGGTTGGCAGGGTATTGAGGTCTGGCAGCTCTGATCTTCTTGGGCTGTGTCCTGGAGTTAGGTTCCAAAGAACTTCCCTTTGGACCTTAGTTTATATAGTTAAAACTTGGGTCCTGCTTAGCTGTACCTTATCATTTAAACTAAGGTACTATAAAACACCAATCCTAGCCCATTACAAAACAGTTCTTTAACCAATCATATCCCACCACCTTAATTGGTTTAAACAGTGCACACTTAGTTATGCAACAGACAGAAACAATCAAAGAACCAGACAGAAATCTTTCAGATAAACAATAGAGAAGTGGGTACCATAAAAGCAAAACAATAAGAAGTGTAGATTTTACAACCACAACTGTTGATAAGTGATTCCTTGCCAGACAGAATGCTATCAAATAGATTTTCTTTAAGCATCTTAATATCTGTTTCTTTATCTGATAGTAGTAGGTACTATTAAAACAGTAGCACCTTCTTAACAGCCTGATATTACATTGCTTTGAAGTAGTTTCAGGAATGTGAAGATGTGACTACCTGGTACTTAGCTTATGGCTGCTGCCTTTCCTAATATGACTGCTACTGCTTAGCCCAAGAACAAGGCCTAAGCTTAGTGAAAAACAAGGCCTCAGACATTACATACTCATGTATGTACTCATATTCATGTATAAAAAAAAAAAATCAACCCTCTTATTCAAAAGGGCCAGAGCCTGGGGACCTAAGATACAGGAATAATGAGAATCAGCCCATTCTGGTTCTAGGATGAAATACATCCTGGAATACTCAAGGAGCTGACTGAGGAGATACCTGAGCCATTAGTGATTATCTTTGAAAAGTCATGGGAGACAGGGGAGATTCCAGAGGACTGGAAAAGGGCAAATAAATAGTGCCAATTTATAGAAAGGGGAATAAGGACAATCCAAGGAATTACAGACCAGTGTAGACTGTGAAATTTCAGCTAAGCTGGGCCTACTTATAAAATTAAACTACCAAATTAATAAGTGCACATTGCAGAATATGTGAAATGGTGGCTGGAGTCCCTTTTGAAAAGAGGTGAGTGTTTCTCATTGCAACACCATGCTGTCTTTCTATTCTCAAAGTATGTCTGGTATTTCATTAATATAACTGTTTATTAATTGCCTCTCTGTCTGGACCATTTTCCCTAATGAATTTATCCTCTGGGAGTAACTCATCTATGCAGTAAACAGAAATGTGTTAAATGCAGGGCGTGCTAGACCTCCACGGCTCCAGACCTCTCAAAATACCTTATGATCAAAGCTAATGGCTGGATGCCACCCCAGGTATTGCTCAATTTAATCACAACAACCCCAATTCCCCCTTTGTTTGAGGGGTGGAACACTGAAACTAAAGAACAAATCTAGGTGGCTAGCACCTTTTCACTAATTAAAGCACATGGGTCTCTCCCTCTTGTATTGTTTTCTGGAATTCCTGTGTTTACTCATGTAAATTACCAAAATGCTTTGAAAAACATTGGATTTAAGAATATAAAAGAGAAGCAATGGAAATAAGCAAGCAGGCAAGCTTCAAGAGAAGAAGAATCACTCTTGACAAGAAGCTGAGAAGAACTACCATCTTGCCCAGCTGCCTTCTGAGACCACGGATCCAGGCTCTCGGGGGAAGCTGCTAAGAAACCATCACCGCCTCTTGCTTGCATTGGTGAGGATAATTGCTTTTGCAGCTAAAATATACTGGACTTTTGGTTTGGGGCTCATTTTATATGTTTATAAGTGTAGTAATTAAAGCCTTTCTGTCATTATTGAACGAGAGTCGTGTCAATTCCTGAGCACACTAATAACAGATCCCAGTCTGTGAGTTAACAACCAGTCAGCTTACCTTCAGTACTGTCGCAGAGCAAGCATGCCCATCCCCTGTTTGGGGTTGACAGGGGTCGCTGTAGCCCTGCGGCTGTACGTCTTGACCCCCTTAGCCTCAGGGGCTTCAGCTTAATGGCCAAAGTCAATGTGGCTGTTCTCTCTCTCAGGACTCTATGGCCTAATGGCCAAAGTCAATATGTTGGCCCTGTTGTGCAGGACAGGAAGGCCTAGTAGCCAGAGTCAGTAGGAGGTCCTGGTTCACAGGGCAGCAAAGCCTAATAGTCAGAGTCAATAAAGCAGCCCTTCCCATCAGGGCAGCTTGGCCTAGTAGCTGGAGTCAATAAAGCTGCCTTATCAGTCGGCAGCATGGCCTATTGGCATGTTGGGGTAGTGGGGTACCACATAGGGATGTGCAGTGCCCAGGGTAGGGGGGCTTGGGCCCTCCCTGCTCCTCCAATCCACAGCCCAGGGCCCTGACAGTGGCAGGGGTACTCATCACTGAGTCAGCAGGGATCCTCCTGAAACACGCTGAGCGGTTGCCCGATTCTCCCCCCGTAGTACCGTTCAAGTCTCCTGGGCCCTGTCTCCCGGGCTACTTCCTATCCAGTCTCCCGGGGTGATGATCCATGATTCTCTGGAGCCTCCAGGGTCCTCAGCTGGTGCTGCTCCTGGTGGCTCAATCCCTTCTTTGGGTTCATCGGCCAGCCTGGAATCCACCCGGGGCTCAGCATGCCATAGCTCTGGAGTCAGAGTCTGCAGCAGCTCCCGGGAGACAGGTAGCCATCTGTGTCCTCGCTCTTCAGCAGCCAGTCCCAACTGAGCTGCTCCCTCTGATACCCAGTCTCCAGCTGGAGTATGCCCAGCAGGGTTGAGGGAGTGTGGCCTCCACAGGGTAGAGTTAACCTTTGGAGAACCAGAGTGGGGCAAGCACACTCCATCACAAGTACCCAGAAAGATAATGGAGCAAATAATTAAGCAATCAATTTGCAAACACCTAGAAAATAAGAAGGATAAATAACATTCAGCACGGATTTGTCAAGAACAATTCATGTCAAACCAACCTGGTGACTTTCTTTGATAGGGTAACAAGCCTTGTGGATAGTGGGGAAGCAGTACATGTGGTATATCTTGACTTTAGTAAGGCTTTTGATACAGTCTCGCATGACCTTCTCATAAACAAACTAGGGAAATACAACCTAAATGGAGCTACTATAAGGTAGGTGCATGACTGGTTGGAAAACTATTCCTAGAGAGTAGTTATCAGCGGTTCACAGTCAAGCTGGAAAGGCATATCAAGTGGGGTCCCACAGAGATTAGTTCTGGGTCCGGTTCTGTTTAATAACTTCATCAGTGATTTAGATAATGACATAGAAAGTACACTTATAAAGTTTGTGGATGATACCAAGATGGGAGGGATTTCACGTGCTTTGGAGGATAAGATTAAAATTTAAAATGATAAGGACAAATTGGAGAACTGGTCTGAAATAAACAGGATGATATGCAATAAGGATAAATGCAAAGTACTCCACTTAGGAAGGAACAATCAGTTGCATATTTACAAGATGTGAAATGACTGCCTAGGAAGGAGCACTGCGGAAAGGGATCTGGGCGTCATAATGGATCACAAGCTAAATATGAGTCAACTGTGTCACAATGTTGCAAAAAAAAAAAAAAAAAAGCAAATATCATTCTGGGGTGTATTAGCATGATTGTTGTAAGCAAGATATGAGAAGTAATTCTTCCACTCTACTCTGCACTGGGCTCAACTGGAGTTCTGTCTCCAGTTCTGGGTGCCACATTTCAGGAAAGATGTGGAGAAACTGGAGAAAGGCCAGAGAAGAGCAACAAAAATGATTAAAGGTCTAGAAAATATGATTTAAGAGGGAAGACTGAAAAAACTGGGTTTATTTAGTGTGGAGAAGAGAAGACTGAGTGGGGCCATGATAACAGTTTTTAAGTACATAAAAGGTTGTTACAAGGAGGAGGGAGAAAAATTGTTCTCCTTAGCCACTGAGGACAGGACAAGAAGCAATGGGCTTAAATTATAGCAAGGGCAGTTCAGGTTGGACATTAGGAAAAATTTCCTAACTGTCAGGGTACTTAAGCACTGGAATAAATTGCCTAAGGAAACTGTCCATCATTGGAGATTTTTAAGAGCAGGTTGGACAGACACCTATCAGGGATGATCTACATAATGTTTGGTTCTGCCTTGAGTGCAGGGGACAGGACTAGAAGACCTCTTGGGGTCCCTTCCAGTCTTTTGATTCTGTGATTCTACTGGGTCTCTCTTTTAATTAATCCAATTCAGTGAACTGGCAAATCTCCGTTCATGCAGCATAAGCACCTGCTGTTATTATTACTTTGTATTTAGCTAGTGTTACTTAGTAGCACTCAGGTGCCCCAGTCAAGATCAAACCCAGGACACTCTTGTGCCAGGTGCTGTACATGGATGTAGACAAGGTCTGTCCCCAAAGAGCTCTGTGGGATTCTTTCTTGCTGACAGGTTAGGGCTAAATCTTTCAAAAGGTCCACTTACCCATTGTATGGATTGATCTCAAAGCCTAAAGACTTAAACAGTGCTAATACACTCTTTCGCTGTCCAGCATAAAACAGTGATAAATAGGTTCAGGGTTTCATTTCTATAGACACCCTGGTTCTTCTCAGTTATTTGGCTAACACCCAAAAGCATTCATTCAAATTAAAGTTTACTGATTAAACTCAAGAAAGAATAAACATTTATATCGCAACTATGGTTGAGGGATTATACAAAACAAACTTAGTCAGATCTTATCAAAGTCTCTGACATTTTGGAGTCAAAATATCAGTCTCTTATTTTCAGAACAACCTTTCTTTGATGAAAAGGAAAAGGTTAATTTTACTCTCGGATGTGACGGACATTCACTTTTTCTGTTCCTAACAAACAGACAGACACAAGGTGGAGGAAAGACAGGATAGAAAAGAAGGGTGAAATATAGCTTTTGCTGATGTTATTTTGACTGCTGGTTAGTTCCAAGTGGATGCTTTGGTGGCGAGTCAACCACAACACTTGCTGCTTGGACCCTGATTACTTGCAATCTGGTGAGGGCCATCCTCAGGTTAGATCTTTTCCTTAGACAAGGCAGTTTTGGATGAATGCAGTGTAATTGACTTCAGGAATCGATGAAAAGCCAAGAGAGTGAACTAGGATAGGAGGAAAGAAATGGTGGGGCACAAAATAACACAGCAAGAGAAGGGGATACAATACAGGATCTTATGTACCTTTGCATACTCCCTTAAATATCACCACAGTCCATGAGGACTGGATGTCATGATAACGTGATAAGGTGGGTGAGAGAATATCTTTTATTGAACCAACTTCTATTGGTTGAGAGACAAACTTTCGAGTTTGCCTAGAGCTCTTCTTCAGGTCTGGGAAATGTACTCAGGCTGTCACAGCTAAATACTAGATGGAACAGATTGTTTAGCATAAATAGTTAATGCATATTTCAAGGGACAATTTAAGGTGAAGTGGCCAGTTGACACCTCTTCAGTCATAGGGGGGGAAGTAAAAAAACCAAACAAAGCTGAGGGGCAGTTAATGGGTTACAGATTGTTGTAACAAGCCATAAATCCAGTGTCTTTATTCAATCTATGATTTTAGTGTTTATGAATTTAAGCTCCCAAGCTTGTCTTTTGACAGCATTGTGCAGGTTTCCTTTGAGGATGAGAACTGAGAGGTCAGATATAAAGTGATAACCGTAGGTATGTCTACACTGGAGTTAGACACTCATGGCTAGCCTGTGCCAGCTGACTTGGGATTGTGGGGCTTGGGCTAAGGAGCTGTTTAATTGTGCTGTAGACACTTAGGCTTGGGCGGCTGCAGCCCAAGATGAAATGTCTACACCGCAATTAAACAGCCCCTTAGTCCAATTCAGCTGGCATGGGCCAGCCATGAGTTTTTAGCTGCAGGGTAGTCATATCCTTTGTGAAAAGTGTTTCCTTCCTCCCTCCCTCCCCGCCCCATTACTAGTGATGTGTTAACTGGCCACTTCACCTTGAATCGTCCCTTCAAATATGTGTTAACTACTTATGCTAAACAATCTGTTCTACTTTGTATTTAGCTGTGACGCTTTGAGTACCATTCCCAGACCTGAAGAAGAGCTTTATGTAAGCTCAAAACCTTGTCTCTCTCACCAACAGAAGTTGGTTCAATACAAGATATTACCTCACCCACTTTGTCTTTCTAATATCCTGGGACTAACATGGCTACAACAACACTGCATGTCATAATAAGATGACTTTCAGCATTCACGTGAAAACCAAATTCCTCACACAAGAAAAAGGCCAGCCAGCCTCCTCTCAGGAAGAAAGTCCTTTAGGTGAGACAAGATGAGTTTCAGTGCTGGGAGGTCGGGCGACGAGCTAGGGAAGATGATTCCTTTTTTTTCTTTTCAAAGTCTATTTTTAAGAACGCCAAAAACTTGTAAAAGTGAGTGGCATATTTGATCCTCATTATTTTGTCCACCGATTAAATCCATCTCTTATGGCCAAACTTGGCATAGGTAACTTTGTTCCCATATTTTCTTGTAAACCAAGTATGATCTCAGCACTGTTCTTGACTTGGATCAATAGGCCATTTTGTTTGGACTAATACAGTTTTTCTGTCTGGTTTGCTTGCACCTTTTATAACATTCATTGTCCTAAACAACTTATTTTTCATGATTATTCTAACATCTTATAAACTTTCACATACATTTTACAATTGAGCTTAGGATAACTTTGTCGGTTCAATAATCATGACATATCACAGGTCCATTTACAAAAACTTCAACAACATAAATGCTATTAAGGGAAAATTCATTCTCAACCTCAATATATGTCTTACTATAAAATATTTGCATGAAAGAGCATTTCCTTCCTTGAAATGGTAAATATCTTTGCAATATCTTTTTTAAAACGTGTTGTTTACCTGCAGAAGAAAAACAATAGAAAGAGCCAGATCTTGGTTTGCTGTTACACCATTTTAATTCCAGAGTAACTCTACTGAAATCAATGGAGTTTCTTGGGTGGTGCAACAAGGAAAGACAAATGAATGAGATTTTAAATGGTTTGGGTGATGTAAGTGCATCTTGGTGCTTTGAGTTGCAGTAGAGCAGGTGCTTTATCTAGGAATATCTGCTACTGCAATATACTCAACTCTATCCAACACACTCCTTGTTCTCCAGAGGCAGGATTTTTCCACTTAAATGCTGTAGGAATATTTTTTTCTTCTATGCTGCTGAGTTGCTGAGCCACTTCCTGTCTTCCCATGTGGTTTCTCTAAAGCAGTATGCTTGGTCAGTGTTGGACGGCAGTGAGCATGATTGTAAGGCGTACTGACAGTAGGAATAAAAAAGCAAATCTCTCTTAGTGCACAATTATTTTCCTTAGCTGAAGCTGTTTTGTTTTAATTGTAGATGACTGGTGACTTCGTTATACCTTTGCTTGTTCTTTTCACATTGTAATTAGTTCTATTTTCTTATCTTCAAAGTAAATTGTGCACGAAGTGTTTTTCACCCATAAGTCTCAGACAATAGGAGAAAGATGGAAAAGCTCCTATCAGAGAGGACATAATCACTGTCTACAATAGTCACTAAATGCAACAGGAATAAGAAGGAGCTGAGTAAAATAACAGACATAATAATTTTCAAAGATTCTTGTGTGTTAGAGAGCAAGCCTCATTCAATCAGAAGCTTTGTGCCTGCTGCCTGACTCCTAGGGCTTGGCTTTGCATGTGTAGAAAGAACCTTTTCCTCACCTGGCTTCAGTTGGTACAAGGATCCCAGGGCTGGATCCAAAACCCATTGAAATCAGTGGGCGTCTTTCCATTGACTTCAATGAGCTTTGGTTCATGCCCACAGAGGCAGCTGAGCCCAGATGAAGATGGTACAAGAGCTAATAGATCCACAGAAATGCACCAGGATGTTTGCCATTTGTCCAACTGTCCCCACAGCACCAGGGTTTCACCAATTCAGTGTGTAAACAGGACAGCTAAGAGAATTTCTGGACCCAGGGAATAACATAAGGTCCCCATCCACATGTCTAAAAATCCTAATATTTCCATTTATCATATCCTCCCCTCTAATCCGCTTTTTTAAAATCTCTCTGACTGCACTGCTCCTTTCTTTCAGGCCTTCTCCTCTATTCCAGCAATAAAAATATTAATAATTTTAGAGCCACTTTGCCCTCTTAGTACCTCATTCTTATACTAACCATCAATTATGTTGATTTTTAACAAATCTTGGAACACTGGGGAAGTTCCAGAGGACTGGGGGGAAAAGCTAATGTTGAGCTACTATTTTAAAAGGGCAAAGAGAATGTCCCAGGAAAGTATAGGCTGGTTAACTTTACATTGATCACAGGCAAAATCATGGAAAGATCTGATATGGGACAAAATCAATAATGAATTAAAGATGGTTGCATAATTATTGCCATTCAATGTGGTTTTATGGAATAAAAGAGGTTATCAAACAAACTTGGTAGTTTTTGATGAGATCACAAGTTTGGCTGATAAATGTAACTGTGTTGGCATAATATGCCTAGAGTTGTATAAGGCATTTGACTTAGTCCTGCATGACATCCTGATTAAAACAAAATTACAAAATACAAAAAACAAAATACAAAATCAATGTAGTCCATATTGAATTGATTAAAAAATGGGTTAACGCATAGATCTCAAAAAGTAAGTGCAAATAGGGAATGGTCATCCAACAGGGAGATTTCCAGTGAGGTCCTGCTGGAATCCCTGATGTTCTCCAATATCTATCAATGATCTGAAAGAAAATATAAAATCATCGCTGGTAAAAATTGCAGATGTCAGAAAAATTGGTGGAATGATAAATAATTGGTTGGTGAACTAGGCCCACTCAAATATATTTTAATACAGTCAAATGCAAGGTCATACATCTAGGAATAAAGAATGCAGAATAGGGGACTGTGACATTGAAAGCAGTGACTCTAATAAGACAAGCAAATAGTGAGGGGTAATACACCGTTGGAACAGTTTACGTAGGGGTGTGGTGGATTCTCCATCATTTGTTATTTTACATCAAGACTGGATATCCTTCTACAAGATACGCTGTAGCTTAAACAGAAGTTGTGGGCATCATGAAGCATTTACTGGGTGAGGTTCTGGCCTGTGTTATGCAGCAAGTCAGACTAGGTGAGCACAATGATCCCCTTTGGCCTTAAAATCTATTAGAAGACACTGTTCCTGCTGCTTTCATATTAGGTCAGCACTCCCAAAACTAGCAGAAAAGAAGAAAACGAAAGTTCAGTGAGGGCTGCAGGGGCTGGCTGTCACAAGATGGGCCAGGTTCCTTCTCCCAATGTTTCTTAAAATAAAAGAGAGAAAAGTAAATTACCACATTTCCCAACAGAATTCCTGAGTAGTGATATTCTGTTTGCATAGTGCCGACAGCATGAGAGCCCTGCTGCTGTCTGAGAGATCCCCCTAACTCACTCATTCACCTGGACCAACAGGAGAACTCACCCCAGATTAGACCTTCAAACGGAATGAACTCCAGAACTTCAGCACTCTGGTCAGCACTCACTCCTTTACATTCCCATATTCTTCCACCATGCAACATGCATACTTAGGTGCTCACAGATGCAATCATAGGGAAATAAGGCAAGAAACTAGCATTTCACAATCAAATGCTTTCACACATATTTCTGGAGGCTTAGTTAAGGGTCTGACTGTAACTTGTCACAGCAGTGGCTGGGTGTATGTCCTCTGTATGGGAATTGGAGATGCCAGTAGAGGACAGGAATTCATAGTCTACAACGTAATACAAATATTCCTGGCAATATTCTTCTAATACAATCAAAACCCTGGCTTTAAGCAAACGGTGATAAGTGATGTAGGAGGCTCATTTGCAGGCCTGGTGTACAGCCTGTGCGCTGAGGAGGCTTTCTTCAGCTTCCTGATCCTCTGATGACACAGCCTAAGGGTAGAGGGCTTCTACATGGCCAGCAGCTGGCTCAGATAATGTAGTTATGGGATTCTTTATGTGATGCTGGCAAACCAGCTGCCACCTCGGGCCAAGGTCCCCATGTCTCAACTGAACACTGACAAATACATAGCTGGAATCAGTCCGGCTTACCCGTGTATTGGTCTTGGTAAAATAGGTATTAGAGTTATAAAAATCATGCTTAGTGTTTAGGCTTTATTGAATGCTTGTAGGATGCTGCATGCATTAGTCTCACTTAGAACGAGGGCTGTCAAACAATCACAAAAATGAATCATGATTAATCATGAGATTAAAAAAATAGTTGCGATTAATCAGAGTTTTAATTGCACTGGGAAACAATAATAGCATACCCTTTATTTAAATGTTTTTGGTGTTGGGGCGGGAAGAGTGTGTGTGTGGGGGAAAGGGGTCTCTTTTGCAGGGCACTCAGGAGTCTGAATACTTTTTTAGCCAGCAGCCACTGCTGTGAGCAGCTCTCACTCCTGAGCCAGCAGCAGCAAACAGGCTCCCCCTGTTCCCCTATCCCAGCTCAGTGGCGACTGGGTACATGGACAGAAGGAGGGGGACACCCCAATGTTAGCCCCTCCACCTCTTCTCTGTGCAGTAGACAGGAGGCAGGCTGCCAGTCCAGAGCAGCTTGGCCAGGGGCACTTCATGGGTGGGGGAGGAGGTGGGAGCAGCAGTGGAGCAGGGTGGCCGGAGGAGGAGGGGCATGGCACCCTGGTGTGCGATTAATGCCCCTTTTTAAAAAAAAGCATGAATTTGTTCTGCGTTAATCGCACGTTAACTGCAATTAATTGGCAGCCCTAAGTATTATTTTTTATTACCAATATTTGCACTGTGAAAAAGAAGCATGAAAAGGCATATGAATGTTTAGCATATATGGTGCATAAATACTTTGCAATGGTGGCTGCAACTAAGTGTCATGTGAACGCCTGTCCTCACTTTTAGGTGACATTGTAAATAAGAAGTAGGCAGCATTATCTCCTGTAAATGTAAACAAACTTGTTTGTCTTAGTGATTGTTAGAACAAAAAGCAGGACTGAGTGGATTTGTAGGCTCTAAAGTTTTCCATTGTTTTGTTTTTGAGTGCAGTTATGTAAAACAAAATTCTACATTTGTAAGTTGCACTTTCATGATAAAGAGATTGCACTACAGTACTTGTAAGAGGTGAATTGAAAAATACTATTTCTTTTATCTTTTTACAGTGCAAATATTTGTAATAAAATAATATAAAATGAGCACTGTAACCTTGTATTCCATGATGTAATTGAAATCAATATATTTGAAAATGTAGAAAAACATCCAAAAATATTTATAATGCATTTAAATTGGTATTCTATTATTGTATAACAGTGTGGTTAAAACTGCAATTAATTGCAACTAATTTTTAAAATCTAGTTAATTTGATTTGCATTAATCACTTGAGTTAACTGCAATTAAATGACAGCCCTATTTATAACATCTGGATTCCATATTGTAAGGTAATATTTTGAGCATTTGTATTGTAAGTCTCTGTACTTGTGCAAATCGCCAGACAGGAGAGAAGCACCCCACGTTTAGTTAGTTGCATTCACATTTCCACAGCTCTGATCCCTTCCCACCTCCTGGTGCCCACGGAGGGTATGTCTTCACTGACGGTGGCAAATTCGCCACCTTCAGATCAAGTCTTTGTGATCAGTTGAGCAGAAGTTAAGAGCTGCTCAATCGATCCAGAAGTTGGCCGAATAAATCTACCCCTGGAAAAAGAGTAACGCTGCTTCGGCAGGATGTCTTCCCATCGGTGCGGGGTAGTGGGGATGCTGTGCTATTTAGGAAGTCGGCAGGAGATATGCAAATTACTCTACATAGCTTGCATATTTCCTGTCGACTGCCGCGGAATTTCACGGTAAGTGTAGACCAGGCCTGAGCCACAGTGCCAGATGCCTTCTCCTCCCTGGCTCCTTTAGTTGTTGCACCAGGTGACTTCCGTGAGCTTGTATTAAGTGTCCCAGGGAGCAGATCCCTCCCCTCATGTGCTCATTGTTCCTGTGGCTGGATAATGCCCACAGCTGACTTTGTGGCGCTTAATGCTCAGACAGAGTGTGACTGTCTTGCCCTTTGGGGTGCAGATTGATGTGTGCCCAGCCTGTTGTCCTAATGAACCAGCTGCATGTCCTTGGGACTGCCTCATAACCAACTGTTACCCAGCCACAGATTTCAGGGACTCTTTCTCCCCCCATCTCCTTTGGAGCTGCTTTCTCCCCTGGCCAAGGCTACCTGCACCCCTCCACCCCACACACACATCAGGGAGCAGAGGCAAGCATTCAGCTCTCGCTGCCCCTGCCTATGTGTGCTGGTTGGAGAGCCACTCTCAGGGGACAGCAGAGCTCTTCCCCGCCTCCCCAGGCCGTTTGCTAGGGAACGGGGAGTTGTTTCCTTACCCTGCTCCCCCCTCCCCCCGTAACTCAGTATAGCCTGGGGGAGGGAGGCGGGGGCAGAGGGAGGTGTCGGTGGGAAGGCTCCCCATGGGACTGGGGAACCCGCTCCGCACGTGCCTGTGCACCTCTGCTCGCACCCAGCGGGACGGCAGGGCCATGGCCAGAGCGCAGCCTCCTCCCAGGAACTCCCCGGGACGGGGTGGGCATGGCAGCCTCCCGCTCCCCCCCCCCCCACCACCTCACGGCACGCGCCGGCCACCTGCAGGGCTTCCTCCGTCCAGCCCCCCCAGGCGCGCGCCGCTCCCTGCCGCCGCCACTTGCGGGGCTGGCTGGCTGCAGCGCGCGCGGCGGCGATGCGGCGGGTGGCGGGAGGAGAAGCGCTCGCCGCGCTGCTGCAGCTGCTGCTGCTCTCCGCCGCCGGCAGGACCGGTGAGTGCGGGGGGCGGTGGCTCGCCTCGGCCGGCGAGCTGCGGGGGCGGGAGGGGGGACAGCCGGCTCTGGAGAGTGCCCGGCTTGCCGAGATACCCCGCCGAGCTCCGGAGCCCCCCGCTCTGTCTGTGGGCAGCCCCCCGCTCCCGTGCGCCTTGGCCACGGCCATTGGCCTGCACGTCCAGGGCACCCGGAGTTGGAGACCCCCCCCGCCCTGCGCCGGGAGCGCGGAGCTGCGAGGAGGCGCGGCTGAGACCCCGCGAAGGTCCGGGTGCCCCCGCCCCCCCTCCGGGTCCAGCTCGCAGCCCGCCTGCTTTGTGTGGCGCGCTGGAAATGAAACGTCGCACACCGGCCTGTCCCCGGGAGAAGCAGGAGCAGAACCTGCCCCAGCTGTGCAGGGCGGCCCCATGCGCGGGCTGGAGTCAGCAGGGGCTGCACACGGCCGCCGGGGTGGCAGGTGCCCGTGCTTCTCACTAGGGCGCAGCAGCAGCTTCCAAACAGCCGGGGGGGGGGGGGGAGAGTCGGGGCCAGGCTGTGATTATGCACTGGAGGTTTGGGGGAGCAGCGCAAGCTTTGGGAAAGCGTCAGTCAGTCCCAGCCGGCAGAGTCCAGGCGGTGCACAGGTGCCTGAACATCTCCTGGGAGGCAGATCACAGACTCTAGCCCAGTTTTGCTCTACCCGAGTCTGGGGGCTGCAAGTGGCTCTGTAAGGTGTCTCCTGCAGCTTTTTGCAGCGTATGATATTTAAACACTGTGTGATTTAATTATTAGCCAATCTAAATCATTAACCAGTCAGGATGCTTTTACTATGTGTTATTAACCAATTGTAGTTGATAAAATAATAATACTTGGTGAGTCATTTTGCTGTGAGAGTACTAGATATGTATATAGTCTGAGTATCACTGCTTTAGCCTCATGCTGGAGAGGGAATCTAAGAGCTGCACTTCCTGCTTTTGTGTTAATTCATCTTCCAAGTTGCACAATTAAAATTAACTTGGGGGTGGGGTGGGGTTAAATTGGTTGTTTGGGTTTTGTAAAAATGTGTGTGTGTGTGGGGGGGGGGGGATTGTGTGGAATAAAAGAAATTGTTGTGTTTAATAATCCTACTTCATTAGTACCTGTCAGAGGCATGATCATGATCCAAACAGAAACCAGTGGTAAATCTCTTCCTGACTTCCAGGAGAGCAAGACTACCCTTCTCCCCGTTTTTAAAATAATACATAGCTGAGATGAATGGGGAAGAGAGATGTGACTGCTGTGCTTTGACTGGAGGCAGCTTCCAGTAGGTTTATAAGAGCTGGTCGAAATTCTTTTGATGAATCCTTTTTCTGCTGAAAAATATTTTGTCAAAATTGAAATGTTTCGTGAGAACTCATCAATTTCTTCAGAACTTTCAAAAGGAAAAAGTCAAAACAAATTGTTTTGATTTTCTTTTTTTATTTGGAAAAGGTAACTTTTTTATTGCAATGATCATTTTGATTCTGTTTTGAATTATTATATAATATAATATGATATAACATAATATAATGTTTTTACTTTAAAATAAAACAATAGGGCATTATTGAAACAAAACATTTTGATGGTCCAAATTATTTCAGAATTTATGTTCTGCGTGATATTTTGGCTACCCTCTCCAATTCAGAAAGACAACAAATTCCAAAAGGTCAGAATTTCCAGTGGAATAGAAATTCCATTTCTGACCAGTTCTGCAGCTTACAGAATGAGAACTGCAATTAGCAATAAAAGACCCCTAAATCACTTAGGCACGAATCCCATTGACTTTAGGCATTTTTGAAAATTTGACCCTAATTTTATTTTTCTCTACTGAAGGTTTAGATTTTAACTGCTAGGAATTAGTTTGATTCCGATTTCACATCAGTGTAAATCAAGAGTAGTTTAACTGAAATCAGTGGTAGCAGACCGTTAGTAGGCACAGATTATTTCTCCCTCTGCATCGGATTAGCTGCACTGGCTAGTGTGTCCCACACCCTTCTGTTCACTCCCTGCCCACCCTGGAGGGATGGGGTAGTTAGTGCTTCTCAATTGTCTTGATCTTACTATCACCCCAGTACACAGAATGGCTATCTGTGTGACAGTGTGTACAGAGGGCTTATTCCCCCTTGCTCCCTTGAAGAAGTATGTATATAGAGCTGTTGCAGCTGGTCGGTCCCAGGATACTAGGGAGACAAGGTGCATAAGGTAATGTGATAATTACATGAACAAGGCCAACCAACAACTCTCTGACACCACCTACTATAAAGAACTTGAGGAAGGCCCCACACTTCAGTTTACCCAGGAATTAAAGGATATCCTCAAATCTTTCCCCAAACTACTCCAAGAGAAATTCTACAAACTCGTCCCCCATGAACCCACCCCAGGGACCTTCTACATGCGTCCCAAGATACACAAACAAGAGAACCGAGGCAGACCCATCATATCTGGCCATGGCACCCTTACTGAAGGAATATCGGGACTCTTAGAAACCATCCTCAAGCCACTTCCCACACAAAGGGCCAGCTTCCTCCAGGACACAACTGATGTCCTCCACAAACTGTGGACAATCTCCTTCAGAACACCATCCTTGCTACCATGGATGTCACTTCCCTATTCATCAGCATCCCTCACAATGACAGCATAACTGACTGCCTCAAATATTTACAAGATAATGGACAAGCCTTAGATATCCACCTCAAACACATCGCCAAATTCATCCATTTCATCCTCACCCATAACAATTTACATTCAACAACAAACACTTTGACCAAACCATGGTAACAGCCATGGGTTCTAGGATGGCTCCACAATATGCCAACCTCTTCATGGACCACCTTCAAGAAGAATTTCTGGACAATTGCACCACCAAACCAATGATGTACCTGGGATACATCGATGATATTTTCATCCTCTGGACAGAGGACTTAAACGCCTTCATAGATTTCTACCACAATTTCAGCAACCACCACTCATCCATTAAACTATCTCTGGAACACTCCGACTCTAGCATCAACTTCCTGGTCACCACGATTAGCTTCAATAATTGAACCCTATAGACAACTATATACAAGAAACCCACAGATCACCACACCTACATTCATAGAACCAACAACTATCCAAAACACACAAAGAAATCTATTATCTACAGCCAGGCACTCACCTATCACAGAATATGCTCTGAGGAGAAAGTCTGGGATATACACCTTAACATGCGGTTTTACAACTTCAAAGTTGCAAAGGTCACTACACCAGAGAAGTAAATTATATTATGGAATGGGCCACCCAAATACCCTGAGGGAACCTGCTTCAATACAGAAATAAAACCCCCTCTTCCCTCAGACCCCTAGTTGTCACTTACCACCCCACACTGGAACCCATACAGGGTACCATCAAACAACTACAACCCATACTTGATAGGGACTCCATTCTGAAAGAAATCTTTCATGAACCAATTCTTCTGGCCTTCAAACAACTCCCCAACCTCTCCAAGCTCATCATCAGAAGCAAGCTCCCTGCAGACCAAGACATACCACTCAAATCTGCAACAGACCCTGCCAGAAAAACAGATGCTACACCTGCAGATGTATCACCATTGCTACCATGATCAACACAAACCTTTCAAGATCCAGGGGTCCTACACATGTCTATCACAACATGGTATACTTCATCCAGTTCACTAAATGCCCCAATAACAACTATGTGGGTGAAACCAGACAATTCACCATGCTTTCAAATGTACTCACACAGGACAATGATGAAAGACAAAAACACCATATCACCTGTGGATGAACATTTTTCACAAAGCGATCACTCTATATTTGATCTATCAGTCCTCATCCTCAAAAGAAACCTGCACAACACTTTCAAAAGATGAACCTTGGAGCTTAAATTCGTAAATTTGCTAGACACTAAAAATCATGGTCTTAATAAAAAAACTGGATTTATGACTTATTACAACAATCTGTTACCCACTAACCCTCCTTTTTGTCCTATGACTACACGGGTGTTAATGGATGACTTCATCTTGAATGGTCTCTTCAAATATGTGCTAACTATTTATGCTTGTCTGTTCAATCTTGTATTTAGCTGTGACATGGAATACCTTTCCCAAACCTCTGTATAGATCGAAAGCTCGTCTCTCTCACCAACAAAAGTTGGTCCAGGGAAAGATATTACTTCACCCACCTTTTTTCTGTAATGGCAAGTGACAATCCTGCTCCTAGTGAGGAACAGTTTTCAAAATGAATACATGATATAAACTTCAATAGCTATTATTAGCCCATCTAAACTTAAAAAATAGACAATGGGCTTGTTTTTCTTCTCACATGCACAGTTGTCACACAAGTGTATCTTCTTAGACTTCAGTGGTGTGACTTCTATTTAACATTGGTTAACCTGGGAGCAATGAGCCAGTATGCCACATTTATGTCTTGCTATAGCATAAATCAGAGTAGCTCCACTCAAGTCAAAGGAATTCCAGCTGCGTAAAACCAAAGCTGGTGACTTCAGTAAAGTATCAGTGTGGTATAAAATGTATGCAGGAGGGTGTGATATCCACCTGGAGAACTACTTGGTTAACTAAAAGCAAAAGAAGCTAAGCCAGGGGTTTTTATTACTTCCTTGATCATTAGAAAGTGCATTTCCTTGTGTGATGCACTAGCATAAAATACATTTGAACTAGTGCTGGTTGGGAACTTTGCACTGAAAGAGCAGGGTCTCTCAAGGATGTGTACTGGGATCTGTGCTGTTTAACATATTCATAAATGATCTGGAAAAAGGGGGTGAGCAGTGAGGTGGCAACATTTGCAGACCATATAAAATTACTCAAGATAGTTAAGTCCAAAGCTGACTGTGAAATGTTACAAATGTTACAAAACTGGGAGACTGGGCAACAAAATGGCAGATGAATAATCCCAAATTTAGATACACAATGATGGTGTCTATATTAGCAGTTACCACTCAAGCAAGAGATCTTGAAGTCGTGGATCATTTTCTGAAAACATCTCAGCATGCAGTGGAAGTAAAAAGAAAAAAAAAGCTAACAATGTTAGGAACCATTAGGAAAGGGATAGATAACAGAAAATATCATAATATCAAAATATCATAATATTCGTAATAATAATGCATAATTATTATTAATAATAACAATATCAAAATATCATAATGCCACTATATAATGTAATGCCACTAATAATAATAATATCATAATATCATAATGCCACTATCATAATATCATAATGCCATTATATAAATGGATGGTATGCCCACGTCTTGAATACTGCATGCAGTTCTGGTCACCCCATCTCAAAGAAGATATATGAGGATTGTAAAAGGTAGAGAGAAAGGGAACAAAAATCATTAGGGGTATGGAACAGCTTCCATATGAGGAGAAATTATAAAGACTGGGACTGTTTAGTTTAGATAAGAGACGACTCATGAGGGATATGATAGAGGTCTATACAATCATGGGAAGGTATAGAGAAAGGGACTAGGGAAATGTTATTTACCTCGTCACATAATTACAAGAACCAGGGGTCACCCAATGAAATTAATAGGCAGCAGGTTTAAAAGAGAGGTAAGGAAGTTCTTCTTCACACAATGCACAGTCAACCTGTGGAACTCATTGCCAGGGGATGTTGTAAAGGCCAAAATTATAACTGGATTCAAAAAATAATTAGATAAGTTCACGGAGGATAAATCTATCAATGGCTCTGGGTGTCCATAAACCTCTGATTGTCAGAAGCTGGGACTGAATGATGGGATAGGTTCATTTGATAATTGCCCTGTTCTGTTCATTCCCTCTGAAGCATCTGGCACTGGCCACTGTCAGAAGACAGGATATTGGGCTAGACAGACCACTGGTCTGACCCAGTATGGCCATTCTTATGATGTTTTGACAGAAAATGCAGTTTCTACAAAATTGAAGATTTCCAAAATTTTTCAATTTACTGTTGGGAAACAAGTATTCCATTTAGGGTCTGTTTGACCCAGATAGAAACATTTCAGTTTTTTGAACTGACCCAATATGTTTTTATTTGAATCAGTTCAACATTAAACTATATTTCCCTGTTGTGTCGCATTGCCTCATGGGAGTTGCAGTTCGGGGCCTCATTATCTCCTGTGAAATGGACTCCCTGACTGGGTTATATCTCCCAGGATGCAACCAAGTCTCTCCAGGCTCTGATCAAGCAGCATGGAGTATCATGGGAGTCATTTAATTGCAAATGCATTGTGGGAAATGTAGTCCTGCCAGAGAGCCTGGTTTGTAGGGGAGAATGTAGGCTTGAGGCATCACAACTATAACTCCCATGAGGCCGAGTGGCTTAATAGGGAAATACAGTTTAACATTGAACTGATTTGAATAAAAATGTTGCCTATTTCCATATCAAAATGTTTTGGGAACTGCTGTTCCACAAAATATTTCAATATTTTAACTTTTCAGTTCCAATTTGGGACAAAACCAAAATTTTTTGCTCAGCTCTAAGCTGAATCTCTCTCAGAGGCATGAAGCTGGGACAACTCCCAACCAGAGCAGCATGTGGCATTCTAAATGCTTCAGATCCTCTCTCTGTCATTCAGTTCCAGCCAACAGCAAAACTTGGAATGGTATTTAGGTCTATCAATCTTTTATATTTGGCACATTCCAGTGAATGCTGGCTGTTAAATTAGACAGATTCTAGCCATCTTCTTAGTAGCTGAGGTCTACACTCACATAAGGGACAGGGAACTCTGTGAGATTCCTTTCCTGGAGCTTTCCATACATTTTCCCATTGGCAGATGAGGTTTGCTTTCTGAAACCAGCAGATTGATCTCCAAGATCCATGTAAATTCATTGGCATCCATAGAGGCATAGGATACTTGTGCAGCGGTCCTGTGTCTTTGCACTGGCTACCGCTGCCTCTCTGTCCTCTTCAGGAATTGACAGGGGCTCCCTTCCTAGTTGCTTGACCTGGTTGCTCTGTAAATGGGGCATGGGGATCTCCAACACAGAACGGAAACATGGATAAGGCAATGCCTATGGGTTCGGCGTTAACTTACCCACAAGATTGCCCCAGGACAAATGGGGGGGACAAAACCACCTCCATGGCTATCTACTTGTCCCACCTCTTCCTGCCTCTAATCTGCCTAATCCCCATGCATGAATCCCAGACTCCAAAACTTCCCCACAGAGGAGATTCTACAAGATGAGGATAAAGGGGAAGGGAATGATGTTTCTCCATTAATTCAAGATCCCATTTCCCCCTCCCCCATCCCAGTACTCCTGGAAGCAGAAGGTACAATATGGCCTTGGCTGAGAAAAATGCAGCTGGACTGTCTCAATGCTTCCCCACCTCCCACTCCCCACACCTAGCCTAGGGGAATATTGGAAGGAAATTCTGATTGCTTGAGGTACTTTCATTCATATTCTAGGAAATGTACGATAATGCAACTATGTGGCTAACTCCAAGGGTAATAAGAGAAATTATTTAGAGCCCAGGAGCCTGAACAGTGAAACTTTTTCTGAGTCCACTTAGCTGGGGACTCTCATTAGAAACCACTACAGCATCTCAGCCATGCTGAATGGAAAATAATGCAAACATTTAAACACAGCCATTTGAAATAATAATACATTATCAACTATTCCACTGAGGCCTGCTGCAGAGGTAGATGCTGAGGGAATGAACAGACCCACTGAAAAGACGTGCCTGGGGCTGGATTCACAAGAGGGACTTAGGCGTCTGAATCCAACAGTGACGTACCACTTGTATTCACAAAACCCCTGCTCAGCTGCCACCCAGTCCTGGAGGCACCTAAATTCCCTAGGCACCCAGGTTTCTGCCAGTGGGCAGGCACAAAGCCACCCAAGGCCTGATGATGCTGAGCTGCCAGAGCCCTGGTGAGATTCACAGACTAGGCATTCCTCCACCTATTTTACTTGCAGTGCCCAATCCCACAGGCATGCTCTGTGCACACCTCTGGTAGTGATGGTGGTACCCCCTACCCATTCACACTCAGCAACTGGTGGTTTGAGCACACACCAGGGTTATGGGAGACCCAGGTTTGAATCCCCCCTCTGCTTTAGTTGGAGCAGGGACTTGAAGACAGTTCTCCCACTTCCCGAATGAGCACCCAAACTCCTGGGCTATAGTCTCACACTCTCTCTGGCCAGTGGATATTCAATGATTTAAAGCAGAACAACTCAAACAGGACGGTTCCAGAGAGAGTCCTGCCCTAGAACACCCGACAGGCTGGTGGTCAGGTAACTCATCTGGGAGGTGATTTAACCCAGGTCAGCCCTAATGCCCGCAGTGAATCCTGAGTGAAGAGAGGTGCTTCCCTCCCACTGAAGGGCAGGAATTAGGCCCCACTGCCTCCTCGGCACTTCCCACTGACAACTATAGGTGTGGCTTCTGCTTAGTGTGATGGCTTCTGTGAGTCCCCTTTTAAGGCATATACCTGTCTTTGTGCATTGTGTAGGGAGCCTGGGATCTAACTCAAGGCTGTGAATCCCACTAGGACTCAGCATTGCAATGTCTAAGGGTATGTCTACATTGCAATTAAAAACCTGTGGCTGGCTCATGCCAGCTGACTTGGGCTCATGAGGCTTGGGCTAAGGCAGCGGTCCCCAAATTTTTGGAGTCATGCCCCCCCTTACCTGGTCCACATCTTCCCAGGAGCTGGGGCTGGGAGCGGGGCCGGAGCCACGGTCAGGGGCCAGGACAGGAGCAGGACCGTGAACAGGGCCAGGCCTGGCCCAGGAGCGGGGCATGGGGCCCAGAGCCTGGGGCCATGAATGGGGCTGGACCGGACCCAGGAGCAGGGCTGGGAGCCCAGGAGTGGGCTGCAGCTGGGAGCAGGGCCAAAGTGGAGATGGGGGCAGAGCGGGGCTGGGTAAGCGCTCGTGTGCACAGCACTTGTTGGCGGGATTGCTTCTCCTGCCAATGTAGTTTCTGTTACTTGTGGAAGTGTTTTTTTTAATGCTGACGGGAGAGCTCTCTCCCATTGACATAGACTGCGCCGCTGCAGTGCTGTACGTCTGGACATTACACTGTGAATCAGGAGCAGCTCTGCTGAAGTCTTTGGGGTTATATAGCAAGAAAGCAATTTGAGAGGGGAATCATGCCCATTATCTCTAAGCCCAGCTAACTAAAGTAGCATGATAGAAATCTGTTAGGACATACCAGAACTGTAATAGAAAAGTAATAATCCAGGGGTTTTTTTTTAATCGATCACACTTTATATTAAGGTTCTATTTGTAAATAACTTATAAAGGGTTAAGAAATCATTAATTGCTGTTCTAAGCATGTTACAGACATGACAAGTGCATGTTATACACAGTTATAAGCACATCAGTAGAAGGTGTTATAAATGGTTATAAGTCATTGTTATGAACCACCTGTTGGAATCTATAACAAGTCAATGGTGTTGCTCTAACAGAGTGGAGAACTTTTCACCATGGGGCCAGACAATCTGCTGCCCTTGGCAAAACTTTAGTGTGCTGCCCCACAGTCCGGAGAGCTTATATTGTGGGGCAGAGAGGGCAGCAGCCGCAGCACTTATTAGCAGAGCCAGCAGATCCCCTTTTCCTGGGACCGGGGCAGGAGGCAGGGGAATGTCTGGGAGGATGCAGGTGGTTTGGGGGCAAGGGTGCCTGGGTTAGGCAAGAAGGATTGTGTGGGAGGCCGGTGGGCATGGGTGATGGGTGTCTGGAAAGGCAGGGGGTGTGCTGGGTGGCTGTAGGAGATTGGGGGATTGGGCTGAAGGTGTGGAGGGTGCTAGATGTCTGCAGGAGGTGGTGAGGCAGAGGCTCTCCTGATTCACTCTCACCCTCTCCCCTGTACACACATTTGTCGGGAATGGGTATCAGGTTCCCTGCAGCCCCTGCCTCTTACCTGCCGAGCCCTACGAGAAGGGAGGCTCCTTTCTGCTGCTCCTTCCCGTCCTCAAATCTGGTGCCCCAGCAGTGCGCATGTGCAGGCACCCCTCCAAGAAAGGCTGTCCTGTGGCCTGCCTGAACTGAACCGACTACACCAACATCATTCACATCAGCAGGGTCTACACAGGGCAGCTAGAGTGCTACAGGTTAGAGCACTCTGCAGTTCCCACGCCTGGTCTGCGGCACCGTGTGAAATCACTTCGCCCAGAAATCTGCCACCCATGGCAGCTGCTGAATTTGCCTATCACTATAATCATAGGGCTGGAAGGGGCCTCGAGAGGTCTTCTAGTCCAGTTCCCTGCACTCAAGCCAGGACCATGACTAGGGCAGCCTCTGCTGGGAATTCTCTGCATCATATGTCATCACAGGATCTGACATAGGATCATAGAAATATAGGGCTGGAAGGGTCCCTGAGAGGTCATCAAGTCCAGCCCCCTGCACTGAGACAGGACCAAGTAAACCTAGACAAATCCTGACTGGTGTTTGTCCAACCTGTTTTTAAAGTCCTCCAATGAGGGGGATTCCACAGCCTCCCTTGGAAGCCTATTCCAGAGCTTAACTACCCTTATAGTTAAAAAGTTTTTCCTAATATCTAATCTAAATCTCCCTTGCTGCAGATGAAGCCCTTGCTGCAGACAAAGCCTAGCACAACAGATTATGCTACCATATGAGTATCACTTTGTGTAAATTGCACCCCACAGTACTTATTACCAGAAGAAATTGCTTGCTTTTAAATCTTTTTCAAAGAATTAATTCTGAAGGTGGCTAAACGCTCACTCATGCAATTGATTGGAATTTTTCCAGTTATTGTAACTTTGTCTGACACTATGTTAAAGGCTTATAATTCTATTTTAAAAACCCTGCATATATTTGCACAGGTGTTCTGCCTCATTACTGTATGTCTGCCTTACTACTTTCTTGTGCTCTGTAAGGGTTGGAGGGGCCTGTGTGCTGGCGTATTAACTTTTTAGTTAGAAGCAGAGAAAGCTGGGGTGAGAAAGTTGGCACTCATTGAAGTCCATGGCAAAATTCCCACTGTTTTCTATGTGGCTAGGATTTCATCCATGAGCTATTAACGGAATGAGCCTTTGCAGATGATCACGTATAGCTGCAGGTGAAGGAAACACAGAGGATACAGAGGTGTATGGTACTTAGAATCGGTCACACGTTTTCAAACAAAAGCTTCTCACATTCACACCATTGACTTGTAGGAATTGGTTTATAATTTTTTTAAATGCTAACTGGTTATGTTATGATAAACAAAATCTATTATAAAATTGTGAGTCTTTTTATATTCCATGGCCGACCTTCACATCAGCGTTAATAATGGAATTTCTGACATCCAATAGCCTCTCCAGACACAAGTGTAACCCTCACAGCAGATGTAATTGTATTCTGAGGTACGCGGCATTATTTCCTGCATACAGTACTTTGGGCCACCTCTTCAGCCGGTATAACTCCAAGGAAGTCACTCTGTCTCACACAAGCTAAGAATCCATCTGTCTCAGGCACTCATATGGCCCCCATTGCTATACTAACTGAGCACCTCACAAATTCTGATGTATTTTGTCCTGACAACACCCCTGTGAGGCATCGTTATCCCCATTTTACAGATGGGGCACAGAGACTGACTGAAGACATGCCCAACGCCACACAGAATTCTGAGGTGGAACAGCACTTGAAATCACATTCTGGGTCCTAAGTTAGTGCCCTAACATCTGGACCATCCTTCCTTTATCTGTCCCTGAGCTACTCAACTGTGAAGAGCTGCGGCTCCATCTTTCCACTCAATGGAACTGTAAATCACAAATTTTGTGTTTTGATGTTTGCATTGTGACAGTGCATCAGTAACGTAGGGTGTTGTGTCACCATGACACAACATCAGCATGAACTGGTGCAATGTCATAATGCAAAAGGCACCACATAGCAAGAACAAAAAAATCAGGAAGGTTTAGGATTACATTACCTATTCCCACCTATCTCAATGTATCTGCTTTACTTTTGGTATCTTATTTCCACCTTTCTGCTTTTCCCACTATGAACAAATCTAGATGGTCTCTGAAACCGATTTATACTCCTTGTTTTAGTCTCCTTCCTTAGTAACTTATTTCATCTGTCTAGGGTCCCTACTGTGAGATAGTTCTATCTGAAACCAAGTTTGGAGGATAGGTTAGAGCCAAAACAATTTCAAAACTTCAGGCCTGATTCTTCTTCACTTCTGTAGACATTAGTGTAGAGCAAAGGTGAAAAACCACTAAATCAGTACAGTACCCACTTTGCACAGGTGTAAATTCCTACACAAGGTGCAGGACAGTGGAGAATCAGGCCTTGTGTGTCATCTGCATGAGTGAAGTAGGGCAACGCAGCAGATACTGTAGGAAATGGGATTCTGTGTGTCCCTTTCCCCCCCACCCCATCCGCATGGGGAATATGGGTGGACTGACCAGTGAGTCTGTGCTCATCTCATATCCAGGAAACCTTGGGGGATGGGAGGGGATCTGTGGAAGAAATCTACTATTTTGCCTCACAATCTTTGAAGCCCAGTTCAGTAGGTGCCTGGGGGTGGGTTCCTGTGGGGAAAGCCCTCTTACTCTGGCTTTGCTACTGAGATCAGATTTGGGGGCCTTTTTAGGTGCTGTTTCCCAGTTCTTTTGAACCCTTTGTTATTAGATTTTTAATAAATATAGCTCTCATCACCTTAGCTTTGTACGACTCTTAGTTTAAGCCCTAGTATTCTACTGCCAGTGACAAAAAGTGCTTAACAATTCCCATAGCCTTTCTAACAGGTTCTTATGACCTGCTAACATCTCTGTTGCCTTCAACTGTCCCCTCTTTCAAGACAATACATTCATTTCTGAATAGTGAAAGAGTCTTTGCAATTCTGACGCACTCATTTGACACAGGAATGGCTGGCTCATGTCTATTAGTATGCAGACCCTTCTCCTCTAAAAATTCCTCCATGCTTTTCAAGACTGACTTATGTGCTGCAATTTCTATGAGAATTAAAATAGCTGCAGCTGCACTGTCTCATTGCATCCCAGAGCATTGTTTAATATTTCTTTGGATGTCTGTTGTAGAGTCAGGAATGAATTATACTGTTTTGGAAACATAAAGGCATAGATGAAAGTTTTCATAAAGGCACTGAAGCATTAAACTTGCATATTTATATGTTTTATTCATTATATTCTTTATGAGAAAGCCATTAAAACTCAGCATAAAAACACACTCTTTGGCACAGATATGTTCACTGGGAAGCAAAGAAAAGTATGTGTGTGTATTTTGGAGGAAGGTGACAATTGACTAAGTTATACATGAGGCTAAGTAGAAAATGAAGTTGAGAAAATAAAGACAAAGTGCTAGCAGCTAGTTCACTTGTATAGAAGGAGAGATAATGGGCCATGTCTTCAGCTAGTGGAACTTGGCATAGCTCCATTGACTTTAGCAGAGCTGCACCAAATTTGTACAGCTAAGAATCTGGGCCTAAAAATTCAGATGAACATCCAAAACTTCTTATGCATCATAGATATTTATACAATTCTCTTGAATCTATAAAATTGAGTTGAAAGACTTCTGACACTTGTGTTTTCAGTCCTCCTCTGAAATCCCAAGAGAACAGCCTCATGGAATTTCACTGTTCCCAGTCCCTGCCAGAAGCCAGACATATAAAGGCATCGGAACATGGGGTGAGATGTTATCTGGTTTGGGTCTAAAAAAGGGCAGAGGCTTAGTGGGTTGGAGGAATTTCTGAGTCAGTTCTCCCATTCCTTTGAAAATGATGGTGTCTTCTACCCATATAGCCTTGTACTTTGTGTAATCATGTACACTCTGCAGAATGAGGGCAAAGTGTGTGGTATAAGTACAAATGACCACACAAGACACAAAGCAGTGCAGAATTAGGATCAGGCCCAATTTACCCATGAAATGAGATGAAAGACAAATCATTCATACGAGAGTAATAAATGTATTCAGGAATCATGCATCAACTGATTGCTTGCTGGAATCAAAGTGTTATGTTTCATGGCATACAATGGAGAAGTTAGATAAAAACATAAAAGACTTGCTGGAAGGCTAGAACATAACACTATTTTATTGCTTAGAAAGCAGAATGGTAATGCAAAGGAACCCAAAAACAGAGAAAGACAAAGCAGGCTGCTCACTAAAACAGAGAGGCACAACTCACCCCACCTTACTCTAGGCTGCCTGTCTGCTAACTGACTGCTGCTAGACCCAGATCCCAAGCTTTCCTACAGAGCTCCTTAGCCTGTAAACAGGATCAGAAAACCCACATAGCATTTAAAGTGACAGCTTACAATTTTAATACAATTTTCAATACACCACACTGAAGACTCTTTCCTTCATTGTACAAATGGCTAGGTGCATTATGCATGGAAGGTGTTGGGGTCAGCTGTCAGACAAGATGGACCTTTGGTCTCATCCCATATAGCACATTTTATGTTCCTAGCTGTGGTTAAGTGGGAAAAGAACACTTTGGTGGAAGCATGTGGAAGGAAACAGTTAGAAACAGAGCTTGTTTGTAAAAATGTATCTTTATTCAGAGTGGGCTAAAGATGGGCGACAGATGTTAAGGATGACAGATTGCACCAGACATTTTATGCTTATTAGGAAAAGGAAGCACTAGGGTTGTAGCGCACAGAATCTATGTGTGAACCTTTATAGCAGATATTTGAAAGGAGGGCTTAGAAAGGAAAAATTAGTTTCCATACATTTTTGAGAATATGAGAAAGATCAGTCAGCCTACAAAATTAGGACCATATCCACAGCTGGTATCAGTTGGCGTAATTCCACTGAAGTCAATGGAGCTATGCTGATTTAGGCCTGCTCCTTAATCTTTCTTTATGCTCTTTCTTCAGTTAGAGTTGAGATGTTTATCCAAAAAACTAAGAAAGGACTTTGTGTGAATAGTGTCCTCCACTGCCATAGGAGCAGAATTATTTTTATTACTTATTCATTAATAGAAATAAATGCCATATGCACCATATCCTGAAATGAGATCTAGTATGAAAATTTATAGAGAACTTAAAACGATGAAAGCTTTTTTCGTGACAAACTCAACCTGTAGTTTTTATTCTCAGTCCTCCGGGAACTAATTTCAACTTTTAATGACTAAAAGGTTCCCAGTATAAGAGTAGACAGAGAAAATGGATTGAATTCATAAAAATTTCAGAGGAACAGCCTTAAAATATTTCCCCCAATTCATTAAAAAGTAAATTGAACAGTGGGGATTGACATATAAACGATAGGAAGTCTTTAAACTGAATTGCATCACTTTGAAATGTGCAGATGGCCTTTTATGAGCTTGTGAATTCATATGATTTACGAACTCTTGTAAAGAGAATATTAATTTATAGATGGGTTGAGATTTTCAAAGCTGTGTAGGGCTATTTAGAGACAGTAAAAGTTTCAGAATTGCCTAAGTGATTCAGGTTTCTATGTTCCATTTGTAAAAGTGACGTAGACACATAGGACTTTCACTGTCTTCCAATGAGACTTAGGCTTCTTAGTGCTTACAGGCCAGATTTTTAAAGGTATTTAAGTGCCTAAAGATTCAAATGTCATTACAATTTATAAGTGTGTTCCTAGTGTGCTCTGGGGTAGGTCCTGCCCCCAGCAGAAGGTATCTGGAGTGATGAAGCTGACCTAGGAACAGTGCTAGAGTGCTGAAAAGGATTTGTGGTGAAGGGACATCAGCAAAAATGCAAATTGCCGAAGTTGGGGGGAAGAGGCTATTTTAAACCTCCCTGCTGCTGGGAAACAGCTGCTAGTACAAAGGCAGGTGGGCTTTGCAGAAATTAGTTTATGTGTGTGGGAAAGTGAGCCTTTGTGCCTTTGGCAAATGCTGAAATGCGTTCCGTTGGGCAGAGGAGGAAGTTGCACCAAGAGAGGTAGGTTCACAACAGGGTCTGACACTGTCAAAGAGTAGTGCAGTATTTGAGGCTAAAGTGGCTCTGCTCCTGCTTCTGTAGCTTCCCCTTTTCTTATTCGTAGAAGGGAAAACAGCAGGGACTCTATTCAGCATGAAAGTGCTCTCAGTTGCATTCCACGCTCCAGACCCTGTATATAGGTATAGCTGAGGGAAGGATTTTGCCCACTGTAATCTTCTGGGAGCTGCTGAAGGCCTTTCTTTTTCCTAATCCTGTATAATACAAAGGTTAGTATGAGTTTTAGAAGGATACCACCAAAATAAAACGTCCAGCTTTTCTGTCACACAACTACTTCTGTCTTCCTATTTATTTAAAAATACGACCGGCCCCACCCATAGAAACCATGAAAGCAGACCTTGCAAGACACACCTAGTCCAGTAGGATATACTTCCTGAATAAAAATCTGTGATCTTTTAATTGATATTGTACCTGCCTCTGGTATAGCAAAGGGGAGATTGCTTCGAAAGGAAAAGACAAATCTGTTTACTTCAGATTCTTGCAAGACCACCTTAATGTAGCCTGTCAGAAGCTCACATCTGCAGTTTAGTATTCCTGTTTAATGCAACAGAACATCTGTTTTATGCACAGCAACTAGAAGAAATCTCCCCCCTCCAAATATATGCCACCAGCTAGTTTTACTTATTTAAGGCTGGGTTTTAGAACATACATACCTGAGCAATGAAATTGTTTTCTTCATTGTATACCTCCAAAGCCTTTGCACTGTGGGACAGATTTTCAAAGGCATTTAGGCACCTAAACATGCTATGAGATTTTCAAAAGCTCCTAGGGCCCAGATCAGTACAAAGATTTAGGCACTCAACTCCCACTTTTGACATCTATGTCCAAAATTTAGGCACCACTAAGATCTTCAAACATCCCACTCAGCTGCCGTCTAACTGAAGGTGCCTAAAATCCCTTGGCACCTAAATTTTCCTCATAAAAGTCCTCTCGGAGCCCACGTTTCTGCCTTTGAGTGTGTGCACTACTGCCTCAGCTGGGCGCCTGGATGCCTGTCTTATGCCTAAGCCCCAGCACAATCCCCAAACCAGGTGAGGACAGACATTCTCCTACCTATCTCATGTGTGGGGCCTGATCAGGAAAGATCCTTTGTGGATCTGGGCCAAGGTTTGCCAGCCCTCCAGGATTGTCCTGGAGTCTCCAGGAATTAAAGATTAATTTTTAATGAAAGATTATGTCATGTGATGAAACCTCCAGGAATACGTCCAACCAAAATTGGCAATCCTAGGCCAGACACTTTACTCCCATTGAAATTTCAAATCCTTCCACAAATCTCACTACACCAATGAAGTCCACATACTCCAGAACATGTGAGTAAAAATGCTCCTCTATCTATATAATTTATCTATGTATCTACAAGGGTGGTCTAAGACAAAGCCTTCTGCATCTCCAGTCCAATCTGTGCTGTCATTCCAGTAAAATGATAAGCTACAAGTAGAATCCATATGCCTTGTTCAGCACTGAGAGGACTTATTAAAAATTCACTGCCTTAGTGGTCTAGAACACTATTGCTTATAATAGAGATACTGCAGTGCTGTGGGTTATTACTATATATATAAACCCCACCTGAAATTTGCTTGCTCCTGAAGCTATGGACTGAGCCTCTAGGGGTTCCACCAAAAGGACTACAGCTAAGATGGCTGACGAAGCCCGGTGACCCTATTCCCAGCATGTTTGGAGATGAGGGTGGGGACAGAAGGAACTAGAAACTTGTTCTTTGACCTAACAGAGAGGCTTCTTCATGAGGTGATCGTCTTCATGCTGAGGAAGGCTCTTTAGAACGAATTTCTGATCATATCTCATTTGAGCTGGGACCTAGGCTTCCTGTTCTGGAAATGAATTTGCTGCCCCATCACCATTGAGACTGCAAATTTAATTCCTCCTTCAGTATTTGTCTGGAGCCTCATGGGTATTTCACCAACCATTGTGTGGTTTGCCCAGGCTTCTTTTATGAGCAGAAAACTTAAGTTTTATACCTTGGATTGTCTAACCACGCTGTCTAAACCTGCTGGACTGGAACCTCAGATCTAAGCACTCCCTGCCCCATATTTTACGGGTGCAAGAGATTCAAACCTCCAGAAACTGGACCTGTCCTGACAGATTTGGACTGGATTCAAAACCATAAGAGGTCTGTTCTTTGGTTCTGGTTCCTTTGCAGTGCAAGATAGTGGAAATTTTAAGGGAACAACTGATCTTGAGTGATCTATGCCATTCAAGATGGTAGACCTCTCTCAGTCAACTGTTTTTATGTTTGAACAAATGCTTAAAGTAGACATGCAAAAAAATGGCTGTTTTCACCCACCTCTGATGAAAATCCATCCCTTTAAATTTCTTTGGGTTTTAGTCAGCCAGGTTATTAGTAACACAGATAAGAAGTTTTATTTTAAAATTATCAGTCTTATCTTTAGGGAATCCCTGGTGAATGTCAGTTTGCTGAGGTTTTCTGCTGTGTTTCTGATTAGGAAGCATTCTAGGCCTTTGGAGCAGAAAGTTTTTTATAAGAAATGCACGTAACAGAACTACTTCTGACCCCCAACAGATGTGATAACCTCAGTTGTCTTATCATTCCTGCAGTATAACTTCTTGTAAATTGCGGTAACAACAATCACTACTCCAAGTCATGGATAAAAAATTCACTCTGAATCCAGGAACATTCAACATTCAAAGGACTTCGAATTGAATTCATTTATCAGAAGTTCTAATGCCATCACCAATAATAGTGTGTCTCTCTCTCTGCCTCTGCCAGAACTTATTTGACAACTATTTGGACAGGCTATTCTACAAGTACCCAGTGCCAATATTGTAATAATCCTCAAAGATCACAACACAGAAACTCTTACTCTAGTTAGCAAAGCTAAATTGCTTGAGGCTATGAGCAACCTGAATAGCATTAGAGCCCACCGGTAAAAAATTCTCTTCCATCTGCCTCTCAGGAATTGTGTGCATATATACATCGAGAGAGAGAGAGAGAGAGAGGGATTGAGGGAGGATAGGTTTTTACACATTGCCAAAATCTCTTCCTAACAGTCTTCCCTCTGAACTGCAAATCTTGTCAAGGAGGCATCTAGTGATTTTAAATTTTAAATTTCAACCTTCCTCCTGATGATAAGGAAGTTCATGGCAATATATAGTTGTGCTTATTCAAACGTTAAACTCAGAAGCTCTTTTGTGCCTCTTTTTCTCTGAGATCACATAGTAACATCCGGCTTGCTAGGCTGTCCAGTAGATGACTAAGCTATTTGGGGTGGGGGCCATGGGTGGAATCCTAGCCCCATCAAAGACAATGGGAGTTGTGTCATTAACTTCACTACGGCCAGGATTTTACCCTGTGTGTGTCTGTACAGTCCATAATACAATGGGACCACAATCTTGACTGGGGTCTTTGGGCACGGCTGTAATAATAATAATCAGCAACAAATTGTAATCTGTGCAACTTTCCGATATCAGAGTACTATTCTGTGTATTGTAGTATGTGCAGAGACTTTGGCATCTATCCATCTACAAGGACAAAAGTTTGAGTTGGAAAGGACTTATTAGGTTATTACACATTATCGGTGCTTAAATAAATAAAATAATAATAATAATAATTAATAATAAATAATGTCTATCCCGATCGTAGCAGAGGCTTAGTCCTTAGAGAACAGGACATAAACTAATTTCTAAAGTATTGAATTTAAGATGTTATTATTAATGTTCAGAAATCTTGCAACAAATCAGAATTTTCAGTACTAGATGGACTTATTCTAGGGCTATGTCTTCACTGATGGCGGCAAATTCGGCGGCCGTCAGATCGGTTTCTCTGGATCGACTGAGCGGTCAGTGAAGAATCACTCAGTCAATCCAGAAATCAACATATTAAGACCACCTCCACAAGTAGCGTAGTGCTGCGTTGACAGGAACACAGTTCCCGTCAGTGCAGTGAAGATGGCGTGCAGAAGAGAAGCAAAGAAGTCGATGGGAGTTATGCAAGTTTTTTGTGTAGCTTGCGTAACTCCGGTCGACTGCCACCGAATCTCAGAGGTAAGCGAAGACAAGCCCTAAGACACTGTTTTTCTGATCAAAACCTTTCCACTCCTCAGGATCCTTTCTTTTTTTTAAATCCTTAATATTGCAATACTGGCCTGTTCCACATCTCTGGCTTCATCTGAACAGTCAGGTTTCACATGTTGTATTTAGTTCTGAGGAAATATTTAAAAGCTGTAGGCAGTCCTTTTGTTTTTGTTTTCATTTTGAACAACCAGGGGAAATAAAAATCAATTCCTGCAGCGTTTCACAAGCTAATAATTATTAAAGTTAAAAAGCAGCGTAAGTGTCCAAGTTCTTTTTTCTTTCATACATTCATTTTTCATTCTCTTTAGGGTCTTTGCTGCTAATATAAAACACGGAGTGATTATTATTGTACTGAGTAGCCAATTCTAGTTAACAAGATGGAACCAAACAATGCTGTGCCTCTTTCATGCTGCAGCTCTGATGTAAGGCTAAGGTGGAGAGTCACACACTCACAGATGAGTCAAAAGGACTTCTGATAACACCCCTTCCTACACCAGGTAGTTTTAAAGCATGTCTGCACTTCTGGCTTAATGCGTGATGAGCCATGGGCTTTTGCCCTTTCATCCATCAGGGCCATATTGAAACTGAGCTAGCGTACTCGCCTGGGGGGGTATGGGTAAGAACACACGTTGACCTGTGACCTGCCCCTCTACCCACCCACTCTGTGGTCTGGATGGAGCAATGATGCAGCGACCTCCTCGCATCCTCCACCATCATTCCCACAATCCCCAGTCCCTGTATCTTCCAGCCTTTCAGACTCCTCACTTCCCGCCCACTTTTCCTCTATGGACCCGAAGCTACCTGCTGTTTCTATACCTTTTCTCAGAGTTTCACCCTTGGTTTTCCATGTGGATTGCTCCAGTTCCACAATTTGATCCAGCTCAGCTGAAAATGTCTGCCCCCAGCATGCTGCCAGTTGGCTGAAGAACCTCACCCGAATGCTAGTTAACATCTGGTGGGAGTATACCCAGGAGCAAGGCTCCAGCAGGAGCTTTTGGAATTTCACTTTTAAAAGAAAGCCTCACAGAGGCTGGCGCAGCAGGGTGTCCATTGGACAGTGGTGCAGTGCAGGGAATGGATGAGACATCTGACGACCATATATCACAAGGGCAGGGACTCTTCACAACAAATCTGGTAATGTGCCCAGCCCATGCCCCTGCTCTGAAGAACTTCACAGGGTGCTTGGCACTGCCCCCATCTCACACGGAGCTGTCCATCTGACAAGAAGGGGAGGTAGGTAAGACAGTCCCCTGCTGCTGCATGCCCACCAAGGAGGACAGGTTGAAATGATAGTGGGATGTTTGCTATTACTCACATTCCAGTTCCACCTGGAGCGGGGTGCAAGCGGCTTCATGCTGACTGGGAGCTCTGTGGAGACACCTGAAGCCCCCGGAGCAAAAATACATACACCAGTGCTGCAATCATTACTGACTGCCCTTCCTGCATTTCACAAGCAGTTACACAGATCTCACCCATCTGGAATGGCACTTTGAGCTGGGAGGGTTGCATTCTAGATCCTGACCCGCTATTAACAGCTTTGCAGGCAGACCCAGAGACACCTAAAGCAGTCCGGCTGTGCAGTATCAGCAACGCCACCCACTGCATGCATGAAAGGCCCTGTCAAGGATGAAGAAAGAAGGATCTTCCTCAAGCAGGAGGATGAGACCAAACGTGGTCCCACCCTCCTGCTCTTCAGCCAGTACCATTTTCAGGATGGGGAGGCACATTGCAGTCTGACTTCCCGCCTACGTATTCTGTTCCTTCCCAAGGAGAGGTAGCCATTACTGAAAAAGATGTTCTGCTTCCTGTGTACTATACCTTTAAATGTAGAGCGGGACTGTGATGGGGTGTACAAGCCCCACACTGGCGAAGGAAGGGTTAAGGAGCAGCTCTGGACCCAGAAACTACACCCAGCTGCCCTGCCTGGCCATGCTCACAATGGAGGCAGAGCTCAAAGGGGAGCAGCTCAGCTCGTTCTAGGTGGACCAAGCAGGAGAGCCGTCGTGTGGTGCAGGCTCCTGCCACGAAGCCTCCAGGGCCCCCGGTGGCCGGGAACAGGCCCCACCATCGAGCCGACGCAGGCCCTTCAGCCGCGGCGGGCAGCAACAAGGGGAAGACTCTCCAGACCGTAACCAGAGAGGACTCCAGGGGGAACTCGAAGCAAACCAGTGGCATCAGCAGAGGAATGGAAGCCAGGGTAGGAAATGGCCCAGGGAGCAGGTGTAGAGGCGCCCACCTCCAAGGCCACATATCTTGAATGATTGGGTCATTGGGCCCTGGGCTGGAACCCGGTGGAGGAGGAAGGGCCTGGATTCCATATTCTTGAGTTCCATCTACTGGCACCTTGTCTATCAACCAATTATTTGCATACGTACAGTTACAGTTACAGGAGACAAAGGGAAGATACTTGCCTAAGGCCTCCCAGGGAGTCATGGCAGGGCCAAAATTAGAATTAAGAACATCCTTGCTCCCAATCCTGCCTTCATCACACTGACTCACAGGGGCAGGGACTGTGCCTTCCTTTAAGTTTGCAGAGCATCTAGTGCACTTTATAGACACAGGCTGAATAAAAATACCGCAGAGGAAAAGCAACCTCCCCTCTCCCCACCAGACAGGCTTGATTGATTAAGCAGTGGTTGGCAATCCTGGCATTATGATCTGTCACTGGTCAG
Organism: Emydura macquarii macquarii; assembly: GCF_026122565.2. Classification (NCBI taxonomy): domain Eukaryota; kingdom Metazoa; phylum Chordata; order Testudines; family Chelidae; genus Emydura; species Emydura macquarii. The sequence continues at coordinate 12,269,029 of NW_027130455.1, forward strand.
TGATCACTCAGCCATCACTACACCCTGCCATTATTTTTCAAAAGAGGAGATGGAAAGGGGAAACAGAGTGACGCACTGAGCCTAGTCATTTAAGTAGGATGTGTGCCAGTTTCATGCTGCAATATTGAGTGTGGAGAGGAGGCGGCTCAGGTTGGCTGTAGAGAGATGTAGACCAGCAAATTACAGGGCTGAAGCAAGTTACTCTTAATTACAGAGCTCTTTTCAGACAGCTCGTGCATGAACTGCTAACCTTCTCCTCACACTGGGAGTTAGGCTATCTTGGCAGATAGCTTTGTGACTGCACATCACATTTCAGAAGAAAGAACAGTCTCAGCATATGAGCCAAGAATAGCTTAGGGACAGATTCTCCATGCACAAGGAGCTGGGTGCAGTTTCTGTCCCTTTGCGTTGGGCAGGGGGTAGGGGAGCACAAGAGACTAATACCCTGCATGCATCCCCAGGGATGCCTTCCTTTGGGGCTAGGAAGGAGACTGGTCCATCACCCCATCCCCCTCCATATCTGTCCATGGATCTTGCAGGAGGTGGAGAGGGGAGCAGGCTATGTCATATCACGTATGCCAGGGAACTCCAGAAGAGTTTGTGCTTGTTGAAGCACAATCCTTCCCATGGCTGCTTCTGGGACAGATGGGCCCACATTGCCCATGCAAGTCAGCAGCAAAAGACCACAATCTGACCCTTCGTGTCAGCCATTTCCTTTATACTGAGGAAATTAAATATATAGATTCAAAGCATGTTGGGTGGTGTGTGGAATCCAGCCCTGCCTTTAGGGAGATTTGATTCTGGTCTCATTCCATTGACCAGGGACACCTGGTAGTTCACCCCCTCACCATAGCAAGGTGTCTAACACACTGCCTTCCAGCATCCCCTTCCTCCCAATTTACCAGCTCACAGAACATCAGAGTGGTCCATGGTCTACCCATTAGGTTAGGAAAATACATAATGGTGTCCTTAAGTGGTGGTGATAAGATGTGATGGGGCAGTCTGAAGAGATTTGCCCATACTCATAAGCTGAACCTGGAGGTTGAATGTACTCAATAAACTCCGCAAGGCAAGAAGCAGCCTTCTGTTAGGTGTCTGTACAGTGCCTTGTGCAATGTGGTCCTGATCCATGATTTTGGCTCCTTTATGGTACTGTAACACTCCTAACATGAACACAACTAGAAGATCCACTAATGACCTTTCCCCAGAAACTGATATTCCCATGTGATTGCAACAGATGATTCATGATCAGCACTCCAGACAAGGATGATTATTCGTATTACAGCAGTGTATAGCGCATCAGGGCCCCATTGTGCTAACCACTGCATAGATACAGAATGAGAGACATCCCTGCCCCCAAGATCTTAACACTTAGTTAGACAAGACGAAATGTAACAGGCCTGGAAGGAGGATGGCATTGGGATAAAGGATGGAGTAACAATAATAACAATAGTATAAGCTCACCCAGGAGTTCTCAAATTTTTTTTGCTGGGATCCCCTTTGAGAATATTTCAGCTGTGATGACCCCCCCACAAAAGTGATGACCCCCCATGTCATGCCATCCTTCCAGGCATGCACAGGGGGCTGACATCTCACAACCCCCCCATAATAACTTTGTGATCCCCTGAGGGGTCCTGACCCCCAGTTTGAGAACCCTGGTGTAGTTTGTAGGTGTAAAAAATGAATCAGTCGAAGTAATCACAGTAACTGCAACTCATCATGTGCCTAGTCTTCATGATGACTTAGGGGGTTTTGTTTTTCTCAGTTTTCTTTGGAAGGGAAAGGGTGCTGTTTGGAATGAAGTCATCCAAGAATTTAGTTCACCCTTTCAGAATAGCAGACCTTGGAGAAATGCAAAGCAAAATATTCTTATATCCTAAGCAATTTGGCCTGAGATACACTGAGTCATTCTTAAATGTGGTCAGACTCTGCTGCTCTGTGAGGTTTAACAATAAAATTATAGACATTAAAAATGAAGAAAAACATGCTAAGTCATTAAATCCATGGGCAGAGCAGAATTGTTTTGCAGGTCTTTGCTCAGTCTAGTTGTCAGTGACTCAAACAGTGGGGTTTCCAACACTCCCTTGGGATGCTATTCCACAGTCTGAGGCCTCACTACTGGGAAATTTTTCCCGATACTCTATTCAGCCTAAATTTTCCTTGACAAAATTTCATCCTCTTACTTTTAGACTACACTTTAGACTGCCAAATTCAGCGGCTAGGTAGAGCCACTCGCATATCTTCCATCGACTTCCTAACTTCTACATACCACAGTGTCTTCAATTAGCCGTGCTGACAGGAAATGCCCTTCTGTAGATGCAGCATTACGCCACCTGGTGGAGCAGGATTAATAGCGTCGATTTCCGGGTTGACTGAGGGGGTCGCCACTTCCGCTCAATCGATCTGGGTAAATCGATCTGATAGCAGTGAAATTGCCCGTAGCCTTAGTTATAGCCCCTGCAGTCTACCCTGAGCACTCCTTCCTTGGTGCTTACTCCACTCAGTTACAGTCATTGTAAACTTATCATATTTCTCCTTCTCATTTATCCACTATTTATACTGGTTCATTTTTCCTGTATAAATCAATCCTTCCAGTCCTCTCCCACTCTCTGAATTCTCCAGTTTACTGATATTCCCCTGTCTGGTATTAATGTGCCTATGACCCAGCGCCCACTGAAGTCAATGGAAAAACTCCCACTGACTTCACTGGGCTTTGGATCAGGCCTATAGAGCTAAAAATAGCAGTAGGAAAAGGAGTTCCCAGCCCCACAGTGTGACGCATCTGCATCTTCAGTTTCAAATCATGTTGGCTTTAGTGCACGCTTATCTAAACTGGAAGTGCACATGGGTCCAGCATCCTGACATCTTCATTTACAACAATCTAACAAGAAATCCTTTCATGTGAGACGGGATGTATGAATGAGTGAGTGCAAATGGGGGAAACAAGAAGTAACATTTCATCTACCAAGAAAAACAGCCCAGGTTTGTCTTAACGAAATGGGAATTGAGTCAAATTCCTCTGAGACAGGACATAAGAATATTGTTATGCTGCAAGATGTTAATCACGGCCATCAAACAGGTGGTTGATCTATAGACAATCACAGACTTTGTTAAAGCGAGTGGGTGTGCTAAGCACCTTTCATTCAGGCTAAACGGAAGGAGCAATTAAATGCCTTTTTATATAGGAAAGAATAGGAAGCCACTGCCCACTAGATTGCATGGCAAAGTTTGAGCAGAGTGCAGCTGTGTAGTCTGAGGGGTTTCCCTGGAACTAATTGCAAACTCGTGGGCTAAGGGATTTTTTGGCAAACTGTGTGAGAAAGGTGAAAGCAAGCACAAAGAAGCACCACATGTGAGAAGCAGTAGGGAGTATGGCCCTGGAGGAAGATGAGACAGCAAATGTTATGGGCATAGTACTAGCTGGAAAGGCAGGCTTGGATTTCTGAACAAAGAAACCGTCTGCTGTTTGTTGCCACTGTGTTCAGGGGAATAGGACTATGTGTACATTCTTTGTAAATAAACAGGATTGCACCAAAGAAATACCTGACTCATATCCTCAATGTCTCCTCCTAAAGGAAACAATCCAGCAAGGCCCCAAATACTGGCTAACTGCTTGGGTCAAAAGGGGCAACGGACACTCAGTCCCTGCTGTGTAAAGACTGATTTTCTCAAACTGAAATGATTGCTATTTGAAAATGAGACACCACCCGCAAGGAACGTCAGTGAGCAAGGTTCCCTGCATTGTATGTTTCTATCCACCAAAGCGATCTCTCCTTGTCTTCTCTTCTCCTCCTCCCTACCTTGATCAATATAAAAACTTTTGAAGTATTGAACCAATGGCATTTTGAACTAATGAAACTGGCCGCTCTAAGGAGCTGTGTTGAACTCTGTTTCTGATATATACAATTACAGAAAAAGACAGCATCCACATGTCCTTGTCTCATTTTCAAAAATCATTAGCAACTGGCATTTCTGATACATTAAATGAAAGTTGACACTATATCTTTCAGTGTAAAATTAAACTACTTCTCCCCCCCCGGCAGTATAGCTTCTAAAAAGAGTAGTTATTTAGTTCAATGGATTTTGGACCCTGCTTCCTGACCTTGATGATTACTTAAGGTTATATCATGGGGCCCACCAACATGTTCTATACCCAAGAGAGAGCATATGTTAATTCAGTCACTGACCAGAGCTTAAGCAGAGTCATCAGTTGCTTTCTTCAAAACATCTGCAGCATCACAGTGACTTTTCCTCTAGTAGCTGGGCATGAACTGAGTGTACTTTGTTATTGCTTAGTTATGTCTCCAAGGTCCCAGCTCTGAATTCTGATGTTGGTTCTCATGCAGACAATGAGCAATTTTTCACTTTTCCATGAAGTCTGGAATCAAGAAATAACCACACATTGTAGCATGATGCCAATGGGTCTGAAGATCCTGCATCACTATGTACAGAGAGCTAGCTGGCAGCTTCAAGCCACCAGAATAGGGTGCAGGAGTCTCCAAGCAGAATTCTTCCTTAGAGCTCCCAGACAGCTTTGATGCTCCACTGTCTTGCACCTTATGGGGTCACTTACACCTGTGCAGAGAGAGTGTAAAATGCTACCAGGCTGACAGTGGAGAATCAGGCCCGATAGCTTTATTACAAGCCACGGGTACAGTTTATCTCATGTAGAAAATCCTCTCCATCATTAAAATGCTGGATCCAGGAGGTTCAAGAAATCTTGTCCCAGCAGGAAGAGGCATCTTGTGAAACAAGAAGACAATATACAAACTTCAGTCAGAGTCAGACTCCCCTCCCCAGATTCACAAATGACACTTTGACCCAGTGTACTATACTGAGTGCCCATGCTGGAGGAAGGACCATCTAGAATTGCCCTGAAAATGCTGATCTCAGCCTCTTTCCAAAACATGCTACTTTCCCACCATCTATTCTCATTCCCATCCTTGCAGGTGTCGTATATCTACCCCGTCTCTTCCTGGGCATTTCAGTTTCTTGGCAATGAATGAGCCAAAACCGGTGCTGTGAAAAACTGGAATATGCAATAGTTGTATTAACATCTGAGGCAGAATAACTTAATAAAAAACAAATATTACGGAGAAACCACAAAGTTGAACAATCAGCTGTGTTCTCTCTTTACTGGGGGACTGGCCTTGTACACCTTTTGCATCTGTTTAATGAGGGTTAGCAGTCTATTTGCATATCATTTATTCCAATGAAAGAGAGATCTTGTGCACCAGCAACTTACAAAATGACATGGATTCTAGGATTATTGCATTCGCAAGCCCCAAGGCAATGCTGTGCATAGGCTTCTACAATCTACAAGGTGTGTAAAAAAACAGATGGGTTAAGTGAGAAAATGAACCAATAGTTGTAGCTACTAATAAGGATTATACTACTACTAATAAAGTTATATTAAAAAAGACCTCTAAATGAATCTGGATAAGGGCAGAATTAGCATTTGTGGTAGCTTCTTAATTGCTGCTGAATTGGACAATATTTCTTGCAAACTTTGCTTTCCTCAGTGCAACTGAATGCCAGGGCCAGATTCTGCCACTCCCTGCTCCCATTGAGTATTATTATTTACTTGTATTGAAATAGCATCTGGAGACTCTGGGCAACAGGAGGCTTCTGCTTGGCCACAAACTCTCTGAGCCTGATTCTCCATTTCCTTGCACATGGTGGAGTCACTTATCCCTGTGCAAAGCGGGGGAAGGACTTGTGCTGTGGAAATGAGGTGTAAAAGACTGAATAAGGCACAATGCAATCAAGAATCAGACCCATGTGTGACCGCGGTAAAACCACTCAATGTCTGTCTGTGTTTTTCTCTCTGTAAAATGGAGATGTGATATACAGGTGTGCTGTGCGGCTATAATTCCTAGTTATTGAGTTGGGGAATCAGAGGTAAATAGAAAAGAGACATAGGCCCCAATGTACCTATTCACACTCCTAACTTTAAGGATCTGATTTCAGTAGGATTACTCAAGTGCTTAAAAATTACCCATGTGATTAAGTACCTTGCTGAATTAGGGCCATAAGCAGGAATGGAGCTGTAGAGAGCCTTTAATGCAAGGACCATGAGTTTGATACTGATTTGGAAGGCGAGTGGCAGCTGGAAGAGGGATTCAAACAGGGGAGTGACATGGTCTGAGCAGCAGGAGAAGGGAAACTGATGGGTTGTTTTTTTTTTTTTTTTGCAGTATTTTTTGATAGACCTGAGGAGGGGAGTGTAAGATAAGCATCAGGGAGGAATTGTAATGAAATGAGTGAAATAGCGGATCTTGCACTATCCTGGTCCTTCAACTAGCAGAGCTTTTTTGACTGAATGTAAGTAGTACAGAACTTCAGGCCTGTGTAACGTCAGTTCCTGGAGTAATGCAAATACATTGCACTGATCATGCTGAGGCAGATTCAGCATGTGGGAACCAGCATTTTACCTCTCATATGTTATCCTAAAAGTTTTGAGGTGCTAGCGGCACTGCACCCTGTGAGTTGCTTGTTTATTTTAATATCATCTCTGATGTAGCAGCCGTCCTGCAAATTTGCTGCGATTATTTTGTTTTTAAATCCTTTAGCATCTGCATGGCTATTTTCCCTGGTAACAGCAGAATGTTGTTCAATGTCAGTTTTTCCATTTTCTCTCTCATGAATTCAACAAACTCCATGCTCTAGTTTTTGGCTTCTTGTTCCTTCCTTTACCATTACTACCAACACACACCTCACAGATGAATGGCTGATCACAACTGGTATCATAGCTACCTTCATCCAGCAACAAGGAAAAAAGTGGGGTCTGAATTAACTAAACCAGAGAGATTAAATCCTCAGTCACTGTGGATTTTGGATATATAGAAGATTAGATTTGTTGGGCCTGATTCTGCTCTCACACCAGTTTTACGCTCATAATCGATCCATAGATAATAAGGGCCAAAGGGGCCACTGTAATCATCTAGTATGACCTCCTGCATAAAACAGGCCATAGAAATTCACTGGTTAGTTCCAACAGGAATTAGAGCATCTCTCTTATAATCAAGATTGGATGCTTTTCTAAAACTGCCAGTGATGGAGAATTCACCCCAAGTCTTGATAAATTATTCTAATACTTCATTACCTTCACTGTTAAAAATTAGCACCTTATTTAAAGTCTGAATTTGTCCAGCTTCATTGGATGTTGCAGCCACTGGATCTTGTTATATCTTTCTCTGCTAGATTGAAGAGCCTATTATCAAATATTTATTTCCTATGTAGGCATTTGTAGACTATGAGACGGTATGTTTTCCAGTTCTCTGCTCATTCTTGTGACTCTTCAGAGATTCAAAGGCCAGAAGAAAGCACTGTGATCATCTAGTTCAGCCTCCTACATAACACAGGCCACAGAAATTCCACCAAATAATTCCTGTTTGAAGTAGAGCCTATCTTTTAGCAAAAATATCCAGAAATGATCTCTGAACCCTCTCCCATTTATCAACTTCCTTCTTGTGTTGTGGACACCACAACCGGACTCCCGTGGTGGTCGCTCAGCCAATCTCAACTACTTCAAGGTTACTTCGTCTTCATCTTTTGCCTTCTCCCACTGTTAGCTCTCGTCATATGCTTCCATTGTGAGTTTTGGGGCAGGGACTGGCTGTTTGTTTAATATGCTCAGCAGCTAACACGATGTCTTGGACAGGGATCAGGGGACTTAGGTGCCTCAGTACAAATGAATAACACATTGATGCAACTCCACTGACTTAATTGTGGTTGCTCCTGATTTAAACTAGTGTGAGAGAAATCAAATTCAGGCTTTTTGTGCTTCTGTTTGAAATATACTCTGGCTAATACTATATTTAGCCACACTGAACTCATGCAGCCTGGAAAAAAAAAGGTGTTTATATTTTTTAAATTAAAGCTTAGATTTTCCCATTCCTGTTGATTTCCCAACCAACGTAACCTTTCAGTGTCTTCTAATTTCTCTTTTCTTCCTAACTCTTGGCACTCCATCCTATTTGTTTGGCTGCTTTTTCAATCTGTTTCAGGTGCAATCAGGTAGAGAACCATCTAAATGTTAGCAAAATTGCTATTCCAAAATTTTTAGGTGTTAAAAAAATCAGCGCAAGGCGTCAGCTAATATTAACCTTATTTTATAATAAACCTTAACTGATCCATGTACTGCAATCATTTATTTTAACTCCCCCCGAGGTTTTAGAGTTTCTCCATCAGTGTTTGCAGATCCTTCTCCTTCTCAGCCTTTTTTCATGGGCTTTGACACTTGCCATTCTGTTATGTTGCTTTACATTTACTATCACAGTTCTGTCCAGGACTTTCTAAATGTGACTCTCTCCACATTTTTGGGTCATCATGCTATTGTGTGTTCCTTCTTCTGTGTCACTGCTATATATTGAGCAAAACTAGTCTTAACACTGAGCATCACTGAACTCATATAACTTCCTTCCATTCCAAATCATTACAACTTGCAACTACCATCTTCTCCAGCCTTCACTATCTGAGTCAGTCCTCAAGTAATTCATCCTTGTAGGCTGCATGATCTAATCGGCAGAGCACCAGGAAATCCTGAGTTCTAATTCTGGTTCTATCACTGATTTACTGTGTATCCTTGAACAACTTCCTTAACTTCAATTTGTCTCTAAGGGTAATAATATCTGCCTTCCTCAGAAGGGTAGCGTGTGGGTTGGTTAGTGCTGACATAGTGCTCTGAAGATGTTAAAAGCTAATTATTACACCTGACTTAGCTGCCTTGCAGGTTTCATTCATTGCATTTAATGCTCATGGCCAGTGCTGCATTGATAGCCCTGGTGCCTGCAGTCCTCAAAGTAGGCACAGAATAAATACAGCACAAGAGGCAGCAGCAATGCAAGCGCCTGCACACCGCCCTGTCAACAGCACTGCAATCCGTGCCACACAGAGGGTAGTTCATTTTTCTTGCGCCTTCTGCTGAGGCTGGCTGTAACATTGCAACAGCCTTCCACTCTCCAAAGCATTTCACAAACCTCATGCATTAAACCACCACTGAAATGCTGTTACTTATGGGGCTGACTGCTGTCTTCCACTCATCCACAGCATGCTGTACAGCAATAGGGAGGTGGGGAACCCTTATTCAGGGCATATAAAAAAGAGAAGACAGGATCTTGGTTTTTAAGGCCTCCTTTAGTATGGTGTTTGATTCAGGCCCCTCTGAGCACGGAGCTCACTTGCAGGTAGCCTAGAGAGCCCCCAAATAGCTATTGGATGATCATGACTGAAGCACTCAGTGTGGCTCTGCCTCTGTGGATATGATCATAAGAACGGGCCAGCTAGTGCTGGCTCTGAAGCACTTACATCCCCACAGAATGGGTCTCCATCCTGAGTGGGACCTCTGAGCATTACCGGCATAGCAGTCAATAATAACAACTTATAAAATACACGGGCTATTGTTCTACTAACTTTTTTATCATACTAGTTTGAGACTACACTTACAATCTGACTCCAAAGAAGGTGTCTAACTGGTTACTGCTTTGTCCTGTTTAGATGAGCCCACAGAGCTGCCTCCCTTCTCAGCAACTGGAGGACTCCGCTCAGTGTTGGAGGACACCGTGTCACCGGCCTTCAGCGCTACCATCATCATCATTGTAACTGTTATCCTCTCAGGGAGTGCTTATTTGTGTTTCCTGAAATACATCTGCTCCGGATGCTGCAAAGCCTCACGAGTGGAACCAGTCCAAAGGCTGGATCCTAGCAGATCTGAAGAACAAGTCTAACCTAACCTAAACATTCAGCTCATCACCATTTTGAGGGGGACAAAGGCAAGGACAGCATGCACCTGGAATTAAGAAGAAATGTCAGAAAGGCGAGGCAGGGAAGATGTGGCTTCCAGAGAACTAGGTCAGCTGCAAGACCTCTGCATAATACCAGAGACTTACCGTGCTTTTCTTCTGTCTGCAGTTGGTTTACACTGGATACAGTTAATCTCCTTTGAAGGCCTTATTGATGAATTGCTACTATAGATCACACATTCCACAGTGTGTCTTTATAACAGTGCATTTCATTCTTTCCAGTTAAGCTGACTAGATGGTGCCATTTGGTTTATGATGGGTACCCGTTAGCCTCTGTTTGACATTTCTGGAGGTAACCATGGAACATTGAGTCCATTATGAAATAAGAAGCCACAAAGATCTGCCAGCGTTACCCAATCTTCTCGGTCAGTTCAGAATCATATCAAGAGAAGTGGTGGATTATCTCTCTCTTAAAGTCTTCACATCAAGGCTGGACACCTTTCTGGAAGATGTGCTTTAGTGAAACAAAAATCACTGGACTCAGTACAAGAGTAACCAGATGAAATTCTAAGGCTTGAGTTATGCAGGAGGTCTGACAGGATGATCTAAGGGTCCCTTCTGGCCTTAAAAAAATCCGTGAATACTCTGATTTCTCTCGATAATAGGTCTCTGAAGTCTATATGTTCCTTTTGATTGGGGTATATCTACATTTGAGCTGGGAGGAGTGATGCCCAGCTCATGCAGACATACCTGCGCTAGCTCTGTCTGAGATAACATGCTAAAAATAGCAGGGTAGCCAGGGCTGGTGGCTTGGGCTAGCTGTCTGAGTGTATACTGAGGGAGTCTGGATGGGTCTGTACTTGTGGGAGGGCTAGCTTGAGCCATCCCTCACACTACCTTCGATACACTTCTAACTCAAATGGAGGTGGACCCTTTGATGCTGAAGTACTTTACATTTTCACTTCAGTGACATTGATGCGAGGCAGTGAGTGGAACTTGTACCCTGTTGAGGAATTATCTCAATATACAACATTGTTTGACTCTGCAGAGTTTATTTCTGAATATATATTTCTCACCTGGTGGACAAGGAACATTAGAAGTGGGAAAAGCCGTTCGCATGAGAGAACTGAAGTTGAATCTTTCTGAGCTGTGGTTAAGTTTTCCTGAGCCTCAGGTTTAGCCTAGAAGAGGAAGCTCAGAACTATCAATGAAATGGCTCTTCTTGGGATAATCCTGGCCCCATAAGAACCAGGTCATACTGAACAACCTTGTGAGAGCCTGACCAGTTTCCAGGAGACACAGATGGGTTCAAATAAGCATCCATAAGTTATTTATTTGAAGTTTATCTGCATCAAGCCTCAATCTTTTGTGGTTCATTGCTAATTACTGTATCATGTTTGTTATTGCCAAGTAGTATGATATTTGTTTTCTTTCTTAAAGTGCCAATTCCCAGAGAGAGGCAGTTATGGGAGAATAGTGGCTTTCCCTTTTAAAAACATGGTTGTGGAGAAAAATCTTGAAAATGGGACCCAAGTGTAATCAAAAGGCTCCAAAATCAGAAGGAAAATTTTAAAGAACATTTATTAGTTTTTAAAATCTTATGCTTGCAGGTGGGCTGACATGATTTTTTGAACAGCTGGGGTATGTCAATACAGTACCGTTATGTCAGACTGTTATTGGAGCCCAGCCTGTATTCCTTATGCATCCAAAGCTCCCATTTCAACATTAAAATGCAAGGACCTGGCCCAGGGCTATTTTGGGATAGGCCCAAATCAAAACCACAGATCCAAACACTTCCAAGATATGTGGTGCTCCAAATCCTGATCCAGACCCTGAATTTTACACCTTAGACAAAACCGTTTTGTGGTTATGCAGTAGTCACCTTTATTTGATTTAAATTTTTCCTATTCAAGATTGGAATGTCAGCCCTACCCCGCCAGAACTGTGTGTAATGCTATGCCTTGTAAAGCTTCATGTGCATAGACAGTGCTATGTGACTGTTTATATTACTGGTAATTTATTTCAAGGGCTGACTTACATCATGTGAAAAGCTGACCTTTCATAAACTACGTCACAAAAACATCTTGGTTTTTCCTTCATTGTATAAAACGGGAGGACATTATATTATCTGTAAAAGATGCCATGGTTCCCTGTTTGACAAGGGATAATTACTTGTGACTATCTAGCTGAGTTCCTCTCTCTCAGTGATCCAAACAAAACCCATAAGCATTGCTAATGCTCCTCTGGGAACTGTTTACTTATTTGTGTTTTGCTTAGATTTTGTTTTCTCTAAGTGTTTGTTTTCCAAATTTACTGATTTTGCTTGATAATTCTAAATAAAAAATATTAGAGCCCATAACTCTGATTCTTCCTGTTTATTTGTTTGACTGTTAGCTGCCAGCTGTCTGCTTGTGTTTTGTTGTCTTTCAATTTGGTTAATTCCTCTAAGCTGTTTGTCATCAATTCAGTATGCTGCCAGGACACTTGGTTTCCAGGAAATGAAGGGCCACTAGTCTGGGTCTCCCAAATCCCAGGCTGGCATCCTAACTCAACAGCCCCCTCCACCACCGGGGACAAGTGACAGCCAGCAAGTCACATAGGCGTTGCAGCACCTAACTTTTAGAAAATCACTTGAACAACAAGGGGATCCACAAAGCCGCAGTTGGGTACCCGGGCTCCCTATACTATGCATGAGGGCAGATAGGCACCTCAGACGGAGATCTACAAAAGCTAGCAAGCTAGACAGAGAGCCACCTATGTTAGCCAATGAGAAATGCCAATGAGAGGGCTGTGTCCTAAGACCTGCCCCTTTTACAGAGGTAGGCACCTAAATCTGGGCACCTATCTCTGCTTGTGATCCACAGCCAGGAACCCTTCACCTGGAATTAGGTGGCTTAGGCATCTGAGGTGTTTCTTGCAAGAATGAGTTAGGCCCCTGCCACTAACTCCATACAAAACTGCCAGGAGGAGGAGGAGGGAGCCCCCCATAGCTTTTAGCCTGAGGAGTTAGAGCACTCACCTCAGATGTGAGAGAACCAGGTTCAATTTTCCCCTCCCCTCCCATCTGATGGGGGAGAGAGAGGACATGAACATGGGATCCCAGAGCTCAGCTACATTACATAACCAGCATATCTCATGTCGACCAAGCACGGCAGCATAGACCAGGTCTAAATCTGCTATGCTGTAGTTTGAACCCATTGTCTCTTGTCCTGCCCTCTATGGACAGAGAGAGAACAACTTTTCTCCCTTTTTTAATGGCAGCCTTTCAAATATTTGAAGACCATTATCATGTCCCCCATTAATCTCTTCTTTTCCAAACTAAACATACCTACTTCCTTCAGCCTTTGCTCATATGGCTTGCATTCCATCCCTTTGGTCATCTTTGTTTCTCACCTCTGGATTCTCTCTCTGTCCCTTTTGCCCAAAGACTATTTAAGCTAATTGTTAGGAGAATTTTTCCAACCTCACTTCAAGCCCTCTTCATGCAAGTGGCTTTTCTTAAAGATATTTCATAAGATCCAGAAAACTGAGTCTACTAGGCTCTGCTATGGATTGATCATACCTTATTCATATTTTGCTTTGTCTAATTTTAAATATCCTAAAGACTTCAATTAGGTATTACTTTGACTTAGAAAATGAATTAAGCCTTTTCTTATTATTTGGGACATTATGCAGAGTCCCTTAATTCAGAGTTAAAGATTTGAACTTACACCCTTCTGTACCAAGTTCAGCTACCTTAGGACCCACTCCAGCAAAACATTTAAGCAGCGCGAACCTTTAAGCAAGTAAGTAGTTTGACAGCATTCTGGCTACTTATGTGCTTCAATACTTTGCTGGACTGGAGTCTTACTCACTTACACACTTTTGAAAATTTTCCCCTAAGGGCTTGTCTACGCTTGTGCTTATGCAGCCAAAACTGTTGTCACTCAGCAAGGTGTTGTTTTCACACCCCTGAGCGACAAAAGTTTTGCCAGCATAAGCACAAGTGTAGACAAGCCCATAGGCCCAGCTTCTTGAAGATATTTAGGCGTTGCTATAATCAGCGTTGCAACACCTACCTGATTTACCATTTTCTAAAGGTATTTAGGTACTCCAGCACTCTTGAAAGTTTTACCCTAAGTACTTTCTTGAAAATAAGACCTAAGCTCCTGACTCAGGTAGGTGTGGCAACGTTAAGCACAGCATTGTCGAAATACCTTCAAAAAGCTAGGCCAAAGGCAGGTACAAGTAGCACTGGGTGAAATGTTTTGACTGAAAAAACTTTGACAAAAAATTCAGAGGCAGGTCGACCGGCCCATTTAGCTAATTTGCTGAATTGTTTTGCGAAGGGGGGCAGAACTGAAAACCAAACCCTTTTTTTCCACCTTTTAAAAAAAAAAAAAAAAAAACCCAAAACATTTCAACGTTTTCATTCTAAATAACTTTGCATTTTGAACTTTTCTTCAATTTTATTTTAAAAAATTGGCTCGACCTAAATCAAAATGTTACATATTGGGGTGACTGAAATTTTTGTTTGACCCCAAACATGTTTTTTCCTGACCTTTCAGTTTGCTGATAGTTTCAGCAAATGTATTAAGTCGGACCAAAACAAATTGCCTCCTGATATTTTTGGATGTGCGAGTGAACTTTTAAAAACAAAAAACAAAAACAAAAATCAGTTATTCTTACAGCTCTACTTAAGAGCCTGAGTCCCACTGACATCCAATGAAATTTGGACTCTTACATTCCTAAGTCACTTCTGAAGATGGCACAGTCATTTCTGAAAATGTTGCTTCCTCACCAAACTTACTCCAAACCTGTACCAAAGAGAACTAAATAAAGTCACATTAAAGCAGCCACCAGAGGGAGTCCTATGAATGTAACAAAAAGACTAATGCTAGGACAGAAATTTAAACATTTTAAAGGTCTACAGTGAGATTCAAGTTTGTTTTCTAGTACATACAAGTCCTCGTCCCTCTCATATGAAAGTTGAGCCTGCAAAAAGACGAGCACTCTGTCTCTAATCCAGCAAAGCACTTAAGCACCTGCATAACTTTAAGTAGGAAGTTCTACTGAAGCATTAAGTCACTGGCATTGCTCATGTGCATAAAGTTAAACGTGTTTTGTTGGATGGGGGCCAGAGTGCTCAATGCTCAGCAGGATTGAACCTCATAAGGGGACTTAATGTACTTCTTGGCTTCTTACTTGCTCCCTCGCCAGCGCACCTATTAAAACTAAAGTTGAGCTGGAACCATAATGTCCTTCAGATTTTGGTCCATAATAGAATCCATGGAAGCAAACTCAGTATTATTCAGTTCCTTCTGGATTAAATCTGAACCCAGGAGGATTTTTTGGTTGTATGTGATCCCTTTGCAATACAATCAAAATATTAAGAGAACGATTCTCATGAGATTGCATTATTTTTTATTTCTTGTCATACTGACTCAAAATGGCAGCAATTACGAAACCTTCAGGTCCAAAGCATAAAAATCAAGGCTGTCATTCACCCTGGATCCCACACTCACTTCCAACCAAATCCAGATCAAAATATCATCCTCCTATCCGGACTCTTGTTAAAGCCATTCGTGGCATGCTGCAACAGAGCGACTCCTAGATGCCCCCCCCCCCTTTTTTTTTTTTAAGTGGGGGGAAGGGGAGAATCTTAGTGCTTGTAGTCATCATGGAAATACCCTAGTTTAAAAATACCAGCACCATAGACTGGCTTTAAAAAAAAATTCATTTGCAAAGAACCTCAGTGCCTTGAGCCTTTGTTAAAAGGGAGTTTAAACACCGAGAGCCTGGAGCCCTAGATCCAAATTCTGGTTTAGGTCACATGTGCGAAGGAGCATGGGAGTCTCTGCTAATCCCTCGTGTGCATCTCATACTGATTACCACACAGTCAGACACAGCCGCAGGCTTAAACTGGGAATAGCAGAGGCAGTGACCAAACACAAAATGATGCCTGCCCTGATAAGAGTACTCTCTGATGAGGGAAAATCATCATCATGGCAAATCCCAAAGGAAGGTCACATCCTTGCAGATCAAGCATCACCCGGATGAAGCTCTAGCTAGATCCTTAAGATGGTCTGGCTGGATGTTGTCTACGTCTGTCACTGGTGATCTTATCACACCAATGAAGCATTAGGCAACCATGTGATTGCTATCTGTACAGCAGCATTCCTTGGTAAACAAGCTTTGTAATTTGTTAGTCTTCCGTCTGGGTTTGGCCAGGAATATTCTCACTGCTGAGCTTGTCTTGCACTTAATATGGAACAGCAGACAAAGATGGTGTCCATTGAAAATGTCCATCTGCTGCTCTTTAGCAACCCATGTTTCACTGCTGTATAGTGGAGCTGGTATAACTGTACTTCTGTAGATCCTCAGTTTCACAGTGAGCTTGATGTCATGATGTCCCCATCATGGCCACTGAAGGGCCTGAAATGTGGCAGTGGATAAGACACAAAGCCACCACAAAGCTAGTGCCAAAAATCAGACCCTAATTATATTCTATGTGAAGTAGCAGAGGAGCAGTGCCAGATACAAAGGAATAGCTAGAATGCTGGAATCTTAATCCCAGCACCAACCCCAATTCCCTTGGACAAGTCTCTCAAACATCCCATCTCAGTCCCCCTGCCTGTAAAATGGGCACATTGATATTAACTTTTTCACAGGCTGCATTAATATTTGTCAGATGCTTTGAAAATGAAGGGCTAGTATTATTTTCACAAGCTCCGTTAGCTGAAACGTCAGTGCTCCTGTTCCTGCTTTACCAGGCCACTGGATGTTCAACCTTACAGCAGTCCACTCCAAAAATATATGGAAGGGCTGGTCATTTTCAGTGAAGGGTTTTTAACTCTGGAGTTCCTTCCTAGATCCAATAGAGCAAAAGTTTGTTGATCTTTAGGGGGTGCTGGAAAACTCATATTTCTTGGTTAGTTTCAGTAAAAAAAGGTGTTGGGGGCGAGAACATAATTAATTGTGTATGGGGGGGGGGAGGGGGCAGGTAGGGGAATAGGTGTTTTAAATAAATATTTGTACCTTTAGTACAATTGTGCACGTTGCCTAGAAATTGTGACAGGCCCTTTGCAAACAGATGCCTTTTAAAATGCTCCCTTTAAACAAAAAGAAGAAAATGCCAAGTGTGTTCTCATTGCAGTGTTTAAGACACCTCAGATTAGTCATCAGTTAGACTCTGATAGATATGGCAACAGACTTTGCGAGACTGCTCTTATTACTAGCAGCTTAAGCATTTGCAGTCTCTCTCCAAGTCGAGGTGAGTGTATTAAACCTGAGCCTCGCATAAGGCATTACCTTTGAGTCTAAAAATATCTTAATAATTTGGGTCCAGATTGTCAGGTCCAGCCAAGTGGTGCCCAGTACCTGACACAATATGAGGGTGGGGAAAAAAATGTGGGTCTAAGCCACCTCTCCATGCCTGAAAGCAGCCAGGAGCCAGAGCAGCCTTTAGAATAAGTTTATTAGAGCCACTTTTTGGCTACAATCGGACTGGCTAGAATCATAGGGATTGCTCTGCCTGCTGAGGGTAAGGCAGAGTGCCTAGTACTTCAGCTCTGCTATCTTCACATCCTTTCCCTACGCTCTGATACAGCCCCTACACCCAGGGAGAATCTCTGGCTGCAGCTTTAGGGCAGCTCCGCCTCTCCTTTGCACCACTGGAGCAGCAAAATGTGGACAGAACCAGGCTCTGTCACTAGCGCTGTATTACCATGCACTTAATGACACGGGAAAGATGCCAATGCACCCAAGTCATTTAATTCAGTGGGACCTTCCTAAAAGTGTGCTGCTTCAACAGGAGCTCTTAATTTTCTGCAGACACCGTTGTCCTTTTAACCCTTAGCAGCAGAAATGCTTTACAATTAGCTTTGAGATCAGTCAGCCCAAATCTCCCAAGACAGTTTGGTACAATTGACTTTCTTCTATTTAAGAAAAAACAGCATTATTCCCAGTATGGAAGGGCAGAATGTTTCTGGGGCAACAGTTTAAAAACATGCGTAACACAATTGAAGCACTTGTATGAAAAATGCCAAAGAGTATAAGATGGGCCTTCAGACACGGGTGAACAAAAAAGCCTTTTAGCCACTTGTCATTTCTGTTATAAAACAGTGTAATGTCGTGTTCAAAGGCTCACACACATAAGAAAACAGTACTGCTAAAGTGACAAAAGGCAGGGAAAAACCTTTAATATCCATAATGTAACCAACCTGAGGGTGCTGCAGCAATTTTACAGTATATTTTACAGCCAAACAACCTGGTGATAGGGTCAATACATTTGTGTAGAAGCAACAAGGAAGTGGAACTGGAATTGCTCATTGAGGAGCATAAATTTGATCTAGCTGATATTACTGAAACCTAGTGGAGTAATTCACACTATTGGAATTTAAAAAAATAAAAAAACCTATTTAGGAAGTAGCAAGTGAGCAAAAATGTCAGAAGTGTCATCATCTGTTTCCAAGTCATTGATAACAGAAGAAAATGATATTAAATGCTTACAAATCAGTGTCCTAACAGATAAAGTGCAAGATGGAAGTATAATAGGTGTCTGCTACAGACCACTAAATTGCACTAGGGAACAGGATGCACCTATAATGTGTATGATAAAGAGGAATGGGTCACAGAACTAAAAGTTAATGGTAGTTTAGAAACAAGTGATCATGACTTGATCACCTTTATAATGTGGAAGCAGAATAAAGTGCGGCCCAGTATTATATATACTTGGTGCTTTAAAAGGGCCAGTTTTACAAAGCTGAAAATAATTATGAGCCAAATTAGCTGTGGGGAAGATTTTTAATTAGAAAAATGTGAATGAAAATTGGGAATCATTTAAGAACACCATGCTAGATGCCCAAAAAGCCATAATCTCACAACAAAGGAAGAAGGCTGACTGGATTAAAAAACCAACCTGGTTTAGAGGGGAAGTAAAGGCAGCTATTGTGATCGTGAGTGTGTGTGTGTGAGAGAGAGAGAGAAATGGAAGAAAGGGGAAGTTGATAGTAATTAATATAAATTGGAAGCTTGGAATTGTAGAAAATTGATAAAGAAGCAAAGGGACATAGGACACTATGGCCAGCAGAGCTAAGGTCAATGAGAATGAGCTTTTAAAATCTTTTAGGAACAAAAATAATCTTGATGCTGATATTGGTCTATTAGCAGATGGAAATGGTAGAATTAGGAATAATAATGCAGAAAAGGAAGAAGTGTTCAATAAATATTTCTGTTCTATGTTTTGGGAAAAAACAAATGATATAGTCTCATCATATGGGGATAACAGTCTTTCCATTCCATTAGTATCTGTGGAAGATGTTAAACAGAAGATACCAAGTTAGACTTTTTAAAATCAGCAGGAGAGAACGTGCTTCAGAGAGTAATCAGAGAACTTGCATCCAAGAGTTCTAAAAGAGCTGGCTGAGGAGTCCACTGCACCATTCACGTTTATTTTCAATAAGTCTTGGAGCACTGCGGAAGTTGCAGAAGATTGAAAGAAAGCTAATAGTATGCCAGTTTCTAAAAAGGGCAAACAGGATGACCCAGGTAATTGTAGGCCTGTCAGCCTGACATAGATCTCAGCCAAGATAATGGAGCTGCTGGTATAGGACTCGCTTAATAAAAATTAAAGGAGGATAATGTAATTAATGCACCATCAATGATAATTAATTAATGAATGGCATCAATGACGATTGTTAAATCAAAACTGGCTGTTTTTCTAAAAGATCTGCTGCAGGAAATATTTTGGGAAAGTTCTGTGGCCAGTGTTGAACTGGAGGTCAGATTAGATGATCCCATTATTTCCTTCTGGCCTTGGAATCTATGCACTCAAGAAGGCATTGATATAGTTGAAGACTAAGGGAAGCTGCTCCAGAAGGAGACCAATAGGTAAAAAGTCTTTGTGAGGATTAATTTCTAAGAATCAAATGGAAGAATCCATAATGAAAGAGCTATAAATAAAGACAATATTTATGAGCTTGAGATGGGATCAAACACGTTTACATACTCACTTTACAGTCAAACCTATGTGAAACCACTGAGTTTTGTATGGCTTGAGCTTGAACAAATACCCACTGCACCTGAAACTCAGCCGGGACTTGTCAAGTCCTCCACAAGCTTGGACAGTTTCAGCTAATACAGACCAGGAAGAGCTTACCAGCTTTCGGTTTCTTTATTAAGCTGTGCTCAGCTGTAGTCACACAGGATCTTTTCTAACTGGGGAGTATTTATACATCCGTTTCTCATCAACATCTTAAACTAGCCCATTTGTTTTCAAAGTGGTGAATTCCTGTTTTTGGACAGGATTCTTTATCTCTGCACATGCACATCCCCCTGATCACGGGGCCTCAGCTACCACAAGCACCAGACAGGAACTTTTAAAAAACACCTTCCCAGCTTTACAAGTAAGCTTGGCTTTTGTTGTTTCAGTGGGGATTTTTGTTCTGCTCTCTCCCTTCACCAGCATCTAGATGATTTAAAGGACTAGTAACCACCTAGATGGCTACCTGCTCCTTCATATTCCCATCCAGTGTCCTGTGTGGTGCCCATCTTAGCTGCATAGCCTCCCCACAACCTCAGCCTTCACAGGAGTGTGAGGTGCTCCATGCTGTTGGCAAAGTGGTAAAAGGAGGAGGAAAGAAGTGCCCCTTCCTACTCCCAACACACTTCACCACCATCCTTAGTCAGCCTTGCCCATTGAAGGGCCATCATATACATCTTGTGGACTACAGCACAGCACAACACTGCCAGCCCCTTGGAATCTGGAGAACTGGACCACCTGTACCATTAGAGTATCAGGAACCCAATTACCCCTCCCTTCCCCATGGTCCCAAATCCCAGTCATCACTAGACTGAGGAGAACCTTCCAGGAACACCACACAGACAGACCAGTCCTAAAGCCCAGGCATCTGAAGCCAATGTTCTATCAGGAAAATTGGTAAACATTGAGAAGAAACAATCTAAAGCAATCAACAAAACCAGCACCATCCATGATCTCATTTTGGATTAAGCACCCAGCCTTGCTTTGCTAAGACATGGTTCAATGCTACCTCCAATCCTACCCTGGCACTTCTGGTCCCCACAGGATTCTCTGAATGTCACAAGCCAAGACAGTCCCCAGAATGCACCAGGAAAACGGAAGAGAGAGGTGCAGCAGCGGTCCTGTTCCCCTCCAACGTCACATGCAGAAGATGTTCCACCCTGGAAACAAAAACATCTGTGAGGTGAAGAACAAGAGGAACCAAGGACTCCTAGTGCTGTATACAACTCTTGATGGAAATCCTGTCACTTTCCTAGAGGAGCTGACAGAACTGTTGCCCAATATGGTACTACAGTCCCCAGATTCCTTGTCATCCTGACTTCAGACTTCACAAAGGGTGCAATGGTCTCCTGGTCTACAGGGAAACCAGGAATTCTCTGGATCCAAACATGCAGCTAAATATATGTTGGACCCTATCTTCAGCGTAGGACTGGATGTTTGAGATGTCACCAGCAAACCATTTTCCTGGTCCATACTCTCCCTGCTTCTCTTCAATAGCTACATGAGGTCACTGGGAGAGAGAGAGACACACACACACACACACACACCATGGGATCAGCTATTAACAAGATGCTGATGACACTAAGTTATAGGTCTCATTCTCAACTGGTGCAACTATTGTCATTGCTAACATGTCATAATGCCTGCGGGAAATCCACTCTTGGAGGAAGAGCAGCTGGCTCAAATTGAACCTAGGCAAGACCGGGATGATGCTGGTCGGAAAGAGAAAGTGCCTTGAAAAACTAGCCACAGCTCTGTCTCCACCTTCCATCAAAGGCTCATGGCTCCCAATCATCATGGGAGCATGAAGCCTCAGCGTCCTGTTTGACTCCTCATTAAGCTTTGATGGCCAGGTAGCCTCAGCATCTAAAAACTGCCTTATTTGACCTCCAGCTAGCTAAAAAGCTTCATCCCTTCCTCGCAGATGAGGATCTAGCCACAGTAATTCATGAATTCATCCTCTCCAGGCTGGATTATTGCAACTGACTGTATCTAAAACTGGATGTGAAAAGAACGCACAGGCTCCAGCTGGTACAGAATGCGGCTGCCAGTTTTCTCCAGGACTTGGGCTGCCCTGAGTTTATCAGGCTGATGCTCAAGTCCCTCTGTTCGCTCCCTGTCAGCTTTGAATGCCAGTTTAAGGTCTGGGTCCTAATTTTCAAAGCAATCAATGGATCAACTACATCGAAGACTGATCTGTGAACCTCCACAGCAGCTGCATTCCTCTGGGACAATGCAGATCAAAACGACTAGGACAAATCACATGAGAGCTGGGACAAAGCATTTTTCTCAGTCAATCTTGCTATGGAACCAGCTTCAAGAGGAGATCAGGCAAATCCAGAGGAAATCCATTTTAAGGACACACTGCAAAACCTTCCTCTCATTAGCAGATCCGTTAAAGGGTGACTCAATCCCACTGTAATTAAACATTGTTTTCATTTCAGCTGCAGGTCTCCAAGGTCACTTTTGAGTTGAAATATTTACTGTTTATGCTTGATGTACACTCACCGTCTGGAAGCAAAGAGACAAAAAGCACATGATTTTTCCTTCAGGAACTTCTCATTTATACAGACCCTTCCTAGCCCTTCCTTTGCAAAATAACTTTTGGAACGAAAGGTCTGTCCCAAGAAACTGAACTCCCTTTAAAAAAAAAAAATCATTAAACGGAACTCTTAGGAACAAACAGATGATCCATCTGAATTAGACAACCAGGAAATGTGTCTCTCTGGTACCACCAACTCCTGACAACAATTACATTTAAATCATTCATTTTCTCAAAGTTTCACATGTATTGTTAATAATTTGTCTGATGGAAACACCCTTGGGCACCAACCCAGGCACTGGACAAGCACACAGTAAGACAGTCCCTACCCAAAATGGTTTCTTTTCTAACTAGACAAGACATAGGGTAAGTGAAAAGAAGGCTTATTATCCCCATTGCACAGGTGGGGAACTGTGTTGCTGTTTAAGTGACTTGTCCAAGGTCACACAGGAAGTCATAGCAGAGCCAAGGATTGTAACCTGAGCTCTTTAGTCCCAGTCCAGTGCCTGAACCTTCCTCTCTGAGCCTTTACCACCCCCTCGTCCCCTGACTCTCATGGACTTGACTAGGAGTCACATGACCAACTCTCCCACCAATGCTCTGGAAATGCATTGTATGAATAGTGCGCTTTGTACTCAAGGATGAGGCCTTCTTTTTCAGTTGCCCATAACTTGACCAAGCTACTTCTTTTGGGCTGAAGTTTTCAATGTTGCTTCTTATTACAGTGGTGAATCTTTTGGAATGTCAGAGTAAAATCAGTTTACGTGCAGCCTGCCCCCATCCTCGGTCCCCAAAACAACAGAAGATAGATCACAACACTACAGTTCCAGAGAAGTTGGGTACAAGTCGTGATTAGTGTAGACTTTAGGGATGCAGGGGTCAGATCTTGTCAAATGGAGGGTATGTGACCACTGTTGATAGTCTGTTTCTGAGCTAACACAGTGGGTTAACTATTTATTGTTTGTATTTTTGTAGTACTGGGAGTTCTGGTTCATGGCTGGAGTTCCTATTGTCCTGCACACTGTGCAAACACAGAACAAAAAGACAGTCCCTGGCCCCAAAGAACTTACAAGTAAAGTAGTTAATGCACTCACCTTACTTTGGGAGACCTGGATTCAAGTTCTGGTTTAGGCATCAAGATAAACATGGGAGCCTCTGCTGATCTCCATTTGTGCACTTCATTTGATATAACTGGCAGGCTCTGCTAAAGAGGCTCCGCACTGGAATTACAGAGGCTGTTACAGAGCAGAGCTGAAGTCCTCAAAAAAAAAAAAAAAAAAAAAAAAAAAAAATTGGAAAGATTTGCACAGCACCTGCCTTGCTTTAAAAAGTCTTGTTTGCTTGGTCCAAAAAAAGACAAAACAAAAACAAAAAAAACCCTTAAAATTAAAACAAATAAATGAGTATCCCCTTGTAGTGATGTACTGAGCTGAATTTTCAATGCCTAGCGAAATTTGTAGATAAACAAATTTGTCCAGTTAAAATGAATGTATAAAGCAAAAGAAGTACAAAGCCATGTATAAACATAGCAACCTACTCATGCCAATGGACATGACTCACAATATCACAAGTTATAATATTTATGGAAAGTTGGCAGGGTTTGGAGAAGCACAGAGTGGTCTTGGTTTACTAGACTTCATCCAGAATCAGACAAGTGGCTATAGAGCTTGTGAAAGGGCGCACCACTCACCGACAGACTGGCGCCTCCTGCTGGTCATTTGGGGATTAACTCACCTATCCAGTGCACCCTTTTCTCGAGGTGTTTCACTCATCATCACCCCTGCAGACCCACCTCAGTTCCAGTACTGCAGCATCCTCTTCCTGACTTGGTCCTTCTGCCACGTCACTGTCTATGTGTTCTCCCTTCCGGGGATGGGGGAGGGATCTCTGTTCTGGAGTCTAGCCACTTCCTCAGAAGGTAACCCACCCACAACTCTGGGATCCAGCTCAGGGAACCCTGTAGCTAGCAGCCTCCCGCTGCTTCTCCTTGACTCCTCACCAGTGCTGCTTCAAATTCCCTAGGCCACTTCCCCATGGCCCCAGCACCTTCTTCACCCTCTTCTCAGGGCCTGAATGGCTTCTCCCCACAGCTCTCTCGGATTGGCTGCTCCCTGCACAGCCTCCCTAGGCTGCTTTTAACTTGTTCAGTGCCAGTGTGGGTAGACATCCCATCACAGGCTAAACCTCAGAACAACAGTGGTCAAAATTTTCAAACGAGTGCCTAAAGTTAGGTTGCAAAATCTACATTTTAAATAAAAATTATTCTGATTTTGAGAGGTACTGAGGCCCCCCAAAAACCACTGAAGTCAATGG
The DNA here is from genome assembly GCF_026122565.2 of Emydura macquarii macquarii. Classification (NCBI taxonomy): domain Eukaryota; kingdom Metazoa; phylum Chordata; order Testudines; family Chelidae; genus Emydura; species Emydura macquarii. Next base: position 12,293,648 of record NW_027130455.1, read on the forward strand.
GAACAGCAGGAAATCAGCAAAGGCGTCAATTAAGTTGCAAAAATGTGACTTTTCCAACTTATCTGTTGGCATCCAGGTTTGAACAAGTATTTTTAGTACTTTCTTACAGAGCAGAAACTATGTTTCTCTGTTCATATAACACCTACCATAATGGATCCTTGATTCTTATTGGAGTGCCTGAGTGCTACAGCAGTAGCAACTTTAAATATTTTATTTTAATGATGTCCCTATTTGGATTATTCAGATAACCTAGAAGCCTTTATAAGGAAGCAGAAAAGAAGTAATTTTACTGCCGTCATTTAAATGTGTTCAGATTTTCTCCCTAGACCAACCATTCCCAGTTTTTTTAACCGTTTCTCATGGGCCAGGTTTTTTAAAATCTTTTTTTTCAATTTTGGTTTTTTCCTCTAGACTCTGCAATTTATCTACATCTTTCCTAAAGTACAGTGCCCAGAACCGGATACAATATTCCAGCAGATGCCTTGCCACTAATAAGTAGAGCAAAACAATTACCCCCTATGTCTTGCATCTTCCTTTTAATACAACTGTGATGGAGTGTTGTTCACCCAATACAAGCCCTGAGCTGGTTAATGTAGGCCAGAAAGGGCCAATTAGCCTTATATGCTGCACCTGGTGGGAAGCCAGGGCTAGATAAGGCCCAGCTGGGGGAGGAGCTGGGAGAGGTTTATATAAATCCAGAAAGTGAGAACAGGAGCAGGCTTCAGGGAAGGGGTTAACAGTTACTCTCTAGAGGGAAAGAGAATTGGGTAGGAACAAGGAGGCAATCCAGGAGGAAAGTAAGCCCTGGGATCCTGTCCTCGATCAGGGGGATGGGCAAGAGGCTAAGAGGGATGAAGTAGTCATGGGGAGTAGAGGAAGCTCCATTGGTAAACCCAGTGATAGACCAGATGGTAGAGAGGTGAGATAGGAAGGAGCCCAGGGAAAACAGTGACTGAGAAGACCTGATCTGCTAGTCATAGGGCCCCTTGGGTTAGAACCTGCAGTTGTGGTTGGGCCTGGGTTTCTTTACCAGCCACTGGGAAGCAGCACAGGACCCAGAGGTAGAATGGAAAACTGTCTGAGGTGCCCAAGGGGACTCTGATACCCTGGAAGGGGGGACTGTATAGGGCCAAATCACAAAGAGGAAGCACTTGGAGTTGTGAAGAAAGAAAAGAACCACAGCTGTGCCATAGTGGGTGAAAACTAATTCCTAGACACAGCCCCAAGAAGGTGCACCTGTGTGAGGGGAGACCTTTACAACATCCCAGAAAATTTGCCTTTTTTGTAACTTCATCACATTGGAGGCTGACATTCAGCTTTTGATCCACTATACGCCCTAAACGCTTTTCAGCAGTCCTGCTGCTTAGGCAGTTATTCCCCACTTTGTAGTGGTGCATTTGATTTTTTTTTCTTTCCTAAGTGAAGCCCTTTGCACTTGAAATTCAATAAAGGCATCTTGCTGATTTCAGACAGATTCTGCAGTTTTGTCAAGGTTACTTTGAATTCTAATCCTATCCTCCAAAGCGCTTGCAACCTCTTTTGGCTGGGTCTCATGTGCAGATCGTATCAGCTCTCCACTCCAGAACTGACCCCTACAGAATCCTATAGGCTATGTTCTCCCACTTTGACAGCAAACCATTGATAAACACTCTGAGTTTGAGTTTCAAACAACTTTCAAGCAGTTGTGCCACCCACCTTATAGAAATTTCCTTTACACCACATTTCCTTAGTTTTCTTATATGAATGTCATGCAGGACATTGTCAAAGGCCTCATTAAAATCAAGATATATCACATCTACAGCTTCCCCCACATGCACTAAACCTGTAACCCTATCAAAGAAAGAAATTAGGTTGGTTTAGCATTATTTGTTCTTGACAAATCCATGAACTCTGAAGTATTCTAAACTCTGCTGGGGTTGAATAGAGTATAATGAGATAAATGGCTAACAAATGTGAGAGTGTTGTGTAGGGAGTTTAGCGCAGGGAACAGTAATCAGGACTCTCAGGCTCTGTTTCTAAATCTGTCACTGAGATGGGTAAGCTTACTTAGGGTATGTCTACACTGCACTAAAACACCTGCAGCTGGCCTGTGTCAGCAGACTTGGGGTTGCGGCGGCTTGGACTGCTGGGCTATAAAATTGCAGTATAGACTTTTGGGCTCAAGCTGGAGCCCAGGCTCTGGGACTCTGCTAGGGTCTCTGAGGAAGGTCCATCAATACCAGATGGACTGTTGTGGGACCTTGCAACTAGAATTTCCCTACAAACCATCAACAAGAGGACAAAATACTTCTGTGGTTCTGCTCTGCTCCCTGGGAAGATAAGTCATGCAAGTGGACTCCTCCTACAAGCTGAGTTTGCAGCCTAAAGCACATGACAGAAGTGGGATAAAAACCCTCAACAAAATAAACTTGGTATCTCTATGCTGCTTGGACTCTGGGAGGGCGGGAGGCAAAGTGTTTCTAGGCATAAGCAAGAGATCCCCAGTTGCTTAGTCTAGGTTAACATTAAAGGACATATACAGCTTGCTGATTATAGATGCTTTTATTATACAAATGAGTTACAAACATAAGTTTCAAAAGGTATCTCTTTACCTGCTTTAACCTTGTAAATGAATCTCTCATTTCCTTTTTCTGTTTAATAAATCTTTATATAGATTATAGGATTGGATAAAAGCATTGTCTTTGGTGTAGGATCTAAGATACAGTTGATCTAGGGTAAATGATAAACCCTTTGGGGATTGGAGTAACCTTGGTTACCATTGGTGTGATTTTTGGTGTAAGGGACCATCTATCACAAAGATATGCTCACCTGCATGGTGAGATAGCAAAAGGGACTGTCTGTGACTTCATGTTAAGACTGTTCTAGTGCCTGAGGAGTTGACACTTGATAAATGGTTGATGCAATCTAAGTATAGAACTCACAACTGATTTGGGGGTTGTGGCCTGGTTCCTAATAGCTTTCCCTGAAGTTGGTACTCATGCTCTTGAGTCACTGCAGGCAGCATTGCACTAACATCTGTCACGTCCTTTCCCCAGGGAGAGAAACGTATAGTGGAATGTTTTATTTTGGTAGGAATTTTTGTTTTTAAATATATGTTGCCATGCATTTTTGGGCCACATTCTCATCTGGTGTAAATCGGCATAGCTTCTTTGACATCAGGAACTATGTCAGTTTACCAGCTGATATGACAGCCCATTGTGCTTCCATTTACTCTTCTGAAAAATGAGGATAATAATACCCATGACACAGGGCTGTTGTGTGAATGCATGAACTAATGGGTGCAGTGCTTTCAGGGGGTGAGGAATGGCATTGAATGCATGCAAGATATATGTTTATAACTCTGGATCACAATCTAAATAGTTAAAAATAGAGGAATAAACAAGCCAATCATAAAGAGAATAAATTGCCAAGCAAGGCAATTGAAGCTAATGGGATAGATACATTTGAGCCAGGCCTCTTTATCAAGAGAAGATGTATTACAAGTTGCAGTGACCAAGCTACATAGGAGTAAGGAGGGTAATGGGGGGACTGAGATAAGGTTAATGAAGAAAGATTAATAGAGCCAAGTGGCTTTTTCCTGGTTAAAAAATATAAAATCCTTATGTCCTTATCGCACTAAAAGGTAGTGGGGGGAGGTTCTTCAGTAGAAGAGTCACACTAAGTGATCTGACAGTAAAAAGAAATAATGGAGAGGAAAGTAGTTAGGGAATCAATGACACACAAACTAGCAGAGCAGAACCACTGCTTCAAACTCTGGGTGAAGTTCAGATCCAGAGATGGCTTCAAACATCTTGGCCCAAGCCCATTTCTAGGAACACTGCGGAGAATAATCACATCTCAAACACAGATGTGGATGTTTTATTGGTAAGTCTAGAAGGGATAAGCTATGGGCTTCCAAGAGCCAATGGCACTTGCTGTATTCACTCTCCCTGAAATTAATAGGAGTCAAGTATGCTCAGTACCTTGTAGGATCAGGCCCTTGAATTGTAAGTGCCTTAGGCCAGATTCACCCCTATGTTACTCCAGTGAACTGCTAATGGCAATAATATCTTCCTAGCTCTTATACAGTATGTTTGATCAGTAGATATCAAAGTACTCTGTAGAGGAGATCAGTATCCGTATCCCCAAAGTCACATGAACTATTAAAAAAACCTAGTAATTTAGGGTTCATTTATTCCATCATGCCATTAGCAAGAATAACATCCATTTCTTCTAGCATGTTTCACTTCCGATAGCTTAACCCCTTGTAGCCATTAGTTAGCAAGATGCACCTGCTACCCTTTTTTTGAGCCACTGTGCTAAGAACAGATATTTTAATCAGCTTCTAGCTACAGAATCTTTCATATGGTTGATGCAAGAGCTAGGAAAACCCCAGCCTGACACAACACTCATTGAAGTTAATAGAAACAATCTCATTGACTTTCAGAGTCACTGGATCAATGCTTTTCAGATTCCAGGCTACGTTCACAGCTTTAGCAGTTCTAAATTCAGCAGATTAAATGTGACTGCCAGTGAGAGACAATAAATATGGTACAAACTATGGCGTAATCACCATCACCTGTAAAACAAGGGAGAGAGGCTAATTAGTTATTCTCTGCACCTGGGAAGATATGAACCATTGCCTCCTGGCCAGAGGCGCTATAGCTAGGCTGTATAAAGAGTTGAGGGAGCTTACCTGAGGGAAAAAGAGCCAGGAGAAAGGAATTAAGGAAGGACTTCTGGTCCCTGGGATGGGCCTGGAGGAAGGTCTGGTAGCTTGGCAGTGGTTGTGGCCCAGAAGCAGAGTTAGAGGAGAAGGGTTCACTCCTGTGGTGGGGCTCCTAGGGCGGAGAAAAGCTCTGAGCCAGGTGTTGTGAGGACTAGGAAATGAATTAGGAACCCATGGGGGGGAGGGCAGGCTATTTAAAGGGTACTTGGAGTCTTAGTTGGGGAAAAGCCCATGGGGAAGGATCAATACACTGCTAAGGGGGGAGAATTGAAGTTGAGCCCTAGGAGGGGCAAAGGGTCTTTTGTTTGGAGTTGAGCTCCAGGAAGAGTGAAGGACCTTTTTGTTCATGAAGTCAAGCAGCGGGAAGGGCAAAGGGCCTCTGGGTTTAGAGTTGTACTATGGAAGGGCACTGAACTGTTCTGTGACTCAGTTCTTCCCACGAGACCTGGTGAGTGAGTCTGGGGAAGAGATGGTCTGGGAGTGATCACTATAGCTGAGAAAGCAGTAAGGGCATGTGGCAGAGCCCCTTGTAACATATGCCCAAGCAGGAGGGGGTGCCCTAGAAGTGAGGATGCGTGTTTACACCTACATCTAGGATAAGTGTAAAGGTATAGTGTTATGGCATGCATAATTCTCTCTAATCCAGCTTTAAAAAAAACAACAACCACAAAACTTCTGCCAGATCAATTCTGAGCAGTATGGTCTGGGCTTCGTAGAAGGGTTGGGTGTTGTATTTCCTATTCCCAAACCTATAAGACTTACTTTGATCAACTAAAACCCAGAGATTGAATTACTTGTCTTCAGTCTCAATCTGTAAAATGAAGATGATGGGTTGTGTTTTTTTTTTTTTTTTTTTTTTTTTTAAAGAGGTGCTGTCAGGCTTAATTAGTGTTTGCAGTAGGTAGTTACTACAAAGATTACTTACCACTCTAATATAGTGGCAGATAGATCACTAAGACTCTTGGGTGAATGATTAAGCAGAGTTATTACTGTGCTAAAAAGACAAATTTCATTGTTTTAGGAGACATTTTCTTGAACAGCTGAGTTAGAAAGAACTAGTGGAAACAAAGAATAGAAATTCTTGCTCACTTTCCTTTAAAACTGAAAGAATAATCAACTCCTATAGATACTGCAGTGTGATTTCCTAATTCACATCAGACTTCAGCCAATCAGAAGCATCACCCTGTACAGTCAAAAGCCAGGGTTAAATATTTCAGGGTTCCAAGCATGGTTGCTGTGAAATTTTAAAATACAGCATCCTTTGTGGTTTTTACACTGAGCCTCTGATAACTCACAAAAGCTATTCTTTCCCATAGCTTTCATTCTCTTGGTCTCCAAAGGCAGAAGGCAAAAATTTGCGGAGTTATCTGTAGTTGTCATCACAGCTTTTCTCTGTTAGCACACAATGTTATGTGGCTTAAAGTGCCACTTTTAAGCAGCACACAGTGTCCATGTGTGACAGTTAGGGATCCAAGGGGAGAACAGAAGGTTTAGGCCCCAAAAATGAGTAGTGGGATCAACTGATTGTATAGAATGTTATTGTGCAAGAAATATGTTGAGATGGGTCTTTTATGAAAGTTTGTAATGTTCTAAACTTAATGATTTTGATATATATACAGTAGGGTTGTCAATTGCAGTCAATTCAAGTCATTAATGCAAAACAAATTAACTAGATTAACAAAATTAGTTGTGATTAATCACAGTTAATTGCACTGATAATAAAAGAATACAAATTTAAATTTATTATAAATATTTCTGGATGTTTTTCTACATTTTCAAATATATTGATTTCAATTACAAAGTGTACAGTGGTCACTATATTTTTTGTTACAAATATTTACACTAAAAATTATAAACAAGAATTAGTATTTTTCAGTTCACCTCACATAAGTACTGTAGTGCAGTCTTTATCATGAAAGTGCAACTTACATATGTAGAATTTTTTTTACATAACTGCACTCAAAAATAAAACAATGTACAAAGCTTTAGCGCCTACAAGTCCACTCAGTTCTACTTCTTGTTCAACCAATCACTAAGACAAACAAGTTTGTTTACATTTGCAGGAGATAATGCTGCCCACTTCTTATTTACAATGTCGTACATACGCAAGTAGCATCCACTAATGTATTTATGAGGTGGGTCCAGTTAACATGACAACCCATATGTAACTCCACCAATGGGATGTGATCTGTGGAAAGCCTCCAAAATCAGTTTCCTCATACAATTCCATCATATTCATATTATTTCAGCTGAGAGAGGCAGTAAGCAATGCCTGGTTTGTGGTGTTATAAGCCTTACTGTGGCATCTTGCTTTGGCCAGTGAGGTCACTGTGGCAGAGGACTCATTAGCTAGTTCCTCTAACTATTTATTTTTACCAGTGATGTTGAGAAACATTAAGGACCTGATATTATTAAAAAAAAAAAAAACCAAAAAAAACCAACCCCTGGCATGGAAATCTGTGCAAAACCCCATAGGCCCTGAGGAAGCTACGATGCCCAGAGACAAGGAGTGATGTCAAGGAACTGGAGAGCAGCTGGGCAGCAGATCAAACAGGGTGTGTGTATGCTAAAGGAAGTGTAATGACTTTGTTCTGAGACCCAATTCTGTTCCTGTTGAAGCCAATGGAAGAAGTCCTGTCGATGTCCATTGGGAGCAGGAGAAGGCCATTGTACTGAAAATGAAAATGATTTCAAGTAGAGAGGCTGCCAGGCCAACAACCAGCCCTCAACTGAAGGAGAGCAGATAGCTAAAGAGGGGAAATAACTTCATGTTGATTTGAACATGTGATGGCAAATTTTGCACAGCTACTACACTGATTTTTTTTAAAAAAAAGCCTAAGGCATTGACTAGTGCTATTCAAGTGTTAAGGGCTTGCTCTGATGTCCAGTAAAGTCAATTGGAGTCTTTCCATTAATTTTAATAGAATTTGGATGGAACCTTAACAGTGACTAAGTCAGTCCTTGATTGCCACACAATTAAGAGCTTAATAATGGCTTTTGCTTCACTCAGAGCCAGGCCAAGCCTGAATTACACGGCCAAGCAGCGTTAATTTGGAGTCAACGGCTTCAGCCTGTGACAATGGGCTTCCCCAGCTGTACTACTTCAGGGTAGAATAAATATCTAACTTGCAAGATGAATGATGAAAACTAATAAAGAGGAGGTGTAATGAGTACATTGGCCCTTTAAGAGTAGAGGAGGCCAGAAGAGACTGTTTCAGGGAGCTGGACTAAACAAAGGCCCAGGATATGGCCTGATAACAGAATAGAGGAAATGGTTCTGGGGAATTAGAAGCTGGTCAGGAGGAAAACCCCAGGATGCTGTTCCTTTAAAGGCCGAGTATCTTGTAGCATGGGGTGGGGCAGGGCTCCCTTCTCTTCCAGCCCATTGGGAGGATCTCTCTGGAGGAGGGCAGTATATAGACTGCCTTCCCCCAACAGAACTGGTAAAAGAAGAAAGCCAGAAGGCTAACCTCTAGGGAGAGACAGCTAGGAGAAGTGCCCTTGTGAAGAGCAGGCTGTGACAAGGAAGAGCTCCACATGGATGGCAGAAGAGCCAGAGATAAGTCAGAACCTTCGGACTGCAGTGATGGACTTTATTGGTGGGACTGTTTGTGGGCATTAAACTAGTCCCAAAAGGAGGATGGTAGGTCTCATGTGAGGCTGTGGGGAGCTTGTAAGGGGCCCTGAAGAGGGAGATCCGAGGGAGGCTACCGCAGAGGGATATCTGGCCACAAGGGACTGCTCAGGAAGTAGCAGTCCTGCTATGGGAGGGGGGAAAAGTGTGCTTCCTTTCTGTGTCTTTCCCTTAGAATTGTGTGTGGGTGTGAAGGTGAATATTATGTTTTAAAGGGTTTATAAATATATTATTTGAATTAATAAACTCTACATCTAGGTAGCCTTGTAATGAAAGTGCTATGGTAGGTTTGTGAGCATTAACAAATAACTGGAGCTGTTCTATAGTCAAATTAAGGGCAAAACCTCAAAGTGCCATTTATTTGGTTCAAGCTCTTAATAAAATCATTAGAAGAGCAGTAAATTTTATTAATAAGGCATATTTCTGTCATAACTTATATCAAGGAATCTTGAAGCAATTTACAAACACTAATCCTCACAATACCCTTTGAGATAGCTGTAGAGAACAGAAATAGGATAGTATCCTTTTAAATAGTTTGTGGAGCTCACTACCAGTGTTCTATTTTAGAAGCCAACCAGAGCACCAGTGTGTCTAGGTAGTTGTGCCTTGGCTATTAGTACAACACAGTTATTTGAACTCCACTGTATCTGTGTTTTTTGTTTCATATTACGTTTATGTAAAGAATAAAAGGCACAAATGGATAAACAATAGTATTCCTTCTTTACAGATGTGGAAACCGAGTCACAAAGTGAGTAAAATAGCTTGCCCATAGTCATCAGGAAGTCTGCAACAAAGTAAGGAATACAATTGAAATCCCCTGACAACAGTGCTTTGTTTTAACCAATAATATGTTTCATTTTAGTACAATTTTTCATTAATATTATCAATCCATCTAACAAAAACAGATTTGAAAGCCATGAATGGAAGATGCTATAAAAGTGCAATGCATCATACACATCAGTAACCACCAAAACTCAAGCATCATCATCATTTGGCTCTTTTTAGTGTAATTCTTCTCTGACACATTGCTATATAAAACCATCGCCTTTTTACTCGATAGAGGGGACACATTTTGAGTCAAATAGATTTTTGATTACTTTTTACTACTGCTAGTCATATGGAGTCAACACAGCTCTGGGAAAGTGAGGTGGATTGTATTCTGGTTTGCCCATCTACAGAATTGTTAATTCATTTCCAGTTGCAGAGTCTCCATTGTTAGTGATGTCAGAGCCAGAAAGAACCTGGCTTGACTCCCACAATCCAAGTAGAGTTTGCAGGGATGACAGTCAGAAAAAAACATTTTATTTGTAATTTGAGCAAATTTTGCTTTGGAAGTGGCTCAGACAAACGTGAAGCCCCAAAATAATATTTTTGCAGAATCACTTTTAGAGCACAGCTGCACATTAAAACTGGGTGAGACAAAGCACCAGTGTGCTCTCAAGAGAATTATTGTACAAGAGCAGAGGCCTGGACTAGATGATGTAATAAATCTTTCCCAACATTGCTGTCTGTGATTCTAAGTCATTGGAATGCTACTAAGGACAACGTAACAGTACAGATTTGGAAAAAGGGCAAATAGCTGTAAAAGTTGAAGAAAGTACTGGGACCGCTGGTTTATTATTATGACTTCATGATAAAGCTTCTTTCAGTTAATATAATGGTTGTATGAGCTTTCTGGAATATTCAGAAATCATTGGAAAAATGTAGTACACCAAGAGGTAAGTTCTCAACAAGGGAAACATCTTAGCAGCTGCTGTCAAAATCAGTATGTGAGATGGAAGCAAAACCAGCAGGCAACTTATTATAGGCCTTCTGTCAAAGATAACATCATCCAGTGCATTCTTCTGTCCCCTCCTGCACTTGTGGCAGCAGATAAAACACCCCAGTGATTTAATCAGCAGAAAAAGAGAAAAGGACGGTTTTAATGGCAACATGTTAAGTAGGACAGAAGCTCAATAATTCAGAAGGGAAACAGAAGCAAGTGACAGATAGACAGGGAAAGGAAACCCTCAATGTACTGAGCCAAGGTGAAGGAGAAGCTGGAAAACAAGACTAGTGGAGTAAATAAATGGGATTGGAGGAGTGGGTAGGAGCACATGGATATAAAGTCAGCACCAGGTGGCAGAGAATCTCCATGGAAAGTTTTGAAAAGTAGGAGGGTGATTTCTAACAGGTGGAGGAGATGAATAGGAAGCTGATGATGGTGAAAGAGGCTGTGGTGATACGGTCCCATTTGCTAGAGCAAGATTCATGTGGGCCACAGCATCTGTAGAGCATGCATTGTATGGTCAGATTACATGATGCAGAAGCCTGAGGTCTTCGGCGCACTCGGCCTTGTAACTGCACCGGAGACAGTTTTCAAACCTGTTTATAGGTGTGGCGCACTTTGTGTTGCAAACAATGTTACAGCCCTGTTAAGATCTACTAGTGAACCCTCATGATGCAGGCTATAGTGTGAGTTTACCTAGCGTGTTTGTTTAGCAGAAGAAATTACTCATCCATAGTTGAGCACCAAACCTGGTTCTTTACTGCTCTGCTCCATGATGATTCTCCTTCATGTTGGTGCTTGAGAACCTTCTTAAAAGTGAGTGTAGTTTGCATGGCATTTGCTCCAGGGAGAAGAGGGCCTATGAGGCACTCCACTAATATGTGCTTAAGAATTTTTAATGGATGGGGTGGGAAATGGAAACATAGAGCCACGCTTGGTCCAGGACTATTCGAGGCCTTGACTTTCCTGACAAAGAGAAGAGGTCGGACATATCTGGGCTTGTGACCAAGCCTCTTGCATGACTTTGGAAAATTAACGTGGAAGGGGGAAAACATTTTATGTTGCTAAATGCTTCAGATTCTTCTGTGAGAGGAAACTAGGATACAGGAAGTGACAGAGGTCTCTTTTAAAAAATTGGCATGTATCTGCCAATGGCATAAGAGCAACAGGAAATCCTGTTTGAAAGTCACAGAGTGCTTCTGTTCCCAACCCAAACTCTCAGAAGAGATTTGGTGGAAGTGGGAAAGTCCTTTGGCTAATATGGATGGCTCTGTTTTGTATCTGACGTAGGGTCAGAACAATGGAATTCAAATCTGGAATCAGATCCAAATACAAAGTTCCCCAAATTTCACAGTGGTTTCTGATTTGGTGTTCTGGTGCAGGACAGACCCTGGTCCTGGGAGTATCCTGGAAGCCCTTTCCAGCCGTAAACAAAAGTTACTTTCAGATTAAGAAAGGAAAGAAAAGGAGACTGGTGCCCCCAAAAAGCACAAGTTACACAGCCCTGCCAAAATGGGAGGATAAGCCAATACAATCAGAGGAGTTTTAAATACTAGGTGATTAAGCAGTGGCATGTTAAATCAGTTTTCTTAACGTCTTTAGTTAATGTAATCATTTCTGTACCACAGTAAGGGTGCATGGATTTAAATAAGAACAAAATCCCTGTCCTGAAGACCTTACAAGCTCTTAAGCGCAATAGGGGAGAGCACAGAGTGCTGGGCGGTGATTGTAGCTAGTGTATTGGGGAAGTGTTGATTGACTTTTCCTTCAACATCTCCCCAATACCCTCAGTTCAATAGCTCACCTCTGACCCTATGGAGGTGGGCACAGTACAAGAACCTGAACAGAATAATTAAAGATGTGCCAAAAAGGGAACCTCAAATTCAAACCCTTATGAGTTTTAAGAGAGAGGGGGCCACCAGATCCAAACGGATCCTATCTCTATGGTACTTATATGGCCACCATTATGGTAGTATCTGAACAGCTCTTAATTTTTAAGTGTTTATCCTCCCAACCCCCTGATGAGAGAGAGAAGTACTGTTATTCCCACTTTGCAGATGGGGAACTGAGGCACAGAAATCCAGATCCTCAGAAGTATTTAGGCTCCTAACCTCCATTGAAATCTATGGAATTTAGGAGCCCAAAATACTTTTGAGGGTCTGGAACAGAGACTAAATTATGTGAACAAGGTCACACAGGGAATCCATGGTAGATCCTGCAGGATTTCTACCTTCCAAGGTACCATACATCTCGCCGGGATTGCTAATCTTGAGATTTCCACCATGTTGGAAATATTGCACAAGATCATATCACTTGATTTGATGATTTAAACCCTAGCCCAAATCTTATTTTGTCTCAAATTTTCACTTCACCCAGAGTCATGTAGAGCCTCCTTGGCTGGTCTCTACTAACAACTTATATTTTAATTTAGTCTTGGCACTAAATTCTACAGTAGTCTGAGTCTGTGATCTCTGTCCTAGAACACACTGGTTAGTGGCAGTGGTGCAATGTAAGTGCTTGTAATTTTTCTGCAGAAGCGGCATATAATTATTTAAGGTTATAGGTTAAAACTACTGTCTGGGAAGTTACTGTCGCAGTGGCTTACATCTCTGTCCTGCAAACATGGTCATTTTCTCAGTTTTCCGCTAGCTGCATTAAAGCTTCACCCCTTCCAGGTTACAAGAAGTCCTAAATGAACAGAAGTCCAAGCCCTCATCCAGTCTCTCTCTCGCTGAATCTTCTCCCCTCTCATGGATATAACAGCAACAACTCTCCTCTCACTGCAGGCGGGGAGGGGAGCTTCCATATATCTCTTCCAGAAGACTGAGGGCTTGTTCACACTTACCCGGAAATTCGGCGGCAGTCGACGGGAGTTACACAAACCACGCAGAGTAGTTTGCGTAACTCCCGTCGACTGCTTTTGCGTGCTGTTCACATTGCGCTGAGCCAGCTACGCTAGTTGAGGGGGTGGACTTATTCAGTCAACTCCTTCATCAATTGAGCGGGTCTCACTGACCACTCAATCGATCATGAAAGATCGATCTGGCGGTGGCGAATTTGCCGCCGCCAGTGTAAACATAGCCTCAGTTTTGTCCCAAAGAAGGAGACAACTGCCCAGTCCATCTCTTTCACACGTTTGGTTGAGCTTCCCCCGCTGAACGCACGACAGACTGCTGTGAGGGAATTCAAACACTAAATCCCACATGCCTTTAGCTTGCAGGGGCTGGGTCATTAAGGCATGCACGCCAGGTGCAGACCGCCTGTTTGACACCCCTCTTCGCAGTGGGGACTCCACAGTCCAATTGGCTAGGCCTTCCACTAGTACCATCTCCTGCAACCCTCTCGAGTAGCTCTTGTACATTCCCTAGAATCCCACTGCTGCTGTAAGCCTTCTGGTTAACAGCTTTTCTTAAAGAGGTACGTGATAATGGAAGCCAGCAGACACCCAGACAGACTTTGCCCAGGATTCTAAAACACCATTACTCTTAGGTAGCAGGAGAAATACAAAGATCTATATGAAATAATAAACATCCCAAAATGCATTTCCCTGCCTCAGGTTCCTCACCTCTCTGGAGAGTTCTTTGGACTTGGGCAGAAGCCTCTGGGATGTTCAGGATCCTTCCCCTGAAACTTCTGACTTCTCTTCCAAATCATGCTGTCTCTCCAACCCAGATAGCTTTCTCTAATCTTGGCTGTTCCAGCTACTAAACCGGACTGCTTGCTGATAATGGAAGCATGTCCCAAGCTTCCTGACCATCTTAAAGCCTTCCCCTTTTCATAGAATCAGAGAATCGCAGGACTAGAAGGGGCTTCTAGAGGTCATCTAGTCCAGTCCCCTGCACTTATGGCAGGACTGAGTATTATATATTGTTCTTTTTATAAGTCGTTTATAAACCCCTGCTTTGTCACCTCTGTCTCTTTGTCCTGTTTAGAAATTTTCTTTTCTCCACTTCCCCATTTCATAGACTCATAGACTTTAAGGTCAAAAGGGACCATTGTGATCATCTGATCTTTTGCCCATGTTAAAAATTCTGGCAACCTTTATTGGAAAACCTTTAGCACCCCTGTATTTTGGATGCGGGACTTTGAAATTTGGTAGAGGGATGGCCTTTGTGTCAGGGATATGTCATCCCTGTGAAAATCCACCCCAATTTGACCAAGTTATAAGCCTTTGAAAAATTGCAGTTCACACATGCGCAATAGAGACTACTCTGATTTTTAGCAGCTAAAATATCTGAAGATGCCATCCTTGCTGAACATGCTCAAGCGTCGCTTAGTGCTGACCCAACTAAAGTACCACCCCCACGCACAGAGCAACTGAGCATACTCCAGCCCAGCGCTATGGGGTGAAGTTGGATTTTCTCTGTCATGGCTGCTCCCAGCTGCTTCAGGCTTAGGGACTGAAACTGAGAGTCCCCCATCCTGGCAGTAAGACCTAAATTCTTTGTTCATAGATGTATACATTTACATTTAGCCATATTAAAAGGCATATTGTTTGCTTGTGCTCAGTTTACCAAGCAATCCAGATTGCTTTGAATCAGTGACCTACCCTCTTCATTATTACCAATCCCCTATTTTTGTGTCATCTGCAAACTTGATTTTTTTTTCTTCCAGGTCACTGATAAAAATATTAAATAGCATAGGGCCAAGAACCAATTCTGGTGAGACCCCATAAGAATCAAATCCACTTAATGATGATTCCCTGTTTACAGTTAAATTTTGAGACCGATCAGTTAGCCAGTTTCTAATTCATTTAATGTGTCCTATGTTAATTTTATATTGTTCTAGTTTTTTAATCAAAATGGCATGCAGTACCAAGTCAAACACCTCAGCGAAGTCGAAGAATATTATGTCACTACTATTACATTTATCAACCAAACTTGTAATCGCATCAAAAAAGATACTGTTAGTTTGAAAGGATCTGTTTTCCATAAACCCTTGTTAACTGGCATTAATTACATTGCCTTCCTTTAATTCTTTGTTAGTGGAGTCCCAGCTGTTCCATTATCTTGCCCAAGATCAATGTCAGGCTGACAAGCCTATAATTACCTGGGTCATCCCAAGTACCCTTTTTAAAAACTGGCACAACATTAGCTTTCTTCCAGTCTTCTGGAACTTCTCCAGTGCTCCAAGACTTACTGAAAATCAACATGAATGAGTCAGTCAGCTCCTCAGCCAGCTTTTTAAAAATTATTAGATGCAAGTTATCTGGACCTGCTGATTTTAAAATGTCTAACTTAGTATCTTCTGTTTAATATCCTCCAGAGATACTAGGGGAATGGAAAGAGTGTTATCATGACCATCTAGTTATTTTGGGAGGTGTGTAGTGAATGAGGTATGAGATTTGCAGGAAGAGAAAGAAGTGTCTTATGGTTAAGGCAATAAATGTGGCAAAGGCAGGTCACTTAAACCAAACTTTTCACAGCTGGTCATTAACTGGATGTTCCTCACTTTCTGTGTGCCCAACTTGATACCCTGGCATTTGATTTGCAGAAGCGTTGAGCGCTCCCCGTGGCAACAGAGCTGTGCTTTGAACATTTAAAATGTCCATGTAATGCTAAATACTCTAAAAAGTGTGATCCTTCTCATCTCAAATGAGACACCCAGAAATCTGTGCTATCTGTTAAATAGGGATAATAGCCCAATAATAATAACCCCTGACTTCCCAGGGGACTTGTGAAAATAAATTAATGTATATTTGTGAAGCACTCCGATACTATAATGATGACCCATGAGGAAATGAATAATTCTACCTTCAGAGCAGTGTTTATTGTGCAATAAATAAGGCCTGGGGCCATACAGTGAACAATGAGGAGAAAACAAAAGACTGAATAGCTGATCATTTAGTGGGCACCGGGCATCCTGTGCGCTGAATGAACCTGGGATCCTGTGAAACAATTAGTGAGTGATCATGTAAATAAAGTCTTTATTAGCAGGGGTGGAATTAAGGCTGCACAAGCAACCTTCCTTCTGACATTTCCTAACTTAATAATGTTCTTTTAATATAGTGGTTTTTTTGGTTTTGTTTTTAGTACTAGTTATAGACTGTCTCTGATGAGAAACTGCTCTTGGTATCAGTAGGAATATGTTAACATTTACATAGCTGTACTTAATTTCCAGATTCATAACGTAGGAGATGTTGCAACGCAGGCTCACTCCATCTTTGCACATGTGCAATATGGTTTTGCACAATATTTTTTCAGGAAATTGCAGAAAACTCCAGTAATGTTAGTGCTTAAGATTTATTCTTTTGTAATTGTCAATTAGTTTTATTTCTAACCTTGCAGTTGCAAGAAAAGGAGGGGTCACTTACGCTGCAGACAGTATGCTGCGGCAGGGACATTTACTTGTTGTATGAAAATCTGTATAGCACTCCCCCTCATTCTGTAGATAGACATTTTTGGCATGCTTCTCTCCATGAGAATCAGGGCACTTCTTATCCTTGTGTGTCAATTCTAATGAGAGCCAAATAAATTGTGTACTATATATAAAAAGCAAATTTACATGCTGAATGGCAAGCAGTCCAAGTTTCCAAAGATCAAAGCAAGCGACGCCACAGTTTCCCCCATGTGCTACAGGCTTTTTAATAGAACAATGTGTTCTGCAATGGTGAGAGCACAGATAAGCAACATGCAGCACTTTAACTAGTCATGTTAAAAATACGTGTAATAGCGAGATTTTTCAGCTACTCTAACAAGCATATTGTTATTGCAATGCACAGGGGGTGTGGAGAATGTGCTTAGGCCTGTACAACACACACAGTGAAGAAAACGTAGTCTAGAAGAAACAGTGCCCAGAACACAATGGGAAATCCAGCCGAAGGAATTATTTGGACTGGTGTTTTGTGTGTTTGTTTTTATATTATTGCCTCTCTGCATGTGAGCATCGCAGGAGAAGCGAGTCTTTGAAAGAGGCTGGAATGGAGCCAGTGTGGCAACATGGTGAACCGGGATGGGGAAGCGTTGGGGATGGCTTCCTTACCTGCTCACTGCGGGCATACAGCCATTGACTCTGGCTGGTAGCTCTCCAGTTCAGCTGCTGAAACTTCACCCATCTCTAGGAGATGACAATGACAACTGACAGTCCCTCAGAGACGAGAGGTGCGCTCTCCTGCCTCCAAGAACCCCGGCATTCGGCTGCATATGGTGATGCAGGTATCGGGTCTGACCTCAAACTACTTCAAGGCCATTTCCTTTAGTTCTGCTACAGTCCCTTCACTTCCCTCTATGGACTGGTTTATATCTGTCTCTAAGGCCCAAATGACACCCTTTCTTCAGGGTACCTTACTCAGCTGTCTCCCCAGGGTATTTTACCAAGCTTTATTCCTTTTCCTCCAAAGCTCTTACCGCATCTTCTGACTGGAGAGCGTTTCACACTGAGGAAAGGGAGTTGTTTAGATCCCTGCCCATTTTTCCAGCATGTTTTACTGTCCCAGCCTCCGACTCCCAGGCTTCCCTCCACACTGAAAGTCCCAGTATGGGGGGGGGGAGGGCATTTTGGAAAAAGGCACAGAGACAGAAGTAGCAGAGGAGACTAAACTTAAAAGTGGCATCAATTCAATGGCAGAGCAGAGTTAGGAATTGATAAGGGAAACGTCCCATAAACTCCTTGCAGACTGTTCCTAGGCCAAAAGCCACCTTGCCTGGAAAAGTGCCCTCTCCCGTCTCTTTAGCTGAGCCCCTCCTAACTAAACCCACAGAATATAGGTATCAATCGCCTGGAAAGAATATCCCATGTGCTGCCACCACATTGTTCATTCTGCTTGTGTATTTGACCCCTTCCCCAGCCTGTGTCTGTCTTGTTGTATTAGATTTTTAAACTCTGCAGGGCAGGGACCATCTTTTTGTTCAGTGTTTGTTCAGCACCCAGCGCAATGGGGTCTGAGACAGGATCCATGGGTGGGGGTCCTTAGGGGCTAGGATTATACAAATAATAAATGCTAAGAGTATATATTTCCCTCTAGAAAAATGTTAACAGCATGCTATAGTTGAAAAACAATCCCAACTACATAGGGGAATTCATCTGAGCTAAAAGGGGCAAGTATGTAAAGCACCTTCTTGGGAGGTAGAAGACCTGGTTCTATTCCCATTTCTGCCACTGACTCACTAAGTGAGCTTGGACAAGTCACTTAGCTTTTCTGTGCCTCAGTTTCCCTGGGAATGCTGCTGCTTGCCCACTTTTGTGAAGTGCTTTTAGACCTGCAGCTCAAAAATGATTAATTATTATTAAATTAAAATAAATTTAATTCAGCTTTATTATCCCTTTTCACCCTCCACATACAGCCCCTGCCTAGTTAGCATACAAAACACAGATCTGCCTTGCTGCATATATGTATCCTAATCGTATGATCTTCAGGGCCAGTCTCAGGTTTTTATGTGAAGTAACAACTTCAAAGAACATCTAGATTCCCCTCCCCTGTGACTGTAATTCTCCCCACACAAAGCTGCCTGTAGGACAAAGAGAAACAAAACAATAGGAGGAGATTAGAGAAAAATATGCAGTGATACATGGTAGTATCTTCTTTAAACAGGATGTAGCTCTAGAACACTGTACTAAGTTCTATAATGTTTGCATCTTCAAGGTCCCTGAAATAGTTGCAGATGAGGAATTGTATTATTCAAAGCTGACATTTCTGAATTTGATTAGTGATTGTAACCCTCCCCTCTTCAAATAGCCAGAATATTTTGTGTTTTATAAGGGGGCTTTCTGTTAAAGCCGCCAATAAGCCAACATCACAAACTATTATTGTAACCTTTCCAAGATCGTGAGAGCCCAAATCTGGAGAAAACGAGGGCAACGTTATAGTTTAGAATAAAGAGATTCATATATTTCCAGATGTCTCGCAATCCTTTCAAGCTTAGTGAAAGAAATTATTGCTTGTGACAAAACAGATTTTATAGCCCTTAGCGTCAGAGTCACATAACAATTATGTCTTAACCCATTCTCATCAAAAGAATGATCTGTTTTATGATTATGATGGAGCTAAAGATTTTATCTGCTCAGAAGATTAATAAATGAGGAAGCTATAAAGCATGGCTGATTGCTATTCTTAATTTATGTAGTTTATTAGCTGCTTTAATTATCAAAATGATCCTTAAATTTTGAATGATCATTTAAGAAAAAATATAGATGTATATAACTTTCCGTTAACTTGAAGCTCAAGGTGATTCTGAGGTCTTATTTCCAAGATCCTAGCAAATAATGATTAAAAAAGTTATGAAAGAGTGTGTTTGTATCACACATGCTTAATCCTAGATTCTGAACTTGAGGCAGTGACTTTCTTTATGATGCTTGTTCGTAGCACCATGAGGTCCTAAAGCACTGCAGCCATGAAAATATTAAATGACATGCACGTACTTCCGTGTGTCTCTGGGAAAGATGTGAGTGCATTTGGAGCCCCATTTGCAAACATGCTGTTTTACTGGTATTGTAAACTGAAGACATTTTGTTTCTAGTGCAGAATTTCAGATAAATATTCATTGTTCTTGTTCCCATCAAGGAGCGAGTTCCATTACTTAAAGTGCAACCGAGGTGAGCAGTATTTAACGACCCATTGACAAGAATCAGCACATGATGTTCTCTCTCACACACACAGATACACAGTGTGGTAATTAGTGTTTCCCTGATTCCAAGAGACTGCACTGCTCTCTCACAGCATCATCACACAGTGATTCAGTAATTCTACCTGCTGAAAGACTGGTCCTCAAATCTCCCTCCTCTACTATCACTTCGGGACTTGTCTCCATGGGGACACTCGGAAGAGTTAAACTTAATTACTTTTTAAAGTGGATTACTTAAACTGCATTAAAAACATGTCTGAACACTCTTCCGCAGAATTAAAGTGATCTTGACTTAATTAAGCTAAATTGAATTGAATTAATTCCACTTCTATTCTGAATAAGGGTGTCCAAACAGGGTCTGATGCGGCTAACTAATCCATGTTATATTCATATATTTAATTAGGATTAACTTTTCTGAGTATCCCTGTGTAGAGAAACCTTAAGCATTGCCCTCTGGTGCTTTGTTTTAAACCCTCATTTTAAGGGAAACAAGTTACAAAATTATATGTACAGTGAGGTAAGTGACAAAATGTCCGCCGTACCCTGACAGATTCTGAAATACTCTTGCTTTAATAAACATTTGATTCCCCCGCTCTCACCAACAAGTGCTAGAAAACATCTTCTCTGCTGTTTCTGTTCCTAACAATGCTCTTTCACAAGGGCTGGCATGATAGAAGCGCTCTCACATGCCCGGTGGCATTTGTTAAGTCTCATGGTATTTTATGCTGCACACAGGCCCTGCTTCAGCTCCCACTGAAATCAAAGACAAGCCTCCCCCATTGACTTCAGTGGGAGCAAGATTAGGTCCACTGTGACATTTTCCTCCCACCCCTGAACTTCTTTGCTGACTGAAACTTTTGTGACATGATGCAGGCCAGAATGCTCACATTTTTAGAAGGTCATCACACGAAGGCTTATTTGCCAGGGTCTAGAAATCCTTTACTGGAGAAGTTATCAACTGGCTTTTGCAGAAAGGCCATGACCCTGTGAAAGAGCTTGGCTAGCATTATCTTATCCAGGCAGACTAACTCTCAGGCTTCTAGTACAGACCCCACCTTGGGGAATTTCTGTCTGTGTCTTAGGAGAGCATTAAAAGCCACAGTTGTGCCTTTCACTTCAAGGCTGCCACTTCAAAACCAAACCCAGGGCAGTCACGAAAGGCAGCTCTTCAGTTATTTGTGTGTGAAATAAGTCTGGTGCTTCCTTTTCCCAGCAAATCACCACTCCCACCTGAACTGAGCAAGGATGAAAATGGCCTTATTCTCTTACCCACAGCATCAGAACCTCCAGCTCAGAGCTAAGAGGAAACTGAACAAGTGTACTCATTGCTGTTTTACAGAGGATCTAGGGTCAAGGTGACTCAGGCTATGCCTACACTGCTTCTCCTACTCGTGTACACCAGCCTTCATCAAGGTAATGCGAGTATAAATAGTAGTATAGCCAGCAACATGGGCAGCAGAGGTATGGCTGACCTGTGGTGTGTACAAACCGACCTGAAACTGGTGGGCTCAGCCGTGCCCTTGCTCTTGCTACCAGCGCTACTGCAGCTACCCTGCCATTTATACTCACGGTAGCTTGAGCACTGTGTGAGCACGTATGTTCTCTACTAGAACTAGAGCACGTATGCTAACACAAGCAGGGGAATCACGGCCCTGGGTTGCAGCATAAACATAGCCTTAGAGATGGTGTCTTTAGATTCCATTGAAAATGGTCTAATGGTTTATTTAACCCTTGAACCAAGTGTAATTTCATGTCCCCACTATGGCAATATTCTCCCATCCGTTAACTCCCTTCCCTACCAAAAAACCCATGAAATTAAATTCCCCTATTTATTAAAAATAAGATCACAACAAAGCTACTAAATCAGTTTTCACTTGGAGGACTTTGTTTAAAATATTGATTATAAGCTACAGTACCAACATCGCAGCACTGAGTCCATCCACTTTACACTGAGGATCAGAACAGTACCACTATAAGACCTAGAAGAAAAGCAATGGTACAACTCAATTTAAACCCACCTTCGTGTCACCCAACCCCTTCTATGCGGTGGTAAATCTGTCTTGGTTCCAGCGCAGGATCTGGATTTAGGACTAGAAAACCTATTAAGTAATTTTTGTGGATGTTTTAAATTAAAATTAATAAATTGTTCCCCCTAATAAGCCCCACATTAGCTAGTGCCTCTGGATTAACAGGCGGAAGGATACAAGAAATAATTCCAGTAAAGATTTAAACTCTAAATCATTCCTAGAATGGTTTTTTTCTGCATCACATATGGCATACGCCATGTACAAAATGTTTTATGAGAACTTTAGGATGACACTCAAAACACTTATGGCTTCACTACAGATAAGACTGTCATTCCAAAGAAATGCTGATAAAACCTTCATACCACTCTATACGTTATGTGTTACACACACAATCCTCCTTGGTCACTTACCAGGAAAAGAAAATCTCCCTATCAAAGCATGGTAACCAGTGATTTCTGAATCCAAAGTTAGTGAATGTCAGTGAATCTCAGCAACACATAACATTTCACCATGTGGAGTGAGTTGAATATCTTGTATAATAGAATCGTATGTTTGAGTAATAACGGGGTCTAGTTCTTTAACTACAGCTGTAGATACACATTGGTCTACATTCATGCTGTTAATTATGTTTGATTTTCATTTAACAAAACATTAGACATTCAATGAAATCTTTGCATAAGAACATTAACTTCTCTCCCCCACTATCCTCCAAACTGTATATAAACTCACTCAGCAGTTGTTTGTGAAGTACTTTCAAATCCTTAGCCAAAAAGCACTCTGAACCTGATTCATAGTCCTTCTGCATTAATAGAAAGACTCCCACTGGTTTCAGAATCAGGCCTCATAGAAATGCAAAGTGTTATTGTTAATTTTCAGCCACTTTCACATTAACAATGGCAAGAGCTCAGGCCACTCAGATGTTTCACTTCCAGTTTTGTTCTCCCCTTTTTTTTACTCACCTACGCAAAACCACATTCAAGTAGCATCTGTGGGACACATTTCCGATTCCAGCCAGTATTCACCATGCAGAAATGGGAAAAGATGTTCTTGTGGTTGAAGCATATGATTGGGCTGGAAAAGATCCAGGTTGTAGTCCCAGCTCTAGCAAAAACTTCCCATGTGACCATGGCGAAGTCACTTAGACCAGAATTTTCAAGCCTGGTTGCCTAACTAGGGACACCAAACTCCATATTTGAGCTCTTAAATGGGAGCTGAGGACATGGGTAAACCCGGCCACTTATTTATCTGTAGATGCCTAAAAGTATGTTTGGAAATTTTGGCCTAAGCTCTCTGTGCCTCAGTTTCCATTTCTTTAAAAATTCAGATACTACTACTTACCTACCTCTCAGAGGCATTTTGAAAGGCTTAATTAATTTATACTTATAATGTGTCTTTAGATTCTTAAATAGAAAATGCTATGGAAGTGCAAATCATCATTTATAAAAATTAACCAATACACAACTTTAAGGTCCATTCTTGTGCTGCACTGCTGCTCCATTTATCCTCACTCTTTTCTCTGCTGCTTTGGACTGACCACCTTTTCCTTTTACTACAAGAAAACAGAAATATTCCAACTCACCCGGCATGCTCTTTCCATTCTTTGAAAGCTTCTCTTGTAAAAGACATTGTGCATATTGAGTTGGCACTATACCAGGAAGGGCTAACAAATGGCAGATTAAGTGGCAACATGGAAAAGAATTTCAAGCATGTATTATACTTGCTCACAGTTCAGCATGGAACTTTTAAGATCATCGCTGCACTATAAACAGCCAGGCTGGGAATTCCATTGCAAAGCAATTACAGATTCAAGGAGAATACTGAGAATACCGACAATGGACCTCCTTGACATTCTACAGCTCTCAGTGAAACAAACTGAGCAGGACCTTCTGGGAGAGGGGAGGACATTCTGTGTTCTTGCTGATTTTTAGTTTCCATTTCCCCCAACACCTCCATCCAGAGAGGAGAGTTATTTCAGATTAACCAGGATTTACCCTAGGTCAGCCTTGTAAGGATGTTGTAACAGGAGAGGTTCGCGTCATCCCACACAATCCATTTCATTTACCAGAATCTAAAACTAACCGGAACAGAACATCCAGGTTCCTCCTCTGCACTGTATTGAGATACAAAAGCAATGTGATATGTTATTAGACTAATTCTGTGGGTTCTTTGGGGTGTAAGACCAGTTGAAAAAGATGAGGATTTATTATATTGTGTCTTTAAAAAAAAATTATTTTTGTCCCCTTGATGAGCTGGTTTTCTCTAGTCAAAACAGCCCGTTATAACATCAAGACAAATGCATTCAGAGAGTGGGATTTTCAAAACCACTCAGCACTGACCTAAGTCTGCTGCCACTGAAACCAGTGGCAAAACTTCATTGATGTGCCTGGGAGCAGTTAAACCAATGCTGAGCACATATCCACCCAAGATATCTACAAATTCCCTTCGGTTTATCATTAAAAACCTAAAGTGCACGCATAGGGGTTACGGTAAGAGGAAAGTGACCTCTCATTACCTATTTCTAAACTTGCTGCATAAGCAAGCTGGTAATTTGACGGATAAAAAATGATGCATACAAGTTGGCTTGCCTGTTGAAAATGTTCACTCCATCAGCCTTGACTTCATCTCTGCATTTATATGAAAACAGCGAGAGTCCTGTGGCACCTTAAAGACTAACAAATATATCTGGGCACAAGCTTTCGTGGGCAGAAACCCACTTTGTCACTGTTTTGCTAAAAACAGACAAACACAGCTACCCCTCTGGAACTCATCTACATTTATATTGAGACACTTTAGAACATGTAAGTGCTAAGGCCCCAGAGCACTTAAGAATGTGGTTCAGTGGAAAGTAAGCATGTGTACAGGTGCTTCGATGAATCAGGGCCTAAATTCTCAAAACTTCACACACCATCTTGCACAACTAGAAACAAAATTCAGTGCATGTGACATATTTACACTCAATGGCCCCTATTCTCCTCTCACTAATCACTGATGTCAAAGGGGTTATTTCCGATTTACACCAATGTCAGGCGGACAATCAGATCCATTATATTCTGTCATGAGACTATATTCTGCACTTGCAGGAGACAGAATTATTGGGCCAAATTCCTCCCTTTCCTTCTGTGCAGTGACACTAAGAATGAGTTTGACTATGTGTTCTAATAGGTCATTTTCATATTTAGCTAATATGATCCTATGGTTCTTGTTCTGGAAATGCAATGATCACATGAAAGTTAGGATTGCCAGAGGCCTTTGCAAAGGGTTATATAATCATCTCTACTAAAATACATTTGATTATCTGCAATGAGTGTGAAGGAAAGAAAGCTGAAAGGAAATAAATGAAGAAACAGCACTGAGGATGTGGATATAACTGTGCTGTATTTGAATGTCCTTACAAATAAGTAACAGCAAAAAGAGATTGAAGTTACAACCCCAGATACGGTACAAGTACAAGAGTGTGTGCACTGAAATTCCATTACTTTTCTTTATTCACTGTGATACATTCAAACAGAAGTGTGCTGGCTAACAGCCACAAAATAAAGTAAATCTAGAACAAAAAGGCAGAAGAAGTCTGTCAAATACATATGGTGATTATTCATATTTTTAAAGCATTAGTAACTGTATGCATCCGAGTACAAACACCCAGGAAGGAAGGGTTCCACAATTTTGAACACTGTACCATCTTTAGGATGCTCCAGCAAAAATGGCTTTCAGAACTAGAGCCAAAGCCTCTAGCAAGATAAAGCACCATCAGGAGTGTGTTTTCCTACACCATAAACATTAGTAAAGTGAAAGAAAAATAAGGCTTAACTGAATTACAATTTTCCTATAAAGCTCAGGAAGAGGCCTACCTAGACGCAAGCCTGCTCAGCTCAACCATTTTGCTGCACAGCGCTGCAATTTGGCCCGGTAACATCTGTACAGTGCATAACTCAGTGAGCTTCAGAAGTTAGCGGGAGAGGCATGGATGGAATGAAGACTAAAGTCTGAACCCGTGTCCACCTTCTTATTTAAAGACTAGCTGCAGGCTGCCCTGACAGCAGCTTAGCGATGTTTCTGAAATACAGGGGCATAATCCATCCGAGAAACATTACGTAGAGCAAGTTCTTTGTTTTACCGACATTGTTTGCTGTGCAACGAGTATTTGGCTGGATTTTTTCAACCCATAAAAAGGCAGTTTTTATTTGAATTACAATTTTGCTACAGTAAAATTGCAAGCATCAATGTCTATAAGAGACACCAGTGCATCATTTTATCCATATTTTGGATTACATCCTACAATTTTGCTCATTCAATTAGCTGCAATTATTACAGCTGCAGAACGGGTGAGCTGTGCTTGTGAAGAACTACTCAGAACTTCCAATTTTGGAAGAAAACTGCCCCAAATGCTGTAAGAAAAAAAAAATCAGAAGTTGAGATACAGATTAAGGTACCTTGTCAAAATGGGGTGGCAGAGATACATATCGAAATCTAGTTAACAAATCTTTTCTTTCTTTCTTATCCATCTGTGGGAAGAAGAGCACAGATCGTCAAGGGATGGAAGGAAAAATGCAGTAACAACTATATCATCCTTTCTCCTTCAACCTACTTTTGGGCTTTATAATTTAGGAAGCCAAAAAGACTAAAGATGCCTCTCCACCCCTCCCAAAAGGCTTGCACTGCTGGATGGGACACCGACGGCTAGAAATTTCCTATGATTAAAGATCTAGATAAGTCACAAAAGGCAACAACTCTCTTCCCCCTATTACCTTCTATACAATATGTTTATAGGGACACTGTCACATTAAAAACTGTGGCCCAGATGCTAAAAATTTAATCCCATGCATAACTCTACTTAAGTGAGCAGACCTCAATGGCACCGCTTGCGTGACTCCAGTTCCATACATGCCTGTCTTTGCAAGATTGTGTCCTAGATCAGTGGTCCCCAAACTGTGGGACGCGCCCCCCTAGAGGGGCATGGAGGAACTTTTAGGGATTTAGGGGGTGGGGAAAGAGCGCCACCCAGCCCCGTTCTGCCCTGGCTCCGATCTCAGCCTGAACCGCGGCTCTACTCCCGGCCCTGGCCCAGCCACAGCTCTGCACCCAACCGCTGTCCAGCTGCAGCTTTGCTCCCAGCCGTGGTCCCAGCCTCAACACCCTGTTCTGCTTCTGGCACAAGCCTCGCCCCCAGGTGTAGCCCTGGCCTCGGCCTCTGGCCCCTGGCCCCAGCCTCGGCCTGGCCGCGGTTCCGCTTCTGGCCCCAGCCTTGGCCCCCAACCCAACTGGGGCCTCGCTCCCAGCCCCAGCTCTAGCCCCAGCTCCTAGAAGGGGGGAAAGGAGAGAGTGTGAACAGGAGTAAGGGGGGCATCACCTAAAAAATTTGGGGACCACTGGCCTAGATGTTCAAAAAGTATTTTTCTTGCCTAGCCCTCACAAAGCCCCAAAGCACTTAAACGTTAAAGTTGGAAAAATCACATCTATTTATTTGCCCTTTATGTTAGTTGCAGGACATCCATCTTCAACAATGTAAGCCTGGTCCCTCTTGCATTCTGATTCTCATGCATTCGCACAATACTGCAACGTTTGAGTGGCAAACACTGCAGGTGGGAGTTTGCTGTTAAACATCCCTTTTCATCTCCAATATCAAAGAAACATTTTCTTTTAAAATTTCAGATTAAAACATTTCTATAAATCCTGTGTTTGGGTTACAAACAATGCAGGCAGGAGCTACCTGACAGCATGCCTTTCAGACAACTCTTTGGCGACTGTTCAGATTTTGCATTGTTTACAAACCCCAAAATTAATCTTAAATTGCAAAGTCAGCAACTTCACCTGAACTCTCCCTTCCCAACAGTTTTTCTTCCTCCTCAAATTAACATTTTTGAACAGCAATTATGTCACACAATCACCTTCCAAAGAATAAGGGTGCCTGCTTGTAATTTTATAAATTATGTCCAGGTATTTCAAAGTAGAATCACACACATTTGTAACAAAAGAAGTTTGGCTTTTCCTTGGATAAGTATTAAGACAATTAAGTGCTTTCTGGAGGGTTGTCTTTATCCATCCCTACAGTCAAGATAGTTGCCTTTGATCCAGTAACAGATCTGTGCATATTTGAGAGGTGTGATGCGAACAGCCACATTGAAATCCTGTGGGCTGCCATTCATGTCCACCCACTGATGCCCTGAAAATATTCCAATAATTTTACGTTCCCATTTCTGATGCTGTCTCTTCCACATCCTGACGTACACCCCAGACCCACTTGCACCTGGCTGGGCATCGCACTGCTGATACAAGAGGTCAAATGTTTCATCTTTGACATCACAGAAACGGTAAACCAGATTTCCTGGACGATCATTGTCATAGCCAGAGAAGTGAATCCTCCCTCCAGGGAGCTGTCTAGCTGATGGGCTCACACCTATCTTCATAAATTTTCTTTTGTGCGGCTTCTTGAGCTCCAACAGGGCATAGTCATAATCCATGCCGATATCATTGGCATTTCCTTTGATCCACCCTTTGGGGACGTGTGTCCGTTTCACTCGGATCCACTGGAATTTCATTTTTTCAGGCATCATTGAGCTTGTGATATTAGTCCCTTTACTACCATCTTTCAGTTTAGGCTTCAGGAAGCCCACCCTCAGTTTCTGGGCTCCTTTGACGTAACTTTTGCCATCGTGAATGCAGTGAGCTGCAGTAAGGACGTGCTTCTCTGCCACCAGTGTCCCCGTGCAACCTGTGGACAACTTCACCGAAGTGGAGAAAGGATAATTCAACAAGAAGTCCTTGCCGAAAATGCTAAACCTGCTGTCATAGCCATAGATCTGCCTCTTTGTTCGAGATCTACGTTGTGACCCATCACCACCACCGTTGATAATGTAAATGCCTACTTCAGTTTCAACAAGGCTACCGTTGGCGTACAAGGTCTCATAGGACAGGTAGTCCTTCACTTCTTCATACGTCGGCAGCGGGGAACGCTTGTGGCACTCTAGACCACAAGAAGATACCACTTCTAGTTTGGTTTCTGCATCAAACTGTGGTTTGTCCAGATTAAGGGTAGACTGTGGCAGGATTACTGGAACTTTGTAAGATGGCCAGGTTGGTTTCCAACGGGAATTGGAGGGTAAAACATTCTTAAGAGCGCACAGGAAGAGGATGAGAGTTTGCACACCTGCCATGCTGAACACCAATCTGGGGAAAGAAAAGAATCCTCTGATTATTAAAGCAAACATTTATTCACCATTGCAAAGCAATAGTTTGCTAGCCAGACAAAATGCCTGGCACTGTTCTGAAATTTTATCCCTATTTAAGGCCAGATCTTGACCCTATTGAAGTCAATGCACAGGATCAGGCAATTTGTAACTGGGAAAGGAAAAATCCTGTATAATACATCAAAGCTCACTTAAAACATGTACTTGACCTTGGGATTATTTATGTGGTCTACTGCCAACCTGGAGATGTCAACTAATTGTTTTTTCAATTTTTAGCAAACTGGCAGCATTGCAGATATAACACAATTTTATGTCAGGCAGCCTAGACCACACAGGCTGCATCTCAAGATCCTCGACAAGAATGGCTCCACCTCACAAGCCCCCTAAGAAGAGTGACCTGCTCCAAACCAGGAATTTTAATGGTCCCAATTGTTTCAAATTCCTCTTGTTACTGGATATTAAACTGTCTACTAGTTTAACGGACACATTAACAAACACATTAGGCTGACATTTTCAAACTTGGGTGCCAAGATCAGGAATCTAATCTAAATTTGCTTACACAGTTGTAAACGGGTGGCCCCCGATTCTCCAGAGATCATAGAATCATAGAAAATTAGGGCTGGAAGGGACCTCAGGAGGTCATCAATGGGAACTGCAGGTACTCAGCACCTTTAGGGGAGCAGAAAAAAAAGTCAGGCTATTAACATATATCTGCATCCAAAGGTCACAATAAAGTGACTTATTATCCATTGTTTATATTACAGTAACCCCAGAAGCCCTCATTGAGATCAGGTCTCCACAGTGCTAGGTACTGTACAAACAAGCGAGCTCCTGTTCTAAGGGGTTTATAATCTTGGTTAACGATTTATCAAGTGGATGAAGTAAATATATAGGTGGCCGGTTTCTGTAGCATTGGTATATTAGAAGCTTGTTTCCCTTGCAATTTAAAACAGAGAAGGGTTTCTAGTCTATTTTACATACTCTACCCCTTAGGCTTGCATGGGGAAGGTGCGGCTATTATGTAAGGATAGCCAATGAAAAAAGATTATGGGT
The DNA here is from genome assembly GCF_026122565.2 of Emydura macquarii macquarii. NCBI lineage: Eukaryota > Metazoa > Chordata > Testudines > Chelidae > Emydura > Emydura macquarii. The sequence continues at coordinate 12,323,582 of NW_027130455.1, forward strand.
ACTGAAGGAACTTTCATCTAACATATTGACTTATTCCACAGTAAATTAAATTCATTAGAAATGCAAACCAACCCACTCACAGCGCAGAGGGACTGTAAATGTGTTTATGAACCGCAGGCAGAGTATCTCAAGCAGCAGAGAACAAAGAAAATGTGTAACTGAAGTTTATTTGAAAATTAGCCATACAGCTGAATCGCTGCAGGAGCCATAGTGCTTGGTATGAGAAGGCAGGCAGGACTTCTCTCGTACAGGGAGTATGCAAACAAAACGTCACAATTAGGTTGAGTTTATGTATATTGAAACCCTGCTGGCTACACTGATAATGGCTGCATGATCATTCCTGAAATACCTGAAGTGAACAAACTACAACAAACCATTGCAGAAGGTATCTCAGAACAAAAATGAAAATAAGTTTCCCCAACTCTTTACAAAGCAGTTCTCTGTTCCTAAGCGGTGCTGGGGAGCCTCTCAGGAACCAGGGGCTGGAAAACGATAAAGGTGTCTGATTCAAATATTACTGCTGGATAATTTTACAGTCAGTAGCATCATTTAGGAAAAAGTAGGCAAAGTTCTTCCCTCAGATTTATCAGATACGTAAATTAGCATAATACATTAAGGAAAAGTCAGCGCTGCTTTTGTAAAGGGAAATCATGTCTCGCCAATCTATTAGAATTCTTTGATGGGGGTCAACAAGCATGTGGACAAGGGTGATCCAACTGATAGTATGTAATTGGACTTTCAGAAAGCCTTTGACAAGGTCTTGGGCCCCCCACTACAGAAAGGATGTGGGGAGCAATTTTGGGGGTCCCCCATTACAGAAAACATGTAGACAAATTGGAGAGAGTCCAGCAGAGGGCAACAAAAATTATTAGGGGGCTGGAGCACATGACTTATGAGGAGAGACTGAGGGAAGTAGGCTTTTCACTAGGAGGGTGGTGAAGCACTGGAATGGATTACCTAGGGAGGTGGTGGAATCTCCATCCATAGAGGTTTTTAAGGTGCAGCTTGACAAAGCCCTGGCTGGGATGATTTAGTTGGGGTTGGTCCTGCTTTGAGCAGAGGGTTAGACTAGATGACCTCCTGAGATCCCTTCCCTTCCCTAATATTCTATGATTCTAAGATCCCTCACCTAAAGTTCTTAAGCAAAGTAAGCAGGCATGGGAAAAGAGGGAAGGTCCTCTTATGGATCAGTAATTGGTTAAAAGATAGAAACAAAGGGTGGGAATAAATGGTCAGTTGTCACAATGGAAAGATGTAAGTAGCAGGTTCCCCTAAGGATCTCTACTGGGTCCAGTGCTGTTCAACATATTCATAAATGATCTGGAAAAAGGGGTAAACAGAGAGGTGGCAAAGTTTGCAGACAATACAAAATTACAACAGTTACATCCAAAGCTGAGTGCGAAGAGTTACGAAAGGACCTCACTAAACTGGGTGACTTGGCGATAAAGTGGCAGATGAAATTCAACATTAGTAAGTGCAACTAATGCCCATTGGAAAACATGAAGTCCCATCTATACTTACAAAATGACAGGGTCTAAATTAGCTGTTACCATTCAAGAAAGAACTCTTGGAATCACTGTGGATAGATCTCCAAAAACATTTCCTCAATGTGCAGTGGCTGTCAAAAAAGCTAACAGAATGTTAGGAACCATTAGACCAGGGACAGATAATAAGAGAGCAAATATTATAATGCCACGATATAAATCCATGGTATGCCCACACCTTGAATGCTGCATACAGTTCTGGTTGCCCCATCTCAAAAAATATAGATTAGAATTGGAAAAGGTTGAGAGAAAGGCGACAAAAATTATTAAGGGTATGGAACAGTTTCCATACGAGGAGAGATTAAAAAGACTGGGATTGTTTAATTTAGAAAAGAGACATCTCAGAGGGCATATGGTAGAGGTCTATCAAATCATGAATAGTGTGGAGAAAGTGAATAGGGAACGAAACTAATAGGCAGCAAGTTTAAAACAAACATAAGGAAGTACTTCTTCACACAATGCAGAGTCAACCTGTGGAACTCTTTGCCAGGGCATGTCGTGAAGGTCAAAAGTATAACTGGGTTCAAGAAAGAATTAGATAAGTTCACTGGGGATAGGTCCATCAATGGCTATTAGCCAAGATAGTCAGGGACGCAACCCAGCTCTGGCTGCCCCTAAAACTCTGAGTGCCAAAAGTTGGGAGTGAACAACAGGGCATGGATCAGTTGATAATTGCCTGTTCTGTTTATTCCCTCTTAAGCATCTGGTAGTGGCCACTGTTGGGGGAAGACAGGATACTGGGCTAGACGGACCATTGGTCTGACCCAGCATGGCCATTCTTATGTTCAGGACAGACATTGACTTTCACAGCAAATTAGATTTTTGCCTCACCGCTAAAAAAGCATATTATACTTGTAGGTTTAGACTTAGTAAATGGGAGCTGAACATGGTGCCCTAGCTCCTAACCCCAGAAGTGGTTACAAGATTTTCAGAAGTAACTAGTGATTTTGTGTGTCTTGATTTTTGAGTGCCAAACAGACACCTTAAAGGGGACTGATTTTCAGAAAGTGTCGAGCAGCGACCCTCTAAAGGGTTCGTGATGTCAGGCATCCACTATCACTAGTCACTTTTGGAAAATCTTAGCCAGCCTTAAATATCAATCTTAATCACAAATCAGAGACTTCACAAGACTGGAAAATGGCTGCTCATTTATTCAACCAGAAATGTTGACTTCTCATGCTCCTTTCCCTTCTTGCACCCTGAACTTACACACGTACATGATTTAGACAGCAAAGTGTTAGATTAATATTGGAAACCAGTTGGGTCTTGCTAAATCTACTGAATTAGACAGTTGCAAATTGGCAGAAAGATGGCACAGTGAGCTCTGATTGTATAAATAATGAGAGGAAAAGAACAGAATAACAAACTAATAAAGACAAATCTTACCGTCTAGCTCCATAGAGACCATATATTCTAGCATCAGTCAACTGAGAACTAACCATATTTGTGATAGAGAGAACCTTATGGGGGAACCAGGGCAAGATTTAGCGGTGGGACCCAGGAGACTGCCTGGGGTGCCGGGATTGGGGGGCACCAGGCTTGGGGTGTTGTTTTTGTTGTTAGCAACAAAAGGGAAAATAGAACATTTGAAGTAAAATGTTTCAGGTATTCCATATGTGGATTCATTTTTCACTAATCTCCTAGAATGTTCTGGACCTTTGTAGAATCTTGTGGAACCTTCCAGACTTTCTTAGAACTACATTTTCTTTGAACGTTGTTAGCATGTCAGCATCAGAATGTTGTCAGCTATGTCCTCATGGGTAAATAAGGGGCGGGGCATTGCCAGTCAGTCACTGAGATATAAGAACGAACTGAAGTAAAGTGAGAGCCCAGCTGCGATATTATGAACCTTGTTTTATTGTATAATTGTGATAGTGTACTTGTGCTTTAAGACTTGAAGAGAGTAACTAGCGACTAATAAAGAACATATTTAATCAGACACCAGAGATAGATATCAAACTCCAATCTATGCAACAATTTAAAAGAAACACGGGATTAGGATGCCGTGATGGAACTTGTGCAGTTGAGTAAAATCAAGGCCAGAATCTGACACGATTTCATTGTGATCTACAAAGGCAATGGATTTGAAGATGCCATCACTGCTGCCAAAGAAATGGCGGAAAACTTAGGAGCTAAGCTTAGGAAGAAACTCATATTCATTGGAAGAACAGACAGTTTGGTTGCAAGGGCAGAGATGAGGCGATGGGAAACTCAGAAGAAAAATTCAAGAGGATTTTTTTTGCTCGCTTCTTGACACTGCTTGAGTGTCTGTCGAAGAAAGGTTTGGACAAAGGAAGCACAAAGAAAAGACCTGGAGAAGGCTATATGACCTTAGTAAGCTGCCGGAGGATAGGAAAACACTCTTGAACAATTGTACAGATCTTCTCTGGATGCTGACATATGGGGACTGTTCAAATGTCAATGATAAAGACCTTTGTGTCAAACTGGAAGATATCCATCACATCTTGCTACACAAGAAGCCCTCTCCACTGCAAGTTCTCCAACTCATTCATGATGCAGAGTTAAAGGACACTTTTCCTAATGTGTGGATGGCTTTGAGGACTCTGCTGATGCTGCTGGTCACAGTTGCGAGTGATAAGTGCAGCTTTTCAAAGCTCAGGCTCATTAAAACATATCTTTGTGGACAACGAGGGACTGACATCACTTGCTATTTTATTGCTTGAAAATGGCCATTGGCCAGTCTTTGGATCTCTCTAATGCTGTGCTTCAGTTTATGAGACCAAAGGTCTTTGAACTAAAGAACTAGGGTTAACATTCTAAGGCTGTCACCTACTGTAACACTATTTAATACTGGTCCACCCAATGTTGGTGCATATTTCAATTTCTCGATGTTAGTACATTTCAGTTATTCTTAAAATTAAAAAGTTTCTATAAGCTTAGAGGAAACCATTTTTTTATTTGCTTATATATGACATGAATAAATACAGATTTACAGATCCTAGCATGCAAATTTATCGTCTTATATGACAGGGATAAATCATGCATGCAGATTGTGCACCAAAGTCATGAAATGGGCTACAAAGGCAATCAAAAATAAGCTATTCAAAAGTTTAACAAATGGAGCAGAGAGTGCTGAAGTGCCATTTGATCTAGGGCCGGTCCTAGTGGGAACCATTCAGAACCGAGTACCAATGTCATCCTGGCTAGACAGAGCAGAAGGTAATATATCCCATTAGTGGCTCCTTTCTTCTTTCTCAAACAGAGTTTTAGAACAACATGAAGCTCTTGCCTTAAGTCATATGAAATTTCATACATAGACATAGGATCCTTTTTTAATTAATTCAGTTAATTTGTCACTTGTTAAACAGAAAGCCACTTCTGGTGACAGAACTGCCACTCACCGTTAGCTGGTTTATTTAAGAGCGGGCAGGAGGGGGAGATTGGAATTGTTTCATTCTGTAAACCATTGGTTTTCAACCTTTTTTCATTTGCAGAGCCCCACAAAATTTTGAATGAGGGTGCAGAACCCTTTGGAAATCTTAGACATAGTCTGCGGACCCCCACGGGTCCACGGACTACAGGTTGAAAACCACTGTTCTATGGAAACGACAACTTTTCACGGACCCCTTAGACACAGTCTGCAGACCCCCAGGGGTCTGTAGACCACAGGTTGAAAACCTCTGCTAGAAACCATCATTTGCCCAAAGCCGGAAGTTTCCCCTTTTGTGTGTAAATGTAGTTTCAGCCAGCAGAGGGTAGTCTTCCAATGAAGAGAAGAAGAAGATGAGTGTCTTGGAACTGTACATATCCCCAGAAAACATGTTTCAAAATAATTAATCAAATCTGTACCTACTCTGAACTCTTTTAAAGCCAGCTTTACAGCAATTAATACATTTGTGTAAAGCTTTCTGTTACCTTTCCCTGTCTTTTTAAGTCTTTAGGGCTGCCTGCTCCCATTGTGAGTTTATTAGATGTAAAGGCCATTTCAGCAGCTACTATTCTGTTATCTCAATTCTTATCAAAACATAAATAAGGCACGAGAGAAAGAAAATTAAAAGCTTCTGGGTCAGATTAGTAGCCAAACACTGATTACAGAGTGGGACATTTGTTTCTGTCTGTGTAATTATGTATCCAGATAATAAATTACTATTATTTCACTGTTAAAACATAAGAAATTCAGGTAGGTATATATCTAAATAAGCTTATTCTGACACACAGTAAGTAGAACAAATTTTGTTTAGTTCATTGGTGATAATATTGTTCTGAAATGTAGAACTGTTGTTCTGTTTTTACTGAATTATGAGACAGACAAAGTAGCTGATGTAATATCTTTTACAACTTCTGTTGGTGCAAAGGACAAGTTCTCAAGTTTCACAGAGAGCTCTTCCTTAGGTCTGGAGAAGGTAACCACATTACATCACCTACCTCATCTCTCTCATATCCTGGGACTGACATGGCAAAAACAACACTTTATTAAATTATGTCAAAAGCGCAGCACACTCTTTTACTCAATACAAAATATCGCTCTGCTATGCAGGCTAGGAACCTCCAGAAAGTGTTTTGTACATGATCATGTGTGATAATGGCATTACAATTGCTTTGGGAATGGAAACACTGACTGATACTCCGGGGCTCCCCACACTACCAGAACACATGCAGACACATTTTCCTGTCTGTAACAGTTATTCATGCCTTAAGAAAATGCTGGTGAAAAGAACTGCTGTGTTCAGAATGTACATGAATCATCTTCTAATAAGCAAGTACTTTTTTGGAAGAGTTCAGCATTCAGGGGTGGGTACTCATAATCGACTGTAAAATGAAAATAAATCATGGAATGTACAGTGCGAAATCCTATGAACAGACTAGTCTCCATTACATTTTGAAATGAAGAAAGTTTTTCCATAGGGCTGGAGGCCAGAATGATTACTGTGACAAAAACCCAATGAAAAACCTACCTCAAACCAAATTACAGAAATGAACCAAATTACTGTCACCCCTGTGCCAAAAAACCTCAGCTGCTTTTCTTTCTTAGTCACGGAACTTGTTAAAACACAAAATTAGCCAAGCCATAGTTTAAGAGTCACAGAAGCCCTCAGTGCAATCAAAACACAATGTGTATACATTAGTCTGTCAGTGACATTGAACAGAGAGGCCAGTGGCTGAGTAAAGTTTCACTCACTCACTCTGTCCCTTTTCCAATAATTTGAAGGTTATAAGAAGAGATGTGCTCGAAAACCTGAAACAGATTTCAATACTAGCAAGCCAGAGGTATCTGCCAACATATACAGTAGACACAGCGGGCATTTTGGCACATGTATTAGAGTGTCACAAAAAAAGAAATAAAACCATATTTATATTTTGCCAGTTAGTTCAATTTCTTTAGAAGATTTTTCTGTCTGCCTGTCCATTTTTTACCCTAGCTATAAAATAGTTTTGGTTTTTGTTGCACAGGATCTAACTGTGTTATGGCAGATTATGGGCCATTTCTCTAAACTAGCAAATTGTAAGTGATGACACACATGGTCACTGATATCAACCAACCTGAACAATACACACTGTAATGCAGTGTGACAGGAGTTATTGTAGTTGCCCAAACACTGTTCCCTATGGGACATTACAAAACGTATCTCCACTCAAGTTATCACCCACCCTCAGAACAATATTCAAATGTCCCTAGTTGCAGCAATAGTCTAAAATACAGACGATTTGATATTTTTTTAAAGGATTATTGATAGACTTCTAGCCATTCGGTGCAGAGCTCAGCACCACAACTCCTTAAGGAGGAGAACTTGCTCCAGCTGCTGGCTATCACCAATGTCTCCTGGGTGTCACCCAGTGTGAAATAAAACAAATAAGACTTTTATCAGCTGTTTTCTCATAAGATGCACTGCCAGTCCTTGTTTGTATTTTAAAATGGTGTACTTTGCACAATGATAGTCCTACTGTTTTTTTCTTCTATTTAAAAATTAAAAACTAATGATGAATGATTATAGCTTGAAATAGAGGTGTTTGCATCCAACAAATGCTGATACTATAGTTTCAGGAGTTAGATAATTTCAGTACATGGTCAGAATCCAAAAAGAAATGTTATTCTACTTTTTGTTTGCTAGATTTGGGGGGGGGGGGAGGGGCGGGGCGGGAGGGAAGGGAAATAGGGGGTGTTGGCCAAGGTATGTTCACATTCATGTAGATAAAAGTTAAACATGAATCTGTACCCAAAGAAATTGCTTTATGCATCCTAAAAATGTGTGAACAAAACTGAGTGCAGATGAAATCACTGGGGGAAAGACAACAGTCATGAAATAATTCCTTGGATTCGATTTAATTTACTGGCTGGTTTCTTTCTGCTAACCTAGTGCCAAGTGATTTCATTCTTCCTAAATAAATAAATTACACCCGGCTACACCGCCCAAGACTATTTCTCAATTAGGAACTGTGATATTGACATGGAATTCAGCATCTTCTCACCTGAAATTACTCTTCTATTTTGTCCATAGAAGCTATGTCTGATCAGCAGATGTCTGTGTGGTTTTGTACTTATATCTCTTTCCCAGCACTAAAACTATTGTACACGACGAAAAGAGGCAGGTAGTAACACTTTTCACACATCTAGGCAGTTTGGTTATCCTCATCCCCATACCCTTTGTCCTGCCCCTGGCTATTTCTGACCCCATGGATCAGGGATTTGCTGAAGGAATTTGCATTTTTGTAGCAGGCTGTTTACAGCTTGCAAAAGTTATAGACACAATGGCTCCCCCCCCAAAAAAAACCAAAAAGCCAGCCTCACCAGCCCCAGGAGGAATTTGTGCCCCAGGTGGGTTTACACTTGCCGCCCTTGCTCAGGCTCGCTTTACGTACTCACCACCGCCTCTCACGTGCAGGGCCAGGCTCCGGGCTGTAGCTCAGTGCCCCTCGGCGCACGATCAGGCAGGTGACGGCTCTGGTCCCATAGCTCCAGGCGTCTCCGCTGCCGCCCGCGGCTGGAATCTTCGCCTGCCGCGGACCTGCCCCCTGCGGGAAACGCTCGGCTTCCTGCACGCGCTTTGCGGGTCACAGCGGCGTTTTCCTGGCGCTCCCCAAATGCACAACTCCCCTGCACGGGGGGGTGGGGCTGGAAGAGGCGGTTACGTCCTCCTGGCAGGTGTCACCCTGCCGCTCGGCGGCTGCCGCTGAGCCTGGGCGAGCTGCACAAAAAAAAAAAACAAACTCCCCCAAAAACTTTTCTGCAAACAGCAACTGGCGCCTGAGCAGCGCAGGCGCCGTGTGACCCAGCCCCGCCGCGCTCCGGATTGCGGGAGTTTGCAGGAGGCCGGCCTGGGGCTGCTGCCCCCCCCGCCCCGCGCAGCACCCCCACTGCCGGCACACACCCCGTCCCGGCACAAAGCGCCGCCGGCGGCCGCCGCACGGCGCGGGGCTGCAGCTGCCCGTCGACGCGGGGCTGTCTTTGGCGAAGATCCTCTGCGCGCCCCCTCCAAAAACCCCCCGGGGGGCTGCGGTTCCTTCCCAGCCCCCGAGGAACGGCGAAGCCTTGGTCTGTGGCTGCCTATTTCCCTGCCCGGCGCTCGCCGTCTGCAGAGTGGCTCACGCCACAAAGCCCTCGCTCCTCAGCTTGGAGATCGGGGGGGGGTGTTACAAGGTGCCCCCCTCCCCCCCCACGAGCCCATTGTGGCATTAATACCGAGCCCTCACTGCCCCATGAGAAGAGGCAGGGCTTTGAGGGGCATGTACAAAGGCAGGGATCCTCCCCTGGCCAGTTTCGTATCTTAGATGACTTAAAATAAACGGGAGAACCATTGAATCCCCTAACTGCAGAGGTGCTGGACCAGGGATGCTGCTGCACCCCCTGGCTTGAAGTGGTTTCCTTCATATACAGGGTTGGGTTCCATGGCTCTCAGCACCCCCCACTCTATGCATGGTTCCAGCGCCCCCCTAACTAGCCCACCCCGGGAATCTCACATCGTGCTGGGGTGCCCAAACTGCGGCTCACGAGCCATGTGAAGCCCTTTTACAGTCACAGTGCAGCTCCTGGAGCAACCCCCTGCTCCCAGATGCTCCCAGACATTCTGCGCCTACCAGAATGGGGGGGAGAGGAAGTTCAGGGCTTCTGCCCCGTAGCAGCGTGATGGGACTAAGGGCTTCTGTCCAGTGGGGGGGGGGTCTTGGGACTTCAGCCCCATGGGGCACGCCTGCCAAGGCTCGGGGCTTCAGCAGCAACAAGGCGGAGAGACCCTCCTCCCTCAAGGCTGAAGCCCCTCGCCCCAGCACCCCACTGTGGCGCTGAAGTCCCAAGCCCCGGCAGGCGCGCCCCGGCTCTCAAACTTCTGAAGATTGTTGTATGCAGCTCAGAGGGCCAGTAAGTTTGGCCACGCCTGCTATAGCATATTGAATTCTGCAGTAAAAGCGCAACTTACAATAGTGAGTGTCTGGGCTGTTAGTGTGGAATTGTTATATTATTGCTTAATAAGAGATGTCACAAATGATTCTTTCAGGCCTTAACTTCTTATCCTGCAGAGTCAGCTGGTCAGTTCAAAATAAGGGCGGGATCCACAGGTACTCACACTAAGAATGGCTGTGGGAGTGGATGCAAGTATGAATTTTATGAGTGAAATCCTGAGCCCCACTGAAGTCAATGGGAGTTTTGCCACTGCCTTCAGTGGGGCCAGGATTTCACTCTATGAACAAATTTTACTTATTCAGCTTAGTAAGGAAGACTCTGATCTGTGAGTGCTTTCAGACATGTGTAATGTTACACACCCAAGTAGTACCATCAATGGGGCTCCTCACGTGCATTAATTTGCTCACACACATGTCTGCAGGATAGGAGTCCAAACGCAGTTTGTCACACATGCAAATATATGATTCTAATTATTTGTATTATATATTATGTCTGTATTTATTTTTAATTGCCCATCTTTGTTGACTCTGAAGAACCAAGAAAAATAGATACAAACACAGATGCAGAAGTCCTGCAAATTTGTGGAGAAAATTCCTGTAGGTTTTGCCAGAATTCTTTGCTGATTTCAATTAGCCGATACAGTAAGTATACATTTTTCAGGAATCAATTTGTGTGCTGACTGGAGTCCTCGCTAATCCTAACTTTACAAAGAACTAGAAAAGCATACTCTACTAAATAAGCCATAGATTGCTTTTCCATGTGGATACTCTTAGAAGCAGAGATGGTGCTGGAACCTCAGTTCAAGTAACATACAAAATCTTTTTACTTTAATTTATTCTGATTTTGTATATATTCAAAAGACACCAGTCCCAGGTTCTAGGTGTCCTGTCAGCCAATGGGAATGGTCTATTTGGGGTCACAAAAGGATTTTAAAGTGAAGGTTGGAAAGAGCAAGGGGGACAGCAGAGAAATACATGTTAATTGTGCGTTACCTCACCCAGTTTGGCTTCAGCACGTATCCTTGTTTCCCTAAAATGGCTGATTACAGCATCACATAGAGATTTCCAAAGATCTATGCCAACCAGCTCCAGCAGAAACCCACATTAATGTACTGGCAGGCATTAAAAGGTAAACAGGGAGGTAGGTGCAGTTGGTACTTAGTCAGCCACTGCTAGCTCAGAAGGAAACTGGCATTGCACATATGCAATGGTTAGCGAACCCCGGAAGTATCACTAGTCAGCTCACCTTTTGACAAGGGTTAACAAGCTGAACCATGATATGGTCCTCCAGAGCGATACTGATGACGAATTAATCACCATCCCCTCCTGGGGAGAGTTCAAAGGGGCTTCAAATCTTCTCTGGGCCTTGTGACTCTACAGCTCAAACGCCCGTCATCCTGAAACCTATGCTCCCTAATTAAAGATAAGAAATCCCACTGCTGTTGGGTTTTTGGCAGCATACTCAATAAGGCAGGGAAAAAACTTTTGCTATTTTGCATGGATGGAGAAGTGTATTCAGCTACCTTGGGAAGGGGCAAAATCTTGTGACAGTGGATCATCTGGCACCAGACTCTGCAACAATTTTCTGATGAGGTTTTTGAGTTTCACTGAACAGCCAGCAGGTGCACCGCTCCCAGTCACCACTCACTCAGCAAGCCCCCTTCTTCTGGAGACTGTATCTCACCAGCGCCTTGCTAAGTGTTGTAGCTCAGCACACAAAATCAGGCCTCTAGGTTGGTCTTTCTCTTTTGACGAAGCACAAAGTTAGACGAGGTGGCTGAGGTAATATCTTTTATTGGACCAACTTCTGTTGGTGAGAGAGACGAGCTTCGGAGCTTACACAGAGCTCTTCTTCAGGTCTGGGAAACTAAGGGCAAATCTACACTACAAAATTGTCAGCCTAAGTTATGTCGATGTACAGCCACCACAGTAATTAAATCGCTTTTGCATGTCCACACTACATTCCTTATACCGGCAGTACACATCCTCACGAGGAACGCTTGCACTGATTAAACTGTCAGTGTGAGACATTGTGGGACAGCTTCTGGAAGCAGCCACAGTCAATATAAGCAACACAGTGTCTTCACTGACACTGCGTTGACCTAACTACATCGACCTAACCTAGGATGACCAGATGTCCCAATTTTATAGGGATAGTCCCAATATTTGGGGCTTTGTCTTATATAGGTAACTATTACCCCCCACTCCCTGTATCGATTTTTTGCACTTACTATCTGGTCACCTTAACCTAAGCGATACTCCTCTCGCGGAGGTGGAGTTATTAAGTCGGTGTAGTGGGCGAGTTACATCGGTGGGAGCTACGTTTTAATTTAGATACTTACAGAGTTAGTATGTAAGCTGCCTAACTCAGTAGTGTAAATCAGGGCTCACTCAAAATGTCAGGTTTCCTTTGAAGATGAGGACGGATAGGTCAGATATAGAGTGATCGCTTTGTGAAAAATGTTCACCCACAGGTGATGTGGGGTTTTTGTTTTTTATCATTGTCCTGTATGAATTCACTGGAGAATGTAGTGATTGTCTGGTTTTACCCACGTGGTTGTCATTGGGGCATTTAGTGCACTGGATGAGGTACACCTTCAAACAACACCCAAGCCTCTCCAAGCTCATCATCCCAGAGACCAGGACACATCAACTCAAAGTGGCGCCAGCCTCTGCCAGAACAACAGCTGCAAAACCTGCAGACATCTCTCCACTTCTACCATGATCAACACGCCCCACAACACACCTTTCAAGATCCCTGGGTCCCACACATGCCTATCAATCTCTAATTGATTGATCACATGAATCTCTAATGTCCTGGGACCAACATGACTACAACAACACTGCATACACAGTGCAAACTGTCATTCCCAAATGCCATCGAACCTTCAGTCCTCAGCTTTCTGCCCAACTGCTCCCCGAATTGCATTCTTCTTGTTTGGAGCTCGTTTCAGTTCATCTATCATCACCATGGCATCTCAAGGGCCTCAGCTGCTGTTTAACCACCAGGAAGAGGGAACGAATATTATCCAGATTGTCTCCCTTTTTCATCTTCCCTTTCAGCTCTTTCCCTTACTGTCTTGATTTTCTCTCTGTCACCTACCAGGAAAAAAAGCAAGAGGAAGAAAGGGATTATGAATGACTCTAGAGGGGTTACTTGATCTCCAGACAAGATCCCAAACAGGGACCCTCCTAGAGTAAAGTTGCACTTAGATACTACGTTGACAGGTACTGTAGCAAAATTTAAGATAGATATAGACAGATACAATGAGTAGGGGATTAAACCACTCTAGATACAATCTGTAGGACTCTTCCAGGGAGGTGAAGCCACAAGTAAAGTGTGGTGGTAAGGTCATTTTAAATTAAAATTGATTATGAGGTAATTGGTTCCAACAGCTGTTATCTCCAGACACTTCTGAATAAAATCCTCCTCAAGTTTACCATGTCAATTATTTATCATAAACTCTTACACCGAACCATAAATTCACAGAGCTTTACAAACACAGATTGACACGTTTCCTGCTACAGAGAGTTTATGATCTAAGACAAACAAGACACGCACGATACACTAGACAACTATTCAAAAAGGGAGAGAGGCGGGAGGTGGTGATCATTACCGATGGAAAGAAGGGAGCAGGAGTTGCTCAAAGAGATGGGCAAAGGCATTAGACTGGGTCTGGGAGTTCTGGGTTTAGATCCCAGCTTGGCCACGCGCTCCCTGTGAGACCTTGGATAAGTGGCTTGGTCTGTCCATGCCTCAGATCCCCAGGTGTAAAACAGGGATAGTAGCACTTCCTGACCTCACAGGGATGTTGTGAGGAAAAATGTATTAAGGCTTTGAGGTGCTGAACATCAGGCATCCTGGCGTGGAGTTCCCTCAGCTGAGCCTGGGGCTAGTTGGTTCAGCCTTCAGGCAGGTCAATGAGCCCAGGTGGGCTGCTGCAGAATCACCTGATTGGCCAGCCCACCTGATTGGCTGAAAGGAGCCAAAGGGTCTACGTTTAAGCTCAGCAGCAGCAGTAGGTTGCTGGCTGCTCAATGCTTATGTTTGCAGTTGCAATAACTCCTGTGCTTGCCTTGTTCCTGTACTGCTCCAGTCTGCTCCTGCCCTGTTCTGGTCCTGCGCCGGGCCCCTCGGCCCAGCTCCTTGCATGGCTTCTGCCTCTGGCTCTAACCACTAGGTCAGACAACCCACATCTCAGTCCTGACACTCGGAAGGGAGGCTTTGAAAGAAGAGAGTGAGCTCCAGATGGACAAAACCCAGAGAGTCTGTTCTAAAACATAGGGCAGCATCAGAGAAGGTGCAAAGACCACGGGCCTGATTCTCATTTACACTAAGGCCACGTTATGCCACTCTGAAATGTAAAGGGGCCTTAAAGTGAGAGTAAGGCCCTACCGATCTAGATATTCATAGGCCCTTATCACCATAGTATCTGATGAAAATAGGAAAAGGAGATGAGGAGAACAGCGCAGTAACGGCTTTGGTCTTTTTCCTCCTTTGAATAATAAGTTAAATTAGAGTCTCTGGGGTTGCAATTTATTCGTTTCCTTGGAAACGAGAGCTCCTAGGTGAAAATAGACTACCCATGCATAAAAAAATCTTGAATTCTGAGATCTCTGAGTGACTGTAAGCCATTCTTTAAGCAAACAGTGAGGCGTGGCAACCTAAATAACGGTGAAAGTATATTAACAGTGCAGTATTATCAAGCGATGATGCACGTGCTAACATATATCACCAGCTCACGAGCAAGTTGCAAATGAGACAGTCTGGAAGTCAGGCCCTCAATGGACTGCACTGTCTGGAGATAATTTCTCATCACTGAAAGTATCCACTCTTTTGAGATGGAAGTGAAGAAATCTGCTATATTGGACCTGATCCAAATTCCATTGAAGTCAATGGAAAGACTATGACTGACTTCAGGCCCGAAGGGATCACCACATGGAGGCCACTGATACTTTATTTAGAGTGACAGTAAATATTTCAAACCCAGCAGTGGGGCTTGGAGGAGGGAATGAGAACCCAAGCTTGTCACCTGGAGGACTATGGCTCAAATGATTCCTTACATCTCTTATTGTGGTGGAGATCCAATGCAGCCAGGACTAGGCCAGAGCGGTGTCAGTGGAGTGGAAGCAATAGTCCTTTCCCTTCTAGCTGGCAAGAATCCCCTGCACACAAATACCATGTTTTGGAGGCTCCAATGGAAGCAGAGAGGGGAGGAGCCCAAGACGAAGAGGCTCTCCACAGCCCTTTTAAGGCAGCAGGATTTTGAGGAGAAATGTTCCAAGGATTAGTGCCCTGGCCTAGGATTTGGGAGACCTGGGTTCTGTTCTTATCTTTTGCCACTGACTCATGGTGTGACCTTGGCAAGCCCTTTAGCATCTCTGCCTCTCTACCCCGTCTGTAAAATGAGGATGATAATGCTTCCACCCCTCACATGGGGGTGTGTGTGAGGTTAAGTGTATTGAAGATTGTCCAGCACTCAGATGCTATGAGAATAGGAGATGTATAAGTATCTAAGAATGATTGCAACGTAAGATCTTGCTACCCTGATTAGTAGGAATTCCCTCTCCACAGCTTAAAAAGGGTGTGGAGATGGTGGCGACTGGGGGGAGGCACTTGGTGGTGGTATTGAGAACCAAGATGTCATTCCCCTAAAGGCCCCATGCCCAGGAGGGCTGAAAGTCCTGGAAGCTAGTCCTGAAGTTTCTGAAAAGGTCGGTTGGATGGAAGAACTGGGAGCCAAAGCCCTGATCCTTAGAAGTATTTAGGTGCCTAACTCCCAGGATTTAGGGACCTAAATACCTTTGAGAATCAGGGCCCAAGTCTCTGGCTGTTCCATCTTGCTAGCAGTCCTTTGAACAGTGGGGAGTGATGCAGGGACATGGGGTAAGGGCTTACGGAGCCATAAGTCTGACTTCTTCCTTATGCGAAGGGGAGGATTTAAACCTGTTTGCAGCTAATCCTCTCACGGCAGCTGTAAGGAATCAGACTGTGCAGTCCCTTCTGCAGGCACGAACATGCTGGTAAACAACACTACTGTCATCTTAAGACAGTCAGGGCCTTAAGGTAAAAACCTCTTTTAAACTCATCAGCAAAGTGAACTGAAATTCTACCACGTGGAAAACAGAACAGGTAATGTTACATTTCAAAAGCACAATAAAACCTAGCCAACGCGCACAGAATGTATTTCATGTGTCGAAGCATTTTGATTCCAGCATTCTTAATCCAACGCCTTGTTTTGTTTCAGATACAGGGTTAGGCAGCTCATTTCATATCAGTAAATACACTGTACCAGTGTCCTCTATAGGATGGAATCAGAACTGCTCAACCGGTGTCGTCAGTATCTGCGTTTCTCCTTGGAACTTCAGTTGCAGGGCTCTGTGCTTTGTCCCTGAAGTTGCTATACAATTCAAAGTAGAGCTGGCTGACACTCAGGATTTCCCTTTCACGAGAAATTTTAATTTTTTGAAATTTCTCATGAAATTTGTTTATGTTGAGTCAGAACCAACAGGTACCAAATAAGGTTCGGTTTATAGGATACGGGAGGTCAAGGAGACAGTAACGGGGCTTGTTTTTCTTAACCATTAAGTTTTTATTCTAAACAAATGACAGTAAAGATTGCACGAAAGGACAAAATGCACCACTCAAGACTTCTGCGTTAATGATCTCACAGGATCAACACACGGCTGTCACTTTTGTGACACTAGGGTGCCCAGTTATGGATTTCCCAAGAGGGTTTACAATACAAACAACAAACAACAATTAATTCATACTTAAAAAGCTTATGCAATAGTATACCATGTTGGCCAATACTTAAACGACTGCTTGCCTTAGATTCTGCAGACGGGAGAGAGTCGCTTTGGGTGATCAATCCGTAGCGAAGCAGGCTAGTGAGAATGCGTCAGCCCACTGAACTAACACGCTCTGAACGCTGGTTGTTAGGTAATTCTTCTCCCTCTCTGGCTACTGTTGCTTGGCATCTAGGTTTTATAGTTTTCCACATGCAACAGTTTGCTATGCCTTGGTGACCACTGGCTATCATTTGCCACATAACCTTTTAAGGTTATCACTTGGCTTCCAGCCAACCAAAAGCCTACACATCGCCGGGCACTTGCTGACCATGCACCGGTAAGGTGACGTGGCTTACACTTTTGCCACTTCCCTATAGGGTAATATGGCTTAAACCTATGCCATTCCCTTATAAGGTGACATATACGTGTAGTTCATGTTGCTAAGACAACCCTCCCCAGGCCACTTCCTTATTCTGCATAGGGGTAGGTATGTGGTGCTGCAGACGCCATACTGTGATTCCATTTCCACAGTTTTAGAAACACGGATCCATAGTGCTTCCAAAACAAAATCTCCATCTTCTTTCCCCACACCCGCTGGACTGGTGAAGCTGACAAGAAAATCAATTTCTGTCAGTAGATGCCAGGACTCTCAGTGGCAGCTCCAAGGCAGCCCTGCTATGCTGACTGGCCCAGGAATTTGGAAGCCCTGGGTTCCCCCAGCCTGGGGCAGGCCATATGGCCCAGGAGCCACGGATCCTGGAAACCCATTCCTGGACTTCCAGGCTTGTGTCTTTGTGGCTCCCAGCTCTGTGACTGAGAGCCTGCTGGTCTTGAGAACCCCAGCTCGAGCCAGAAGCCACATGGTGGGGCTGCCCAGGAGCTGTGGACCCTGTAATCCCTGGGATCCTTGGCCCTGGGGCAGTCCACACATTGAGGCTGCCCCAGAGTTATGGACTCTGGAAGTCTGGGATCCCCCGCCCAGGGCAGTCTACGTAGCAAATTTCTAATCCATTTCAGTTCTAAGTGGATATTATGTGCAGCACACACCCATGAAGTCCTATGTGGCTACAGTTTGGTTACAAAACTATGGGAAGACATTTATTTCACAACTCTGTGGCTCCTCTTCTCTTAGTTCACAATGCCTCAAGAGCAATATCACAGGCCTTTTATTTAAGAAGCTAACTTTAGGCACCTAGCATTGAAAATTTGGGTAAACATCCTGACGTTCAGCAGTGCTGAGCACCTGCAGCACCCAGTGACCTCAACTGCAACCATGGGTCTTCATGTCCTCTGAAAATCTGAGTCAGGACATTTCAGACTAGGGATGCAAGAAAACGAGGAATGCAAAATCGATGGCTGCATTTGAAAATGTTGGCCAAAGTGGTGTGAAATGTATAAAAGAAACAGACTGAACAAAACAGAGGGAAATATTTTTTCTTCAATCTTGTTCCGTTACAGTGATTGTGGGGTTTGCTTGTTATCATTTTAAAGTTGACAGTGTCCCTTTGACTCATAGGTGAGGAAAACATGCTGAAGAAAACCAGGCGGTTGGATTTGCCCCAGCAGGACTCCATTTCATGCAAGACGCACCTTCACAGCTTGCATAAACAGCATAATGATAGAGTGAGGACCTGAAAAATAAAACATGCAGTGCAACTAAACTCATCAAGAACTAGGGAGTTTCCTCAAGAATAGCTCCTTCAGTACTATGCAAATATGGGGCCAAATTCGCCACTAACATGTATCTGAATAGAAAAAAAATGCCAGTTTGTCTGTCTGCCTCGTTTAGCTTATTCTACAGTTTGCATCACCCTAGTATCTAAGTCGGACTGGGGGCAGTAACTGTGCAGGTGGAGAAGCAGAACCAAGTTAAATAAATCTAGGTCTCCTGCTAACTAATTCTGTTGGGTCCCCATCTACAAAGTCCAAGATCTTGTGCATGGCTGGTTCGCCCTGAGCCTGCTTCAGCTTTAGATCCGTGAAGTAGGGTTTCATAGTGAATATGTCCAAAACTAGGGTATGAATTTTTCTCAAAGTATCTCCACAGAGCTCTGTCAACATGAAGCAGCTTGTATCCACGCCTGATGTCTGAATGATAAACGTGCTGTTCTTGATGTCACGTGTTCTGGGTGGTTAACTGAGGACTCCCGGTAGCAGCCGATTTGGATGAGGCTGGTGACCAATGGGGAAGGGAGAAGGGAGTAAGTAACTGGGACTGCACCAATTGTGGGCAGTGCTAGAACCAAAAGGAGAACGTCTGAGAAAGCCATCATCACCGCTGATACAGGGCTCACTGAGGAGGCTCTTGGCAGAAGCTCTGTAGTGGATCCCTGGCTTAATTTCAAGTTGCCTACACTCTCTACATGATGCAGGGCAGAGGAGGCAACACTGCCTTCCCTTAACTAGGGTGAATCCAGCCAGAATGCTGTGCTAGCACAGGGCATGCTATAAGTCTGTTCTTTCCACATCCCAGGAATGCCCATTATGCCTTTTCCCAGACTCTTTAATATTATGTGATGTGTTTGCTGTCTAGTTAAGTGAGGTTCCCTCATTGCTGTAATATATCCTAAGACAATGTAGTTATCCCAGAGTAACAGGGAGACGTTCCCTACAGAAGCAGCCAAGAGGCTGGGGAAGAAGTAAAGAAGTAGAAACCCTCCCTGCACTAGCAAAGCCAGACGAGGTTGGTGGGGCGCTTCACATTTAGTAGACATCTACTGGTTGGAGGCTGACATGAAAGATGGAGCCCTCTGAGTAGGGTTTAGGGACAGCCTCCGATGGGATTTCCAACAACGTCTTCCTTCTCAGTTCTCAGAATGAGGCAGGTGCAGTGTTTCTCACCAGTGCATTGCCCTCGCACAATACTTGCCCTCATCTTTCCAGGGTGAGCCTGGCCTCTGTCTAGTAGTTGCCTAGAAAGCTTTCCAAGCTCTGAGAGTGTCCACTATGGAGGAGATTTTTGTATCAAGCACCTTATTTAACTAACCTGTAGTCCTTTCCCTTCATCTGCAGTAGATCACGTCAGGAAGGTAACAGTTGCTTTTTGTATAACTGCTGTGACTTCACCTGCAATAATGCATTCATATCTGGCCATCTTATTTCCAGACAGACACAGACAAACTGGAGGGAATTCAGGAAAAAAACAACAAAAATGATTAAGAAGTTGGTAGGAATTGATGTACGGAGAGCTAAACTCGCATAGTTTGGCTGAGGGGGAACATAACTGTCTACAAGTAGCTGCGGTGTATAACACAGTAAGAAGGAATTATTTAGCATGACTCAGGAAAGTATACAGATAAGTAATGGGGTGAGATTAACAAAGGGAACATTTAAGCTAAACATGAACAAAAATACTGACCATGAAAACTATGTGGTTGTGAAACAGTCTCCCCAGCGAAGTCAATCCCTAGGGATTACTGGGAAAAACATTAGACATTCTTCTAGGCAACAGTCTGGATGACCCAATAGGTCTTTTCCTTCTCTAACTTCTGGGATTCTAGAATCTATAATGCATCCAATGGTAGATGATTATAAACCATTTGGTGATACATTGTATGGGGAGCCACCACATAAGATATTTACAACATTTCTAATAACTTGCTTACATCTTAGAGAGTGTATCTTCAAGTGCATTTCTACTCTGAAAAGTGAATCTCTAAGACCACAACTGTGGTGTCATGGACCAGGCATATATTTATTGTCTGTCGGTAATGTCTGCCTCAAATGTGTTCAGTTTGCAAGTAAAGATGTTGAGATTTTCTAAATGACAGCCCTGCAAACTCAGCCTGGGCCTGAGTGTAAAGCTGGGTTTCCCTCTTGTGAATCTTCACCAAGAAAAGAGGTTCTGAGGGGAAAATCTAGCTTTCATTTACACCTGTGCAGTCCCAGAGCCAGATAACCACATATGCACTGTCAGCCCAGGTGTAGACTCCAGCATAAGAAGTCATGTGACTACATCAGAATCGCAGCTTTCACTTCAAAACAGAGTTTCTAGACCTGGTGGTTGCAAAGAAAAACTTGTAAATCTGAACCAAGCATAGTCAATGCCTGAATCTGATGACAGCCTGAAACTACAGCTCTTGAGGTGTGGACTACCCCATGCACCCAAAAAGAGTGTTAACAAGGCCTGGTCTACACTGACAATGTAGGTCGACCACATAAAGTATACATCTCCACTGGCATGTCAGTTCCGCCGACCTAAGTCACGGTAAAATTCAACTTAATAAAACCACCTCCACAAGTGGCATAGCGCTGAAGTTGAATTCTATGGATTGAATGTGCACCAGTGTAGGCAGAGTGCAACGAAAATTGACATCATTGGCTTCCAGGAGGTATCCCACAATGCTCTATTGTGACTGCTCTGGACATTCAAAGTCTGCTGCACCATGGCCATGTGCACAGGAAACAGCCCCTCCCCTGAAGCCCTGGGAAATTTTGAATTCCCATTTCCTGTTTGAGAGAGCTTTGTAGCTGAACTGCTCATGGAGACTGCACGCCCCAAACGTACTCCAGCATAGAGTCGACCTGAGATCTTGGATCTCATCAGCCTATGGGGCGAAGAGTCTGCTCTGGCTCAGCTCTGAGCCAGCAAAAGAAATTTAGAATGAGAAGATATCACATGGTAGGGTGGAGAAGGGCCACAACAGGGACGCACAACAGTGCCGCATTAAAACCAAAGAGCTGAGGCAGGCATATCAGAAAACTAGAGAGGCGAACAGTCATTCTGGCTCATCACCGAAGACCACTTTTATGAGGAGCTGCATGTGATTCTCGGTGGTGACCCCACCACTGAGCCACTATGCAGCATTGATACCTATGAAGAATCCCAGTCGAGGATGAATGAGGAGGACTCTGTGGATGAGGAGGAAGAAGAGGAGGAGAACAGGGGGCAGGAGAGTTGGATATCCATTCTCCCTGTGAGCAAGGACCTGTTTTTTTATCCCAGAGCAGCCCAGCCGGACACAGGACAGCGTTACTGACCGAGATGCCAGGGAAGGCACATCTGATGAGTGTGTATAGCAAATCACATTTCTGTGATTATGTCCCCAGTTCAGCTTCTTTTTGTGGGAAAAAAGGAGTTTGTGGGGTGGGCTTCCTGGGTGTTGGTCCACTGAAGCAGAGGGTCACCCCCGGAACAGACTATTTATGTTCACAGGGATGCTCTGAGAATCCTCCATGGATATCTCCTGGAAACTTTCAACATTTCTTGCAGCAAATCTTCCCTTTCTGCTTGCATTACCCTCAGGAGACTGATATCACACATGGTCACCTAGGAAGATGGTGCAGGTTTACAGTACTCGACCAATACAGTCACTGTATGTTATTCCCCTGCTGTGGACAGTGTCCTGGGCCCCAACACATTCCTAGCCATTATATATATTGTTGGCATGGGTATTAGGGGTCTGGGAACCCATGCCCCTATATTTTCTCCAGCGACACTTCATCCACACCCTCCTCCAATCCCTTTGGACCACCTCCTCCCAAACCGGTCTTTGGGATGGTAAAGGGGAGCCCAATGATCCTTCTCCTTGGTTAAGTGTGGATTGGGGAATGTAATGCTACAGAGACTTCCCTATAATGGATGCAAGGGCCCCTTACTTACCATGGCTGGAACGGCACTCCGACCCATGTAATAGGTACTGATTGGTATGTGGGTCTGGCTTTGCCTTGTGAATATGAAAGGGAGTTCTTTTTACGTTGGACCTTCCTTTTCATCCATGGGGCCAGCTAACAATGGCAACTTGGTGTTTTGCTTGCCTTACAGTGGACACTTCAGACTTCACCCCAGTTTCTACTCCTGCAGAGTGCCTTTCCCAGATTAGAAAGCGAAAATAAAAACTCAGGATGATATGTTCAACAAACATAAACGCCTCCGCCGCTGCTGATACAGAGCTCAGAGCCTGGAGGATGTCGTTGTCAGAGAAACTAAACATGGACATGGAAAACCGAAAATCAGCACAGGAGCAGGAGTGTGCAATGCACCAGGAGACGTTGCATATTATGAGGGATCAGTCTGACATGCTAAGGCATCTGGTAGAGCTCCAGGAAGAACATTGGCAAGACAGAATCCCTCTGCAGCCCCTCCAAAATGCTCAAAAAACAAGCTGTTTCATACCAGCCCGCACCCACAAGGGCTCCAAGAGGAGGTTGAGCAGGGTGCAGTACATGCTCCACTCCACGCCGGTGCAGGGGAGCAGAAAGGCGATGGCGACGGGAATGTGCGTGCTTTGCTGTTTGCACAGTCACACTTTGCTCTGGATGGCCAAGCAGCCTTATGAGAATGTTAAATTATCTTCCTTTCCCTACAGTGTAATGGGTCACCAATAAAACTGTGCTGCTTTGAAAAACATTACTCTTTATTCATTGAGAGCTTGGGGATTGTCGGCGGGGAAAGAAGGGGAGGGACCGATGGTGCAAGGGTGGGGGATGGGAAGGGAAGGCACAGCATTGACAGAGATGTACGTTACTGTGGTTCATTCCAAAAATGGGTTTTCAATGCTTCCCTGAGGCACAGCACTCCGTGGTTGGCTCTCAGTGTAGCACTGGAATCTGGCTGTTCAAATTTTGCGGCCAGCCTATCAGCCTCTTCAACCCAACCCTGCGGGACCTTTTCCCCTTTTGTTTCACACACATTATGGAACACACAGCAGGTAGAGACAACAATGGGGATGTTGCGTTCACTGAGATCTAACCTAGTGAGCAAACTGCGCCATCTTGCCTTTAAGTGACCAAATGCACATTCCACCACCATTCTGCACTTGCTGAGCCTATTATTGAAATGCTCCTTCTCACTGTCCAGGTGCCCAGTGTAGGGCTTCATTAGCCAGGGGAGCAAGGGGTAGGCAGGATCCCCACTACTGGCATTTCAACATCGCCAATATTTATTTTTTGGTCAGGGAGGAAAGTGCCCGCCTGCATCTTTTTTAACAGACCTTCCTAAAGATGCACGCATCATGCAACTTTCCAGACCACCCCCACTGATGTCAGTGAGACGTCCCCTGTGATCCACAAGGGCCTGCAACGCCATTGAGAAGTATCCCTTTCAGTTTATGTACTCTGTGGCAAGGTGGTCCCGTGCTAAGATAGGGATATGCCTGCCATCTATCACCCCACCATAGTTTGGGAACCTCATTGCAGCAAACCCATCCACTATGTCCTGCATGTATCCCAAAGTCACTACCCTTCTTAGGAGAAGTCTATTAATGGCCCAGCACACTTGCATCACAGCTGCTACCATTGTGGATTTACCGGATCCAAATTGACTCCCAACTGACCGGTAGCAGTCTGGCGTTGCTAGCTAGTCACAGCAGGTCTCTAGTGAGTATTCATGTGCTTCAGGGCTGAGGACAGCTCTGCGCAAAGTTCAATGAAAATGACCTTTCGCATACAAAAGTTCTGCCGTCACTTATCATCATCCCACACCTTCATAATGATGCGATCCCACCAGTCTGTGCTTGTTTCCCAGGACCAGAACCGGTGCTCCACTGACTGAAGATGTTGCATGACAGCCTGCAGCAAATGGGAATTGTTTCACTCTATGGCTTGTAGCAGGGCGGCTTCAGTAACATCGCAATTTTCTGTGTTGCAGCCCCTCTCTCAGCCTTGAAAATACTGCATTTTCATAAGTCATGAGGTATTTGTGATGCTCAGAGTGATAGTGCACAGCTGAGTGTGCTCCATGCCTCTCCAGCAATGGCTTGTGTGTGGCAGAGATGGGTTTGGAAAAATGGTGTAAAAAAAGTTCGTCTCTTTGTTTTGGTCAAAGGAGGGGGGAGGGAGCACGTTGCATCATGGGAAGCAGACAACTTTCCCAAAAGGCACTACGGGTAGTTGCACTGTGGGTTAGCTACCCATGGTGCACTGCTCTGATTATCGATGCAAGTGCAGCTGGTGGGGACACAAACCCCCAATGCAATGCATGTGGTGTGATCACACGCCTCTGACTTCATAAATTGGACGGGTGAAAGTCGATTGAAATTAAATCAACTTCACTCCGCAGTGTAGACATACCCCAAGTCACCCTGCTCTGGGGAAGCCCTTCAGTGTCACCCCAGCAGAGGGCTTTGTGCATGACAGAAAGAGAAGAGTACAGTGGGCCCAGCCCACACACCCATTCAGATACACCCCAGCTGTCACCTCTGCCACTCCTGGGGGGAGAAAGAGGCCCCATGCTCCTGCCCCTGCCCCTATCTTTCTGGATTGGTAGGGGACCCCCGTCACTGCCACTTCAAGTAGGGGAGGGGACAGGGCTGTCGGAGCAGAGCCATGATGGGCCCCATGTCATGATGTGCCCAGGGCTCTGGATTGAGATAGGGTGTGTCTTCACTGAAGAGTTAACTCACACGTTATCTACACTTGAGTTACTCCTCTCATGTTAGCCTAGACTGAGTGAGAGGAGTCACATTGTGAAATAATACGTGAGTTGCTATTTCTACTCTGGCATTTGTGTGTAGTGCTGGGACTTTGGGGTGGGGGGTCATATCCCATGGTTCTTAGTGCTGCAGTAGGATGAGCCACTCTATAAATTCTTTCCCAATGAATTGTGGGAGAATTTGTCTGTCCTTTCTGAGCACAGAGAGGGAATTGTGCCAAGGAATTGGAGGACTGGCAACACTCAAGCGGAACTGGCCCGCATCCACACTACGGAGTGGTTGTGTTAGCAGCTGACAACTTGTGCTCACTTGAGCTTTAGCCTCTATGTCCTGACAGCCCAGCAACTCAAGTTAAGGGTTTGTGACTGAATGGGACTCAGGTTAAGGGCAACCCTTGAGTTACAACTGAAGTTAGCTTTGCCGTGAAGACAAGCCCTTTATCTGGTGCTAGTTGAAGGCAGTGGGGTTGCACATATATGGTTGGCTGAAACTCAATAACCAGCAATCCTGTTGAGGACACAAGCACTAGATTCCAACTCGACACAGCTAAGAGAGAATGGTCTTGCAGGGCGAAAAGAAGTTAAAAGAAGAAGTTAAAACTATTTTTCTCATCATCTGTCAGTGTTTTATAGCAAAACTACATACCAATGTCTTCAATTACATTTTTTCATAATTTCCCATGTCGAAGGTATGCTAGCGAACCTCCTGATCTACTTAAAATGGATTGTGATAGGCATTATTGTCCCAATTCAGCAAGGTACTTAGGCACACGCCAAACATTCAAACACACTGACTTCAATCCTTGCTGAAATGGGGCCTTAATCCATTAATAACGATACTTAAAAATAATTACCTAAAGCTCAATTCCCAAATATTTCCTGCATGTCACGTTATGAGGGAGCAAATAAAACAATCCTCCACTGTATTATTACAGGCAGAATTGTAATAACCCAGAGTCAGATTTAAAATAATGAATTCCCTCTTTATGTTTCGTTAAAAGCCAACCCCTCTGCTACCCCACAATCTGTTCTAGAAACACCTTAGGTTATTCTTTGTCTAAATGTACATTGCTTATCAGTGTTATGACTGGTACTTGTTGACATATTACGCCATCTGACTTCTGTACAATCACGCTTGCACCCTGCCTGCACAGTGAAACTTTTGTTTTAAAAAAGTTCTCAGTAAACTATGTTCACATCTGCACTGAAAATGAAATAATGCAATAGAAAAAGGAGCTGGAGTGACCATCTGAACTGCTGCAAATGTTTAAACATTTGATTGGGGAAAGGCCAAGTGTTTAAATGTCATGGAAGGCAGCTAGTGCCGAGCATTTGATTCCTCCTTGGGATCTGCACGTTTGAGCTGAAGCAAACTGTTTACCCAGTCACTGAACCCAGCGAACAAGCCCCTCAAAGCTTGCGAGCTCACAGCTCGGCTCCCAATTCCTCGGCCTTTGTGTCCTTCTTAGGCTCACAGTAAAGAATGGCCCCGAAGCAAGCACAGATGTTAACAGAGCTAGTGAAACCTCAGGCCATGGTGAGAATTAAATCACTGCATCATGAATGATCTTGCTCTGAATGTGAATGTGGTGCTTGTGCTGGGAGGAAGAGGGAGAGGCAGAAGTGCAAGGTGGACTTGAGGCCGGAACAGCGACTTCAGCGGAAAGAGTTGAGATGGGAAGAGTGGACTGGTGACCTAGTCCTGCAGTCCTCACTCAGGCAACATTCCCACTGAAATCACTAGGAGTTTGGCCTGAATAAGGACTGTGGGAGACTATTTTGTTGTTACACATTAGTTGTACTACCCTAGAGCAGTGGTCCCCAAAATGCAGGGTGCACCCCTCTAGGCGGGGGCGCAGAGGAATGTTTGGGAGGGTGCACAGCAGAGCTCGAGCCAGTCCCCATGGGGGGGTCGGGGGGAGCACCACCCAGCCCTGCTCTGCCTCCAGCCCAGCTCCGACCCCAGCCACAGCTCCACTCTGCCCCCTGCTCCACACCCAGCCCAGCTGTGCCCTCATTCCCTCTCTGCTCCTAGGCCAGCTTCGCCTCTAGCCCCAGCTCCTCCCTCATTCCCAGTTCTGCCTCCAGCTCTTCCTTAAGCCCAAGCTCCTTTGCTGAGCCAAATGTGAAATAATGGGGGAGGTGGGGGAGGGGTGCAGACTGATTCCATTACTGGTAGCAGGGGGCACGGCAGGAAAAGTTTGACAACCACTGTTCTAGATCTTAGAGGTTCCAACCAGGATTAGGACTTCAGAGTGCTAGGCACTGTACAAACACAGAGTGATGGTCTCCACCCTGAAGAGCTTACAGTCAAAACAGGCACAAGGTAGCAGGGGCAGTGATGTGCCCACGGTTACACAACAGACCAGTGGTAGAGCAAGGAAAAGAACCTGCATCTCTGAGTCCCAGTCTGCTAGACCCCCATTGCCTCCCCTTTAATGAGTTTCAGAGTCTACCCATCACCATGGTATTAGAGCACACTTCACGCTTTAAATTCCCATTTTTCCCCCTAAAAAAGAAAAGCCCAAGATCCTATTAGGTGCTGAGCATCTCCTGCAAAGTGCTGAGAGACTGCATCTCCTATTGACTTCAGTGGCAATTGAATGCTCAGTACCTGTCAAGGCCGTGAAGGACCAGGTCCAAAGAAGAGTGGGGAATGGAGTACAAAATTTGATAAGCCTGGGTCCGATCCTGCCCTGATTCCATGGGGAAACTTCCATTGACTGCAATGGAAGCAGGTCACTGGATTTTTAGGTTCTTTTTTCTATCAGGGTTAGAGATAAGAGGAGACAAAGCTCCAAAGCAGAAGGATTAAGTGCTTAATGCTGCGTCTTCCCTCCCCCAAAGAAGTATCAGAGAGACTGAGAGGAAAAGAAATACAGAGCTGAAAAACAGCAACGTCCAGATTGAGGTGCCTATTCTTTTCAGAAAGTTCACTGGGAAACTCAGAGTAGTTTGTTTATTCTGGGAGGTTCATTTTATTATATCACCTGTTACGGAGACCATTCAGGAAGAGAAACTCTTTAAAAAAAAAGAGGTCCTTTCTTTGCTCAGGTAACAAAAGCCTTGCTTTCCCTTTTTGGCTCGGTGAAGATGCCGTGAAAGCCCTTCCCTAAACTGAACCAAGAAGACCTACAGCACAAGCAATCTGGGTTCTCCAAGTTGTTCCAGCAATCTACCACTGCCCTGCCCTGGCAGCCCAGCTCTTGGGTGAGAGGGTGCTTTGGTCTACTTTCCCCATCCAATCTTTGGCCTTTCTGCTGAGATTGCTAATGAAAGCATCCATTAATGATAGAGACAATGTAGGTGAGGCAATATATATTGGACCAACTTCTGTAGGTGGAAGAGAGAAGCTTCCCAGCTTCACAGAATGCTTCCTATCCACTATTGACCTGGGCCAGATCGGAACTTTTCACAGAGTATTCTTTATCCCTGTTGCTGTCTAGTTCACCACAAAAACACTATTCTTCTTTTCTGAAAGGTTGGGCTTTCTCTGTTTCCTTCCTATGTCTCAGTTTCCCCATCTGTAAAAGGGGGATGCTGATGCTGATTCCTTTATAAAGTGCTTTGAGATGAAGCGTTATATAAGAAATAGGTGGTATTAATATAATTCCAGTCTCAGAGAGCTTACTCTCAGGAGGTGTTTCCTGATATTCAGCCTAAATTTTCTTTTTATATTTCATTCCATTTTTCCTTGTTACAGTGCATTCCCCTTGTACCTTCCTAGATCATCCCTCTTCCCTCCTAGCCATTTGCTGAAATCAGCGATAACACTGACCAGCAAAGCCACTGGCACAGCCAAGAGTACATGAATTCATGTATTCCCTCTATTGAAAGTCCACTTGCATTTGGAGGTATCAGAATTCCCCTACAAATCGGTATCTGATACATGAAATGTATATATCCACGCTCAGTTGCTCCTTGGAAATAGTGTATCCATCGTATTATCAGAGTCACCTCCCAAGTAAATTGGAAATGAAGAAAATGATGCAGTGAAACAACAGGAAGGCCAGCTGCCCGGTATCCTCCACTGCTTCTTCTGAACACATCTAGCCATAACCTGCTATAAGAATCAGTTTGGGCAACCCATCTGTAGATTGTTTTACAGTATATAAATGATCACTACAGCCAGATCTTTAACCTAAGGAGCTGCCTTGGAAATTTTGAAAACTTGTATTTAACCATTTTTATTATTCTGTAACTGGAGATGAACCTGAACCAAATATTTAATCAGTATATTAATTTAGGGGCAGTGCCATGTTAAAATGCACTAGTTGAACTGTCTGTGCTCTAAATGCAACACTTCTGCAGCAGTAAGGAGTATGTAGGACTCTGCCCAGCTCCTTTGATTATGGTAGCCTTAAATACCAAATCCTGCTAGAAGCATCATCAGAAATAGCTTTCTAGAAATCATAGCAAAATGTTACAGCCAGAAGGAGGCTTCCAGCCCTAATTCCATAAGCATTGTTTTCCTTTATTTGTTTTAATTTATTCCCATGAAAGAATAAACAATTCCCTCTGGGCTCTATTAGAATAGAACACAGATGGAGGATCTATTCATGGATAGGCTGGTGTAACAGGGTAGCGGGCCCATTAAATGAAACTGGGCACAGTGCTCCTGTTCTAGTCCAGGTGCACCCAGCTGGGCCAATTAAGGGGAGGGCGGGACAGCACCAGGGGGTTATAAAAGATCTGTCAGGCCTCAGTACAGACTGAGTTGGTGGGGAGATGAGAGCAGCTAGAGAGGGAAAATGGTTTCTGGAAGAAGACTGACGGTAGGAGTGCAGTACAAGGGGTTTGCTGGCTGATGTTCCTAAGCTGGAATACCGGGGCAGGGAAGGGCTGAAGGAAGGGGCATCAGCAGAGGGAGATGCCTAGTGGCTCTAAATTGGGGGGGAGGTGGCACCATGGGCTGGAGAGGGCTGAAGGAAGGGGGAGCAGCAGAGGGGTTTAAATACTATCTCCCTGCTAGAGAGCTGGCCTAGAGGAACAGTGAGAGAGTTTGGGGGGTGAGGGATGTTCCCCTGGCAAGGATGCTGTGGGAGTTCTTGCTGGGAAGAGCAGGATTGTACCCCAGAGGGAAGGACTGGGATGGCTGTACTGGCAGAGGGACAGAAGAGGTTGGATAAGAGCCTTGCTATGATAGAAGACACTGAGCTCTGATGAAAACAAGGATTGCATGCACTGGGGTGATGTGGGCTGTGTTGTGGGACTTTTGATATAGATTATTGCACAAGGCTTTCGTAATGAAGTGGTTCACAGAAGTAAGGGTCTGGAGTGCAGTCCTTTGGCTTCCCCAAGAGGGAAACTGAGACAAGGGGCCACTTGCAGGGGAGCCTGAAAGGTCACGTGTTTAGTGCTGGGAAAAGGTGGCTTGTCCAAGAGATTCAATTTTTTCCTTCGAGTTGAGTGCAGCCATCTACACTTTAAATAGACAGTGCAGTTACCCTAGCTGGGCCATGCTCCTACCTGTTCAGGGAATAAACCCGGAGAAACATAAACAAGAAAGAGGCAGGCAAGTAGTCGGCTTGTCTTTGTGTGTCCTCTCTTAGCGCCTCACCCTGTGCTGACCTCCGCATGCAGAAAAACGGTGTTGGAAGGCTACACAAAGCTTTCCAAGGTCAGCCTTCTTGTTCACCCTGACCTGAGCACTAGCCTAGAGGCAATTAAAAGATGCAGAGGGACTGCTGAACAGCTGGAGGCAGAGCAGCCTGCACTCTGGAATGAAAGAAGCCAAACAGCTGTGGAAATACAGCAGTCAGAGCTGCACGTTCACATGCGATTTTGATCTATCTTAAGGATAAGGAGCCAGCAGCCTGGCTATGACTTGTGCCAATGACTTAAAAACATCAGTTTACCTTGCATCGTGCCTCAAGACATGTTTCTATGGTGCCTTCTGAGTCACTAAGACTCAAAAAACCTTGGCTGGAAGAGGTTATTCAAAACACCACAGCTCAGTTTGCTGTGTTTGCTGTAAAGTGATCTCAAACCCACTGGCCAGGCTATAAGTAAGGGCTTAATCCTGTGCCCATTGAAGTCAGAATGAGGCCTATAGTTTGACATGCAGGTCATTAGTTCTTATTGTACCATTACTTGAAAATATTTAACTTTGTGGAAAGCCCCCCTTCATCCAGTAACCATACTGCACCAGAGAGATCCCTCGTGTAAACAACTGCATCTCTCCCTGAATGCCAGGGAAGGTGCGCATTCTAGCAGCCTGGGTGGATTTTGGCTCATTATAGCAATTTGATAGGCACCTCGGAGCTGCACCTTTTTAGTTTTAAAACATTCTAACCTATTGAGAAATGGTGACAATAAATCTTTGCAGCTCAGACAGTTGGAGGGGCCTCATCAGTAGCATCCCATTCACAGAGGAGAGAGGCTTTTCCTGGATAGCCAAAGGTAACAAATATCTCTGATTCCACTGGGACACACCACAGCTTTAAAAACACACCAATTAACCTGCTTTATAGCATCCCATTGTTTTCTGGTGAAAGCAGGGTGGGCATAATTGAAGTGAAGTGAAGTGATCTTTAATATCAACAGCTACATCCTAATTCAGAATATGCACCTACAGCCAAAAAAAGGTCTGTCTTTTTCCAATACCCCATTAATTAATTTAAATTTCATTTGCCAGTGGGAGGGGTGGGAACAAGCTATCACTGATGATAGCTGAAAAAAGGGAGGCTAGGAAGATTGCCAGTAAATGGAAATGAGACCTAAACTATGTGTGTTCCTCCCATTCCAACCCATTAACGATACTCAGTCAATTTCATCCCTGGTGTCATTTCTGTCACTGCACCAGAGTGACACAGAGATGACTTTGGTCTAGTATGTTTATTTAGTGCAACAAAAAAGCCACAGCTTTGTTCTTGTAATCTTACTTCCAATAAAGTATCACAGATAACATTAATATCCCATAACTTCAGCACCATGTGACTAATAACCGCTTGACCTGACTTTGCCAGTAGGATCCAAATGAGTTGGAAGAGGGATAATTGTTTTCCATTGCCAAACAAATGTGAGGTCAAAAGATTTCGACTGTATCACTGAGATTTTTCCACATTCCCAAGCCAAAGTAATACTTTGGACTTTCCCCTCCTACCTCATCCTGTGCACATGGGCAAATAGACTTTTTAATGTGAGAAAATGTTCTCCCATCCAAAGCAGTGATGAGGCAGTCACATGGAATTTGCATGGCTCGTCACTACTTACTGGGTCTTTTCTCTAAGTCCAGCAGAGGTAACAGAGCTAACCTCAGGCTGTGGTATCCTAAGCTGAGCAATAGTAGGGCAAGCCAGTACATACAAAAAGAGCCCAAGTTACCATAGGAAGTGGTGCTGGTAATAGGAAATGACTATTCTCTGAGTCATCACTGGATGAATACTCTAGCATGATATAAAGGCATATGTGCTGCTGGAAGTGCCCTGTTTTGCACAGAACCTAACCACTTGTGGTCAATGAAGACCTTGTAATTTTTTGCAAGGTAAGGCTGTTAAACTGGGAGTCCTAGCCAGACTCCAGTCTAGGTACTGACGACTAGGGATGTCAAAATTAATTTGAAAAAAAATCCATTTCTTCTTCTTCTTCTTCTTCCAGCTTTTCCCGCACAAAGCAAGGTCGCCAAAAAGGTTCATTATGGTCCTTCTCCATCCGATATGATCTTGTGTATCTTCTATCTTAAGTCCAACACTTTCCATGTCTCTCTTCAGCACATCCTTCCAACGGGTCTTTGTCCTTCCTCTCTTCCGTGGTCCAGGGGGCTCCATTTCCAACACTCTTCTCGTCACATGGTCCTCGCCTGTTCGCATTACATGTCCATACCATCTCAATCTCTTCTCCTTCAACTTTGTTGCTACCTCTATCACTTTCAGAGTCCCTCGAATGTACTCGTTCCTTATCTTATCCTTCTTTGTTACACCACAAATCCATCGCAACATCCTCATTTCATTCACATTCAGCCTAGTCTCCTCTTAACGTTGTCACCCACGTTTCTGCACCATATGTTAGTGCTGGTCGCACAACAGTTTTGTATATCTTCCCTTTCAGTTTAACTGGTATTTTCCTGTCGCAAAGCACACCTCTACATTTTCTCCAGTTGTTCCATGCTGATTGTACTTTTTGCTTTATTTCTGCACCCATACCACCATCCTCTTGTACCACAGATCCAAGATACTTGAAGCTTTCTACCTGTTTGATTTCTCCTCCTTCAATTTTCACTGGTGCCTCCCATTCCCTATGAGTTCCACTAAATGTACAGTTCAGCAATTGGGTCTTTGTTCTGCTGATCCTCATTCCTCTGTCCTCTAGTACTTTTCTCCAACATTCTAGATTTTCCTCCATGTTTTCTTCTGAACCTCCACGCAGCACAATGTCATCAGCAAAAAGCATAGTCCACAGGGGATCCTTTCTCACACCCTCGGTAACCACATCCATTACTATCAGAAATAGGAATGGACTCAAGGCAGATCCTTGGTGCAGTCCCACTTTTACCTCAAAGTTCTTCCCTCTTCCTGCTGAGCATCTTACCGAAGTCTTGGTTTCAGAGGACATATCGCTTTCTTGCACATCTCCACACTTCCTCTCTTGGCACCTGGTCATAGGCCTTTTCGATATCTATAAACATCATTCTCAAATCTCTTTGTCCTTCTTGGTGCTTCTCCATTGTCATTCTTAGTGCAAAGATAGCATCCGTTGTGCTTCGGCCTGGCATAAATCCAAACTGACACTGATCAATTTCCACTTCATTTTGTAGCCTTTTGTCTATCACTCTCTCCCATATCTTAAAAAAATCCATTTAAATGTGCTAAAAATAGAACGTTTAAACGGTTAAACGTGGGGGGAGCTGTGCTGGGCCCTGCTCCTCACTGCCAAGCCAGAGCTGCCTAGCTGCAGCTCCTCCACCACAGAGCCGTAGCTGGGCAGCTCTTGCTGGCGGGGAGCTGAGCCAAGTCCAGCTGCGGCTCCCCCCCACTCTACACTTGCAGGGGGACATGCACTGGGCTTCACGGAGAGTTGAGCCCAGCTGCAGCTACCCCCTGTTGGGCTCCGCACCTCCCAAGAGCCAGAAATGCCCAGCTGCTCTGGCTTGGAAATGGCATGCCCTACAAATAACAATGGGTCACAGGGGTAAGGCAGGGGTAGCCAGTAAGAAGCTGGTGACATAACTCAGGGCCTAGCCCTATGAAGTGCAGAGCTCCTCTCCCTCCCCCTTCGTTTGTTTACTAAGTGTTGTTGGAGCTTAATGATCTACAAACAATGAGTAAAATGTGTTGCGTGGCAGCAGAAGGACCCTGAGTTGCCACCCCAGGTTGAAGCAATATTAGTTTATAGCATAAACACAGGTCAGGAACATTTAAGATCAGCTGCGGAAGCTGCCGGCTGCTGCATTCCATGCTCACACTTGATCCTATAGAAACTGTATGCCGCTTTTACATAGCCCAAGCAGGGGACCTTGAATATATGAAATGTAACAAACACACAAAAAGGGTGTCTTTAGTTTCCATCTGCCAGATCATTCCATCCCAGGGATGCTGCTGTTAGGTTTTTGGTTTATTTAAAATAAAGACTCAATCAGAGTGGCTTATTAGGAACTCCTCCTAAGATGGCAAACCTGGAGCATGCAGGTTCACAGGCAGCACAGACAGTTCTCTAAGGCTGTTCCCAATTATTCTCTATGAGCAGGAGGCTTGGCTTGCAGAGAGCACAGGTTGCTTGGATCAAGGTGGAGAGCTGCAGCCTGAATCTTTGGGGTGGAATTTTCGCTCTGCGTCGGCCCAGCTCTCTTCCCTCTGAAAGTCGGGGGGATTCTCAAAACAAGGTCTTTACGGGAGGCTCCTCCATGCTAGAGAGGAAAGCAACTGCAGTCAGCTCCATTTTATGCAAATTAGAGGCAGCCATCAGGCTCTTGGTGAGCTGCCCATGAGGACCCTTGGGAGGGTGAGAAGTGTAGCCTCTGTGAGATACTGACCCTGTGCACAGTGGGAAACGGACCAAAAAGAGCAGAAGAGGGGAACAGGGAGCCAACATATTACACACAGTAGTAGGCCTGCAGAAGCCCTCTGCGCGCTTCTCCGAGGGTCAAGGGCGTGCTGGGGAAGCAGGGGAGTAGCCACTCATCAGCAAGTTCCCCTCCGAGCTGATATCCTGGCAGATATCTGCATGGCACAGCTCCTCTTAGTGTTAACTCCCCCTACACACCTGTAACTTCCCCCCACCCCCCGATGGGGGTATAGCAGGGTAATACAGGGACCACGGTTGGAAAGTCATGCACAGGGGGAGACCAGGCAGGAAGAGAGATTTCCTTTTCTTGTAGATCCTCAGGATCCACAGAGTTTGAGGAGGGGCCTTGTCCCTCGCCTCTTCTGCAATCCCCAAATTCATTTGCTGTGAGGACGGCATTGCTCAGACGCTGTATGACCTTAACCTCATTTTCCTGGGCCTATCTGTACCATTCCGACTCCAACATTGCCTTTAACGTCAAAGATTTTTTCACTGCTTAGATTGCATTAAAACAAACAGTACTTTAGGAGCATCATGGGACCAACACCAAACGTGCACTAATTGCTTCTGGCAAGTGAACCATTAGTCGTGCCTAGCTCAAAAAAAAAAAACAAGGAAAGGAACCGAAGAGAGACCAAAATACTTCCATGTTAGATTTATGATTTAATGCTTGTTTAAGTTATCCATTAATTTGGATAAAGCCACTTTAAAAACAGAGCCAGTGCAGAGTTGATCCAAGAGTCAAAAGAACAAAAGAGTCTGAGTGATAATGTGAGCCAAACCACTGAAGCTGATAATGTCTGGCAAGAAAATTCACCTTAGAGAAGGTCTCAAGGACAATACAACTCTAGTTAAAAAAATAAATAACCAGCCCTCTCCCTTCGCTGATTGTTTCTCTGAGGGTATGTCTACACTGCAGAGACTATGCTGGCATAGGTATGGCACTGTAGCTATACTGCCCTAATCCAGTAGGGTAAACGCAACCTACACTGATGTAAGGGTTTTTTCCATCCCGGTAGGAACACCATCTCCCCAAATAATGGTGGTTAGGTTGACTGAAGCATTCTTCCATCAACATAGTTCTGTCTACACCGGGGGTTGGGCTGGCATAGCTGCATCACTTGTGGATTTTTCACACCCCTTAGTGATGTAGTCACGTGGACCTGAACTTTCAGTGTAGACCAGGCCTGACTTTATTCCAAACAGATGTCAAAGACTCATTCTCTCTTGGGGGCAGCAATCTCTCCTGTGACATGGCTGCAAAACCAGATTGTCTGATTCAGATTCATCATTAGCAGCCACTCCCAGCTGGGGACATTGGCTCAGAAACTTTTAAGTGACTCAGATTGGTCTCCAACTGTATTTATCGTGGACACTGAGCTCTGGCTTGCCAGTTACTAATTGTTCTTCAGCCAGATTACAAAGACATGCTGTCATCCAGCAAGGTTCTCTGTGGTCCATTATTCTGGGCTAACAGCCTGTGAAAGTGTTTCAGACCCTAACAAACAGAATTTCATTGTAATACGAGACACTTTCTCAATTGGACAGAGTTTTGTCTAGTGGTTGGAGGAGCTGGAGTCAGAACTCGTGGGTTCTCTTTCCAGCTCCATCACTGGCTGGCTGTAGAAACATCAGAAAGTCTTTTCACCTTTCTGTGCCTTGGTTTACCAAGTCTGTACATTTGGGATGCTGCTGCTGCCTCCATCATGTGGACACTGTGAAAACGAATTACCCTAAGGGATCACTGGGTGAATGCAAAGCATTAGTCTTTTACCAGTAACATTTGTCGTATTAGTAAAAACAAGGCCTTTCATTTTAATGTTTTGTTACTGCAATCAAAGATATCAGGTTAGTGTCACCGAGGTTAAGGCCAGAAAGAGCTACCAGATCATCTAATCCGTCCTCCTCCACATCATGGGCTACTAAAGCCCACCCAGCCACCTTACACTGAGCCCAACAACCAGAGTTTGTGTAGTATAAGGCCATGGGAGGATTGATTCTTTCCATGCTGTACCTGTGGTGGCAGTCCTAGTAACGAGAAGCAACACCCAAGCACCCTGGCTGAAAGTACTGGCCAAGATTTTTTTTTTAAAGGGTGCTTAAAATTAAATGCCTAAATAAGTGATTTTCAAAAGTGCTGAGCACTCAGCAGTGCCCAAGGAAATCAGTGGGAGCTTCCAGCTGCTCAGTGCTCTTGAAAACCAGCTGCTTCTTTAGATGCCTAAATGTGGATTTAATCATAGCTCCGGTGCCAGGAGGTACAAATCCAAATCCGCTACTGCTGGTGCTACATTGCCCTACCGCAAAACTCAGGCCCCCTCCCTTGCTCAAACCAGAGATCACAGTCTCAGCTATTCAGAGCTGCTCACGCACATCCCTTCTGGGCCATTCAGTGCTGCTTACTGAGTAGTTAGTAACAACGCGGGCTCCTTTTGGTGCTCTGGTAGGCAATTGCCTCTTGAGCAGGAAGCTTTTTCCCCTGTTCCCCCCTCCTTTGCATTTATATAGTGCTTTTCATCAGAGGATCTCACAGCATTTTACACAGCTTGACTGCACTGGGCATATTGTTATCCCCATCTTGCACGTAAAATGAAACAGAAATTTGCTCAAGGTCTGATGTGACTCAGCGTGGCAAACTCAGGAATGGAATACAGGAGCTGGCCCCCGGCCCCCTGCTTGAACCAGCTGACCACAATGCCCTGCAACCAGGGTCTACATTCTTCTTGTTCACCTACCAAAATTGCACCCTGATCGGTGTCAGATTCCCCTATGCCCCCAAGCAAGTACAGTAAATGAGGAAGGAATCAGCCCTCTAATGTTTCAGAGAAAGGAGACGTTCGGGAAAGTTTGTTATACCACTGAACCCAAACCATATTTTCACATTCCAGCTGACAGCTTTCCAGAACTCCTCAGTTCTTTTGTTTATACACCACAGCCATTTTATACACCAGACTGAGTCTATCAGTAGAAACTCAAAGCGCAACAGCAACACTGCCAAGGAATACTTTTTAGTCATTACAACTGCAGATGTTATTGAGGGCAGGGCAGAAAGGAGAGAAAAGAAACTCAATTGGTATAAAATAGCAAACTGCTTCCAAGGAGAGAATTTATTTAACATTATAAATGAGTTCTTCCAATCACATGGCTTGTAGAAACATACCTAATAATGAAACCAGGCTGCTTAATATTTGTTGCAATTGGTATTGTGGTTATGCTTCAACAGAGCTCTAGATGGATCACAGCAAGGACTGGGTAGGAAAGTCTGCTGCAAAGTCTAAACTACCTTGGTCCCCAGTATCATAATTTTGCTCTTAGTTTACTTTAAAATATTCACCAGTGCACAAAAAGCCTTGTGCAAAGTTAAGAGAACTGCTCTGGATACTGCAGCTAATTGAAATGTTGTTTGACTTGAATGTAACAAAACTATGACTGGCCAATCTGAATTGTGTGGGCAGTCAAATGCAAATCAGTCATGGTGGCTGCTTTTATTTGTGGGACAATGTTTGTGCTTTATGTGTATAGGTTAAATCAAAACCAAATTGAAAGATGAACTACAGATGCTGGCTGACTGTGGGCTACAGGCCGCTTCTAAACATGGACAAAAGGGGAAACCCTTCTTCTGATAGGTAAAAAGTCACTCCAGTTAGGAGAGGCAGCCCAAGACGTTGATATCACTTAAAACCCATCCTGAAGGTATAAATGGTGCTTAGACCTTGTGATGGCCCCAACACTGGGCTGAATTTAATCCACAGTCCACAATGAGTCATATGAATGCAGTGAGTGCAGCTGAGAGCTGGCCCCATTTCTGCATTTCCTGCTTCCACTGATCTTCATGGGAATTTGGGGTGTGCAAAGAACCCAGGCTATGGTTCCAAGTTTCACTTGCCACATTAGTAAAGAAACACGCATTTGTGATGAAGAAGGATTTTCATGATAATAGTTCCATAGTGCAAGTGCTCACAATAAACACACAAAATTTCAGAGGAGAAGTTGACCAGTGGCAGAAGGCAGTGCTACCCAACTGAAGTAAAGGGAGTGATACCACTGAATTTGACTCAGTCGTCCCTTAGAAATTCCAGTCTGCCATTAAGACACATGCCAGGGTATATCTAAATGCATTTCAGTGCGGGATTAGGGTTTAAGGGCCTAACTCTTCAAGTAGACCTGCATACTCATACGCATAGGATCTCATGGACATAACTGGGACTCTGTGCCGCAGTGAATCTCTTTGTAGGTGGATAGCGTGTGAGATCAGTTCCTCATTCTGACCACACCGTGTGGGAGAACTCAGCAGTCTGTGCAGCCTCGCCCTGCAAATGGTGCCATTTTTAAAAAAGCTGCTGTCTGCATTTTCCTCTGCTACTGTCACTCGTCACATACGTTCAAGTGCCAACAAAGAGGGGAAAATCAAATTGTAGTCCTCAAAAGATACAAACCCAACCCTGCACTGCTGTTAGCTCTAAATCCCCAGAGCTAGATTTGGGATTAAAGTCTGCACTGCATTAGCATCCTGGATACAAGAGAAGGAACCCAGAATGCAAACTACAGTATGGGTGCATATGATAGAAAAATACCTTTACTTGGATTTAAATAAACCCCTAAGAAAAGGTCTATGAGGGGCACTAGCCACCTTTTGCCGTTAGGTGAGAAGTAAATGTAAAAATCATTACAGAACTAAAGCAGTAGCACATTCCCGTAGGAACATAGAAAGCACCAGGCAGTAAAGACTTATTACAAACCAACTCAACTTTTATCCATCCCTAAAGTTCTCCAACGAATCCTCCGCCCCCGATCACTATAGCCCTTCCCATTCACCTGCTCAAAAAGAGGAACTTTGCTGCACATTCGGGCTAATCAGACTGTGGAGGGGAGTGGATTCCTTTCATAGAGAATGCCCTGCTAGCAGCATCCTTTTTTAGCTACCAAGGGAACTCCAGCTCAGCTGTGTCTGTTGATCCCAGTATGTTGCAGGAAAAGAGACAGTCCCTCAATACACAGGTCCCAGGTCATTTAAGGATGTATAGGTAAGAACCAATGCCTTAAACTCCCTCCAGAAGTCAGCGGCAGCCCGTGCATAATATAGACATCATGTGCTCAAATGAGTCAGCACATTTTAGGGTAGCATTGTTTTCTGAATAGATTCAAAATGTAGCCCCCTGGAAAGTGCATTGCAGTAATCCAATCTAGAGCTGAGAAAGGCTTGGATCATGGTAGCTCAGTTGGCTCAACTCCCCAGCCACGCACTGTTGGGAAAATGCCATCTTGAACACAACTGTTATTTGTTCATCTAGAGCCAGATCCCCAGTAGCAAATTTGTTTAGGAAAAAAAAAAAAAAAAGACTGAACATACTACCCATTTCGATATAATCTCAGCCAAATCACTTGTTTTGCTCCCACGATCCTCCATTAATCCCCTCAATCTTATTGACCTCTGAGCCTCAGCCCCCTCTCTCTCATCCTTGCCCAGATATTGAGAAAGATGCTTGCTTGCACTCTCCAAGCTGGACGAGATAGAAATGTAAAGCTAGGTGCCCGCAGCAAACTGGAAACACTTCAGCCCAGCCCCCTCACACCAGCCTCACATACACACATTGAATGAGAGGTGACAGAACAGAGCCTATGTAGTCCTGGCCATAAAGAAGCGCTCAGGGCAGAAGAACAGTTGCCCAACACTACCCTTTCGGATTTCTCACCCAAGAAATTAAGGAAACTAATGAAAGCTCAGTTCCATCTACTCTCTCTAGTGAGCTACTCCTCATACTCTGATATCAAAGCCAGTCGACTGATCTTATAATGTCTATAGATATTTATCACTAAGAAACAACCAATTAATGCAACAAGTGCAGTGTCTGAGCTTGTCTAAGGTGTCTGCCAGAACTCGCCCCCACGGGATGGCCCTGCTGTCCCCTGCCCCACTTTCCCTCTCTTCCTGGCTCCTCAATGACTTCACAAAGGTTTTCTCATAGCCAGCAGAACCCTTACTGGGGAATAAACAGTTCTGAAATAAACTCCTTAGTCCAAATTAAAGGTCAAAGTTCATATGTTCATCCTTCCCTGGCCTCTCCAACCCAATCTAGCTGGAATCTTTTCTCCCCTTGTGTCCTAAGGTCTCCTGCAGGATTCTTCCTGCTCTCTGCAGCCCTCTGGAGCCTTCTCTTCCTTATGTGCCCTAGAGACCTGATTGGGTCACTTACCTTCTTCATTTTTCTCACTGAGGGGAGAGTTGGCTGCGTCCCAGGTAGGGCTGAGACCCATCTCTCTTTAAAGGGCCAGCCACCCTGTGACAGGGCCCTATTCGGGTCAGAACTCCGATTGACGTGGGTCAAAGAAGTCAGATGTGTCAAAATGTTCCCAGGAGTTTTCTCATCATAACCTTCTCCATAATCATTACCAAGAATGTAACTTACATAGCAGTTGATAATTAGCTAATCTGTTAGCATAAAAACAGCTGTACCGTAACAGACCAGTGGGAAATCTAATTCAGTATCCCAGCTCTTACAGCAGTGAGTGCTAACTGCTTGAGGAGAAGGTGCAAGAAACCCTGCTTTGATCAGTTATTGAATAATCTTTCTCCAGGGGAGTTTTCTTCTAAACCATAATAGTTAGAGGCAGACTTATGCCCTGAAGCATGATGGTTTATATTGCTTCCAAAATTCACTTATTTATCATATTTTCTCTTAACTCTGGATGTGTTTGTTTTCCTTATAAATGTCTAATCCTTTTTTTTTTAAATCCTGAAACTGGTCTGAATGATAACTTGTGGCAATGAGTTCCACAGTCCAATTATGCACTATGTAGAAAAATCATCATGGGACATCTTTGTGAAGAGAGACCAAACACATGCATCCTTTCAGACAACCCTGATCACCTCAATGGCATCACTGACAATCTCCACAAGCAAAGGACACAGTGCTTCACCAACACACAATTTGTGTCATGAAGTTCCCCAACACTTCCAGAACCTCCATAAGCAACACAAGATGAAACTCAAGCAGACTAGACCTAGAATTTCTCCCTTCCAGAGACCACTCTACTTCTGTGGTCACAGAGAGTTTGCTTTGAATCTGATCAGCTTTTATCTTTAAAATGAGCAGTGTAGCAAGGCGCTGTGGCCTTACTTGGAGCTTGGGCCCGAGGTAGGGCCGCAATGCCCCTGCTGGACAGAACAAGGCCCTACAGGTCAAACTCCCTGGAAGCAGAGGGGCAGAACCAAGGCAGGAAAGGGAAATATAAAAGTCCGGCCTAGAAGCTCAGTAAGGGGAAGCTGCTGCTGGAGGCAGATGTGTCTTCCCAGGGGCTGCTG
This sequence comes from Emydura macquarii macquarii, assembly GCF_026122565.2. Lineage (NCBI taxonomy): Eukaryota > Metazoa > Chordata > Testudines > Chelidae > Emydura > Emydura macquarii. The sequence continues at coordinate 12,365,949 of NW_027130455.1, forward strand.
TCTGTGCCTGACCCAGGCCCTGTGGCAGTTCAGATCAACCGCCCCACCGACCGGAGCCTCCAAGGCCTGCCTGGGCCGCTGGGCCCGAGTGACTGGGAAGAGCCACCCGAGACTACTGGGTGGGAAAAAACCCCTGAGGCCAGCCCTGACCTGGAGGAGCTGCCCAACATCGGGGACCCCCTGGAGCTGCCTGGGCCTGGTGTACCAGAGGACCCCCTGTCACCCTGCGACCGGGAGAAGCTGCCATCTGCGGACAGCCCCGAGGAGTTTCCAGACCTGCCGCCGGCCGACAGTGAGGGACTCGTGAGACTCCCGCTCGCTGTCTACCCCAGCGACCTGGAGAGAGACCCCTGGCTGCTGGTATCTGGGATCAGGGTGAGAGGAAGGAGCCCAGGGACAGCCGACGATAGTTTGGCTGAGTCTGCAGTTGAACCAGTCAGCGTGTTGCAGCTGGAGCCCGGCTGACTCAGTGGCAAACCACTTTGCCACTGCGAGGGCCCTGGGCTGGGACGTAGTGGAGTCGGGTGGGCCTGCGTCCCCCTCCCCGCTTCCCTAACCACCCCGGGAGTGCTTGGCTTCCTTGGAACTTGCCTACCCGAGGACACCGAGCTTTACTAGCCCTGCCTGCCTGCAAGGCCGGGGACTCCAGACTATTTCACCTGCTCTGCCTGCTGGAGGGCCAGGGGCTGTAAACTGCTTTGCTTGCCCCGCCTGTTTGAAGGCCGGGGGCTATAGACTGCTTTGCCTGCCCCACCCCGCCCTGCCTGAGGGCCGGGGACACCAGACTGCTTGCTGTCCTCGCCTGTGGGAAGGCCAGGAGCTATAGACTGCTTCGCCTGCCCCACACCACCTGAGGACCGGAGGCAATAGACTGCTTAACAGCCCTACCTGTTGGAAGGCCGGGGCTATAGACTCCTTAACAGCCCTGCCCTACGTGAGGGCCAGAGGGCTACAGACTGTGAGAGAAGCCCGCCCCGCCGGGGACCAGGGCTAAAGACTCATAATCGGCAACACATATTCCTCCAGACCAAGGTGCTGTGGCCTTCCTCAGAGCCTGGGCCCGAGGAAGGGTCAGGACGCCCTGGCTGGACTCTGCCACCAGCCTACAAGCAGAAATTTCTTCAACATGTTGGACTCACATCTGCAACCAAGTAGAAAGGTTTTGATTAACCCAGCTATCCACCACGTGAAACAAATCCATTGATCGAGACTCTTCAAATGCTATAGTGAGGCAAAGAATGCTTCTTTGCCACCCTGCACAGCTACAATGAAAATCTTTGTTATAAATTATCAGCTTCAGTATGAGACTTTCCCTCCCAGTCCTCTACATTTCCACTCGCTTCACCTGTCACTGGCCCTCGGTAAACCATGGCAATCTCTGCGTACGTGCTGGGCATAAGGATACCTAAGGGCCATTCTATTGATCATAAAAGGCAAAAAAACATTACAAGTCCTACCAAATCATCAACATTGTTTGCCAACAATAAAATATTTAAATGAAGACATGCGTGGCTGATTTTGACAGAAACCATGATACTTAATATGTGGGGAGATCATTCATAAACATCTTAAATACTATCCTGTAACGTTGCAAAGTTCAGCATTAGCTTTGTATTTTTGCCATGTAAGTGTCAGTTGTAACCATAGCAAGGCATGTCTAGGGACAGGTCTAATTTATGCACATAACATTTCACAATGCCTGGGCGTTAACATTTGCAAGGGAACAATGTAACAAATAAAGTCTTCTGGCAGAGAACTAACCTAGGGACTACTACTCTCTGCCTTGGAAGAGATTCTTTCCCCAAGAGTGGAGAATCCTGGTCAATGATGGAATGAGTTCAGTTGGAGAGGATCCTTGTGGAGGGAAAGCTGAAGGTGCAGAAGGAGAGATGGACTTTGTCCAACCTTACATTGGGGTCAGAGATGCACACACCATGAAAGGTACTTTTCTGGAGTACAAACATTAACTTACTAACTCTGGACCCAATCATGCTCTCAAAATCCCCTCTTCATGTGGCTCTCTTCTCGCCTACATGGAAGCAGGGTTTTTTTTGTTTTGTTTTTGTGTTTTTAAAGATTTTTCCCAGCACCATCCCCCCTTTATCCAGACCCAGTGAGTGTGTTTTGACGAGGGAATGATTGATTCAGGCCATCCATTTAGTATCTTCTTGCAGACTTTGATGGGGGTTTACCAGACGTTTGCTGCCCCCTGCTGAAGGCCCTTCAGCCTTGGCACACTCTGCCCTGTTGAGGGGAAACAGATTTTAAACCTCCGAGAGCTGCCTAGAAAGGCCATCCAGGATTGGTCCAGGCAGAGCCAATGAGTGGCTAGAAGGGCTGGGAGTAGGCAGAAGCCAATTAGAGCCAAGTAGGAAAGATATAAAGGTCTGGCTGCTTCTTTTAGGGCCAGTTCAGGGTGGAACTGGGTCAGGAAGGATTTCCCCTGTCTTAACCCAAGAAATCTGTACTGGTCAGGGTCTTAACTCTGACTGCACATTTATGGTTGAACCAGTCAAGGCTGTTATATGTCATGGAACTTAAAGCCCAGCTGACCATCCTGAGTCAACTTTACAGTAACAAATTGATATTTAAGGCAAGCTTGCTTTTCAAGACACCCAGTTGGTTCAGGAGGCATGTCTTGTTGCTTTTCCATTTCAACTCATTAGGTCAGCCCGATCCTGCAATATTATTTAAGCCAAATTTTAGATGTCTGAATCCTAAGCATGCTCATATGCACTTCTCTGAGAACAGGAGGAAATTGTCCGCAATGTCCCCACTGACCTTTATAACATAACTATGAAAATATTTGCAGTTGAGTTAAGTAGAAGTCGACCAGTCCAAACAATATTGAGTAACTCTGCCTGAGCAGAAAGAGTCCACCGAGTCAGTGGGAATTGATATTGACATCTCAAAGGACATGGGAACAAATCAGTAAGCCAAAAAAGGCATAAGTAAATATTTAACTGAGCACGCAAAACACTTTCCTTTTAGGTATCTGAGTTCATTCCAGGGTGAAAAGATCAAAAGCCAGTTGAATGGGCATTACTGAAACAATTCCAGAAACAAGTACTGTCACTTTGGGATAAGAATTAGCAGATAGTAAAAGCAATTTGAAAAGACTTGGACTGAGAGAAATGAAGTTCTTGCGGCTAACGTACCGGATAGGACATCCCTTACGAGATGGGTGTTCTATGCTCCTGTGTGACCTTGAGCATTCTGCTCCTACTCTGGCTTCCATATCCCCTACCCAGTGGTAGGCCTCTCTTAAAATGCTCCATATATAGAGGGGGCCCTATGTAGGGTGACCAGATAGCAAATGTGAAAAATCGGGACAGGGGATGAGAGGTAATAGGTGCCCAAATAAGAAAAAGCCCTGAATATCGGGACTGTACCTATAAAATTGAGACATCTGGTCACCCTAGAGGGGGTAGAGATAGGCCTTATTCCAGAATGCACCTAAGGGCAGATGGCTACACATGACCATATCCTGCTCCTACTGCAGTCAAAGGGAATTTTGTCATGGGCTTCAATGGGACCACAGTTTCACCTATAGTACATACATGCCTTTCCTTGGCTGTGGCCCCATGATTCCCTGTTAGTCCAACTTCTGGCTTTGACATGTTTGTTAGTTGCCCATGTGGGAAGAAATATGAAAAGGGCCAGAAAGTAGGCTGCATATTTGCTGACTGAGGGAAGGGAGGAATGTGTCATGCTGATCTGAAGAAAAATCTGTGTTTAATTTTGCATACAGTAGAACCTTAGAGTTATGAACAGACCAGTCAGCCACACACCTCATTTGGAACCAGATGTACACAGTCAGGCAACAGCAAAGACAAAAAAAAAAAGCAAATACAGTACAGCACCATGTTAAACATAAACTACTAAAAAAAAATAAGAGAAGGTAACATTTTTCTTCTCAATAGTAAAGTTTCAAAGCTGTATTAAGTCAATGTTCAGTTGCAAACTTTTGAAAGGACCACCATAACGTTTTGTTCAGAGTTATGAACTTTTCAGAGTTACAAACAACGTCCACTCCCAACATGCTCGTAACTCTGAGGTTCTACTGTATATGTAACCCTGACTTTGGGAGAAATGTGTTTTGAATAACTCATAAGCTCAGCCACGGTAGGGGAGCCTAAGCAGTGCATTGTACAAAACAAAAGCCCCAAATAGATATTAATTATTTGTTATGATGTAGGTAATTCAAAGTGTCATAAAGCTGAAGGGTTAATAACTTCATGGATGGAAATATTGCGCCCCACTGAAGTCAATAGGAATATTCCTGTTAACATGAATGGGGCCAGGATTTCACCCTAGAGGTATCTCAATATTAACCTTCAGGCATTTCAGCTGACAAAAAATCTTGATTTGTCACTGCCAGGCTTTAAATAATCACAAAGCTACTTTTACAAGGATTTATTTTCAGACTAATGAAAACTGCTTAGTGGCATTTTAAAACTAAAGATCATGTAAACTGGGTCTAGCTGACAGGTCATTTATGGTCTGAAAGGCAGGTCATTTTTCTAAGTTACTTTGTGCATATGACAAACAACTAAAATATGCATCTTGTGCCCTAGAGCTTAAGGGAATTAAGCCATTAAAATACTTCTCTGGGAAAAGAACAATTATGAGTACAAATGAAAAAAGTGACTTACTTGACCACAGTCTGGTATGAGAAAAAATTCAGTCCTATGTATGGCATTCTTTGAGGTCTGTTCTTCTAGGATTTAAAGAACAGTATGTGTGTGTGTGTATGTATATATAAAATTTGAATTTACTTCTACTGTATTGCAATCAGTTGTATTTCCTTGGACACCCAGCAACCTAAACAGGATTAGGCACCATATAAGAACATGCTAAGAGACAGTTATCTATCTATAGATACACAGTTCTATTTAATTCATATTTATGTATATATGACGCCCATCATATTTCTCTAGTTTCAAGAAGACTACATTTATTTAAACATGCACATCACCATAGTAATCTGAACAAACAATAATAAGACTCTGTGACATGTAGGGTCCCTTTATCCTGAGAAAGACCCACTGCTGACAATGGTTATAAAAAATGGGTGACCACTAAACACACCTTAACTGGTGTTGAAAACTGGTTGCTAGCAAAGATAGGGCAAAACCATTTTCAACACTGTCAAGGAGACAGAGAGGAAGGATGGTACAGTGATTTAGTGTGCTAACCTAATCACTTCTTGTGGAACACTAGGAATGTCATATACATAGTCTGTCTGTTTGCCTCAGTCCCAGTGTAAAATGGGAATAATAGCACACTGCCCTACCTCACAGGGATGTTGTGAAGCTAAATATATTGAAGATTGGGAGGCACTCAGATGTTACAGCAATGGGAGCCGTACAAGTATGATAGATAGATAGTGCGCTGAACACCAGGTGGGACATGGGGTCTATCCTTCTTTCTGAGACGGTATTGAAAATAGTTTGACTCAATCTATTCTAACAACCTAAACACTCTTCAACACGAATTGAGGGGCAAAAGGGGCCCATTGTTGACAACCACTCTCAGACCCAGGTAATGTTACTAGTGTAGATGGTCTCTAAACTAGGACACAATTGACTCAACCTAGCACCTTAGAACTTTTCTGAGATCCTGTCTACACTTACCTCTGAGATTCGGCGGCAGTCGATGGGAGTTACGCAAGCTACGCAAAAAACTTGCATAACTCCTAGCGACGTCTCTGATCCTCTTCTGCGCGACGTCTTCACTGCACTGCGCCGACAAGAACCGCGTTCCCGTCGACGCAGTGCTATGCCACTTGTGAAGGTGGTCTTAGTATGTCGATTTCTGGATCGACTGAGCGGGTCTTCACTGACCACTCAGTTGATCCAGAGAAATCGATCTGACGGCGGTGACTTTGCCGCCGTCAGTGTAGCCTTAGCCTGAGTGAATGACTAGACTTTGCAAATACACCCAGAATGCCAATGACCTTGAACTCAGTTGGACTGAGGGGGAAAAACTGACTAAAAGAAGTAAAGAAGACTTGCAAATCCCAACAGCAGCTCCTAAATAGCCAAATATAAGGACTGTGAGGTAATATCTTTTATTAGACCAGCTTCTGTTGGTGAGAGAGACAAACTTTTGAGCTTACACAGAGTTCTTCTTCACGTCCTCAACAATACTATATACAAATCTAAGGACAGTCATCTTGAACAACTCTGCTGATTTCAGAAGCACAGAGGGTGTTGGTTTCTAAGATACCCAGAACACAGACCATAAAGGGAGAGGCTAAAAAATCCCAAACCCGTACTCTAGTTAAGTAAAATATGACTTGGCATGTTTTATGATACACAAGGGATGCCCTGTGATCAGGGCTCACATTACATTAAAAGATAAAGATACAGACATGAAATTCACTGTGTTCTCTCTTGTTCCCAAGGCAATTTTATAATATTCAGATCTGTTATTAATACAGGTTCCAAAGCTGAAAGAATGAAAATCGACATTCGACTGAACTTATCCCATTTCCTGCCACAAGGAAAGCTCCCAGACCACTGGCTCATGGGAAAATAACTCACCGCAGACGATTTATGTAAGTCACAACTAATGGGCCTATAATGATTTAGCAGATCTCAATACCACAAGTGAAACACAGAGGCAGCTACATCAATTTTCCCATAAAAGAGAAGCAAGCTATCAGTGCATAGATACCAAGATGACAGGTGCCTGACAAACACCCAAGATAGTTATGTATTTAGATTTATAAAGGCTTCCCTGCCCATGAAGTGTCTCTCCTCCCTCCCTTGACATGCCCCCTGCACCAGGATGAAGAGGATACCTGGCATAGGCACCAGTAGCATCAGCTTTACCCTCAACTGATTGGTCCTTTCTCTTTCCTACGAGTTGTCTCTTCTCCTCCCAGTGCATTTCTACTGTGCTCATCAACATAACATCTAGGAGTGTCTTTTCTGTTACCTTAGACTCCCTCTTCTCACTCCTCCTTTTCCCCTTCCTACCTTGTCTCCTCTGCTCTCTCCTTCCCTCCCTGCCCCCAACCCCCTATTGCCTTGCATTCCTCAAAGGGAGTGATGGACCCTGGTTTTGTGAAAGCTGCTTTATGATGAGACTTCATTTTACTTGGTTTTTGTTTTGCAGTATACTCAGATAAGTGTGTGAAAGGCAGGAAACAGTGTGAAAGGCTAAAGCAAGGAAAATGTCCTATGATTCTGATTTGCTCTGCCAAATGATAGCATATTCTTCCTGCACATAACGTGAGCAACAATGCACTTAGCAGTTTGTCTCTGAGATCACATTTTATGGTCATGGCCACTTAAAATACCTTGTTACTTGTAAGCTACATTGCATGACAACTTCATAGGTAGCATCCATAATGTGATTTTAATAATGCTTGAATCTATAATCCTGAAGCCATTTAGAATGTCACAGATGTTATCTTGCTTCACATTGTGGCCTCTTAGAATTTCACAGCAGCAACAGTGATACAGATTAGAGGCTATGGTTCTGAAAAGGAGAGGCTACTATCACTGGAACTAAAGGAGATCTCTGTTAGCCATCAACAATATAGGACTCATAACTCTCAGCTGACAGTTGTGATTCTATCCAGTAGAAAGCAGTGGTTCTCTCTTTCTCTCAGACACACACACATTCATTACAGTACTATTTTACAATGATTCTTAATACTTGAGAGCAATGGAGTAGTCTCTAATGTATTGGATTAAAAACTGTTGCCCCAGAGTCCTTGTCTTTGCTAGGAGAAAAAGTTGTGTTCCTCACTTGAGTTAGCTAATTTGAGTTAAATAACTCGAGATAAAATCTTAATGAAAACAAAGCAAGTTGTAGTTTTCACATGAGGTAGTAGGTTAAGTTAAATACTAGACCTTAGTGTGCTGGTATTTCATACAAAACTGCAGACACTTATAGAATCAATAAATCTAGAGAAAGAAAAGTTGTCTTCTGGCATATGACTTTTGACAGTGCAAACAATGAATTAGATGTTGAGTCAGTGATGTAACCGCTCTGTCACAGCAGCATCATTTGATGATGTCAAGCGCATCCTCCACCATGAAGATGATAAAGAGAGCGGCCTTTTAACCAGACGGCATGCTGGTTGGTCGTGAGCTCACAGAAGCATGATGCAGTGCTCAAGAAATCCCAGTGGTAAAAATGCAAGTTAAACCACCCAGGACCCCAGAATATTCTGTTGGAATGAAGAAGGATCTTTCAGTTCATACGGTTTTTCTGAGGGGTGTGTGTGAGCTGATCCAGAGAGACTAGGAGGTGCAGAGCTGAGTTGTCTATCTGCCAAGGAATGCTCCATTGATCCAAAATATAGTCCGGCACCACTTATTGCTGCTATTCCTTAGAAAGGGCATGTCTGATGTACAGTCTGAGAGGCTCAACTCTTTCAGAGAAGAAGTGTCTTGATTTCAGTTGGTGTTTTTGAGGTGAGATTTGTGAAGTAAGCTGTCTTGATAGTTGGCTATATGCAGTAATGCAGTCAAGGCCTTGCCTTCACACCTAATCACCGAGGAAGCAATGCCAGCCAGGAGCAGAAGGTTGGAGACTGGAATTCTCTGGGTCACACCATTGATGATACAAAGGGCAGAGCTGATCTTGGCACAATGACAACGGGTGCCCCATCCTGCCACTCAGTGTTTGGCAAGTGCAATAACGAGGGCATTGGTAGATGTCCATAAGTGCCGGCAACCCTGTGGAGCAGCACAGCTCTTGACTGGATTTCAACTTTTGTCTTCTTGATGTGTTGTCGAAAGAACAGAGAGTGGTCAAGCTTTATCCCCAAATAAATAAGGTATGGTTCAAAAACCATTGGATGATTGTGCATAAGGACCTGCAGCTGTCGATGAGCTTTCAGCTGGCAAGATGGAAACAAGATGACACTGTCTTTGGTATGTTTAATTTTAGTCACCACTTCATAAAATACTTGGCCAAGGTGTTGAGGTTAGATGACTGTCAGGACTCTAGATACTCAAAGCTCCTTCCAGCTATTGCCAGGCTGATGTCATATTCTAAAAGATTTCCCTGTTAGGAAGTTTTTCCTTATATTCAGCTTACATTTCCCCTCTCTTTTATTAAACTAAATAATAGCTCTTTGTAGTGTTTACATCCTTCAAATAGCTGTAAATTTCCATTATATCACTCACTCCTTTTATCCAAGTATTAATAATGAAGGGAAATGGGTTATAGCAAGACAGGAAGGATGGTCTTGTGATTAAGACAATGGCCTGGGATTCTAGAGAACCTGTGTGATGGGGTGTACCAGTCCCTTTGAGGACCCCTTCTGGATGCTCCATGGTCCTACCACATCCCGCCCCAGGTAAGGAGCAGTGAAGGTGGGTCCTCCAGGCTTGCCTAGAAAGGCTGCAGAGAAGCAGCCAATCAGGATGCAGCAGGCTCAGATAAAAGTAGGTATAGGCCCTGAGCAGGCCAGTTACTGGCTGGATCAGAAGGGCGAGGAAGGAACCTGAAACTCTCCAGGCAGGCAGGCCTGGGAGAGATCCTGCTCAAGCAGGGATAAGCCAGAGAAAACCCAAGGTCTGTAACTCTAAGGTAACAGGTGAAGGTGATTGAACCAACTGGGAAGAAGCCCAGGGAAAACCGTAGCAGCTAACTGATGGAGTTAAAGGAAGCAGCGCATGACTGCTGTTCATAGGGTCCCTGTGTTGGGACCTGGAGTAGTGGGCATGCCTGAATCCTCCAACCAGCCCCTGGGGAAGTGGTCTAAGCCCCAAGAAGGAGGCTTTTACTAAAAGCCTGAGAAAGGAGCTGGAAATTCAATAGGCCCAGAGATGGGGCTGAAGACCCTGGAGAGAGCCACCCATTTGTTGAACTTTGTGATCCTGGAAGGGGACTGAACTTAAGAGGTGGCTTGGCTGGAGAGCTTCAGCCAGGAGAACCGGTGAAGATCTCTAAGGAGAATGTCCTGGGGCCAGCGCTCTAGAACAGGGCCGGGGTGGACTTAAAGTTAGCCTATAGGGCAACTGAGACAGGTCTGAAGATACTAACAAGAGCACAGAGAAGGGGTTCATCCATTCTTCTATTAACTGTGTGACTTAGCAGGAGGACTGAGCCACTGAAGACCCACCTAGTGAGGTCAACAACCTACAGGGGGTGCCACACCCAGCCGGCAGGAGGCACTGACGAGGGGAGTGCCCCGTCACACTCGAGTTCAAATCCCAGCTCTGCTACAGCTTTCCCATATGACCCCAGATGAGTCACTTTACCTCTCTGTTCATCAACTGTAAAATGGAGGAAATAATTCATCCTTTCTCCCATGTTTTATTTATATGCACTGTCAGCTTTCACAGTAAGGATGCTCCCTTACTATGTGTTTCTATAGAATCTAGCACAAAGAGGTTAGTTGGGGCCTTTAATTTAGATTTGCCTTAAAAAGAATTACATGAGTGAGTTTTGTTTCAGAGACTAACAGAAAAACAGACCAGTGCAACTTCTAGCTCTGGATGATACATGTTCATCTAATCCTTTCTGCAGCAAAACTATTCTCCATGAGCTAGAGTCTGATCTGAGTTACACAGGTGTAAATCCAGGATAATTCAACTGATTCCGTAGCACTACTCCAGATTTACATTTGAGTAACTGAGATCAGAATCTGGCCCAGTGACTGTATAAACCCCAAGGGAAGGGGGAAAATACACCAATTGACTTGAAAAGTAGCAGAGAAGGGAGGGCAGAGTTTACAAAAATGCCTTCTCTCATCTTTATTGTTCCCTGTTGTCTTTTTAAATTTAGACAGAGGTGGAGCAATCTCCGTATCTCACTGACAGTCACCATCTATTGTGTTCCTGGGCACATTTCCTCCAAATGGAAGGCAAGAGTCAGTACCCTTCAGAGTAAAGACCAGTCAAGCACATTAACACCTATTCCACATGTATATTCATGTTTCTCCTTTGTTGATGAGATTATTTTTTAAGTCTGCCCAGATGCCTCCACCACCCTATCCATTCTAAGTGCTCTATAATCATCGTGTCAGTAGCTGTGTACACTAAGAGGTACAGACTTGCCCACATTAAATAAGATCACCAGGAAACTCAGTGCTGGCACTCCTTCAAATGATTCTTTTCAGCTCAGGTTTTGGAAGTGAAATAAAATGGGCTTGTTGTAGGTTCTCTTGCTGTCAGAACTCTGAACAGTTGTACTCCATTGAGTTCCGTGCCTCAGAACTCCTGTATCCCAGTGTTTCTCAAAGACCGGTCCATGGACCAGCATTGGTCCCTGAGATCTCCCTGACACAGTATAGGAAGCCTGAGATCTCCCTGGAAGCTGGTCCCTGGTATCAAAAAGGTTGAGAAACACTGCTGTATCCTCCTGCATCAGTGAATGGCTTTTATGTGTACTACAGTTATCGTCCCATAGGTGGAGTGATTTGTATAGTGCTGCACAGCCACTGTTCATGCTTACAGGTTAACTTGATAAGTTCAGTGTTGTATAATGCAACCTGGATGACATCAGACAACCCCTGAACTAACAGTTTCAAGACAAGCTTTAGAGGCCTCAGAGAAAATTTCCACTTTGAAATTTCTGAGAGTTCAGTAGAAAAAGAGAAGAAACTATGGGTTACCAAGGAGACTCATCACTACTTAGTGCTGATTTTACAGCTGTACTCTAGCTGTTTTTAGTCAATAGTCCCCTCAGAGCACTGCTCTTCATCTCCAGGATCAGTACTGTCAGATCCTGAGCTCCTCTCTTTATTATTGAAAGCATCCCAAGTCTCCAGCACCCTACCGTCTTTTCCTCCAAACCACTCTTCAAAACCCACTCCTTTTTGTGACGCTTTCCTCCCCCAAAACGGTGTCTCCAGGCCTCTTGGTCTGAACTGTGGCCCAGTGGATCATTTCTGCCTAGGACCCTGATCCCACAACTGGTTTCATGAAGCATGCAAGGTTTCACCTGTGGAAAGCCAGTTGCAGGATTCTGACCTGAATTTTCAGGGCAGGAACTTTGTCTGTTTGCATGTGTTGTGGAGGAATGATCGGGTTTCAGACTTAAGTGAAATGAATGCAAATGAAAAGAGTGATCATGCACCATCAAAGTCAAATAGGGTAGGCCCTATTTATCTCGAGCTAGATTCTTGTACTCTGCCCATCCATGTGAAATCCGAGAGAACTGTTCAAATGTGGCTCTTGTCCATCAGTCAAAGTAGAGTAACTACAAATAAAAAAAATGCCAAAGGCATCCGCCTTCATTAGACTTAAAAGTGAAAACGCCTTTAGAAACAAGAGTGACATGTCAAAACTAATCTTGTACAAATAAAAGTGACACTGACGTAAGTGTGGAATTGATGGGTGTAGGCATGGCAAGCCAAACCTGCCTCTGCCCTTTATGTCCACAGTGTGTCTAGACAAACTCACTTCTCAAACATTGCCTTTGTGATGTGTGATTAATGAACATCTCAGAGATGGGCCACGGGCAGGTAACTGCAGATATTTATTGGCCTCAGAATAGCTGCAAGTCCTTTTAAATGGAATCAGCATAAATCATCCCCACTGGACAAGTCTTGTTAACTTCTTTTATTATTAGGCTACAGTCTGCAATTTTCTGTGTAGTAATTTTGCAGATGATCAAGCCTAGCCAACAGCTGTATCGGGGATCACTCTGACCTTATGTATGGACTAGCGTTAATACTGCTGCAGGGTTATGGTCAAAACAGTTCACTGTGTTTTCATGTGTATCTTCAAAAGATGCAGTTTGAAAGTTCATGTCTGTCTGATCATGGCCACATGCATTTGCCATGTTGTAAAATGCAGCACATCTTTAACCCCTGACAGTGAAAGTGTATATTGTACAATGAGAGGCTCTGAACGTGCTGTCCTCGCTCATTTTGAGCAGTACCCTTCCCCACAAGCTATCCATCTAGGCTTTTATATAATACTACGCTGATTATTGTTATTTATTTGTGTTGAGGTAGCACCTGGGAGCCCCTCTGTAATAGGCATTGTGCAAACACATAACAAAAAGACAATCCCTGCTCCAAAGAACATATGAAAAGCTAAAGAGGAAGGATGGTCCAATGGTCAGGGCGCTAGCCTGCGACCTAGTTTCTATTTTCTGCTCTGCCACAGACTTCCTGTGTGACCTGGAGAAAGTCACTTAGTCTGTATGTGCTGCAGTTCCTCCTTTGTAAAGTGGGAATAACAATACTCCATTATCTCACAGGCATGTTGGGAATAAATATATTAAAGATTGTGAGGTGCTGCAGTACTACAGTAAGAGAGGGACATATAAGTGCCTTAGACAGGCAGAATAAATTACAAATATAGGTATGGTCAGTTCATATTTTAAGTCATTCAAGCACTAATCCTGGAGAGAGACTGTAAAAACTGCCAAGTTAAATATAAATGTATTAAATCATAGGGTTTTTTAAAAACAGCTGCCTTAGTAATAAATTAAACTTCAAACTTACTATCCATTTTATTTGTGAGTGCTCGATAGAAAACAGATGAAGGGTTTGGGGCCTCTCAATAGTTTATATGTAAGACGTGCTTATTCATGCAACATATCTACCATCGTCAGAATGGTACAGGCACTGAACATATGCAAATTGGGAAACTTTCTCCCCTTGTGATTAAAGCAGTGTTGGACTCTGCACCCTCCTCTGAGTTAGAATTCTCTCTGTTGCATAGCTTGCTAGGGTCCATATGTGTTCTACATTGTCGTCTCTTCATAGTTAAAGATGAAACATTCTTCCTGTTATAAAAGCCAGTTTACCCACACCCTGCCCCGACATGGAGAAAAACAAATAAAACAGTGGGGAAATTGGCTCCACACCTAACAGAGCATTTCCAAACTTACTGACATCTGGGGGATTTTAATTTATAAAATTTTATTGATAAAATTGTTTATAAAAGGGAGGCTTAAAAATATTTGGTTGGTAGATAGCTGTAGTAGCAGTTAATACCCTTTCGGGCTCCCAAGGCTAGAAGGGACCATTGTGATCATCTAGTCTGACCTCCTTTATAATGCATTCTTTTAACAGGTGTAACCTTTTACAGGTGTATATTCGTAGCATGGGAATAATGTGATGATGCATAATTAAAGGAGATGAAGCCGGTGAAATGATCCATAATTGCAAATATGTTGATCCCATGATCTTTAGAGGAGATCAAAGCTGAGGCCATCACAACCAAATCACTTGAGCTAAGCACAATTCTAATAGCTGTTAGTAAATAGGCATTTATCGTTTTTGAGGGCGACATGATCTAACTAAGCCGCATTTTGCACTAGTATGTTTGTAGATCTTGATCCAATAGCCCTTAGTGTCAAGTAGGTTTAAAAAGATAAAATAAACTTTACCTAGTTCAAAATGTAAGGGGATTTCAGGGGTTTTATTTTAGCACCAGTGAAATAAGAAAAAAAAATCTTCAGGGTCTGTGATGTCATCCATAGCTCGCAATGGATATTTGTTCCTTTAGCCCGTCCGTTGCCATGACTTTAGATCTTTAAGAACTTTTTTTTTTAGGTCTGATCTTCTTCCATAATTAGTCATCCCTTTGAACAAACATCCCCTGAGCCCTCCCAGTGATGTAGCTTAATGGCTGGGTCCTGCTACGTGGAAAAATCATTAGCCTGTCCCAGCTCCTTAGGCTGGCAAATCAAGAATGCCACAAATTCAAAACTGTCTCTCCTGCCCCTTCTTCCAGCCAAAGGGGGGCAACTGTGAGCCCCCTTTAGAACCTATGGAGGAGGGTAAGGGGTGTGTAAGAGAGCCCTTCATTCCCTTGTATGGCTTATCCACATTACCAGTCTGTGCACAGGGGAGAAAAGCTGTCACAGGCTGCTAGTCCCTGTCCCAGGCAGATTGGGTTGGGTCTTGGATCTTTAGTGCCCCCCTCAATGTGCTGGCCAATGCAGCTGGGTTGACTCAGATGGGTAAGTAAGCTGCATCAGGTTGAGCCTGACAACTTATTTTTCTCCTGGAGCAAAGGAGAAGCAGGGACTGAACCATGACTCAGTCACAATTTATTCCCTTGTCTGCTTCTGAGAAAGTGCAGCCATGTTCTGTCTGTTACTCAAGGCATGTTGTAACTTCACAATCTCCATTCCTGGCTAGTAGCCATTCGTTAGTTAAAGCACTGAGATGTGATGCCAGGCTGTGATGCATGGCAGGTGCACAAAAGCCCATTGTGCACAGTTTCCACAGGGGATACTTAAGGCTCCCAAAATATCCATATTTTAGCCTTGATCCGGGTAAGGGCAGGTATAATTATTGCTGCTACGGCATTTTGCATTGCGGACTCCAAGCATCATGTGGTTAGTGCACACACACCTGTTAAATAAACATCCAGGCCTAGAGTCTTCTTTTCGACTTAAACAGAGCAGGGTCAGCATCTTAAGAGTCACCCAGTGGATCACATTCCTCTATAGTGGCTGAACATACCCAGCGATGACGAAGTTTGTCTGGCAATCTGTTGCAGTTCAGTCAAAAACCTATATTTAGTTCTATATTTACAACGTCCAATATCCTCCAATGATCCTTTCTTGTGGTTCCTAGTTTACAAACAGTTTCATGTCCGATTTGCTTTAATTTTGTGAACCTGAGGGCTCAAGGAAAGAGTAACTGATACAATCTAGTTGCATTGCCCTTGCTTCTTCCACTGTTTGTCTGCTTCTCCCATAACCATTGTTGCTCTTTCTTCCATGCCACCCTGTAAACATAGAATAGCCTCCCTCGAATGGTTTGGAAAGTCACTATCGTATCTATGCCACAAAGAGCCCTTGGCAAAGGGTCCCCTGCTCTTTGTAAACAGTTCTTACCTCAGAACTGACAAACTCAATACACCAAACACATATCTTGCAGGATATTTATCCATAAAGGATATAATGTAAGGCATCGACAGAAAGCTCGTAACTTGTCAAGACTCATAATCATTACAAGATGTATGTATGGGTGATATTTAAGGGACAATGTATTTACACTGAAAGTCTGCTTTATGGACTTGGAGTAGAAATTAATTACCAGGAGGTAATGGGCCTCAGGGATGGCCTTTCCGAGCAAGAAGTTGTCATTCCTCCCTAATCAGCTCGTGAGATAGTGCAAGACTCAACTGATCAGCCTTGCTCCCTCCCAAAATTATCAATGGAAACCATCAGAGGCACCACCGATCAATGGAACCCTAATGTAGGTGAAAAAGAAATATTACAACAGGCAGGGGTTCTCCCTGGGTGTGAATAGGAACAAAAGGCTGTTTTCAGTATTACACAGAGGAGGGAGATGCACTCTGGATCCATTCACCGAGGAAACCCTTTGGGAATTGGGTGGGCTTTCCTGAATTATTGGATTCTGGTTCTTGTGAAACCAGCCAGCTCTGCAAATCACTGAACTTTTGGGGTAGAACCTACTTATTAGCCAGGAAAGGTAGCAACTGATAAGTGTAGACCCAGGTTCATGTTTTATGATTCTTGTTTTCTGTTGTAATCATTTGTTTCCCTTGTTTCTCTAGTCTCTAGTTAAATCTTTATTCTCACTGAACTAAACCTACTTTTGTTGTATTCTAAGTGCTCACAAATGCTGTGTGGTTTACAGAAACGGAGGTTTAATGTTAAATTGGGGTACACTGCACCCTTGGATGCAGAGGGTCAGGAATTTCTGTGAGTAGCCAGTGTCAGAGGCTGGATATCACAAGCAAGCAATTCAAAGGGACTTGGGGATTGGGGTGCACCTATTGTTAATCCACAAGGCGAAGCTAGGGCTGGCGTAGCCCAGAGGAGAGGGCTTGAGTGGCTGAAAGGCCCACAAGAAAGACTCCCTCACACTGGGGGAGGAGAGGGTAACAGGGTGACTCCCAGCCCTGGGTGCCCCAAGAACCATCATCCTGTCCTTTTTTCAGAGCCCTCTTCAAGGCCCGCTTGTACCATGAAGTTTACAGGAGACTGCCAGCTGATAACCGGTAGGTCACTGGCCAATGGAGACTTCTGAGCTCCATTTCATTTACTGCATGTTTGTCTCTTATCATTTTTTAAATTATTTGACTAGAAACCATCTAGTTCTGTAGGTAGTGGGCCGATGTTACCACATACTTCTATCACGTGTCTTCCCTCTCCTATTCCTTCCATTTCATTGCTATCCCCACTTGTGCATCTTGTCTTAAATGAGATTGTAAGTTTTTGGGGGGCAGGGACCACCTTTTAGTCTATGTTTTTACAGATCACAAGGGGCACTACTGCAGTACAAATAATAATAATCGGCTTGCGCCAGACATGCCGTGATGCAGAAAGTGATTGGTTAAGCGTTCCCTCCAGTGCGCTCCCGATGCATACTGACCTCCCATATTCCCCCGATTCAACCACTAGTCCTCGTCTGGGCAGAGATGATCAGAAAAATATTGAGCCCTTTACGCTCCTTTCTCTTGTTACCTGAATTAGATTTTCACCGGCAGTGCAGCTCTGCTGCCTTGTATTGTGAGCCTACAAGATATCACCGCTGAAGCAGATTCAGGGTAGCTCAGTATTTGGATGAGAGATGTTCAAAGAACACTGAAGTGTTGCAGAAAGTGCTGAACCAATGCCCCTGGGGCTGCTATGCTGCTGGAGGCACCTCCTTTTGGGTAAAAGGTGAAAACCCAGGTCTTACTTGCCTACTCTTGGGTATGAAAGATTCCAAGGCAATTGTTGGAAAATAAAACAATAACGGAGGATTAACCGCAAAATTCTGGCCAAATCTCAGCTCCAGTAATTGCAATCATTGGACCTTAGGCAAGACACTAACACCTCAGTGCCTCAGTTTCCCTCTTGATAGAATTGTTCTGCTGTTTTCTTCCCAAAAGGGTGTTGTGAGGCTTAATTGATTAATCTCCCCCAAGCACTTTGAGCTCCTCAGATGAAAGACTGGGATGAATTACAAAATATTACAGGTCAGGTTCACGTCTGGAGGAAATTTTTAAAGCAAATCATGAAAATCAGATTTTAGAATGGAAATGTTGATCCAACCTTCAATTGCACTGCACAAGGGCGTGGGCACAGGGTCTCTTTTTATGTTGTTTATTTCAAACAAACAAGTCTGGGCGTCTCCTGTGGAAACTCAATATAAAAACCAAAGCCCTTTTCATGGGTATTTTTGGTTAATCTCCACGTAAAGCTCAAATTCATCATGTGGAGAGAATGTGAAACACATATTTTTCCCCATGTAACACTCACTTTCCCACAATGAATAAAAAAAATCATTTTCTTACAGGGAGAGATGGATTTTTCAGTTCATTCACCCAGGAGTAAAAAAATAGTCCAGAAGGCAGGAACATCGCCTCCCTCAACTCTGCCAAAACACCAGAGTTGACCCTGAGGGATTCTATGAAAAGCTACAATATTTAAAATTATGTATACAGTGGCCACCTACACACAACCTCCTTAACTCCTAATTCCTTAGCTATTGCTCAGCAGTGAGTGATACACGCTAGATATGATTCACCTGGGCTTCAAAATGCATGCCTAGCTATTGTCAATAATCCCTCAAGATGTTAGGGAAAGGAGAGTGGGTGGGGGAAATCAACTTTTTTTTGTTTTGAATGTCTGATCAAAAGTGGGAGAAGTTTGGCTAATTTTAAGACACTGAAGAGTTTTATTCTAGTTGGAGCAGCTGGTATGCAAAATAACATGCAACTGTTTATCAACACATTCACTAGGGTAAAGGAATTGTATATTTTCTTTCTTCTCTGGGTTATATTTTTCCTTTTTCTCTTTCCAGAATTGTTTTCATTCTTTAGTTAGAAATAAGGATGAGATCTTGTCACGGAGGTCAAGAAAGTCACAGATTCCGTGACTTCCAGAGACCTGTGTGAAATTATCCTCTTCAGGGACCCCAGAGCCCTCAGCCACAACAGGCGGCGAGGATCCCAGAGCTGGCAGGGGGGAGTGTGTGTGTGTGTGTGTGTGTGTGTGGGGAGGGGGGGGGGGGGCCGCTCTCAGCCGCTGCATGGGGCCCGCAGCTCTGAGCTGTTGCTGGCAGCAGTCTGCTGCTGTCTGCTGGCCTGGGCAGTGGGGACCCCTGGTTCCGAGCTGCCACAGACAGCCCCACAGCTATGAGCTGGGGCAGCAGTGAGGGGACCCTGGAGCCCCAAGCCTCATGGCAGGCGGTGGGGGAAACCCCAGAGCCCCATTGGCCCCCACAGCTCCCAGCCTCCACTGGGGACCCTGCAGCCCTGACCCACTTTGGGCTGTGGGGTATCAGCCTCAGCAGCGGACCAGAGACATCACCCATGGCCAGGGTGGGCTGGAGGCCCAAGCCACCACAGGGGACCCCGGAGAAGGGAGCCACAGAGCTCAGTGGGGGACCCAGAGTCGCTCCTTGTGATTGCTGCACCCTTCCCCCCCTCAGTGGGGCTAAGGCTCTCATCCTCCCACTCAGGCCTTTGGTCAGTCCCTCCCGCCCATTATTTTTAGTAGCAGTTGCAGACAGGTCACGGCTTCTGTGAATTTTTTTGAATTGTCTGTGATCTGTCCGTGGCTTTTACTCAAAGTAACCATGACAAAATCTTAATCTTAGTTATAAAATTTCAGTAATAAAACCCAAATAGGAGAAACTTAACCCTGAAAAAAAAAGAAAAACTTAACAGCTGAGAAGTGCCCTGGAACAATCAAAAATCAAATCTTTGTTTTTAATAGTGAATTTAGTGTTCAGTGACTAGTGAAAGAAGCAGGGAACTGCAGGAAGAGAGAGGATGGTTTCATGGTTATGGCAGTTCAATACTATCCTGGAGAACTGGATTCCGTCCTTGGTTCAGAGATCCTGGTGATGACAGACAAGTCACTGAAACCAAACTTTTCAAGGTGGTCAGTAATTGCGTGTTCCTCATTTTCTGGATGCTCAACTCGATAGCCTGGGTTTTGATTTGCGGAAGTGCTGTGCACTCACAATTGCAGCTTTACTCAGCTGGAGCTGTGCTTTGGACATATACAGTGTCATACGGTCTCATTCCAGTCTCATCACTCACGTCCCTTTATTTGGCATACAGAAAAGCTACTCTGAGTTTATCAGAATCAATTGTAGGGGGTGGGTATAAGGTATACCATACATCCAGAGTTCCACAGCAGACCTCTTCCTTTATATACATTTAAACTTTAGGTTGCACTTACTATCCATTCCATCCCATATTTTGGGTTTGGCTTGGCACTTTATAGGAACCAATCCCTGTACAGCATGTTCTGTCCACGCACGACTTACTCTTTACCTCATCTTTATGTTCCCAAATTATCTTATGCATTGTTATCTAGTTCATTGTAAATGGTCCCCCCCTTGTCTTAGCTAGTACAGACATTCTGGTTCCAGCCTGCTGATCCATTTACCTCCATAATTGTGTCTCCCAAAAAATGCAGCCTCACCCACCTCCAATTACTCATGTCAAGCCAGACCTACTCCTCCCGCCCCTCTAGGCCTATCCACACCCCTCCCTGATTCCTGCCCCTCCACTTTTGGGCTTATCCCCCCCATCTCCTGGTTTCCATCCCCATCACCTCTGCACCTATCCACCCTGCTGGCTCTTGCAAATCTGTCTCCCAACTGGCTCCTTTCCCCTCTGCTTCCAGTGAGGTTGTTTCCTTCTCCTGGATGCCAGCAAGAGGAGCACAGGAGAGACAGGAAACCCTGGTTGCCCAGAGAAGCAACTGCAGGGAAAATCCTGCTCAGTCCCTGCATCCCTGCGATGATGCATGCTCAGTGCAGATGGAATCATCAGAGAATTTAGCTGCCAAACTCTAACAAGTCTCTACTGAGGCTTCTAACTTGATTTATTTATTTTTTTTACGGGGCAAAACAGTTTTTCCCTAGTGTTTAGGGTTCAAGCATAAGAAGAAAGAGAGTCAAGAGAGTGCAACATTCAGGCTTTATTTCTTCCTCTTCAGACACAATCCTCTCTCATCAAGCACATCCTGAAAGTAGAGTTCTCTATGTTCCTAGATATTGCCCTATCGTAAGCATACTATCATGTGAAAACACCCCCTATTGGGAAGCTATCTGTCATAATTTCCCTCTTATCACATTTGTGTGAGACAATAAAATTAAACATGAATACCATTACCTGCTTACATATTTAACATTCTATTGTACTCTCTTAACGTCTATATCATCATACATATAACTTAATACCAATTTTTGTTTTTGTTTTTTACTAATTTTTAACTTTCTTGGTAACTAAGGCTTAGGGTTTGGGCAGGAGGGGGAGTTCATGTCTTATTATTGTACAAAGCCTTGCAGGTGGTTTGATGTTGGAGTGAGCATGAGTATTTCTTGTGATGACAGGAGACTGTCTTGAACTTGATTCTTCCATTGGGAGTGGTATTTTGAGGATCTGTTCCATATCTATCAGGTGCTCAATGGTCACTGTGCTGTTTGTGCCGTACTGATGAAGTCTCAGTGGAATACCTATTTCACCATCTTCCACATCCATGTTTATATCATGTGTTTGTAGTGGGTAAATGTATTTGCAGTTTCAATGAAATATACGACCATCCACTGCTATGTCATATGAACAAGGATTTATATGTACAACACATGGAGCTTGCTTTCAAGAACAGGATTTGTGCTGAGGAAATAATTTGGTCCTGACAGGGTTCTCTGGGTTGTAATTTTGGGAAGTCTTTAGCTTATTGGCTGCAATAGGCTTTAGCCTTTGAATGCCTCTCTTCCTTTTCATCTGCCACTTTTTCCACCATTGCTGTTTTTAGTAATGCTGGGAATAGAGGCACCAAAGTACACTCACATCTTGACATCAAGCATTGTACTGGACTGCTATTAAGGTCCTCTGTGAGAGAGTTTCTCCATTCATTGTATGACACTGAGCCAGAAAGGGTTAAGCAATTAGCAGGCTGAATGACCCAAATTCAACCTTTAAAGACTTATTAGAAAAGTATTGAAATGGTAATACAGGCCATTCCTTGTAGATAATTAGCCAAGCTGTATTAATAGACCTGAGTGTTTGAAATGCAAGGCTATATTGTTAGAATTAGAAATAAATACTAATTATATTGGCCTGTGTTTACCCATAATCTTGTTAGAAGTTAACAATGTAACCTGATTATTCCTGTATATTACTATTTCTATTGATTCAGAGATCAAAAGGGAATATTAACATTTAGATGAAACTTGGATGTAATAATATCATTGTCTTTATTTCTCTTTGAAATTTATAGTAAACTAGCTTTGAATGGATAATGACCTTATGCTAATCAATGCAACTAATTACCTGTGTATACATAGGAAATCGGATTTCACTTCAAAGTCACAGTATATTACTTATGGTTCACCCAAGAAATACCTGCTGTCGAGAAGATATCGATAAGCCTGAAAACTATAAAAGGATACTAGGGCCTTGATTATGTATCATCTCAGATCTGCTTAAGTGTTGACAAGGGAAGCTTGAATCATAAGATCGAGGTCACCAGCTCTTGTCTGGATCACCCTGCTATTTCTCATGGAGGAAATTATACAGATTCTGCATAAGGATCAGCTATTGGATTTTAGCCTATGAATTGATCCTGGAAGGAACTTTTGCAACTCAACATCTCTACTATGAAACTGTCCTATGGACTTTATTCATATCTGCATGTATAATGATCTTTTAACCAACACTCTCTCTTCCCTGGCCCCTGCCCTCCCCCCCCCCCTTTTTTTTTAAATTAGAATTTAAGAATTTTTTTTTAATTTAAGAATAATTTTTTAAGAATTAGTTGTAAGCATGTATTTAGATAAGACCTGAAATATTCATTGACCTAATGTGTCCACTTCTTTGGGATTGGTAGAACTTTTTTATATGATTAACAAGATTTTCAGTAATCCTCATCATATTTGACTTGGCTGTCTGGGTGAGAGCCCAAGGCTGGGTTGTCACAAGGGAAATGTATTTTTGACTTCTGGGTAACCAGTAAGGTATCTAGAAGCTGTTTTATTGCTGGCTTGGTGAATCTAATTATTAGAAAAAACACCAGTTTTGGGGGATTACCTTCCCCATTCTTTGCAATTTCCCCTGAATAAGCCATCTCATTGTAGCCCATCCAGCAGCCAAAGTCACAAATAGCTTGCCATTTATTTTCTTTGCTTTTTGCCGCTTTCCCTGTGCTAGGTGAATTATCTCTGTGTCTCCTCCACTTACTCTCTTTGTTTGGATGTGAGCTTGTTTGCTAGCTCTGCATATGTCTACAGCTCCTGGAAACATTGGTGAAGGCTCTCTGAACATTCTCATTTGAGCTTTTGTATCTTTTATCCCTAGTGCTAGTCTACCAAGAACTCATTCATCTTTTAAGATTTGATAATCGCATGAATCAGCCATTTTGCACAGTTTGACAATATATTAATCTCTTGTTTCTCCATATTCTTGATCACAATTGTGGAAAAGATACCTTTTTATATAGGACATTTTTTGTGCCTTCAAAATACTTCTGGAACACTTCTAGGATTTTACATGGGCCCTTCGGGTCTGTTTCTGACATATCCAGCTGCTGTTGGAGCATGTGGCAGCCTTTTCCCATTATAGCTAATAGTGTTGCTCCTCTTATTTTGTTTTCCTTTTTATCCATCTCCACTGCAATGTCATAGTTTTTCCAGTGTCATCTAAAGATTGTCCAGTTGCTAGACACATAACCTTTCATGTGACATGTCCATCTGCTCAGGGATAGGAATCTGGTATGTTGTCACAGTTATTCTTGTTTCTTTGTTTATTGTTTGTTTGGTTTTTTTGCAATAGTCTTACTTTCTGTTTCATATACCTCCAGGAGTCAACACACTTTTGACACCATGTTCCGGCATAAAAAGAGAAGGCCAAGACAGTGCAACATTCAGGCTTTATTCCTTCCTCCACATATACTGTCCTCTCTCATCAAGCACTTTATAAAAGGAGCGTTCTCTCCATTCCTAGACATTACCCTGTGCATAAGCATACGATCATGCTGCAGTGCCCTCTGTTGGTAAGCAATCTACCAGAACACCTAAACTCGTTCTCAGAAGCAGCAGAACCATTTTAAGTAAAACATTTCAAAACCTGAGGCAGACACTCAGCATGGGAAATTTCAGCCCAAACAATTACATTTTGGCAAAGTTATAAGTAATTCAAGATGGTCTCTATAATGGAAAAAATGTTAGGTAAACAACGAAAGACAGTGCTAAGCAGCTCTGCCAATAATAAAAAATACTTTAGAAAATTTCTTGACCTCAGTTGTACAACTGTACACATGCAAGCAGAATCCTGGATTGCATTAGCAGCAGCAGCAGCAGCTCAGCAGGAATATATGAACACAAGTATTCTTCGTTTGTGGCTTAATGACAGATACAGTGTTTGAACTGGATTAACTGGCTTTTATCAGTGTGCACATTACTGCTATTTTAATTAATATTGGTTTTGTGTGTAAATTTCCTCTGATCTTGTTTTGAGGTTTTCCATAATAAATACACACACACACAAGAAAAATGCTTTATTGATATTGACTGGATTAATTTAGATGTATAGTATTACTCCATTGGACTAGTTCTTTAGATGGTGTAAATCAGCATAGTCTATACTGATTTACACCAACTGAGTATATGATCTGCTAACTCCAAAAGCATTACTCCTGATTTATGCTGGTGTTAGTAGGTTCAGACCCAAGTCTCTCTGGTGGCCAGGGCCGTATTATCCATTAGACACAACAGGCACAGTGCCTAGGGCCTACAAAACTTTCAGGGCCTACAAAAAAATTTTCTATGTATAATTTTTTATTTTTATTTTAAAAACTATTTATTAATAGCTTAAAATCAAATCAGTTATTTCGGTCAGGCGGCCTACAAAGGTCTTAAAATGGCCCTGCTCGTGTCTTCTCCTTGGAGGTTACAGGACTGTTTAAGGACAAGGTTTTGCAACGTTTTAATTACAAGGATTTATAAGAAGAGTAATGAAGATAAAATTTCTGCTTTAATTCAGTAAATAATACAATGTTGTACTACATCACTTAACTGCCCTGCTGCTCTGATTTTTCTAAAGATGTGTGGTACTAGGAGTTATTTGTGTGTTGTGATTACATACTTCTCTCTTTAAATGGCAGAGACATGGCTGTTTTCAGGAGAGATTTGCTCCAGAAATGATGATATACCAGTAGTTAAAAATGTCTGTACCTACTGAGTAATCTGTTTCACCTGAGAGACCTTTCAAACTATTTCTCACTTTCCCTTTGTTTATTTTCGTTATCAGTTTGGTATCTTGTCAGTGTTCTTCTGATGTAATGTGCAACTAGGAGGGATCAACAAAGCCAAATGGAAGGAAGCCTGCTGCACTGAGTAAATTGGTTAACACTTGCAAATTTCTTATATACATCCTTTCCTTTCACTCAGGTTGAAGATAACACACTTTCTGATATAACGCTGCACTAAACTCACCAATAGGTGGCTGTGATGAAACAGAAAACTGAATAAATGAACACACCAATTTTATCCTGAGAAGCAACTGTTGGCATTTAACTTGCAGTTATTGATTGTTGGTTATAAAGCAGAACGTTAGTTAAGATTCTGTTATTATGGGGTGCCAAAGTCTTCATTAAATAAATTGATTCTCAGAGCTAGTGGTAATAACCATAAGTACATAGGCTATTCTAGGGGACGCAGAAACCTTATCAACGGTGAGTCTTGTTGGTATGTAATAGCTGCTTCTATTCATACTTAGGACCTGAAATTGTTTGTAAGGTCTGTAATGGAATAAGTGCTGTAGTAATGGGCTGGAGTTATTCCCTATACGTCATCTCAGCACCGAGAAAATGCTTTGCATAACACTGAAAAGGCTTGGCTCCTAAGAACAGGGTTATTAAAAATGAAGAGGTCACAGCTATGGGGTTCACAAGGAGATGGGGGAGGAAATGGAATTGTACACTTTGGTTCTCTGATGTGTTTTCATGACATTCACTTTTATGTAGCCTGATTAAATGTTCTGTATCTCATTTTGTGGCATTAAAATAAACTGTTAAAAAATTAAAGCAAATTCTTCTCACAAACACACACACCCCCATAACAACTGGAGACCTTGGTAAGCAGGCTCAGCAAGGAGACCATTGAGTAAAATGGGTAAGGAGCTAGAATTACCTACTTCTGCTCATCAAATATTTGTTTCTTACACCAATGATCTGCCAGAGGAATTTGAAATGTGCTCTCTATAACTGAAGAAGAGATGTTAGTGTGTAGGCATGAAAACTTACACCTGCATTTTTGCCAAGATTTATTTTTAAACAGGGGAAAAATGAAGTTCTTAGTATAAAATATTGAAGTCAATAGCAAAACTCACCTGACTTCCAATGGGGGCAGATTAACAACCTATTTCTTTCACTAACCACTAATGTGATATTAAAAAGAAATTTGAAAGTTGTTAATTTGAGATCATTGTAATTTATTTTAATACAACCTAGAGTGATTTTATGTAGTGTATTGTCTTTGCTCTTCTGTCTCCTTTTTCCTTCCTTATGTACTACACTTAGGTACCAACTTTTATTTACTTCCACCACAAGATCTGAGTCTGA
The DNA here is from genome assembly GCF_026122565.2 of Emydura macquarii macquarii. Lineage (NCBI taxonomy): Eukaryota > Metazoa > Chordata > Testudines > Chelidae > Emydura > Emydura macquarii. Next base: position 12,392,430 of record NW_027130455.1, read on the forward strand.
TCTAGGAGGGAAATAGGACTGAATTCTCATTACAATCTGCCAGCTGGGATCTCTGATCTGTTGACTTGGAAGGTAACAGAATTCATGGTAATGAATAGCCTACATGTGGAACAATAGCTGTGGTCTGGAGCAAGAAATATTGACCTTATTGTTAAGACACAGGTTCAGAGGTCAGTGGCAACCTCAATGGCTGTTTTGTTGGGTTGAATGATAACAATGATAATACCAAATGACACCGATAAATTATATGAATGAATATGTTATATGAATCTATAAAAGGAGTAAACCAGACTGTGCTTATGTTTTGATATCAGCATGCTTGGGGCATCATACATTTGCATTTCAGGGTTAATGTAATACTTTGAACAGAACTTGTAAGATAATGATAAAATCTACCAACCAACAAAGACTGATACCATTCAGATCTCACAGTGCAGGAGAGATTATTTTGTCAGTTTGACTGGAATATCCTTATCTACATACTCATTCTTCACTTTAAGAGGCATAAGTGTAAGTCATCATCATTATCATTTACAGCCCGCCAAAGCTAGGAACAGGGTCTACAAGTCTAGCCAAGGCAATTCACTGCACAGCTACAGATGGTTTTTGTCTAGCTAATGGCTATGTCCATTGCCTCTAAAATAATAACATGCTCGTGACGAAGTCCATGAAGTAAATTGTGGCAAAGGGAGTTTAGGGGGAGATAAGCAGAGGATCAAGAGTCAGAACCTATGGATTCTATTCTATTCCTGGCTCTGTCACTGTCTCACTGTGTGACCTTGGACAAATCACTTAAGCTCTCTGTCTCCCCTCCTCTTTAACGTGGGAATGATAATACTTAACTCTTTCTCAGGAGTGCTGGGGAACATGCTACAGATTCATAGATTTTAAGACCAGAAGGGACCATTGTGATCACTAGTCTGACCTCCTGCATAAAATAGCCCTAGAACCTCACTCAGAAATTCCCGCACTGAGCCCATAATTTCCTTTACATACATGCATCTATTCTATATAGCAGCAGTACCCAAAAGTGCTTTATTCATCTTCTCCCTGATGAGGCTGTCACAATCTTTTGAATGGAGACCTCACAACGATTTTCTGTCCTCTGCCAGCTCCAGATTGGATTATTGCAATTTTGACTATTAATCATTATGATGATGATGATGATGATTTCCATTGTGGTAGTACATAAGGACCTTGATCAGAAATCATGGCGCCATTGCAATAGGCATTGTACAAACATGTAATGCATAGAGGCTCCCTGCTCCAGAAAGCTCACTAGCTAGGATTTTAACAATATGCAACAAATGGTGGTGGGGTAGAGCAGGAGACCAAGATAACAATATTGTCAAACGTGCATGTGTAAGTTAGTAGTCACAAGGGTCTCAACAGTCACTCCGTAATCCACTCTTCGTGCAGCCACTCCTGAAGACTATTCAGAAACCAGCCTCTCCCGAACACAGTACTTCTTTTTCATTTCATAATTTAATGACTAGGACATTGGACTATGACCTAGGAGACCTGGGTTCTGTTCCCAGCTCTGCAGTTGACCTGCAGTGTAATTATGGACAAGTCCCTTCACTTCTCTGTGCCTCTGTTTCTCCTCCCACCCATATCTGTCTTGTATATTTAAACACTAAGCTCTTCATGTGTTTGTATAGTGCCTAGCTCAATGGGGCGGTTCTAGGCACTAACTTGATACTCCTCTTCCTCCTACCTGCTCTTGGACAGAGAAGAGAAAACGGAAGACGAGTTGTTGAGCGCTCATATGGATTTCTATAATTTTGTCAAGAATTCGGATACTTTGATGGACATGGGCTAGACAGAAAGGATGCACTTCAAAGTCCTGATCTTGACCTCTTTATGGTTTAGATACTGTCTGGTTTATAAAGCACACTCTCCTCCAGTCTCATGCTACTGGTTCAGTAGAAACTCAAGCTAACATCCTACAGTCTGGGGTCAATGGCAGTGTGTTCTCTTGAGTTGGAAGCTATCAGTAGTCTCCAGTCTAGAATTCAATTCCCTAGCAGCTCCACCAGAGACGGAATTGCTTGATATTCAGGGCACATGGTGAGGCACAGCTGTTTGATCATGTATGAAAGGATGGGTTGGGGTAGTGGTTGGTTTATTTTTAGGGAGGCTGTTGAGCCCTGTCGTTAACATAGTCAGATCCAATGGGCTTGAGTTCATGTGTTTTCACATTGCGTGCACATAATGAGAAAGCAAACTTCTCACACGTGTGGCATCATATAAACGTAGGGCTGGAAGGGATCTCAAGAGGTCATCTCGTCCATCCCCCGCTGCTGAGGCTGGATTCATTTATAAGGAGGACAAACTCTCTGCTCCTGAAAGTGCACCTCCAAGTACATCAGGAAGCAGAGTAATGAATTTGCTGCAAATACAAAAGTAGGGCCCAGTTCTAAGAAGTGCTGAATCCCCATTTCCCACTGACTTAATAAGAGGTGAGGGTTCTCAGCACCTTGCAGGATCTGGCTGGGAGCCAACAATGTCCTATTGATCTGTAGATCTATCCAGTCTCATAAATCACGAGGTGGTAAATACCCCCCTAGTATTTCTTTCCTTCCCCCCAACTCTCCCGCCTCCTGTCAAACAAACACAGAGCAAATTTGCCCTTCATTATCAGCAGCTCTCTTCCTGTGGCAGCTGCTCTGTTCATTTTGGACTTCTGCATTTTGCCTTTAACAGTTGCCCAATTGTCTTACTCTTGATGCAGGATGAGGCAATGTGTCTCGGAGCACAAAGGAGAAGCACGTTGGGAGGATTAGGAGGAGGCTCCCCTACATGGTTTGTAGCTATAAAAGCCAAGAATTTCCTGCCCTGCCCCCAACACGAAAGGCACCATCTCTTCAGTGTTTCCTACAGCTGAGTGATTCCAAACAGCCTGAGCAATAGTCTGAAAAACAGCCAGTAAAGGATGTCCTTGCTCGAGCTGGTCAAAGGATGGTCATTATTGTTCCCAGGAAATGTAGGGTGAAAATTATTTACAGCAGGTTTTTAATTGGTATTTTAACAAATAACCAAACCTGGACAAATGTTGTTTTGCAAAAACTATTTTCAGTAAAACACTTAATTTTTTTTTTAAATTGAGTTTGTTTTTGGTCAAAAAAAAAATTTGTCCGAATTTTTTTTCCCAAAAAAGTTTCAACCAGCTCTAGTTATTACTTAATGCTTTGTACTTCCGTAACACCCACCCTGGCAGACAGAGTTAGATCATCTAGTCCATCCGTTCGCCAATGTCGGAGTGTTCCCTGCAGTATTTTCTCCAGTTATTTGTCCAGTTCACTTTTAAATGACATCCCAATTAGACTTCCACCACATACAGGGCAGTGACTTGATATCTTAGCTTAGTGTGAGTGGAGTCAAAAGGGATTTTATCCAGCACTGTTATCCTATGACATAGAAAGGGTGCAATTCAATGGAAAATGTGGTCTAGATTAAAATTAATATAAAGTGGGTACACAACTGATTGACAATGAACCATTGATAACTACTCTGAGTACATTTTTTCAAACTAGGAGGACATATCTAGTGGGGTCAAGGAGGAACTGTCCTGGAGATGGTACTATTGAATATTGTCATTAATGATTTGGATAATGGAGTGGAGAGTATGCGTCTAAAATTTGCAGAATACACCAAGATGGGAGGGGTTGCAAGCACTTTGGAGGGCAGGATTACAATTCAAAATGACTGACAAATTGGAAAACTGGTCTGAAATCAAGAAGATGAAATTCAAGAAAGACAAATGCAAATTACTACACTTGTAAAGAAAAAAATTAAATAGCTACAAAATGGGGAATAACTGTCTAGGCGGAAGTACTGCTGAAAAGGATCTGGGGGATAATAGTGGATGACAAACTGAATATCAGACAGCAATGTGATGCAGTTGCAAAAAAGATTAGGTAGAAAGATCCTGTCTGGATTCTCTAAGACATTCCCCAATTCGTCAGTGTGATGTGAAGCCTCAGGGTCTTGTTTGACTCATTGCTAAGCAACAAAGTAACATTAGTGGCAAAAATGCCTTCTTCCACTTTCAGAGAACTGGGAAACTGCCCTTTGCTCCCAGATGATGATCTTACCACAATGATCCATGTACTCATACCTCGGATCTGGACTACTGCAATACACCATACCTGGGCCTAAAAGTGAAAGCCATGTAGAGCCTCCCACTCGTGCAGAATGTAGCAACCCACCTTGTCAATGGGCCAGGTCTCTGTGATCACATCACACACGTACTCTTATCCTGCCAGTAGCTCCCAGTCTGTTTCCATTGACAGTTCAAGGCCTTGGTCAGCAGGTCAGGAGCCAGCTACATTAGCAATTAGCTCTCCATCCACTTAAGCAGCTCCTCTGGGACCATGCAACTTGCAAAGCCAAGGAGAAAGCAAAGGAGAGCTGGAGAAAAGGTGTCCTCATCTGAAGGGATTCAGCTGCAAAATGAGCTTGCAGAGGAGATAAAACTAATTCAAAGCCTGTCCACCTTTATGGTGCCATGCAGAACTAATTGATTTGGGACGCACTTAGATACAATGTATGTGCTCTACAATTGTCGACAGACAATCTTGCTGGCTAGTTTTCTGTGGTTTAGTCTCCTCTCATCTTGACTTACCATGACTTCCTCTCTGCATCTCACCTCTCTCCCTTCACTATTGCCATTAAAATGATCTTCTCTCAATCCTTGCATAGATTTTTTCAAACAGGCAATAGTCCAGCTAACACTAAAGAAACCCACCCTGGATTCATTGGTTAGCCAGCTACTGCCCAGTATCAAACCTGAGAAGCAGGTTCATAGAGAAGCTAGCCAAAGGCCAATTACAAACTCACCTAATTGAAGCTGGCATTCTAGAACCAGCACAATCTGGATTCAGGCCAGGGAATGGAACTGAAATTGCTTTAGTGGTGCTGATGAATAACCTGCTCCTGTCAGTGGATGTGGGAACCTGCACCTCCACCACTAATCACCTCACTTGCGGAGCTCCACAAGGATCAGTTCTCTCTCTGGTCCTTTTGAGCATCCATATGCAGCAACTAGGTGAACTGATCAGACAGCATGGACTCATATGTCAGTAATATGCAGACGAGAAACAGCGCTACCTATCCTGCACCACATGTGATCGCATCATCACTGCCAAGATGACCCTGTGCTTGCATGTGATCAGCTCTTAGATGAAGAGCAGCTGGCTGAAGCTGAGCCAGAACCCAAGCAAGATAGTGGTGATGCTGGTGGGCAGAGGAAAGTATTTTGAAGCTTTTGCAGCTCGGGTGCAGTCTTCATTGGTTGAAGGTGCACCCACAACTGGTCAATTCACTCTGTAATAGTCTAGGAGTCCTTGGATTCCTTATGGTCAGCAACTGTGTCATGGGCAGTCTTGTCTAATGGTTGGAGCAAGAGTTCAGTCACCCAGTTGGAACTGAATCCAGATGGGCGGATCCTGGAGCAAAGTCAAAGGTCAGAACCAGGAGTTAGAAGCCAAAATCAAAGAGTTACCCAGAGTGACAGTCAGGAAGCATAACCAGGGGCTTGGGGCCAGGAGTCAGAAGCCAGGATGGAGCTGGGGGCTGGGCCTGGAGAATGAGAAGAGCTAGAGACAGGACCAAGCATAGTTGCAGGCAAGGAGTGCCCTAAGCAGCTGTTAGACTGCTGCGGCTACTGAGCTCAAGTATCAGCCTGCTGATCCCTGTAGTCAATCAGGTTCCACAGTCAACCAGACAGCTTCTGTCAGGGCCAGCTGTGCTCATTAGATTGACAGGACACTGGCTCTGCTGCAGGCAGGCCCTTGACACTCATTGATGTTGAGTTCTCATATAGTAGCATCCCTGAACAAAGCTTTCTATCATCTCCAGGTAGCTAAGAGATTCCACCCCATCCTGGCAGCAGATGACCTGGTCTCAGCTGTTCACGCTTTTGTCACCTCTTGGCTGGGCTACAGCAATGCGAGATACAAGGGCATGAAGCCATCAGCACCCAGGAGTAGTACAGAATTCCAGCTAGTACAGAATTCTGCAGCGTGTCTCCTTAGCAACTCAGAGCCAATCAGACCAATCCTTCACCCACCACACTGGCTTCCCATTCTACAACAAATGGAGTTCAAGGTCCCATTCCCTTGAAGGCACTCCGGGGCCTGGGCCCAAGATGTCTAAAAGACCACCTAAAGCGCTGGGACAAACACCACGGTTCGGAGCTTTGCTCCTCTGGCACAATGGCACTCTCGCCCTGAAGGGTAAAGCCGATCTGTGTGTGAGACAGAACCGGCTCAAGACTGTGGAATGAGCTACCCCAGGAACTATGGACCTCACAGACCTCACCACCTTCTGCTCCATCTGCAGGGCACATTTCTTTGACCTTTCCTTCCCTAACATAAATACACAACAACCTGGATGAAAAAAAAATGGCAAAACAAAACACTTCACTGCACACGCTTCTCCCCCTGGGGAGAGGATGAGAGAGAACACACCTGACATGTGTTAGTCACGTTGCTTAATGCACTATGGGAAGGCACTCAGATATTACTGTGATGACTGTGGTCTAAGAACCTCTTTAGAACAGAAAAGACCATTTCACTGCCTTATCCCTTCTTGGAATCCCCACAAGTAGTTACCTCTTGTGTTCATATCAGGACTTCTGACCCTCCCCTTCAAAGCTCTGCACAACTCTGCCTCTACTTACATTTCTTCTCTCATTTCCTCCCCCTTCCACTCTCACTGCTCACACTCTTCCTCAGCCTCACACCTACCTGTGCCTTTTGGATCCTTCTCCCACTCTTGTCTTTGTGCTTCTTTTATGCTGCCTTGTACGCTTCAAACTCCCTCCACCTACCAAATGGCCATCCCCTTTTCCTTCAAATCCCTTCTTAAAACACACATTTTCTGCAACTTGCATGAATGTTAATCCCCCCATTCAGAGAAAGACTGAGAGAGCGAGTGGTGCTATTCTGAGACTGAAATTTCATTTGGCTATCCAGTGTAATGTGTGGGACCTGCAGGGATGCTATCTTCTTCTATATATTTTGTACAATGTCAGACATAATGATGACACCCAATAAATAACGTAGGAGGAGAATAAATACAAGGCTTTCCGATCATCTAGGCAAGACATTGCTCAGAGCATGGTGCATGCTCAAAGCATCAGTGAGGGACTTTGAGTAAGCCCAAGGGAAGGCTTGAGGGAGGAGAGAATGTACATGAAGGCAAAACTGATGAAGGATCTCTGACGACACCTCCCACCTGGGAAACGTAGATATACGATTGGGCTATTTTTGTGATGCACCAAAGAAGGCTGATCTTGTGGTTGAAGTACAGGCTTTGGAGTCAGGACATGTGGGTTCTCTCCCTGGCTCTGCCACAGACCTCTCATGTCACCATGGTGGTCAGTTTAGTCAAATTTTTCAAATGTTAGCACCACAAGCCATAGTTGGGCACCTTACCCAGATTTGAAAATGTTACCCTTAAAGAGAAGAAGGATGACCCAGTGGTTAGGATGCCAGCCGGGGATATGAGAGACCCAGTTTCTATTCCCTGCTCTGCTACAGGCTGCCAGTGTCACCTTGGGCAAGTTTCTTAGTCCCTCTGTGCCTTAGTTTCCCATCTGTAAAATGAGAATGACAGTACTTCCCTACCTTACAGGAGTGTTGTGAGGCTAATGTGGGGCCTCACAAATATTTGTAAAGTGTGCTGATCTGTGATGGGGAGGTCACTATGGGAATGCAAAGTATTCTTTTTGGTATCTCAGCCGTGGGAATAATAACATCCATGCTGAACTGGAGCTGAGAGTGTCAGCACATACTTTACAGCACAAACTCTGTAATTACACGTTTCTTTTTTATACACCAGCTTATTAGAGCAAGTGGAGAAAATATATGCATGGAGCCAAGTCTAATGTTATCTTGTAATTTGGCAAGGCTGAATGTTGAACGATCTGCTTTAAACTCTGAGACTTGTTTATTTGTAGCCGTTTCTGTGGCATTTGCCTTCATAGTTCCAGAGGATCTTCCAAACATCGTGAATGAAAGAGACACCAGTCAATAATGTCTGGAAACGGTTTCACTGTGCTATTGTCACAAGTAACACACAGGAAAGTAAGGAGAGAAACCAATTCTTTTTCTAAATTTTTTTCCATTTATTTTTTGTGCAGTTGACAAGCACTTTGTGTATAATCAATGCCAGGTTTCCTCTGCTGAGTTAGTCAGGTTCCCTGGTTGTGGTTTTTGTTTGTATTGGTTTTGGTTCTTTCACACAACAATGCAGGAAAGAGACACGTGTCTAAATCAGGGAAAATGGGGTTATATACTGAAACTGAGAACAGGACTCCTGGGCAGATGTGGGAGCTAAACCTATTTTTTTTAAATTTCAAGTGAGTGATGTCTGTCTATCTACGTAAGGTTCAGGCATGGCCCCGTTACTTTATTTAGCCTCACAATGCCCTGTAAGTTATCCCCAGTTTACAGAAAGGGTAAGATCCAGATCCTCAAAGGTCTGAGAAGCAGGAACTTGAACCCTAGTCCCCTAAGTCCTCAGCTGTGCCCTAAGCAGTGGCGATACTTTCCCTTCTGGGGAGGTGCTTTTTAAGCTTCATGACATCCTTGGGGGAACAAGACAGAAAATAAGATATTAAGATAATATAAGATAAACAAGATAATAAGACAGAACATATCATATTGGCTCTTTATAAATCCATGATACACTTACATCTTGAATAGTGCATGCAGTTCTGCTCATCCCATCTCAAAAAAGATATATTGGAATTAGAAAAAGTACAGAAAAGGGTAATAAAAATTATTAGGAGTATGGAAAACCTTCCATATGAGGAGAGATTAATAAGACTGGGACTTTTCAGCTTGGAAAAGAGACAACTAAGAGGGGATATGCGAGAGGTCTATAAAATCATGACTGGTGTGGAGAAAGTAAATAAGGAAGTGTTATTTACTCCTTCTGATAACATAAGAACTAGGGGTCACCAAATGAAACTAATAGGAAGCAGCTTTAAAATGAACAAAAGGAAGTATTTCTTCACACAATGCACAGTCAACTTGTGGAACTCCTTGCCAGAGGATGTTTTGATGGTCAAGCCTTTAACAGGGTTCAAAAAAGAACTAGATTAATTCATGGAGGATAGGTCCGTCAATGGCTATTAGCCAGGATGGGCAGGGATTGCTGTTTGCAAGAGGCTAGTAATGGCTGATGGTATGGATCACCTGTTCTATTCATTCCCTCTGAAGCACCAGGATACTGGGCTAGATGGACCATTGGTCGGACCCAGTTTGGCCGTTCTTATGTATTAACAAATGTTAGCCCATTTTGCAGATGGGGGAAACTGAGGCACAGCTGGTTTAGTGATGTGCCCCTGCTCACATAGGAAGTCTGCAGCAGAGCCAGAATTGGAAACCAAATCTTCTGACTCGCAGTCCTTTGTCCTCGTCTCCATCCCTGTTCATAGTTGAAGGTTGTGTGAGAGGGCTTTGGAAATGGACTGATGTTCCCTAGATGTGCAGACAGTTTTAAATTGTGACCCCAACGTCACATTTATTTGGCCATACTTAATAGGCCGCTTTCTTTTTTGTTGTTGGGGTTTTCTTTTTTTGGGCTATTTATTTAGGAAGTTTACAAATCCTTGCCATGTAAATATCAGAAACAAAACAATCATTAGGTAGCTTTTGTTTAAAGAGACATTACCCAGGCATAAAGTCATCAGATCTTTCCATTTAACAGGGTGTTATTACAGACAGAGCATCACTAAACCACCTATGTCTTCTAGTGACTTTATTAAATTGAGTGCAGTCTCTGTATGCACATAGTCAACAGACCAGGTATGTCTCTTAAACGAGAATATTAAAAAAAAAAAGTGTGCTGGGTTTTTTGCAGGTGACTGTATTTTGCCTGAGTCCTGAACAAAAAGTAGCCAAATATCTAAGCCTCTATCTGTCCTCTGTCTATTTGCTTTGCTGGGTAGGTGATTGGTGTAATATAGAATCATAGAATCATAGAATATTAGAGTTGGAAGGGACCTCAGGAGGTCATCTAGTCCAACGCCCTGCTCAAAGCAGGACGAACCTCAGCTATATCATCCCAGCCAGGGCTTTGTCAAGCCTCAGCTTAAAAACCTCTAAGGATGGAGATTCCACCACCTCCCTAGGTAACCCATTCCAGTGCTTCACCACCCTTCTAGTGAAAAACTTTTTCCTAATGTCCAACCTAGACCTCCCGCCCTGCAACTTGAGACCGTTGCTCCTTGTTCTGTCATCTGCCACCACCGAGAACAGCCTAGCTCCATCCTCCCCGGAACCCCCTTTCAGGTAGTTAAAGGCTGCTATCAAATCCCCCCTCACTGTTCTCTTTTGCAGACTAAACAAGCCCAGTTCCCTCAGCCTCTCCTCATAAGTCTTGTGCTCCAGCCCCCTAATCACTGTCTAGGGTGCCACCAGCAGCCATATCCCATAAGCACCCTCTGATGAGAGGGAGAGTGAGCACAACACTCCTGCACAGGCATCACCGCTGAACTGACAGAAAAAGACTTTTTTTTTTTTTTTTTTGACGGAGGGACTTTGTTGCTATCTTAAGAGCATATGACCTTCTGCACCCCTCGGTCTCTGCTGCTGCCTTATGGACTGCCCCGTGGCTTATGAGTGCTGGCTCATGGGGTGCAGAGAAGGGATGGGGCTGGCTCCATCACTCCAGTCCCTGGCCGGGGCGGTGCGGGGCGGAAAGGGACCTAGGTCCTGCACGCCAGGGTCTCCCCCTTTGGCCAGGTGATTGGAGGAGGAGGAGGAGGAGGGAGGCTCGGACTCCGGTGGCTAGCTGTGCGGGCAGGGCAGAGCCCGCTGTGATTGTTTGTGGGGGCCCAGCAGCTACAGCTCACCCGCTGCACGGCTCTGGCTAGGCTGCTCTCCATCCGGACCCACCTCCTCCGCCCCTCACCCTGCAGGGGGAGCAGCCCACTGACCCTGGAGAGGCAGGCGGCCGGCATATCACTTTCCCTCTGCCCGAGCATCTGCGCCTTGACTGGTCCAGGGGGGCGGCGGGGAGGAGGTGCTGGCTCGGCCGCAGCCAGTCCCTGGGTTGCAGCTGCTACTCGATCTGCTTCCTGGGTTTGCTTTCGCTTTTGCGGGTGGCTGCAGGAGCAGGAGCTGCTGCACTGGCTGGGTGATGAGCACCGAGCCCCGCGCTGCCTGAGAGCCAGCAGCGGGCACATACCCTCTGCAGAGAGTCAGTCCCCCCCCCCCCTCCCGTCCAGGGCAGCGCCCCGCCTCTGCATGCCCCCGCCCCCACCGGGGCAGCCGGGCACCTGGGGAGACCTGCTCCGCTGAGCGCTCTGCCCGCGGCGTGCACCGCCTAGGTGGAGCCGGGCTGCCGGGACCATGATGCCGCTTTGCAACCGAGCCGGGCGCCGCCTGCTGCGGGTGGCGGGGTCGAGCCAGTGGGGGCCTCTCCTGAGCGCCCCCCAGGGCAGGGGCTGCCGCTCGGGGGAAGCCCGGGGCACCCCCGCCAAGGCCACGGCGTCCAAGAAGAGGGGCTACGACATCACCAGGAACCCCCATCTCAACAAGGTACGTGCCCCAGCCTGGCGGCCGGGGGGGACGCGGCGGGCTGCTGTTGCCCCGCGTCCACACTGCAGCGCGGCCCCACGGGCTGGTTTGTGGGACACGTGTGCCAAACTCCTCCGGAGCCAGTGCTCGGGGCAGGCCGGAGAGCCAGGGGCGTCTTGGCGATTGAGCACGCCGGGCCCCCTCCCTCTGCCATTAACCAATCACAGCCCGGCCTGTAGAGCAGCTGCTTTGAGTGGTAAGTGTGGCTAGTGCGTACAGCGCAGGAGCCTAAAACTGTCCGCAGAACCATCCGCCTTTAACCAAGGAAGGGTACATCTCTCCTTGGAGAACTCTAGGGTCAGGGGTTGGGTGAAAGAAATTACAACACCCCAGCCTGCTTTTACATTTCCCTCCCATCGCCTTAAAGAACCCTTGGCTCCCTGTCTTCTTTTTGGTTTGTTCAGGTATGGCCATTGACCGCAGACACTTGCCTTTTCATTCTGGAGAGTCTCCTGTTTCACTTTTGTGTGTGTGTGTGTATTGTGGTAACACTCAGATCCCATTGTGCCAGGTACATGGTTAACACAATCAAGTGTGTATTATCAAAAAGAACTCCGTTTAATCAAAAATTAGTGGAGGGGGAAATGTGATGGCTCCTAAAAAGACCATGTCTATCAGGTAGGGTGCTGCAGTGCAATTCACGGGACTGGGTAGTTAGAAATAGAACCAGCCATTTATTTCTTTGCATTCAGACAAGTAAGTTTGAGTTTGGTTGCTTTGGGTTTATTTGATTTTTAAGCTTCTCTTGAATAGGTTGGTAGCGCTGTCTGTTTTTTGCCCTAAATAGTGCTCCCTGTGTGGAAGAGTAAGTCTTGATTCTCAGTATTGCTGAGACTGCAACATAGACAAACTTCATAGCAGGGGATCCTTTTCTTCATTCCTTATTCAGGAAGAACTCAAGGGGAATACTTGAGGTCTTTAAGGCCTGGCTTGATAAAGCCCTTGCTTGCATGATTTAGTTGGGGTTGGTCCTGCTTTGAGCAGGGGGTTGGACTAGATGACCTTCTGAGGTCCCTTCCAACCCTTAGACTCTTGGACTCTATGAATCCAAAATAGGATCTGGGAGTAATTTAGCTATGAATCATACAACTCCACATTTTAGATTGAATTTGAGAATAATATAAATGTATATGTTTTAGGAAGGTTGGGTCTGAATCTGTTACATTAATATTGTTACTAATTACTCAAAATACCTTAGCTCTCTTAGCTACCATAAACTTGACAATGATTAGATAGTTGATGTGCTGTGAACATTTCTACACTGATCAAAATTATCTGTTACTTTATACTTCTCCTGTCTTTTGTATCCACCCGTTATCTCTTGTCTTGTACTTGGATTGTAAGCTATCTGGGGCAGAGACCATATTTTATTTTAAAATTTGTACAGTGCCTAGTGCAATGGGTTGGGGCCTCCAGATGCTATTTTAATACATACATTTGGGGAAGCAAAATCATATAGGAACACTACTACTCAAAGCAATCCTGCATATCAAATTTTGCAAATTATCTATACATTAGGGTTCTGGAGTTCTGCATCATTTTGAATCACTTTATGGCAAAATGTGTAAGGCTGAAAAGATTATGAACATTGTCAGTTATCCATGAACACTGATGAATTGATAGTGCTAAAGCACTTTGGATATTTTTTCTTCAGTGCTATCTTGTTATCTAGCCTTTTGCAATAGTACTTTATGCACAATAAAATACCTGGTGTTGCTACTGAGATTACATATATTAATTATTACTGAATAACTATTACCTTAACCTTTGAAAAGTGAACCACTTGATATGATACAGTATATTATTGCTTCAAATTGGAATGGTTCACACACCTGGTACAAATCATCTCTATACTATATTTCTTTAGAACATGACCCTACTCCATTGAAGTCAATGGCAAAGCTCCCATTGGAAGCTTAAGAATCAAAACTGTTGTGAAGGTTTTTCTTTCTTCCGTGAGAGCATATGACTCTCGGTAAGAATGAATGCACTTGGATGCATGCAGAGGGAGAGGAGGAGAAGAGCTTCTGTCACTAGTGAAATATGTTGCAATGTGCACTCGAGTTTCAAGTTCCATGTTTTTGCCTAACTCTGTCTTATATGGTCCTGTTAGAATAATATCACAATCTCTCATGCATTATTTATCCTCCCAACATCCCTGTGAGGTAGGGAAGATCTGCCAAGTATGGTCAGTGGTTTACCAGGGAGCCATATACAGGTGTGTGTATGTGCGTGTGTGACCCACTTGCGTTACACACACCTGTATATGGCTCTCTGGTAAACTGTTTAAATAGCTATGTGCTTTGTTCTTTCTGAGAAATTCGGAACAGGCTTCCATTTCTTTATTGGCCATCGCATAGAGTATTATAATTATTTACTAAACAATCTTCATTTGAGGTGGGATGTTCCAGACAGCTTATCCAATTTATCTGTGATCACGGAATGCTATGAAGAGAGGATCATAGCTGCTCCTTTGATTTGAGGGTGTGAGTCTGCCTTTTTTATGTGAATTTACCAATTAGGGGGTCTGGTTAAGTTTCCAGATGCTCTTGCAGCAATGGCCTGGTAGGTCTTTTTTTCTCATGTATATGTGCCATGTGGTTGCAACATTTCTCTGATGTACACCTTACTCCCCTAATCTTTGCCTGAAGGCTGGATCACTGCAACATGCGCTACCTGAAGCTATCTCTTCAATGTATCCAAAAGCTGATGTGGAAGTCAACAGCTCCCTTCTAATGTCATGTTGTGTAATGAGCATGCTGGTGCTCTGCACGCAGTGCTGGCTGCCATGGTGGCCTAATAGCTCCCAGTGATGTTTGAGGTGTTGAGTTTGACCTATAAATTAATGGCTTAGGACCCCATTGGCCAAAAGACTCTCTCTTTGTACTAGAGTCACATGGGGAGTAAGTTAGTTTAGTGATCGGTGTAAAGGCTTGAGTTCTATTGGCTTAATATAAAGGGAGCTGTTGTCTGGGCTCTCTGTGGGAGGGCCTTTCAAACTTGAAACTCACGCCTGCCCTTTTGTCTAAAATAGGCTGAATTGACTGATGTTCAGGGGAGATCACAAAGCCCAAGAATTTTATTTCTAAGTGTTTGTCAAGGATGCCTAGAGCTTGGGATGTGATGGTTATATCTTTAACTTTCTGGGTCTCAAATCCTTATGACATATATTTACCTCCAATTTGCAAATCCTTATGACCTAAAAGTGCACAGGTATGTCCTGCTTGAGTTGGACACATTGCAACATCTTTCAGAAAGCATAATGGAAAGATGGGTTTGTGGCTAAGGCAGGGGACTGGAATTCAGGAGACCCACATTCTCTTATCAGTTCTATCCCAGACTTCCTATGTGATGTTGGGGAAAGTCACATGGAAAAGAATTTTGCAAACTGCCTCTTTTGGGTACTCTTGTAGAGGATTTGAGGAGCCGGCTTTAGACACCCCAACATCAGGACACTTTCAAAGAAGAACATGGCTGGCTGCTTGGTCTTTGAAAACATGGTGTTAGGACGGCCATCCAAGCCATTTGAAAGCTCAGTCAGCTGCAGACAAGATGCTGGGATTTTCAGAATCTTATTTCTGTGTCATACGGTGCTCTCCAAATACTGCTGTTCTCCCCTTTTGTATCAAAACCACTCAAAATGCTTCAGCAATCCTCTCATGGGGCGCCATTGGCCTACTGAAGCAGTACAATGGGTAGCTGCCCTCAAATTGATAGAAAAACCTCAGAAATAGATGGAGGAGAGGAGAGAGGAATTAGCCACTGGGTTTTTAAAAAGTGCTATAATAGCAGCTTTTAATTTCCTGTCCTTGAATGTGGCAGACATAGAACATGAAACACATAACGGGTTGTGTCTACGCACATTTGCTAACATTTTCAAAAGCTTAGGAAGATGCAGATAGCCATTTGCTCCAGGGCCTGGGGCAGACGGGCCAGCCCGGGGGCGGGGCAGGCCGGTGCTGTGGCATGGCGCGGGCAGGCAGCTGGGGGCGCTCGGGCGGGAGGTGCTCCAGCCTGACCTGGATAGACCAGCCAGGTTGGAGGCAGGGCAGGCCGGTGCTGTTGTGCAGCGTGAATCACCAGCGCTCTGGGGCTGGGAGCACTCGGGCCGGAGGCGCTCCACGAGCTGTTTGAATTAAAGTGATAAGTCATGTGTTTCATCTCTTTAGAGGAGCAAACAAATCTTCTTATTCCTCGGAATGGTCCAAGAAAGGGCTGGATGTTGCAGAACACACAGTTCAGGGAAAATTTGGGACTGGGGGAGGTTGGGGTCATCTTGCCAGAGTGTAGCTGAAGCATAACAAACAGGCTACTGGAATCAGAGTGTTTGAGCCAAACTGCTTTAAAACACAGACATACAGGGCATGTCTGTCTGGGGGCTGCCAGCATCCTGGCTGATTTAAGGCACTCAGGATTACAGGGCAAGCAGTGACACAGCCCCTCACTGGTCTGGATTGCATCCCAAAACGTGACCAGGATATGATAGAGGTTTATAAAATCATGAATGGTGTGGAGAAATAGGGATGTGTTATTTACCCCTTTACATAACACAGTAATCAGGGGTCACCCAATGAAATTAATAGATGGCAGATTTAAAACAAACACAAGGAAGTACTTCTTCACACAGCACCCAGTCAACCTGTGGAACTCATTGCCATGGGATGTTGTGAAGGCCAAAAGTATAACTGGGTTCAAAAAGAATTCGATAAGTTCATGGAGGATAGGTCCATCAATAGCTGTTAGCCAAGATGTTCAAGGATACAAACCCATGCTCCAGATATACCTACACCTCTGACTGCCAGAAGCTGGGACTGGATGGCACGGGATGGATCATTCAGTAATTGCCCTGTTCTGTTCATTCCCTCTGAAGCACCTGCCACTGGCCACTGTTAGAAGACCGGATACTGGGCTAGATGGACTATGGATCTGATCCATTGTAGTTGTGCTTATGACTGAGTTGAAGCTCCCACTAGATATACACAGACATGATCGTTTTCAGTATGCTAGAGGCCTGTGTGCGCGGTCTAAAAGCAGTCTATTTTCAGATATCTTTGGAGAGTGTCCAAATCCCCAGGGATATGGGACAAGCAGAGGTGGTGAAGAAAAATGGCCTAGAGAATGAGGGGCACAAGAGGAATCCAACTACTCCGAACCAAAATCAACACCATAGTCACAGCAATGGTGCCTCTCAAGGATGAGCTCCTGATTAAACATTCAAAAGCCCTTTCTGCCAACAGAGAGCAGAGGCTTTATATTCAGGATGTAAATTGGGTAAATACTCTAGGGGAGGAAATGGCAGGACATAAGGATTCTGGATTTGTAGCCACTGCAGCCATAAACACCACCTTTCCCTCCTGGATGGTCAACAGCTATCTCACTGATGGATTAAGTATGTTGTATATACTGCATTTTCTATCCTTGATCCCCTTTAGAGGTTATATGACATCTACAGAATCTAGTAAAGGTACAGAATTCCTGTACCACTTGGTGTAAGGCCTGCCTATCCCTAGAGAAGCACATGTGGTCTGTGTCACAGACACAGTGAACTGGCTGACTTCAGTAGTATCTTCAGTGTGATCCCGTGGACCATGTGGCAAGGATGTAGAATGCAGTGCCAACACAGATTGGTTACCCTATCAGTGATCAGCTGAATATGCAGAAGAGGATGCTGTGTAGATTTAGAGATGAATCTGCATTCCTGTGTGACCTGTGTCTGGCTGAGCTTGAAGATAGTTCTCTGGGGATCTTCGAACCTCCTCCTAAGGGATCTTTTCTGAGAGTTGCGATGCAGATTGCAGTGAGCAGAAGGAGGTCTTTTATATGTCATTTCCTGCTACTTTCTTCCCAAGAGTTGTCTCATGATACACAGCCTTCATATGGTCAGGTGCTGTAATCTCTTCTTTGTGCTAGCTACTGCTTGTCTGGGGCCTTTTTGCACTGTGGCAATTCAGATAATCTGTAAATTTTCTTCTTGTTGCTTATTATCAATTGCACTTGCGGCTGCGTTGATCGATAAATGTGTTCTCTTCACCCCAGTTTTTCCATGGCTATACTGAATCCACATGCTGTCCCTTCTTAGGTGCAAATGCATTGAGCCAGCTCACTGAGCTGCAAGACACATAAACTCATTAGCCGGACAACTCCCTGGTGGACCCCACATTTGTGGAGGTTCAAGAACTTAAGTTACTGCTTCCAAAATTAATTGTATTTTTCCCCCTACACCAAACCGCATTCAGTTCTGCATTATTCATTTGGTACGTTAGGGATTATTTACGTATTGGCTGAAAAGTGGGCATTTCAGCCAAATCAGTGTCTATCTTTGGAGATCTGCCATTGCAAACACTACAGACATGATGATCTGGAGGTCAGCTCTTTTTAAAAGGTGGTAGAATATTGGCGTTATTGTTCCTGTCAGCCCCTCAAATAGATAACTCAGTACACTTTCCTGAGATCTGCAGTGCAGATGCAGTGGGCAGAAGGAGGTCTTCTATATGTCTGGCTAACCTATTATACTTTTTCTGTATTCACTCACGCCTGATGCCCTTTTGGACTTTTCATGCAGTCTATCTTGGGGAATTATACAAAACCAAACTGAGTAGTTTGGGTACATAAGAGTGAACTCAGTTAAAGGGAGGGAAATTAACCCTCTCACTGCTGGTTTCTGCTGCAGCATTGTTGGAATGTATCACTGGATTCTAGTGCATCATTAGAATGCCAGGGAGTTCTTTAAAGCTTTCCATCGACTCCCTGGGAGCAGAGCTAGGTTGAGTGCTTTGGGATATCTCATCCCGAATGTTCCACTGGAAGGTTGGGAATCAGTGACACAACCTGGTGCAAATGAAGCTACGTGGGAGCTAACAAGTAGGTGAGGCAGCACTTAAATGGTTAAGCCAAAAATTAGCCAGAATAACAAAATGGGTGTATGTAGGACAAAGTTAAGCTTTGAGGTGACAAGCTATCAAGCTGATGAGCATGGTATAAACACCTAGAAAGGCGGGTGCAAAGACCAAATCACAGTAGGCGTCTGTGTCCATGCTATGAGCTCAGGAGTCTCCACCCTTTCTATTCATTTGATGGTCTAGGTGTAGGGTGGGAGGAATTTTGAGCTTGTGCTTTTGATTTTCAAGGAGCCCCCTTTGGCTGCTAAACAGATGGCTGCTTTTCCATCACTATATTCCTCAGCTTGTAGGCCTGCAGGAGATTGTTTGTTCCAGTTAGGATAATCTCTGAAGCAGTTGTGTTCCCTAGAAGGTTGTACTTTTTAAGCTTTGTTTGTTTTAGAGCTAATACGTTCATAATCCACAGTGCTGGCTAGTGGAGCACGTAGCATGACGAGGCTCTGCTAATATTTGGCATGGAAAGGAATGTCTTGTCTCCTCTTGCTGATGAGCCAAATTCATTCTGGGCGAAACTCCATTTGACTTCAGTGGAGTTACAGCAAGGATGGATTAGTCCCTACATCCTGGTAGATCTTTCATTCCAGAACCAGCGCTGCTTTGTCACATGCCTGCTGGGCTTCAGACTGTTTATACGAGGGCCTGCATACACAATGAGAGGCTCCTATTTCGGTTCCAAAATATTCTCTGCGAAGGGCAGATCATAGCACTTTGGAACAGAGAAGACGAGTCAAGGATATTGAATATGGGAGGCAACTGGCAAGAGCAGTCTAAAATGCTGCTTATCGTGTGATGAACAAGCAGTTTACGTAAAGCACAGCTGGCTTTGGCTTGCAAGTGCTTCCGTCCTTTGACTTGGCAGTCGTTTGTGGTACCTCTTCTGTGTATGTAAGGCACACTAGGAGGGTACAGATTTTCCTGCCTATAGGACTTGTGTCATTTACCTATCCCATAGTCCCTTGCAGGCTTGATCTCTGCAGTGTTCTCTACTTGGGCTGGCTTGAGGAGGGTATAATGCTGGTGTTCTGAGATCTGCCCTGGCCCCATCTTTACTTCTGGGTGAAATATAAAATGTTGGGTTATGCTGTCTTGCTGAAGCCCTAAATGCCTTGGGACCTGATGGTTTGAGAGGCTGCCTCTCCATCTAGTGTCCATCACAATGATTAGGACACTCCTGCTGTCTGTTGCTGGTGTCAAGCCGTACAGACGCGTTGGCTGTGTGGAAGGGAGAATGGTGCTGATCGCAGCATGGTGAAATCTGGCACTGAGTTGGTGGCAGGGGAGGGGCCCATTGCCCCAGTATGGACTCCCGGGGGCATAGTGCCTGACTAACCACAGTGAATGCCGGAGCATGGGTCAGAGGAACTCCGCTGCAATCTTTGGGAGGGTGCCGTGTGTGCTCCTCCAGCCTAGTGGCTGGTGCAGAGGAGGAGGCAGGGCTGTGGCCCTGCCCTGGGGTCTCTCTGGAGGAAGGCTCGTGCAGCTGGTGAGCTGAGTTGCATGCACTCTGGGCGTAAGGACTGAGATTAGTTTCTGCACACAGGGATGGGAATAGTCTTGTGCCTTATTCTCTCCCCCACGCCAACACACCTGTGCAGGGTCTGCCGCAGTCTAGCCTGAAGGATGTTTTCATTCCTTTTAACTGTCTGCATCCTAACTGGAAGTTCTTTAATGGTGAAGGAAGCCAGGTTATGCTCAGTGACAGGTGTGAATATTAATATAGCAATGCCTCGGGACAAACGCGTGAGCCAACACCCCCCCTTTCCATTCCCCACCCCCACTCAGGGACATCAGAGAAGTTTATCTACATCCAGACTTTGCTTCACAGGCCTGCGTTTATTCTGATGTGTTCCAGATCCATTCTCAGAAGTCTTTTGGTGCTGTGAACAAAGCCCAGAAGATGCTCTCTATGTGCTGGCACACGTCCTAGTGCAGCAGGAAGCAAGGTCAACGTTTCAATAACATGTGGACATACTGTCCCCAAATACTTGCTCGGCAGCCTGGTTAAAGAGGCACAGTTCTAGCATTTTGTTACTGGCATGCACAGGAAAATGGGATAAAATGCACTTGTGGCTGCAGGGACCCTTCATGCAAAGCTCTGCAGTCCTGGAGGATTGTGCTGTATTTTGCGTTTGATTCTCAATCCACAGATGCTATGAATCTTAGGAAATCTAATGCTCATGCACTCTTCAGTCAGGTGGTAGAGGGTGAGGTTTTGTTGGCAAGCGTTCAGCAGCTCTCTATACCAATATTATTTGAATGGAGTCAACTGGTGCAGCTTACCCTCATTTCAAAGTGTGAACAGCAGTCTGACTTGCCTACACAAGGGGTTTGCTTATGTGCAGCGGTTCAAGTGCCTGGCTAGCAACAGTGGCTGTAGTCAGGGCAAATGTCCAGTATATACAAGGCGTTGGAATCTAACATGCCCTAGCAATAAGGAATTGTAACTTGGACTGAACTGAATGGTCAGAGGGAGACCTGCATGTTCACCCTAAAGGTGGTCTCCTTATATAAGGGCTTAAGCCCGGACTACACTAGAAGCCGTTGCTAGCTTAGCTGTGTCAGATACTTCATAAAATCCCACCCTTAACTAACATGAAGGCTTCTAGTAGCACAGAAACATCTATAGCCAAAAAAAAAGTGCTTTGGCCGAGATACTTATTTCGCTTGATGAGTTAGTATGAGCTACACCAGCAAAAGCACATTTTTGTTGTTATAAGTTGTGTCATCACTAGCTATGCAGGCAAAACCCTCCTGTAGTGGCAAAACTTTTAGGCATAGACTAGGCCTTACTCATTCTGACAGGCCAGCGTGGGTGTGCTAGCAGCACCATTGCTTGTGTTGTCCCACGTCTGGGGACAGCTAACCGCTTGGTGACTCTTCGCCCTTTGCAGATAAATAAGAATAGAGGTGTTAGGGGTATCCATTGGGCAACTTTCACATGCACTACATTCAGACGCACAGAAAAATTGGAACAATAATAATGAACAAGAATTGTATCTCAGGCCAAAACCATCTCTGGAATTTAAATTTAAATCTCAGATTAGAAAGCAAGTTACACTATAACAATGAAAACCCATAAATTACAAAGGTTCAGTAGTTTTGGCAACTTCTTATGCTTTTTCCCCCTCTCCTCCCCTGCTCCCTCCCCCTTCCCTTGCAGGTTTTCTTTAAGGAAAGTTTTCCCTCTTCAGGTCAGGCTCAGTCAGCTATGCCAGGGCTGACTCTAGCTCTTGGTGTGTGTATAGCAGTCTTCAGTAAAAAGTTTAATTTTATAGAAAATGAAGTGAACTTATTTTCCCATTTGTTTCTGTTTCCTGCCTTCTCTGCCCTTGTTTTTCCATAACTATTTAATATTATGTTGAGATGAGAGGATATCTGTTAGATTTCTTTTGGACTTTGATTTACTGATCTTAAGGCAGATGGATTTAGATATGTGAGATGAGTTTACAAACCATAAATAAGACAACTTTGGACATTAAACTTGACCCTTATCCTGATATCTTTAATTACTTTATGCGCAGTTTTGCTTCTGCTTTTCTTTCATTTGCTGATGTGATCAAATTATGTAAATTCTTCTTCTTCTTTTTTCTTTCTTTTTTTTTTTTTAATATCAGCATGAATTTCATGGTGATACTAATTTGTTCCTGTTTTGGAACAAACTAGGGCAAAATTACTAAGACTGTACAGCATTTCTTAAACTCCAAGTCTGAATAGTGTTTTCTTTAACAAAATAAAGGGGGGATTTTCAAAGACCCACTTAAAAGTAATCTCCCAAAATCTGTAGTTGTGGCATCTGCAGAAGACTAAACATCATTAATCTAAAATGTTTAGTTTACCTTTGAAATACCTAGGGCAAGCCAAACTTGTAAATTAGTTGTCTTGTGTTGCAACAAATGCAACTGACTGTAGTTTCCACTTGTTTTGGGATGGGTGACATTGGTGTTATTTAAGCCAGTGGTTCTCAATCAGGGGTACAAATGCTGCTGGGGATACGCAGAGGTCTTCCAGGGGGTACATCAACTCCTCTAGATATTTGCCTAGTTTTACAACAGGCTAAATAAAAAGCACTAGTGAAGTCAGTACAAAGTAAAATTTCATACAGACAATGTCTTGTTTATATTGCTCTCTATACAATGCACTGAAATGTAAGTACAATATTTATATTTCAATTGATTTATTTTATTATTATGGTAAAAATGATAAAGTAAACAATTGTTCAGTAATAATGTGCCATGACACTTTTGTATTTTTATGTTTGTTTTTGTAAGCAAGTAGTTTATAAACGAGGTGAAACTTGGGGGTACACAAGACAAATCAGACTCCTGAAAGGGGCACAGTAGTCCTGAAAGGTTGAGAACCACTGATTTAAGCAATGAATCTGTGCTCGCTGAGGTGCATGGATGTAAGCCTAAATTCTGCCCAAGGCACCTTGATGTCAGTGGGAGACACACGTGCGTCCAAGGGCAGAATTTTTGCCATTTTATAAAATATTGATTATTCTTATATCCAGGAGCATACAGACTCCTCAATATCCAGGATTGTGGTCAGGAGGAGTTAAGTACAGCATGTTTAAAGAGACAGGACCAAATCTTAGGGCTAAAGCCTGATTTCATTGAAGACAATGGCAAAAGTCCAACTGATTTCAGCAGGACCAGGATATAGCCCTTGGACTGTAACAACACACCTGTATGTCAAATAGACTGTTACTTCCATGGTTACCAAGGGGAAAAGATGACACGCTTGCCTATATATAACACCTAGTGTCCTCCTGAGCTTTAGTGGTATATTTTTCCTTGCTCTGGTTCCTACAAGTGAGTCCTAGTGATCAGTTGTGGAAGGAATTCACCATTCTGGGCCCTAATCCATTACAACTGGTTTGATCGAAGGAAGGCATTTTTGCCTTGAGACCAGTAAATTCTTCCACTTGCACCTTGTCGACCTTTTCTGTGCTAGAAGATGTTACCCATTCTTCAGGTGCACTAGCGCTAGCTACAATGTAATGACTAGTGCAGGTAGGACTCAGGCCTTTTCAGCACTGTGCCGTGTGCAGGTTCAGTGCCCAGTGCGTTAGAACAGTGCTGAATAGAACAGAATGAAAAATGCAGGTGCCCTATCTCCGTAGGTGCTTATACCATGAGTAGCACTGGTGCAGCTGCAGTCTCTGGAAAAATGGCACACAGCTGAAATCCAGCTTTTCAATGCCTCACTGGCTCATTGAGTGCTGTGTGGTGCCCTGGGCAAGAGAAACCTTGGCTAAGCAGCTGTGATTAGAGATGATGCAGGATTACAGATTGTGCTATCTCTATTCAGTGTAGAAGGAGCAGTGAGCTAAAAGACAAATGATTATTCTAACTAAGCTGAGGATTTTGAAGCCAGGAATATTATACAGGCAAAACCTAGGCGGTAAGTCAGGCTGAAAAATGGAAGCTTTTATTGACTGCTACTCTGTCCTCCCATCCATTCCCAATTATGTCTTATTGGAGCTATTATTAAAACTCTTACTCCCTATTCAGACCGCTGTATCTTTTTGGAGGAGCTTAATTTGAGAACAGCCATGAAAAGAAACAGGTCAGACAAGCCGTAAGGCTTTGGGGACGGTAAACATTTCCTACTAGTAAGGCGCTCTCTCTCTCATTCCATGAGCGGCTTACATCAATAGAAAGCTTAGCTAGCACAACAGCAAACTTATCTGTTCTTGGTTGTTAATGTTCTTCAACAGGGAAGATAAGGTGGCCACTTTCCATTGTAACCCTGACTTTTGGGGGGATGTCTATCTTCGTTTTTAAATCTTGGCTGCTTGGCCTGCGTGGTGTTGTCCCAATGTAACTTCTTTTCGTTAAGAATGTTTGAGAGGGCAAAGCCTTCTGTACTTTGAAAGCTGCCAGATACTAAATTTAGACCCCAAATGAGATAGGAGTGTGAGAGAGACAGACATTCTGCCAACCGCCCCCCTCCCCCCCCCCCCCCCCGCTCCCCCATACACACACACACTTTAGTTTTATTTGCTGCACTTAACTTTTTTATCCTATCAAGTGCAATTGCTTTATGATGTATTATCTTTTTAAGCATTGACAGAGTGCTGAGGTTAGTACAAAATATAGACTAAGAGGACATAGTCCCTAACCTGGAATGTTTATCCTCTAACCAGACTGCAAATAGTTTTGGATTGTAACTTCTCCAAGACAGCAACCATCTTGTTGTTTGTTTTGCACAGCACTGGGCACACTTCATATAGGATAAAATAACGCATAGTATGAAATAGGAGACAGAGGGAAGTGCTGTCTCAGAGGGTTTTTCCTCTTTTCAGTGTTGCTGATGGATGGATTAAAGGCACTACTTACCATGGATTTTATTCCCATAGCATGCGGCATCAGCCGGTGGTACAGTATATTCTTTGAGAAATCCAAATGTGATGCAGTGCTAAGGCGCCACTCCTAGCACAGTTATCTCAGCACTGTTTTTACGTTCTATGGGTAACATTTTTCACTTCAGCCCATACTGACTGTACATTTTGACCCGTTCTATGTGTGAAACAAGGGTGAGCTAACAATAAATATGCTGTTAGTGATCGGCAACATGGCCACAGGAGTTTTTCTCCATGTGATATGAATTGACGAGCCTATATCTCCCTTATCCAAACAGATAAACTGTATTCAGACTTGTAAAACATGCAGTTAAGTTTTTATTATGTTGCGTAACAAGGCTTGCGAGGGAGGTATTACAGATATTTCCAATAAAACAGCATTATGTTCTGCAGCATTCGATACATGTCAATGCCTTTAATTACTGGCATGGCTCAGTCTTAGGCAAATAACACTCCACTTCGCCTAGGGCACTGTTTCATTGTTTTGTTTTTAAGTGCCTCACCCTGACCTCCAATATCCAGGGTGCAGAGTTGCAACGGCCAATTTTGTTTGCAATTTGCAGTGCAAATGAGAGAATGTACCACACATGTCAAACTCTTGACCTGTGGAAGCATTTAGGTAATTAGTGTGCTCATGCTGTCATTTATGCCCATAACTAATTGCAGGTACAAACTGCTGTTTCTGAAAATAAGGCCCGATGTTTACCATTGCTGCAGAGACAAACCACAGGAAAGAATCTGTTGCAAAGGAACATTCAGGGTCTTGCTGTAACATTCACCAAACCAAGGAAATTCTGTGTGGACGCACTAAGGACCTGAATACTGTGAAGGCCTAGATACCATCTGCCAAGAAATCCTATTTCACGTTGATTGGGATTGCTAAAATAAGGTCCTTTTAAAAACATGGCTGAGAGAATGACCAATTGCTACAGGTTGAACCTTTTGAGTCAGGGCAGTGAGACCTTGTTTAGAATTCAAAAGGATTCTCATCTAGGGAAGATTGGGAAGAAAAGAGAATGTCTTCAGTCTCGTCATCTCAGCTCCACGCAACACCTGCCCTTCGTACTGTCCTCCTCGCCGCCCTGTGCCCCTCATCCATCCTTCAATTTCTGTTTCATCCCCTCCATCCTGCTTGTGTGTCAGGCCCCTTCTCCCACCCTGTGTCTGTCTTGTTTATTTAGACCATAAGCTCTTGTGGCTGGGACCATCTCCTACTCTGTGGTTGGACAGTGCCTAGCACAATGGAGCCCCATACTTGGCTGGCCCTTGGGCTTTACTGTAATAAACACGATTTATTAATAATCATGTAATGATTTGTGAAGACTGCACCTCCACCAGTAGATGGTGCTGTACCTTTATCTTACTGTTAAATTGTTGTAATGTTTGTTATTGTTCTGAACTGGGTGGGGTTGGCAGGAAGGTCAGTCTTGCCTATGTGCTGGAGTTGGTACTTGCAATGTTCCAGTAAATCTCTGATTCTGTAAACAAGTATTACACTAATAGAGGTTCCTCACCCTTCCCCACCCTCTAAGGGAGGGCATGGCTTGATTGATAGGTGAAACTGGCGCAAAAGCGACAATAAACCAGATTACACCATCCTCAGGAGTCAGGAAAACATTCTAATCATAAATGAATGCAGACCTTACTCGGAATAGCTCGTACTCTGCTGCATCTGCCACAGTATCATCACTAATGAATTGCCTGTTTACACAGGATTTTTTTAATAAACACCTGTCAGCAAAATCACATTTGAATGCAAACTCCACGGCTCGAAGGCGTCGTGGGACTCATTCGTCCTCTCTTTTCGAAGGGTCTCCAGTGCATATATACGGAGGAGTCATGAGACTTGCCTCTCTCTCCACTGGCATACGTGAATGTAGCACAGATGCTCAATGGGTGTGGGAGGTCACCTCAGTTGCCCTCTGCTGTCATCTACTGTAGCCGCAATGTGTGTCAGAAGATGGTGTGTGAGATGCCATTCATTTCACATGCCATTGCCAGAACTTCTACTGCTTCATCGCTGTGAGCGATCACAGTCTGGTGCAATTTTATTGTTTGCTACAGCACAGAGAGCTCCCCAAACTTTTTAATAGGGCGCACCGGCCTGCCACAAGGCAGCATGGATTGCTCCACTGGGCATCTTTCCATTGACTTCAGTGGACTTCAGGCTCCCTCTGAGTAAAAGTTGCTGCACAGTCTGAGGTGGGTCGTTGCTGGCTCTGGGTGTGAACTACGAGGAGTGCAGTGTGAAACTCCCAGTCTTGCTTCGTCACTGAATTGTGGTAGAAACAGGAATATTTATCCAAATTTGCAGCTTCATTATTTCAGCTGAAATCTCAGCAGGTGAAAATGGAGTTTGGCACTGGTGACTGACTCTCACTGATGCTTCATGTGCATGCCCATGCTGCCCCATCCGCCACAGCCAAAAAAACATTGGCACAAAACTACTTTGTAGTGCCTCATCCCTTAACTTCATCCACCTAATCCTACCCATCTCCCTATGAATGTAAGTATTTCCTGTAAAGTATTTCCTTTTCATTACTGAACGTAGCCCTACGGCCTGCTGAGAACTGTACTCAGATTTTTTTTCCACAGTATTTGCTACTAACTTTTCTCCAGTATCTCTTAAAAAGCCAAGGAAAGATTATGGGAGAACTCTAGACCGCCCTTAACAATACCTAGCTCTTATATAATGCTTTTTGTCTGTAAATCTGTAAGCACCTTGCAAAGCATGTCAGTATCATTATCCCCATCTGTAAAATGGGGAAACTGAGGCACAGGCCAGAGGCATCTAGGATTAGAATCCAGATCTCCTGAGTCCCAGTCCAGTGCTCTATCCTGTAGGCTATACTGTTTATGAAAATTACATAAATGCCTTTGACACCTGGTTTTGCAAATTTTTATCTGTCAGGTGAAATAGTCAGTATGAAGCCAGTGTGGATTAATGGCCAATACATATTGACTTGGAAAGGTCTACATAAGGGTGACCTGCTTTTTTGGATTTAACTTGCTATCTCATGCAGTTTCCAAATGAAGCTAATTAAAGTAATTCACATACTTTGGAATCAAGGTGCAGGAAAGCAGCAATGAGGCTTTGATTGGTGCCATCATATTAATCTGGGATTGGCCACTTGTTAAAAGTTAATTGAGGTTTAAAGATAAACCTTAATGAGGTTGGTAGTGAGGATGCAACTGTAACTAGATTTTGTTGTTTACACAAACCCATTTTGGATTTCTGTGCAAGGTCAAATATCGTATCTATTGACAGTTTGCGGTAGAGTTGCAGAACGAGCTTCCCATTGAAGCCAGAAATAAAAGTAGATGGGAATCCAGCAGTCTTACTTCTTGCAAAGTTGAAAACCCTTCTGGCATTTATTAGGATTTCCCAGAGGTGTATTCATCTCACTTGACTTGTAAAAATGACACTGTTTGCTTTGCAGATTGTATCATATAGCAAGGCTCTTTGGATGTCTGTTCCGATGGGAATAACAAATTGACTAAGGGGTCGTGGTTAATTCTTTATTTTTGGTAGGGGATAAGTAGAGCAGTTCACAGGACCATAAACATGGCACGGTGTCATGTTAGGGGGAGGTGAGGTAAACATTTTTACGGCTCTCTTAGGAGGCAGTATATAGCCCATGATTTCGTTTCTCAATGTCTTTGTGTCTTCTCAAGTGTGCTTGTGGGAGGCATAAACGTCGGCCCCTTTGATAAAATCGTCACAGGGTTGGTTTGCTGCTGGTTTTAATTTTCCCCATGATGTTTCAAGATCAGTTTCTAAATCTGGGTTGGTCACAGTAAACCCTTCGAAAGCCCATTGCAGTCATGGGGTTTTTTTCCTTTGAATCAGGTCCTTAGCAACTACATTTAATATTGTGTAAGGGAAATGATGTCCCTTCTGAATTCAAAGCGCTCACGATATGGTTCTGAGGCAGTAGAACTATAAATGCTGTGTTACAGTCAAGAGAAAACTTAGGTGAAAGTGAGGCTGTTTGGTGTAGGAGCCTTGTGGATGTGTGTTCTCATGGTGTGTATGTACATATATTAAATGACATACTGTCTATACGTAGAGCGTTTTGGATAAGGTAGCAGAGCCACATGTCAGCAGTCAGAGGAGTTCTATTCCTGGCTCTCACTGGCTTGTGTCATCTCGTCACTCACGCAAGTAACTTAATCCCCGTGCTTCGGTTTACTCTCTGTATAAAGACTGTCCTAGTGTTTACGTATCTCGCACATGGCTTTTTGAAGGACTGATGTCTGTAACCTGTCTTGAGAGCCTGGGAGGAATGACACACTACAGAACGGCAAAGTGATGCTATGATTAAGGTTAAGATTTTTGTCGTGGTTATTTTTAGTAAAAATCACAGACAGATCACGGACAGGGAACAAAACTTCACGGAAAATTCACCCGTCTCTGACTTTTACTAAAAATAACCATGACAAAATGGGGCTAATGGGGGATGAGAGCCAAAGCCCAGCTGCTGGAGAGAGGAGTAGAGGGGGGTGGGAGTCCAGCACCCCTGCCCTGAATGCTCAGAGCTCCACCGTGTGGGTCACCTACTCCCGTGGCAACTCGCTCCACCTGGGATCTGCGGGGACCGGCTGAGCTCCGCACTCCCCCCACCGATAGAGCTGCACATCCTGGATCCCCGGGGTCTCCCGCCGCCTTCAGGGGCTCAGAGACCTGGGGTCCCCCCACCGCCTGTGGCAGAGAGCTGTGGGGTCCCCCCACCACCACCCGTGGTGTCTAGGAGTTCTGGGTCCCTCCTGCTGCCCATGCCAGCAGGGAGCTGTGGGGTCCCAGCTTGGAGCACTGGGCTCCCCTGTGGCGACTAAGAGCTCCAAGTTCTCCCCCACACACACTGGCAGTGGCTGGGAGCAACGGGATCCTTGCCACCTGCTGGCGGCGGCTCCGAGTTGCGGGGTCCCTGTCACTAGCAGTGGCGGCTCCAAGCTGCAGGGCCCTTGCTGCCCGCCAGTGGCAGCTCAGAGCCAGGGGACCCCACCACTTGCTCTGGCTGACAGCGGCAGGTCAGCGGGTTGGAGCTGCAGGGTTGCTGCCACCGCTGGGGGCTCTGAGCCACCCAGGCTGATGGCAACAGGGCCCCCAGCGGCAGCTTGGAGCTGGGCGT
Source organism: Emydura macquarii macquarii (assembly GCF_026122565.2). Lineage (NCBI taxonomy): Eukaryota > Metazoa > Chordata > Testudines > Chelidae > Emydura > Emydura macquarii. The sequence goes on from NW_027130455.1 coordinate 12,422,422, forward strand.
TCCCTCAGTCGCTGAGAGCTGCCGCTGCCTGAGAGCTCTGGGGCTGCCCAAGCCACAGGGCGGATGCTGAAAAGGATAATTTCAGAGGTCTCTGGAAATCACGGAATCTATGACCTCCGTGACAAAGTCTTATCCTTAGCTATGATAAAACTGAATAAGCAGTCATCTTTTTCAACCAGCCTTTTGGTACTGTGTAGCTTTGTGCACCATGTTGTTATAATACTTAGTTCTGCCATAAATGCAGGGGACTGGACTAGATGACCTCTCGGTCTCTTCCGGTCCTATGAGTCTATGATTCCCACAAGACGTACCTGTGGAGGTCAAAGATTCTCGACCATTTCAATATTCATGGGGGAAAAACCCTCAAACCAAATAAGGAGGACAGAAGGGAGATGCAAATGATATTTAAGAAATGTGGGGGTAGATCCTCCACTGATGTAAAGTGTCAGAGATCCATTGTGTGGCCTCATTTTGATAATAAATTAACATTAATGTCTAAATGGGTTTTATAATTCAAGATCCTTTTTTGGCCAGATACGGGGGAGAAAGGGACGTTGATTTTTTTCCAATGGTAGGTTTTTGTTGTTGTTTTTTTCTTTTTTTTTCCAGCGTATGGATGTGCAGGAATTCTTGGCCACATGAGTCTGATTCACAGGGCCCAATTCAGGTGCTGAGCATCTCAAACTCTCACTGCCGGAGCTCAGCAGTTCTTAAGATTTCTCCCATAGAGACGGTAAATAAAGATAGTGAATATTAAGGGCTTGGGGTGGTTTTGGTTTTGGTTTGTTTTTTTTAACCTGAGCTGTCTATTGACAGACAAAACCAAAAATCGATTTTTATTGGACAAAAGTCTTGATGAGAAGCCAGTTCCTGCTTCCCACTTATACTGGTGTACATAGGGAGTTCCAATTTGAGTTATTCTATATATACTTGGTAAGTGATAGAAGAATTTGAGGGTCTCAGATGAGATCGTACTTGGGGTGTCTAGCCCATCCCACTGTCTGCATTGCCATGATTATACTTCTATTTTAGCATGCTAGCTCAATCTAAGCTAGCACAGACCTTTGCTCAAGCTGGAAATCACACCTCCAAACAAACAGGGAATTGAACCCACTTCTCCCAAAGCTAATGCTCCGACCACTGGATCATCCACTCAGTCACCCTAGATTCTTTAGTGTAGTGCCTCTAGTCTCTACCAATGAAGCATGGGATTCTCAGCTCATTGAATCACACATGCTCACATATCAGCTGGCAGATCAGCTGCTGCATTCCTTTGCTGCATCACCTAGTCATTCTTGTTTATAAAAGGAGGAGAAACATTTCATGTTGCATTGCCAAAACGTTCCATGGAAAGAATCAAATAGTGAGAAACCGCTGATCTGGGGAGCGGTGTAATTCCAGCCACTAAAACTGGCTCCTTTTGCTTTTCCATTCGAAGCACCTCATTAATCAGTTAGATTACATTTCCAGCCATATTGTGGCTAGGTTATATAAGTGAACGTCTGTATATTTGTGATAAGTACCTGGACTGTGTTATTGAATGAGTAATATTTAAAAAGAGAGCTAACATAAGATGAAAGCTCTCTTACAGCTGGTGGGAAGGCAGGCTGGCTGTGATGTCTGTCTCTCTCCCTGTTGATTGCTGCACATGATTCCTCTTAAAGTGGTTGGGCAGGTGCTGTGATGGAGGATTTGATGAAGAGGAAGAGATTACTGTTCCAATTTTCCTCTTGTTTTACTCTCCTGAATTGGAGCCTTATGGGAAAGCACTTAAGGCCTGATCCAAATTGTACTGAAGTTGCAGTAGTTTTTAGGGATTTGGCTCAGGCCCAGAAGTGCATTCAGCAAAGCCGCTAAGCCTGTACTTCTCAATGAAGTCAAGGGCGCTTATGTAAATGCTTAGCAGTATTGGGGTCTAGAACTGCGATTCAGCAAGATATTTAAACATATACCCAACTTTAAAAGCACAGGCAGTCCCGCTGGCTTAAATGGGACTATGTGTAAGTTTAAAGTAAGTACATGTATTAGGTACCTTGCTGGATCAGAGGCTGGAAGAGCAACAACCCCACTGATGTCAGTGGACTTATCAGTATTTCCACTCTCAGGAGACCAAAAATCACGTCAAACCCCCTCGAGATCAAAAATCATGAGATTTCCTTTAAAAAAAATTACATTTGGAACTCATCACACCCATTTTGTGTGTGTGTGTGTATGAGAATAAGTGAGAGAGAGAAAATTGATGTTACACAGCATATTTCGGAGAGTGGGCAAAGTGACTCTGGCCCGCACCACAGGAGCTCTCACCCCCACATCTGCCTGCCCCTGGCACAGCAACTAATTCTGCCCCTCTGACGTCCAAATCAATCCTGTCCCCTCAGTCCTCTCATCAGTCCTGCTCGGTCCCTGACCATTCTGCTCCCCATCCTCATCTAAGCTCCCCTTAGGATTCTTCACCCTCCTCTCCCAGGCCTGGGGAGGCTGCAGTTGGGTCCCCTCTTCCCTTTCAGGCTGGGGGAGGGGGGGCAGGGTTAGAGGCTGTTCATCCCCTCTAGCCCTGCCCAGGCTGAGTACTGCAGAGAGGGAGAGGGGAGCAGCACAGCTACTGTCCCATCCCTGTTGCTCCCTGGAAGGGAGGGGAAGGAGGGAGGAGAAGAGGTACTGTCCCATCTCCATTGCTCACATGAGGGAGGCAGAGCCACTGCTCTCTTTGGTCCCTCGTCCCCACTCCCCTCCTATGAGAACGGCTTAGGGTTGCTGAGGGGAATGCGGATGGAGGGGAGAAACTGCCTGAGCAGCTCTAATTGGGTGTTCAGCCCCAGGAAGCTGACAGCTGGGACAGACAGCCAATCAGAGGGCTCAGATTCACTACAGGTCTGGTGCTTCTCACATCCTGGCAAGATGAGATGCCAGCCCAGCCGAAATCCTATCACTTCTGAAAGAATCGAGAGTTGGGAACAATGAGTTAAAGCAATGTAAACTTCTTCCAGGTCCTGTGGCCCAAAAATGAATTGCAATAGCACATACCAAGGGTTCTCAAACTATTTTTGCTGAGACCCCCTCTGAAAATATTTCAGGCTGTGACAACCTCCTCTCCCCCACAAAAGTGATGACACCCCCATGCCATGTCATCCTTACCGGCAAGCACAGGGGTTGATAACTCACAACCCCCCCCCCCCATAATAACCTCGCAACCCTGAGGGGTCACAACCCCCAGTTTGAGAACCCCTGGCATATGCAGTAGAAGTCCAGTTATCTGATCTAATTGGGACCAGGGCCAGATTTGGTCATCATAAATTGGGATAATCAGGAGACTTAGCAAAGACCTTACGATCCATTATTTTAAGATGCAGAGTTACTTTTAAACTAGCTGACCTCACCCAAAAAAGCATTAAAATATACTCCCCTTCTTATCTACTTAACAGAATATACAAACCTTTAGTTCTTGCAAACAATGATTTGTTCATTTATTTTACAAGTCTGAAAAGATGCAATGATTACAGTACTGTTGCCATGGAGGTAACATCAATTTCCTGTATTCCTGTGTGTGCGCTGGTTGTTCAGTTAATATGAAGAGCTGGATGATGGAGGGTCATATAAACGGGGTTCTACTGTACTTTGCATTAAGATAGAATCATAGAGTTAGAAGGGACCTCAGGAGGTCATGTAGTCCAACCCCCTGCTCAAAGCAGGACTAACCTCAGCTAAATAATCCCAGCGAGGGTTTTGTCAAGCTGCATCTTAAAAACCGCTAAAGATGGAGATTCCACCACCTCCCTAGGTAACCCATTCCAGTGCTTCACCACCCTCCTAGTGAAAATTTTTTCCTAATGTCCAACCTAGACCTCCCCCCCCCTGCAATTTGAGACCGTTGCTCCTTGTTCTGTCATCTGCCACCACTGAGAACAGCCTAGCTCCATCCTCCCTGGAACCCCCTTTCAGGTAGTTAAAGGCTGCTATCAAATCTCCCCATATTCTTCTCTTTTGCAGACTAAACAAGCCTAGTTCCCTCAGCCTCTCCTCATAAGTCTTATGCTTCAGCCCCCTAATCATTTTTGTTGCCCTCTGCTAGACTCTCTCCAACTTGTCCGCATTCTTTTTGTGGTGGGGGCCCAAAACTGGACACAATACTCCAAATGCAGCCTCACCAATGCCGAATAGAGGGGAATAATCACTTCCCGCGATCTGCTGGCAATGCTCCTACTAATGCAGCCCAATATGCTATTAGCCTTCTTGGCAACCAGGGCACACTGCTGACTCATATCCAGCTTCTTATCCACTGTTACCCCCAGGTCCTTTTCTGCAGAACTCCTGCCTAGCTCATCGGTCCCCAGTCTGTAGCTGTGTATGAGATTCTTCCGTCCTAAGTGCAGGACTCTGCACTTGTCCTTGTTGAACCTCATCAGATTTCTTTTCGCCCAATCCTCCAGTTTGTTTAGGTCCTTCTGTATCCTATCCCTACCTTCCAGGGTATCTACCACTCCCCCTAGCTTAGTGTCATCTGCAAACTTGCTGAGGGTGCAATCTACCCCATCCTCCAGATCATTAATGAAGATGTTGAACAAAACCGGCCCCAGCACCGACCCCTGGGGCACTCCGCTTGTGACCCGCTGCCAGCTAGACATGGAGCCATTGATCACTACTCGTTGAGCCCTATGCTCTAGCCAGCTCTCTATCCATTTTATAGTCCATTCATCAACCCATACTTCTTTAACTTGCTGATAAGAATACTGTGAGAGACAATATCAAAAGCTTTGCTCAAGTCAAGGTATATCACATCCACCGCTTTCCCCACATCCACAGAGCCAGTCACCTCTTCATAGAAAGCAATCAGGTTGGTCAGGCATGACTTTCCCTTGGTGAATCCATGTTGACTGTTCCTGATCACCTTCCTCTTTCCAGGTGCCTTAAAATGGATTCCTTGAGGACCTGCTCCATGATTTTTCCAGGGATTGAAGTGAGGTCTGTAGTTCCCTGGATCCTCTTTCCTCCCTTTCTTGAAGATGGGCACTATATTTGCTTTTTTCCAGTCATCAGGGACCTCCCCCAATTGCCATGAACTTTCAAAGATAATAGCCAGTGGCTCTGAAATCACATCAGCCAACTCCTTCAGCACCCTCGGGTGCATTGCATCTGGCCCCATGGACTTGTGAATGTCCAATCTTTCTAAATAGTCCTGAACCTGTTCTTTCAGCACTGAGGGATGTTCACCTCCTTCCCATTCTGTGCCATCCAGTGCAATAGTCTGGGAGCTGACCTTGTCTGTGAAGACAGAGGCAAAAAAGGCATTGAGTACCTCAGCTTTCTCCACATCCTCTGTCACTAGGTTGCCTCCCCCATTCTGTAAGGGGCCCGCACTTTCCCTAATCATCCTCTTGTTGGTAACATATCTGTAGAAACCCTTCTTGTTCCCATTCACATCCCTTGCTAGCTGCAACTCCAATTGTGCTTTGGCCTTCCTGATTTCATTCCTGCATGTTGGAGCAGCATTTTTATACTCCTCCCTAGTCATCTGACCAAGCTTCCACTTCTTGTAAGCTTCTTTTTTGTGTTTAAGTTCACCAAATACTTCTTTGTTAAGCCAAGCTGGATGCCTACCACCATATTTGCTATTCTTTCTGCACATTGGGATGGTTTGTTCCTGTGCCCTCAATAAGGTTTCTTTAAAATACAGCCAGCTCTCTTGGATTCCTTTCCTCCTCATATTAGCCTCCTAGAGGATCCTGCCCATCAGCTCCCTGAGGGAGTCAAAGTCTGCTTTTCTGAAGTCCATGGTCCGTATCCTGCTGTTTTCCTTTCTTCCTTTTGTCAGGATCCTGAACTCGACCATCTCATGGTCACTGCTGCCTAGGTTGCCACCCACTTCTACTTCCCCTATCAAATCTTCCCTATTTGTGAGCAGCAGGTCAAAAGAAGCACGGCCCCTAGTTGGTTGCTCCAGCACTTGCACCAGGAAGTTGTCTGCAACATTATTCAAAAACTTCCTGGATTGTTTTTGCTCTGCTGTATTGCTCTTCCAGCAGATGTCAGGATGATTGAAGTCCCCCATGAGAATCAGGTCCTGTGAACTGGAAGCTTTCCCTAGTTGACTGAAGAAAGCCTCATCTACCTCGTCCTCCTGGTCTGGTGGTCTGTAACAGACACCCACCACGATATCACCCTTATTGTTCTTGCTTCTAAGCTTAACCAAGAGACTCTCAACTGGCTTATCTCCAGTTTCATACTGGAGCTCAGAGCAATCATAGAGCTCTCTTACATACAGTGCAACTCCTCCATGGATATGGAAGGTAGACACCTAAATACAAAACCCTCAAAGCATTGTTAAAGCTGAGAAGTTAGGCTCAGCCAATTCAAAGTAAACTTGCCATATTATATTTACGTTTAACAAGGAAGACAAGTAGTAAATGCTACATGTGACTAAGTCGAACGAGCTATAGAAACTTACATTTTGAATGCTCTGCATTAGTTTGCTTGACTTCTCAATGTTATATCACATCAACTTTAGGATTAGCCTTAAATTTACTTCCTAGGGAGGACTGTGAATAACCTGTAACTTCTGGAAGAAAGAATTGCCATAACAAACTTTCAACTTTAGCTAATGGCTTTCCACTTACAAGACTCTTTGCAATCAGAAGGGCTGGAATTTTTTTTTTAAATGAAAGCTGAGATCAGAATGACTGTGACATTGTCCAGGGAACAGTCTGGTCTGCTGAACAACCGTGTCCCCTCAATTTTCTAATCCGTGGTGCCTTTTACATGCTTTGGTGTTAGAGCAACCACTCCTGGCCTGCTCACACACAGCCTCCAGCATGTAAATTACTTCCAGCTGAATTATGTGAGTGCTGTAGCCAGCCACTCCTGAACTATATTGCAGAGTGACACCAGCGACTTCCCAGTCCCAGACTTGCCCCCAGAAATGTGACTACCCAGCACTTTCATTCTGGATAATAAAAGCTCAGAGAAAGTCCATCATTTTATTAATAGAAAATGAAATGCAGGAATCCTGTTATCTCAAATGAATTTTCCCAAACACTTCAATCCGAACACACATTGGTTTTGATAAAACAAACAAAAAAGTTAACTATAGAAAGATAAATTTTTAAGTGATTACAAGTAATGAGGCATAAAAGTCAGAATTGATTACAAAGAAATGAAAGGTAAAATGCAATTCATATCTAACTTAACAAGCTAAGTGAATTTAAAGCAAAAAAGTTGCTTTCACCACATACTTACTGCAGTCTGGCTTGATTCCTGTCAGCAAGGATCCTCCACCAGTTGAATGATGCTTCCTTTGTCTTTCAAGTGTTGTTGATGCTGTAAGTAGAGATGAGGGGAGAGAGGTAATCTGAAGAGTTTGCTCCCTTTTCTTATAACATTACTCTTCTTTGAGAATCATCTCCAGCTGAGGTTTAGTTGACAGAAAGCCTGTGGGATGGGAACTTCCAGTTGTTTCTTTGCCAACATGTAAATTTGTTGCTCACACCCTTTTGCTGCCGAAGAATAGCAGCTTAAACAGGTGATGGGCCATTTGATTTTTGTTGACACCTGGCTAGGACATCAGTTTGCCTTTTGTCTTTGAGGAACTGGTTTGTGCCTGCTTTTCTAAACTTGGAACATGTCTCATACAGTTTCATAAATTTATATGCAACGTTGCCACACACATTTTACCAGAACAATAATATTCAGCAGATTGAGTTTTCAAATGATCCTTCACAAAGCATACTTTGTTCCAAATTTATCATAGTCTTGCAGAAAGGGTGAACATAGGGATACAGACTGTCCTAGTGATGTATAAAGGTTTTATCTTAAAAGGGCCCAATTCTGTAGCTATTTACTTAGTGTTTACTGCCACAAGTAAAATCTCAATGAGGCTGCTCATAACAGAAAGACTGAAGCCTAATAGTATTTTCAGGATTGAACCCCAAGGTTATGAACTCTCCCATCAGGTCTTTGGCAGAGTTCAAAGGTATAGAGATTTGGTGGGAATAATCCTAAAATAACAGCACACACTACCTAAAAATACTCAGTCATGAATCCTCATTGTGGATAATTGAGCAAAATAAACATGGAGCACCTACACCATGCTGTGTTTGAGCAATGATTTTCCAAGACAAACAAAGTTAGAGACTTTTGGAAAAATCTAATTTGTCATGTCTTCAAGTTGCCTTGTCAAAGTAATCTTGAACTTTAAAGAACAGTTCTCTTCTGACCAAGAGAACATGCTGGAGAAATATCATAAGGACAACTTAAAGTAAACTTTGATGGAGGCTATTGAAATTGGGTGGGGGAGATGCCCTGTCCAAAACTTTTATAATAGAAAGGTAGTTTGAACCTCAGACTATGGCTGTGTGCTCATAATGACAGATTATAGACTGCAGTGGTATATTCTAGGGCTGTCTGTCTGTGTATATGGTTTTCAACGCCATGATATCTAAGCACCTGTTTATGTAATTTAGGCAAGTAACAAGGCAAACTTCTAAAAGAAACTTGGGCCCAAAGCGTGCATATATGCACACTCTCACACACCCTGTATTTGTGTGTGTAAATAAGCATTTAGACATGTAAGTGTATAGACACTGTACATGCAATCTAGACACCAGTTCTGAAGGCTTGGCCCATTATAAAAATATCACTGCTAGTATTTGGCATCTTCATAGTCTTAGTACTGAATAGACTCCCCCTCTGAAATTAAAATCCTCTGATTCTCCAGCAGTGATAGATTCAGTCATTGAATAAGTGACAATTCTGCACCCATCTGCAAACTATCAGCATCTTTGACAAAGTAAAAAAATCTGCTGGATCCTCTGAATGAATGATGACTGTGAAAATGTTCGAAACCATACTCTAGTCTTCTATTAACAATTAAATAAAGACTGACTATGTATAGTATCATATCAGTATTTTGCTAAGTGCATGTCAGTTGATCTATGGCATTTATGATCAGCAGTTACTCCATGCTTCAGATCTTGTATCCTGGTGGGAAAAAAAATGTCTTTCTCGACTTTTTCCTGACCCATCGTTTTTATACACTTCTGTACATAAGAATGGCCACACTGGGTCAGACCAATGGTCCATTTAGCCCAGTATCCTGTCTTCCGAGATTGGCCAATGCCAGGTGCTTCAGAGGAAATGAACAGAACAAGTAATCATCAAGTGATCCATCCTGTCAGCCATCCCCAGCTTCTGGCAAACAACAATCCCTTTTTATGTGGCTAACAGCCATTGATGGACCTATCCTCCATGAACTTATCTAGTTCTTTTTTAACCCTTGTATAGTCTTGGCCTTCGCAACATCCTCTGGCAAGGAATTCCACAGGTAGACTGTGTGTTTTGTGAAGAAATACTTCCTTTTGTTCATTTTAAACCCATTGCTTATTTCATTTGGTGACCCCTAGGTTTTGTGTTATGAGAAGGAGTAAATAACTCTTACATATTTACTTTCTCCACACCAGTCATGATTTTATAGACCTCGATTATATCCTCCCTTACTCATCTCTTTTCCAAGTTGAAAAGTCCCAGCCTTATTAATGTCACCTCATATGGAAGCTTTTCCATATCCTTTAATCATTTTAATTGCTCTTTTCTGTGCCTTTTCAAATTCCAATGTATCTATTTTGAGATGTGGCAACCAGATCTGCATACAGTACTGAAGATGTGGGCGTACCATGGATTTATAAAGAGGCAATACGATATTTTCTGTCTTATTATCTACACCTTTCCTAATGGTTCCTAAGGTTTTCTTAGCTGCCACTGCATATTGAGTGGATGTTTTCAGAGAACAATCCACAATGACTCCAAGATCTCTTTCTTGAGTGGTAACAGCTAACTTAGACCCCATCATTTTATATATATAGTTGGGATTGTGTTTTCCAATGTGTATTACTTTAAATTTATCAACATTGAATTTCATCTGCCATTTTATTGCCCAGTCACCTGGTTTTGTGAGGTCCCTTTGTAACTCTTTGCAGTCTGCTTTGGACTTAACTATCTTGTGTTGTTTTATGTCATCTGCAAATTTTGTCACCTCACTTGTTTACTCCTTTTTTCCAGATCATTTATGAATATGTTGAACAGTACTGGTTCCAGTTCAGACCCATGGGGGACACCTCTCTCCATTCTGAAAATTGACCATTTATTCCTACTCTTTTTGTTTTCTGTCTTTTAACCAGTTACTGATCTAGGAGAGGACCGTTTCCTCTTATCACGTGACCGCTTACTTTGCTTAAGAGCCTTTGGTAAGGGACCTTGTCAAAGGCTTTCTGAAAATCTAAGCATGCTATATCCACTGGATCACCCTTATCCACATGCTTGTTGACTTCCTCAAAGAATTCTAGTAGATTGGTGCGGCATGATTTCCCTTTACAAAAACCATGTTGACTGTTCCCCAACAAATCATATTCATCTATGTGTCTAATAATTCTGTTCTTTACTATAGTTTCAACCAATTTGCCTGACATTGAAGTTAGGCTTACTGGCCTGTAATTGCCGGGATCACCTCTGGAGCCTGTTTTTAAAAATTGGCATCACATTAACTGTCCTTCCGCCATCTGGTACAGAAGCTGATTTAAATGATAGGTTACATACTGCATTCAAATATGAAATTGCAGAACTACTGAGCTCATTCAGAACTCTTGGGTTAATACCATCTGATCCTGGTGACTTATTTACTGTTTAACTTATCAGTTTGTTCCAAAACCTCCTCTAATGACACCTCAGTCTGGGACAGTTCCTCAGATTTGTCACTTAAAAAGAATGGCTCAGGTTTGGGAATCTCCCTCACATCCTCAGCCATGAAGACCAATGAAAGAATTCATTTAGTTTCTCTGCAGTAGCCCTTTCTCTGCAGTAGCTCCTTTAGCATATCGATTGTTCATTGGCCCTGCTGGTTGTTTAGCAGACTTCCTGCTTCTGATCTACTTAAAAAAAAATCTGTTACTTTTTAAGTCTGTGGCTAGCTGTTCTTCAAATTCTTTTTTGGCCTTCTTAATTACATTTTTACACTTCACTTTCCAGAGCTTACGCTCCTTTCTATTTTCCTCAATAGAATATAACTTCCATTTTTTAAAGGATACCTTTTTTGCCTCTAATTGGTACTTTTTCTTTGTTTAACCACAGTGGCACTTTTTTGGTCCTCTTACTATGCTTTTTCAATTGGGGTATACATTTAAATTGAGCCTCTATTATGGTGTCTTTAAAAAGTTTCCATGATTTCACTTTTGGCATTGTATCTTTTAATTTGTTTAACTAACTTCCACATTTTTGTGTAGTTCCCCTTTCTGAAATTAAATGCTCCCATGGTGGCCTGCATTGGTGTGTCCGTCCCCCACAACCTCCCCACAGGGATGTTAAATTTTATTTTGTTATGGTTACTGTTACCAAGTGGTTCAGCTATATTCATCTCTTAGGACTAAATCAAGAATTGCCTCTCCTCTTGTGAGTTCCAGGATTAGCTGCTCCTAGAAGCAGTCATTTAAGGTGTGAAGAAACTTCATCTCTGCATCCTGTCCTGAGGTGACATGTACCCAGTCAATATGGAGATAGTTGAAATCCCCCATTGTTATTGAGCTTTTTATTTTTATAGCCTCTCTAATCTCCCTGAGCATTTCACAGTCACTATCACCATCCTAATCAGGTGGTCGGTAGTATATCCCTACTGCTATATTCTTATTTTTCAAGTATGAAATTACTATCTATAGAGATTCTATGGCACAGTTTGGTTCATTTAAGATTTTTATTTAATTTAACTCTATGCTTTCTTTCACGTATAGTGCCATTCCCCAACCAGTACAACCTATTCTGTCCTTCCAATGTATTTTATACCCTGATATTACTGTGTCCCATTGATTATCCTCATTCCACCAAGTTTTTGTACTTTACAATCAGAGAAGCTTGTCTTTATGTTAATAATTGCTTACAAATGCCTGTTTTCCAGTAAGTGCCCTTTTGATGTGCTCTATGAGCTTTTTTTTTCTTCTTTTCCTTTTTTACAGAGTTCTCCTTTTAGTAATGTTGAATGGAAATTATCAGTGGAAATGTTTGGGTGAATTTGCTAGTGTGTATTACTGTGTGGAGTAGCAAATGAATTTATGGTTGTAAGTCTGTGGTTTAATGGAATGAAATGAAATCACAGCTCTGAAGTTACAGGCTAGTATGGTCCAATCTGTTTTCTGAATTTTGGGGGGGAGGGGATGTTTCACAGTTTCATGCTATTCATATTCTCTTCTTTTACGTACCAGACACATTTATACAGGGAAAAGAGTTTAAGGAATTGGTGCTAGTGTGTATTACTGTGTGGAGTAGCAGACGTGGAACAGAGAAGGTCTCTTGTTCCCATTTCAACAATGGCACTGTGATAGTAGCTTTGGCATAGTGTTATCATGTTCTGTACAAGATCTTGTACATCTCCCACCCCCAGTATATTTTGATGTTCTTGTTCTGGAAGTGAGCACATCCTTGCTTCTCCATCCATCGCCCCTGCTTAGAAAATACCAGCATTTTGATATTTGACCTAGAATTTCCGTCCTCTGTGGCACTGACAGTCCCAGCACCTCTCCCTAGTCTTTCACATTTGAAAATGGATATATCACATCCTACTTAGAAAGTGCCATGAACTGACAGAAAATACTCCTAACTCTTGTTCCTCTGACAACAGATTCTTCTGTCAGGAGGGCAGGCAGCCCAGAGCCAGGCACTATTATCCACAAAATACTCTGACTTCACTTCGCTTGTACGTTGCTATATAACTGATGAGAAGAAACAATGATGCCTCACCCTTCGTTAGCCCCGCTTCCCTCTCCATCTGTTGTACAGCTTCAACCCCTCTGGCTACAGTCTGCCAGAGCATTGTCTGTCTGTCCTGGTTGCCTGTGCAGCAGTTGACCTCACTGCTATGTTTATCATACCAGCCTTTCGGGATCGCTGTGCTTGTGTTTCCGTTCCCTCCCACACTTCTCACTTATGGCAATGGGGAATGCAATGCAGGAGTCCACCCTCTTCAGAGTTTTAATGTGACCTTCCGTAATGCTCAACTCTTGTCACTAGATGCAAACAACTGGGTAAATAGGCTGATAACCACCCAGAACAGTTTAGTTGATCAAGATATGCTGGACTCTATGGAGGCAAACTCCCTTTGACATAGCACCTGGCTTGGATAACACCTGATGCTGCAGTCATTCTGATTTGGAATGAAGCTTCGTCCACTGATGCGGTAGCTGTCTTACCTCTTGCTTCCATCAGTCTCAGGTTCTGAGTACCATGATGGCCTGGTGGTAGACTGTAGTGAGTATTAAACTAATCTTTAAAGGGTAGAAATCACAGATAAGAAAGCATGAGTCTGTGGAGCTCATGGTCATTGGCTTCTGTGTGAGTTGGTAGGGTTTTTTTCTTTTTGTTTCTTGGGGTGGAGCAAGGAAAAAGCTAAGAAGTGGTGGTGTGGTCATCAGAATCAAAACAAAACAGTAGGGTTCAGCTGCCGGTGTTGAACTGCATTTGTGATCTCTAATCCGATCACTGGAACATTAATCCAAATGAGTGGCAGAACATACTTGTCAAACTGCGCAGAATGAGCATGTTTGCTGCATGTACTAGTATCATCAGTGAGAATTTAATATTTGTGCTTATCTGTAGAGCCCAATTACAACCCCTTAAAACTCTTATATCTCAATAACACAAGTTCATACATCTCCTGGTGATAATATTTGAATTGGTATGCTCAGTGAAACAGACTGTTTTGGCCATTGGATTACATTGGCAAATCTGACTAAAAGGACTAAGAGCTAGACATTGTTACTGTGGGCAGGAGTGGTTTTTAAGTGTAAACACACAAAGCTTAAAGCCTGAAAAATCTACATCTCTGGTTTCCATGAGTTTTTCCAATTGCTACTAGCTTTTTTTGGTTATCCCCAGGTCACTGTGCCTGATAATACTTCTCAGATGTCCCTCATTTTAGTCCCCAAGTTACCATGTTCCACACAAAATTTAGTGTCCCCTCACTTTTACTGTTAAAAATGTCAGTGTTTACATCAGAAAAATTATCAGGAAACGCAGACCCCAAGTGGAACAAGAAGAGAGGATTTCCCACCCCCAGACTTAAGAAATTCTTTCTAAATTAAACTTTTTGTGGGCTACCTCAACACTGGTGTTTCATGAGGGATTACACCACAGATTACATGCTGGTTAAATGCTCTTGGGAGTACAAGAATCTTCAGTACTTAAATTGCATGCTATAGGAAAGGACTCCTCTGCCAAGTTCAGGATAAGCAGAAAAATAAGGTGACTGACTTTCTTGGAAAATGGGTCTATTTGGGACTCTGCAGTGGAACTGGGTGATCTTGCTTGCAGTTTCCCACAGCCCTGTTTCCCTTGGTGATTTTTCGCAAAGCCAGGGGGAGTTTTACCTAGGGTATGTCTATACTGACGGCGGCAAAGTCGCCGCTGCCAGATCAATCTTTGTGGATCGATTGAGCGGACAGTGTAGACCCACTCAGTTGATCAGGAAGTCGACTGAGTAAATCCACCCCCTCAAGTAGCGTAGCACTGAGTCGACAGAAACAGCAGTGCAGTGAAGACAGCGCGCAGAAGGGAAGCAGAGCAATCAGGGTGAGTTCCACAAACTACTCTGAGTAGTTTGCGTAACTCCCATCGACTGCCGCTGAATCTCCAGGTAAGTGTAGACCAGGGCCTACATACACTGACTAAAGGAATAAAGTATAAAAAATATTCTTGAGCGTTCCTTCTTTGGTGTTTTCTCAGAGGACGTAAAAGGAAGCAGAGGAATAATGGAATTCTCCAAAGGGTGCTCCTTGTAATTTAAATTTTCCTGGAAAAGCAGCTCTCATCAGAATGATTGATTGCCATATGACAATAAAATGGCAATTCCCTTACGGGGAGCTGGTTACACAAAGAGCTAGTCTGAAAACAGCATTTTGCTTGAACCACTCTAATCTGATGATTATAAAACTTGGAAAAGAACAACCCATTCTTTTCCTGTGAACAGTTTAAGCTGGGGTACCTTTCCTTAGTTACTCTTTACTCTTTCCTAGATATGTATTAGTATGAAAGCCGAGAAGATAATTCATAGCAGGTAATTTTATTCCATACAGTCTGATTCTGACATTTTCTATTTTCAAATTTATTCAAAGATATTAATTGAATAACTTGTACAAATAATTCTTGGTCTGTAGATTTGTTCCCGGTCATTCACTGTAAGTATTTAAAGTTCAAGTGATGTTGATTGATTTTGTTTGGATAGAATTTCTCTTCTGACTGGGAGAGTGATTCCTTATGATAAGGTTTCTGATGGAGATTATGTGTATTTGAGTTCAGTAAATATTCCCTAATATGATCTTAAACTTTTCTATTTCTGTGAATATTTCTGCCAATAACTTAGAGACAACATGGGTGTGGTAATATCTTTCATTGGACCAATGTTTGTCGGTGAGAGAGACAAGTTTTCGAGCTACACAGAGCTCTTCCTCATGTCTGGGAAAGGTACTCACAGCTAAATATAAGGTCGAACTGATCATTTAGCATAATAGCACATATTCTAAGGGACCATTCAAAGTGACCCCTTTAACACCGCAGTAGTCATAGGACAAAAGGGGGGCTTAGTGGGTTACAGATTATTGGAATAAAACATAAATCCAGTGTCTTTAAGACCATGAATTTTAGTGTCTCGCAAAGTAATGAATTTAAGCTCCCAGGCTTGTCTTTTGAAAGTGTTGTGCAGGCTTCCTTTGAGGATGAGGACTGATAGGTCGGATATAGAGATATCTCTTTGTGAAAAGTGTTCCTCCGCAGGTGACAGGGTGTTTTTATCTTTTATGATTGTCCTGTGCGAGTTCATTTGAGAGCGTAGTGATTGTCTGGTTTCACCCACATAGTGCACTGGATGAGGTACACCACATATTGTGTAGGACCCATGGATCTTGAAAGGTGTGTTGTGTGGGGTATTGATCATTGTAGCAGAGGAGATACGTCTGCAGGTTCTGCATCTGTTCTGGCAGGTTTGGTGCCAGTTTGAGTTGGTGTGTCCCCGTCTGTGGGGAGCTTGTTTCCAATGGTGAGCTTGGAGAGGCTGGGAGGTTGTTTGATGGCCAGAAGTTTGATGGTTTAATGAAGATTTCTTTCAGGATAGCATCCCCATTGAGTCTGGGTTGTAACTGTTTGATAATACCCCATGTGGGTTCCAGTGTGGGGTGGGAGGTGAGGTTAACTCTTTTTTCTTTGCCCGTAGCAGTGATAGTATTTAGCTGTTTTTATTTTCCATGGCAACTCATTTGTAGTCTGAAATTCCTAAAGGAAAGCTTACCCTTACACGAATGACTCACCTAAAATATGCATGATTCACAGGAGTTTTGGATACAATGTCCAGAGAGCCTGTTGGGTGGAAGAGGCTCAGACTATATTACTAGCAGCCTAGTCTCAGTCCCTCAAAGTCTGGTGTTTCTGTCAACGCTAGAAAATAATCATTTATCCTGTTTCAAATACCAGTTTCTTTTCCTTCCAAAGAAGCTAATTTTTAAAGGGACGTATTTGATTACTTAGTGGTATCCAAAATACTTGGAGTACTGGAGCTAATGGACCAAGTTCAGAGGGGATTCTAGAAGAGTCTAAGTTAATGTGTCTTAGATCTCCTTGCAACTCCTCAATGTTTGTCCTTATACTGACTAAGACTCCCTTACACTGAGTGAGTTAGACTTTTTTGCCCACTTATCGACATGGGACACAATTTGTGGTCATCAGATAAAAGCCTTTCAAGATGGACTTCACTGGAATTACATCAGGGATGAGTTTGAATCTCGTCTTGTTTTGTATATAATCCACAAGAGGAGCTCTAAGGGCTCGTAAAATGTAACTGATCTTTCAAAAAGTTTTGAGTCCAATATTAAGAAACCACTTTATCACAAATATTATACAGTGAGGGAAACTGCATTTTTCTCTAAAACTTGATTGTTAAAACTCATCTTCCATAAAATAGCTCTCTCTCCCTCTCCCAGACAGGACTCAGGAATAAAACAGAACACAGATTGTAAGCTCTTTAGGACAGGGACAATCTCTTTTGTTCTGCGTTTGTACAGAGCTTAGCACAATGGGGTCCAGTCTGTGACTGGGGCTCTTGGGCGCTACTGCAATACAAGTAGTAGTAACGATGAGTTATACACACAGGGGAGGTGAGACCTTAGAAAACAAACTTGGTGGTGGAGGTGGAAATTTTGTTTGTAAATTGAAATGTTGCCATGGTTGTTTTTTGTTTTGTTTTTTTTCTTCACATTTGTCAACTCCCCCCACCCCCACCCCCACCCCCAGACAAAGGCCTCATGGAACAAGTTCCAGCCTAAAGTAAATATTCATGACTGCACGTAAAACTTTGTTGCTATCTCAACTTAAAAATCTTTAAATGACCTTTAATTATAGCATCACACAGTGCCACCCTTGAGTTGGCCCAGGGGTGTCTGAACATCTGAGGGAAATCTATGAGGGAAAGGGTGGTATAGCAACAGTTACAGGGCCATGATTTCATCTGGGTCTGAAGGAGAGAATTGCCACTTTGGTCCACTGATTTGTAGACCTATTCAGTTTCTCGAATACAAATAAAGAACACGGGTACCGTTTACAGGCCTCTTTCTAAAAGGGAAGCCTGTTGTTTTTCTGATTAGAGCTGGGCCTCCTATCAGGCAAACACGAAGAAAAGCCTGCTGGGTGTGTCCATGGCAGTGATCAGTTCAGAATCACTGTCGCATCTTTTGTGTATTGATGTTTCATCCTGATCTGCTCATGGAGGGCGGAAGTTGGTTGGGTGACACGAATTCTTTCCATTTTGTGTGTTCTCTTATTTCGAAAGGAGTCTCATGGTATCATAGATACAGTAGCCATTTTACAAGTGAGATTGCTTTTCAGTTCCAGGTCCCTCAGTTCACAGACCACCGGATTAGTTCTTCTCACTCACCTGAGCAGAACAAGTCCATTATCCTGCAAGTGCTATGAGAAGGATAAAGTATAAACAGATGTAGCACATGGTGTTTGGTGAGGGGTTTTTAAGCGCTGGTCCAGTGTGCCTATTTTGGTTCCAAGATGATTTTTCCATCTTGATAATCTTTTTAGAAACAGTCCAGATAGTGTTTCCTTTTTTGAAGACAAACTATGATCATACAGACTTGTTGAAATGCCAGAAATCTGTACGGCTTACAGTGTATATTCAATCATTAGAAGATGTAACTTATTTGTAACTTTGCTTTCTGTAGAAGTCTTTCTCCTTGGTAGCCTTGTGTTAGGGACACTCTTGCATCCAGAGTGTTTCAAATTTGAAAACCATGTTTTGTTTTGTTAGTTCAAAGACCTCCAGTT
This sequence comes from Emydura macquarii macquarii, assembly GCF_026122565.2. NCBI lineage: Eukaryota > Metazoa > Chordata > Testudines > Chelidae > Emydura > Emydura macquarii. Next base: position 12,440,764 of record NW_027130455.1, read on the forward strand.
TAGAGCAAAGCACTGGTTTCTTTTTATATGTAGTTTGTGTCCAAAGATACACTGGGCCTTTTAACCATGTTTAGCAGAACTGTTTTCATAACTCCACCTGAATCATGTTAAAACTAACATCATGTCAACATTTTTGGCTGCCTCTGGTGGCTGGGACCATATCTTGTTTAGAAAAAACATTCTAGCCTACATAGAGATGTTGGCTACCAGTGGTTTCTAAATGCAGTTTGGCTCTGTCCATGCAGTTTGGCCAGCCAAAGTGACTCAACAGTATCCTCCCTCCACACATCCTCTGACCTGTTTTTCCCCATTCCCTAGATTTGGAAACGAAGCCTCTGAAAATGAAGAAATCTCTAAAACTTAATACCTTGCTCCCAGTCCCCTGCTATTAGGAAACTTAATGCCTCAGATTAATAGCAATCCTGCTATATGCTGTAAAGGTTGGATACTGAGGAGAAAATACAATTGTGGTGGTAGGGTTCGTATCTATTGTACAGTGTGGAGCCATTTGTGACATTCTTGGAATGGTACTATTTTAGTGTTTGAGAGCTACTAGAACATACATTTGCCTTATTAGGGGATCTTATTATAAGACTCTTTTTCGTAGTTCCAGAATTCCAAATTCTGTAGTAACTGTGGTGAGAGCCCTTGGCGTGTGCCTGGGTTCTGGGGTGGATGGGCCTGGGAAAGTCAATACTAAGATGCCTGTGGCCAAAATACGATATTAAAAGCAAACACATGAGAAATTCGAACTGGTCTGGGGTTTCACTATATTATGCCAACTAAATGACTCTTTATATTCTGCGCTGTCTTGTATCCCATGTAGCTCATTTCTTTTACTCAAACTGCAGATGGGAGTCATCTGTTGCCTAGTTATGCCCGTTCCCTGGCACAGGAGTGGTAGTGAGCTGTTCTCAAAATGGCATGCATCTCCGGAATGCTTTCAGTTGTGTGAGGTGGGAGCACAGGCCTAGGACACAGGAGGTCTGAGTTTGGTTTGCAGCCGACTGACTCTGCGGCCTGGGCCAAGCCTTTTAGGGTACGTCTACACTGCAATAAAAAACTCGCGGCACCAAGTCTCAGAGCCCGGGTCAATTGACTTGGGCATGCGTGGTTTGAGCTCCAGGACTAAAAACTGCAGGATAAATGTTTGGGCTCGGGCTGGAGCGGGGTTTCAGAGCTCAGGCTTGGGCTAGAACCCAAATTTGCCATTTTTAGCCCTGCAGCCCAAGCCACCTGACCCAAGCCAACCATTGCCGTGCAGTAGGTCTTTTATTGCAGTGTAGACGCACCATTAAGGTCCTCCCACTGAAGTCAAGTACCCTCCATATAGCATAAGTTGGGCCCCAAAAATTGAGGCACATAAAATTAGTGGTGGTTTTAAAAATAATTGGACCTCTGTTATTTGTCTAAGGACTTATGGCAAATCAATGGCAGAGCTGGGAATAGATGGAATATGAGCTGAGAAATGATAAATGTTGGTGAGTGGTAAAGGACTATAGAAAACATTTTTTAAGTTAAACATGTGTTGTGGTTTTTTACTCACATAGTTTCATAAAATGTCTTAGTGGGTGAGGTAATATCTTTTATTGGACCAACTTCTGTTTGGTGAAGGAGACAAGCTTTTGAGCTGCACAGAGCTCTTCTGAAGAAGGCAAATGGAAGAGGGATTTTGTTTTTGCTTTCTCATAGTGGATGAGAAATAAATAAGGCAAAGACAGAGAAGGAAAGCAGTAAATTACCATTTGGATAAGCACCTAGATCTACCTTGGGGATAGGCATGATCTTAAAATACCTTAGAATGAGTTTATTGTATTATTTTGTATTCCAGTAGAGTCTGGGGCCCTAGGCTTGATTGCAGCCTGTAGCTCCATTGTGCTAGGAGCTATTGAAACACATAATGAGAGACACTCCCTGCTGTGAAGAGCTCACAGTCAAAGATCACAGGTAGCAAGTGAGGAGATAAAAGGAGGGAAGCAGGGCAGGGAGGATGAGGACAACATTAGATCATGTGGGTGCACAAACTCTGATCCTGCAGTTAGATCTGCATTTTTGGACCCAGGCACCTGTGTGGAGCCCCACTGAAGTGGATGAGTGCTTGTAGAATTAGGGGCATGAGGAGTCCTGTTACCTAACTGGGATCAGATCAGATCGCACAGCCTGATGTGTCCATAAAAAAGGTTATCTGATCTGTTCCTGGTTGGTTTGTTTATAATTAAAAAAAAAAAAAAAAAATCTTTGTTGCTCATGAGAGGTCAGAAATGTGATTGCTTTTTAAGGACATGATTTACATTTTCATTCTTTTTATCCCATAAAGTGAACCTACATAAGTGATGACAGAACTTGCCCCATTATCTTCATATTTATTCACCTCATGTCCCAGCGCTATATTTTCCTTGCTCATTTTTGAAAGGAGACATTCCTCTAGCTGAGAGAAATGTTACTTTGGTAGGCAGTCTGGCTGCAGCTCTGACTGTTCAGACCTGGTAATGGAGGAGTCCGGTCATAGTGCAGTTGGGTATTGTTTCAGTACTGCCCTGAAGACCCAGGAGAGCAAGTCTGCCCTTGAAGGCTGTGTTTAAATCACGAGCCAACGGTCTAAAGAACAATGTATTACATCTGACTAGTTAAAAAATTACTGATTGGCTTCTTTTTATTTTGTTTGACATTAGTTGATACTTTGTTGCAGTGTAGGAAAGGTAAAATCTAGGATTTTAATGTTCTGTAACATTTATTTTTTCAAAGGAGACTGACATTAAATTGCAACTCTTGGCACTGGATGATATTTTCTTAAAATCTATGCCAAATAGAACGCCTGTTTCAATTTTCCTTCCCTCTTTCCTAGGGACAAAGCTCTTGAAGTCACAAGTTTCACATCAAAAAAAGAGGAAGTTCCCTAAAGTGCACTGAGGTGACACCAGTGTAACAGCAGTGAGATCCTGCTCCATGAATGGGGTTCCCAGGTGTTACCCCAATATAATACAATGCTACTGGACTTATCTAATCCGTGTAGGTTCTTTATATGCCCCTTTCTCCATCCTCATAACATCTGAGTGCCCCATAAGCATTAATAAATTTATCCTAACAACTCACTTGAGTGGTAGGGAGATATCGTCATCCTCTTTGAATAGAAAAAGAATTAGAGCTCAGAGAGGCAAAAGTCCAAAGTTGCCAGTGATATTCGGTGCCTTTATTTTAGGGGTCCCCAACTTGAGACACTCTGGGCCTGATTTTTCAGGTGGTACCTGATGGCAGCTGAAGTCATTTTGAGCCCTGGGTGCGCCACACTTCTTAAAATTAAGTCCAAAGTGTCTCAAGTTGAGCAACCAAAATCAGTGGCCACCTTCAACACGTTTGGTCTAAGTGACGTGCCCAGTGTTGTGCAGGAAGTCTGTGTAGGGCTGGTATTGGACTCACATCTCCTGATTCCCAGCCAAATGCTTTAATAACAAAGACCGCATACAGCAACATGCCAAACAAACCCCTAATAAGAAGGGCTTAGGTGTATTCTTGGCGGGACTAGTGGAAGATTGCTTTGCTGCTGCCCACTCTGCAACCCTTCTATGACTAGAAGGCCTTGCTTTTCTCAGCTGTCAGTCCAGTACTTCCCAGCAGCTCTAGATTTATCATGGAATTGTAGAAATATAGGGCTGGAAGGGACCTCAAGAAGTCATCAAGTCCAGCCCCTAAGAGGTGTTTGTCCAGCCTGTTCTTTAAAACCTCCAGTGATGGGGATTCCACAGCCTCTCTTGGAAGCCTATTCCAGAGTTTAACTACCCGTAGAAAGTTTCTCCTAATATCTAACCTAAATCTCCTTTGCTGCAGATTAAGCTCATTATTTCTTGTCCTACCTCCAGTGGACATGGAGAACAATTGATCATATTTGAAGACTGTTATCAGGTTCTCCTTCAGTCATCTTTTCTCAATACTAAACATGCCCAGTCTTCTCTGGACTCTCTCCAGTTTGTCCATGTCTTTCCTTAAATGTGGCACCCAGAACTAAATACAGTAAATTTGTGTGCTTTTGTAACCTTTTTCTAAAACACACACAACAGATGAAGTTTGGTATGAAACATAGCAGGAAAAAAAAAGCAGCCCGTGCAATTAAAATTATGGTCTTCTGAAAAATGTTTTGATTCCATAAGAGTGAAAGGAGGAGCTTATGTGGGGGACATTTTCTTTACATATTTATTTATACCCAGAATGCAGTTCACATTTAAAATGGTTTGTGTCAGCTGGATTAACACTGGAACCAGAGAATAGAAATAACCAAGAACACTGTTTCAACGTGCATTATTTCCCCAAACTGATGTCTGTTTCCCCCTCCACAGTACCTGCCAGCCTCCCATGAATGTAAAGGGGGGTTACACAGACTGGGCCAAATTGAAGCATGGCATAAGTAGATGCAACTCCATTGATGTCTATGCAGAACTCCCAACAGTCCTGGCTTTTGTGGGACTATCCCGCTTTGATGCCCAAAATCCCGTTTTGGTTGAAGTGAACATTTTTTGCATTCAGGGCTGCCTGTATGGGGAGGCGGGTGTGTACAAAAGGGACAGTGTGCTTCAGGCCTCCTGTTTGAGACGGCCTCCAAGCTAAGTGACATTGCAACCTGATGTATGAGGGTCACAATGCCAATCAAACTTGGCCTGTCCACTCCTCCGTCTCCAACAATGGAGGGGTGGATAGGCCAAAGCTGAGTGGCACCGCTTACTGCTTTAGCCACTTGAAATGTTAAGCTATGAAATGTTAGGAAGTCTGTCTGTGGACCTGATTCTTTCTTTCACTTACCCTGATTTTATGCAGTTGTAATTTTATTGACTTCATGATAGTTGATCCTGACTTCCTCTGCTGTGAGGTCGGAATAAAACCTCATATAAGCTGACCATTGTAAATTAGCCCACTGCCCATACATAGGTGAGACTGTTCCTGCTGAAACTGTGGCCTAGAAGGATAGGCAGCACTCATTTGGAACCCAGCCCAAATATAGTTGACATTTATTTGCATAAGAGTTGTTTCAGAAGTATTAGTCATCAGTAAAGAGATTCCCATAAATTCTGTGGGCCAAAGAATTGTATCTGTTAGCTTTTCTCAGGGGACCATTTAAAAAACAGTCATTTCTTTATGTGGGAGTGAGCATTAACTCATTGCCCGGAAAATAAAAGTCCTGTTGTGCTCACGTGTGATACATTGTAACATTTCAAGCATTCTAATAAGGATCAGCATAAATTAATTTTGAATCACTTAGAAGTCTAGGCTGTCCGGCGAAATCCCAAAATTTGTATATTAAAATGCTGGTATGTATGGGATGCAATAAGTGTGAAGGGCAGCTGGTCCCTTTCTTTGAAGTCTCTGATTTGAAAGCATCAGAGATTTTTTAAAGTGATTTGGCAAAGGAATGTCAGCCTTGCCCAAGGGTGATAGCCTTACAATTAAGATATAAGTGAAGACAAGATTATGAGACAGACTTTGATCTTAGACATATAGTGCAGACTGGCTATCAGACTGAATAATGTGCTACTTCTATTGCATATGCAGTCGCACTAATGGATGTTTTATGTGATACTTGGCAAACAGATTAGGATCTGGACATAGTTCAAAATGCCTATTCCTGAATGAGGACCATCCCGATTATAGTGTGTTCTTTGAACAACTCACTTTTCAATACGACTGCATATCTGGTAATTAATAAGGAGGTAAACTTCTAGGGAGGCTATTGGACTGCTCTTCTGCATGTGAGCTTTCGCTCTTTGGGGCACAAGATCATGTTCTGCAGATGGTCCTGCTCTTATCTGGTGAGAATGAGAATGCAGAATATGAAAATGCATTATGATTAAGCAAAACAACGAGAGTTCTGTGGCACCTTAAGACTAACAAATTTATTTGGGCATAAGCTTTCGTGAGCAGAAACCCACTTTGTCAGATGCATGAAGTGGAAACTTCAGTTTGGTAGGTATATATACACATGCAAGGATGGGTGAGTTACATCATAGTGAAGAGGGCAAGCGTTAATGAGGTTATGAGGTTACTTCATATGAGGTAACTATGATTAAGATTATTCTGCTTATGTTACAGCAGCGCTCAGAGTATGTAAGGTTTATATACATGCTGCACTTTGAATAGCAAAAGGCCTCTAAATGGTAAGAAGCCTCTTTATTTTGGTTTGAGTGTGTGAGTGAGAGAATGAGAAATGAGTGTGTGAGAACTGAAATCACCAGTTAGAGCCATATTAAGGGATAAATTCTGCCTTCGTATCAGTGTAGGCAAATCACACTAAACTTAGTGGGAACTTCTTGCTCCTAAATAAGGATGGAATGTGTCCCATAGAGCAGATAGAGATCTAATTCGTCACAAAGAACTTCTGTGATGTTTGTGTAGCAGAGTCCAATGTAGATGAAGAGGGAACTGACCTTACAGTTGTAGAAAAAAGGAATCCACTTTCACATTGACTGTGGACGGCTTGGGCGTATGACAAACATGGGCAAAGCCATCCAGAGATGTAGGATGTGTGAGATCTGGCCAAAGATTGGTTAAAGGAGATCAGTAAAATCTCCCGGAGCTGTTGGCAGGCAGCTGTTTGTGCCATCTCAGCTGCATGCACTTGACAAAGTTCAAAACAGTTCCCACAGCAGGTGAGAGAGACCTAAAGGCCAGTACCCATGTGATGGCACTTGAATTCACCAAACTACGTAGCACCTTTTTACCTCTGAAAATCTTCATTCACATTCCTGCTTAGATAATGAGTGAAAATTTTAACTTGACTTTGTTTTTGTTCTTCTTTGTGAACCGTGCAGATCACATACAGATCATACAGAGCTTCACGATGGACTGCTTGCGCTCAAGAGAGTTCTGGTCTTGAATAATGTCAAGCTCGGGCTGTATTGGCAAAGCCATTATCTGTATGGAAATCTCTTATAGAGGTTGCTTATGTGCTGTTTGTTTTTTCAAGAGATCTGGCCTTCAGGTCTTAGTGCCATGAGTGTTCTCCCAACTCTTAATTTTAGATTATAGAGCAAAACAGTATTGACATGAGATATTGAAAACCGTTCAGGGAGCTGGGACAAATACAGGGCTCCACACAGCCGACCTGTTCACAGTGTATTTAATACATGTTTACAACAGATTAAATGTTAACCCTTTTAAAGCTGGCAAGCCTTGAGCTTCTGGCATAAGCACAAGTGCAAAATACATTTACAAAAGCGATTAGATAATCCTGAATAGAGGTGTCTGAAATGTTAATAGACCTGGGATGAAACCTGAGTGTCCAAACTGACAGTATATAAGTTTAGGGGTTAGACAGACAGACAGACAGCCACTTCATTTGTAGGGTGATTTTGGAGAGGGGTTGCAGAGCGGGAAGGTATTTACTTTTTTTTGCAGGGCATTATGCAAATGTATTTGCTTATTCAAATGCTCTTCTCATGCTCTGTGTATACTTTGTGGCCTCCATTCTGAACCTAAACAAACCAGCTTAAACTTAGCCTTGTGAATAGACTCACGTCAACCTTCCTGTCCAGCAGTCAAGGTCTCTCTCGTTAGTAGTTTCAGCAGCAGTGACTTTGGTCTGTCTGTCTGTTTCTTGTACCATGTCTGTCTTTTCTGTAGCTCACCATACAGAGGAAAGAAGGCCATGGGGTATGGGTTTTAACCAGGCCACGGATTCATTAGTCAAATTACATCCATGGTTCCTGTTGGGAGACAGCTCAGTGCCGTCACTCACGTTCCATTGATCCTTTGCCAATTCTTTGGGTGCTCCCACCTCGGGGAGCCAGTCATCACACTAGGAGGTTGTCTGGGTATCTCCACCTTCCCAAAAGCATCCCTCCCCTTTTCAAGGATTGAGGCAAGAAAGGACCTCATGCCCCCCTGCCAACACTGCCAGAAAGTGCATTGGCAGGAGTGGTCTCTCCAGGGTAGTGTCCTGGCCCCATTGGGTTAGACACATTGTCCCCACCTCATAAAGAGATGTCCTCGGGGTGCCCACTACGTTACCTTCTCTGGAGCTGGAGCCTAAATCAGTGAGTTTCTGCACTGGGCACCTGCCACAGGGAGGTGCCAGCATCAACTTGACTGCCTCCACCCCAGCGTGTATGGGCTACCCGAGAGTTTGGCCAAGCCAATACTGAGATCATATGGGAAGAAATCAGGATCAGAGAGGTACACTCCATCCTCTTGATAAAGCTCAGCCATACTCTGGGCTACATGACCATGTCCAATAACAGTCACCTCACGACTTCAGCCATGTCGATACTTTCTGGTTGGCCTTCCTCTGAAATCCTGTATACCTTTTTGTGGGTGAACTTCAGTCTGCCAAACCCTATGGGCCAGCATCTCCAACCAAACAATCCCCATGCCAGGAAAAATATCCATCAGCAGTCCAATAGCCCTCTTAACCTTCCAAATCAGCTTAATCCCAGAGCATGTTCCCCGGTCGTTCTTTCTGTAGAGATAGCGATTGATGTCTGGCGTCTCCTCTCAGCACTCTCCCATGCAAAAGAGTCATGTCCCATCTGCCATGCAAAGACAAAATAAAGTCCTTCTTGAAACCCAGCTACGAGCCCCTTGCTGAATTACACACCCTCTTGTAAGCCCAGTGCAGTGCTGTGCCCACAAATCCCTTTCCTTCAGCCTTGGGCGTGCTCTGATATATGCCATTTGATAGACATGGAAAAGAAAAAAAACTTGATTAAAACCTGAAGCACTTACCGCCTGCATCGACCTCCCATCAGGCAACCACATGTAGGCCTTCTTGACTGTGGATCGCCAATGTTCTATTGCCTGGGCCTCTGCTTCATCTAGACCAGTGGTTCTCAACCCGTAGCCCATGGGTCGCTTGCAGCCCAATCAGCAGACAACTGTGGCTCATGTGACATCCTGAGGGCCATCCAGGTAGTGTGTATATATGTATATATTGTGTGGATGCGGCCCCCATAACACATAGAGAACTGCATATGCGACCTGCAATGGTAAATGGGTTGAGAACCATTGAACCAGACCCTGTTGGGTAGCCACTGTGGTAGTCCATGTATGGAAAGAGTGGGGGTGGCAAGCCCAAGAATGACGGCCCTTTCCTAAACACTCCCACGAACTGGAATTTGGTTCAAACAGAACGGTTCCTGTGAAGGAACAGGGACCCTCACAGGGTGGCCGTTGAGCCACATACGCCCCCAGTGCCTGTACAGCCCACAGGTCCCTCTCACCAGAGCAGTACAGAGCAATGGCTCCAATTTGGCCTTTTTTTTTTTTTTTTTTTTTTTTAAACCTATGGACTGTGAGCTGGAGAAAGTCAGCTGCCTCCTCCTCCCTCTCCCGCCCACCCTACGAAAAGTCTCCCTTGGCTGAAGGGACTAGTTCACTGACCCAGAAGGCCCTGAAAAAAGCCAGCAGAGAGGTGTCCTTGAAGACTGCAGCCTCATCCTCTGGGAGCAAATCCGAGGAAGAACCTCAGCTAGTTGCCTGAGGACCTGCAGGGTCACTGGGTTACTGATGTCACATGTGTCTTGGTAGCCCAGGCCCAACCCTCAGCATCCTGTGGACCATGAATCCCTGATGGGTCCAGATGACCCTCAGATCTGCAATTAAAGGCTACTCCAGCTGACTGGTTAGCTATTGTTGATGGAGCCAATCCCTGCCTATGTAGCGAGACCATGAACCACCAGATTTGAGGTTCTGGTGTAGGCCAGGCTCTGCATAGATCCACAGGCCTCCTGAATGCCTGAAACGCCTCACACACCATTATGCAGGCTAAGAAGGTGCATAGTGTAAGTGAGCCCTTGGCTTTGGTTACTGCTTCTAGAAGCCGAGATTCCAGTGGTCTGCCGGCATCTGATCAGGCACTTCCACGGCTCCCAGTGCCCAGTATCTGTCGACCTGAAGTCGAGGGAGCACACTGGCTATGTTGCTGTTCAGCCCAAGCACAAACTGGGCAGTGAAATGAATATTGCATTAGAGGCAGAGAGGAATGAAAGGCTTCACCAACCTCGTTACCCTGGCAGTTTTAGCAGACCGAGAATTTACCACGTGGCCCGCCCTTCGATTGTCGCGCCAAAACCTGACCCTCTTGTCCCTGAATTCCCCACCCCAGAGGTGACTGCCAGCAGAACGGGGAAGAACTCCAGGAAGGTGATGTCCTTCAAAATCCCAGCCACCTTCCGCTCCCGGGCTACTTGTGGGCGCACCAGCAGCCCCTGAAATACAAGCTGAAACCGATCCGGCCTGCTGTGTCCAAGTGGACCTGCAGATCAGCCTTGAGCATAGAATCATCCCTCCACATGGACACTCCATGACAGCGAGTGAGGAAATGGTGCCGGGTTGCCAAGACTTCCCTCATCTCCATAGTAACACTGAATGTGGTGCAGGGCTCACAGTAGCGAACCTCGTGCGGAAGGTGCACCTAGGGGCTATGACTGTGCATGCAGAATTCAAATGGCCCAACAGGGATTGGAGATCCCTCAGGCAACCCTTTTGTTTGTCCTGCTAACACGGATGACCATATGGTTTAGCTCAGTCAGTTTCTCTTGAAGAAGTCAGGACTGCCCCGGGACTGTGTTGAGTTCAATGCCTAGGTACATCAATATGGTAGCAGGGCCCTCGGTTTTTTAATTAACTAGGGACCACCTAATTCATCCATCGGCTCATGAAAAACCTGAAGCAGCCACTCACACTTGCCCAACCCAGTCCTCCACACAAACAAGAAATCATCCAGGTAGTTCATCACTTGTTGGCATCCTACATACTTCCTAACCAGCACTGTACTTAATTTTTCAAAGGTAGCAGATAAAGTAGGATGGCCCACATAAAACTGGCCATCACAAGAAATGCTCAAAAGGTCAAAATCCAAAGCTCCACTGGATGGACCTGGGGAGGCAGAAGGCTGATTTAAAGTTACTCTTTGCAAGTGAGGCTTTTGGATCTTGTCCCCGGCCATATTCTCCATGCACTGGAGTGGTTATTTGCCATGATGTGCACCCTCTCCCTTTCATAAAGGATCCTAAAACCCTGGACAAATCCATCCCACAAAAGTATTGCATCCTCCTCCTTGTGATAATCCCTTAACAGAGGGGCTAAAACATTAGAGATGCTGCCTTTGTCAGCGGTTTTGGCCCCACCCCTGTTGCATGTGGGCTTGGGATGCGCCCATGTTCCCAGGGAAGGTACACATAACACACAGGCCCGCCTCTACATTGCCTGCACTTGTGCTGAAACCTACAGGATGCCTGAAAACACTTTCTCATTATATTCCCAGTGTGAAAGCCTCAGCTGGTCAGGCTTCAGCCCCTTGAGCCCAGATCTGTCCCCTCTTTCACATCCCAACTTTGCTAGTATATGGCCACTCTCAGTGTGGGGTCACATCAAAGGGTGCCCCCAAACCACGCACTCCAGACATTGTTCCTGATCAGCTTTATCCCAGCTCAAGGAGGAGTTCAGGGCTGCCCTCGTTCCTCATTGTACAATAACCACAAGGTGTTAGAAAATGAATGATATACTCTACATATAATATCCAAATACTTCAGCATTGGCCCTTACGTTGCTGGGTGTCATGGTGCCATCACCCGGACGTAGGCCACAGCCTGTTGTCTCAATTCCTCTCTATCATGGGGGGCCCTTATCCCGTCTTTTGCTCTTGTCTCCGCCTGATCCCTCTCCTCCAGTATAGGTTCCCTGAACAGCAGGGAAAATAAGCCTCTATCCTCCGCCTGCCATATTTTGTCACGTGTTGGCTGATCAGAAGTGGCTGCACGTGAGACCTCATTCAGACCAACAGTCATAGACCCACTGGGTTGCTGTAATAAAGGCTGTGAGGCAGGGAGCGGGGAGGGCTAGGAACAGGGAAGCCAGAGGCTGTAGAGCAGGGGCTATGGGGCCAGCGGCTGTGGTGCTGGAAGTGGTAAGGCTGTCAGCTGAGGAGCTGGCAGCTGGAGGGTCGGGAACTGGTGGGCCTGGTCATTAGGTACCCCAGAGTTGGGTGCCCCACATGCTGACTGTAGAAGACAGGACCCCAGCTGATCAGAAGCAGTTGCATATGAGACAGGAGGCAGACCAATAGGAGTAGACCATCTGGGTTGTTTCAATAAAGGCTGTGGGGCAGGGAGTGGGAGGGCCTGAGGCTGTAGGGCTGGGAGCAGGGGAGCCAGAGGCTGTGGGGACAACTCCTGTAATGCCATAAACTGAGAAGCCGGAGGCCCACCAGTTAGGTGGCCCAAGCACTGGGTCCCCCTGCACCCCATACTTGTTCCGTGACCTGCTCATTCATGCCCCCCAGGCACTCCCCCGTCGGCATGACCCTAAAGGCACCTGGAGCCCCACCCCTTGCTCCCATCTGAATTGCCTGCCTGAGACCTTGCAGCCATATGGGGTGGGGGGGCAAATGTGCTGAATCCCAAACGCATCTGCCAAGGGAACCGGACCACCTGGGGCCTGACTGCTGGGACCAAGGTGTCTCCTGTCATGCTTGACCCTTCTTTTATAGGGCTCCGAGCTGATCCAAAATGGACTGTGTCCTCTCTACTAGGTCGTGGCTCCTTTCCTGGCCTCTTGTTCTTTTCTCTTTCCTTCCTGATTTGGTTGCCTCCTGGTCCGGGATAGGCAACACACGGGCCCTGTGTCAAGCAGTTACCGCAGGTCACTTAGCCCATTCTGCTGCCTCATTGGGTCTTGCGGCTACCCTTCCTGCTGTGCTGCCCGGGGCCCCAGCCCAGCATCAGTGGAGCAGGTTTTGGTTGCTGCGCGCCTGCTGACTATGAACAGGACTGCTCTGGGTGCTCCAGTCCTCCTTGGCTGCTGGACTAACCAGAAAACCAGGCTTCCTTTATGGTTCCAAATCTTGGCCAAGTCCCGCAGTACTTCCAGACAGCCCCCAGAAGCCTGGTGGGGCTGGAAATCTTGCAGAGACCCGGTCCCCCCCTCATCCTTTTATATGGGATTCACCAAAGTCACTAGGCTTGGGGACCCCTTTTTGCTTAATCATAAAGAAGCTTGAAAGAAACCAAAACACACTGGGTCAAATTCAGCCAAAGTGTAAGTGGGCAGAACTCCATCAGTTTCAGTCAGGGATGAATTTGGCTCAAGCAGACACAACTCCATTGATGACAGGGCTGGATTTTTTCCCATTAGGTCAAGGCATTTGGAAAGCTGTACCTGCTCTCCTCCTGTCTTACCTGCTACTTGCCAAGGAAGCAGGCATCCTCAGACATAGCTGAAAGCCTCCAGGCAGTCTAACGGATTTAAAATATTTGAGGTGGGCGTAGGGCTAGCTTAGGGAGTGACATCTTCCCTTCTGAATATGGCTGACTTATTTCCAGTCCTCCAGGGCATTCTGTCTTGTACCCAGCACGGTTCTGTAAAAGGTTTATTGTTGGGACCCAAAGGCTTGTGTCTGGCTTTCGCTAACGTGCTATGATGTTATGCACTTGGCTTGAGTCAAAAATCCTTTGGCTACTTTGCCTCTCTAACTCAAGTTCTCCTGGCTAATAGCCTTTATTACCTTATTTTTTCCCCTTTTCTCCATTGCCAGGTGAAATCAGGTCATCTGTTCATAGTCGTGCAGTTCCCCACTTGTACTATAGTTTTAAGTGAATGTACGTTATCTTGGCCATTCTCTACGATCTGATGTAAACTTGAAGAGCTTAGAGAGAATGCTTGGCTAGAATACCAGGCTGCCAATGAGTTAATGCACATGCCTAAACTGATCACCTGCTGGGGGTTGGGAAGGAATTCCTCCCTCAGAGCCTTGCACAATTAGCTTGGAGCATTCTTGAGGGAGGGAAAAGTTCACATTCCTCTGAAGCATCAGCTCCTGGCGGCCACTGCTGTGGGGTAAGATCCAAGACTGGATAGTCCAGTGGCTTGATCATGAGTCTGATTGTTCCTATAGTTGTAGGTATGCATCTCTTCTCCTCTCTGCTCGGTGAGCTATTTGTTTAAATGTTCTCCTAGGAGAGACTCTTCAAATCGTGCTTGATGGTCTTAGGCTCTGATTTTATTTATTTTCCTATACACTGAATGAGCCGAAGGCTGGTGTGGTCTGTAGCTCCCCACAGTGGAATTGCTCTGGTATTTCTTCAGGCCTTGCTAAGTTCGCAGGAATAGTTTTTACCCTCTCTGCCCGTTTCACCCTTTGCAGGAGGTGAAGTATGTCCCCAGCTAATGAGATTTTTGTCAGAGTTCATCTGCTAGATTTAAGGCTGAGAAATGTGTGATGGCTTTTGTCTCCCATTTGGAAAAAATGTGTGCTCTAAGTACCTTCTGCATCCATGCTGAGCAGAATCTTTCTTGGATTCCAATACTTGAGTGCCGAGAGGGGAACGCCTTTTATACATATGGAATATCTTTTTCACAGACAGTGTTTCTAAACCAGTGTTTCTCAATTATATTTCTCCCCAGAACCCTTGCCCAGCCATGCCAGACCCTCCGCCGAAAAGTCCAAACAATCTACCCCTTTTCGGCGGCACGGTGAAGGCGGCTTTCGGCGGCGGGCTATCTGAGCCGTTTTCGGCGGCCGCATCAGCTGTTCGGCGGCGCGATAGCAGCTGATTGGCGGCTCGCTGACAGCTGTTTGGCGGCGCGCGATTTATGTTTATTTTGGCGGAACGCTATTTGAGAAACACTGTTCTAAACTAAGGGCAAGGGCAGCTACAAACACTTAAGCATGACGGATGTTGTTTAAAAACACAAAATCGGCCTCTGGTTTGCCTTGTTCTATAACTCTCGGTTTAAGGATAATCTCAGTTTCAGTGAGTAAAGCTCATCTCCAGAGTCTGATCAGCCTCTATGAAAGGGAGCGTGGGTGGACAAGGGGAGCACCAGAATTCTCCTGCCCCAATTTTTGTGTTATCTGCAAACTTTATCAGTTATGATTTTATGTTTTCTTCCAGGTCATTGACAAAAATGTTAACTAGCATAGGGCCAAGAATTGATCCCCGCAGGAATCCACAGGAAACAGACCCACTCGATGATGATTCCCCATTTACAGTTACATTTTTAGACTGATCAGTTAGGCAGAGATGCCCCTCCCATACCAGCTAGCAGAGTAGTGGACCGTTTGCTAACCCTTCTTAAAGGACATTGCCTGCCAGGCCAGCATGTGTGGAGTTGGGTGGAATTCCTCAAGGGTCTAAATATTCTGTAGTCCCCCTAACGCAGCTGACTGGGTCTAGGATTCAGGCAGGTATCGGGTACCCTCAGGTCATGTATTTTGAGTTTTTCTTTGTGTCCATATGACTAGAATACATTTATTTTACATTAAATCGTTTTTTGTAATGGAAGGTGAGACTGATGTCCTCATGTGACTCCGGGTGCTAGGACTTTTGGCGCAGACCTGCAGCGTGTGTCTACACTGGAGCTGGGGGAGAGCCTCCCAGCCCAGGGAGACTGACTCACACTAAAAACAGCTGTGTGGATGTTGCAGCACTGGCAGAGCTCGGGCTAGCCACCCGAGCTTGGACCCAGGTGGAAAGATGGGCTTGTGCTTTGACCCTCCACCAGCGCCGCAACGTCCACATAGCTGCTTTTAGCACACTAGTGTTGAGCCCCACTAACACAAGTCTGGCTACCCAGGCTGGGGGGGCTTGCTCCCAGCTGTCGTGTAGACACACCCATCATACCTATGTCTAAGCCCACACACACACCCAGACACACACTCTGGTCTAGAGGCTTCTGAAAGATAGGAGACAGTAAAGGTCACTAGAAGGCTCACAAAGTATTTAAAGGAGTATTACCCAATTTCTATCGCTACAGCTGTATTAAAACCAGGGTCAATGGGAGTAAATGATTCAATTACATGGCTGTTATACCTCAAGGAAGTGGTTTGGTTCTTTTTCTTTAAAAAAAATTAAGTAAAGTGGAGCAATATTATTATCATTATCCTTTTATCTCCACTGCTTAGGTGTATCTGAGAGTTCTCATGCCGCTGCAACTGGAAATTAGCTCAGGTGCTTTGGAAAAAAATAATTTCCTAGCAGTCGGTGACACAACTTGTTTGTTCTTCCATTGTCAAAACTGACACCCTGAGCCATAGCATTGTTCATATCATTTGCTGCAATTTTCCAGCATTGCTAAAGCCATAAGCAAACGTGCCAGAGATTTTAACAGGCTACGGATGCAGGTTGTCGAAGGGTTTTTACGTGAAGAATAGTCACGCAACATCAGGGGTCCAGACCTTCTTGTTTCATGTACCTTTGTGATGATGGAAGCCTGCAATAACATCTCTGCTGTGAGCAGACTTACACAGATACACTCAGAGCAAACATTTCCTGTCAGTTTTTTCCATCTCCTTTGTTAGACCCAAACTCAGATGTCTCCTGGGACAGTCAAGTGGAAACGCTTTGACATGGAACTCAGACAAGTGAGCAAATCAATGAACATGTTTCACTTCCCTAATTAAAATCAATTGTATCCTCTGACCTGCATTTCTACGTGCTAACTATTTAGCAGAATTCACACACTCCCCACTCCCTCCACTTTCTAAACTGGCTCCATTCGGATTTTGTTCTGCCCCCTAAATGGCTCCATTGGGAACACATGAAACCACTTGACTGTGAATTTGGTTTGCTTCTTTCACACTACAGAGGGAGATGCTGTGTTGTAAGTTTTAAAATTGGACAATGTCAACTGAATTCAGATCAGTTTGGCTTTTTTAAAAAAATAGGTAGGTTTAGCTACTCTACCTGCTCCTGTCCATTTTTGTTTAATTGTATTTCCTGTTTTATTTGCAAACTTTTATTCCTCATTCTGCTCTATGGGGAGAATTTGGAAAATATGTAACACACATAAAGACCATAGGATATGTGGAACTCATTGCCACAAGACACAGGAGAGACCTCTTGTATTAATTTTGATGGAATCAGTGGGCCCAGAAAGTCAGAGGTGTTAACATGACCATGTCACTGTACTACATTAAATAGTTAAACATGGTTTTGAGTACAGAGACCTCTGCTGTTTCATCTCAGGGCAATAACCACCATTAAAAATCTTAACCTTTTATTGAAGATACAGAAAAAGAAGGAAGAAGCAGTTAAAGCATTTGAAATGTAAATTATCAAGTAAGGCTTTTATTTTAACAATATGCCTTATTCCTTTAGTTGTGGAGAATTTTTATGAGGAAACCCTCCTGTTTGGCAGTCCTTTAGATGGTATTTAAGATGGTAATAACTGCCCTTTTGGGGGAAATGAGAAAAGTTTGTAAGATGGTCTGGAGCTGCTGAGGCTGTTGTTAAAGTTGGGCAAAGACAAAACAAGCCAAACACACAGTAAGGGAGAGAAAAGAACAGTAAAGATAGAGGCTGCAGCTTCTATCTCTGTTGCTGAATTTTACATGCAACCCCTCTTCTAAACAACCGTGGGCCCAACACACGGTCTTATCAGCCATGTTGAGACCTGGCAAACTTGTATCAGCATTGGGCTGTTTAAGATATAGCTGTTACTGTCCTTTCTGGTTATAAGCTCACAGCAGCATTGCAAAATATACAGTCTTGTTTGTCTAAGCCAGACTCTCTTTAGACAGAAGGCAAAGGGAGAGAGACAGGAAAGAGAAGATATCAGGTGGGGAAAGAAAATGACACACCAAAGTCCCATGTCCCGGGTGATGTTCTGTATTTAGCCAAAGCTGGTGGAGCTGGCGATAGTACCTGGGTCCCTCTCTCTGTCCTGATCTGCCCAGGACATCTCTCTCAGGAACAGGATAGTGAAGGTCTAGTGATGTCATGATGACCCAGGAAATGATGGTGGGGGCAGCTGTACTGAGGAAGCTTATTCCTTTCAGTTCACCTATCTCCCAGCCATGTATATGATCACCCCCCAGGAAGTTTTTTTTTTTTTTTTTAAGGACCCCAAAATGGTGTTTGTGGGGGGGGGTCCATCCTCTCATTATTCTTCTCACCAGTCAAGTCTAATTTCCCACTTTGGTCCATTTTTTTCAAGTCCCCCATTCCTTGTTCTCAAGACGTGATCTTAACACAGCCCTTGAGTTATGTTATCTGTAGGCCGTTTTGTCTGGATTAACCAAGTCTTGTGCCTCCCTCTTGTACATGTTCTCATCAACATTTGTTATGGGTGATTAGAACATTTTGTAAACTTTTAGCCACTTTCCCACAGTTGAGCTCCCAATTGGTAGGTCTGTCAGGCTCCAGTTATTACAACAGGCCAAGTATTCAGTAGGATTTAAAAAAAAAAAAAAAACAATTAGAGATCAAGATGGGTAATAAGACTGTTTTAGAGTTACGTGAGATAAAATTAACATGGATAGGGGACATAAACCTTTAGCCTGGAGCAAGTATAACATGGTTTCCTGCTAGAAGGATGATCTAGGGGATTGGGCATTGGACTGGGACTTAGGTGACCTGGGTTCATTTCCTGGCTCTGCCACTGACCTACTATATGAACTTGAGTAAGTCATTTAATGTGCTATGTACATCAATTCTCCATCTGTAAAACTGGAATAATAGCACTTTCCTATCTCATGGGGGTGTTGTGAAGATAAATATGTTAAAGATGGTGAGGTGCTCTGATCGAGCTCTGTAAATACTGAAGGAGAAATAGAGGCTTCAGTGCCTGAGATTAGGTCAAAATTGCGTTTACGGGCAAACTTCCTCTGAAGCATCAGGTTCTGGCCATTGTTAGAAGGGTGATACTGGACTGGATAGGCCATAGGTCTGTCCCCATTTCTGTATGCAGGGTCCCAGAGCCCCCTGTTGTGTACACACACCCCACACCTGGCTGCAGGCCACCCTGGTTTTTCCCAGCCCCACAGCTTCCTGCCCCCATTGTTGCCACGTGCTGTCCCCCCAGGCTCCGGAGAGTGAAGGGAAATTCTGCTAAGATGGGTTCTTTTCTTCTGGAGTTCTTTTCTTCTGCTTCTGGCTCAGCCTCCCCACCGCAGAGTTGTGTCGTCAGGCCCGGCATGCCACTCTGACTCAAAGCCCAAAGTCCTGGCAGAGCGAGGGGTGGGGGCTTGTGACAGCAGGGCATAGCTTGCCCTTCAAGGCTCCTGGAAAGCTGTCTGGAACATCTCAGGGGACTCTAGGCCTGTGGCCCTGCTGCACCCCACCTGCTTCCCCTTCCTTTGTACCTTGGCTCTGTGGAGGAAGGAGGAGAAAATGCTGGCCTGGCCTTGCTTCTTACCCAGCTCCTTGCAGGAGTATTGAGGGAGTAATAGAAACCCTCCTAGCTGCCTCTGTGCTCTTCTCCCAGGTTCGGGAGAGAAGAGACACCCACCCAGCCCCAAACTCTGGTGTTCCCATGCTACAGTTAAACCCTCTCCTCCAGTGGACGCCCCCCAGTGCAGCATATGAATGTGATGTCCTCCTGCTAATACTTATGCCTGAGGGTTTGATTCTTGGTTACTTACTGGCTGCTCCAGCATCATAAAGGGGCCATGAACCAACCACATCAAAATCCTGGGGAATACCGCTGGCATAAGGGGTGTCTCTAAGTGCGGAGAGTTGCTGGAACAGCTTTGTGCTTCAGCCCCCAGAGTAAGTGTTGGGCTGGGGCTTTGTTCATTTTGTTCAATAATCTGTGCACTTCCTATGTTAGCAGAGGCTTCTCCAGCCTCTCTAGCCCCAACAGCTCCCCACCATGAGAGCCAGAGGGTCCAAAGAGCTGTAACACCTGTAGCCACAGTCCTGTCTTTCCTCATCCCCCCCCATGCTGCGCAGGGATTTGTACTGGCAGTGAAGTCTCTGTGTGGCTTCCCTCCAAGTGCCTTTTGCCTCGTCCCCTGCCACTAGTGGTGTCAAGCTAGTTCTGCTGGCAGGGGACTGTCATGGAGGAAGGAGTTGAATTTGCTCCTTGAAGCACAGTTGGGACCATGGAATGCAAGAGAATTAGCTTTTGTGAGTCTTACGCATTCAATTGAAAATATCAGATTTGCCCTGGCTGCTGCTGCATCTAAGTTAATGCCTCAATTTGCACGTGCATTCGATGATCAGAATTTAAACACAGAAGTGTACACGGTACCCTGCTCAGCACCCCTTTGCTCATTGACATTCACATCCTCTCATCTACCCTGTGAAAAAAGCAGCTTTCCCTCTTCCCCCGCTCTTCTCTCACAACAAACAATGGCCTTTTTAACCAAGAAGAAAATTGATATCGGGTGGAATCGTATTTTTAACGAGATTGCTGTTTAACTCAGAATAGGAACCAACTTTCCTCCATGTTCTAAGGAATCAAAAAGATTTTCAATACACTTTATTTCTTTCTCTCCAGTGTTCCAGGAGCATAAAATATCAGATCGTTTGGAATTTATCTACACTGCTGTGGCAGCTTTGCCTATTTACTTGGATGGCAGGAGAGAAATCAAAGTTGGGATCCTGTTCAGCACAAAATAAACAAAAAACCCACAAGCTCTGATGTGGTGGTTGGGCTGAGGATCAGTTCAGATCAATTCATGTGCCCACAGATGGGCACCCAATAACCATACCAGTGAAGACCAATCTCTTCAATGCAGAGCTATTTATTGAAAAGCAGGCATGACAGACAAACAGAGAAGACTATACAATGCCTCTCCTTAGTTAGCCTCAATTTCCTAAGCATAAATCCTTAGTATCTATGCTGACCCCACATAGCATCCTGATTAGCAAACAAAGCAGGTACCAGTACCAATTCTAAAGGGAGACTGTTTCCTTCCTTCCTTTTGGTTCCTTTAGGTACTTGGTCCGTTTTCTGAGTTCCCTGTAGCAGGGTCTTGGCCACCCTGACCCTCTGGTTCTTCCTCTTCTTGAGTACCTGATCTATTTAATGGCCCCTTGTGTTAGGGTGTTGGCTACCCTGAGACCCTTGGTTCCAAAGTCCCTCTTTGGATGTTAATTGGGATGTTTCTCTCTCCCTCTTTCTACATATGGCACATGATATTCCCCAATACTTATATCCTTTTCCCAAAGGAGTCACATGTCCCCAAAATATGCTCTGGTAGCACTTATTTAGCATATCATGATTATTTGTAACTTGTTTGTCTAATTAATTGTTGGAGAGACAACAGGGATCGATTGACATGTACATATTATTAAATATTCACCCGGGCACGTGATGATGTGCTCTTCTACAGGGTCAGTTGGCCCAGGTCAGTTAATCCCAGATTCACCATTACACACACCCATGTGTACATACTAGGAGAACTGGCCATAGGCTGATCATGATCATTGGTCTGTCACATCAGCCCAGCTACACACACAGCCTGGATAAACATTCATGGCCTATGTCAGTGCCAAGTGCAAGTTCTGTATTCTTAGTGATTTGCCATATCATTTGTCTAATGCTAAGAGGCTTTGCTCCCAGAATCCTTTAGCTCTCAGATTTACCAAGACTTACCAGTCTCATGTCAACCACAGTGATTTAGAGTAATTTAGTGGTGACATTATGATGTAGTAGTTTGAGCACAGGCTGGGAGCTTGGAACTCCTGAGTTCTAACACAGACTCTGCCATTGGCTTGTACAACTAACGTTCCAGTGGATATTTTGCCTTCTCCTTAAATAAAGCTGAAAATACCTTAAGGATCTTGTGGGCCTGCACTTGCTTTCGTTGAAGTGCCTTGAAGTTTTGCAACTGGGTTCAATGGGAGCAGCATGGGAGTCGGTATGGGTGGGTGGGTGGGTGGGTGGATGTATTTTGTCTCCAGTCTATCACTGGATTTTCCAGGTTAGATCTGGGAGTTACATTATGTAAATAAATTAAAAAATGGAACGTGTATATGTGCATGTGGATTTTTTTTAAACACGTTGAAAATATTAACACTGGATGAGAGCAAGAGAGAGAAAAGGAATTCATAAAGCATTTTACTCATTCCTGAAATATGCAGCAGACCCAGGAATAAAATAAGTGAAGCTTGTAGAGAAAAGCCTTGTCACAGAGTTCCGCATACATATGGCTGTAATTAAGGCATGATTATTTTTAATACAGAATGAAAAATGACTTTATAAATCTGAAATGTTCTGGGGTGTGAAAAGTGAAAGGGAATGGCAATCCAGGGGACTATAAACAAAGATCTGTGCTGCTGGGGAAAACATGCAATAACTTTCCTTTGTTAGGAAAATTCAAGTTATTTTGTCCTTGGATCCAAGTGTCTTAAAACGAGGAGTTCTTCAGGATTCAGAGAAAATTAAAAAAGAAAAATCCCCTTTGGTCTCTGTGCTCTGTCACAACATTAATTAAATGAAGCTCCTTGCAGAGCTGATTATCTCCGTCCAGTATCTCTTTATGGGGATCATGCACTTTTTTGTTGTCCTTCCAAACTCATGAAGGTGTTATGTGTACACGCCTCTGCTCCCCGCCTGTCCTCTCCTCGTGAGTCACCTCAACTTCCTGACAGGGCAGCTGCATTGCAAAAGCCTTTTCCAGTTTCTGTTTTCCCTAGATCCAGTCTCTAACTGGGATTATTTTCTGCACTGCATTACACATCACTGGCTTTTCAGGATCAGGGGTTGTTTCATAACACACATCCCTTGCTACCCCAGGTTGCTGCCCACTTCCCAGGCACAGATCCCTGACCATGCAGAATGGGTCTTCAACATTCAGGTTCAAGGGCACAGTCCTGCAGAGGTGGAAATCTATGCCAAGGAGACGCTCATTGTGGGTAATGCTGAGCTGGTGATGTGGCTCCACATTATCTGTCTAAAAGCTTCCAGGATTTTGGAAAATGAGCTAAAAAATTTGAAAAGTGACGAGTGGGTTTTTTGGGTTCCTCAGTTTTTTGGGCACACAACCTGAGACCCCTTAAAGAGGGACTGGCTGTTTGGTAGAGAAACCGCAGAGAGTGAGCATGTTATCATGATTTTTGGGCTGTTTTAAAGGCAAACCTTCACACTGGGAAGTTGTTAGAACTTTACCTGTAACAAGATATGGACTCTGTCAGGATATTTCTGTTCCATTTGCTCTTCCTGACCCCAGCTGTGGTTTTATTGTGTTTTCAGTCAGACTCTTCTCTCCCCTGCAGCCCAGGTTCTTTTTATGGAAGCTAGGAAGCCTTGTTTATATCACAGTCTGTTGCAGGGGAAATGACCGTGACATCAAAAGTTCAAGATAATGGGCCAAATTCTGGCCACTTTGGGAGTTTTGCCCTTTTAAAATAAATAACAAGTGCAAACAAATCCCAGCTCCTGTAGCATGACTTTATGTTCTAAAGGACTCTGGCATCCATGCTGATCCTTCTGCTGGAGTATCAATAGAGGAATCCCAATAGAGGAAAGGTGTATAGTGAACACAGGCAGGATCCAGGAGTTCGTGTTAAAATGGCACGTCTCATCCGCTGACCTTGATCGTCCTTTTGCAACTTGAAGTGTGAAAGACCTGTGAAGGTGTTCCTGTGTAGAGTGTCAGATCTGCGGGTTTTGAGGGAATGATTCTTCAAATATGTAAAGGGCTGTTATAAAGTGGACTGTGCTCAATTGTTCTCCATGTCCACAGAAGGTAGGACAAGAAGTAATCAGCACTGAAAGGGTAGTAAAGCTCTGGGCTTGGCTTCCAAAGGAGGCTGTTGAATCCCCGTCACGAGGTTTTTAAGAACAGGTTGGACAAACTTCTGTCAGGGATGGTTCAGAGATTTACTGCTCAGTGCAGAGGCCTGGACCAAATGGCTTCTTGAGGTGCCTTCCAGCCCTGCATTTCATTGCTATGATTCTCCCCCAAGAGCCACTGAATTGGCGTCATCACTTCACCCCAAGATCGAAAAGGAGAAGACCATGGACTGCAAGGGAGTAAATTGTTCTCTGCCAGTTAGGGTGACCAGATGTCCCGATTTTATAGGGACAGTCCTGATATTTGAGGCTTTTTATTATATAGGCGCCTATTACTCCATATTCCCTGCCCTGATTTTTCACGCTTGCTATCTGGTCAGCCTACTGTCTATCAGTCAAATAAATGTACTGTAGTAGGAAGAATGATGAAGAATGCATGAAAGCCCTGGTAAATGGATTAAATACTTAGCCTGATACACAAGGGAAAAAACAATCTGTGGTGAAAGTCCTTATCTTCAGGTAACTTCAGATTCAGCTTTTCTGAAAAGGATGGTGGGTATTTCTAATATAGTGATATATTTCCAGACTTATGGATGAAGAGCTGAGGAGGGGAAGTTTTGAAACTGTGCTCTAAAAATGCACTCTCTCTCTGTGTGTGTGTGTGTGTGTGTGTGTGTGTGTGTGTGTGTGTGTATATATATATATATATATAATCATAATCTTAAAGCACTAATGCGTCTAAGCACTTGTCTTCATAGGCTAGAAATGTGTAGTTTTCAATCATCTTAGTTCAGTTGAATTAGCTGGCTGTGTTGTAATGTAAGCTAGGCTATAACACAGCTAAGATGCCTTCATAGGTTTCAGCCTGCATCTTAATGAGCATTAAGAGGCTTTTCAGTTGTGCTAAACTAACTTGAATGACATGATTGAAAACTACACACTTGTTTCCCAGCAGGACTGTGGCAAAGAGGACATACTTATTGTTACCCACAAAGTAGCTTCTGTCTGCAATCTATGTAGTGCAGATCATCACATTCCTTAACCCTGGGGCCATTGCAGAAGCAAAGACATTTAGCTTCTTTCGAGGTGTTGTTTTCTTAGTGTTTTATTAAGTAAAATCAGGCAATGAATTAATACCATTCTGGTCTATTAAACTGTAGCTCTTCTACAGCCTTGAAAAATTCCCTCTTGTGCCATGAAACTGAAAATTCATCATATGCTCCAGAGACTGATCAAGAAATGCTATTTTACATTTGAGTTGCAGCAGCATTGGAAAGCCTAAGTGTATCCATAAAATGTCAATGGAAGGTGAGACTGGGAGAATCTAGGTCATCCATCAGTACATGCATGCATTTAGTGTATGTTCATGAGCAGCAGGGGAACAATGAGGTGGTGCATCTGTGTGACTGTCCTCCTCATGGGTCAGTAATTAGTTAGATTGGAAACAAAGGGTAGGGATAAATGGTCAGTTTTCAGAATGGAGAGCGGTAAATACCTGTGTCCCTTACTGGGACCAGTGCTGTTCAGTATATTCTTAAATGATCAGGAAAAAGGGGTAAACAGTGATGTGACAAAGTTCGCAGATAATACAAAATTACTCAAGATATTTAGTCCAAAGCAGACTGCAAAGAGTTACAAATGGACCTCACAAAACTGGGTGACTGGGCAACAAAATGGCAGATGAAATTCAACATTGATAAATGCAAAGTAATGCACATTGGAAAACATAATCCCAACTATTCATACAAAGTGATGAGGCCTAAATGAGCTGTTACCACTCAAGAATGAGCTTTTGGAGTCATTGTGGATAGTTCTCTGAAAACATGCACTCAATGTGCAGCGACTGTCAAAAAAGCTAACCATGTTAGGAACCATTAGGAAAGGGATAGGTAATAACATAGTAAATATCATAATGCCACTATATAAATCGATGGTGTGCAGTGCTGGTCACCCCATCTTAAAAAAGATATATTAGAATTCGGAAAAAGTACAGAGAAGGGCAGCAAAAATAATTAGGGGGATGGAACAGCTTCTATATGAGGAGATATTACAAAAACTGGGATGTTCAGCTTCAAAAAGAGATGACTAAGAGGGGATATGATAGAGCTCTATGAAATCATGAATAGTGTGGAGAAAGTGAATAGCGAAATACTGTTTACCCCTTCACATAACACCAGAACCAGGGATCACCCAATGAAATTAATAGGCAGAAAGTTTAAAACAAACATAAGGAAGTAGTACTTCTTCACACAAGGCACGGTCAACCAGTGGAACTCATTGCCAGGTGATGTTGTGAAAATCAAAAATATAACTGCATTCAAAAAAGAACTAGTTAAATTCATGGAGGATAGGTCTATGAATAGCCATTAGCCAAGATGATCAGAAATGCAGCCCCATGGTCTGGGTATCCCTAAGCCTCTGACTGCAAGAAGCTGGGACTGGGTGACAAGGGACAGATCACTCAATTGCCCTGTTCTGTTTATTCCTTCTGAAGCACCTGGCACTGGCCACTGTCAGAAGATGGACCATTGATCTGACCCAGTGTGGCCATTCTTATGTTCTTATGTCCCTGTGCTTCCAACAGAATACCTGAGATCCGCACCAATAGTGGAGACAAAATCCTCTGATGCATCCTTGGGAAAGATGGAAGCCTCTCCCTCACAGACACCTATAGACTGTGGAGGACACTCCTTAAGAGGGCATGATTATATCCAAGATTACTACAATTGAATATATCCTATATTAACTAAACAGCAGCATACCCTATTAAGTAGCTCCTGTGAAAAATGTATTGTTGTCCGTGTCGCACCCCCACTCCAACAAGTCATTATTTAACCAGATGCAGAAGAGGCTGTAATTTAAAAAAAGCTTTTGATCTATTCATGAATTTAAAATCTAGATTTCCTTCCCACCCCATAATTGAAGCATAGTTTTTTTATTTTGTTTTGTTTTTAGTGGGCCAGATCTCCTTGATCTTTCTCAGTCCTTCGTGTTTAGTTTTCCGTGAATAAAGATGTCATTTGCATAGTCTGTCTGGTCACCCTGCACTTCCCTCCAAAGTAAAAACAAGTTAGTACAGAATGAATCAAACAGCAGGGTCCTAAATGTAGGCCTGAGCAACAGTAGCAAATCTGCATGTATTAATAGCAAAGTCCAGTGAAGTACAGTTGCAAAACTCCCATAGGCTACACTTGAGGACAGGACTTATTTGGCCCGAAGAAAAGATTCCATCTTAACTGCCCAGCTATTTGAGTGTCTCCAGGGAAAAAAAAAAAAAAGTCAGTAATTGCATCAGAGGCGCCAAAATAACACTGAGTCTGAGTTTATGTCAAAACAGGGAAAGGCTACTGAGAGGTCAGTAAATGCCTGCCATTTCATTTCTATGGGGACTTCATTACTAACCTCATGAAGTGCCAGCCTGTGTACAATCCTGACAATGTGTCTGAGATGAGAGAGCCTGAAAGAATTGCATTGTAACCAATAAAAGGAAGCTCTTTTTATCAGCCACCTATCCAAGTAATTTAGCAGTGGATAGAAGCAGAAGGATCTCTTTTAGTGCCTGACCTACAGTATGTTTCCCTTCTTTCAGTGCAGTAAACAGGCACTACGCTGGCTCTGTTTCAGTCTCCAAGAAACCTCCAAGTAATCAAAAATTTGCTGACAAAACCATGTTAACTGAACGCATCTGTATCCAGGCTTATGATTTATTATATGCAGATTAACATTTCCTATTCCTCTAAACTAAAAATAAGTTAAAAAAAAAAAGTCTAGGTGGTTAAACTGGAAAAGATGTGTTGTGGTTTGTTTGTTTTCTCTCCATGATTAAATCAATTAATAGAGGCCTTTCCAAAGTAACCTCTAGTTTTGGGTGTCTCACGTGGGGTTACCCAACTTGAGATGTCTCGAGCCTGTTATTTTAGAAGCACTAAGCACACACAGCTCCCTGGGGAGTTTTTGGATGCTTGGTGCCTCTGAAAACCAGTCCCTAGGTATCTCAGGTTAGGCACCCAAAATTGAGAAGACTTGAGCTTGGGCCCGATGTGCTCACAGTGGTCTGAGCCATGAAGAAGATGGGCAGCCATATTTTGTACCAGCTGGAGCCTAAGCATCATCTTCGCATTCAGCTTCAGATACAGTGAGTTACAGTAACCCAGCCTGAAAGTGCATGGACAAATGCATATGGATTGCTGTGGCTAGGTCCTTATCTGTGAGGAAGGGATGACATTTCCTAGCAAGATGGAGGTGAAAGAAGGCATTTTTGGAAACTGATGTTATCTGGTCATCCAAACTTAGTGAGGAGACCAACAGGACCTTGAGGCTTTGCACCTCTTTGACACATTAGGGCCGTGAGCCTTTGATGGAAAGTGGAGACAATATCTCAGACAGTTCTTTCTGACCAGCATCACTTTGATCTTGCCTGGACCCAGTTTGAGCCAGCTGCTTTACATCGAAGCACTGATTTCCTGAAGGCATTCTGACACGTTAGCAGTGGCGGTGGTTGCATCAGTTGAGAATGAGATATATAATTTAGTGTCATCAGCATACTGTTGGCAGCTGAGCCCATGGTGTCTGACTATGTCTTGCAGTGGTCTTGTGTAGCTATTGAAGAGAAGCAGGGATGGTATGGATCCCTGCAGGTGAGGAGAAGCAGTTACCCATCACTGTGCTCTGAGTTCTGCTAGAGAGTAACAATTGGAGCCGTTGCCATGCTGAGCCATCTACTCCTGCTATGTCACGTCAATGGTTTAGCATATCTTGTAGTCCACCATGCAGTGGGGTCCAGCAGTATGAATGTGGAGGTCTTACTTGTGACCATGAGGAGGTCACTTTATAGTGCCACTATAGCTGTCCCTGTGTCCCTATGGTCTGACCTCTGATTGAGTCATCCAGAGTGTTGGCTGATACTCTGTGTTATTGAAGCTTGGTGGTTGCTACTTTCTCAATTACTTTGCTCAGAAAGGGGAGGTTGGAGACAGGATGGTAGTTGGAGAGCTCTTCCAGAACTGAGTGTTGGCTTCTTGAGAACTGGGCAAACTATTGTGTTTTTCAAAGAGTATGGCAGTTGTGTTTCTGTGAAGGAGGCATTGACTATCCCCATTAATAGGGGACATAGCTGTCCCCCAGTGGCTTTGACCAACTAGGAGGGACTTGGATGTGTTTCACAGGTTATGGGTCTAATATCATCTTAAGGCTTCATGAGCTGCAGCATGTGTGATTCAGCTTCTGCTCTCATTTGTGACCGTGTGAAACACCACCTTCCTACACATGATCATGTAATATCCCTGTGGCAACTAGAGAGACTGCTTGTGTGACAAAGTAATATTAGGAAAATAGCACTGTTCTTCCAGTTCAAGAAGACCATTGTATTCACTTTCGTGCTGTTAACTCACTGCCAAGTAAAAATGGTGCTTAGTTCTAATTTTAGGTGAAATTGATAGTTTGGGCCCTGAAGCTCATCTTGAGATGAAAGTAGATGCTGGTTGGTTGTCTGGTACCTTTTTTAAGACAGAGAAGTTTCAGATATTCCTGGCATGTTTGTCATTGTTAAGTGGTAAGTATTTTGTTTTTAATAAGGTTTAGTGCATGATAAGCTGTGATATTAACTAAGTTCAAGTAGGAAAATTTATTTAATGCTTGGTCGAGGAGGAGTAAGGCTGGTTTGACACTAAATACATGTTGTTTCCTTGGGTTCTGAGACATGCACATTTCATTCTAATGTTTACAGAAATAAAAAATATCCCTTCAGGAAATCATCACAGAAAAACCCATGCTGTGTGACTGCTACAGCATGCACAAAACTTCCACTGACTTCCGGGGGAGGCCCATACCCTAACTCCAGGATTTATAGAACCTGGAATTAGATTATTTTATTCTCACTTGAATGAAGTTACTACAGTTAATGTATAGCCATTATTGGTCTGTAGATTAACTTCTTAGTTGTTGATTAGGGAATTAAAAACTGGGACTGACTTTGCATTTAAACTTCTTGCAGTTTCTTTGAAAGGAAGTCTCCAGGAATGCTTGAAGGAAGAGATGAAGAGAGTTGGGTTTTTGTATCCATCAGTGTAGAAGGTGCACTATGGCTCACACACAATGGAAGAAGGAAAAAAAAGTAAAACTGCTCTAAGGATGACATTTTGGGGGTTGTGCAAACCTGAAGTCAAAGGGCTTTATCTGGAGGAAACACAGGAGCATGAGGGCAGTGGAGTTCTCCCTTTAGACAGTGTGTGGTACATCTGGGCAGCCTGTTACCACCCGTTGGATTCACCCCCTCCCCCATCCATTTCATGGGGGGTTGTGGATGGGTGCAGTTCAGAAACGGACTGGCCACGTCTACACTCACCATTCATCCTGTCCTCTCTCTTTCACACTGAACACACACTCTCTCACTCATTCTATTTACTCCCTTGGAACACGTGGGTCTGTGAAGTCTGTCAATATAGGTCCTTAGAATGCCCTTCTCCTAAGTATCTGAGCTGGCTGAATGGCCTCTCTACTTCCTGGTCTCATTGCAAAGTGTCAGTACAGTGCTTCTGCTATGTTTAAAGTAGAGCTTTTCATGGCCTGGTAAGACGTTGCAAGATTTGGCCCTATGTGAATTGCTTAGTACACAGCACATTTGCTATATATGAGTTTCAGCCCAAAAGGTGAGTAAAGGCCACATTAAATATAACTATCAGGTGTACATTCTACATCAAATGTCCACTGAGCACTTTTGAGTCAATGTCAGCCTCTATTTTTGTAACTTCAATTTCCCCAGAACATACACTAGCCCGTCAACCCTGACTAGTTGGGGCCTGATTCTCCATCGCCTTACACCTTATGCGGTTATTTAAGTAGGCCCAAAACTCTACCTCTCTGTTCAGTAACGTTGACACCTACTCCGCACTAGTGCCTTGGTTGCATAAGGTGCAGGGCAATGGAGAATCGGGCACCTAGGTAATAAAATCCAAACTCTGGGGTCTGATGCAGAGATGTACTGAGCTCCAGCACCTGCCTTTGAAGACAGTGGAAGTGATGACCACTTTGCATCTCTCAGGATCAGGTCCTCTATAGTGGAAATTATTTTGGCCTTGTCACTTGTGGACCCCAATGGGCATTTTCCACATTCCTAACACAGCGCACCATCGAGTGCAACTTCAGCAAAGTGGAAATTGCTCAGTCAAGGCCAAGAATTAACAGAAGAATTGCATGTTGTCAGGTTTGATGTCTGGACAGAGGTTTCCTGAAGACCACGCAGCACATGGATCAAATCAATGCTACTCACAGGCCATGAGGCCAGAAGGGGCCACCGTGCTCATCTAGTCTGAGCTCCTGCACATTGCAGGCCACAGAACCTCTCCCACCCACTCCTGGAATAGACCTATAACCTCTGGCTGAGTTACTGAAGCCCTCAAATCATGATATAAGTATGAAAGTTATAGAAAATCCACCATTTACTCTAGTTTAAACTAGCGAGTGGCCCATGCCCCATCCTGCAGAGGAAGGCAAAAAAAAACCAGGGTCTCTACCAATATGACCTGGGGGGAAATTCCTTCCTGTCCCCAAATATGACAATCAGCTAAACCCTGAGCATGTGGGTGAGACCTACCAGCTGGATGCTGGGAAAGAATTCTCTGTAGTAACTCAAAGACCTGCCCATCTTGTGTGCCATCTCTGGCCATTGGAGATATTTGCTGCTAGCAGTCATAGATGGGCCACATGCCATTGCAGGCAGTTTCATCATATCATCCCCTCCATAAACCTATCAAGCTCAGTCTTGAAACCAGTTAGGTTTTTTGCCCCACTGCCCCCTGGGAAGGTTCTTCTAGAATTTCACTTCTCTGATGGTTAGAAACCTTGATCTAATTTCAAGTCTAAACTTGTTGATGGCCAGTATATAGCCATTTGTTTGTGTGCCAACAGTAGCCCTTAACTTATATAACTTCTCTACTTCCTTGGTGTTTATCCCTCTGATATATTTCTAAAGAACCACCATACTTTGCCCCAGCCTTTGTTTGGTTAGGTTAAACGAGCCAAGTTCCTTAAGTCTTCTCTCACAAGGTAGGTTCTCCGTTACCTGATCATCCTAGTAGCCCACCTCTGCACCTGTTCTGGTTTGAATTAATCTTTCTTAAACATAGGAGATCAGAATACCACACAGTATTCCAGATCAGGTCTTACTAGTGCCTTGTACAATGGTACTAACACTTCCCTGTCTCTACTGGAAATACCTCACCTGATGCATCCTAGGATTCCATTAGCCTTTTTCACAGTTGCATCGCATTGGAGGCTCATAGTTATCCTGTGACCAACCAATACACCCAGGTCTTTCTCCTGTGTAGTTTCCAATTGATATGTCCCCAACTTATAGCAAAAATTCTACTTGTTAGTCCCTACATATGTGACCTTGCACTTTGCACTATTAAATTTCATCCCATTTTTATTACTCCAGTTTTCAAGGCCATCTTCTTGTATGATATGACAGTCCTCCTCCGTATTGGCATTACCTCTGAACTTTGTGACATCTGCAGATTTTATTAGCACATTCCTATTTTTTGTGCCAAAGTCATGAATGAAAATGCTAAATAAGATTGGTCCGAAGACCGTTCCCTGAGGAACTCCCATAGTAACCTTCCTCCAGCCCGACAGTTCACTTTTCAGAATGACCTGTTGTAGTCTCCCCTTTAACCAGTTCCTACCCACCTTTTAGTTCTCATATTAATCCTCATCTTTTCCAATTTAACTAATAATTTCCCATGTGGAACTGTATCAAATGCCTTACTGAAATCCAGGTAGATGAGATCTACCACATTTCCTTTTTCTAGAAAATCAGTTATCTTCTCAAAGAAAGAGATCAGGTTGGTCTGGCACAATCTATCTTTTGTAAAACCATGTTGTGTTTATCCCAATTACCATTTACCTCTATAGCCTTAACTACTTTCTCTTTCAAAATTTGTTCTAAGACCTTACATACAATTGAGGTCAAACTAACAGGTCTGTAGTTTCCCAGATCACTCTTTCCCCCCTTTCTTAAAAATAAGAACTATGTTAGCAATTCTCCAGCCATAGGGTATGATTCATTTTTATGGATTCATTAAAAATTCTTGCTATTGGATTTGCAATTTGATGTGCCAGTTTCTTTAAAATTCTTGGATGGAAATTATCTGGGCCTTCTGATTTGCTCCCATTAAACTGTTTTTGAATTTGACTTCTACCTCAGATGTTGTCATTTCTATGTCCATATCCTTGTCCATAAGCCACCCTGCCACTCTCCCTAAATTCCTCATTACCCTTATTAAAAACTGAGGCAAAGTATTTGTTCATGTGTTGGGCCATACCTAAGTTATCTTTAATCTACGCCCCATTCTGATTGCTTAACGGTCCCACTTCTTCCTTCCTTGTTTTCTTTACATGGCACAAGAACCTTTTACTATTGGTTTAATTTCCTTTTCAAGGTCCAACTCTGCTTGGCTTTTGGCATTTCTCCCTTTTTCCCTACACTTTCTGATCTCCAAGAGGTAGCTTTCCTTGCTGATCCATCCCTTCTTTCATTCCTTGTAGGCTTTCTTTTAATCACTTGTTTAAGATGCTTCTTCGTCCAGTTTGGTCTGTAACCATTCCCTACAATTTTATTCCCCTTGCTTGGGATGCAGGCTTCATATAGTTTCTACAACTTTGACTTTAAAAGTAATTCCAAGTCTCCTCCACATTCAGATCCTTGAGTTCTTCATCCAGTCCACTTCCCTAACTATTTCCCTTAATTTTTTAAGTTTATCCTTTTGAAATCAGGAATCCTAACTGCAGATATATTTTTGTTTATCCTTCCATTTAGTTTAAACTGAATTATCTCATGATCACTTAAACCAAAATAGTAATCTACAACCAGTTCTTTTATGAGGTCCTCACTAACCAATACTAAACCTAAAACGTCATCACCTCTTATTGGTTCGGTGACTATTTAGTGAAGAAATCTTTCAGGTATCACATCCAGGAATATCTGGTCTCTACCATGATTAGTAGCACTTGTCCTCCATTCTGTATCTGGGAAATTAATGTCTCCCATTATCACAAAATTCCTTGTAGAATTTATTTCATTAAAATATTAAAAATGATTATATCCATATCTAGTTCAGATTCTGGGCATCTATAACAGACCACAAGCTCTATTCCAGTGGCGCTTCTGTTACTTTTCTTCCCCAAAGTGATTTTGACCCAAACAGATTCCATTTTATTCATTCCATCACTTCTAATTTCTTTACAGTCTACCTCATCATTAATAAAAAATGCTATTTCAGCACCTTTACCTTTTCTTCTGTCTTTCCTGGACAGCACATACCCTTCAATACCTGTACTCCAGTCATGACTACTATTCCACCATATTTCTGCTATCCCCATAATATCTGGTTTTGCTTACTACACCAGTAGTTGTAGTTCCTCCAATTTCTCACCCTGGTTCCTCACATTGGTATACAGACATGTTAGTTGTTTCCGCTTCTCTTCTCCCAGATTCCTCACCTGATTTAGGTACAGCCATTCTATTGCCAGTATCTCCTGCCTGACTGTTAGTGCTAGTACCAATGACACTTTCTTTCCTCTTAATGTCCATTCTGCTACCCTTTGTTGTTCCTTTCTCCATTGTTGTATCCTCTTACTTGATTTTCCACCCACTCGATATTCGAATCAGGCATGGTGATTACATGAACATCGCCCAGCCGTCTCCTCTGAATTCCTAATTTAAAGCTCTTTCAATCAGTTCTGTCAATTTCCATCCCAGAAGTCTATTTCCCTCCCTACTCAGGTGGAGTCTATCCCATGAGAACAACATTCTGTCCGTGAATGCCTCTTAGTGGTCAACATCCCAGAGCCCTCCATATAGCATCATTCCCTGAGCCATCTGTTGAGCATCATAATCTTGACTTGCCTTCACTCTCCTTTACGGACAGGTAAATCCCACTGAAGATCACCTGAGCCTTCATTTCTTTAAGCATCTTCCGCAGCCTGGAAAAGTCTCCCTGGATGCATTCCAGCAAGAATCCACAATGCCATTTGTTCCCACATGAAGAACAATCAGTGGATTCTTTCCTGCTCCCTTTTGGATCCTTTCAGCCTCAGGTCCCTATCCTGTATCTTAGCTCCTGAAACACAGCACATCCTTCTGTTTGCCGGATCAGCTCTGGTGACAAGCCTGTCTGTTCTTCTTAGTAAAGAATCCCCAGTCATGTAGACCTGCCTCTTCCTCATACTGGTGCAATTCTCTGGCCTTCCTCCTTCTGTTCTTTCTGGCTACAAGTCTTCTTGTCTTTTGTTCTCACTGGCAGTCTTTTGTGAGTCATCCTGTATCCTCCAGGGGCTCCAAACTCTGCCTATCTCCATTGACTCCTCCCCTCTTCTTCTAGGACTGGCCGCTCTTCTCTTCTTCCTTGCTCTCCCACCTTCCGTCATTGCCCACCCCTCCTCTTCATCTTCCAATTCAGCAAACCTCTTCCTCAGCTCTATTTCTCCTTCACTAGCCCATCTTTTCCTCTGCCTGGTTCTCGTAGTCACACACTTCCACTGGCCACTTCCCTCATCCATCAGTTTACCCTCTGTTCTCCAGTCTAGCTTGCATCTGCAAGTCTTGAGTTTTCGCTTTAGCCTCCTCCCTCCTTCCCTTCATCTTCTGCTCAAATCCCCCTCGAAACTCAACCACAGTTTCGATCTGCATCTCCAGACCTTGGATCACCTCTTTCACCAGAGCTGTCAGGCGGTGCTTCATACAAACGAAGCCCCTTTCAGGTACTCGGTCCAGGATAATGTACATCCCGCAGCTTCCACATCCCATCATCTTCATGGTCTCTTCCATTCTTTGGGTCACTACCACTGCTGCCTCTGTAGCTGTCATAACCTTCCCCCCTAAGGTCTTGTCAAGGAAACCCCTCAAACACATACACCAAAACAGAACACCACTCACACTCCTCCAAACGCCCCTTCAAAACTCCCTCTGACTCCCCTGTGTTTAGCTCTGTCTGCTGGCTTCTGTGTCGCTGCTTCTGCCATTTCCCTTTCATGGTCATTATATTAAGGATTTAGTCTGGATTCTTTGAATAAACACGGTTTGTTTACCCCGGCGCTTGTCGTGCTTCACCTCTGAGTCACTTGACTTACTCTGTGATAATCAAAAATTGTATTGCCAGAGGAAGGAAACTACTTTGTTGGCCTCAGCCAGTCTTCCTCTGAGCAGGCAGAGGCTGCAGCAATGGCTGTGCTGAGCTGGCTGGCCAGCAGTTGTGCCAAGAACAATATCGGTTGCATTTAGGTTCTAGCATTTAGGGGACTCAAGAATTGAAACTTTGTCTTAAATCCATTTGAAGCTTTGCCAGAAGGGTGACTTACGGCTTCCTACTAGAAGCAGATGGTTCGGCTGTTTTGGTCAACATATGGCAAAGCATGCTGCAAACCGACACACACATTCTATAAAATTTCTGTCACAATTCTTGTTTCATAGACCTGTTTATCAAACAATCTGCAACGTCAAAGTATTTTAGTCATCAGTGCTATCATTGAACAATTGAAGATGTTTTCTTCCCCTCTTGTTCTTGGACAACTTAGTATTTGTTTTATATTGTTGTCCTTGAGCAGAAACAGTTGGCGGAAAAGGAAGAGAATATCTTAGATTTTTAGCACTTTTCATTACACAATCTCAATGACTTTATTTTCATTTATTTATTTGGTGTATAGTAGTAGTTGGGGGGTATCTATCTAGTGCTCTGGACATTTCTTGAAAAAAAATTATTTTACCAAATCCAATAATACTGGTAATGTTATAAAACTGTTTATGATATATCCTCACCTGGAATACTGAGTACACTTCTGATCATACCTTCTGGAAAAAGGCAGAGCTGAGATAGAAAGGGTGCAGAAATGGGTGAAGTGGATGATGAGAGGCATGAAGATTAGAAGGAACTGGGATCTAGTAACGTCTGCAGAACGCTCAGAGATCCTTGCAAGGGAAGTGCAATAGAATGTGAGACGTTGTTTAATATTTGTATAACAATAGCATTTAGAAGGCCCATTCTCTATTGCCGCCCCATAATGCTGGATGCTGTACATATATATGAGATAAAATTTAGACACAATATAATTAGAATGAACACAACAAGGCTGACAGTAAACACAAAGTGAAGGGAGAGGGCATGCAAGGACAATGAGGGTTACAAAAGTCAAAGATCAAGTGAAACCTTTATTGATACTTAGGCATCCTGTCTCTTCTCTCTCTCTCTCTCTCTCTCTCTCTCTCTGTGTGTGTGTGTGTGTGTGTGTGTGTGTGTGTGTGTGTGTGTGTGTGTGTGTGTGTGTGTAAAATAGATACACACAAGTTAAAACTGAGAAGCAGATTTGCTTCCCAGCCTAGGACCCTATCAGCATTAAAGATGATCTTGGTGTAACATATATAGTTTTTCTCTTTATTTATTCATTTACCACTCTTCAGTAAAGAAAGAGATGCAGAGCATTTGATGCCTTGAAAGAAAAGAAAATTGCAGAGGGCTGAAGACAACCATTGTGCAGTCTTATGGGAGGCTGCGGAGGGGGAAAGAAAAATATCCTCAAGCTGAAAAGAGAGAAGCTCAGATGCTCAGGGACAGCTGCTAAATCAGAACAGCACGAAGAGCTCCCCTCTCTCACAGCTCAGTGCCAAAGGGAAGAAGAGGCTAAAGGCCTTATCCTGCTCACGTAGAAGTCCTATTGACTTTAGAGGGGGCAGAAGGAGGCCCTAACTCATGCTGACAATGAGCAGAGCATCCTTGTGCTGTAGAAGGAGCAGAACATTAAATTCGCCTATCATACTACTATGACGCTGCACACTGCTGTGTGTCTCTTAACTAATCGGTTACAATGCAGATTTGCACAGGCACACTGTTATCATTACTACTTATTTGTAGAGCCCCAGTGTTTAGCTGGGAGTTTTGGAAAGAACTGAGGCCAAAGAGCTCGTAATGTAGATAAATGACTGGAGCGGGCAGAAAACAACAAAGGCCATGTGAATTAGTCAAACGAGGGATGGCGATCAGGGAGGCATCTCTGTGGGGAGATCTATAGGTATTTGCATCTTTGCCTACATCTTAAAGTGATAGTTAAATAACTTAGAGATAACAGTATTTAGGGCTGCTTTCGTTAGTGCATTAGTTTTACTTAAAAGATGTGAAGGAATTTCACATTAAAGATAAGAAAGGAGAGGCGGGGTCTAGAAACTAATACTTCCTATTCCTGCAGCACCTCTCATCTGAGGAACTCAAAATGCTTTATAAATACTAATGATTTCCCTCAGTGCATGGTAAAGTATGCAAATATGACCCTATTTTACAGCTGTGGAAACTGAGGTACAGAGACTGTCTTCATTTGCACAAGGTCTCTCAGCAATCAATGGAGAGCAGTGCAGTACACTGAGAAGATGCTGTCATGTTGTCAGAAAAGGGAGTCTCCCCATATCCAGACCTTCCCTTGAATTTCGGGCCTTTGAAGTTGAAGTTCATACTGATGTGGGAACGATCACAGTAAGGGAAATCCTGGCCCCATTAAAATCAACAGCAAAACTACCATTGACCTTCAATGGGGCCAGGATTTCACTCCCTATGATTGTATCTCAAGGCTGTCTGTTTGTTCTGTTTGTACAGTGCCCAGCACAATGGGATCCTGGTCCATGACTGGGGTTTCCAAGCACCTCAGTAATACAAATAATCAATAAAGCCAGTCTGTGGTTCCATGGCATAAGCAGTGACCTGCAATTAGGGTGACCAGATGTCCCGATTTTATAGGGACAGTCCCGATATTAGAGGCTTTTTCTTACATAGGTACCTACTACTCCCCACCCCCGGTCCTGATTTTTCACACTTGCTATCTGGTCACCCTACCTGCAGTAGACTCCATCTGTGCTCTCCAAATGCTTATAACTACAACTAATCATCACTACATCAAACTCAAAATGCTTCAAACAAGGGGCCAGCCTAGAACAGGCAGGATGACTGTTGTAGTTAATTAGGTGTGTGCTGTAAACATAACGACTGTTGTCCTCCAAAAACTAAAGTGCTGCTCCTGTGCTTATAGTAATTAGATAATTGTCTGTCTGTCTGTCTGTATAATTGTATCTAGGATCTCTAAATGAAGTTATTACTCTCGATAGTTCTCAGTCCCTATAACAGGCAAGTACTATGACATGATCAGCTATCTGTATAACAGAGGCATTTACCAGACAAACTAAAATAATGACTTTTTAAACTCTCCCCTTACAACTCTAAATTTCAGGATCAAGTTTAAATCTTGATATTGCCTTGATCTTTGTACTGATACAGGTTTCATTGTTTGAA
Organism: Emydura macquarii macquarii; assembly: GCF_026122565.2. Classification (NCBI taxonomy): domain Eukaryota; kingdom Metazoa; phylum Chordata; order Testudines; family Chelidae; genus Emydura; species Emydura macquarii. The sequence goes on from NW_027130455.1 coordinate 12,479,532, forward strand.
CTGAACACGATGGGCTGTTTTTCATACTTTAAGTTAATAGCTGTGTTCCTGAGGAAGTAGAATTCTTCCTGTGTAGGGGGAGTGTGTACTGTACTTGAGATCAGCATGACGTTATAAGATCATCAGAACTGCTGTACTGTAATAAAGAAATGGCCCATCTAGTTAGGGGAGCTCTTACACTGGCCATTGCCTGCTGTTTCCAAAGATGACATGATGCGTAGTTAAGCACCGGAATAGGCTTTAAGCAAGGTTGTGGAATCCCCATTGCTGGAGGTTTTTAAGAACAAGATGTACAAACAAACGTCAGGAATGGTCTTTCTACGTTTACTTGGTCCTCAGCATAGGTGCCTGGACTGGATGACAAGTCGAGGTCCCTCCCAGCCCTACATGTCTATAAGTTTATTATTCTATGCATCGCGTACTGTATCTAATTATGAAGTACTATACCATAGGGCCAGGGGGAGCTCCACTTCCTGCCCCCCAGCTGGTGATCAGCTTATGTCCTAGTCTTGTAAACATTATAGCTTTTATCCTAGCAAATGAACCTGAAGATGTGGTATTTCACTATTAGAAGAAGTAGATCATCCACAAACTAACTCCACAGAAACTTAGGGGTAATGCAATGATGTATCTAATGGAGCATTTTGATGGCTGACCTTGAAACTGTTCTGCCAGAGGCTTCGGTGAGCCTAGGAACCAGTTCATGTTTCAGTATGTTTGGGTTTTTTTTCTTTCCTTCTGAATTGAGAGACTTCCCAGTGCGGGATGCAGAGGCCTTATGTGGAGAATGTTTTTCCTGAGATCTAGCTGTGCACATGGCTAATGTATGTAAGCTGACTGTCTCGTTACTGCTTGCCTTACCCTCTCCTACCTTTTCCTTCTGATTGTTATATGACAAAATGTAGCAAGTGGATTATTAGGATATTAAACTCTTTAGGGCTGGGATTATCTCTTAGTCTGTAAACACAGTGGCCAGCACAATGGGGCCCCAATCCTGACTGGGGATTCTTTGTTACTGTAATTCAAATAATAATATATCAGGACTTTTCTGTCATCTTCTAAGTTCTACTCCAAAGCCCCTGTGGGGATCAGCATACCCATTCTGTAAAATGGGTACGATATTACTCATCCATCTCACTGGGGTATAGAGGGTGCCTACTGAATTGGTGCTTGTAAAGCCCTCTGAGAATCATGTATTGACAAACAACCCACTGAGACTCATTAAAGTCTTTCCAGGTACCTGAATAGTAATTGGATCAGCCTCTATGAGTGGTTTTGGGTTTTTTTTATTTCTCAGGACTATGGTAACACTGTTTTGGGTTGGGATTTTTTTTCAGAAGAAACAGGAAATGAATCAGGCCAACATTTGAGCTTTCTAAGAACCAACTACTATAATTTATTACCTGGCAGTCATTTTGGAAAAACCATCTATCAAAACATCTCAATATCCTCTTCTAATACACTAATAAGTAAGGCCATACCTAGGTTGCGATTCTGTGTATTCTGCAATATTAGGCTTCTGCTGCAATTTTGATAGCGGAAGCCCCCACTCTTAGCCCCATGTTCCTGCTGTCAGCCCTGGGTTCCCACACTCAGCCCCTGGTGGCTGACAATGGAAAATTGTGGGAAAATAATAATGGACTTGATTACCGCAAATAATAAGGTCCATTATTATTTTTCTGCAATTTTCCATGGCTTGTCCGCAACTCAGCTGCAATTTTTGGACAATAATCCTGTAATTCAGGTAGGGCCTTACTAATAAGGGTATTTTTAAGTAAATGTACAGTTGAAAGATTCCTTACAAAAGCATTCAGTCAGACAAGTAATGATTTTTTTATGGAGTTTTGTCTAGCCCTGTCTTGAAAATCTGTTTGCTTGGATATTGAAGGGATCCAGTTTGTAGACAAAACTTTTATAATTTCTAACATATGGATCTGTTTTGTTTTGTTTTTTGTGAAGAAAAATTGGTACCCTGGGGACTGGCAAACCATGGGAAATAGTAATGAGCTCTCTGCTCATTGTCAGTATAACCCTATCACTGGGGGTCTGCAGGGATAATGTGGGGATTTGGGACATTTACAACAAAATTGTTCATACAGTTCAATAAATAAAAACCTGTGAACACTTTGGTTCTGAATTAACACACTGAAGCAAATGTGAAATGAATCAAACCTCCAATAATGTCAATAATGATATGGAATAATGCCATTACTTTGTCCTTTGTGCCTCCTTCTGTTTGCCACTCTCTCATTGTGCCACATCTAATGTTAAGGATGTCCTGATCATGGAAATGCTTACTGTCTTGAGTTTGCAGGATCGGGCCCTTAGCCTGCAAGCACTTTGGCATAGGGACCTTCTCTTAATGTATAGGTCCAATTCTACACTCCATTTACATCAACATAAATCAGGAGTAACTTCACTGAAATCTTTGGAGTTGCACTGCTGTAAAACTGGTGTAAATGAAGGCAGTATTGGGTCCAGTGACTGTAGCCCAACCAAACAAATGAAACTTGCCTAGAGCAAGGAATATTATTACATCCCCAATGGCAGTTACTTGATGCCATAATTAGATCAATGGACCTTCCTATAGTTAAATCCCTAGCCTCCTATATTTGTACTAAAGATCTTTACAAAGCAAATGAAAAATTGAGCTGCTTAATGATAATTTTTGAAAGTTCCTAGTTTCCATGGGAGAGGAAGGAGCTAATCTATGAATGGATTAGAAACGAACAACTATTTCACCAGCTTGTAACACAAGGGATGACCAGGAGCGTGGGATTTGAACTCAGAGAGAGAGAGAGAGACTGTTAAAAGGGGGTTTGTAAATCATGGTCAACAAAAGGTTTGCACAACAATAATCAGTGGGAATGTGTCATGGGAAATCCTACTGGGGTTTCGGAGGAGATCTCAAAACATGCTGAGTCAAGCCGCCTGAAAATCCAGAAGCAACAAGTACTGTCATTGTATTTTTATTTTTGGCTTCCATCCCTGTGTGTGGGGAGGGCCTGTGCAAGCCTTTGCAGTAGAGCTGTGCAGGGAAAGGGATGGGGGACAAAGAGGGCTGTGCAAGATGTGGTCGCAATCCCACCCCCTCCCCACTCGTGATGGAGCGGTACTCTGCACCCACCCTTATTCAACTGGTGCAGCGGGTATCAGAGGAGGGAGCCCCTTATGGAAAATGCTGCATAGACCATAGCAGAAAACAATAACCTTTCCATTGTTCTTTGCTGCCCAACCCTTGTTTGAATTTAATAGAGATGTTGTATTATTAATTATTGCATGTAAATGGCAGCACCTAGGAGCCTCAGTCCTGGACCAGGACCCATTGTGCTAGGTGCTGTACAAAGAGACCAAAAGGATGGTCCCTGCTCCAAAGGCCTTACAATCTAAGTATGTCCCTGCCATAGAATTCTATAGGTCCAAATACCTATGGAAAGGACGTTATTCTCTACAGGTTTTAAATAGCATCTGTAGAACCCTATACAATTTTGATGTAGAACCCAGTTGTTTTTAGTCCATTACATTCAATAGGGCTTTCCCATAAGTTTGCAGAGGAGTTTTGGCCACTCGTGCAGCCCATAGACTGGAATGGTGTCCCTACAGACCTGCTTGTGGGTTGCAGGACGAATTCCATCCCCATGGGCTTGGGAAGGTAAATAAAGTTCACCCATGTTCAGTGCCAGTCACATTGCTCTCATCAGACGGGGAAATGGCCATTCTGTGCCATGGTTCCTAAGCATTGTTAGATGTGCAGTACCCAGCTCTTCATTTATTCACACGAATGACTGCTCAGCCCACCCCACTGTGAATTACTCTACATAGTTAGAGACTATGGCTCAAATCCTGGGAACTGGCACACTGCCCTGTTTGGCAGCATACATGCCCCCCTCGAGGCCACGGATGGGAAGGAAGCCTGCCCTTGAGCAAAAGGCGGGGGGGTAAAATTGGTGCATGGCCATCCTGAGGTTGAAGTAGCCCCAGAACTGCCTAGGTCTCCACTCCATGGAGGGCAGTGGCCTGTGGTTCCCTGTAACAGCAGATCCATTGGTCCTGCCACCCAAGCAGCCCCTGGACTGCTAGGTACTGTGGGAATTAGTTGCATTGTAGGATACAGAGCTTTTGAAAGACACTGAAGATTAAGGCCTGGATCTGGAGAAGTGCTGAGCACCTACATCTGGCTTTGGTTTTTAATGGGTATTCCGCGTGCTCGGTGTGGTGTATTGAAAAATGTGTTAAAATTGTGGTTCATCACTTCAAATTCTCTGGGGTTTTCCTGGTCCTCTTTGCAGGCAGGATGCTCTGAAAGAAGGTGTGCCATCAGAGTCCGCTGAGCAGGCAGACAGCCTAGGGTGAGGTGGGGTGAGTTGTGCCTCTCTGTTTTAGGGAGAAGCCTGTGTTGTCTCTCTCTGTTTTGGGTTATTGTGTGTGATCATTCTGGATTCTCAGAAATAAAGTTATGTTTCATGGAAGGCTTCTAGCAAGAGCATTTTTATGTTTTTATCTAACTTCTCTGTTTGTATGGCCTCAACATAACACTCGGCACCCTATAGGATCAGACTCCAACAGCCTGATCCAGCTCCTTTTAAATGCAATAGGAGTGTTCCACTGGCTTTAGTAGTAGTAGGATCAGGCCCTGTAGTTGTTCTGTAACTGACATTTTGTATCTTCCTTTCCCAGTCTTGGGACATGGGGAGTGGGCACAGAAATACCAATGATAATATTGCTGCTATAACAATTTAGCAGCACCAAACCATGTCCCTGCCCCACCCATACACCTTTCTGGATGACACATCCTTCCCCATCATCTGGGAATGCAGCCAATGAGAAGAAGAAGCTTTATCAACTAAGTAGCTCCCCGCCTCAGTTCCCGAGATACTTTTTTTTTGTATGGGCTTCAGCTGCAAAGAAGCTGCTCTCTACGGGTTAAATGCCCTCTCAGATAAGAGAAGATGTGAACATTTGAAGCTTAACTAGAACTAGAATCTTCAGCAGTAACCCTACCCCACCCTCTCAATATGTTTCCATGTAATGTTATGCTTTGCTAGGGGTTGGATTTTCCCCCTTTGTTTGTTTGTTTGTTTTGGTTTTGTATCCACCCACTCCAATGATTCATTTTCCATATATTTTTTTTAAATGAATCAGAGTGCTTGTTGATCTTTTAGGAAGTAGCCAGCCACATTAATTACTGTTCAGACCAACAAAAGAGAAATGACACATGCAATTGGGCTTCTAGGCAGAATTCTTTAATCTCAAAACCAAAAAACCTCAGTGAATTAAAGCTTTTGATCTGAGACATTGTCTGATTCCTTGTTTATTCTATGCTGTGCTATCTTGCTGAATAGAACCATTTTACCAAGGGACTCTTTGCACAGACCTACTTCTAGGCCTTCTAATAACCTACCTGGAGCAATGCTCCTGTTTATGGTTAAAGCTAGGGCCGGCCTTAGGGAAAATGGCCCTGGGCACACTTGTATTTTGGCGCCCTTTCTTGTCGTAGGGTGCCGGGAATAGGGGGTTGGATCGTGGAGACTGCCAACAGGCTGCCCCCACTGGGGGCGGAAGTGCTGTTATCCTGTGAGGCTGCTTGACATAGTGAGGGGCTGGGTGGCAGAGGCTGCCTCAGGCAGGGGCTGGATTGGGGGGCAGTTTAGGGGGCGGGAGACCCTCTGGGAAGGCTCCCTTTGCGTACACCAGGAGCAGAGACTTTCCTGCAGCCTCCATTCCCCACAATAATGACCTTCAGCTCCTTCTTCTCTCCTTGGGGCTCCTGGGCCCATCACCAGGGATGGCCCATTTGCTACCATCATGTTCGGGGAGATACAGGCCCCTGGGTGCGGGGGGGGATGGGCCCAGCTCTGGAGCAGGTGGTATCTCTGTCAGGTTGGCTCCCACTGCGGCTTCCTCTGCAGTTGGAGGTCGCTGCTTTCTGCGAGCTCCGGGCTGAGGAGGGCGGGAAAAGGGTCACGCTGGTCCTGCTCCTGACTTATCCAGGGATTGGCTGAGGTGAACACGCTCGAGCCGCCTACGCCAGCTGCAGCCATCCTGGCTCTGGTCTCTGTAGGTGCCCCACACACAGAGACCTGGACCCCACCCCAGGGTGGCTCCGTTGCCTATAGACTCAGCCCCCACCCATTCCCCATTCACATACTTTGCTACTGGTGCCTTCAGTGCAGACACTGAGACATACACACAGGAGACCCTCCTCCCCACACAGAGGGGTCCCGTGGGCAGAGACCCTTCTCCCCACACACAGGGGTCCCATGGACACTGAGACCCCCCTACACACAGGGGCCCTATGGGCGTTGAGACCCCCTTGACAGTGGCACCCCCCTGACTACGGTGCCCTGGGCGGTCGCTCATGTCGCCCACCCGTAAGGCAGGCCCTGGTTAAAGCAGAGGACTGGCAGCCTGGGTTTTATTCCCAGCTCTTCTATAGACCCCTCCTTGTGTGACTGAGGCCTTGTCTACATAGCAAACTTTTACTGCTTTAACTATAGCTAAAGCAGAAAAAAAACCCAGAAAATCAAAAAACCCCAACCAAACCTTATTGTAGATGCAATTATTCCAGTATAGAAGTTCCTCTACAGGGGTAGCATATTCTAATTCAGTGAAGCAAAATAAGCTATACTGGTATAAACCACATTGTACTGTGTCTACTCTGGGGTTTTTACCGGCATAACTATATTGATTAAAAATATCACACTCCTAACTATGCCAGTAACTATACCCAATTCTCTTCTAAAGGATCAGCACTGGATTGCTCTGTTTCTAGGTTTGTCCCTTTCCCTCTGGGGATGAAGTCAGCTGCTTTGCTCCCAAACTGTAATCAGTCCCTCCAAATTTATCACTCTCTCTGTTTGGGCACTTGAGTTTTTCAAGTTTTGCTTTAATGCTGAACATTTCTGCTGGCCTATGTTTCTCCTCTGTATTTAAGGCTTGTAGGAAATAGATGGCTTGAACTTGTGATGGTCTCTTTCTTTGCCGTCCATTGTAGTAGCAAAACTTTGACATTTGTAGTAGCTGTGAGTATTTTCCCTACTGTGCCACAATATTTTCATTGTAAAGCCCGGCACTGACTTAGAGCGGGTGTCCAGTGTTGATTTTATTCTCTATTATTTCAGAAGCCTCACAGGTCTGAAGACTAAATGTCAAAGGCAAAAAATACCATTTTCTTCCTGGGTCAGTTGGCCAATATCAGGCACACTTTTTTTGGGAAATATTTTTTGGAATGCTCTCAGGAGATCTTAGTCTCAAACACATTGTTTTATAATGTGTTTTTTGCATATGCATATGAGCACTGCTGTATAAACAGGGCCCAGAGGTGATGAAAGTCTGTACAAAAATGACAGCCATTGTCCTATTAGAACAGAGAAATGGTCTATCCAGTCGAGTGGCCTGGCTTCAACTGTGTTCGATGTTGGCTACTTCAGAGGAGTGTACCAGACACTCAAGTGTGGAAGAACTCACCGCAGGTCCTCCCCGTATTAAAGTTTCTATTCTTATTTCTATATAAGTGTCTACTTTTTATTTTCAGATGTACTAAGCTGTTTGTTTGCCTTAATAAATGTGTGTAGAATTTTAGTTAACATTTAGGATTTAATGTAAAAAGAGACCTTATGCAAGTTCCTTGGATGATATTTTTTTACTAAGACAGACTTCTCTGCAGCTAATTCTGAAGCAGGGTCATTCTGGCTGATTAGAGCAGACTATGATATATTCCATTATTCAATTGTGTCTTCACCTTTCCTTCCTAGGGGATGGCATTTACCCTTGAAGAAAGGCTGCAGCTTGGAATTCATGGTCTGCTTCCTCCATGCTTCTTGAGCCAAGATGTTCAAGTTCTCCGTGTCATGAAAAGCTATGAGACCAAATCCAGCGATCTAGACAAGTAGGTTGAATAAGTTTTCTTCCTTCTCATTTTTTGGCTGGGCCTGAGGTCTTTACAATCCAAATGGAGATGTGAGGATCCTGTTTTAAGCCTTACGTGCTCAGAGCCCTTCTTCTTCAGAATCGCTGTTCTTCCAGCTAACGATACTCTTCAGAACCAAGCATCTTAACTAGCAGTTTGCCAGTTGTGTCTATCCTAGCCTGCTCCTTGTCTCCTCTGTTCACTCCAGTTATCTCCCAAGGTAGATATGACACTACACACAATATGATCACTAACAGAGTGGGTGCATTTAACTCTATTTATCTATCAACATGTTCATTAAAATGCCTGATGGAAGAACAAAAAGAACCTGCCAACTGATAGGAGAAATTTAAAAATCCCGTGCAGTGGTCAACATTTGCTTATCCTCCTGTTCCTAACCCACCGTCACTTTCAGTATTGCTCATAAGAGTTACTGTGGGAAAATGTTAGGTGCTTCCTTTCCCCAGGGGGGTGTGGTTTTCTTTTACATCACTACTGTTTCTGGCCTGACGACTGAGAAATTCAGACAAATTGTACCATCCTCGCATGTTTAGCACTTCTGCTGCATTGATCCATCTTTATCATAGACTGAGGCACCAGTCTTGCATTGCATAGCATGCAGGCAGACTGAGATAGCTGTGAAGAGCCCAGTAGTTTGTCCGCATGTTACACATCGCAGGATTAGGCCCTGTGCACATAGCAGCACCTACGGTTAAGTTTGCACGTTTCCATTCTAAGTGGGTCATTTCCAGTTGGTTAGAACTTCTTCAGACTTTCACTTTTGTGACTGAGATTTGACAAATTCATTCCCAGCCAGCAAATCATTTTCAAGAAAGAAGTGAGTATAGGAGAGATGTTTTGTCATACCTCAAGCACATCAGTGAATCCTACATTCTACACACAAAATAGTATGTGATCATATAAGATTGTGTCCTGATGCATATGCCCAGGTGGGCAAAGATAAGGCACACAGGTGACCTAACTTTTTTTTAATTACCTAATTTTAAAAATTATTATTATTTTAGAGCTTCTCTTGTGGTATAGAATTTAACTATCCTTCTGTATTTTTAACACTCATATTTTCCAAGACTCTTTCTAAGGGAATAGGTAGATTGGGGTATTTAAGGTTTTGAAGGGTGATGTTTGTGGAAGTCTGTGGATGGATGGGCGGGAATTTTATTGAGGGTAGGTTGGGGCATTTTAGGCATATGAATCTATTGCAGTTTGCATATGTGTAGTCCTTTAAAATATGTATAGCACACAGACCACTGGATAAATTTAAATCAGATCTAGATTAATTCCAGCACTGGCCCACATAACCATACCTTCAGCATTTTTTTTCTGATCCTCCTCATTAGAGATGTTTGTGCTGCAAATCCAGAAGATGCTGAGGATGCTGCAAGCTCTGATTTTCAGAGGTACTGAGCGTGTACATCTCCTGTCGAAGGTAATGGAACTATGGATGCTGAGTACCTCTGGAAACTCAGGCTTGAGCTGTCCATCCAAAGACAAGTACTTGGTCCTTGTGGGAGTGTCCCACGTTCTTAGCAAATGAGACATTATGAATCTATAATCCATTAGCTTCTTGAATCATGCACAGTGGAATTGTCAGCAAGCGGGTTCTTTGATGTGTGAATCAGTTTTTGGGTTTTTTTCAGATACATTATTCTTATGACACTGCAAGACAGAAATGAGAAGCTTTTTTACCGAGTGCTGACATCAGACATTGAGAGATTCATGCCCATAGTTTACACTCCCACTGTCGGCCTGGCCTGTCAGCAGTATGGTCTAGCTTTCAGAAGACCCCGGTGAGTAGACTGAATATTTTTTCCCTTCTTTAATTGGATGTGAATGTGCCTTTGTATTGAGCACTCCCATTTTTGTGAGTGGCCCAGCAAAAATAAAGTTTGATTCTTGATCAAAAGATGGGCTGTCAAACAGCTTGGTGGGTGTGTGTTAATGACAAGCTGGGTAACTGGGAGCAGCTCTACTGTCTTCCGGTAAACAGTGAACAGAGAGTGGTTTTGTTCTGAAACAGTACTGTACAGTCTGTGCAACTTAGCCACAAATGTCACTTAGACTCCACACCCTTCCCTGCCCCACCCTGCTGTCTCCATAGCACTGAAGTTCTTTTGGCAGCACAGCCCTTTGGGTTACATTTGGATTTTAAGTACCTGTTGGTGTCCCAGAGAACTTGTGTTGTGTCATATGCTCTGCAATGGATTGCGGAGCAAAGTGCATTTTCAGGGGGAAATACTCTGCATGATTCCTTGTCATTATATAGTTTTAAAAAATAAATAATTTTGATTAGTTCATGCTGTAATTACAGTTGTTAGATGTAAGGGTTTTAGTGCTTTCCCGAAAATTCAGTAGTAAAGATTCAGTTTTCCTATACCGTGTCTTATTTTTCTGTCCTTCAAATGCATCATTAGGCTAAAAACATAGGCCAGATAAACCCTTTGGCTTTACTATAAAGACTTGTATTACAAGAATATCAGCATCTAATGAAGAAGTGGAATAGTAATATGTAGCACTTTTTATTTTCACCCTCACTGCACCCCTAGTGATGGTGGGTGAGTAGTATGACCCCTATATCACAGGTAGGGAAACTGAGGCAGGCTTTACATGACTGGCCCAAGGTCACTGTGGGTATGTCTGTGCTGCATCTGGGAGCGATTCTTCCAGCCTGGATTGCAGACTCGTGCTATCCGGGCTTGTACTAGTGCTCTAAAAATAGCCGTACAGGCACTGTGGCACAGGCTGACGTTCAGGCTCTGAAGCCTGTAGGGAGGGGGCAACAGCCCAAGCCTCAACACCAAAGCAACATCTGCAATGCCAGCACAAGCCCTGCTACCACAAGTTTGTGGACCCTGACTGGGAGGTTCGCTCCCGGATGCCGTGTAGACATACCCAGAGGGTACTGTACAAGGAAGGCCTTGAGTAAGTGAGTCCTGAAGACCATTTCCACAAAAAATGAAAAATAATAGATTAAGGACTAATTTGCATTATGATGCTGTGCAGAAATGTAAGGCCACCCTACTCCCTTAAGCAGATTACCCAGCTCGCTGCTCTGTGTGTGAGAAAGCAGGTTGAATGGGATTGCTATTCCCCCTGGGTCCATTGCACAAAGGTTGGGAGGGGAGATGTAATTTCCCTCCTGACCCTCAAACTGTGCAGTGAAGAAGGTGAAAACGTCTGTGCTGCCCATCCTTCACTAGCTGACAGATTGCTTCCCCATCCCCAGCCCTCTGCCCTGAAATACAGGGGAGCAAGAGAAGGACCCGTCCTGTGCTGCCCCTCACACATATTGAGACAGAAAGTCTCAGGCCTGGTCTACACTTAAAAATTAGATAGACTCAGCCGCATCACTCAGGGCTGTGGAAACATTTGTGCCCTGCATGTTGTTGTCAGGTCGACCTTACTTCTGGCATAGACGCAGCTAGGTCGACGGAAGAATTGTTCTGTTGACTTAGCTACCGCCTCTCAGTGAGGTGGGTTAACTGCATCTACAGAAAAAAACCTTCCATCAACGTAGGAAGCGTCTATATGATGATGCTACAGCTGATGTGCTGCTGTAGCAGCTGTAGTGTAGACATATCCTCAATCTGGTCCTAAGGGATTAGGGAAAAAACCTAAAATAATTTCTCCCCTGGACCCTCCTAGGTCTCTCTAGCTGTGAGCGCGCTGAGACAAGGACTCCTGCATTATTCCCAGCACATTGTTAGCTTTTAACCAATCAAGGTTAGAATTGGGAGCTCCTGACCTCCCGTCCCATGTTCAGACTGCTAGACCACACTGCCTCTATCTTTGATCAGTTTGATTTAAAGTCTACACAACAAACATTGAGAACAAACCATGTCCTTTGGCTTCTCCTCAGTTCTGTTCCCAATCCCCTTGTTATCTCAGGGAAAGCAGCAGCTTCTTTCCTCACACAGGACTTTTTGCAGTTGTTGCTGTTGGAGAAATTCCCTTCCTGTAACTCCTTTTTTAAAACCTACATTATTTTGCCACCGTGGTAAGAACATCTGCTGTCATGCACCGGTGTTCCATTGCAAAGAAGCTCTGTTGCTAAATTTAAGCAAGGAACTATTATGGATTCCTGCCTGTGGCTTCTGCAGAAAAGGGCAAATCATAATGCCCTGATTGCAGTTGATACTGTCTTTCTGCTGATATATTGCGAGCTGCAATCTAATTTCAGTTTCTACTTTGATAAAGGTTGTTTTCCCAGGTTATATTGACACATAGTCATTCTTCCAACAAGAAAAATTCTGTTTTATTATTTAAAGTAATGAGATTCACATAAGAAACTTTCACTTTGTTTTTGTTGTTGTTCTTATTCAGACCTGATTGTAATTGTGTGGTAGTAAAAACAAATTTTTCTCTGGAGCAATTTGTGGAGCTCAGGAGTTGGATTCAGCAGGTATTTGACTTAATACGGCATGCCAATACTTCTCGGTTGAAACCACTAAGACTTTCAGAATTTGACAGGAGCAGGGGAATTAAAGTTTAACTCTTGAAGAGTTTGGGTTTCTAGCACTTGCAGTACTGTTATGCAGAATTGTGCAAGCAAACTGAAATGGTATCTTTGAGAAGAATGAGTCTTTCCAGGATTGCAGGCAAGTTGTAGTCTTAGAAACTAGCGTGAGGGTTACAGGACTAGCTGCAATTCAGTCCTTTTTCTGGTCTTACTGTATGCACCTCCTCAAGTGTAATCTATCCTGGGGTGGAATTTTGCAGTTCTCCAGCTTCTAGACCACAGCCTGGGCTACAGTATCCTGTGTATCACCCCTCCTTACCCAGCCGATCTGACCTGGGTTCAGGCTCCTGTGTTTCTTCCCTGCAGGAATATGTGGCCAGCGGTGAATATAGTGACCAGACAGCCGTATTAACCCAAAGTATTGTTTGTTTAGCAGTAGAACCAAGACTTTAAGGGAAAAGGATTTTAAACCACAAATAGTCTATGTGCATATCTATCACACCTACAGTCTTACCATGCCCTTATGGAACCTACATAGGCTTCACTTCTTCGGACACACACACACACCCAGCGGTGTCCTGTCCAAGTCTGGTTCTCCTGAACAACTACTGCCTTTCTTGGGAAAAGATCACTTAAATCTTCCCAGAGTTGGTGGTGATTGTTCTGTGTTCTTGGGCCTCTGCCTGTCTTGGTCAAAACCAGTTTTGTAGGATGACTGGAGAAGAGGCAAAATCATCAACTCTTGTCCCTTAATAACTCTTAAGTGTTTGCTGAGAGGTGGCTATCTTGAACCACCTGTCTGTTTTCCCAAAAGTCCTCTATTGAGTTATCCCTATACCCACATAGTCAGACAGTAAATATCTCAATAACCAGGCCAACATACAGGATAATCATTATAAATCATAAATCATGAGAGAGCAGCTCCAAATCTGTCACAAGTATGATAATGAGCAATTCAGAAATCTACCTACATGGGCAAAACAAACGATGTTATAGCCCTGTTATAAAACTGTGCGGCCACCATAGTCATTACAGGGTGGTAATATGTTTCTGTAGCAGGGTTATAACATGGCTGGGCCACATTACGGTGACTAGATAGCAAGTGTGAAAAATCAGGATGGAGTAATAGTTGCCTATATAAGACAAAGCCACTAATATCAGGATGGTCCCAATAATATGGAGATGTCTGATCACCCTAGGTCACATTCACACAGACTAAACAAAAACATGTTATAAACAGTATCCCAACATGGCAACCTTTGTGTTGTTAATGGGCCCAACTTCAGTCCTTCAACTTTCTTTAGTGAAAAATGGACCCAATAACAAAGGAGAGCACATAGCACAGACAGTCTTGTAGGGTTCTTGTAGATTCTCACCTTATGGCATGTGGAGCCCTTTCTGGCAATCAGCAGAATGAAGTATTTTGAGAGCTGAGAGAGGGAGTAGGGAAGTTGCTAAAGGAGGTGGCCTTTGAAAGTATTTCTTGCTTTTGAAGCTGGAGAGTCCCTGCTATGGCTCAGAAATGAAGAGAAAGCGTTAATGCAGTGTTAAGGATGTAATTGGGCAAGGCAGGCAATTTAATGAGCAGCTGAAAGAAGGAAAGGGAAAAGAATCTTAGTTCAATGGTCTCATAAACAAAACTAAAGAAAATAATATCCCAGAAAAACTGCTCCCACCAGCTCCTTAACTGCTCTGACCACAATGAGAGATGGAGAGCATTTGGCCACATTAGTCAGAAACGTCTTACTCCCCCTCGGGATTGTCAAGCAAGGAAACCAATGGATGCTTGGCGTCCTCTCTCTTGGACATGAAAACGTGTTTAATTAATATTGTGAGCATCCTTACTCAGCATGGGATTAAGAGATGGTGATGATGATGTGGGTAGAATGATCATTTTTTAGTTAATTTGCTTTTAAAAAGAATGCAGATGCTTCTTCCAAAAGATGAGACATCCTTCCCCTCGCCAAGGAACACAAGATGTGGGGAGTAGGAGAGGAGTGAGGACTTCTGCTGCTCCTACCACAAAAAACCTCTGGAGCCCTTCTGCCCCAGGTTCCATAGGAAAGAAGGTAGAGTGGAAAGTTGACTCAAAGCCCAACTCATGCTGGGACACTGCTTCTCAGAGACACCCCATGACAGACCCTGGCACTTGAGCTTCCAGATGAACTGGACCCAACCTGTACTGTCAATATCACCACGCAGGGTCTCACAGGGTATGTCTGCACAGCATTTTGGAGCGAGCCTTCTAGCGTGGGTTGATAGACTTGGGGTAGCGGCCTCAGGCTAGCACTCTGAAAATAGCTGCACGGACAGTGCTTTGAAGTTGCAGCTGGGGCTGGAGCGCAGGCTCTGAAGCCCATGCCCCTCCCTGGGCTTCAGAGCTGGAGCCACAGCTTCAAAGCCTGTCTATGAGGCTATTTTTAGAGCACTGGTGCCAGCCCAAGTCTGTCCACCTGGGCTGGCAGGCGCGCTCCAGAGTGCCATGTAGACATACCCTCAAAGTCCTGGCCTGGACTAAACAGTCATGGAAGGGACTGTGGGCTACACCATGCAACTGAAAAACTTCATCTTAGCAACCCCCTTAATATCTGTAATTGAATCAAGTCTCTTACCGACACCTACTTGCGGGGCTAGTAGTTCAGCAGAGCCCCAGTACCATATTTTAAGTTAGTATAAGGTTTGATACAATAGATAAGGATCCAGCCATTCAAATGGAGGACCAGGGAGTGGTTGTGAATTTAACTTATGGAAGAGCTAGTTGAGTACGTGATTAGTGTTGAAGAAGAGGAGCATGGGGGGGGGGGAGTATTTGAAAACAAAACTGGAAAAAGAAGTGTTTAACCTTTGCAACAGAACACAGGATTTATAATAATCAGGAAATTGCAGACTCCTCCCATGCTGTTGGACTGAGCACAGTGCTGGAGGATAACAGGGTGGTGAAGCACTGGGATGGGTTACCGAGGGAGGTGGTGGAATCTCCATCCTTAGAGGTTTTTAAGATGCAGCTTGACAAAGCCCTGGCTGGGATGATTTAGTTGGGGTTGGTCCTGCTTTGGGAAGGGGCTTGGACTAGATGACTTCCTGAGGCCCCTCCCAACCCTAATCTTCTATGATTCCAAAGCCTGTGTTCTAATCTCGCCCATGCCACTGATTCCTTTTGTGGCCTGAGGCAGTCATGCAACCTCTGTATGTTTCCCCACCTGTACGGGAGGGAGCATGATGGAGGTGTGCCGCACAGGAGTGCAGGTCAGAGATTAGTCTCAGTTTCTTGGCATTGAGCACACGATATGGATTATACCTGTCACACAGCCGGGGTCAGTAGCTGATTCTAGTGGCTGCTGTTAATGGGATGATGGACCACAGTGAGGTGGAGAGTTTGTGAGCGTACTGAGCACGGAAGGTGTAAAGTGCTGTTATTATTGTATTATGACTCAGATGAAAGTCTGTTAAAGTTGTGCAGCTAAAACTGGAAGTGTGCCCCCCCAGTCAACACATGCAGAAAATGAAGCTTTTGGCTGCACACCAGAGTTTTCAGTTTCATCACAGACACTGTGAGTAGCCCTGGAGAGCTTTCTAGATCACCTCAGAAGTAAACCATTGGAGCCGCAAACAAAGGTTGTGAGCTTACACTGTTCCTGGAATGATGGGCAAGGTGGGTGAATTAATACCTTAAAAGATGTTAACTCACCCACCTAATCTCTCTAACGTTCTGGGACTAGCACGGCTACAACAGCACTGCATACCTGGAATGATGAACGTCATTTAGAGCCAGTCCCTCAGAACAGCGGAAATCCTCTTGAAAGTAACTTGAACCCAGAAAATGAAAGCTGACAAGGTCCCGCTAATGCTGAAATTAAAAATCAGACAGACTAATAAGCTGCTTGTCTCGTCACCTGTCATAATGGGAGTGAGTGAAATGTCAGTCAACCCACAGAAGTGTCCTGTCAGCAAATTAAAATCTTTGAAGTATTTCCTAGATGTGTTGCACACACTAAATGACAGCACACACAGAGAGAGAGGCTTATCTTCCTCATCCTGACCTGCTGTTTCTAGAGACTGGCCCAGGTCAAACCAAATACATGTGGGGCAGTTTGGATCCTGATGCAAAAACTGTGCCTGGGACAAGTCTGTTGGCACTACATTGTTCCCACCCCAGTCCTAGGTCTCTTTATAAAGCAGCACAAGCTGAAGTTGAATACTCACTGCAGGGAGTGGGGTTTGAGCAGGCTCTTGCTCCCCCGCAACTGAGGTCTTGCACTTTTTGTGATCAGTGGTGTGCACAGAGAGCATGTACAATAATGCATCTGGTTTGCCACCACCTTCACCCTCCCAACCCCTTTGAAGCAGCAACTACCTTTGGAAGTTAACTCCCCTAGCAAACGTACTCAGTGATCAAGAAGTCAAATGAAATAGCCTTAAACTAGATGGCCTGGTGGCTAAGCAACAGCACATTATGCCACTCAACATCAGCCCCCACACTGTACTTGTCCATAGTCCATATTTTCCCAGGATAGACCCTGGGATCTTGTTCTACCAGCCTGCCCCGAGTAGCTGACACTGGGAAGGGGAAACAAGCTCTTAGCTACAGTTTTCTCTGACTGTCACTAGGGACTGCTAATGGGTTGCTACTGTCTTGCCTCTGTTCTTTCTCATGATGGCTTCCTTGCTCTGAGTCTGAGGGCTTGTCTACTTGATCTGATTTTAAAACCCCCAATGTGATCTGGATCCACACCCTAACCCTCCCCACCAGGCCTGTCCTGGTGAATAAATTCACAGCGAACCTTGCTGGTCTGCCCTTTGCCTTTTTGAATGAGACCCTTCTCTGCCCCCCTAGTCACCCGCTTCAGCATAATGTCCTGGAGAAACAGGCTGAAAGGGGATGTACAGAGGATTACTATCCAGCTCGCCCCCTCTCCCTCATGTCCCCTTTACAGCTCCAATGCCATAGCGGCACCTCCAGTGCACCAGCCAATCTGCAACAACGAACCGGGAATATCGCTCTGATCACCGCACCCCACTCCTAACAGCATGACAGCAGGTGCAGCAGACTGAACTCTAGATGCACCAAGCACCCTCCCTACAAGCAGACCACTTACCGTTCCTGAGCTTCCCCCAAAGACTGGGAAGAGTCTCAGGGAGGAAAACTCACGTAAACATACATTTTAAAAAGCCCTCAGGTCTTGTCTGGGATATGAACAATAAACAGCGACTCCCACAGCCTGCAGCAGCCAGACCATCAAGATCAGGGGCTCTATGCACTGCTGACAGGCTGGGCAACCCGAGGGGGAGAGAAAGGAAGACTCGCGACGACATGGTTGCCGAACTCATAGCTGAGTCCTAGAGGAAAACCAGGTGTGCTGAGAGGCGGAGACTGTACATGAGGATCCAGCGGGAGGTACAAATGCAGCTGTGGCACTGGCCAGGTACAGTGTTGTATTGACCAAGGACAGCATGGCAGTGGCTAAGGAGAGCGTGGCAAAGGAGAGCATGGTAAAAGGCAGAGTGATGCAGAAGCCGCTTATGGACGTTATCCCTGGGCCAGAATGCCCTCCTGCAAAACAAGCTCCTTTTAGTCCTGTATTTTGGGCTCCAGCCATATCCTTCAGGCCCTGGGTAACCAGCAGCAAGCCCTGACCCCTGTGTCTCCACAGCAGTGCTCCACGCAGCTCCCGTTCTGCTCTCTGAGCCAACCTCCAGACTCCAAGAACACTTGCACCTGGGAGTACAGTTCTTTTGAGCCCTGCAATGCCCCCAACCAATTTTGACCCACGGCACTCAACCCCAGCACCCATGCGGACAAGAAGGCCAGAGGCAAGAGATATACTTGCCTGTGACTTTATGCCCTCCCCACCCGATTGTTATATTTGGAATGTTCTTACTGTTGCAAATTTGAGTTCCATTTGCACTATTGCATTCATTAAAGGATTGTGTAGAGTGATTATTTTGCAGACTGGTTAGTTAAGTGTATTTCCAAATACAAAGAGATTCTTTTTCCATTGGTTTCATTACAATTGTATTATTATTTTTATTGTTTCATAATAAAAACCATTCACCGTACATCCATTATGAGTCATCATTGGAGCTTACAAAGAAAATCCTTTAAATAAAGAAGAAATAATGCATGGCTTTTGCAAAAGTACAAAGGGAATGCTAAACATAAACCACCCACACACAATACCCCAGTGTTTGCAATGTCTGTATCCCAACACAACCTCCACAGGCTAACATGTATAGCCCTGAGACTCAAAATATGAACAATAGACATCCCGTGTAGCATTGCCCTAGCTGTTTGTGTTTCTCTATGGGATGCCTTGCTGGTTGCTTGAACCTCCAGGCAAGTCTCCACACTTCAGCCTCCCACCCATCTGTAAGGCTTTCCCCTTGCTCTCACAAATATTACGCAAAACACAACATGCTATTATAATTATTAGAATATTATTTTCTGCCGCTTCAAACCAATTCCATAAACAGCGCCCTCTGTCTTTTAGACAGCCAAATGCACATTCCACTTCCGCTCTGCAATTACTGAGGCAATAGTTCCTTCCTCCTATTCAAGTGGCCAATGTGTAGCTTCATTAGCCAGGACATCAGAGGATACTCCAGGTCTCCCAAAATAACCAGACCGATCTCCACACCTTAATATCCACAGAGATCCTAGGGGCAAACAACCCTATTTCCATTTAAATAGCGTTGAGTTCCAAAAAATCCTAGCATCATGGACCCTTCCAGACCACCCTCCATTTATGTATGTCTCTAAACCTGCTGTGGTGGTCCACCAGACCTTGCAGCACCAGGAGAAATAGCCCTTTTTGTTTATAAATTCTGTGCCCTGATGTGGGGCAGGAGAAGGGGGGAGCAAGTGATAGGTAGATGGGTTCCATTAATTGCACCTCTACAGTTTAGGAATCCCAAGTATGCAAGGCCATCAATAATCCCCTGATCATTACCTCAGCTTCATGACCCAGTGACCCAGTACCTTATCAACGGCATAGCAGACCTGCATGAGAATGGCTCCAACAGTTGATCTCCCCATGCCGAATTGGTTAGTTTCAGACTGGTAATATTCTGGAGTGGCCAGCCTGCAGATAGCAAGAGTGACCCATGACATGCTGTCTGGAGCGGTTCATGATCGTGAGTTCCAACATCAGGGAGACTGTCAAGATGCAGGGCAGAGACCTGAAACTGGCTGTATGTTCTATAATTAGATTTCACCAACCTGGTAACAAGTATGAACTCCTGAAGTCTTACCATGCAGTCACAGACAGTCCCCTTGGGCATTCCGGTCTATCTTGCCACCCAGGCAAGCTGGGCTTAGTGCTGGTTGGTAGCTATACAACAAGGTCACAAAAGATCCAGGTTGCTTCCAGATCCAAGAGACCAGTTGCTTACCCTCATAGGTCAGTATCTCACCAAAGATAACACTTGTAGCCAAGCATGTAATAAACAAACTAAAGGTTTATTAACTAAGAAAAGAAATGAGAGAGTTATTACAAGGTTAAAGCAGGCAAATGTATATATACAAATGAGTTACCATCAGTGGTTTGAAAAGGTGACAGAGTTGTAGTAATCTGTCAGCTCTGAATGTCTTTTAGGGCTAACCAAGGTGACCTGGGAGATCTCTGCTTCCATTCTGTAACTCCACCCCTGTGAGAGTCCAAAGAGCAAAAGAGATGAACAATTTTCTTGTCAGCTATTTTTATTTTCTTCCAGAATTCAAGTTTATGGGACAAGCCCTTTCGAACGTAGCCTCTTCCTGGGTGTCAAGGGGCAATTAACAAAATCTTTGTACTGTGATGTCCCACAATTGGCCAATTTGGTTTTGATAGGCCTTCTTGATGGTCAGGAGATGTTCCTCCTGACTGGATTCACAGTTTCAGCGCAAACATTTTTACAGTCTTAAAGCAAAAGCTTAAATATTGGCTTATAGCATGTGATAAAGATATTATAAGTGAGATTAATGCATGCAGCAATTTACAAGCATTTCATAAAGTCTAAACCCATTGTTATAAATTCAATACCCATCTTAACCATACAGGTGAAACAGACTGGTTTCCAGCAATGAGTTTGCCAGCGTCACAACCCATTTCTCCACGGGTACAGGGCACCGCATTTGGTGCACTGTTACTGAAGCACCAGGGCCAGTTCTTCACAGATTTCAAAAAGGTACCCCTTCCTCTTCCCCATCCTGAAGGTCACTCACCACTGCTGGTTGTCCTAGCTCTGCTGTACCGTCCTCTCCCACCAATCCACCTGGTTTCCTGGACCCAGAAACAGTGCTGAATGCTGTCTAGGTGATTCAGGAACCAGTTCTCTTGTTCCAAGAGCTTAGTGTTGTCCCGTTCTTGCACCTCATCCTGTATCCTCCTGCTGCTGCCACCATAGAATGTTTTCCTGTTCCCACATCATCTATTCAGCAGTGTGATGGGTGAAGTCCAACACCAAATTTGCCCTGCTTTGAGTGCTGTAATACTGCCTAAGCAGCCTGTGCATATTCGCACTTGTCAACATAGCAGCAAGCATTGCTGGGTTCGTGCTGGCCAATTGCAATCTGAAAATGGTATGAACCAGCCCAGAAAGAAAACATGGCATGGAATGGCAGAATCATGGGATTTTTTACATTTAAATCCCCCCAGCTTCCCACAATGCACAGTGAAAACAATCTCAGCATGCACTCTGCTCAGAGGCAAATCAAAGGACCATGGGATACCTGCGAAAAACACTATGCCCTCAGTCACAATAAACTGCTTCAATCAGGTGTTCACATGATGTGAATAGAAAATAGAGCAGGCATTCTGTGTGCATGCTATTGGCATGACTCCCATACCGTGAATTACCTGACCTGCATCAAAAAGCTTTGCATTAACCCCCCTGTGTAGACACACCCTGAGTGCCCCAGGGCAGGAAGCTGGGTTAACCAGGAGGGAGACAGGGAAAGGAGAAGTCAGCATCCTTTCTCTCCCCCACTGTAATTTAAACTCAGAAGGTCTCTTTCAAGGCAACTGAATATCTTCAAGAGCTTTTCGAACTAAAGGAAGTCTGAGCTGTGTCTGAGGGACAGGAACTTTCCCCATACTCCCTCAAAGCCAAGCAGCCATAAGTGGATGTCCTGTTTACAGTGTATAATGTATTGCAGCTATTTGTTTCATTAGGAAAATGTTCTGTTCCCCTTGTTCTGCTGTGGTTCTCTTCATCCTTCTCTCTCACCCGCTGGTCTCTCTGGAGCAGAATGTGCACCCGATGGCATTTGAGATCACAAGTCACTGCCTAACACAGGGGGTGAAATCCCGGCCCCATCGAAGTCAATGGCGAAACTTCTGTTGACTTGAAGGAGGCCAGGACTTCACTCTGGATGTCGGAGTTGCTTTGAAATTAGGCCAGGGGAATTCCCTGTCATAAGGAGAGCAGTTTCTGATTAGGTAGGCTCAAAAGAGGATGTCAGGTGAGGGTTGATTAGGGATAGGGAATGCAAGAGAGCACCTTTGGAGGCTAAGGGATAGGCGCCAGTTGAGAAAGGAAGGCTGATACGCAGCCAGGTGGAAGGGGATGCAGTCAAGGAGGCATGACAAGTGGGATACGAGGTGTATAGTGGGAGAGATTTCTCTGCGACTGGAATGAAGGCAGGAAGGTGTTGGACAGTGAGGAGAGGGGTAAGGAAGCCCAAGAAGGGAGCAGTGCTCTTGTCAGATGGCATCAATGTTTGAGCAGAGAGGGGAAGGAGTAGTGGGAGGAGGGCTGATAGGGAAACTGAAAATAGAAAAGAGATGCCACAGGGTGAGGTGCAAGAGCCTGTCAGACAAGAGAATCAGAGCTTTTAATTTAGCCCTGGCATAAGTTTGTACATCTTGATATAAGGAGGAGTTTCAGTGAGATAAGTACCAAGAAGGGAGAAGAAATACCTAGGTTGGTGCCAGGGTGTCTAACAAGCAGCAATGGGATGAAAGTAAAGGGAAACGATGAGCTGATTATCATGAAAATCTTTCTACGGATGAGATCTGTTAGGTTGTGGAACAGTCTCCCAAAAGAAGTGGTGGGTGCACCAGGGTTTTGGGAGGCTTTTTAAAGTAGACCAGTCAAAACATTAGAAAACATAGTGTAGGGAGCGATTTTGCACCAGCCCGGGGGCTAATAGCCAGAGCCTAATAGGTCTTTTCCATCTGTGTGTCTGTGAGCAGGGTGAATAAAGGGTCATGCTTAATGCTGTACTTCCAAACATTGCCTGGTTTATGGCTGATGTGCCCAGTCCCGAAGATAAACTGCTAAATGCAGGATACAGCAAGTCATGCACCTCTTCGGCACGCGACTTGAAAATGTAGCTGTTAATGTGTGTGGGTCTGATAAATGCAATTTATAATGAAGACAGGGACATTTTAATAAATGTATCCTGCTAGGCAGGACAGGATGTGCCAGATTAGACTACATTTAGCTGAAGGCAAATTGCACTGATACTGTACAAATATTTTTCTTTTTTTTCTTTGTCAGACTTTGTCCCAGTTCTTCATTTATCCTTGGGGCTCCCCGCAGTGCATTTTTAAAGTGTAGGTGTGGTTCTCAGTGTAATTTTCTCAGCATGAGAAGGAAACACAATCAGGCTAGGATTTAGTTTAACTTCCCCAAGCAAACTTGATCTCACCTTAATCTTTGCATTAGCCCTAAAATGAAATAAAGAGTGCGCTTAACAGTTATAAATAAATGAAGTCCAGTGTTGATATTGCTACTTAAGACAGCCCATAGACCGCACTGGTTGTATCCCTCTGCAATGCTTCATGTTGGTAAATTGGTACACCTTTTCCCTCTCTAATTCACAGTTGCCTAGGTATTGTTAGTTCTGGGAGATTGGGGGTCTCAAATGCAGAACAAGTGGAGGAATGAAATCAGCCTTTTATCCCTGAGCTTGAACCTGTGGCTCATTCTGCCCTCCAAGCGTGGGCAGTGTATGATGAGTCTAGTCTCGAACTGCGCACTGACTGCATGGTGGATGGGATCCCTCAGCATCTCCTGTCTTGCCAGAAGCATGGCTCTAATCCATCCAAACCTATGTATTTACAGAATGCAGCAGACTAGCCACTGCGGGCCTAATTTTTCACAGGTCAGCACAGGTGAACCAGTGGGAGCTGCAGCTGCTCCAAGGCTGCAAATCTTATGAATTACACAGATTTTAACCACACATTGACTTTAATAGGAGCTCTGTGGCTAACTCCTCATGCAGCCCTTTAAAATGCAGGGGTCATTCCCAGCATTATACTTAAAAATACGACAATTGCTGCACATTAAGACTGAATAAAGCCTTCAATTGAGTCTTGAAATCCAAGGGAGCCTTGGACGGTTGAATATCAAAGTGTGAAGCATTCCATTGGGTTTGGCAAAGGATACATGAGAGCACTTGGGTGAAAGCCCTTCTTCTTAGTAGCAGAGCCTGCCCGTGAGAGTGATTAGGCCTGAATAAGTGCAACTAATTGTGATCAGACACAGCAGTGTTGCTCATTACCTCTCGTTAATCAGAATTTAGAAGGGAATTAGAGATGGAATTAGCAGTATTGCCAACCCCAAATGTTCAAAAATCATGAGTCAGGCTCACCAAAAATCATGAGATTGGCTTTAAAATCAGAAGACTATGTACAAATAACAGATTTTGGTGTTCTTTTTATTTGCCTTCTGCTTTTTGAGGGTTTAGGTGCACTGGGGTCACATTTTGAAGCTTTCTCCACACCACAAGGGCTGGAAACATACTTTTTCTTCAAGAAGGAAGGCTGAAATCTTTACATATCCACTTGACTCCAGGATCTGGGGCTTTAAGGAAAACAACAATTATTGTGGCCCACTGAGCTGAGTCAGGGAGTGAAAGTGGCATTCCCACACTGAACCCCACAGTTTGAAAACCTCTGGGTAGAAGCTGCTGCTAAATGGAAGGCTTCTGGGGGGACACGACCCCATGTGACCCACCCACCCACATGTTGCCTCTGCTGCTGCCGACTCTTCCATTGCTGAAAAGGGGAGAAGGCTCATTTATTTATGTGCTAAATTAGGGTGATTTTTCCCCCCAAAAAATATCTGATAACTGTGTGGCAAACTGAATTGGATCAAAAAGTTATGAGAGGGGCCCTGATCCAGCCATGAGTGCTGCATAAGCTGGTCTCTCTACAGAACCCCAAAGTGGTGAATGGGGCTCCAGGGATATGCAAGGAATTTGCAGGATTGAGGTTTCTATCAGAAATATTTGTGCACTAATTTAGTGTTGATAATTGGATGTTTTTTTTGTTTTTAATTGTCATTTACTTATTCATAAACAGTATTTAAAATGCTATTTACTTTATATCTACTTTCAGTCCCTCAGGATCCTGGATGTTTAAACATGTGGGGATTTTTATAGTGAACTTTGGAAACTGCATCTTCTGGGTCTGATATTATATCTGGTTTTCCCATCTAAAATATGTGATGACAGCTGTAGAAATGTTTATATGATTAGTGAAGGCAGCCCTGTTCCCTCACCCACAAATGGATTATTTCAGGATAAAGCTGATCATATACAGATACGAGGATTTTGTCCTTTAAATTTCTGTATAGAATATAATAAGAATCACTCTTGCTTTGGATTGTATTATTTGTTTTTCATTAGTACCCACACACTATTATTTCCCCGAACTTTAAAAAAAAAAAAAATCTATTGACAAAAAGTCTTCCATCTACATGTAAACAAGCCAATGACAATAACTGAGTTACCATGTTGATTTTGTCCAATTTGATGATTGATTATACTATATTTAGACAAATGAGTGCATATTAAAACGTAATTTCACCAAAGACTATACCCCAGAGGCATGTTTTAAACTCTAGCTTCCCAAAAGAGCCAAACAGTTTAGAAGTTTATTTCAGAGCATCTCATTCTGTTACCACAGTGATGAGGAAAGAACAATCATAATAATCAAGGGTGTGGCTGAATGAGAAGGCTCTGGAGACCCAAGCTGCATGATGTGTCAGTTTCATGTTTGATCTTGGAAGCATAAAGGCCCAGAGGGCCAGAGCCCTGGCTGTGCTCCAGCCACTCGGCATTGCCTCACCAGCACAAAATGACCCTGATTGCCCTGCAGGGGGATCTGCCAGTAGCACAGAGCTAGGACAAGGGATGACGTAGTTCACCACTATGCAGTGGCCAGCATAGGAGGCATGGCTGGGGCATCCCGGATGTCCTGCTGATCCCCAGCTGTTATTTGGGCCTCTTTGCAGTTGTTGGCAGCCAGCAACGTACAGTCGGGAACCAGGCTTGGTGCATAGCCAGCACAGAATCAAAGGAGTAAAAGTGGCTTAAAGCCACCTTTGTAGCCCATTTCTGAGCTCCAATGTGTAGTCCTCAGATGGATCTGGCCCATACCTTTTTAAGTAATGACTTTCCACAGATTACTTACCTCCTCTGTGCGAAATCTTGGTCCTGCTGAAGTCAAAACGTTGATTGACTTCATTGGGGCCAGGATTTCAACCTTCAGTCTTTAATTTTCAAGTGGTGAATGTAGAGCCTGTTGCATGTCAGTAATGTGATCTGTAGAATCAATCTTCCTTTTTGGACAGTAGCACTGAATTGTGATATATCTCTATCTATTCTTAGCCCCAAAATTCTTTAGGTGTATTTATTTATTTTCTGTAACGCATATTACTCTGCTGCTCAGATATGTTCAGTTAGCTTTTGTCTTCTGTAAGGCCCTCATTGTAGACATACCTGAGTACCATTCCAGTGTTAAAAAATAAAAAAAAAAAAATTGGATTCTTCAATTTATGCCTATGGCAGACACACTGAGAAGTTAGATAAAAGCAAAAAATACTTTGCTGGAAGGTTACAATGTAATACTACTTTATTTCTTAGAATCCAGAACAATAACACACAAGAACCCAAAAACAGAGGGAGACAAAGCAGGCTGCGCCCGTAAAAAAAAAAAAAAAAAAAAAGCAGAGAGGAACAACTCACCCCACTTGAACATAGAGCAGTGCCTTTGTGTGGAGCCTCATTGACTTTGATGGGACTACACGCGTGGTGAAATCTAATGGTCCATGATATATACAGGAGATTATATTGGATGATCTAATGGTCCCTTCTGGCCTTAAACTTTGAGTCTATGAAAGTGCACAAGTGTTTGCAGGATCAGGGGCCTTGCATGACCCTTTTGATCTGGTAGTGTTTGGCATTCATTCTGCACAGGTGTGAATGGCTACATAGAGAATCAGGCACATTATCTCAGTTTCTCTCCTGTAATACTGTGGTTCTCAACCTGCAGCCCAATCAGCACACAGCTGCAGCCCATGTGACATCCTCAGGGCCATACAGATAGTATTGGATGCAGCCCACATGGTAAATAGGTTGAGAACCATTGCTGTAGGATAAAATGCTCAATTAATTGCTTGTGTTTGAAGCACTTTGCGTTCTTCATGTTCCAATAGCTAGGTAGTAAGGCCCTCAATCCAGGAACCGCATCCTTCTGTGAAGCACCATATACACCTATTTCTGAATAGACAAATGTTTAATAATACTATAGAAGCAGATTCCTCTCTCACTTGATCACACATTTTCCTCTGAGGTGAGAATAGCCCTTTTAGGAGGTTTTAGAGTTTATTGTGTTTGCCTGTCTATCTTGGCTACTTACGTTTCCAATTACCATGGTATCTGAGCCCCTCACAAGCTTTAATGTATTTTATTTATTATGATAATTACGTGTATTATGGTAGTGCGTGGAAGCCCCAGTGCTAGGCGCTGTACAAACACACTAGTAGATGGTCCCAGCCCATGAAGAGCTTACAATCTAACTAGACCAGAGAGACACAGGGTGGGGGGAGGGATAGAACACACAAGCAGAGCGAGCAATGCGATGGCAGCCAATGTCAGGTTAGTTCTATGCGAGTGGGGGAAAATGGATTGTTAGTGTGTTTGGGGGGGTGGCGGCAGTTAGAAAAGGGAAGGGGTGACTGGGCAGGGCAGGGGAGAAGAGGAGCAGGTGGGAAGTGAAGCTGAGTGGAAGAGAGTGTGAGGGAGGGGAAGGCAGAGGGCTGGAGCAAATAGCCAACCGACACAGGGCAGAGAACCGTTTTGACCTGGATGCCCAGAAGTGAAAAAGGTCCCTGCTGCTTTGGCCCCTACCTGCTGCAGGCTCTGGCTGGCCTCTTTCTGCAGTTTTCCCCCAAAACCATATGGTGGGCAGGAGGGAAGGTACCACCTGGATCCTAGTGTCCACAGAATTGCAAGGGAGAATCTCCCCTGCAGCTCTGGCTCCAGAGGATGCTGGAGGGGAAGGGTGGCTCCAGCTGGGCCCCATTTTACCTCCTTCCCCTAGTACAATAGTCCCTGCTTTGGCTGCTGCGTTCCCCACTGGCTGGAGTCTCACAAGCCCCTGTGAGGCAGGGCAGTGCTCTTATTCCTATTTTAAAGACGGGGAGCCAAGGCCCAGAGAGCCTAAGTGACTTGCCCAAGGAAGTCTGGTGGAGCAGGGACTTGAACCCAGGTCCCCACGTCCTAGGCTAATGACCTAATTTGTATTGTTGTTAGTAGTTTGTCTTTGGAAAACCAGCATCTCATTAAATGAAAGCATGATAAGAAGATTCTAATTTGCAAACAGCTGCTACGCGCCTTCCAGGAGGCCCACAAGAAATGACCCATTCCAAACATTATTTTTAGAAAAATCAGCAATAAACCAACATTTCCTCTGCTGGGTGTGGAGTGTGTCCTGACTTCTCCGGTTTGGTCTATTGGGCAGGAAGCTCTTCAGGTCCGGAACTGTCTTCATTTTGGGTCTTGCACAGTGCCAAGAACATTGTCCAAGCTTAAGAGATATTAAGTGATAACAGTATTTTTCAGCTGGCTTGCATGATAAGCACCCCTATGCAGGCAAAAAGGTTTAGCTTCACAGTTTATTCAGAGGGCACTTTTATGAACGGAAGCAGAAAGAAAAGCATCAGTAAGAAGGGACAGACTGCCTCAGACTTGTGGATGAAAAATGCTCTTGTGAGGGGAATACACTTTATTATCCCCATTTCACAAATCATGGAATTGAGGCACAGAGGGATTTAGTCACATAGAAAGCCTGTGTCCATGACAAAAATGGAGCCTAAGCCTCCTGTCTTCCAGTCCTGTGTCTTTTAGCCATGAGATTAACCATCTTCCAAGGGAAGCTTTGGGAAAGATGAAAGAGCAAAATCTTGTGGTCCTCCTACACAGGCCCACACAGGATTAGGTGGGCTGGATGGGTGAGAAGCATGTTAGAATCAAATATGCGTTCACCATCCCTGAGCAGACTAGAGTGAAACCAGTGATGAGGAAGCAACTGAATATAGTACCCATGCTAGCTGAACTGCTCCAGAGCCCAGTCCCAAGCACAGATTGAATCACTCTACGCTGCATATCGGAGAAAGGCTTGTGACCTCCCATGAAGCTAACTCCTTCCCTAAGTTATTGTTTAGCTGGCGGGAATGGCAGAGTGTGTGCATCCTGACTGAACTTTATTGACGGCAGTTAATTTTTAATCAGCCTTGTTTCCCATGAATATGTATCCCCAGCCCTCCCAGTGTCTGGCTTCTAGTTAACCACTTACATGTTCACGTCTTTCATTTTCTTTGAGGAGGGAGGGGGGGACCACACACTGCATTATAGTAAAACATGCTTGGAATGGCAGATTAATAATAAAAAATGAGCCAGTCTCAGAAGAATTGCATAGAGTCCCCCTTGAGTGGTTGAGCAATGTCACTGACCTTTTGTTAACTAATTTCATTCTCATTATGTGCCAAGTAGGCTAAAGCAAATATTTCCTAGTTATCTTTTAATTTCCAGAAAGCAAAGTATCTAAATCTAATCCAAAGAAGAACAGAGCACACATCAGAAGCAGGAATCTGTTGTTCAGACTACAGGCTTTCTTCTTCGTGAACTTTATCTTTCTGTAATTCAGATACTTCTTGTGTTCTCTTTGGTGACCATTTCACAATACACTAGCGAGTAACTGTCTCTCTCTCTCTGTATCACATCTACTGAAAAGTGACTGTAAAAATGACACTGCCTTACATCCACTCCTTGTCTGTAGTCAAACTTTTTAGTTATGTTGCTAATTTGTATTTTTAAGATATGATCAACTAGTCTCTTTTTTCATGTAGAATCATATGAAGACCACCCTAAAGAATATGCTTTTGATTACAAATAGACTAGAGAAGGAGACCAGCATGTGTATGTGGTTAACCTGTTGGTTAGTAGGGACAAAAGTATTGTACTGTGTATGTGGACTGGTAGTTTCAATTTTATTACATTTCTAGTTTTCCTGTGTGCCCAGGTCTTGATTACCATAGAATTTATCACTATATGTTGTATTTCCTCTGTTTAAAAAATATGGTCCTCTTTTTATCAAGATTTTCAGGAGTCTAGTACACAGCAAAATTCCTTCTGTCTTTTGCCAAAAGCAACTAATGGCTGTAAAAAGATGTATACACCTTTGTTTTAATTGTTTTCAGATGAATCATTGCCTTCCAGTTAAGTTTGCTCATGCAGCTGTGTTCTGGGTTTGGAATAGGGTTGCCTTTTCAGAGCCCTACAAAATCTCTTCTTTGTAACTGATGTTTTGATATTGGAAGACAAAAGCATGAAATGATCTGAAATGACCTGGGCTGACTAGTTTTTGAGCCTTAGAAATGTCAAATTCCCATTACTGTGGGCTACTTCTCCAGTGGCTCCAAAGCTTACTCATGATGCTATGCTATTAAAAATGACCCACTTTCATCCATGGAAATGCTCCAGGTGAGGTTGTACACCACCAACAGAAGGAACAAGCATTGACATAAACCACCACTTTAATTACTGCAGTGGCTGGACGTCCATTTAACTTAAATCAACTTAATTTGTAGCATAGACCAGCCTTAAGTATAGAAAAGCCCTAAGAGAGAAGGTTGTGAAATGGAAAGTAGGAGTCTAATTCTGCAAGGTGGTGAGCTGCCTCCGTTTCCATTGGCTGCAGGAAAACTCACAGGTTAGAGCCCTTGATTTAGACTGGTTGTAAGAAATTAGAGGCAATATTAAAAAAATTACTTTTTAATATATATAATAAAAATATAATGGATACTTTGCCATATAGATATACATATATATATATATATATATATGAACAATTTTTTTATATTGTCTCTAATTTCTTACAGCCACTCAAAATCAAGGGCTCTAACCTGCAAGATTATATAATGGATACTTCAGGCTGCTATTTTCTGTGTTATCACTGCTAAAGTAGTGTTTCAAAAAGAGACATCACAGTATAAGCCTGTCATTCTTAATAACACTGCACAGGCTATTCTCGAAATATCACTTTCAGAGGGTAATACATCTGGGAGTGACAGCAAAGAAAATACTATGCAGCTGTTAGGAGAGATGGTTTGGGTAATGCTGTCATCTTCTTGATTTGATTTCCCAGTGGGGACGCAGGTGGCTACCTTTGTCTTTGAAAATACCTAGCATTAATGGAACAGTGTACACCAATAAGTAATAGGTGTCTAATGACTGGGTTCCATAAATCAGCTACCAGCTAGTCTCTCTCTTACTTTGTAGTTACTGATTTTATAGCATGGTTTGTTTTTGTTTCATTTCTTAGTGGGCTGTTTATCACCATTCATGACAAAGGCCATATTGCAACAATGCTAAACTCCTGGCCTGAAGAAGATATAAAGGTATGTTTAATTTCTTGTTCTGGAGCTGAGGAAAAGCTTGCAATTATTTTCCATTTCTCACAATAATCCAACAGAGTTTGAGGCTTCCAAAAGGAAATTCAGCCTATCCCTCTGATCTCAAGTTTTGAATTGGAACTAACAAAGGAGAACTCATAAGCATTTTGTTCTTCTGTAGGCCTCCTTTGTAAAGATCTCAAAGTGTTTTCCATTCATTATTTAATTAAGATTCAAAGCACCCCTTTGAGGCTGATAAATATGTTTTTGCCAGTGAGGAAACTGGCACAGAGAAGTTAAGTGATTCGCCCAAGGTCACAAAGAAACCCTGATTCCTAATCCTGGGGTTTATCCACAAGCCTGCCCGTCTCAATTACAGGCAAATGCCCTGTTCATTGAGCTTTGTTCATCAGGAGCTGGGCAACTAAGAACTTTACACTAGCTGCTCTATTGAGCTGATGTGTATGTAGTTCCTTTTGTTCTGAAGCACTTTGCAAACTTGGGTCAAACTTCTCCTCTCCAGTCCATGCAGCCATGCACAACTTCTGCATTCTGCTCTCTGCCAACCCGATTCTCCATTGCCTGGCACCTTGTGTAGTCAGTGGCACCTGTGCATAGTGGGTACAGCACTATCAGTCTGGTCTGGTAGATCTGTGACGCAAGAAATTACCCACTATAACGGGCCTACGAGAGCCAAAGGGAAGTCTGCATGCTTTGCTGAGGACGCTAAGCTAGAGACAGGATCTGAGGCTCTGGAAAATGATTTGGTTCATTATTAGCAAGACAAGTTGGGGTGAGGCAATATCTTTTATTGGACCAACTTCTGGTGTGGTGAGGTGAGAGACAGAGCTGGTCTGTGCTACAGAGTTTTGTCAGCTTTTGGTGACAAAACAGTGGGGGTACGCACACTACAATGCTCCCACCACTGACAAAACCTTAACTCCCCTGCTTTGGCGACACAATAAAACCACCTCGACGAGGTACAGAGCTTCTTGTGGCAAAGTTAGAGTCAACAATGCGTCAATGTAGACACCATGTGCCCTAACTGGGCTCCAGGAGCTATCCCACAATGCCCACCCTGACCGCTCTGCTCACTGTTTTGAACTCTGTTGCACTGCCCTGCATTCCAGCTACTCAGGCCTGTACCTCTCCCCTGTCAAAGCTGCAGGAAGTTTTGAAATTGCTACAGGCGGCTGAGCTCACACAGCTACTGTACTGCCCAGCTGAGCATGCCGGCTCCCAGCAGCAAACGCAATCCTGCCTGGACTGCAGGGGAGGGATGGATCATTCTCCTGGGTCTGTGGGGAGATGACACTGTGGGAGAACTCTGAGGGAATCAATCCTGTTGTCCTACGGCAGGCATGCAGGCAGCCCAGGCTGCTGCTGGAGAAAGAAGGGGGAGAGATTCCTAATGTGCTGTGCAGAACCAAGGAGGGAAGCAGGGGCTGATGTTAGGGTTTCCCCCTCCCTCCACTGGGTACAGGTCTCTGCTGAGTTGGGGTGTGGGGGACAGGGGTATGATCCGTCCGTGCCTAGGATAGAGCACCTGAAAATGCCAAAGTCGGGACAGGCTGCAAAAGGAGAGCAGATTCTCCCAGCACTGGCGAGTGACACTGAAGTCAGACTTCCCAACCAGCCACAAACAGTGCTTCTGATTCCCCACACTAGTTATCAAGAAGCTGAAACAAAATATACACAGCCCCCTTTACTGCTCTGGCTCCCAATAAGCCACTAGGTCCCTTAAAGAGACCAGTTATTTAAACTCTATGCTCTTTACCAAAAAGGTTCTCCTGACCCCAAAGGGTCAGCCACAGTGCCAGATCAATATAAGTTTGGATCTCACCCAAAATACCACGCTGCCAGCCAACCCTTTAGTAACTAAAACTAAAGGTTTATTTTAAAAGGAAAGAAAGTGTAAGAGAAATGTTAAAGGATTAAAGCAATCAGATACATACAAATGATTTAAAAGTCCATTTATATCAGGTTTCCAGTAAAACTGTGGAGTTTGCAGGCTTGTATAGTCCCTCTGGTATACATCCAGTACCTGGATGGGTCTCAGTCCTTTGTTTCACAGCTTCAGTTGTAGATGAGTTGATCCCGAGGTAGGTGAAGGCTGAAGGCTAAAGAAGACTGACTGGAGACTGAGGTCACGGTGTCAGGACTGAAGACAAAATGGATGTGGTGTAGCTGCTTTTTATGTCCCTTGGCCTTTGCCATGCTGCTTGTGGAAATTTACAGGAATAACATGGAATCCAGGGTCAATGAGTAAGTCCTGGTGACTCATCAGTGTATCCCTGGCTTCTCCCCCGGGGCCCATTGTACCTGTGAGTTTCCTTAATGGGCCATTAAGCAGGCTAGTGCTGCAGCCATCCTGTCTGGGGTGTCGCCCAGAAACACAGCAGGAGTTGAAATACAGATACATCAAACATATCCATAACTTTCAATACAAATATGACATGCACATAAACAATATCACCAAACTTAGCAAACTATACCCTTTCTACCGGTACCTGACATGGCATATCTCACATGAATTATTGTAATTTTGACATATTGATGTTAAATAATATCATAAATGGTCCCCCTAATCCAGCCAGCATCACAAGGGGGATACCAGCTGTCTGTGCGCCAGCTTCTGCCTCAGGATTGGTTGCCTCCGGTTGCTGTCTGAACTTAAAGAGACAGTGTGCGGACACACTCACTGTCTCACACACACACACTCACTCCCTGCCACACACTCCCTCCCCCCCACTCATACACTTCTGTGGGCTTCTTGTGTTTGAGTTCAGCAATGTCAGTTTGGCTGACAGGGCAGTTGAAAAGTGGCTCTCAATCTAGTAGGATGCCCATGGAATGATGGGATTCAGAAACCTTCGCCATGTGATGCTGGGCCTTCTCCATGAGGCATTGCAAACCCTTCCCAAAGCACCCTGCGTGCCCTTGCACAGTGAGATAGCTACCCACAATGCACTGCTCCCTGTGTTGATGTAAGAGCTGGTGGTGTGAATGCACCCCAGTGATACAAGGAGCACAGTGAGGACATGCAACGGTGGTTTAATTACAGCAGTGGCTGTATGCCAGCATAACTTGTGTTGACAAAACACTGGTGTAGACAAGGCCACAAACTTGCGAGCTACAGGGAGCTCTTATTGTCTGGGAAAGATAACATTCACAGTGCCCCAGCTAAATACAAGCCCAAACAGATTGTTTAGCATAAGTAATTAGCATAAGTAGTTAGTAGTAGTTTAGCATAGTAGTTAGCACATATTCTAAGGGACCATTCAAGTGGCCCTTTAACACCTCTATAGTCATAGGACATAAAAGGGAAGTTAGTGAGTTACAGATTGTTGTAATAAGCCATATAGCCAGTATCTCTATTCAGTCCATGATTTTTAATGTCTAGCAAAGTTATGAATATAAATTTCCAGGCTCATCTTTTGAAAGTGTTGTGCAGGTTTCCTTTGAGGGTGAGGGCTGATAGGTCAGATGTAGAGTGATCACTCTGTGCAAAATGTTCACCCACAGGGGCAATTATTGGGGCATTTAGTGCCCTAGATGAGGTATACCACATGTTGTGATAAGCGTGTGCAGGACCCATGGATCTTGAAAGGTGTGTTGTGTGAGTTGCTGATCATTGTATCAGTGGAGAGATGTCTGCAGGTGATCATGGTTCTCAGGAAGTTGATACTGGTGTGGGCCTGTTCCAGAGAGTTTAATTAGTGGGGGGTGGTTGTTGAAGTTGTGATGGAAATCCATGATGGAGTTCAAGTATATCATTATCTCAGATATATCTTTGGTTTCATGGTTCATTTGGTTAGCTATTTTCATGGACTTTGCATTAGTTTCAGCATACCAACATCAAAGCGTGACTCCTTTGCTTCCCACATCTGCCATCTTCCAATCCCATTTGCATGCCTCGGGTGTGGTGAGGGAGTACCCACCCAAAAACAGATGGAGTCAACCCAAAAAGAACCTTTCCCAACTCTGGCTAGCACTTAATGTTGACTCACAAAGAAAAATAAATAGGAATATCTTTAACACCATAGTGTAGTCACTTGCTACAGTGATGAAAGGGGCTGTAGTTAATCCACCCCCTCAGAGGCAATAACTAGGTCTATAGACCAATTCTTCTGTCAGCCTAGTGATATTTATACTAGGGCTTAGGTCAGTTTAACTACATCTCTCATGTGGGGTGTGAATTTTTTACACCCCTGAGCAATGTAGCTAGGCCAACCCACATTTTAGGTGTAGACCAGGCCTCAGAGTAGAGAGAAGAAAAACATGATGGGGAGAATAGTCTTGGTTATGGCACAGGAATGGAAGTCAGGAAAGCAGGCATCAATTCCCAGCTTTGCTATGACTTATGGCAAGTCACTTAGGCCTCTCTCTACCTCAGTTTCCTCATCTGTAAAACTAGAACAATAATACTGACCAAAGTGTCTTCACAGGCCTGTGAGGCTTAATTTCTGAATACATACAAAGTGCTTTGAGATCTGTAGAAGAGAGGCACTACACGTGTGCCAAGTAGTCTCTTTATTAACTTGGCTGTAACAATCAGAGAACAGGTTGATGCCAGCTGACCTACATCTGGGTCAGTTCTGTGAAGGGAATTGTGATCAATATACCCAGTACAGAATTACAAGCGAGATCTTATAGCGCTGGCTGATGCATAAAACGACGTTAGCCTCGGTGCAGCAGAGAGAGGAGATAAGAAGAGTTAAATCACACTGCTTTTTAATTAAACTAGTTTACACCATTTTAATCCAGTCTTTCCCTTCCCATGTCTGCAATATTGGCTCATTTCAAAGACTGCTAGTGAGGGACCTGATAGTTGCATAACCTCGGTAAAAGAGGGAGAGGCACGGAGGGGGGGTTCCTCGCTTCAAGAGTTACTAACTAGCTGAGGGCTTGTCTACACTTACAGCGCTGCACTGGTGCAGCTGCGCCACTGTAGCATTTAGGCTTAGAATCATAGAAGATTAGGGTTGGAAGGGACCTCAGGAGGTCATCTAGTCCAACCCCCTTCTCCAAGCAGGACCAAACCCGATTTTGTTTAGTGTAGTGTAGGCTTTGGCTACGTAGCATTTTTTTTGTCGGTCAGGGGTGTGAAAAAACACCCCCGGCCCAACGTAAATTTCACTGACAAAAGCGCCACTGTGGACAGCGTTATGTCGGTGGGAGACGCTCTCCTGCTGACAAAGCTACCGCCACTCGTTGAGGGTGGTTTAGTTCTGCTGGTGGGAGAGCTCTCTCCCGTCGGTGTAGAGCGACTACACAGGTGACCTTACGGCAGTGCGGCTGCAGCGGTACAGCTGTGCTGCTCTAAAGTCTGTAGCGAAGACATAACCTAAGTGAAGATGGTACCTATGCCAACGGGAGAGCTTCCTCCTTCAGACAGGTACTCTGCCTCCTGTCGGGTGTGGATTTTTCCAGCGATATAGTTATACCAACATAAGTTTGCCGTTTAAACCAGGTCTCAGAGTTCTTCACTGATGCACTCCACCCTGCCTTGCTAACCACCTCCCCATCACTAACTTGTGCCTTTATGATAACTAGCTAATATATTATATCACAAAGGGAATAAACTTCCATCCCATACTATGGCTATAAAACTGCATTATTATAAAAATTGGAGGAGCTGGTACTGCTCACGGTGTTAAATAAAGCATTGGCAAAGCTGTATAATGGACTCTTTTAATTATCTGCAGGCCATTGTGGTGACCGATGGAGAGAGAATTCTAGGGCTAGGAGATCTGGGAAGTTATGGCATGGGGATCCCAGTAGGGAAACTTGCCTTGTACACAGCCTGTGGTGGAGTTCGCCCACAACAGTGTCTGCCTGTCCTGCTTGACGTTGGCACAGACAACGAGGTAAGATTGCCAGCTTATGTTGTGTATTTTAAAAAAGAAAAGCTGTTCTATTTAAAGCTGGATTCTTAACTCGGAGATTCAGTCCCTGAATTTGGAGCTAGAGTCAAAGACACCGAAGATAAGAAGACAGCTAACCCAACACTGCACAGAAGTTGCCAGCTTGCACTGTTGCTCGTATTGTGAGGTCAGATAAAAACTGGCTAGCCTCAGGTTCCTCTGATGAGAAGGCGAATCTGGAGCTGGGCCAGCGGGAGTTGAAGGGTCAGCTCCATCTTTCAGCACGATAAGGTGAGTTAAAAGATTTCAGCCATGCAGAGACAGACTGACTTTTCCTGCGATAAGCATAAGGAAACTGACACATCCCCATGTGTGTTTGGAAATGGTTATATTTCAACAAATGGAGAATCCCCAGCGGGTGGTTTGGGCTTAATTAATGGCAGTGTTTTGTCAGATTGCACACTTTACTGCACACGATAACAGGACAGGAGGGCTCCATCTGTTAGCAGTTTTCTGCCTGACGACTCTGGCTCAGAAGGGCTGAAATGCAACATTTTATTGATGCCAGAAGAGACATCTGTGAGGATATGTTTTTAAAATAAATTCCTATGGATATTTGCTATGGTCAGTGCTTGTCAGATACGCAAGAAAGTATTTTAAAATGTACTTGCTTTTCATTTGACCATAAGCCATCTGAATATATGATTCTTGCTGGCACTGCAAATCCTATGGGATAAAACTTTCAAACGTGATTGCCTAAAGACAGTCACCTAAATCCAAACTTAGAACCATAAGCAGCAGCCTGACTCTTTCAGAGGCGCTTAGCACTCATGAGCTTCGTTCAGAGTTGTGGGTTCTCAACACTTCTTTAGAACTTGGGCCCAGTGTTTCAGGTTGGGCCACTCAAAAATTGAGGAAGCCAAATTTGTGGCCATTATGAAAATTCAGGTCTAAGTGACTTCCCCATGCCAGCAGTAGGAGGGCAGTAAAGGTTGGGGTGTCTTGGATCCACAGGCCGTGCTATGCCTCTGGTCTTTGTACAGTCTCCCCGGGAGTGTACCCTTTTCAGTGTATGCCTGGGGCCTCCACATTTGACAAGGGGAAGACCCATGGCTCTGCCCTGGGTTCAATCACTGGGCCATCAAGATTCTTATTCCATTCTGCTCACAGCTCAGAATCAGTTGTTTGTCTCAAGTTTCAATCACACCATTTGTGTAGGTATTTTTCCCTCCTCCTCTGGCTCAGGCAGGAGAAGGACTGTGGTCAGACAGGTAATTTACCCATCCTGATCCAAAAAACTCCCTTCGTCAGCAGTCATTAAAAGTCAGTGGTCAGGCTGTTGGTCTCCATTGTATCTCAGTCTAAGGTAACTCCATTCTCATTCTCATAGTTCTTGATAGACCATTCATACCAAACCCTATGTGACTCTCACCCAGTCACTTCATTACTTATCCCCTGTCCCGGGAAAGATAACAATCCCGTCCCAGTGGATAACAATACAAAAGTGTGTGGGGAAACTGAATCACAAATACTTTTCATAAAAATAATGCAGTTGTTCCCCATGTTCTCCATATTGGGTTGTTGCTCAGAAGTTCCTAGCTTTTGGGTCTGTGCTCAACCCACTAGGCTATACCACTCATAAAAAAATTAATAAAAATTATTTTTAAATGGTTTGCCTCTGTCTGTGTTTCGTACATAATGTTGCATTTAAGAGCACTTCCCTGCCAACTTTCTGGTATTACAGAGCATACAGATCAACATTTTCAAATTAATTTCAGGGAGATTGGTGGTGGTGGCCAGGCCAAATTTGAGTGAGTGGCATTGCAATCTGGTCAAAAAGTGGTTGGGCCAGGGCTCAGGTCCCCTTCCATTCCCCTCACAACCTATGCTGATGCGCATCCATTGCTGATGCATATGGTTCTAGGTAATGTAGCTGAGTTTTTGAATTTGGCATAAATGGATGGTTTTTGGTATTCTATGCAGGAGATAACATTATTAAATCAGAAATCTCCCTGACCTATTTGGAGACTTGGTCAGTATGTTACAAAATACTTCCATGTACTGTTTGGGCAACTCAGACTATGGTTTTCAGAACTTGGAATCGCCCAAGTAGCTCACTTCATAGAACCAGTGACCAGGCTATGTAGAAATGGAAATGTGTGTCTCCTCTATAAAGAACTATAGCATAGAAGAGCAGACCTAATCAAAATCAAGGAAAAACCCCTTTCATATTTCCTGCTAAAGGAAAAACAGCTGGGTTTCTGTGGCTCTGGAAACAGATTTAGTTTTAGCATACCTGCCGACAGTTAAGGTTTGCAGAGCTACAGGTCAATATGGTTTTGATGGGATGCCCCCTCGGATAGCCATGATTTGATTCCTGAGGCCAGGACGGAAGTGGGATCTCTTTCTGATGACTCACTGAGACCTTCAAAACATCCAGCTAGCTGGCCCATATGTCTCCTGCTACTGCTATTTCCGTCACTTTCTCCAGGATGCTATTTCTTTCC
This sequence comes from Emydura macquarii macquarii, assembly GCF_026122565.2. Lineage (NCBI taxonomy): Eukaryota > Metazoa > Chordata > Testudines > Chelidae > Emydura > Emydura macquarii. The sequence goes on from NW_027130455.1 coordinate 12,518,955, forward strand.
ATGCCAAATCGCCACTTTTGGAGGCAATTGCTTCTTGTCATCTGTAGATAAGATGCAGGTCCCAGTGTTGATTGGAAAAAGAGTTTTTGCAAGCCTTTTGAATATATGGGGTTGTGTCTAATGTCTGTAAAAGGCTCTGAGAAATAGAAATCTGAGTCTGAAGTTAGCAAATGGCAGCAAAATCAAAGAGACCAGTGTTTGGTAACAGAACACACACAGGTGAAGTTGAGGACTAGATGGTTCAGGAGATGAGTAAAGGGCTCTGCAATCAGATCGCTGGTTCAAACCCAGCTCGGGTTAATAAAATGGAAAGCTTGTTAGTAGAGCTCTGAAAATCTGCAAATACCTTCTTTATATGTGCGGATATCCGTATCCCCAGATGCAGATGTGGATATCTGTGGACCATTTTTTGTGGATCACAGATCAGATGGTCAGGAAAGTCATGGACAGACTTTCTGGGACCGCCAGGACTTCTGGGGCAGGGCTGGAACAGCTGCCAACCCAGGGGCTGCCGGAACAGCTGATCAGCTGTTAGGTGGCGGGCTGAGCTGAATAGCTGATCAGCTGTTGGGTGGCTGGCGGGGCTGATCAGCTGTTAGGCGATGGGTGGAGCTGATCAACTGTTAGGCAGGAGGTGGGGTGATCAGCTGTTTGGGTTAGTAGGGGCTCAACAGCTGATGGGGGGACAGCCGGCTGCAAACAGCTGATTGGCGGTGGGGATGCGGATACATCTAAAAGAGGGGGCATGGATTGCGGGTGGGATAGAAGTTTATTCTCACGGATGCGGATCCACATATTTGTATCCATGCCGGCTTCTCCTTGTTAGCACCTAGTGGCTTAGGTGAAATGGGTTGATGGTCTTAATCTAGTTCCTAATGGAAAGGAACCCATGTTGCAAAAACCATGACGGTCTGGAATCAATCCTTTATTGGCAGTCTCGGGTAAGAAACCAAGAACTGAATGAGCAATGGATACCGAACTACCTACAAACTAGGCCTTGCAGGCCAAGAGTGAGACATTTCAGGAAGGTAGCGTAAGGAAGCACTGTCACTGCCTGAGCTCTCCCGGTCCTGTGGAGAGAGGATTCTGCTTCCCAGTGCTGTCCAGAAAGCATTACATTCCTATGACTGTATTTCCACAATGAGAGACTCCATAGTGTGGGTTTATTTATCGTGAACTAAAGCTGCACCTGCTGTTCAAGAAGGGATTTGTGCTCCGAAGATCCACTGACTGCACGGGAACTGGACAGCCCACCATGTTTTGTTGCTTAGAGATAATGATTGAAACTGACATAAAATGTGTCACACATGTACATTTTGAATGTAAATCTCTGTCCAACAAAGAAGGAGGCGCTGTAAACAGAATGCTTTGTGTCCTAGGCTCTCCTGAATGATCCACTCTACATTGGACTGAAACACAAGCGGGTTCGTGGGAAACCATACGATGAACTGATTGATGAGTTTATACAAGCAGTCACTAACAAGTAAGTGGGGCTTTGTGTGAGTCTTCTCTTAGCTGCTTCAATTTAAAAGATGTTAAAACTCTCAGAGTAAACATTAGTTTAATTGATAGCTAAGCAAAGAGAATCCATTAATGCAAACCCCATTGGTGGTCTGGTAATGACCCTGGCTGCTTGAATACTCCATGTCAGAATTATTGATGTTTTTAGAAAGCTGAGAGGGGACTATTTATAACCATTTCCTGTCCATACATTAGGCTAGAGGTGTCAAATGTGCCCTGTGGTCTGTATCCGGCCTCCATAGTGTATTTACGTGACCCACGTAGCATATTCAGGATCTCAACGTTCATTTTTTTTAAAGTGTCTCGCTTTCAAGGCTTACTTCTGAAAGTAAACAGGATGTAATTCAATGCGGGGCTGTCTGCCTGAGTCTGCAAGCAGCCTGTAAATTACTTACACTGAGAGGTGTGAACTTCCTTGCCTACCATTAACCACATTAGTGTTAACCCTAAAGCCTGCAGACACTATAAATATAAGCATCGACCATCATATTGCTTATTTTAGCTGTGGAACATGGAAGGTGTTAGGGAGTGAATGCCATGACTAAAGGACGTGGAATTGGAAGAGGTAAAAGTACAGAGAAATGGAAGAAGAAGAGACACACAAACGGGGAGGAAAGATGGCCCAGTGATTAGTGTGCTAGCTCTGGGACTTGGTTCAATTTCCTACATGGTTTTGGCCATGTCACTTAGTCTCTGTGTATCTCATCTCCCCTGTACAGTGTAGTACAAGGCATTAAATATTGTGATGTGCTCCGATATTGTGGTAGTGAGGGCCATAGAAATACATAAAATAGGCAAATATCCAGAGAGCTCAGGAAGAGGAACAGAAAGGAGAGAGGCAGAAATAGTGCAGGAGCCCACTTTCCCACTGTGCGATACTGACTGCAGCAATAAGGTACTTAATAACAAAATGTTTAGTTACTATGTGCTGTTAGTGCTGTGGAATGTTGTTGATCTTTGTGGAGCTCCGGTGTCAGCTGCACTAGCGGCATGTTAATTCAGCAGACCTCGATGTTGTTCATAAGAAAGAGTGCAGGCTCCCTTTGGAGGTGAAAGCACTTGGCCAGGTTTACTGTCGACAGAGCACAATGCTAGCTAACTCCATAGGAGCTAAAGGTACCCTAGCACATGTATGCCTGCAACAATAGTACCTGCTCAGTCAGCACATCAGGACGATGTACTCATGGCTGGCAAAAAGTTGCCCCTCCTATGACTTCTCCTTTTATACATTGATACAAACAAGTTACATAAGACACTCCTGACATGGTTAGTTATCATTCTTATCCTATTACCTGCTGGTTCGAATAAAACATCCTTATCCATTATCCTGCCATCTCATCCATATCTTACGAGGGGTCGGCGTGTTCTTGTACCATCTTGTAGGAATGTGTTTGTGTAGTTACTTGAGAGATCCGTGTGGTTTCGTGCCATCCTCTCCAATTAGAAGTATGCTTACTTGGTGTTAGCTAATGCCTAGTGTGTTGTTATTTTCCCAAGGCCAGGTCACAGACTTTACTTCAGTCTGTTAGTTACACCTAGGGCTCCAGCAAGGCGTATACTATTTACAAGCGATATTCTCCTCTTACCTTGATCTTCGTGCAAAACTTCCATTGACATCAGTGGGAGATCCGCTGTGGCTGAGAGGAGTATTGGTTTCTTCTCTGAGTAGCGTCGCTATGGGTGCTCCACTGTAGGTGCATCTGCATCCTTGTGCTGCTGATTGGAGAATTTTGGTAGCCGTGTCCATTCAGGCTGTGCATGCACTCACCCTCCTTCATGTCTGCCACGAGGCTAACCAGCATTGCATGGGCGAACCCTCCTCAGTTCCTTCTCAACTGCCTCTGGCTGGAGACGGAGTTTTAGCTGTCCGTTAGCGGATTGTTACCGTCTCTAGAATTGCTAATTTTAGCTACCTTTTGGAGCTTCCTTTTCTTTTCTTTATTTACCCCCAAAAAACTTTCAACTTTGTTTTTCTTTCGCCTCCTACCCTCTTCCTGGGGACCCCCCTGGACAGGGTTGCCCAGTTCACTGAGCTTCAAGAAGTGTCTCAGTTGCAAAGAATCTATCCCAGTGGCTGATGGACACTCTCAGCACATCCCGCTGTCTGGGAGAGAACCGCATCCCCCAAAAGTGTGGTTTATGCCAACAACTGAAATCCAGATCCAGAAAGGATAGAGAGCGGAGACTGCGGCATCTCCTAGTGGAGACAGCCTTTCAGCCATCCTCAGAGCCATGCCAGGACTCCGGACGGCGGGAATCCTCACTGCAACCCTCTACATTTAAGGGAGGTGATCCTAAGCAGACAACCATGAGCCACTCACACAAGGCTTCTAAGAAAAGGGCCGTGAGTCCCCACAGCAAACCGCGACCGAGCTAAAAATGATCTCCAGCTCGTTCAGTATCATCAGTACCAATAGCGCCAAAGCGGTGTAAATCCGGTACTCAGAGCTTACACTGTACCACCCTGAGAGAACATGTTGGGCTGCCTAAGGACTGAATGGGCACAGGTAAGAAAACATCCGTACCCCCTGGGCACCAGAAATCCAGAGAATTGGCCCCGAGGAAGGCTCCTACAGTATGGACATCGATGTCAGTACCGTTTTTGGCATGCCAGACACCAGCGGATTGCACTATCAGGACTGCATCACCAACTCCTTCTATGCAGACATCTTGGCACCATCAACCATTACTGGGTAACGACACCTACAGTACTGCTGGACTTCCAGTACGCGACAGACCTTTCAGTGTCTGATGCACCCAACTCACCTCTACTCGGTACCGGGGTCCTGGTGCCGAGTCCACCCAGAGCTCCAGACTCACTGGCAACATCATGCTATGCACCCCCATTTTCCAGTACTGAGTCAGACCATGAGCAAGAGGATAGTCTCCCGTCGCTCCTCTCATCCACCTTAACCTTTTCCAGTATGGACTCCAACTGTACCACTCTTCTGACTCCCAGCCTCCCTGGGATGGGTAGCCATCATACCAACCTTCCTCCCCCCACAGTGGCCTTTCTGGGATCCTTGGTACGCACACAGACACCATGTCTCCCCTGGCTTGAGCGTGGCCAGTCAGGAGCCAATGAGACACCCTCCTTCAGCTGCCACATCAAGAGCGTCCAAGCCCTCTGAACAGTTAAGAAAGGAACAAGAAGTTGAAGTCGAAGAGGAAGCTACCCCACCAGACTAACTTCTTATCCTCATCACCATATGAGACAGTGATGCCTCTTCCACCATCATAGGCAGATGACTTTAAGCTTTTTCAGGAGCTAGCTCAGCAGGTGGCAGATGTATTACAGCTAACATTACAAGAGGTGACTGAGTCACACCATAAGCTATTGGACATTTTACACTCCTCTGCCTCATCCAGAGTAGCCCTCCCTATTAACGAAGCTCTCCTGGACCCTGCCAAACTTATATATCAGACCCTTGCATCGAACCCACCAACATGCAAGTGGGCAGATAAAAAGTATTACGTGACAGTGAAAGACACGAAATTTCTCTTCTCCCATCCACCTCCTAATCAATCATTGTAGATGTGGTGAACTCAAGAGTCCACCAGCATCACCTGAAATCCAACCCCTATGACGGGGACTGGAAGCGCCTAGATCTTTTGGGAGGAAAATATTCTTATCAGCCATTCTATAGGTCCATATCATAAACTATCAAGCCTTAATGGCAAAATATGATTACATCAACTACTCAAAACTCAATTCCTTTATTGAGCAGCTACCAGATTCTCACAAGTACAATTTAAAGCTATCATTAATGAGGGCTAGTTAGTAGCAAAGATATCACTCCAGTGTGCACTCAACACAGTGACATGGCAGCACATTCCATCTCTACAGCAATAATGATGAGACAAGCCTCTTGGCTGCACTTATCCGGTTTCCCCAAAGAGGTGCAAACAACTATGGAGGACCTTCCTTTTGAAGATACAAAACTGTTCTCTGAGAAAATGGATGCCTCCCTCCATACTTTAAAATACTCCAAGGCTACTCTTTGATCACTTGGAATCTATCACCTGAGCAGAAGAGAAAATATAGTCCTCAACCTTCATTCAGATCCTGTTCATCACAGTATTCATCCCAAGGCTCATATGCACCCCAAAGAAAGAAGTCCAGGTTCCCCAAATGAAACCTTCAGATCTTCAACCTCCTTCCTCACAGCCATCCATCTCAAAAGGATGGTTTTGACGTGTTGGTCAAGATGCTGTCAGACCACTTTCTTCAACACCATTCAATGATGGAAAACCTCTCTCATCCCTATGGATGCCATCTCGCCCTGTTCCGCAGCACCTGGGAATGGATGACAACTTCCGACAAATGGGTGCTGGAGATTATTCAAGATGGATACTCCATTGATTTCCCTTTTCCGCCAAACGCTCTTCCCCATCCCTCTTCAGGGACCCATCTCATGAGAGCCTGCTACAGCAAGAGATAGACCATCTATTCAGCGTAACAGCCATAGAACCAGTGCCCCTAAATCTAAGAGGCAAAGATTTTTACTCTTGCTACTTCCTGATACCAAAGAAAAAGGGTGGTAGGAGACCCATACTAGACCTCAAAGCACTCAACAAATTTGTCAAGCCTCAGAAGTTCAAGATGGTCACTTTGGCAATGATTATACCAGCATTAGAAAAGGGAGACTGATTTTCGCCCTTGACCTCCAAGATACTTACTTCCACATTTCAATCATACCGTGTCACAGATGATACCTCAGATTCACATTAGGCCAAGACCACAAGTAGTACAGAGTACTCCTTTTGGCCTCTCATCAACCCCCAGAGTATTCTCCAAGGTTCTCTGTGTAGTGGTAGACACCTATGCTCCCGTAGCATTATGATCTACCCTTACCTGGACAATTGTCTCCTCAAGGCGTGTTCTTTCGCAGGAGCCCAGCGAGTTACCTATATCACTCTGGATATATTCAAGAATCTGGACCTACAATCAATGCACAAAAATCAACATTAACACCGGTACATAGATTAGAATTCATAAGAGCCATCCAACTACAAAGAGCTCAAAGGCATAGCAAACTTCTTTCCCAGCAATGGGATCTGAAACTAGTATTAAAAAGACTGACTAGACTGCCCTCGGAATTCACTTGTTCTTTAACTCACCTTTCCATGAAGATGGCATTCCTGATTACCATTACCTCAGCAAGAAGCATAGGGGAAATAGTGTCTCTGATGACGCATCCCCCCTTTACAGTGTTCCTCCTGGACAAAGTCACGCTTAGACCACATCCAAAGTTCACCCCCAAAATGACTTCTGCATTTCATGTGAACCAGTTCATTCACCTTCCAACCTTTTATCCGAAACCTCATCAGGATAATAGGGAAGCCGTCCTCCACATGCTTGATGTAAGGAGAGCCTTGGCCTTCTATTTGGACAGGACAAGAGTTTCCAGAAAATCTTCAAGACCCTTCCTCTCCATTGCAGGCAGGTCTAAAGGCACAGCGATTTCAGCTCAAAGACTCTCTGAATGGGTCTCAAATTATATCAAACCGTTATCAGATTCACAGTTTATCGCCCCCAACCACAATCTGCACATGCGCTATGAGATCAGTTTCCTTCTCCGTCGCCTTCTCCAGGGTATCCCTATATCAGAAATGTGCAGAGCAGCTACACATGGACATCTGCACATACCTTTACAGAACACTATGCCATCCTGGGGGACTCTGCTGCAGGCGCTAGATTCGGTGCTGCAGCACTAGCATCCATAACAGACTTGACTCTGCAGCTCCAGCCTCTAGTGGGTGATACCGCTCGGGTGTCACCTGTAGTGAAGCACAGGGTAGAGCAAGAACTCTATTCAAAGAAGAAGAAGAAGTTACTCGCCTTGTGCAATAACAATGGTTCTTGGAGCTATGTCTCCCACAACTCACCCTCCCCTTGTCTACTGCAGAGTTCTTGTCAATGACTCTGCAGTAGAGGAGGAACTGAGGAGGTTCGCCGGTGCAACACTGGTTAGCCTCATGGCAGAGCATGTGGGGGAGGGAGAGGCAGCACATGCATGGACCAAAGGGACACAACTACCAGAATTAATTCTCCGATCAGCAGTGCAGGGACGCAGACACACCTACAGTGGAGCACCCGTAGGGGGACACATCTCAAAGAACATCATTACTGCACAAGGTGAGGAACTTCTCTGTTTATACCCCAACGCATGGACCATCATTAAAAATGGAGGTAAGCCCTCTCTGTTGAATGAGTTTGATACATAGGCACAAAGCCTAGTCCTGCAGGTCTCACTCATCTCCCACTGAAGTCACTGGGGCTGCTCATGAGATTAAGGACTGCAGGACTGGACCCTAAATCTATAGATATGGGTCTGAACCTGCACACCAGACCAAAATCACATCTGCAATTCAGGTCCAGAGTGGAGCTTTACACCTGGCACTCCAAAACCCCCTACCTGCTTGCCCTGAATTTTGGGGAATTTGGATCCAAATTCAGACTTTGCAGATTGGGTGGATTGATCTCTGTTGGGTTCTCATCATAAAGATCACAACCTTTCAGTAGATTCAGGGTCAGTCATGACCACCTCCCCTTTTTTATGGCTAGGTGGGAGGATGTCCCTTCCGAACTGTATTCTGTCGTAACACAGGGTTATGGTATGGAAGACTGAGAACCACCGCTCATGGCCATTGGCTACGTGCTTTGCAGTGCATTCTTCTGCCTAGGCAGGGAAGGTGAGAGTACATTACAATTCCCTCGACTCACTGAAGGGGAAATTGGAAGGAAGAAAGAAAAAACAGATATTTTAAAAAGACTGGAAAAGCCCTAACCTCTCGAGCATCATTTTCTGCCTCTGCTAAAGTAACAGATGACATTAATCAAGGCCTGCAGAGTGCTGCAACGCACTTCTAGCCTCTTGATTTATGAGGTGCTTCACGTTTGCTTGTCTTCCCTCCATGTTTTCGTCGTTTCAGTTCTTTGCACTTAAAGGCAGCACATCAATTACATGAATTGGGTCTCCCCCTTCCCGCTGTCTCAGCAGGCTGTTTGTGTGTGCACTGCTGCTTACTGTAGGGTTACATCTCTCATAAGGAAGGTACGCTGGGCTCTAGGGGCAATGACCAGTGCCCTTCCCCCATGCCCAGATGAGTAGAGAGGAGCAGTAAGGAGGGAAGAGATGAGGACTGGTCAGTGCCTTCAGTACCTGTAGATTCTGGAGGAATGCTTTAGAGACAGTGTCAGTACAACCCTTTTTGTGACTGGCCCATGCTCCTGTGGAATTGGATGCCAGATGGAGAGAACTGGGGTGAAATCCTGGCCTCACTGAAGTCAATGGGAGTATTGCCATTTACTTCAGCGGAGCCAGGACGTTACCTCTGGTTCCTGTCCCCGATTCTGCTACTGACTCACTGCGTGACCTTAGGCTAGGCCCTTCACCTCTCTGGGCTGCAGCTTCCCCATCTGCAACTTGGACTAATAATTATTCTGTAGCTTTATAAGCCTCTGAGATCTGTGGATAAAAACATTCTATCTAGTGATAAACATTATCACTGCAGCAAGGGGTGCATACTTAAAAGAGGACCTGCAAAGTGGGAAAATTTGGGTTTATGCCTTTTCTTTTTTCTTTAAATGGACAAAGACCTGGGTTTTTTTTAAAAGGTGTGTTCTTTTATGGCTTGTTTCACATTAGGAATTCATTTATGGTCTAATCTGGAGGACTCTGATGGTAAAGAATGAGTGAAACACATCTATGGAATGAAAGGAATTGAGAGGGGAAGGGAATTTTAGTCTGACTGTGTAGAGTTGTTTTTTTGTTGGCACATTATCCCATTTTAACCCCAACCTCTAATGAAAACGGTGGAGAAAGGATGTCTCCTAAACCCTCCTCTTCTCCTCTGGCAACAAGATGACAAGGGGATAGAAAATTCAGAGCTCAACTGTGCCCTGAGACAACAGCTTGAGGCACTTGACGTCTATGGTATAAGGACCTAGATAATGGCTCCCACCGATCACTAGTCTGGCTCTGGGATTTGTTTGTGATGTCTATGGCAAAGATCGCTGAACATGCAGGATATGAAGCCAGCCCCCACTGCAGGCAATATTTCAGAAATAGGGCAAAAAAGATAGGTAGTTAGCCAGCCCTTGCTTGCCACCTCTCCCATAGGAACGTGGTCCCAGACAACATGCCTCTTGGTGCTAGCTGTTCAGAAAAGACTGGCTATTGTTTCCATGTGGCTGGGCTAATCCCAGAGCTAATCCCAGAGGAGAAGGCAGCTCTCTTCTCATGTGGAATGACATACCGAGACAGTGTTGTCTAGTGAGTGGAGCAAGGTACTGCAGTCAAGAGTCTTGGGTTCTGTTCTTGACTCTGCCAGTGGCTGGGTGTGTGATGTCGGACAAATCACTTAGACAAACTGAGACCCAGATAGGTTATCTCCAGAATGGGGTACCTACCTTGCAGGTGTATTGTGAGGGTAAATCCATTGATGTACATAAAGTGTCTTGGTGTAAGGCGCTATAAAACTGTATTCTTACTACTTCTTCTAGTGCTATTTTTAATAGTTATTCTTTATTGCAAATACCGTGGTGTTGGGAAAGGTGGCAACTCTGGGCTGAACTGGATTCAGCAGTTTTGAATGCCGTATTCATTTGGTCTTGGATTTCCACCTGCACAATTGCACCCAAACCTAGTATGAACCTCCAGCCAGGTCATGAGATGAAGCAGAAAATAGCATGAAAGTGCTGTCATAATGTAACTAATCTCAGTGGTACTTGTGAAGCGACCTTTGAATTTGAAATGCGGTGATCCCTGAAATCTGGACTCTGGCTTTTATTATTAATAAGAATAGCACTTTTCAGAATTATCCAAGAATAAACCCATAATCTGAGGGGAGAGTTTGCTGGATTATTTTGTGGAGATCTCTTGGGTCCCCAAAGACTATTTTGGTTCATATTGAGAGAGGTTTTGCAAGAACAATTCCTGAATTCTCCAAAATGGAGACATGTTATTCATGCAGAAGGTTTAATCTAGTTTATGAGGGTTCTTTACATTCTCATCTAAGTCAGTGGTCAACTCTTTCACAGGAACCTCTCCTGTCCCAACTAGTAACTACTGTGTCAGTGACATGCGCCAACAAAGTGGAAGGTGTCAGAACCAAGAAAGGAGAATAGAGTGAAGATTCATTGTTCTAGTTTAGGAATAATATCAAACAGATGCTATTCCAATTTTTATGGCTGGAGGCATCTCCACTCAGAGGCAAAGGCTCAAGACTTCATAATAGCCACCGAATAATGGAACCACAGCTATAGAAGTAACTCCAGAGTTAGCACTAACATGTTGGCCAACAAAATGAGATTTATGGACATTTTTAGACCAAATGATTAATGAAGGCCCTTCCCAAAACAGCTGGAAGAAATATCTGCATTTTCCTAGTGTCTAATCCTCTGCTCATTACTGTTTCACCTAGAATGCAACTTTCTATTAAAGACTAAATTCTTGCATTTGCTGCTTTCATTACCCCCAGTGGAAGCCAAAATTTGGCCCACTGAGTTTAGGCCATGGATTTGGGATTAAGCAGCCTTGCAAAATGCTACTTGCCCAAAGTAAGCAATTTGTTTTGTTTTGTTTTTTGCGCTGGGCAAGTAAAATATGCATATCTACATTATCTTCAATTGCCGTGGTAAAGGAAGAGCAAGTGGATTTTGCACCTGAGCTGGTAAATTTTCAAAGCTGGAATAAAAACTCATTTGTTGAGTCCAGGGATCCTATGAGAAGAAATATCCCATAGTATCTGTGGGGTCCACATGTAGGAGAAAATGTGCTCAAAATCCAAAGGCCTGTGTGAAATGCTGATGTGCCAGGTATATGCTCTTTGTGCCGTAGAGAATTAGATGCCCTTACAGTATGATGAGACTCAGTCTATATACTAATGATGTGCTTTAATCTGCAAACTCCCCTTAAAAACAAACTAACCAAGACCTGGCATTGAGCCGTGGAGTTTTAAAAGGATTGTCAAGTTTTTCCTCCTCCCATTCTCCTGAATTCCTTCTGTTTTTCTCCACTTCCACCTCCCATCACCTCCTTCCATAGTCCCATTGTACAGTAACTGTGATTCCAAATGGCTAGAAGTGTTGATGGACGGACCATCCCAAAGGCCAGTCTTCCTTGTGAAAGCCAGCCTTTCTCACTTGCTGACAGATGTTGAGCAAGCAAAGTATAGACCCTGGGAGAGGTACTTCCACACTCCAGTAAACTGTCACTGAAGCCTCATTAAACTGTCATAACTTCTCTCCCCTTTCCTTTCCCATCATTGCTGATTACCAGGGTAATTGTGAAAACAGAAGCTTTCTCTTTTATGAGTCTTTTCCAGTTGACAGGGTGCAGGAGACAATCAGAGATCAAATGCTGGAGCAATCAAATAGAAAGAGAAGGAAAGTAGCTCTAAGTAGTTTGTTTCATTTTGCTTTGAACCAGATTTCTTTTCACCCGAGCTCTTCCCAGTCATTTACCACATACAGAGTAAGGTCCCGTGTGCCCTGAAGCAGGCTGGTCCTATGTTTTGCAACAAGTTCCCTTGGTTTCAGCAGACTGGAAATTCAGTGGCAGCTTTTATGATGCTAAATAATCAGTACAGTGTGCCCTGTGTTATTTATTTGGACTCTACATATAATATAGTTTATTGAACCCAAAATATCAGTGTGATGCTCGTCCAAAGCTATAAATGGACTCTGCTTTGTGAACCCAGCCCCAGTCTGGGGTTAGTAATAACTCAGCAAAGCAAGGCTGGATTTCCTTAGTTTCAATTTTTGCGATGAAAGTTTTGCAGAGAACTAGCTGCATATTCCCCATCTCTACCTCCAGGGTGCTCGGGGTTTGAATTTCCACTGTGTCTGTCTCCAATTGGAGGGAAGTGGCTTTAAATATGCATAGAGCAGCACTTTCTAAAGTTTTAAACTCACGAACTGCAGCACTAACAAGAGACGAAAAGACAGAACAGCCATGGGATCCTAAACTGGAATGCACCTGGGTCCTTCCAGTGACCTCCTTTGGGTCACCCATGGGATGGAGTGAAAGAACTGAACCCATCACATAATTACAGTGACTTGCTTTTGAGCAGTGTATGAGATTGAATGTCAGAGAGCAGGACTGAGTCTGTATTCCTGGCTTTACTAGCTAAACATCCTGTTACCGATTAAGGACTGAACTTCAGCCACTGCTGCTATGGTGTCCCTCTGGTAATGGGCTTTCACAGTTTGTTCATGACCTTGACTTATTTGGAATTTGACAGTTTTATCGGGGTAAAGAAATCCTTCACTGTGGGCTTTCTGGCTTTTGCATTTAAAAGTAGACCTGATTTACTGTAGCTCTTCTAGGTAAAAGACGTGTCCCAAGGGAGGGCAGATGATTTTGCCGCCATTGGAGTTTCTGCCGTGGGGCAGTGTTAGTTTTTGTCCAGGGCTCCACGCTAGCACTATTGCATCCCCAGCCCCTCCCAATCCCCAGAAAGTGATGTACCCCTTTTTAGCTGCACTATCCCTTTCACATCCTCATTGGTATAATCCTATTTTACTCCTCAGCAGATTTTCTGCCTGCCCAGCCCCTGAGTTCACATGGGCCTGGACCCAGTCTGACTCTTGACCACTATTAGAATGGAATTGATATTGTGGAATAAAGTGAAGGCAGATTGCAGACAGAGCATGATGAGCTGCACCTGACATACAGAGGCAGACTACTGGGCTGATGGCGCAGTTCCTGGGTTCTTCTAGAGGATCAACAGGGAACCAAAACTGCCAGCCAGAGTCTCTGTGAGCACAGTTAACCCAATAGTCCGTAACCCGGACTGATGACTTCCTTGTTATGAGAAGACAAACGTATAGGTACCAACGAACTTGACTCCTCTTCCTACGTTCTGGAAAGCACTTTTCACAGCTATCTATGCTGTATAAATAATACCATCAAGGCTGGTGAATCACTACAAAGATGTAAAACTCTGCCTTATGTGCAGGTTTTGGTGCTATAACAACCCTAACACCAGCTTTTATTTTAATATTCCAGGCTGTTTTCTACACTGTCAGTTCTTAAGGGAAGCCTCTTAGCTAGACAGAGGCTATAGAAATGAAAGGGACTTTTTTTCTCTTTAAACCCAATGTCTCTCTGTTGTCAATGAGCAAACAAATATTCCAACCTCTCCTGACAACTAATAGCCCAGTCACCTGTCCCCCAGACCAAACAGACTGTCCAGTTCTGTCCTTGCAGCCCACATTGTTTCCTCCCCTTGGCCAGAAACATGCTACAACTGTGAGAACAATGGAAAAACGAAACTAGGGAGGTAGGGTCCCAGCCCGACCCCAAAGTCTACACTGCAATTAAACAGCCCACAGCCCGAGCCAGCTGACACAGGCCAGCCGCAGGTGCTTAATCGCAGTGTAGATGTACCCTTGTGTGCCTTAGACAAATCTTGCGTGTGTGTGGCCCTGCTCGTGCAGGAGCTCCACGTGCCCTAGAGCTACCACCCAAAGGGTTACTGGTCCATTTACAGGTGGAGATGGAGCTAATGGATCCACAACCGCAAAACTTGGCCTAGATTCTGATCCCCTGTAACAGGGCTGGGCATGGACACCTTCTGTCGTCCCCCCCACGCCCCTCTAAACACTCCACTTGATCCCAGTTCTGCTGATGCCTGCTCTTCTGGAGCTTCTGGCTGCTGCTCTGCTTCCAGCTTGGACAAGGTCTTGTATTCTGTTCTCTGTACTTCTTGCCTTGGTGGGAATGGGAAAGGACAACTCTTCAGCTGGACTCCCCTGAGCAGGAAACCAGGACTTACTTCACCAAGGTGCCAGGGAAAGTGACTTGCCTTTTTCTCTCTTAGAACATACCAGCTGGGCCCAGCCCTTCCTCTACACACAGCACCTTCTCTCATTCCCGTGGGATAGCCTGGCAAGCTGCCACAACACTGCCAGAGCCAGGTAGGTAGCCAGTCTCCCTTTCACAAACAAACAAGGAAATGCAGATTTATCTCCTGCAGTGGACTCTGTTGATCTGGTACCTGGCAGCAAAATGCCGAATGAAGCTTTGAGTGGGGGAATCTTGTTAATCTCTTCTTCAATGGCCAACTTCTAGCCAAGTGCCTGCATTGCAGGAATCTTTTTGTGGATTTTCAGTCTACATGCCAATCCCTTGTGAAGCACAGACAGGGCTGATGGTTGGAAGGTACCTCCCTCCCCCATTATGAAACTGGCAAGTATAAGATGAATGTCGAGGGCAAGGGAGACAAGACCTCTTCCTGAGGCCGAAGGTGGGGACTCAATGCATAAAGCAGTTCTCTTCCATAATGGGCTCGGGAGCCCTGTGAAGTGTTACATTCAAGGAGGAATTGGAAACCCCCTTTGTATGAATCTTCCCACAAAGGAACTTGAGTAACATTTGTTCCTGCATATGGGGAAATAGTTTATGCTTTCTGCTCACAGTGAATAGAAATGCCTTGTCAACTGTGACGAGCAAATGCATTACACAGAGCCCACGGACTCAGTCCTTGAATGGTTTGATTTACATTGTCCAATCAGATGCTTCTCACAGTGTTGCCTCATAGAATATTTTCCCCCTAATCTCGTGACCTATACTGAGGCTGGAAGAAGTTAATGAGACACACACAAATGTGGATAAAAGAACCAGGCCACATGGTCAGATTGTTTAGGAAATTACAAAAAAAAGTTCTCTCCTGGAGGAACTGAAAGCAACTTCATCAGAAAAACATCTGTTACCTGCTTCAAGGATTCACACATCTTCTTATGTTCCAAACTATGAGCACATTCCAAGAGAGACGTGCATCCCTATCTGCAGAGAGAGTGCAGCTGTAAAGATCTTGCTATCTGTGTCCTTCTTGTTAGCTTTCTCCAAAACATCAGTGCAGCTTTGTTGATCATAATGGATCACAATGACAGATGAAGCATGATTCCTTACAAAGACCCACCTAATGTCTGTCTCCTGAGAAGCAGATCAATTTCCTAAAGTTTTTGGGTTTTAATTGTTAAAACAGACTTGCACTGTTTCCTTTACTTAGAAAAACATGAAACTATGAAAGAAGGGCCAGATTCTTGTACCCTTCCTCATGCTGAATAGCACTGCACTCAACATGTCCCATTGATGCTGAAATTACTGGCTGAGGTTCTTTGGCTTGTGTTACGCAAGAGATCAGACAAGATGATCATAGTCAATTGCATGACCACACTTCAGTTCATTATGAAATATATTCAAGAGACCAAATAAGCAGTATCAGTCAGGTTTATTGTCCAGAGTCAATAGTAGTATAGTACAGGAAAAATGCTCAGTACAATACCAGTTTCCAGCAAGCTATCTTGTGCAGTGTTGTTAAATTCACCTTACACAGAAGGTGTGCTCCCTGCCATATCATTGTTCTGGATACTAGCATTCCAGATGCTGGTGCATGAAAGCACCTCCCTACCTTGTACTAAGACATAGAATGGATGTATTTTGATTTTGACATGTTTCTTATCTGCTTATGCCAAATGCTGAATTGCACTGTTGCAGGGGGATTGTGGGATGTAGCTTAGCATGAGTGAACAGAACTCTGGGGAAAACGTAGGCCTATTCAGCTCTTGTAACTGCCAGGCATTTGTGTAATGTGGAATATGTTAACCTAACATAAATGTGCTGGTTAGCACTTCAGAGCTCTACACTGCATCAGTCCTGGTTACAGGAAAGACAGTCTCACCTTCTGCAAGCAGGACCTCTCATAACAGCTGCCTTCTGCCAGAACAATGAGTCACTCGACCAATAGGAGGAGACTTGTGACCATGGGAGACGGAACCTTCGCAGCAGCTGGCCCAGGAACATGGAACTTGCTGCCAGAATGGATAAGAATGACCACTGACCTTCCTGCACTTGGAGCCAAATACAAAACCTGCCTCTTTGCCCAGGCTTTAGCACCCTCAATCTCACTGATTCATAAAAAACAAAACAAATCATAAACCTGCTTCTTGGTGACATTGGAGGAATAGAGAGAGAGAACATCATCTTCTTTTGTATTGCATACTATAGTAGTGAGGTTCGTATAAGTATTCGATGGATGGATAGCAGGAAACTTGGCATGCATGATCTGCTTTAGGCTGAGAAATAAGAGTCTTATTGATGGCAAAGTTTGCAGAGTACTCCTCACCAACAATCTCTAGCTGATGAGCACAGAATTAAGAATAACTTAGAGTTTAGTCCTTAGTATCCTCTGCTCTTGCCATGTTGCAACACAGTACCTGATATGTCCACCTCTCGCCCCCACCTAACCACCTGGTGCATCAGCAAAACCTCGACCTGACCTTATTAGGCCATTTCCTCGCCCCTCCTGAAACTGACCAGGTGACTGAGAGCAGCTGCCTCATCACCCAGCCAAAGGTTTGTCATGGTTCAAATATCTCCCCTCCAATCCGGAGCAACCTTGGCTACCTGAAGCCCACCAGGCGCCGGTTGAGAGAGCTCACCGTCCGCCAGACTGATCATCTGGCCTGTCCCTATCTCTCCCGCTCCCGACTGACTCCAAGCGCGTATCGAATCGGCAAGCCGTCTTTCTGTGTTTCTGCTGTTCAGCAAGCTTCTGGGTGTCATGTTGCAGCTCTTTCTGATGCTGGTAAGACGTTAACCCTTTCTCTCCTCTCTCCCTTTTAGCTTTCATTTAAAACTTGCTCTAAAAGTAATAGCCGTACCCCCCCTCCCCCCATCTAGTTTTTATATTCCTGTTGTTTTAATAAACCCTTAATTTCCAACCGACTCATTATTGTCTCTCGGGGATCATTAACCTGTCGGGTCATGTTAATTTCCAACCGACTCATTATTGTCTCTCGGGGATCATTAACCTGTCGGGTCAGCCATCTCTGAGTTCGCTGCTTAAACTTGGAATTGTTTTAAGCACAATGCCATTCCCAGAGTGTGTGGACTCCTCCTGTTGTGAGACAGCTTCTTCAAAAAGCTGGAAATGGACAGGCTTGGGCTCATTTGATGAGGCTCAGTTCACTTCTACATCCCAATCTCTTACATGACTATGCTTTGGGATTGCCAACACTTAATCAGACTTGCGCTGTGGTGCACAAGTTCTGGTCTGCAGAGATGTGTCTTGTAACCTGCTGGTGGCTGCTCTATTTCTCTAAGTTTTTTCTTTTCTTAAAAATGGATTTCTAACCCTTATAGTTGTAAAGGAAATATTTTGAATATGACCCACTCTGAGCTGTCTTCCTGAGAATACATTGTTAATAGCTATTATTTATTATTTGTAGAGTACCAACTGCGTGCTAGATGCTTTGAATAAAGGGGAAGACAAAACTCCTGTCCAAAATAGTTGGTGGTTTTTTTGTGGTGGTTGTTTTGTTTTGTTTTTGAATCTTAGACATTGTCCCAGCTAATTGAAGACCTAAAATCAATGTTCAGAGGTGGTCACACACTTATTTTATGCATGTGATTTGTATACAAGTTGGGAATTCACACAGCTTTGCCCACCCACCCAGACCAGATGTGTGTGCATATCAGGTGTTTTGCACATCTACATAGGTGCATACTGAGCCCTGAGAATGGACTTTAAAAATTTGCACCTGAATCTAGCCTTAGAATCACTTTCATTGCCCAGTTTTCATGCACTAAACCAGTCTTGCAGTGTTTCAGCTGCAGCTCCAAAAGAGTTGATTTTTAAAAATATTTTTAAATGAAAATGTTTAATATTAGTGTTTGTAAAATTTTATTTTGCTACTCACACCTACATTTCTGTCCTAAGGTGCCTGAATTCCTTTAAGTCTGTCTTCTACTTTTGGGAAGGAGGGCAGAGAAATGCAAAAACAGTCTCCCAAAGCTTAAATTTTAACAGCCTGCAAAAATGAAAATTACTCATGCAAACTGGAAAGGCACCTAACCACAAAGAGACTTACAAGAGCAAAATGTCCTAATAAATACACACTTAATGTTCCCTAGCAGAATGGGAACATATTGAAGTTCAAAACTAGAAGGTCAAGCAATAAAGTACGAAAAATCCATGGTATGCCCACATCTTGAATACTGCATGTAGATCTGGTTGCCCTATCTCAAAAAAGATATATTGGAATTGGAAAAGGTACAGAAAAGGACAAGTAAAATGATTAGAGGTATGGAAAAGCTTCCATATGAGGAGAGATTAATAAGACTGGGACTTTTCAGCTTGGAAAAGAGACAACAAAGGGAGGATATGATAGAGGTCTTTAAAATCATGACTGGTGTGGAGAAAGTAAATAAGGAAGTGTTATTTACTCCTTCTCATAATACAAAACCTAGAGAGTCAACAAATGAAATTAATAGGCAGCAGGTTTAAAACAAACAAAAGGAAATACTTCTTCACACAACGCACAGTCAACCTGTGGAACTCCTTGCGAGAGGATGTTGTGAAGGCCAAAACTATAACAGGGTTCAAAAAAGAACTAGATAAGTTCATGAAGGATAGGTCCATCAATGGCTATTAGCCAGGATAGGTTGGGGTTGCTGTTTGCCAGAGGCTGGGAATGGCCGATGGGATGGATCACTCAATGATCACCTCTTCTATTCATTCCCTCTGAAGCACCTAACAAACGGCCACTGTCGGAAGAAAGGATATTGGGCTAGATGGACTATTGGTCTGAGCCAGTATGGCTGTTCTTATGTTCTTAAAGCTGCATTTTACTGGAAGGGGGGAAAAAATAATCTCAGCTCATCTTCTCCATCGGATGGAGATAGGCAATTTGGATTCTGGCATCCATCCATCCAATCAAGGCTCCCCAGCCAAATTAAACCAAAATCCCACATACCATATATAAGAGCTTTGCTTTAAAAGAAAGGTAGCTAAAGCCTAGGTGGTTAACTCCTTAGGTACTGGACATTTTCCTAGGGTTTCAGCTGGACTTCGGGGGGGGGGGGGGGGGAAGAGCATGTCAAAGAAGAGGAGTCATTAGTAGGTAGGGTCAGATTCCTAAATGAGCCTGTCTAACTCATCTTGCCTTTCCTCTGCTGGACAACACACAGTCCTAATGTGACCCTGTGCTGCTGGTCCCCAACCCTTCATCAGACTGGGAGCCATAAATGGGGAGATGGGGGTCTGCAATGGCCACATGAGAGCTGGTAACTTGCCAGCTGGACTGACCTGAGGACTCTCTTCTAACTAGAGGGTGCTGCAGGTGCTCTCTTCCTGGCTGTTCTTGATTATTGTCACAAACTTAAGGGTGCTGAAATGTAATGGAGCAGATCCTCAAAAATCCTTACATTGCAAATTTGGCAGCTGCTTTTCTTAGAGGCATCCCGCACCTGCAGATAATAAAGCAAGTCATAGATGATTGCAGCCATATATCACCTTGGGCATGTTAGATCACATCAGCTCTCACAAGGTAAGCAGAATAGAGAGGGTCAGGCAATGGAGATTTTTTTTTCCTCAGAAATTATGACAAACACAAATAAACTAATTTGTGTTGGAAAAAACAAAAGTTTTCCAAAACTCAATAAAAACTCGGAATTTTCTGCAGACGGCTAACAGTTTTCACAAAAAAACCCACCATTTAGTCGAAATTTTTCATCTGTTTTGACTGAAAAATTTTAACCAGCCCCAAAGCAGAGTCATGCAGCCTGGTCAGTAGATACCTAGATAATATCGTGGGGGTGGGGCATGAGACTATCTGGGTACATTTTGAGAGAGAACCCAGCTGCCACCGGCAGTGGTGATTCAGTAGTTCAGAGTCCACTTTCAGCTTATGCCCCAGCATGGCACTAGAGGGCAGCAGCTGTTGCCGTGTTCTGCTGTGTCAGCTGTCAAGCTCAGCCCCAGAGTTGGATGCATTTTACTGCTGGGTGATGTTTTTCCTGCGTGCAACTCAAATATTCTTTGTAAAGTGCTTTGAATTCCTTTAGGATGAAACAGGCTGCATAAATCTAAGACATTATGTTGCTGCTCTTCAGAAACACTTCCCTGTATAGGCAAATGATGGTAGAAAATGCTCATTATGTTGATACTCCTGAAGCTGTTATCACTAAGGCTACAATTTTGTCACTGGCGTCACAGTGGTCACGGAAATTGTGAATTTGAATAAAATCCGTGACATGCCTCCAAACTGAGTGGCGCATGGGGTCGCAACACCACTCACGTTTGGAGTGACCACCCCTCTGTGGATGGCGATGGAGAGGGATTTGGCGTTGCCACCTAGTGCATGGGGTCGCAATGCCACGTCCACCACTTCATCTCCATCTACGGAAGGGTGGGCTCATCAAACCTGAGTGGCGTTGCGGCCACGTGAGCTAAGTCACAGTGTCCGGATTGGGGAGCTGGATCCAGGACAGGAACCGCTGTTGCAGGATGAATGTAGGATGGGCTCGCTCCCACAGGCCCCCTCCTTCCCCTCTTTCCATGACATAGCCTTGTTTTCCCACATCTTTGCTGTGAATTTTATTAAAAATTGGCATGACAAACTCGTAAACCTCGTTATCAATAGTGACCAAAAGAGTTGCTGAACCCATATTTTCTGCAGAGAGCCCCCTCAGAATTGTGACCAGGTTTGGGATGGACCTGATTAAACAAAGCTGCAAACGTATCTTTAGGGAGCGAACATGAATCACACTCTCTCTCTCTCTAATGGCTGCTGAGGGAGCCTCTCTTTTATAACCTGTAGCCGCTTTGTCAAGTGACTCCGTGATCAGCTCCATCAGGTGATCAGAATCTACCAGCTAATCTGTTACTTAGTTACTAACCCATCTGGGCAGACTGGTCCTTACGGATAGGGCCATCTTACTCTGTAGAGTGCTTCCATTTCAACGGGAGAGCATTTAAGCTAATGACTCTTTGTTATTGTTCCACTACCCCTTGGAATTCCAGTTCAACATGAAGGTAAAAGGACAACAGAGAAGAAAAACAAACCCCACATTCAAAATGGAATCTGCAGTCTGGCTCAGATACCCAGATAACCAGCCCCCCAAAGTCAAACAGAGTTTATAAGCTGTACATAAACAAATTCCCCTAATCATCACATCTGCCTGCTATTGGAGATGAATGTGTGTGGTAGGAAAAGATTTATGTGCCTGACACAGAAAAGAAATTGTTCAGGAGTAATTAATCCTCATGAAAATATGATCCCATAGTCATAGAGACCTTCCCACCATTGTGATGTTTGAAATACTGGTTGCACAAATTATTGCTGGGCGAGATCACCGTTTTTACTAATCAGTTAATGTTAATTCAGAGCCAGCAGAGGTCAGACTGGTTTTAATTGAAATAGCTTGTCATATTTAGAGCAAAATACTGGGCACGCCTAGTTAAAGATTTGCTAATCCCATTGTTTGTGTAATATTTGAAGTTGCAATCACCAACAGGAGACCTACCACACAGTCCCATTGTGGTGTTTTTCTTCATCTCTGTTGAATGTCAGTGCATATTAAAGGTGATACGGCATTTTGTTGATCATCACTTTTTCCCTTGAAAATGCAAAATCATACACTTGGCAGATAATCGACAACAGGGTCACCCACTAGAGTATATATTTGCCAGATACTTGCCATGGTATTCGTTCCTTGAACATATTCCATGTGAACCCAGACTGCCCTTTATAGTCGCCAAGCTTTAGTGGAGGAGAGACATTTGGGAAGCTTCATGCTTTATTTTTTTAAGGGCATTGGTCAGTGTTCAATGTTTTGGAGGAATTTTGATGTTATTGGGTGACGTTTCTGAGATGTGTTGTTTTTTCCCCACACCTCTGCCATGAAATTTGCTAAACGTTTCCATGCCAGAATCATGGGCTTGTGAATCTCCCTCCCTTGTCAGGACACAAGCGCACTCACTGTGTGGAGTGAGGGAAGACTAGGCATTGCTCAGTCCCTTGTGTTAGGGATGGAAGCGCCATAGCAGTGTAGCATATGGGGAGAATCGTTCACCAGCTGAACAGTTCTCTAGGCACAAAGGACAATGCTTTCAAAAGCACCCCCTACGTTTGGTTGCTTCAGGTTTGGGGGGACTGATCTGAGGCACCCTGGGCCTGATTTTCAGAAGTGCTGAGCACCCCCACCCCAGTTATAATCCATGGGAGGTGTGGGGGCTCAGGACCTCTGAAAACGTCTGTCTCTTGTTAGACTCTGAGCTCCATAAGGCAGGGAATGGGACCGTCCCTTCTGTTTGGAAAGCTCTTAGCATATTATGGCCACTAGCAGTAATAATACAGATTTTGGTGAAAGGAAGGATGGTCTTTTGGCTAAGGCCGTGGACTGGCTTTCTGTGTGACCTTAATCAACTCACTTAATTGCTCTGTGCTCAATTGCTCATCTGTAATGTGGCAATTAACTGATCTTTAACTATTAGCAGCAAATATGCCCAATGGCTTGTGAAGGGATGTTAGGTGGGGTGGGTTCTGAGTTATTACAGAGAATTCTTTCCTGGGTGTCTGACTGGTGAGTCTTGCCTACATGCTCAGCTGACGGCCATATTTGGGGCCGGGAAAGAGGTTTCCCCCATGGCAGATTGGCAGAGGCACTGGAGGTTTTTCACCTTCCTCTGCAGCATGGGACACAGATCACTTGCCGGTGGATTCTCTACCTTGAAGTCTTTAAACCATGATTTGAGGACTTCAATAACTCAGTCATAGGTTAGGGGTCTATTACAGGAGTAGGTGGGTGATATTCTGTGGCCTGCGTTGTGCAGCAGGTCGAACTAGATGATCGTAATGGTCCCTTCTGACCTTAAAGTCTATGAAATCTGTGAAAATGGGGATAATACTTCTGTCCCTCACAGCAGTGTTGTGAGGAGAAATCTATTCTTCTCTGTGAACTGCTCGGATACTACAGTGACAAGCACCATGGAAAAGTCTATAACTAAGTAAATAATGGCCTAGATGTAGACAACCGTGTAAGAAAATGTTGGTATAGGCAACTTGCCTAAGGTCACACAGTGAGTCAAGGGAAATGATGGGAATAGGACCACTCCTGATATATCCAACTACTGTCATTAGACAGATCCAGGTATCTGAAATAAGGACTTGCTTTGTTGCTCTACCAACTACTGACTTAAGGCTTGTTTATAAAGATTTTGTGCATAGCAAACCACAGTGTGAACGTGCAGCGCGCTAGCTTGCTGCACACTAACTGGCCATGTGAGCCCTGCTGCTGTTCACTAGAAGTCCCCTCGTGTGCTTTGATGTACTGTGTTCTGTTTCAGCAACACACAGAAATATTAGATAAAAACATAAAATGCTCTTGTTGGAAGGTTGGAGAACGCAGAAAACACAAGAACCCCAAAACAGAGAGAAACGAAGCAGTCTGCTCCCTAAAATAGAGTGGCGCAACTCACCCCACCTTACTCCAGCTGCCTGCCTACAAACTGACCCTGCTAGGCCCACGTCACACATTTTCCTACAGAGCACTCTAGTCTGCAAGCAGGACCAGGATGTAAAGTAGCAGATGGTGATTTTTACAATTTTCAATACACTACAGGCACACGACAGAACTTTTAGTGCCTGATAAAAGGGTCCACGCAGCCAGCTAGTACACAGCATTCTAGATTTACACCCTGACTTGCCACACACTGAACCTCTATTCAGACAAGCCCTTAGAGGTAGTAGAACAGTGAGACATGGAGAACAGGGCAATGCTTTTTATGGACCAGTTCTGTTGATTGGACTGAGAAGAGCAAGAAAGAGACTAAAGAAATGAGTGGAAAAGGGGACTGACTGTAAGTAAATTTTTCAAGAGATGTAGAGGCTTAGGAGACTGAGACCCTGTCTACACCTATCTCCGGGATTAGGTGGCAGTCGATGGGAGTTACGCAAGCTACGCAAAAAACTTGCATAGCTCCCGTCGACTTCTGGGCTCCTCTTCTGTGCTCCGTCTTCACTGCGCTGCGCCGACAGGAACTGCGTTCCCGTCAACGCAGCACTATGCCACTTGCGAAGGTGGTCTTAGTACGTCGATTTCTGGATCGACTGAGCGGGTCTTCACTGACCGCTCAGTCGATCCAGAGCAATCGATCTGACGGCAGCAACTTTGCCACCCTCAGTGTAACCGGTAGCCTAAGTCTCATTGAAAGTTAATGTGCCTTAGGCGTCTAAATACCTACGTCACGTTAGAAACAGGATGCAGGCTCCTAGGTCACTTAAGCACTTTGGAAAATTTTACCTTATTTCTCTTAGGGGCGCAGAGGAAATGAGGAAAGAGGGCTGGCTCTTACAGAGGCCAGCTAGTTTATAAAACATGTCTGACCAGCCTGATTAAGTTTCTCCTGATGGACTAGTAAAGAGGGACAATAAATGTGCTTGTCATTGTCTCCTTGTCGACAGACATGTTTGAAATTGAAAGTAACAAAAAAAAATCTAGGACACTCTGAAAGTGCCTGAGCCGAGACACTTGGAGAATTGTGAATGGAGCTTTTGATGGCTGTAATCTTGGCTTTTCAACAAAGCATGATTTGCTTGGTATCAGTTTCTAGTTTAAAGCTTTGGTGTCCCACTTTTTCATGTCAGATTTCAGTGGCAAAAGGGAGAGATTGGCTGGAAGGGATGAATGGCAATGCATTGCTTAAGGTCCCAGAGAGGATCATTTTTGTAATACAGCAACAGCCATTTAGCCTCCTTTGACATAACTACAGCACCGAGGTTGCTAATCACTGCATTGCTCATTCGTCATGCTCCTCCCATTGTCTGGTGATGGTTATTTGAGAGACAACCCTATTCGCTTTCTCTTTTATTTTACTAGTTTAGCAGTGAGGAAGACAGGAGTCAGATGAATGTTGAAAGTTTAAAGGAACACATCAACCTGAAATCATATTGCTGTCTGAAAAAAATGTTATCTACAAGTAACAACTAGGGTGACTATAAAGGGGAAGAGAAGAATTTTGCTCTAATTCGTTTACTTTGTGCTTTTTGTATAACCGGTTGTTTGTGTTTCAATCGTCCTCATTACAACATGGGAAAGAGGAGCATTTCTTAAAATAGGAGAATGTAGCTGTCAAATCATACAATGGTAGGGGGATCAGAGGCTGGTACATGCAGTGATGCAAACAACATTTCTTTCAAGTGCTTAGATTTCAAGTGGACTCTTGATTGTATCCTTCTAACTGATATTTCTTTTGTAGGCAGGGTACTGTCTTTCTAAAGAAATAAACTGAATCAAATGTAAAAGTTCATTTCCTTTCCTTTCTAGGATTTGCATTCAAACTCTCTCCTGAAAATTGGTCCATTCAGTATTCAAAGTTTTCCCAAATACATATTCAAAGTCCCTTATGGATGCGTTAAAACACTATTTAGTGTTAAAATTTGGGCGTTTAGCTTTTTTGAATATGTGGACTCTCAGGGAAACTGTCTAGTCTATTAGGTGTTTAATATCATGCTGCATGATCTTGGAAAGATAACTTTTCCTACATTTGTAATGACTTCTCTGGCCACCTAATGAGTTACAGTCATTTGCCTAGACATTGGAAAGGAAATTTTCCTTGCATTTTCAGTTATGTCTCAGATTTAACTTCTAATATTCTGCATAATTGGAACATATAATACTAATAATACACTTAGTCGTTCTGTAGTGCCTTCCATCTGGGGATCTTGTACAGATTCACAGACATTAATGAACTGATACTTAGAATACCCTTGTTAGGTAGGTATTGTTGTTCCCATGGAAAAACTGAGGCACAGAGGGATTAAGTGATTTACCCTAGGTTATGTGGCAAATCAGTGGCAGACCAGGTAATAAAATTAAGATCTCCTGCTTCCTCGGATTTAGCCATAATTCCTTGTGTATAATCAGTACAAATAGGAAGTATAATCTAATACTTAAAACACAGGCAGGGAGCCAGGAAGTCTGGGTCCAATTCCCATCTCTGCACTGAGTTAATTTTCCTGTGCCTCAGTTTACTCCTTGAAAACAGAGATATTACTTATCTATCTCCAGATGTGATGTTGTGAGGCTTAACTCATTGTCATTTCTGGAGCACATTGAGATACTCAGATAGGAGTGCAAAGTAAGGGTAAATTTCCCTAGAGTTGCAGCAAAGTCTCTGATTAAACTGGATGATCCTGATGTCATAATATAGGCTCTCAATATACCAATTCTTTGGATGCTTATCTCCATTAGTCTATTTTTCTGTATATATTTTCTATATATACAACCATGTTGTCTTAATACATTGGTTTTTTAGCAGATATACACCTTTCTTCCTATGTTGTGGAGGTTTTTATCCGCTTCTAATTGTCTTTTAACCTACAGGTATGGCATGAATTGCTTGATCCAGTTTGAAGATTTTGCCAATGCCAACGCTTTCCGTCTTCTCAACAAATACCGCAACAGATACTGTACATTCAACGATGACATTCAGGGTAAATGCAAATGCAATCCTGACCAATTCAGATGGAAATGCAATTGAGTTCACCAGGCCATTAATTATACTGAGCTCAAATTTCTGCTCAGCTGCATAGAGCTTACACACAAGCAATAGCAACGTAAACTAATGTAAGCTAGCTGTTCTGCAACCTAGCAGTCCAGTAACCTAGCTGTTCTGCAGATTTCTGCAGCAATTGTCAATGAGAACAAATGTAGCATGTGTGTTCTCCCAGTGTAAATCCAGGTTAAATGAAGCAACTCTGGCTATCCACCAAGGGAACTAGGAGCAGAATTTTCCCCAGAGAAATTAATGTGACTCTTCCAAAGCCACAGAACAGGGAGAGTGACAAAACTGGGATTAGAACCCCTGTCCTGTCTCGGTCCCATAGCCTACAGTGCCCCTCATTTTCCTCACTATGTGGAAGGGAGTATTAGAGCTCATATTATTAGCCCTCCTCTCTCTGTCTCCCTAACAAATGCCTAAATTATTCCTTTCCTTGACAGATGCACTGTGGGTGTTTCACATCTGGGGATTTTTTGTTTGTTATATGTCACTAAGGGTATTTATCAAGTTAAGAGAAGGATCTTCCTATCACATTAGAAACTGGCCGCCCTTCTCCTCTCCCTCCGGCCTCCTTGCCTTTTTCTTCCTTTTCTAGTCCTGACTGGCCCAGGCAGGATTTTCAGAGGGTTGATCTTAATCAGCTGTTTACAAACAATGAGATTTGTCCTGATCTGTGTCTGAAAAAGACTGAAAGGAAATGTTATGCCAGTACCATTTTTGGAACATACAAGGGGCTTCCCAGAGGTATCCATATACACACTCCTTCCAGCAACATCCTGCGATGGTCTCTAACAGGTCCACCGCAGTGATGAAGGACCAAGAGTGATCAGGCTCGCAGAGGGACTTTGGGGGATGAAGGTGTCTGGGGGGAGAGGTAGGGTGAGCAATCAGCCTAGAAGAAGCATGTTCTGAGGACAGATTTGGTGGAGGCATGTCAGTCTGGGTAAGGCAAGCATGTGGAGTAGCAGGGCAGAAGTCCAAGCGACAAGAGTAGGAGAAGGACGCAAAAGTTAGTCCGTGTTGCTTGGGTGGAGAGGAAGGAGATGAGAGCAAACTGGACGGCAGGAGCCAAATCGTCAAGGCCTTGATAGCCAGGACAAAGCTTACATGTGATGATATGGAGCAGGATGTGGAGCTGATAAAGAGATCAGAAGGACTGGACTTGGTTGGAGTACAGGGGGGAAGCTGACTTTTTAGACAGATTGAAGAGGGGTGAGATGGGTGTCTGGGAGATGGGGGGAGGGGCTCAGATGCTGTGGTGATAAGTGTCTAGACAGAGTGCGAAGGAGATAATTGTGGCCCAGACAAGGGTTTTGGTGTGGGGAATAGAAAGGCTTGGGCAGATTTTTTTTTTTAGATTTGCAAAGGGAAGAGTGGCAGCATTTAGTGACTGGGTCAGTGCAAGGGGAGAGAGGGAGGAGATGAAAAGGACACGGCGGCTCTGAGCCTGAGGGGCAGGGCAGATGGTGTGTAGAGCCCATCTAGGGAGGGGATTAATGTACTCTCTGATGAGACCCTGGAGGCAAACCCTGGATCTAACTTGCTAGAGCGCCCCCTGGCAGCACTGCTGGTGTGGTTCCATTGCAAAGGAGGGCAGGATTTGGGGGTGGCCAGGCAGGGCTCTGACAGCACACAGGTATCGGCTTAGGGCTCCTCAGTTAGGCACATGCAGTTGCACATGCGCATCTTTGAAGATCTGGCCCTTAGGAAATTTCCTGCTAGGCAAAAAAATCCCCACATGCTAAAACAATAGACACTTCCCGCTTTCCAAACTTCCCGATCTCCCCTACAGTAAAGCACACAGCTGGTTCTGGTTGCATTGTAGCAGATGAGGAAACAACTGCTCATTAATCACTTGCGTAGCCAAGAGATGAGTCAGGGGAAGCTAACCATTGTCTGGGGTTTTAAGAGGTTGTCTTCTAAGTCAGACAGCAAAAGCGGGGGCAAGTCCAGAAGTGTGTGTGAATGCATCTAAGGAAGCTGGTGTAACCGAAGCGTCTTCTAGGCTGCTCTACATTCAGCTACACTCACTGTCTTGTAACTCTCATCCCCTTACCCATCCCTTCTGAGTTTGGCCACTGAGTCTAAGTCAGGATAACCTATATACCATTGAGGTGTGGGATAAAATAGAGGGAATCTGTTTAATTTACACTCTCCTGTTTCCTGCTTTTCCTGCTGTGCTCCTCTCTTCTGATCCCTTTGAATCTCAGGCTTTGTCTACATTTTGAAAGTTGTGCCAGTTTAATTGAAATCAGGTTTTAAATGATTTAGTTAAACTAGTGCACAGCCCTGTGTAAACACTCTGACTTCAGTTTAACTCATATCATTAAAGGGATAGGTTTAATTCAACCTGAGCCTGACTTACATTGATTTAGCTCAAGAGTGTCCATACAGGGGTTTGCACGGGTTTAACAAAATCAGAATTAAAAACACGCTGTTAGTTAAAATGATGCAAGGAGGCTCGAGTTGCGCCCATTCAAGCTTATTGGCCAAAGTCACAGGGGAAATTCACCATCAGTAAGTGGTTATGAATCTAAGGCCTGGTCTAGACATGAGAGTTAGGTTGGTGTAACTGTGTCGGTCAGGGGTGTGAAAAAACCACATAGCTATGGTGCCCTAACCCCCATTGTAGTGCTTCTGTCCCCATAGCTACCGTTGTTTGGGGAGGCAGTGTTTCTAGAGCAATGGAAAAACCCCTTCTGTTGAAGTAGGCTGCATCTATGCTCCGGGGTTATCCCAGCTTAGTCTCTGTCGTGGAGATGCAGCCGAATAGGAATCTGAGAAGTTTATACCCACACTCGTTAGGTATGTGAAGAATGTATAAATCCCACCCCCTCAGAATCCCTTAGGCCTCCCTTTCTTTGGCTCCGGGTGTCTGGGAGAAAAGAAGCCATCTTTCCCACCATTGTTTGCTTAACAATTCTTAGTTTTCTTCAAAGAGCATCCTAACCCAACACAGTGGCAGTGAGTCCACAGAGTAAAATCCCTGCCCCAACCCTAGCCAGCCTGCTAATGGCGAGTGGGAAGTTCACCATGTATCACAAACTGGGAAGGGGTGACTGTTTATATTATGAAACCTATTAGCCAGCCCTGAGGCAGGAGCTGGCTCACACTGCCCTGCTGCATGGAAGCTCCCCGTTCAAGGACTGCTCCTCCTTTCTCCAGAGGGGTGATGACATCACTCCTTTCCCAGCCCTGTCTCAGTTCATTCATGGGACAGCAGTTTGGAGTTCAGCTACAAGGGATTCTTTTTTTACTTTTCTCTCAGCCCATTCAAAAGTCAGGGATGCGCTGAGCAGCAGGATGTACGATTGGAGAGGCATTGGGAATATCCGACCCTTCTGTGGTTCGTGAACTCCCCTCACCCACAAACAATGGGGAAGAGAGACGAGGCAATTCAGAATTCCTGCAATGGGATAAAGCTTTTGCACTATTGAGGCAGGGCTCTGTATGTTTCTGCCTCATCGCTATAGAGGAAAGCACCTGTTGAACTAGAAGCCCTGCCTCATGCAAATTTGTCCAACTCTAAAGCTACATGGCCAAGTGCCTCATTCACTGTGCAGTTAAGAGCCTTGTCACATTCAGTTCAGCCATCTAAAGTGTGTGCTGAAGGCCTGATCCAGTGCTCATCAAATCTAATAAAAGTCTTTCCATCGACTTCAGTGTGGGATGCCTGGCTTGCACAGTTGACATTTTTATGCAATCAGCACAGTTTTCCGTGTCATAGACAACTTGACACACCCAATGGATTAAAGGAACAGGAGCCCTTGCTTCAGTAAGAGTACTCGTCACCTGGAACAGAGCCACTTACTCACTGCACATCAAGTATATGGATGACTTTCATGGGCTCAGATTATCTGCCATGCCCAGAGCAGTACCTAGGAGAATAGGTTGCTGTTCAAAGTATATCTGTGGTTGCAGAAAAAGTTATGATGCTCTCTTATTTAGACAAGTAGTATTTGATCATGTAATTAAAGACTGTAGCAGACATGTAGACATAGGGACAGAGGAAAGGAAGCATTGCTGTCTCTACTCTGGCATTTCCTTACTTCTGAGTAATTTTAATGTTCTCTTTAAATTAGTTTTTTGATGGAATAATAATATTAACTAAGATTTTTCAGACGTGACCACTGATTTTGGGTGCTTCTATTTCTGGGTACCTGGCTTCAGACTCCTTATCTCATGCCAGATTTTCAGAAAATACAGAGCACCACCCTGTGCAAATAAGACCTCTTCAAGGTGTCTCAGGATGGGAACCCCAGTCACTAGCCACCTCTGAAAACTCGTGGCTATTTATATAAAGCAGTGGCACAGTCAAACTGGGATATACTCTATGCACAGGGATCATTTCATTCCTCAGAATTTTTTTATGTCTTCTCCCCAGCCTTGGACTACAGGAGAATGCTGCTCCCAAGTCTTAGCTGAGATGAGGGATGGGTTTATTGCAGGCCCCCAATCTAAGCTCCGTCAAATGTTTGGGTGGGTCGGACTCCAGATCTGCATGCTATAGCACACATCCATGGGCCGAGCAGAACTGGACTAGTGTCTGGCAATGTGTTTTGTAATTTTGGCAGACTAAGCTGCATGGTATTTTATTTTGTTGGTTCAGCTGACATGGAATATGCATTGGTAATTATTACAGGAAACTAAGAAAGCAGAGAAGCAGAATAGGAAGCGAGCATTGGAAGATATAATGCTATAAACAAAGCAAGCTGTGTGCTGCTGCACAGCTTCTGAACAGGACAATATCCCTGTAGGGACCTACCCAACCTTCGTGAGAAGATAGAGGGGGAGATTTTTCTCAGGCCTGAAAGGATTCTCCATTATCCTGCCCTTTCTGGCCTGCTGTGCTCTGCAAGAGACGAGGCTCCAGCACTTTCCAGGTGCAGCACAATAGCTACTGATTAAAGGCCAACTCCCTCTCCTGCATCCCTTATGACCCAGAACTCCAAATGACTTCTTGTGGGCTGTTTACAGAATAGACCAGAAACTAGACACTTCAGTGAAACGCCACCGATCTATAGCTGCTGAGGATCTGGCCCAATGTGTTTGAAGCAGCAAGCGGGAAGGGAAAGTTGCACTCTCCTTCCCCCTCCCAGATTTGTGATTGTATTCAGGTTTTGTCTTTCGTTGGACAACGTTATTAACCCTGTCTCTGAACCATTCCTATAGCCCCTGCTGTAAAGAGCAACATAATTTGCCTCTCTGTAAAGCACCTCGAATGAAGTGCATGATATAAAGGCATTTTCCAGGGGAGACAAGATTTCATATGTATTAACATATATATAAAGAACTTTACATGTTAAAAAGGTGTTTTGTGCCCAGTCTCAGCACTGGCTCTTCTACTGCTGGGGACAATGAATAGCAATTGCTAACTGCCTTCCTTTGGAGGGACTGGGGTTTAATCTCTGCAGTGTCACTGATGAGCTGGGCAGCTCTTTCCCCACTGTGCTGAATGCTCTTCAGCTCTAGTGGTCCCAAAAACATGTCACACTAGAGAGTAAAGGCTCTGAACTAGCATCCTCTGAGCATCAGCACGTTGCTGTACTGCTAGATCATTGACTTGCTCTAGACCATTTTATGGTTTATTTTTTAACCATTTATCAAGGGCCTCTTTGGGAAGAATAACAGCAATGTAGTTACACTCAGAAGCTTTGCCATTAGGAGGTCAACTTAAAAATATTCCTGGAGATCTTCACCTCTCTTTAATTTGGCTGTGTTTTACTTTCAATTGTGTATTTGGATTGCAGCTGGGACGGCTACTCTCCTTTCTCCAATAACCATCTGAATGGCAAAGGTTGCAGAGGATTAATATGAACCAAGGTTTGGAAAAATTGCACAGCTGGGGATTGTTTCCGCCATATCCATAAAATTGAGTATTTTTGGCTGCCCTTTCATGAAGCTGTTAAAATGGTATTTGCTATTCCTTTGTTCCTGATGTTTGCTAAGGGTCAGATTCTTGAGAGGCTTTGGTGGAGTGAACTAGTAGGAGGAGGAGGAAAGAGTGGATTAGTGATTAGAATTTTGGAACAGCTGAGTGTCAGTTCCTTCCACCAAGTGCATTGGATGTTGTGGTTAAGGAAGATGCAAAAGCTGCTGGGGAGTATCTATCACCTGTACAGAAGGCCAAGATAATGCAATGAAGTGTTGTGTGCGTGTGTGAGTGACTGCTCCGTCTTTGGAACTGGACAATTCTTTGTCATAGACCCCATGCAGCTAATAGTTATTGAAGGTTCCCCCTTAGCTCAGGTGGTCGGGAACTGTGCTTTTGGAGCAGACGGCTCTGAGTTCTACCCCACTGGTTCTGTGATGGTGCACAGCAGAGCATCAGCTGGGTAGGTGTAGAGGCCCAGGACTTGCAACAATCAACATCTGAGCAGGTGGCAGCCCTGTGCTGCTTACTGTTAGGCTGGCTCGGGTGTGTATTTCCAGGCAACTGGGTGATAATTGGTCCCAAATTGCTGACACAGGCTATCATTTGAGGACCAGAATCAGATGCAAGGAAGGCTGCCCTATGCCCCTTTCTCTCTCTTATCTCGCGCTCTTAGACTTGGAGACTGTATGGGATGTATGTAAACGCAGCCCAGAGGCGTGCAAAGAGGAGACCTCTCTTCTCCTGCAGTGTCTCCTGGTGCATCTGCTGAGATGCCCAAAGCCCCTCCACTCCCACAGGCAGGATCAGCCCCGTAGCCAGCACATTACAACATGGACATTCTTCCTCTCCTCCTTTAATCTGTTGCAGCAGAGTAACTGGCTCAGAGGATGATGGGAAAAGGACAGCTCCAGGACTCAAAGCAAAAGGAAATTGTTCTGCCCAAAAGTATTGTCAGGGCCCAGTGGAAGTAGACCGTGGTTAATGGCGAAAGGATCGCCGTTCATGTCAGATCTTTGGGTGTCACTTAATTCATCACTAGTGTCTGTCATGCTGGACAGATTCTGACATCAGCACTAGACTTAACTCTCCCTTGAACTCTGTTCCTAGCTCAGCTCTGCCACTGACTCATTGTGTAAGATCAGTAACCTTTCCATGCCTGCTTTCCCGATTTGCAAACCTGGGATAATACTTGCCTTCCGCACATGGGTGTTTCTGGGTTTAATTATTTAATGCCTGTCCAACACCTTGAAGATGTCATTTGCTATATAGAATTGTGAGGGGCATGATCCTCTCTTCCTAATTTTACACTAATGCAACTCCATTGATATCTTCTGGGGGTTTTCCTGATTTATACCAATGTGAGAGGAGAATCAGGCCTTGAATATTTTAGCTGTCAGTGATGATAATCAGAAATGGCCCGAGATTTTTGGCCTTTGGATTTTTTCTTACTAGACTGCTTTGCTGCCTGAATAAGCTTTGCTTTTAAACGTACAACACCCTTTTCTTTTCCTGATACTGTTTCTCCAGACTCCCAGAAGGGGCTCCTGAGGACTGGTCAGATATTTAGTGATACTCTGTTGAGCTTTCTGCTCAAGATTCCGAAGAACAACATGATTTATGAGCATTCATCCTTCTCTCTCCACACCTCCTCCCCACGTCTCAAAAACAGACTCGCCTAGCTGGCCCTCATTCACTAATTACTTAAGGAAGTAGTTATCTGAAATTATGACATTCAATCTGTTTGGAAAACAGAGAGACCAACTTGCTGAAGGCCTTTTCTTGCCACAGCCTCTGGTCAGGTTTTTCCCTTTGCGGTCCTTTTGGAATTAGAGTGTTGATTAGCCAACTTCTTACAGAAACCAGCTGTGAGCGCTCCTTCTCCGCAGAGATTTTTTATTGCTTTAAGTGCAGAAATTGTAAATTCAAAGATAACTATTGATCCAAGGCCAAGGTACAGTCATTTTGTTACTTGAGTAATGGGGTTGAGATGCAGTTGGAGAGAGGAAGGAGGATTAGAAACACATTGGAAAGAGAAGAGAATTATTGTAAGCAGCAAAGCTGAACAGAGTCCGGCCGTCACTCAGTCATATCTGCAACTAAAGTGCAGGGGGATGAGTAATGGCACACCCTGTCCCATAGGCGTATGGTCTACTCAAAAGCACCTCACACTACAGCCTGAGTCAGGGCACACTTTATTCGCTCTTCTCCCCCTCTTCTTAAATCCTTGTAACTGACATTTTTTAAAAGAACCAAAGTCCCTTTTGCAGCATGTTCCACTAGCATTTTCATTGGTGTATTGTGGGTTCACAGATGCATCCAATAATAAAGATCACTCCCTCTCGGCCCCTAGATGACCACTGCAGTTTAGAGCAATTTCACATGGGCCAGAACCAAGAAAAACAAGGAGTGTCTCCAGTTCCATTTCTCTCTCTTTCTTGCCCAGTTAGACTAGGTCTTAATTAAAATCGGTTTGCTGGTATAGCTATACCGGTATAACTATAGTAGCAAGCCATCCTAGTGTAGATGCAGCTTATTCTGCCTAAAATATATATAGCTTGTATATGTACAACTTAAACCGGGTTCCCTAAGCAAACAAAACTAGACCAGCAAACACACTCTTACGCCAGTATGAATTCGTCAATACGAGGGCTTTTTCCAGTATAAAAATGTCACTAAAAAGAAATCTCACACTCTCCAAACAGACATTACTATACTGGCAAAAGTTTCTAGTGTAGATCTGGCCTAAGACACTAGTGGAAAGGGTGAAATATGCCCAGTAGCCAGTCCTAGATTTGCACGTCCTATTGCTTTGATCTCTTCTTGTGTATTTACTCTTGTGAACTATAAACTGTCTTTGTCTAGTTACTTACGTGATACTCAGCCCAACTGGAGTATTAGAACACCTCAGAGCCCTAACTGAGTATATCCTCATAACACCCCTGTGTGGGAGGAAAGTGCTAGCCCACCATTACAGGTGGGGACTTGGGGCCCAGAGGAAGGTCACACAGGAAGTCTGTGGCAAAGCAGGGACTTGAACCTGGATCCCAGTCCAGTGTTTTAGAGCATCATGCTCCATCAACAGCCTTCTGTTGTCTGTCCCACACATTCACAGAGTTAATATAAATAAGAGCATTGCCTACTTAGAAAGCAGCTATCCCGCTCTGTAAAGCCAAGGCTCTGGCATCTCTCTGTAATAGCCTGGGAACTTGTTTAGTCCCTCTACAGAGGGCTCTGCTACAGTAGCAGTTGCTTGTTGTTATATGCTTTCCTGTGGCAATTATCAGAGTGTCCAGGTGCTTTTACCATGGATTAGATACCTCCAAAAACACAGCAGCGCTCTTCTCTCTCCTCCACTGGCTGAGGCGGACCAGATGCAGAGGGTGAGTGATAATGCACTATACCAGAAGCCTTGCTTTTTGTGCAAGTGGGATGAAAGATGAGGATGATCAAACTGAAGCAATAACAGGTGGTTTGCACTGATGATTCCTCCCCCCCAAACCACTAGAAAGCTGCAGCCACACAATGGCATGATGAGCTTTGCTGAGCTTTTCCTAACATTGAAATAGGTACAGCGCCATCTAGTGGTTTTGCAGCTCACGTTCATGCTCCCTTCATTAGCACATCTTCCATTAAGCTCCTTGGAGTGGGTGGAAGAGTGGAAGCTGCACTTTCCCCTGCACTAACATCAGGGCGAGCCACTGGGTGGCTGGCAAACCCCCTTTCCCAGGCTGACGAAAACAGTGCTGCAGAGCACAGTAACCTTTCAGTGAGGGTGAAAGTGCAGTCCAGGGCCTCGCTTTGCGTGGGCACGAACAGATTCAAATGTACTGATTTTTAAAAAATTGACTTGGAGAAGGAAGGGCAGGAAAACGTGAGAACAGGGTATTTAGCCTGGAGTGGGTAGGCTTCTTTACCCCAACCCATTCTCCCTCTGGTTCAAATTAACTGCTCATGGTGAGAGCTGAGAGGCTAGTGTGCAGACCCTTCTGCAGAGGGCAGAGCGAAGCTGCCGGGCCGGGAAGGGGCACAGGAGCTGACCCTCCATACCCCTTGCAGCCTTTGCACCAGCACAAGCCATTGCACCTAACTGTGGGCCAGTGCTTCCATAATATACAGCCTGCGGCTGTCACAGTCACAAGCGCCTCGCCAGCCTGCATCTCCCTTGGCGCCTTTCCACTATGGCCCTTTGCCTGGCGAGACTCCATAGATACACACGTCCAGTGATTAATGGGGATGGGCAGGCCCGCCAACGGGGGGCCAAAGGGGACAATTGCCCAGGGGCCCAGCGATTGAAGAGGGCCCGGCGGATGGGAGGATAGATATGTATCCTCCTCTCCTCCCCACACCCCCTTATCCCAAGCACCCTGCCGCTCACGCTCTCTGCCCCTGCACTGAGCCAAGCTTATTTATTATGCACCATGCAGGTTCCCGGGCAGCTGAGGCAATGGTATCTGCCACTCAGCTTCCCAGGTTCATCAGTATCTCCCTGAGGAGTCCAAGTGACCCAAGAAGCTGAGTAGCCGATACCGCCTCCTTAGCCGCCCGGGAACCTGCATGGCACATAATAAATAAGTAAAATCTTCTGGCAGAAGCCCACTCGGAGCTGAGCCATCTCCTTCTAGGGGGGGCCATTGACTGTTCTGCCCTGGGGCCAGGAATCGCTGGGGGTGGGGAATGATTCGGTCCAGGATACTCTAACCCTGTTTGAAGGGAGGATGGAGGAAATGTTGACCAGTCCTGGTGAAGCAGCTGGGATGGTGCAGAACATCTTGCTGAGGCTGTAACACCAATGGATCTAAAGCTAAGTCTACACTTATGGCAGAGACGCTGCACACCCCATAGCATATGGGTATAAATGGCAGCAAAGCCGGTGAGGCACTGCTTCAGCGAGTAGAGTTGAGATACACCAGAACCCTACATAGCTCTCTACATGCCCAGTGTCACACCTCCCATCTCTACACGGCTATTTTTAGCAGTGTCGTGTCCCGCTGCTGGAGCCTTTCCCCTCTGCCTCCCCCCTGCCAGAGCCTTTATTGTGTGTAGCTACACACCTCAGTGTGGACGCTGCCTGCCTTTCACTGTTGTTTGCAGCTACACATACTCAACAAGCGTAGCCAAGGCCTAGCTGATCTGTGCTTTGTTTGACACCCCCACGCAACTTCCTCCTGCTGACTCTGAAATAGTATTGATGTGCCCCTCATTTCTCTGGGCTAATGGATAGGCAGGGTGCTGAGCCAGGCATGAGCGTGAGGGAAGTGGAGGAGATGAGAAATAGCAGGGAGCTGAAAGGGAATTGGAAGAGAGAAGACAGGTCCAGGGATTAGGGTAGTAGCCTGGAACTCAGGAGACCCAGCTTCAGCTCTAGCTCTGCTACAGACTTCCTTAGTGACCTTGGGCAAGTCAATTAAGGTAAGTCTACACTGCAGCTGGTGGTGCGATTGCTGCCTCGGTAGGCCTACCCGTGTTAGCGTCCATCTGGCTAGGCTGGCTAAAAATAGCAGTGAAGACGCAATAGCACAGGCTAGAAACAGGAGAATGCACCCAGTGTCCCAGGTGGGTGTGTACAGCCCCAACTTTAGCCCACACCACCACATCTTCACTGCTGGTTTTAGCTATAATAAACTAGACCAGCTAGACTAAAACTAGCTAGCTCTGCCCAGTCAAGCTGCTGTCCAATCCCTGCTTGCAGTGTAGACACTCTCTAAGTCTGTCTGCACATCAGCTCCCCATCTGTAAAACAGATGATAGCACAGGGGGGCTATGAGGATAAATACATTAACGGTTGTGAGGTGCTCCGATACTATGGTGATGGGGTGGGCCATATAAGTACCTGAGATAGGATTTCCTGCAAGATCTCTAATGAATAGCAGCTGGACGAAGTGAATGGCATCGTCTAACTTTGCCAGGGCATCCATCGTGCTCACTGGGTCTCTGTTTTGTTTTCAGGTACTGCCTCTGTTGCAGTAGCCGGCATCTTCGCAGCCTTAAGAATCACAAAGAACAAGCTCTCTAATCATAAGTTTGTTTTCCAAGGAGCCGGAGAGGTAGGCTTCACGCGGGTTCAGCCCGAAATTCAATATTTGTCCTTTCACTTTAAGGGGATAAAAATTGAAGCACCAAGGCACCAATCCACAAACCCCAGATTTAGGTCGCTAAGTCCCAGTTTTGGGTTCCACTCTGATCCACAAAATTCCCGCTCAGCTGCCTCCGACCCCTGTAGGCACCACCTGCCTAAGTTGCCAGGGAAAAATTCCGTCGGCACCTAAGTTTCTGCCTCTGGGTGTGCGCACTGCCGCCCCACTCCCAGCACCTGGATGTCTATCTCCTAAGCCCCAGAGCGATCTACAAAGCGGGGGGAGGGGGGGGAGGGGAAGGCAGGAAGAAGAATGCCTATCTCACCCCTGGGGCCCAATCTGGTAGGCATGTATTGAATTGGGTTCCATTCAAAATCGAGGTGGAGGTTGGTTCCTGAGCGGCTGGAAAGCGCTCATTGAACTAAGCTGGGTGTGGATACTGCGTTTGGATGGCTGTGTTAGTGCAACACCTGGCAGAGATTTGTGACTTGTCACAGCATCACAGTGTGAGAGGGAGCCCAAGCTGGTCAGACAGTGGGCTCAGTAGTACCCCAGCTCCCAGGCAGTACCCCAGGGGATCACAGATGGACACTCAAACAGTGTCAACGAGCAAGCAAAAAATTCCTCTTGAATTTTTCTTCTGAGCTTCCCATCACCTCATCTCATCCCTTGTAACCAAACTGTCTGTTCTTCCAATGAATACGAGTTTCCCTGAAGACAGGCTCAATTTCTAAGTGATGGTATCTTCAAATCCGTTGTCTCTGTAGGCCACAACAAAATCAAGACAGCTTCTTATCAAAGCAGTAGTGGTCACGATGTCCATCGACTGAGTTTTTAATGCCTTGCTCACAACATGTACTTAGAACAGGATATCGTGCCGAACCACAATTGAGACCAGAAATTTGAAGTCAGTGATCTGGTTTGACAGACTTTATGCCTCATGTCAAATTCCGGCCTCAGCTTTACTTGACTGCGCCAGTTCCATCAGGGCATCATAAACCTCAGTCACTTGGTAGCTCACTGGCCTTATGCTGTCAATGTGGCTCTCCCAGCGAGTGTCGCTTAGCGGCTGCACAGTCAGATTTGTAACATTGTCCACGAGGATCTTCCACGTGATAGTTGATGCTGAAAACAGGACGTATATCCTTTGCAGTACTCCAAAGAGAGATAATGAATCTAAAGAAGATGACGCTGCATCTGACACAATCAGGTTGAGAGAATGGCAGCCACAAGGCATGAAGAAAGCACTTCGATTCAGCGCAACATTCAGCAGCGGAACTCTTCGATTCCTTGCCTAACAACAAGCCCAAGCCTGGGCACCCCAAGCCTGGGGCACCCCAGGCAGTCACCTGGCTCGCCTGCCCCTAAATCCAGCCCTGGCTATGCTCCACCTTCAACCTCCTTGACCAGTCCGCTGCTTTAGATGTCATCAATCACTCCCTCCTCCTTAACGTGTTTCAGCTAGATGATGACGATTTGTATTACTGTAGCACCTAGGAGCCTCAGTCATGGCCCAGGGCCCCACTGTGCTAGGTGCTGTACAAACAGAACAAAAAGAGGGTCCCTGCCCCACAGAGCTTACAATCTATGTGCTTTTTGGGAGGAGTGGGGGGACATTTCAACCTCTCCAAAGTGATGCAAGTTCCTCTGAGGAAATGATCAGAATT
Source organism: Emydura macquarii macquarii (assembly GCF_026122565.2). Taxonomy (NCBI): domain Eukaryota; kingdom Metazoa; phylum Chordata; order Testudines; family Chelidae; genus Emydura; species Emydura macquarii. Next base: position 12,559,451 of record NW_027130455.1, read on the forward strand.
TGTTTTCTGTTTGTGTGTTTCAGGCTGCCATGGGCATAGCCCATCTCATTGTTATGGCCATGGAAAAGGAAGGAATTTCAAGAGAAGAAGCCATCAAAAAAATCTGGATGGTGGACTCCAAAGGACTGATTGTCAAGGTAAATCAGCCTCAGTGGCACTGCTGTGCTTCCAGAGCTCAAGATGTAGTGTAACAGGCACAGGGTACAATGGGGCCTCTTTAACCCAGAGCAAGCAGCTCCAATGGCAGCCCTGGAAGTGGCTGCAATTTTACTGAAGTCAATGGAGCTGCACATGCTTATACCCAGCAAAGCAGAATTTGCTTTTCTGGTTTTGATGCCCTTTCCATCAGCATTTGGACATTCTGAGGATAGCTACAGCTGCAGGGTCAGGGACAACTCTGCTTTTCAGGCCCAGTGGGACTTGGTATAACAAGGGTAAATCTCCTCTTTCCAAGAGACACAGCTTTCTTGAGGTGTAGTCCAAGACATTGGAATGAACTCCCACGCGAACTAAGGACCATCAGAAACCTCACCACCTTCCACGCTAAGTGCAAGATGAATTTGTTTGACCTGACTTTTCTAACAGACACAGTGAAACGAGCACAAACGTTTGTCTGTTCCTTTTTCCCTGCAGGGGCGGAGTCACCTGAACCACGAGAAGGAGATGTTTGCTCAAGACCACCCCAGCATGAAAACGCTGGAGGAGGTGGTGCAAAGAGTGAAGCCTACGGCTATTATAGGTAGGGTCACTGAAGCGGGAGCTCCTTCTCATTTGTTCAGTTCTTGGTTTATTTCTTCCTTTGTTCCAGGGGCTTTTCTGTTGTCCAATGTGAATCCCAAGGCCTCCCTGCCTGCATTTTTCTGCTTCATGTCCCAACACCCATCTTTGTGGAGCACAAGCTCCCTCCTTCTGTTGAATAGGGGTCCTTTGGGAGCCAATCAATGCTGCCCTTAATTGGCCAGAACTCAAGAACTCTTGAGTTAAACAGAGTTCTGCTGTCCTTAGAGGCTGAGCCTGTATATCCCTAATTGGTCAGCAAAGCAAGAGGCTGGTGCCAGTTACCAAAGTCTGATCTCCTGAAGGATAGCGCTGAGTGCAGGCACAAAACCAGCCCAGACAAACACTTGGTGTTTGCTGAGACCCACGCAGATCTTCTGCTCAGTGGAGTGGAGGGCTTTGTACTGAAGGTGGTTTTATCACTGTAAACCTGCCTTGCATGGGGTCTCTGGAAAGGGGTGGCTTTCTCTCACAGCATCATCCAGTTCAATTTACTGAACACTAACAAGAGCTGAGAGTTAAGGAAACATGGGCCTTATCCACTGGAAGTCACAGAGTGAATCAGCAATTAACTATTCACTTCTGGGGTGGGGGTTTTAGGTGTAGCAGCCATCGCAGGAGCTTTCACTGAGCGGATTTTGAAGGACATGGCGGCTTTCAATGACAGGCCCATCATCTTTGCCCTGAGTAACCCCACGAGTAAAGCAGAGTGCACAGCTGAGCAGTGCTATCACCTGACAGAGGTAAATGTGCTCCCATCTCTCCCAGCAGCTGGGTGGAATAGCCAAAGAGACTTAGCGCAGCAGAGCACCTCTCTGTGTGTGTCAGTGATGAGAGCCCTCTTTGGTGAGCCACAGATGAACGAAACTGCCTGGCAGAGCCTGACTGATGTATGTCTCGTGGTTAGGAAAAGGGCAGCCTACGCGAGTCTTGCAGTTGATCAGCTCCACAGAAGCACCTTTCGCTCATGAACTCTTAGGCTTGGTCTACACCCCGAAATGAGGTCAACCCTAGCTACATCGCTCAGAGCCGCACAAAATTCTGCGCGCTGGGCGGCTCAGCTGGGTTGACCCAACCCCCACTGCAGATGCAGCGAGGGCGCCGGACAAATGCTTCCATCGACTTAGCTACCACCTCTCAGAGAGGTGATGTACCACTTACCTCAGGGGTTTGCAAGCTTTTTTCATTTGCAGACCCCTAAAAAAATTTCAAATGGAGGTGCAGGCGCCTTTGGAAATCTTAAACCATGGTCTGTGGACCCCAGGGATCCGCAGAGCCCAGGCTGAAAACCACTGTTCTATGATAACAACCACCTTTTGCAGACCCCTTAGACATAGTCGACAAACCACCAAGGGTCCATGGGCCACAGGTTGAAAACCACTGAACTAGATCAAAGGAAAAACCCTTTAGATGTAGGAATCATCTACACTGCAGCAGCACCACTGCAAGGCCTTGAGGGTGCCGCTGTAGCGGAGACATACCCTCAGCGTTCCCAGTGATGATTTGTTGAAGGAGACATTCCTGGTACAGAGACCCTCCTGCGCCCAACTACACAACTTTGCGCAGGTGGCACCTTTTATTAGATGGAGAGGAGGGAGGCCCTGATCCCACCCCAAGCTCCCTTCTCAGGCTGGCCCTTCAGAGCTGTACTCCTCAGATGCTGCCCGCCATCCCCTCCCCCACAGCACAGCTACACCCATCCTGCTCTCGCAGGGCCCTCCACTAACACGGAGGAGGGGGCAAGGTGTAACCCTTCTAAAGGCTGCTGGCTTAGTGCCATGAGAAAAACAGAGATGGATTAAAAATACTCCTTATTTACATCAGGTCTTCCGTGAAGGCCCTCGCTCAGGTATTCATGGGAGGCAACTTTGGGATTTGGATCAGGCAAGGGGAAGGCGGATGGGTAGGGCACTGGACTGGAACTCAGGAGGTCTGGGCTCAAGTCTAGGGTCTACTTCAGCCTTCCTGGGGGGCCTTGGGTAAGTCATATAGGCCGAGATCCTCAGAGGTATTTAGGCTCCTAACTTCCATTGATTTCAGTGGAAGTTGGACCAAAATACCTTTGAGGATATGGTCCCAAATAGCTCTGTGCCTCACTTCCGCCTTCATAAAATGGGGATATTTTCCTGCATCACAGCGCAAATGTATTAGTGATTGTGAGGTGCTGAGACACTGTGTTGATAGTGGCTATATATGTATCTAGATAAATAGGTTAGAATGAGACCTTGTCTGGTCCAAGGCCAGATGGAAACTAAATGCCCCAGGGCACTTTCTCGTGGCAAACAAACCCTCTGTCAGTTTAACCAGCAGTCAGATCCTAATGGTGAAGTGGTGGATGATCAATGAATTTGCCATCACAGTCACTGTACTCCCAGAGCTGGATTCTGGGATCTCCTCGATTGTAGACATTGCCTCTCCACTATCTTGTTTGTCTCTCTCAACAGGGCCGAGGTATATTTGCAAGTGGGAGTCCGTTCGCTAAAGTAACCCTGGCCAGTGGACAGACCTTTTTCCCCGGCCAAGGAAATAATGCCTACGTGTTCCCGGGAGTGGCGCTGGGAGTCATTGCCTGCGGGGTCCGACACATCTCCGACGATATCTTCCTCACCACAGCAGAGGTTTCATATCCGTATTTAACCAGTGCTTTTGAAAAATAAAAAAGCAGCTTCAATGAGCTTTGTTGTGCCCCAGGAGTCTAGTTAAGGCCTTGGCTAGGAACTGGCATAGGGCAATGTGCATCATGTGAACTTCACCGCCTCAGCAAAAGACTGCAGACTTCCCCAACACAGCAGGATGCTAGTGCTTCCATTGTGCCTACAGAAGTCCCCAGCATTTGGTTTCCCACTATGGAGGAGGTTGAAGGGAGGGCTAGGGGACATGTCCTCTGGAGTCCTGGTTATTTTTTCATGCAGGAAAAAAATAACAAAACAAAAACAAAACAAAAAAACCTCAAAGTATTTGATCATATCTGAGAACAGTTGGATTTATTCCATGGCTTTTACTCTGCTGCAGGAGGTGCCTGGCTCCAGTCAGTTAGGGGAAAAACAAGCAGCCAGGGCTTTCTGCCATACCAGCAAGTCTCACAAAGGCATTTTCCCCAATCTTTGTTGTATGCTGTATTTTTAGAAAAATGTCTGTTTTCATATCATAACATATAGCCAAACTGCATGTTTTGAAAGCAAAGACAACTTTTTCTCAGAAATGGACTCCTTTCAAAAATAGTATCTACCCGCACACAGTTTTTCTGCTGAAATGGCTCAGTTTTCAAGCTCAGAATGAAATGCATGCAAATTTGAATTCTGAGTAGGTTTGCTTTTCATTACAAGGATTTCTCTCAACTCTTGTATCAACTGAAATCTCAGCTACATGCTGCCAGGTCAAAGCCTTACGAGGGAGAACGCTGTACTTGATTGAGAACATCACTATAACCTACCTTCCTCTTCATTCTAGTCTATTGCTGAAGAAGTCACGGAGGAGAATCTTGCTGAGGGGAGACTCTATCCTCCTCTGAGTACTATCAGAGATGTGTCCTTCAAAATCGCTGTTAAAGTAAGTATTCATGTACTTTTGTGAAGCTGTTTTTTACATAAAAGCCAAGCTCTACCACTCATAACACTGGCAATGATTTTTCTCTTGCCCTCATATTTGAAGTCTTTGAAGCATGCTGTGGTGCCTAAAGACTAGGGTGATGACAGCCAACATAAATGCATTGGCTATCTTAGACCCAGAAATGTGATTACGGTGTGGGAAGCTTTCCATAGGATACAGTAGATGATTCTGGTTTATCAGAGCTGATTCAGTGCCATGGGCCAATCACAATTCCAGATAGCCGCACTTTCAGTGTAACTCCTAGCTGGCTCCCAGTGTTCCTGACATTAATTCCAAATTAGCCTCCATCACACTTCGGTGCAGCCTCCTTGCCCAGTACAGATTACTGAAATTGTAATGCTAAGAAAATGAATCCCATGTGGTTTAAAGCTCCATGCTCTGTTTTTCTTGTCCTACTTTGTGTGGTTTTCTTCTTTCTCTGGCCCACATTAGATTCCATACTTGAGCCTGAGCACCATCAGAGGTACGATGGGGAGATGGCAAGAGTGGAACTGGCATGGAGCTTTCATTGCAAACACATTTTACCTGCAGGATGTCAGAAAACCAGAATAAAGACCTATACAATATACAAGAAACTATAAATAATGTCCAGCAGAGTTTCACAATATTAGATAATTTGACATGAATGTTGACCATCATGTTTGCATTCAGGCAAGCTGAACCTTGCATGCAGAAATCAAGAGACCAGAGAGAAGGTACTGTACTGACTTGAGCAAAGCAATAGGACTCACAAACTCCTGAGTTTTCATCTCAGATTTTCCAGTGATTTTTTCTATATTTGGACAAATGACTAAGACCCAAATGTTAAAAGTGGCCCATTTTCAGGGGCACATAGCTGGATTTTCAGAGATGTAGAGCAGCCTCAACCGCACTTGGGAGCTGTGAGTGCTCAACAACTTTGCAAATCAGGGCCAACATTTGCAGACTTTGGGGACTCAATCCAGTGATGCCTGAAGTCAGTGGGAGTCTTTCCATTGATTTCAGTGAGTGTTGGCTCAGACTCTAGGTGTCTAAACTTAAGCACCTAAATAAGTGGTTTGATTTTCAGAGGTGCTGAGCAGCCAGTGAATATTGCATCATCCGTGATAGGAACTGCAGATGCTCAGTGCAGAGTTAAAGCCGGTGATTAAGGCCTAACTATGGATTTATGTGTACATGTAGGCACCCAGGGTTGAATAACTTGGCCTTATGTATACATGTAGGCACCCAGGGTTGAATAACTTTAGAGACCACTTCTGAAAATTACCTCATGCTTTGGTTTCACCTTTTCTGAATATGGGTATATTAATACTTAGCTGCCTCCAGAGGGGCCTTGAGAATCCGGCAGTGTGTAAAGTGCTATATACAACTGATCAGCAATAGATTTTTGAAAATGAAGCAGGAAATACCACTCATTTTCCATAAAAAATATACAACAACACATCTTGCTTCACAGACTAGTGGTGCAGCCTCTAACACAGAAGTCTTGGCTGGTCCTGAACAGTTAGTCTTCTCTTCAGCATTTTAGTGCAACTCAGATAATGAAATCTCCTGCCTCCTTGACACTGTTTAGGGCCCTGTCTGCACTACAACTTTTTGCCGACGCACGTTACATTGGCATGGAGCCACTGCAGTTGAAAACCCATGAACCTGTGACCCTCCTTGCTCTCCACCATCTCTGACAGAAGCATGGAATCCGCACGGCTCTGCACTATTGTTGTAAGTGTTGCAAGCACAGGACACACGCTCCTCCAGAATTTGCAGAACCTCGGGAAGAACCAAATCAGCAGGGAACATGATGATTTCGTGGAGGGCAGATTTCATGGGGTACAGCAAAAACCAATGCAAGGTTGTTGGTGGCATTCACGGAGCAGCTGCAGACAGTGAAGTACCACTTCTGGGCCCAAGAAACAGCATTGACTGGTGGTATCGCATCACAAGGCAGATTTGGGATGATGAGCAAGAGCTATAGAACTTTCAGATGTGCAAGGCCGCATTCCTGGATCTATGTGCTGAGCTTGCCCCAGACCTCCAGCACAGGGACACCAGAATGAGAGATGCACTGAAGCGAGTGGCGACCACACTGTGAAAACTTGCAATGCCCGATTGCTATCCATCAGTGGGAAATCATTTTGGAGTTGGAAAATCCACTGCGGGGGCCATTATCATGCAACTGTGCAGGGCCATTAATCATCTGCTACGCAGGACTGTGACTCTCAGCAAGCTGCAGGACAAAGTGGACGCAGTTGCAACAATGGGTTCCCAAACTGCAGTGGAACAACAGTCAGCATACATGTCCCTATTTTGGCACCAGTCCACCTTGCCCCAGGGTATACCAGTAGAAAAGGGGTACTTTTCTATGGTTATGAAGCATTGGTGGATCACCGGGGACGCTTCACAGACATCAACATTAGCTGGTCTGGGAAGGTGCCCAACACTCACATCTTTAAGAACACAGGACTGCTCAGAAAACTGCAAGGAAGGACATTTTTTCCTGACCAGCAAGTTACCACTGGTGATGTTGAAATGCCAGTAGTGATCCTAGGGGACCCAGCCTACCCCTTTCTCCCATGGCTAATGAAACGGCCACCTCAACAGCACCAAGGAAAGATTGATCTGGTGAACTCAGCTGGTGCAGAATGATGGGGGAATGTGCTTTTGGAAGAAGGAAGGGACGCTGGCATTGTTTACTCACAAGATTGGATCTCAGTGAAAAAAATATCCCAATGGTGATAGCTGTCTGCTGTGTCTTGCATTGTATTTGTGAAGCAAAGGGGGAAAAGTTGCTGCCAGGGCAGAGGTGGAGCGGCAGTCTGCTGAGTTTGAACAGCCAAAGACAAGACTATTAGAAGAACTCAGTGCAGAGCTATATGGCTCAGGGAGGCTTTGAAAAAGCACTTTAACAGTAAGCCACAGTAAAGTATTGGAGTGGACTGTGCTCTGCCTGGCCCTGCCGTTTTGGGACCCAGTAGGAATTGTGCGATGCTTGGTGTATATCTATGAATATAACACTGTCAGTGCACCTATTAATTGTGTGGCGCTCACTGTACATTTATGATTATTACACTGTGTTTGTCACTGATGCTGTGAGTTGTGTCGCACTGTACAATAACAAGTAACTGGGTACTTTCAGTACCACTAGGGACTCTGGAGCATATGTTGGGAACTAATAAAGATTAATTGTTTTTTCAAAAAATGGAATTTTGAGTAACAAAATCAGTGCAAAAAAATTCTGTGCAAGTTAAAAGCAAATACATTAAAATGTAATAAATGAATGGAACTGAACTTACCAAGGGGAAAGAACATTCATGTCCCTTTCGCCTACACCTACAGCAGCCGTGGCTCTACAGGGCAGTGTATGTGAAGCTGTGGTTCTCCTCACTTTGGCCCAGGGTGGAGTGGCAGGGGTAGGAATACAGCCCCTGATGCCATGTGGAATGTTGAAGAGGTGTGTGTAGGGACGTGCTGTGATGGAGTTCTCCATAGATGGCAAAGGGAGACAAGCTCCTGATTGTTGAATCTAGATCTACGAGAGTCTGCAGCATTGATGATTGCTGCCAGACCTGCCCCATTATGTCCTGGTGCATCTCCCTTTCCTTTCCCTGCTGGGGATCCTGGGCCGTTCTTCTGTCCACTCTTTCCTTCTCCATACAGTCTGCAGTATTCAGTCTCCAGGCCCTCTGTTCATGGTCTGATGCAGCACTGGTTTGCAGGATCTTGCTGAGTCATCCCGAGTCCATTGTCAGTATAGCAACAACAGAAAGTGAAGCTTAAGATTCAGAACTCCCTTCCCTTGCTCCTTCTAAAGTTTAAAACAAGACATGCTTATTAACATGTCTGCTTTCTAGTGCTTGTGCATGGCACCACTCACAGCACCTGCCAGGGGCGAGGTAAATGAGGAGGGAATTGCTTGATTGCATGAACTATGAGCATAGGACAAAGGCACTGAACACTGGCACCTTTTTCCACAGACAGTGGTGATTTTAGCTGACACCTGAGGGTAACAAATGCATAGACAGCACAGCTGCTGTTGATGTCTTGAATCACATGGGCCTGTACGCTGCTAGCCTATTAACTGCAATGGTGCTTGCTGAAGTTGCCAACTGACGTGGGAACGTGTCCTACTGCCAAGGAAGAAATAAGACCTCCATCTCTAGAAACCTTCAGGGGAGGATGGCAGAGTACCTCCACTAAAGTTGCATCACGAGCTCTCAGGAGGCTTCAAGGGCCATCCCTGCATACATAAACAAATTTCTCCATGTGCACACACACACACGGCCTAACTTTACAGGGGGATGCAGAGCAGATAACAACTCTACCGCTCTTTGCTGTACCACTACCGCTTCTAAGAGGAGTACAATAATGAAAAGTCAATAGCTGTGTCCTGTTACGCTGGGGCACTGCCATTCATTTTTGTAATGGGAAATACATTTACATGCTTACTTGACGTTCCTTCCCTGCACCGAGCTCACCGATGCTCAGCTGCCAGGACTGACTGCACTGTGAAGTCTCAGACAAGTCCTGGCTTGGGACATAGCTGGAACCACGGTCACACGTCCCCAAGCTTCTGCCTCGCCCTCCTCCTCCTCACTCTTCACGCCATGGGGGTCTGTGTCCCAGGCTCCTCAGAGGTATCCACAGTGATCTGCTGGCTGCTGCTGAGGTCTCTGCCAAGTATGGCACGCAGCTCTTTGTAAAAGCAGCAGCTCTGCAGCTCAGCACCAGATTGATAGTTGGCCTCTCTTCTGAGATGCCTGCTGCAGTTCCTTGGCTTTTCACACAGCAACCTGCTCATAGATGTCCACATTTCTACGGCAACAGCCTGCACAGCTTCTTTCCCGCACAAGCACAGGAGATCCAAGATATCCCGTCTACTCCAGGCTGAAGCGCGTCACTAGCATGGTCACCTGGGCAGCTGCACACAACAAAGGAGAGCTGCTAGGTGTGCTCACTAAGCTGGACAATCAGAAAAAGGCATTTGAAACGTTTGTGGGGTTTTTAAGGTGGGGAGGTGGGCTTCCAGTTTCTGTGACCCCAGGACAGTGGAGTTCACAACTGTGACCAGAGAGGTCAGTGTCAGGCATTGTGGGACAGCTGGTGGAGGACTGTTAGGGTCAACATAGGTAACACAGTGTCTACGCTTGCACTGTGTTGACCTCAGTACTTCGCCAATGGCTCAGTGTTGTTTGGGGAGATGGTGTTACCGTGTTGCCTTAACAGGACTCTTACATTGGTGGGAGACAAATTTAAGTGTGGACACATGCACAACTAGGTCAAGGCAGGGTGGCTTATGTCAACCTAACTTTGTAGTGTAGACCAGGTCTTGGCAATAAATAGCAGGAGGGATTCAGCTATGTGATGTGTGAGAATAAACCAATCCGCTTCAGTTCATCATGTTGTTTTGGTTCTTTTCTTTGCAGATTGTTGACTATGCCTACAAACACAATCTGGCTTCCTGGTACCCAGAACCAGAAGACAAGGAAGCCTTTGTCAGAGCCCACATCTATAGCACTGACTATGAGTCATTTGTTATCGATAACTACAGGTGGCCACAAGCAGCCATGCACATTCAAGATGTATAATTTTTTTAAGTCTGATCTTTAGTATTGCATGCTTCTTACCATCATTGCCATAAATGCATCTTCAGGCTTGCAAAATCTTAATGTAAATGGAAACAAGCACTTTCTTACTTGCAGCTGCCTTTTTACTTTGTAAGTACCTGATTAGGGAAAAAAACAGAGCCAACGTGCAGTGAAAGGGACATATATGTCTAACGGCTTCCTCCCACTCCAGTTTCCACCTTCCTTGAAAACACTCCTGTAACCTTGCGTGAAGAGTACTCTCTTCTAAACAAATTCTCTTACTTCTGTATCAAAGGAATGAACTGTAAAATAGCAAACACACAGGGAAACATAGCTCCAAAGGAACTGCCTTAGGTCCTCTCTTCTACAAAGAGATGGTGGTAAAGGCCAAATCTGTCATTGAATTTCATTTCTTTGACACACAGAGTGACGCAGTGATTTTTTTATTATTATTAATCAAAAAGAAGTCAATTGTAATCCTAGGCACTGCAGCGTAACTACTGTTTTGGAGCTCAAGTCTCCTTTCAGTTACACTGGTGGAAATCGGAAGTTGTTGCACTGGAGCCAATGGAGTTATATTGGTGTAAGTTTAGGTAGGCCTTTCAAAAACCTTCCAAGTTGAGTGTCTGGGACCAACATGGCTACAACAACACTGCATATGTCCCTTAATAAACAGTTTAAATGTATTAGTGAAGAGTATCCCTTCCCTGTTTCCTATTCCAACCAAAATTCCTCTAAAAGGGAAATAGCAGCACAACTTGAAGATGCTTTTGAAGAGATGGTAACTTGAAGTCCCAAGTTTGTCCTTTGCAGTGTTGTGGTAGCCATGTTGGTCCCAGGATATAAGACAGCCAAGGTGGATGAGGTAATATCTTTTATTGGACCAACTTCTGTTGGTGAAAGAGACAAGCTTTAGAGCTACACAGAGTTTTTCTTCAGGTCTGGAAAATGTATTCAGAGCATTACAGCTAAATACAAGATGGTGCATATAATTGATTTCGTGGTGCATTTGTCCAGAAATTCTTCCTCATTTTTTGTCCTATGCCTGCAGGGGTTTTAATGGGCCACTTCACCTTGAATGGTCTCTTAAAATATGTGTTAACTACATACACTAAACTATCTGTTCCACCTTGTATTTAGCTGCTTTCCCAGACCTGAAGAAGGGTTGTGTGTAGTTCAAAAGCTTGTCTCTTTCACCAACAGAAGGTGGTCCAATAAAAAATATTATTTCACTTTCCTTGTTTAAGTTTGTTCTGTTTATTTAAAGCCTTATTCTATTGGTTCATATGATCAAATGTCAGTAAACTACAGAAGTACAAACAGGAAAACTGAATACTCTTATATCTGAGGAGGGTAGGATCCTAACTCCAGCACGTTCTCCTTACCTGGCTCCCATATGGCCAAGAAAGCTCTCAGGGACTAGTAATAGGTTATTTTCAGTTAACATGAACAGCACCCAGAGCATCATGTCCAATAAATTAAGTTTATGTTTCTGCTGCTCGATTAAATACAAGCTTTAAACATACAAATCTTGGCTCCCCAAATCTGATTGCCATTGCAAAAGGGATGGACATCTGGTTATTTTCAGGTGAACATTTTCAAAGGGAAAACAGAATGTGATCTATTTTAAAATGTTATTAATTGATGCATAAGCAAAAAGTCTTGGATCATGTTTGGCACAAAACACAATTATCACATAAGTTCATTGTGACCATATTAAAATTGAGCAATACTGAGGTGTGGAACAATATAACCAGTTAGATCACATATGATGCATCCTTATTGATATCTCAGCAGTCAAATAGTATTCCCTGAACTGCTGCAACCAGTTGAATTGCCTCCTAGCTAAGGTCACTTTTCAAGACCTCTAGTTTCTTTTCCCAATTAAAATATCAGTTAAAACTAAAACCTGCTACATATCTGAAATGTAAAGCCAAAATTGAGAGATTCCTAGTAGTGTTAAGGTCCCAGTCATGTAAGGATTTACACACAGGCTTAACTTTACACACCGAGTGTGTACATCAATGGGATCAATTACTCATAGTATGTACAGTTAAGCATGTGTGTAAGACTTTGCAAGATCAGGGCCTAAGCCATTCAGAATGTCTGCCATTACACTGAGTACATTGACTTCACATTTCAGCAAACATTGAGATTCACTGTCCTCAGGGTTTAACCTTCATTTCTCCTCAGTCAGGATTCAACTTTTGGCACAATAAAATCTTTATATTCAGCACCAGTGAAGTAGAAAAGGGCACGGACGAGTATCCTTGCTGATCACTCCCAAATTTTGAAGCAAATATTCAGAATCCCACCTGGACAGTGGAGGTTGCAGCTGTCTCTAAACAAGAGTCAGCATCTGAGTTGAAATCAGTAATGATGTTGCTCCTAACTTTGAGCTATTTGCATACCTTGCATGAGTGCCGACAATCTGCAAGGAGCATTCCAAACATAGCAGGTGGCATGCCCCCACCCCACGCAGCTCATGATTTAACATAAACCATACTTTGAATTCAATCAGTGAATAAAGCAGCAGGAGAAGAAAGCACTCCCAAAACAACGAACACGTCCAGCCCAAAATACCTTCTGGAGTTTGTCATTTTCTTTAGTCGCCCCTCCAGTCATCAGGTGCTATAATGACAAGTTAATCTCAATATTATTCTGCTTTTCCATTACAGGTCCAATGGAACCCATTTATTGTTGTTGCTTTGTCTGTAAAACTGTGTTAAAATGCCTCAATAATACTCAGTGTTACTTTGTGAAGACCTCAGACACACTGAATGTGCTCGCCATTTTATTAGAGAGCATTAAACTGCTCCTTTAAGTGATTGTCTATGCAGTGTTTTTGTAACAACAACAGGTTTGTGTACTGTGTATGATTCATTTGTATAATGCATTAAAGCTTACTTACAAAGTGAAACACCATCCCTTCTTTTAAAAGTCATGTATGCCAAATGGTTTCTGAAGAGTATTTTAAATTAATTGTCTATGCCGCACTAGACATTTGTCAGTGGGAGCCAGGCACTCAGACTACACCTGAAAATGGAAGCTAATGTGGTGTTGCATACCCTCTTGGGCACCAATCCAGCAAAGCAGGTGAGGGTTCCCATTAATGTCAGTGGGACAATTCATATGTTCAAGTGCTTTGATGAGTCAGGACTGAACCTGTGCATAACCAGCATTGTGCTGTTGGAGCTGCCCTCTTTCTGATCAGCTATAAAGCCGTGATCCTCACAACTTTTAAACGTACAGAGAAATAAATTCCAAACCAAAACACTCCAACACTCCAGCTACTTCCCACCCTGTGGAGAGCATGAGAGAAACACACGACAGATATGTGGTCACATTGTTTCATGCACTACTGGAAAGTGCTCGGTGATGAGCATGGTCTAAGAGCCTGTCTCGAACGGAACACTTGTGACCATTATGTATCCCACGGCACTTTTAGTCCTGCAGACCTGCCCACCGATGTGCTTGTGGATAGCATAATCTTCAGTGCTTGTCCTAGCCTGCTATGCAGCACTGCTATTCACTGGCCAAGAACCCCTGCAGTGGGTCTCTCCTACTTACCTCACCGGGCAGTTGGACAGGGAACTATTGCAATATAAACATTCAATGATACTTCAGCTCCAATGTACAAAAACAATCTCTGTCCCATCTCATGTTCTGGGACTGTTTCTACAGACGGTAGACAGATGTAGCTGGTGATGTCCTGAGAGAGAGGCCACCCTCCAGCTGTCAGTAACAGACCAGTTATTGTATCCAATCCAAGGTGAGTTTTGGGATGGGGAAGAAGAGCTAGAAGTAAGGCACCCCAATGCAATAGCCCTTGCAAAACACCCGATGAGCTCAACAGGCTTTGTGCAAGTACTGCAGGAACAATCTTTAAATCTCATGTTCTTTAGCAATAGTGGAGAAAGCACTGCTGCGCTCTGGAGTGCAAGGCAGGGCAGCCTTCTGACTCTTTGGACAATTTGTATTCTCTTGAGTTCTGTAGCAAAGTGGCAGTATTGGTTGATCTCTCGCCTAATTAGCACATTTCTCTTCTTCCCTCAGTGGCTGTGATCCAGCTCTTGGCCATTCTCCATTAATGTGCAGCATCTCAGCCTTTAAAACACATCTGATTCCAATTCAGCCATTCCAGCTGGACAAGTGCCTGAAGAGCAGAGGACTCAGTTGTACTGTGTGCATTCAAAATGAGGATTGGAGTTTAGAATTTTCTAAAATGCTTGCTTGAACCAGTATTTTAAAAAAGTGCCACAGAGCTCCTCACATCCAGGCTTCACACTGTAGCACATCAAAGGGGAGAAGCATTTCATATGGAAATATTTATTCCACTTAGTACACGCAATATTTGTGGGACAGCAGGCAGGATTTGTAACAGAACTTCCTTTCAGAATTTCTGACTCCATGGCAGAGATTAATGTTAACAGGATCGACGGTCGATTTTTAGGTGAATTGAATGGTTTAAAGAATACCAGGCTATTTGACAACCCTAGTGAGTGAAATTGTCTAGACAGCCAAGTAGAAGATGACATGGACAGTGGCAGTGCAAGCTGCCCTATCAGCAGGCCTCCCCTTGGATCAGGAGGTACAGCATCTTTGCTGAGATTACTACGAAGGATGTTAATTAGCGGTAGCTGTCCACTAGATATTGGACAGAGGACACCAACTCCTTTCCTCCAGGGCACTAAATGGCAATTAGAGAAGTAGCAATTGCTGATTGTTCACTACCAACTTGACAGCATAACAATCCCCTGCCCCCCCAAGCTGTCCTTTTTCTGCCCCACCAATTTTACCATCAGTTTAACTAAACTATCACTCTGTTACCAAAGCAAGGAAATTACTACTTTGGAACTTAGTTTAATGCAACATAATTCTCATAAAATCCTAAGTCCGAAAGCAACAATCTTTAGAGCAATTTTCATTGAGCTGTGAGAAATAGCTCACCACATTCAAGAAAAAAAAAATCCCAGCAACGAAAACAAAAACTAGGGTGAAAACTTGCTTCAAACCATTAACCGGGATCCTGGGATGTATCTAGACTCTGTCCACACATTGGTTTCCCCACAGTTGGTCGTGCGCCTCTTACACTGGAAACAGCGTCTGTATCTCTCACACTGGTCAAGTAGCATAAGCTTGTCCCCGGCACTAAGTTTAAGGAGAAATGTGTTACCGTTTATTGACTGCGAGAAAACAGAAAGATAACCTGCACCTTATGCAACCCTCACCCCCAAAGCAGTCAAAGGGAACCTATACTTGCTAATATCTGGGTTGCACCTGGCTCTGTGTCTAGGTTACGGATCACACAGAGCCCTGATGTACAATACAGTTATAGGATAAAGGATGCAGTTATTCAGACGGGCTGAGAAAGGCAAGATCTGGGCTCTTCAACTGAAGTAAACCAGTGCAGAAGGCATCAGTGCAGTACACAGCTAACTGCTGCCAGCTTGTTTGCTTGGGCGGTGTCATAAGCGAAAGACCAGAGCTGGACTCTGGAGCCAACCTTTTGGTAAATTGAGAGAGACCTTTAGACTCAGTCCATCTCTGGCTTATATTACCAATGTATAGGGTGCCGTAGAGGTGCCCCTTTGTGTGTAACGGGTGTCTGATCAGCAGCTCTAATACAAGGATGCGGCTAACTTGGAGACAGTCCAGTGGAGGGCAACAAAAATGATTAGGGGGCTGGAGCACAAGACTTATGAGGAGAGGCTGAGGAAACTAGGCTTGTTTAGTCTGAAGAAGAGAAGAATGAGGGGGGATTTGAGCAGCCTTTAACTACCTAAAAGGGGGTTCCAGGGAGGATGGCGCTAGGCTGTTCTCAATGGTGGCAGATAACAGAACAAGGAGCAATGGTCTCAAGTTGCAGTGAGGGAGGTCTAGGTTGGATATTAGGAAAACCTTTTCCACTAGGAGGGTGGTGAAGCACTGGAATGGATTACCTAGGGAGGTGGTGGAATCGCCATCCTTAGAGGTATTTAAGGTGCAGCTTGACAGAGCCCTGGCTGGGATGATTTAGTAGGGGTTGGTCATGCTTTGAGCAGAGACTTGAACTAGATGCCCTCCTGAGCTTCCAACCCTAATCTATGATTCTATGAAGTCGCCCAGCACTCAAAGCAGAGCAGAGCGGTTATATCCCACATGAGGTGGCAGTAGGAGACCCACTAACCCAAAGGCACCTTCACAGCCTTATATACATTATCTGTGGCAAATAACAGAACACCTCATGTACTTGGTTTTTGTTGGTCTTTTTCAAATAAAGATTGCTCAGGCCATCAGCGCGCCGTAACACAGATTTGGTCGGAGATTAGCACCTCTCTGAACTGCCTTAGGAAGTTAGCAGTGTCCAGCTATGTCAGAGATCTGAGTGGCTGCATGATCCTAAGTGCTTTATAATGTGGCATTAAGACACTCCAGCATGCATTGGTATTTTATGCAGCAAAGATTCCCACCTCTGGAAAAACAGAGTAGACAGGTGAGAAGATAGGAAGAGAACCTAGAGATGTCAGTGGCGTCTAGGGGCTTTTGGAAATCCCACTAGGGTTTTAACCTTAAACAGGCTTGCACAGGTGTTACTGAAGACGTAACCTGAAGACAATGGGTTTAACACAGGTAACATTGAGGGCATAATCTGTCAACATGTATTTTAGGCCATAATTTGACTTGCAGAACCTTGGTGATGATGTCCAGGATGGAAGAGTCCTAGCTTGACTGTCAGAGCCCTGGATGAGTTTCCATGGCTTCTAGTTTGAAATAACATCTTTTTACTTGAGCAAATGTGATCCAGGAAACAGTGAATAGGGAACTCCTTGATGTCACTTGAATAGATAAGAATTGCCCTTTAAAACTCAGTTCTTTTGGATAGCCTTCCACTAACTCCTGCTTTCTTGCCTTCCACACAAACGTAAAACAGACAGTATAAAATGTCATTATAACCCCACAATAAAAATCCTGGAACTGAAGACTGTTTATCGGACTGAAAGAATGCCAATCCCATGATTTTGTTAAATCCATGCAGACATTGTTTTCTTGCCCCTGGTCAGCCAGGCAGTAAACCTGGGGGGGGAAGGGTTCAATGTCCTCTGCAGTGTGGGGTGCAGGTCACTGGCCACTGGGTATCGCTTACTTAATCAATTCCTTGCCATTGCAGGAATCTAGGGCACTGGCACACCTTGGTCCCTCCTGTTCTCTGCCTGTGGCACATACATAACCGTGTAATCGTCTGAGGGCTGTGATACTTTGGTCTGATTTCGGTTGCCAGGTTTAATGTGCTGGTGCTGGGGTTTGTTGGTGACACACAGGAGGTCCAACTAGATGATTCAGTGGTCCCCTCTTGCCTTGAACTGTATGGCTAGATACCTATTTGTATCTCTAGGTGCTGGACTACCTTTAGAAATCTAGCCCTTACATCAGTTAGCTTGGAGATAGTGGTATACTCAAACTTCTTGGGGGTTGGACTAGATGACCTCTTGAGATCACTTCCTAATATTCTATGATTCTTACATGGTCCAGCTACTACAGTGGGACAAAGGCCTATACTGAGTTAATATAGTTTTGCTTCGAACCCATTTTAGTATGAAGCAGTACAGAGCTCAGTTATGGGGTTGCCACTTCCCTGTGCACTGGGGGTGCAGCACTGCAGCAGGTGCGACTGGGAAGAGGAGGGGCACAGTTGCAAAGCAGCAAAAATGGGAAAAAAGGAAGATGGGAAAGGGGCAATTCACTCAGCGTTTAGGGATCTTACCGCTCAAACAGCTTCTCTTCAAATTCCCGTAGCTTTTTCATTCCAGTGCTCTTTTGCCAGTCGTCCTGCATTGCTAAATTCACCTTGAACATTTTCTCAAACTGAGCTCCTCTGTCTGCAATCCATCTGAAATGTTATTGAAAAAGTTTCTCCTATGTTTCATGGATGAATCTACCTCCCACTCTCCCATTCTGTCAGTTTGTCCCTAGGTTTCTCTAACTCAGTGGTTCTCAAAGTGGGGGGGCACAAGATGGATCATGGGGGGATGCGGAGCAGGGGACAGAGCCGGTCCAGCTCCACACTCCCCAGAGATGGAAGCAGCCGCCACCCACCTCCTACAGCAGCAGCAGCCCCCTGCCACTGCTGGGCATGCTCCCCGCGCTGCTGCTGCCCCCGCATCCTGCGCTGCTGCCGGTGCTCGCTGCTCCCCGCTTGCCACGCTGTAGGCCCTGTTTTTTTCCTGAACAGGAAGGTTTGGGGGAAAGGGGAGTGCAATTGTTAGGGCCTACAGCGCGGGAAGTGCCCCCCTAACAATCATGCCCCCAAACCTCGTCTTTCAGGAAAAAAACAGGGCCTACAGTGTAGGAAGTTCCCCCATTTTTTCTGAAAGGGCCTCCCCCCCTTTCAGAAGAGGGATAGGGGGGCGCGATTGAGGAGATGAGGGGGCGCGATTGTTAGACAAAAGTCCATGGGGGGGGGACGGGCTCCATTTAAAAGGTTGGAGAACACTGCTCTAACCGCTGCCCGTGTGGTGGGCTGCCTAACACGACTCCCTTTCCCTGCCAGCAGCAGAGCTGCTGGCGGCTGTGACAAAGTTAATGCCTTTCACATGGACTGAGAGCACTATCTGAGCCAGAGCTCCTGTGGAGATTAGAAACCCCACACAGCCTTGGGCAGATCTGTCCGCGCCTGGCAGAGCATAAGAACACCGCCAGCTCAGCTGAAAAGATCAACCACAAATTCAGATGTTTGTCTGAAATGTTCAGCCAGAAAGGGGGCCGCACCACAAAGGTCAGCTCTGAACTCGCACAGATTGAGTCAATCCCAGCAGAAGGCTCCCAGTCTCCCCCACTGAGACTGATCCAGGAAAGTGCTTAAGCACAGGCTTAATTTTAAGCATGTGAGTAGTTCCCACTGAAGAAGCTTGCTTAACTTTAAGCCTGTGCCTTACCACTTTGCTAGAATGGGGCCTTAAAGAGAAGAAAATACACCCTCCTGCCCCTCGCCAGAGCCCTGTGGTTCAATTTAGTTACTGCTGTTGAATTTTCTCAAGGCTTCATTGGAAACAGTGTATTGGATTGAGCTGCGTGCTTACTCTCGCTTTGCTCTCTGCAGTGCATCAGCTTCCCTCCTCTGCTCCACCAGCTGATTGAGGATAGCCGTCCTCTTCCGCTGGGCTGCTGAGTGCAACTGGTGCTTGTAGAACTCCTGGGCTCGCTGCCTTTTTTCTGTAAGCTTCTCATTGGTCATATCACTCTTCCCAAAGATGAGGTCTGCTGAGTCAGGCTCACAGACCGGCAACTGCATCGGCTTCATCTTTACCTGTATTGGGTTAATAGGAAGATTTTACCATGGTTCTAACCTCACGCCTGGCTCTGAAAACGTAAAATGACAGAAGCTAGTGATGGGAAAAGACCTATTAAATCATCTAATCTTTCTCTGAATTTAAATGCTACAACCAATGAGGATCTCACCACTTCCCTCGATTATTTACAGGCTAATAGAGTTCAGGAATCATTTACTGATATTCAAGCCCATATTTTTTCCTTTTTAAATTTCACCTTATGGAGGAGGCAGCATGATGTAGTGGATAAGGCACTGGATTGGAAGAAGAACCTGGGTTCTACGCTCAGCTATGCCACTAACTTGCTCTGTGACGTTGGGCAAATCCCTTCACCTTTCTGTGCCTCTGTTTCCCCTCCCACCTTTTTGTGTGTTTCCTCCATTTAGTCTGTAAGATCTTCAGGGCAGGAACTGAACATTGCCTAAGCTCTTGGAATCTAGTGGCAATTTCATGCAAAATTTCTCAGAAAAATCCACGATGAGTTTGTATAGCTCTACTCAATCCAAACAGATACCTCTGATCTTGGTTTGAGGGAGAATAGTCTATTTTCTTAGCCAGCAATAGAAACATTGTAAACTGAGGCTCATTGTAGGTGTTAAATAGACTCACCATCTCAACAGCTTTAAAATACTGGCTATAAATTATAATTCTCAAAATTCTGAAGGATCTTATTATGATTTATATCATATAGAGTTTTTTAAATATGTCACCTTCATATAGGTAGATTTCTACCCTTCCCCACAACTTTCTGAGAAACATTCTAATTTTTAAAGACACATAACTTAGCTACATAATAGTTAGGAAAGTTGATTTTTTTTCATTTTAAAACTTTGTCCAAGTTATACTATCAAGTCAGTGGAATTGGCCTACTGAGGAACACACATAATTATACTAATCACAAGTTTTTACCTGTGTATCTAAGGCCCTCTTATAACACTCCATTTCTTCCATCTTGCCCTTCAGATATTTAGCCCTTTGGGCAGCTAACCTAGAAGGAAAAATACAAAAGAGTCACGAGTTTTATGAGATGGTATTTCCAAGAAATAAGTGTACAGGATTCATCCAGGCACATCCTGTGAAATACAGATCTACTAATAGTACATCTCAATCCATAACTGTTAGATACCGGTTATAGCCCATGATTCTCTCTCTTACCATACCTTGGCAGCTTGGAATTTTCTGAAATCAGCAGGAATAGAACTCAGAACTCTCCATGCTCCAAAAACATTGTCATCCTCTACTATCTGATCCAAAGAAAAGCCTCCACTCACTATTAGCAGTATAGGGCCTATGACACACAATGTAAATGTTCTGATTCCATCTGGCAGAGAGCAGTTATAAACATACAGTGAACCCTAGCCAGCCAGTTTGTTAAATCATTGTCCCTGTGTTTGAAGAGGCAAAAAAAAAAGTTTCACAAGTGGCTGACCCTCTAAGTTCCTACCATAAGAGTAAAGTTCATCTGTGTAGGAAACTTGAGGGGCAGTCCGAGACTGTGAGACGACCACCCCCGCCTCAGGAACCAAGAACCATCACAACAAGAACCTCCCTACTGTCCCCTCCAAGTGCACCTGCCTTCTCTAATATAAACACAGAGCAGCATGTAGACAAACAACACACAACCCAAAACTGAATCCAGCCCAAACCAAGAAGCTACACTGCACATATAATCACATCATTTAATACACAAGTGGAAGGTGCTCCAATACTATGGCGATAAGAACTTATATAGAAAAGAACACTATTAGAATAGGCAGGAAGCTGAGGCAGTAATGTTTTATTGTAGCGAATGCTGACTGAAGTAATTCTGTAACAGAATGAAATAGCTGCTACCCATTGCCCTGATTGGTTCAGAGCACCTGCTTGTACTGCAGCATTGCATAAATGAGATGCAGGGCAGACACAATAAACCAGAGTTGATTCCTCATGGTTACAATGTCCTCATTCACCATTTCATGTATTTTTTTTTTCAAATCCCATATACAGCAGAACCTCAGAGTTACAAACACCAGAGTTATGAACTGACCAATCAATCACACACCTCATTTGGAACCAGAAGTACACAATCAGGCAGCTGCAGAGGGGAAAAAAAAAACCAAAAACAGTACAGTACTGTCTGTGTTAAACATAAACTACTAAAAAAATGAAGGGAAAGCAGCATTTTTCTTCTGCATAGTAGCATTTCAAAGCTGCATTAAGTTAATGTTCAGTCGTAAACTTTTGAAAGAACCATCATAACGTTTTGCTCAGACTTACAAACATATCAGAGTTACAAACCACCTCCATTCTTGAGGTTCTGCTGTAGTGGTTCAGCTTGAATTTTGGCTCTGGCTACAAAAATGTTTGCCTTAAATCAACATGGAAGCTAGTGCCATGTTATTAACCTCTCTCTCCACAACCACACACATAAATTCTGCCTAAATTACTTGTAAGGGTATTGCATTACACTCAACGCACCTTAACATTGTTAAATCTGTATTTTTACTACCCTTTGAGCCAGATTCTGATTTCAGTTACATTAGTGTAAAACGAAAGTGTCTACATTGACGTGAGTGGGTTTACATCAGCATAAATGAAATCAGAATTTGTCCCTTACATTTATTTGTGAATCTAATATTACTTTCTTCTACCTTAGTAGCATTTATTATTTGTTATGCCCTCACAACACATTCAGCAATGGCACTGAATGAGACATAAAAGCAGTCCCTATCCCAAGACGCCCCTTTTCTACCATACCAAAGTAATCCAAGTCACTCTGAAGTCACCAATCCTGATCTTTGTGCCATTACATATAGGGCAGTAGCGGCTTCCCCTCAATCCCCATACTAACTGTATAGGAGTGAATTAGTGAATGTAGATTTTTAAGGATATTTATGGGATGTTTTGTTGTTGTATTTCATATAAGTATCTCTTTGACCTGTACTGTAGAATTGACCTATAACATCAGGTGCTTAGACACCATTAGGTGGGTGAAATGATTCAACAGTTAGACTTGGTAGAGACACATAATAGGAATATTTTAAAATCATATTTCTGATCACACTCTCAAGGGTGTCCCAGTCCAGCATTCAAAACAGAACAGGACTATGGCTAGGTAACATTTTTTGTGCAAATAGCTCTTTCGTTGAAACATGCCTTTTTCGGGCACCAAAGCTATTCGTGAATTCAGGTCAAATTCCGTAAATAGTTTCAGCTAAGGAAAAAATGGAAAAGAAAAATCAGAAATGTTAGAATGGTTCGTTTCCCTATGTCATTTCAAATTGACACTCAAAACATTTTGTTTCAGCCCAAACACAATAGTTTTGGTTTTTTGTTTTGGCAAGAAAAACCAAAAAATTCAGTTTCTGTTTGAAACTAACTTCTTTGGCTCTAGAATCAAAAACTCAATTATTCAATCAGCTCTGAAGAGGACTGACTTTATTACCATTGCCTCTGGGTCCTAACTCCAGTGCCATGGGCAACAGAGGTGTAGAATGGACCCACCACCACCACCACCACCCCCAGCTCCTACCCTCGGTAGACACAAGAGCCAGACTTACTCTTCTGCAAGCTGCACTTGTTCCAGCCGATCCATCAGCTCTTTGTCTTGCTTTAGTTTTGTTTCCTTCTCCCTCTTCTCATCCATTTGCTTCAACAACTCTTGTGAATACTCCTCTTGCTTGATGTAGGGGGGTGGGCTGGGTTGCCGTTTAACAAAAACGAATGATTTCTGCAAGGAAAAAAACCACATTTCATTTCTGATGGGAGAAACTAGATAGATGACAATACCGT
Source organism: Emydura macquarii macquarii (assembly GCF_026122565.2). NCBI lineage: Eukaryota > Metazoa > Chordata > Testudines > Chelidae > Emydura > Emydura macquarii. The sequence goes on from NW_027130455.1 coordinate 12,582,477, forward strand.
GAACATATGGCATCATTTCCTTACATACAAACACTGCAGAATTATTTCAGGCAGAGAGATGCTTTATCCAGAGAAGGGACGATCCCATCTGAACCAGAGGAACCACCCCAAAACTCCCCTCAGCTTGGTGACAGAATGTTGACAAAGGTCTCACTAATGCCCCCAAGTGGCCCAAACACCACATCACTATTGTTATTACTATGCTCCAATACACTGTGCTAGATAATGTTCACTTACATCATAGGGAAGAATAATTCCTTCCATTATAGGAATTACTCATGACAGTCTGTGGCCTGTGTTAGGCAGGTCAGACTAAATGATGATAAAATTCTGAGCGTCACTGCTAAATGCATTGATATTCTCCCTTGCTGAAAGTTCACGCACTGAAAGGTTTGTCTATTCATGCTTTGTGTTTTCACAGTTTCTGATGTTTCTTTCCATGGTATATATGCTAATGGAAAGTCAATACACAGCTTGGACAGAAAAGTTTCCAGGATGGAAATATTCTTTTGGGGAAAAAAAAACAACCTCTTACATGAAATTCTGTGGATTTTTCATTCTTGTGGTTTCTCATTGCTTCAGCCACCCCAAGATTAAAGGCAGCATTTTTTTGGTTCTGTTCTCTGTTTGCCAAGAATTTCATCTATCATGGGAGGAAAAGAAAATCGATTTATTTTAAATAGAAGTATGAACAGAAGTAATGTCATTGAACAGCAAGGAAATCCTCTAGTAATTACATGTCTATTCTCTGGATGTGCAATTGACATCAATGGAAAGACTTCCAGGGACATCAATCTGCTTTGGATCAAGTCCTAGCAGCTTAGGTCATAATATTATTTACTGCACCATCAAAAGATTAGATTTGTATAAAAATAATTATATGACTGATAATATTTTTAATACTTCCTGAAACAAATATATTTATAGTGAATAATGATAATACCACTTAGTTCTCTACAACACTTTTCATTCATCCTATAGACCTAAAACTGCTTTACAAAGGGAGTGTCTTTACAGATGGAGAAACTGAGGCACAGAAATGTGGTGACTTGCCCAGGGTCACACAGCAGGTCAGTGGCAAAGCTGGGAACAGAACCTAGGTGTCCTGACCTTAGGACCCTATTTACCCTGCCTACCCTAAGGACACAATTCTCTTGTCCAAAATCCACCTGGCAGATTTATTTGTTGATGTTTAGCTGTATATTTACAGAGGTCAATTTATATCTCTTTGAGAGCTCAGCATTCCCAACTCTTGTGATTTTATAGGCAGTCTTGTGATATTTGTTGTTTTTCTTAAGCCCCTGCTCATGAAATAATGTGATTATTTGAGAATCTCAGCTCTCACTTTTTCTTTAAAAAAAATGTTTCTAGACATCATGGTTGCAGAGAAAAATTTGAAAATGTGACCTAAAAGCCAGGAGGCAAAAAACAAACAAACAAAAACCAAAAAAAACCTAAATTTGTATTATTATTTTTATGATAAAATCTTGTAAAATCTCTTTTTTAAGCCATTCTTATGAATTTTGAATACTTAGGGTGGCAATGCTTGATCTGCACATGGTGACTGAAATGCCTGCCACTGCCGAGGACCTAGCACAGGGCCTTTTGCACCATTTAAGCCCTTAACATGTGGGGCTGAAGTGATGCAACGAGGCTTGTGTAGGTCCTCTTCACTGGAACCCGTTTCACTCCCAGAATGGAAAATGTAAAGAAATACCGTGCACAGAGAATTCTGCTCTAAGTCTTTAGAACTCGGGGCACAAACAGAGATTTCTGATACGCAACAATGTGATAGTTAAATCAATAATTCCCATTAAAGCACTTGAGCAAAAGCCTACTGATTTTAATGGAACTCCTTCCATTGATTTCAACTAGTTTTGGACCAAGCTCTTGATATAGCAGGTTTCTCTTTATTCCCTTATTTTTTATTTAGAATTTCTCATAATAGCAAATAGACAAGCATCTGCAGATTTTCCTGCCTACTTCTTTCAAACATTCAAAACTCAGTTCCCCCTGGTGGTAGGAATTCTGTTTTTCTGAGCGTTTCAAATTGCATGGAATACCTGCTGCCTATGAAGAGCCTCCTGGTCTTTCATAGATTGGTATTGTGCCAATATTCTGTCATCATCCAGCTCTTTCCTCCGCCTCTCTTCACTGAAGTACACTGGGATGTTCCTCTGAGCACGCTGCATACACAGGTAGCACATTTCCTGGAGGCCCATAGAAATATAAAAGAGTGCACATTATCTTCATCTATTTTAATTTCTCATCCTCTATTCACCCTCTGTCAACAATAAACTTCAACAAGTCTTCAAGAAAATCCAACTTTCCTATGTCATGTTTTACTTAAAATTATTTCCTCCTTACTAAGGGCAGCTAGATGCACAGTTCCTGCAGAGTGGCAAAGAATGTATGTTGAAAGTCAATTTGCTCCTACGTGTAGTCAGAAATGCACAAAGTTTATATGTATTAGCGAGCAGGGTTTTACAGCACACTTTGCAGGTGACAGTGACATAAAGCTTTCCCAGCTGTTAGTATATTTGTTGTCTGTGTTCCGTTGGTTGGTTAGTTAAACACAGGACATAGTGACCAAAACTAAAAAAAAAATATTGCCTAAACTTAAGGTCCTAAATCCATATTTAGATTCCTAAATCAGTGGCCCAATTTCAAAACTGTTGAGCATCCAGGAGCTCCTACTGATCTCAACAATTAATATATAGCATTACTAGGGCATAAAACCCAATCAGAGCTGCTGTGTACTCAGAACTTTTGACAAATCTTATTTTATGAATCCTAAATATGGATTTAGGAGCATAATTTTATTTTCCTGTTTTTTTGAAGATCTAACTCAAAACTTGTAAGATATCTCAGGGTTGCTGTTTCTCATAGTTTTAGCATAGGAACTGCCACAGTAGATCAGACCCAAGGACCATCTAGTCTGTATTTTGTCTCTGACAGTGGCCAGCCCAGAGTCATAGATTCTAAGGCCACAAGGAACCAGTGTGATCATATAGTCCGACTTTCTACATAATACAGGCCAGCCATAGGTCTTGCCTGAAATAATTCTTGTCTGAACTACAGTACATCTTTTAGAAAAACATTCAATCCTGATTTTAAAATTACCAATGACGGAGAATCCACCACAACCCTTGGTAAACTGTTCCAATGGTTAATTACCCTCACTGTTAAAAGACACTTCAGAGGAAGGCATAAGAGCCCTGAAATAGGTAGGTATGCGATAATGTGTCCCACACACAGGTCTCATCCTGGTCTCTAATAGCTAGAGATTGGATCAAATAACTTCAATCACAAGGTAAAATATCTCTCACAAAAATGTTATGCTGGTTTGAAATGCTATTGTAACCGTGTTGGTCCCAGAATATTAGAGAGAGACAAGGTGGGTAAGGTAATATCTTTTATTTGAACAACTTCTGTTGGTGAAAGAGACAAGCTTCCGAGCTACATAGAGCTCTCCTTCTTGTCTCTTTCACCAACAAAAGTTAATCCTATAAGGATATTACCTCACCTACCTTCTCTCTCTAAATGCTGGTTTGAGTAATTCACAAAAATGTTGTGCTAAACTTTGAAAATTACTAAGTTATTGCTATCAAATTCTTTAAGGGCCCAGTGCTGCAAGACATCGAGCAACTTAAACTCCTGTGGTGGCTCTTGGGAGCTGAGGTTGCTCAGAACTTTGCAGGAATAAGCCTTTCATGAATAGCTAATATGATCGTTTGTATTAGAAATCTAGAATGCAGTGTCCCCACATTGTGTTAGTAGCTCACAGAAAACTTCACGGAGGAAAAATAATTGACAAAATATGCAAAGCTTAGCTTCCCTTTTGCTCACAAGCGTTTTGCTAAAATAAAGGCTATCTATTTTCTACCTCCCATAATCGCTAACGAATGAAAAGCTTTATAGTTAAAATTTCCATAATAACCAGGTCTCAAATAATGTATTCCTATGTGTTTCTTGAAAATACAGTGCTGACCATGATTTACTCATACATGTACATACATACTCATACAATACGGCCTATAAAAACAGTAATTTAATATTATACTGCCATTAGGGACAGTTTTAAAGTCGATCCCCAGGTAACCATGTTTTGCTAGGATTAAAAAGTGACATAATAAATAAATAAGATCCATATATTGTACCTGTCCTGCCCTACCATGATCTTGACAAAGAGGCGATGGAGTTCTGGGTCTGGCTGTCTGAATTTGATTGGGACTGCAGTCCATTTCAGTCTTTGAGAAACACGGAGGAGCAGGTGATATTGTGCTAGGAATACACAACAGGACATGAGAATCAGTTTATTACAGATGCTGTATCCATACACCAGCGTCCTGGGCATAAGGCAGTTTTGCAACAGAGTTCTGTGCACCACTGAGCAATTAAACAAACGTTCATGAATGCACACTAGAGGATATTGTGCCCACGCATAAAGAGGTGGTTTAAGACTAGGCTGAGCCCAAATTCTCTAAATAGTTGCTACATCCTCCAGTGAACAAACAAAAAAACTCATTGTTGCTCCCAGATAGCCAGTCACAGGTCACTGCACCTTCCTTTTTTCCTATAGGTCTTGTCACAACCGGAGGCACTGGAGAAGAGAGTAATGGAAGGCTCACTCCTGCCTGGTTCCTGCTGCAGAAGGAGTCATCCAGCAGCACTCAGGTGTGTGCTACTCCCCTTGTTGTGCACAACTACAATACCGGCTCCCGCACTCCCTCAGTTGTGTGTCCTGGATCTTGCCTGAATCAACCTCAGGGATAAACAAGTCTTCAGTAAACTAACTGTATGTCTACACTGCAATTAAAAATCCATGGCTGGCCCATGCCAGCTGACTCAGGCTTGCAGGGCTTGGGCTAAAGGACTGTTTAATTGCAATGTTCAGGCTCAGGCTGGAGCCCAGGCTCTAGGACCCTGCAAGGTGGGAAGGTCCCAGAGCTTGGGCTGCAGTTGGAGCCCAACACAGCAATTAAACAGCCTCAGGAGCCTGAGTGAGCTGGCATGAGCCAGCTGCAGATCTTTAATTGCTGTGTAGACATCATTTAAGGTACCACAGGGAGAAAAAGAAAAGCAGTACATAGAACTCTGCTGGAATTCACTTTTACTTCTAGTTGCTGAATAACGAATGTGCTACAGACCAGTTAGGGCCCAATCCATCATCTACTGAGGATCGTCCAATGGTTAAGAGAGCTAGTCTAGGAGCTAGCAGGTTCAATTCCCTGCTTTGACACAGACTTCCTGTGTGACCTTCCGCAAGTCACTTAGTCTCTCTGGCCAAGATTTTCAAAAGCAACTAGTGACTTGGAGTGCTTCCATTTCTGGGCACTTGGCTTGAGACTCCTTAAAGGAGCCTGGCTTTCAGAGGGGCAGGTGCTCAGCATTTTCTGAAAATCAACGTGCCTCAAGTTGGATACCCAACCTGAGTGACCCAAAATAATTAATCACTTTAAAAAAATCTTGTCCTCTGTGCTTCAGTCCCCCATCTGTATAATGGGGACAATTGCCCATCCCGACCTCACTGGGGTGTTGTGAAGATATATACCTTCTTTTTTTTTTAATTGTGAGGCCAGTGGCGTACCAAAGAGGGGGGGGCAGGCCCCCGAGCACCAGGCTGTAGGGGGCGCCAGGGTGGTGTGAGAGGGGTGTGAGGCCTGGGGGGGCACAAAAGTAGGCTTGGCCACCGGGTGCCGGAGACCCTCGGTACGCCACTGTGTGAGGCACTGAGATGCTATGGTAACAGGGGCCATATAAGTACCTTAGATAGAGTATTCAATGAGCTTTGGATCAGACCCTACAAGAGGTAAGTCGTAGTATTATTACCATATATAAATATTGCCAAAGCAGTCAGAAGCACGTGTTCAGGCCAGATTTCATAGTAGTGATGGATTTTATTTAATGCATTTATTGATACTTTTTGATATTGATATTGATATTGATACTTACTCTCCATTTACAACTCAGTGGCAGGGGGCAACATACTGTGTAGTGGTTCCTGACACTTTTCGCTCACTACATTATACAGAATTTTGCTTCCTTGCTTTTTATTGGGAAATCTTTTACTGTAACTTGAGAGTTTGAGGAAATTTTTTCCTCCTATTCTTTTGTAATTTCAGCAGCAAAATAGAAAATATCTCCATTTCTTTATAAATTTGTATCTTTATATATTTCCATTTCTTCTCATATATTCATTTTAAAAGTCTGTTCTCACTCTTGTACACACACACGCACCTCCTTCCCCCTCCTAAAGTCTCTTTTTACTTTGATTTGTAAGCTATTTTCAGCATCCTGAATCTGGTTTCCTACAGGCCTATACGTTTTATTTCAAAACATGACCTTACTCAAGATTCAGACCATTGGTTATCCATTAGGGTAGGGTAGCATGTGCAAACTCATTAATAATTCCGTGTAATCACACCTAGGACCCTTAAAATCTCTGAGGTGGTGTTTATTCTGAGTCTTCTGAATATAAATCATTTGTACTCGTTTCAGCAACCAGTTCAAATTGCTTGAAATACTGGCTCAAAAATTAGTGGAAAATCTTGGTTCCAAAAGTCTTTTAAGATCAAAGCATCACCATTCAACGTGGGACAAATGTTGAAGTCCTCTTTCAGTTTTTACTCTCTTAGTGACCGTTTTGCTTGAGTAAGAACCACATATGGATTTATTTATCATTTTTAAAGCACCAAGAGCAAGCGAGGCTCTGCACAAACAAGATTGCAGACAAGGATTTTATCATTTGTGCACTTGATTCTGCAAACCCTTTAAAACTGAAGTCAATGGAAAAACTCATCTGTGTTAGGGTTTGCCATATTTGCCCCATAATAGGAGCTTGTGGACTTCCGCAGGTGGTCACCTGGAGACTATCACTTTGAAATTTACATCAAAAATTGAAGGATGGCTTTTAAAACTATATCCAATTTTATATCAGAATCTCTTTGCATCAGAGAAGTGTATAGTTATTCAGCGGGCAATTTGTCTTGCAGGACAAGGGATTGCTGATTAGACCCAGGGGCAAACTTATTTTTATTTCTGAAGTTATGTTGCGTCTCCAGGTACAGTACAACAAAAGTTAACTCAGCGAGGCTAATGCCTGTTGAATCCAGCTATTCAGACAAGGCTGGAGACAAGGAAATTGCCCAAAAGGGGAGAATTGGTAAAAAAAAGTATCTATAGGGAGATAAAAATGGCCATAAGTAGTGACCCACATAACGAGGCCTTGCAGACAAACACAGAGGGAATCTGGCAGACATCCTCAGGGAGGGAGTTCCACTGTCCAAGGTATCTGTACTGAGAAGGCGCTACAACCTAACAGACATAGCACAAGGACACCATAGGAGAGGAAGTTATTCAAGTAAAAGAGAGCAAGCTGAGGCTGCCAACAAGACCATGAGTTGTATCTGCCACCATTGCAGATTGCACAGTCTGAGCATTAACGATTCCTTGCTTCTGAGCCCATACTGGGAGGAAGAAAGGTCTATACCTGGGACTTAGGAGGTTTGGTTTAGTTCCCAGCTCTGACACAGACTCCCTGTGTAACTGTAAAACAGGGATAACAGCACTTGCCCATCTCACAGGCATATGGTGAGGATCAATTCATTAGCATCTGTGAGGTGCTCAGATGCTGAGGTGATAGGGGCCATAGTGGCAGATAGACTGTTCAAATGACCAATAAATAAGGCAGGAAATAGAAAATTACATTCAGTTTTCTTCTACTTCATTAGCTGTATTCCAATAAAGAGAGAGAAAGACAGAGAGAGAGATGATCCTGAACCATAACATCCAGATGTTGTCTAACCTTCCCTAAAGCTCAAGGTGCCCCAGATGCAGGTCTCTCTCTCTGTTTACCAATAAGACTAACACTGCCATTCTAAATGACAGGCACAGGGGAAAACAGTTACACTGGGCATTGTACATACAATTAAATACATTGCCGATTGTGGGGCCAGATAAGTACCTAAGATCGATATAGACAGACTGCTAGTGGCGGTCGCTGTAAACAAAGAGAAAACAATGTGATGAGAGAAGCAATTCTATCTACCTATCAATTTCTGGCCCTTCTATTGTGCCCGTCATACTAATAAGCTTTAATACAAAAGAAAAAACCTCTAGGTTAACTGATTAAACCCTACATGAAAAATGGAGATAGGCACTGTTCTATCCCCATGGTGCATGAGAAGTTTGAATTTCACTTTGCCCTGTAAAGCCGTATCAATCAAATTAAAACAAAGAGCTTCTACATGTTTAATTATGGCTGAGTTGGTCTTCGCAATCTCCCAGAACAACTGATGGGGTCGAACAAAGCTCAAACAAGCAGTGAAAACATTAAAAGCCTTTAGGAGAGCACTCGGATCCCCTCTTCCATTAAATTTTTATAAACTCTGCAGACTGTTCTCATCAAGCAGGAGGATCGGGTTTGCTCGACTCAAAAGTGAATGGTAAGAGGATCCTGAACCTCTTGAATAATTATTTGCATTTAGTTACCAAACTACCAAATACAAAATGGAGATGGCGTCAGAAGAAAATGAAGTAGACACCAGACACTCACAATACCCTGTACCATGCCTACCAGCCAGCAAGAAAATGTGAGATGAGCCAAAAACATATCCTTAAAGTAGATTTGGAACTTTTTTAATGACTGTTGCATGATAAAAGCCTCAGTAAATGGGAATTTTTAACCTTAGTTTACTTAGGTAAATAACTTTTAGCACAAGAAAATAAACTGATCCACTGATCTAGGGATAAGCTGGAACTTGGTGTCACAGGGACTTTATACGGAAAAGGCCCATTTATACTATTCATCCCCAAATAGCTTAGATTTTGACGTTTGTACAATAATTCTAAAACACTTAAACTAAATCTACTTATCCAACTTCAGAGGATTACTGTTAATGAACGTAAAGATACAAAATATTGGCCACATTCTAAAGCCTTTACTCAGAGCCTGACTCTGCCATATCAAGCAGATTCCAGTAATAATTTTAAAAGCACCTAGGTAACTTAGGAGCTTATTTGCAATCTTCAAAAATGACTCAGGTACTTAGGAGCCTACATCGCAGCAAAAGCCAGTCAAACATAGGTTCCTAAAGATGGGATTCACAAAGGGGACTCTGGTACCTAACTGCCACGTTAGGCATTTAACTCCAAAATTTAGGTCCTCAAAAAACCCCACTCAGATGCTGCCTAACCCTGTAGACGCCTAATGTCCCTACACACCTAGATTTTCCTGATAAAGTCCACTCGGTGTCTAAATTTCTGCCAATGCACAGCCAATGTTCTGCCACCACTAAGCAGCTCAGCACTGAATTCACTCCTAATTCCCGGTGGGATTCACAAACTAGGCATTCCCCTGCCTATCTCACATGGAGGGCCCAATACAGTGGACACGCTTAGAGGCCACCTTAGAGCACATTTACTGATCAGGCCCCACATGAAAGAAAAAACCCACCAGAAGAGGAGGAAAAATGGTGGTGGGGACTTAAGCGCCTACCCTGTTTGGTGCTTTTGAAAATCCTACTAAGCGCTTATCTGCATCTTTAGGTGCCTAAATACCTTTGAAAATCTGGCCCCAGATCAAGTTTGAAAATGGGACATAGGCACTTTGAAAATTTTACCCTCCTATCTCATTAGTTCAATAAATAATTTTATTTTTTCCCTTTTGCAATTAATTCCAAGATTGTTGCCACGGGGGTAATATTAGCTGCATTTAAGTGCAAGAGCAAGACACTGAAAAGCTGACAGTTACCCCTATCCACTTCTCCCAGGGAGTCTCACCTTTCAGGGGCATTTTTTTGCTTGATGTTCTTCTCCAGCTCATCAGTCAGATTGAAGCCTAACACTGTGGCAGGAACAATAGATTGTCGGGACAGAAGGCGCTTAATGGGAAGATTCTCTGCAACTGTGAAACAAGGAAAATCTCAAGAACAGCATCTCTGTGAAAGCTTAGATAAGAACAGCATGGGAGCTCACACAAGACACACACTGTAGATGTGCTGCGGCATTTCCATGTTTTAAAAATACCTTAGAAACAGATTCTGATAACCTTAGTAGTAACTTATTCTGCGAGTACTCACGTTGATTCCAATGCCATAAAACAATTCTTTAGCTACCACTGAACTACATTAGTTATGGAGGAGTTCCAGTAGTCTACAAGTTTTAATACCCGTCTGACACAAGATCATAATATCATGGGTCTTCTCCAGCTCTTAATTTCTATAGTGCAACATCATTCTCCACACTATACTGTCTAGTATTTTATCTAGTCTATGTTCCAGTGAATGGGCTACCACCCCTTTAGGGAAACTGCTGCACAGCCTAATAGATCTCATCGTCAGGAATATTCTCCATGAAAGTGGGACAGATCCTCAGCTGTTATAAAATGATGTAGCTCCAGAATCTGGCGCAATTCATCTAAGTTTTCCTTTGCTTAATTTCATTTCATGACCCCTGGTTACATCCCCAAAACAATAAATAACTGCAGTCGGGCAAAGCTGTACAGCTGTCGACTGATTGAACGTGGCTGATTTGCTCTGGAGGCTCTGAGCACCTGCAGCTCTCATTGAATTCAGTTAAAAATCAATCTCTCCAGGCTAAAGCATTTTTAGCTGCTTTTCGCTGAATAACTTCTGATGCATTTGCCTCTTCCTAAGTTATACCAAAATTGTCCAGCTAGTCTCAGACCCCATCCCATTCCCTGTCCATCCATAAAGCACCATGTAGAATGTGGGTCTTTGGGCCGAGACTAATGACTTGTCTATGAAGGAAAGTTATGTCAGTGTAAGCTAAGGTGTGAATTAAACCAAAATAGTGGAAATTTACAGCCCAAAAGGATTATTTTTGTGAAGTTTATGAGCAACTTGAAAGTGATGATTAGAATGAAAATTGCTTCCCAGTTTGAAAGATAGAAATCAATACTGGCACAGGCCGGCAGCTTTCAAATGATCACCACAGGAGGATGCTTCCTCTCCAAACAAAAGCCAGCTGTGATCTTGTGCATGGCACACCCCTCTCCATCAGTTACAGCACAAAGCATGATTCGTTATATGCAAAATATTTGGAATGCTAATCGATTTTCTGAGCTTTCAATGCTTTTTGCCCAGCCAAGCTCATAAAACTGCAGAGCCTTTTGCAATACAGTCTAGGTCTCAGAGTTGAGTGGAAAGAGTACTTTAGAAATATCCAGTTGAATTGGAAGGGTTGGACCCTTTTGTGATTCCTTTCCATGATTATTAGCATGATTGATCATTGCCATAAGGGATGCTTACAACTCTTAAATGTGGGCCACACCATGTGCAAACTACATTTTAAACCTGGCTCTGATTGTCCATTGAATAAATGATAATGAATAAATGATAATGAACCTGTATCAATATTCAGTTGACTGTTAACTTACCTTTTTTATTGCTACTATTACTATGAGCTCTCTCTTTTTCTATTGGCTCCTTTTCTTTGTTGGACTTTTCACCTTCTTCTATGATGGTTTCCATGGCTGCTTTGTTATCTGTTTCCTTCAGCTCAATCCTGGAAACAAGGAAAAGACATCAGTCCGTTTTGTAGAGCCAATGCCTGAATAGGTGGCATAATGTTGCATTAGTAACCTGGTCACACAAGTATCTTTAGCATTACTGTAAAAGTTGCACTTTTCAAAAGCAGAATATACAACAGCCTTAAGGATTATGCAAGTAAAATGATTTACATGAAAATGGACAGTAACAAAAATTATTCATTATGGCAACCTATGTTTCATGATGTAAGACAAAAATATTGAATTTACTTAACTATTCTCAGTCATTTACATTTCTATAACCCCTTTTATCCTGAAGGACACCAAAGCTCTCTGGCTTTATCGGCATGAGTATAGGATAGAGGTCATCCCAAACCCACCCCAATAAACCCTTTAGATCACAGCACATCAATGCATCATGTATTCTGTATATGCTACACATTTGACAGAGGTGTCACTATTGGAGATGCTTTAGAAAGCTATAAACATTTCACTGGTGCTGTTTTACATTCCCAGTCTTTTAAAGCCAGGCTCCCGTAGAATCCCAGCCTGCAAGGTGCAAGAGCGCTGTTAAGTGTGGAGTGTCTTCAGCTGTGCAGAAATTGAGCTGAGCAACTTGGTAATGGGTACTCAGAATCTCTCGGGATCAGCCTCTCAGTTACCTAAAGTCCACCCATATGGGACTCAAAGGGAGAGAAAACTTATAACTGATATATTTTAGAAACCTCTAAAAATTACCTAAAATATCATAACAGTGCTGTAATTTTACAGTTCAACATTTCATGATGTATCAGGACTAGAAAAAAATGACTTGTACTATTGGAAAGTCCTTATTTTCTAATGGTGAAAATCTATCCCAATGATTCGCAAGGTAGCATATTTTAAACCCATCACTGTTACATGAATAGATAGTGCCTGTTCTGGACCAGTGTCATGGGGGCAAGAAGAGGGAGAGAAGGTGGAACTCCTCCTTTGGGGAAAAGGAGGAAATTGTTCCCTGGCAGGTTGTACATATCAGTTAGGTTAGGAAGGGAAGAGAATTACCCTATTCCATTGATATCAAAGAGGGAGGCAAGATATACTTTTGTCTTTTTGACTTGTCACTTTCTCCTGTGGATCTTCTACCCAGGAAGACTGGTGGTATTATTGGGATACATTGTATTAAATAAAATGGCACAAATACCAAAAAAATTACATGACAATATGACTTGAGTAAGTCTAAGACCAGATCCACAATTTAAGGAAAGTTGTCCATGTAAAAATCAGGCACCTTTAAACTCTTTTTGAAACCTTAAAAAAATAAGAGACGAGGCAAGTGAAGCATTATGAAAAGCATTATCTAACCATGTCTACACTTGGAACTTAATTCAGATTATGATAAGGTGTGAAGTTAAAGTGTAATAGCTATTCCTAAATAACTGCATAAGCGGACTCTCTTACCCTGGAATAAGAGTGCCTTGTTCCAGTTTAACTTAATTCTTTTTCAAAGAAGAAGAGAGTCCACAAGTAGAGTTATCTTAGAATGGCTACCCTGAATAGCTATTCTGGGGTAATTCCATGTGTAGACAAGCACTAACACAATAGATTCAAAATAACAACTGTTAGCTTGATCAGGGAAGTGGTAAAGAGGCAAAGGTACTCACCTTGGAAACATGACAACACTGCAAGCACGGGGCTGAGACATGGCGGTTTCTCTGCCTGAAATTACTGAATCGCCTGTTCCAGGTCTCTATAACAATGACAGACATTTGAGATGACACCAAGGACACTGTCTAGCAGGTAACAAACAAGACAGCCCTTTCTACTTCTAAAAGAATAGGCTGCTGCTTCAAAATCCTCTTTTAAAATTCTATTTTATTAACATTTGCCCTTCGTTGTAACTGAGGGAATCTGTGCCAGCCAATCACTGATAATGGATAATAATATTGTCATGATTTCTGAGTGGTCAGGAATCATTACACTCAATAAAGAGGCTATTTACTTTCCAGTAGAGAAGCAGGTGGAGAGAGGGTTAACATGTTGCAAGCCTGGTTTTAAACCATTGTTTGGTTGGTTGAGTTTTACAGTTCCTGCAGATTATGACCAGACAGCAAATAGTTCAGAGTTAAGGTTTTATTCACAAAGTTGCAGCAAGTCTTTCTCACAACTAAAATATTGTCCTACTAGCAAGGAGGGACACAGACTCAGGCCTTCTTTTTCTTTGTCCAGAGTACTATTATTCATTATTATTTGTATGACCATAGCACGTGATAAAGGCTGAACAAACATGTAGTCGAGAGATGGTCCCATTGTGATAAAGGCTGAACAAACATGTAGTCGAGAGATGGTCCCTACCCCAGAGAACTTAATGACATGCTGCAATAGCGAGGATTGGGAGAGAGCTACTGGATGGGACTCAGGAGATCAGGGTTCAGTTCCAGACTCTGCCACAGACTTCTTGTGTGGCCCTTGGGCAAATCACTTAGGGCATGTCTGCACTACAATCAGTGTGACTGCAGCACATGTACTCAGAAAGCTAGCCTGTTCCGCCATGGCTTCACTGCTATTCATACATGAGCTAGCTAGACTAAAGCTAGCTCGGGTATGTCTACATGTGCTGCAATTGCACCTCCAATTACAGGATAGATATACCCTTAGTTAGTACATGCCTCAGTTTCCCATCTTTAAAATAAGGATAACAACACTTCCTTTCAGCTGTCTTGTCACAGGAGCCCTACACAGTTTATATTGAGATTTTAAACACTTCTGGTCAGGGACTGTCTCTTACTATGCGTATCTACAGCACAACAGGGCTCTGAACTAAGCAGAGGCCTCTAGGCATCCCTAGAAAACTAATAATAAAATAAAATAATAATAGGAGGTCAAGGTAAGAATAACACAGTACAAGGCTAGCTGTGTGCACAGTGTGACTCACCACCTGCCTCGTAGGCATTATTGACTAATACTGACTCAAAATAATTTAAGTGCTGCTGGGGAAATTATGAACTTACATTGGAAAGAGCTTTCACCAGATTGCCACTCCCATCCATGGCTTGAAGGAAATCTTTGTAAAATTTCATTTTCACTTTGTTGTCCCGAATGACGAGAACCCCGATTCCCTTGAAAGTGAATTCAACATTCTGTTTGGTAGCGATGGATCGCGAGAAAAAAAGCAGGGTCTCTTTTACACATCCTTCCACTATCTCCCTGTTAAAAGGACCCTCCAGAGATAACATGATGAAGTTCAGCTGAACAATTGGGATATCACCTGAAAGCAACAATCAGGGGAAGAACGCAGTGATTCAGACAGCAAGCAGACTTCCTAAATAGCAGCAACAAGGCTGTGAATTAATGGATCACATTTAGCACCTTCCTATGAGAGGTTCAAAGCACTTCACAGTCATGAATAAAACCTCACAAAACCCTTATGAAGTATCATATCCATTTTACTAATCTTCTTATAACTTCATATAGCTCATTATCCAGAAGGATCCCAAGTTCTTTAAAAAGAAACTGACATGCCAGCTATATAGGGTGACTTCTGCAATATGAAAGTACAAAAATGAGACATGGCAGCTGTACAGCTCAGGATTTCAGAACAGGAGGTGAAGAATACTGTATGCAGTCAAAATTGCAGGGGGATGAAAAATGAAGCCAGAATAGGAATTTAAACAGGACCCCTACTCTTAAATACAGTGATGAAGGATCTTTGATCACCACAAGTGGTCAGAACTTTCATTTGCAACTCATCTTAGAGATGTGGGGTCAGATTCTCCACTCTATTCCACCCTTTGTACCCCGGTGTAACTATTAACTCCACATAACTATTGAAAACCACATAAGCCCAACATAATGCAGAGGAGAATTAGGCTTGGTCTACACTCAATTTTCATACCAAATTAACTATTTCAGTTGAGTGCAATTTAAAAAAAAATAATTAAATCATACAACCCCGAATGTGGACAAATTTATACAAGTATAAAGATGCTTATAGCTATGTTCTTATATCTATCTTATTATGGGAATAAGTATTACCTGTATAACCACAGCTTATTCCCATAATATGCCATATCTGCATAAGGTACCTTGATAATAGTGTAACTGTATCCACATTCAGTATTGATTTAATTATAGCACTTTCAAACCAATATATTTAAAATGGTACAAAAACAGTGTGCTGGCCAGTTCTTAGAGCAGTTACCTTCGACAGTACAGTGACCTAACAATTCACCTGCCAATTTCTCTGCCTTCAGTACCAGTGGTCTGCCACCAAGGGGCACCAGACTGAAACTCAAACAGGAAGAGGACTTTTTTTTAACACCATGCGCATCATGCTGATGCCCACTTCTGTGCAAACATGGTGGTATTGATGTGAAACTGCTTTCTTTCAGAATACATACAGCTGTACACATGCTTCATAAAAACCTATGGGTTGAGTCTATTTTAAGTGAATCTACAGCTGATTACTTTATTAAGGTGCATGCCACTAAAATAAAATAAAAAAACTGTTGCACTTTTGACTTGGGTCACGTGTGTAAAACCTGGCACAAAGCTTTGAATTTACAGAGCTGAAGTATTGTGCAAGATACATATAGAATTTCCGTGGTAATAAAGTTTTATTAAAATATATTGCAGCTATCATAACACCACCACAAGTGTGACATTATGTAGTCAGAAGGTAAAAGAACATTTCAAACAGACTTCTAAACTTACATAGGATATAAATATAAAAGCAACAGTATCTCATAAAGAAATTCCCTCTTGGTGTCTTTTTTGACAGAGCTTAAGTTGTTATCAGGACCTTTTCCAGGAATTCTATACATGTATCACACTTTGTTTAGCTATTAATCTTGTCAAATATTTTATAGCACAGTATAAATATGTTTCAAGGAAAGGCAAATGCATAATCAAACTTCTTACCAAGAGTGTGTATTTTGGCAAGTTTGAGTCCATGAATTTGTGCCAGTTTCTCAGACAAAAGAAACACAGGTCTTTGAAGAAGGATAAATTTATTGTTGCCGACATCTAATTTTTGTCTTAAAAAGGAAAATGTTCCAAGGCCTGGTATTTGGACACCCTGAAAAATAAACAACAATCAACATTCAGGCAGGAGGGGAAAATATGTATATATATAATCAATTCATAATTTGTCATTCTGCACCAGAGCATTGTGATGGTGATTGGCGTCCCGTCCGCACCTTATGTTCTCCTGTGCAGGGGAGCGAGATGGGGCAGTTCTCAGAACTCCCTGGAAGCACCAAATATTTTCTATTTCTCAATTCTGCCTCCTTTTCACCATTTGAAAAAAAAAGTCATTGATGTAGTAACAGCAAAATAAATGTCCCTAATCTAGAGATGCCCCAAAGAGCTCGACTCTACAGATCCTCACCCCACCTCACCTCTTTACATGTAGCACCAAAGGTTATAGTTGGACTACATTCCCGTGAGTAAGGACTACTCCTACAAGCTAGGATTGTCAGGATCAGGATCTAGTGCTTAACCTAGCCATCTATATACCATATGAAACATATTTCTTTGTTAGATAGAATTAACTGAAATAGTGAAAGATGTGAATTAAGATATCACTAGATTTTTCTGGAATCCCCAGAGCAACCTGTTGGCTTGGTACCAGTCAATGTATTTGCCATTTTGTGGAGCATTATTTTTAAAATAAGGGGGTTATTTGTCCTTTAAAAACAGAAGAAATGAGCACGGGGGGGGGGGGAGAGGGAGAGCTGTTAAATCTGTTCTTAGCATGAAAAACAGGCATAAAAGGGGATTGTACTAAAACTCCAACCTCTATAAAATGTTAAGCTTCCCTACATCTAAATCTACATCAAAAAAAAAAAAAACTACTATGATGCACTGTGCTGAATAACCCAGTAAACTAGGTAAGAGAAGCTAGCGGCACATTTGTAGACTACAGTGTACCTTTGGTTTGGTTTGCCTGCACATGCCTCTTGCTTTAAGAGGAGGCATGTATAATAGGTCTTAGTGGCATGGGTGTGCATCAGAATCATTGGAAACATTTGGGATCAAGAAAAGGAATAAGATGCGAGTCCCACCTTGTTCATGGAGAGCTGCCGTTCCACAAATTCAGACACATTGGCCCAAATACTAAAGACTTCTGAAATGCAAATGAAACACAACTTGTCATGATCTCTAGATGACAAGCACACAAATTCACCACACTCCATGGAAAATAGGACTCTTCTTTTCTGACTAATGAGACTGCAGGATCCCAGTATAATCACAGGCGCCCTGCATAGTTTATACATTCACTGAGGAGCAATGGTAGTCACTCCATCGTTAAGGTTTCAACCAAGTTTCCATTTTAAGCCTGATTTGGACCTCAGCCCCTTCTAAAACTCTCAGTAAAAGTCTGGGGCTGAAACAGTATTTTTTTACAAAATATGAAGTGATTTGTGCAAGGAATTCCTGCAGCCTGACACTCTAAAAGTGGAGGGGTGTTCAGACGGTGCTTAATTTGTGCCAGGGCTTGCCAGAGCTCAGCCCTGGCACCTCTAGGCTTGACAGGTCATAGCCCCAGCCCCTCTGGGCTTGCTGCATCAGTTATGAATGAAAAAAATTGCTTGAGCCCTGGTACCTCTTTCATTTCAAATTAAGCACTGTGTTCAGAGTTCAAAAACTAGTATTCACAAGCTTAGATTTTTACTTTAGAACAGCGCTAAGGACGATCATTTCTGCAATCTCACTGTAGCCCAGCAAAGCACCATAGGAAGCTTAAAGCTTTCCTTAAAAAAAACAAACACCCCTCTTCCTTCCAAAAGCAAACCTTAAACCCGGCCACTAGGGAAACTTGTCAATGGAATTTCCATCCAAATGCTTGTGAGAGGACGGGACTACTGAGCCCCTAAATCTCAGATGTATAATGGGATCCAACACCCCTGCTATATTTCACACTGTGTTGTGTTTAAACTGTATTTTATCCTTGGATAGATACACACACTAAACTCTCCTATAGCACCAAGCACTTTAACGAAGGTGAGTTAAGTTGGGCAAATCCAACCCCCACCCCATGAAACTAGTATTACTTCCATTTTACAAATGGAGAAACTGAGGCCTGGACTTTTGGCAGGTGACTTTTGTCTAGAGGTCACACAGGAAGTCCATGGCTGAATCAGGAGTGGAACCCGGGCGCCCGTGTCTGTGTCTAAGGCACGGTTACGGCCCGTAGTGCTGTAGGGCAAGAAAGGTGACCAGACGTCCCGATTTTATAGGGTCAGTCCGGATATTCGGGGCTTTGTCTTATATGGGCGCCTATAATCCCCGGCCCCATTTTTCACACTTGCTCTCTGGTCACCCCCAGGGCGTGGGGCAGGATGGACACTCATCCACAGCAGTTGCCCCCGTGAAATCCACAGGAGCAGGACTCCGGGAGGTGCGAAGGCCTTACCGTCTGCCGAGAGCTTCGGGAGCGTGAGGAAGACGCTCCTGCCAGATTCGAGGATTGCGGCGTGGATATTGTCCAGCATTTTTACATCCCCCGCCAAGGGGAAGCAGCAGAAAGCGCAGGGGCTTGCGCTGCTTTTCTCCTTGCAGGAGGCTGGCCCTGGCCTTCCCTGCCTCCCTCCCCACCCCTCACCTTCTCTCTGCTCTAGCACACAGCCCCCTCGCCTCTCCCCCATGCCCTGCGCCCTCCTCCTCATCAGTCCCTGAGCAGAGAGGGAAGGAGAGGGCAAAACAGCCAGCTGCAGGGGCCGGCCCAGGGACTCAATGGGCGTCTCAGGGGCGGGGGAGGGAACAGGCGGGGAGGAGGGAGGGGGGCCGTATCCAGGACGCGAGAGTAGCTCACTGTTGCTAGAGAGTACGTCATAATAGGGGCTCTAAGGCCCCGCCCACGCGTGGGTTCCCGGGTTCCCGCCGGCAGCTGCTGCCCCAGGCTGCAGAAGGGGACGCGGGGGGGTGGTCCTAGGTGGGCGTTTGTTGCAGTGCAAGCATCAGCCAGGCAGGGTGAAGCTGAGGTGTCCACTCTGCCTCCTTTGGACGAACTTTAATGCATTCTAGGAAGGATTTGTTTTTTATTTGCGGTTTCATTAAGATCTAATCCTGCAAATGGCCACAGCCCCTGCTTGCTGGAGGGCAGAATTGCCCCCTTCCCTTTCTGAAATCCAGTCGTTACTTTCTCTCAAGAGAATCATAATAAAAAGGCTAGAGGACAAATCCAACACGAATCCTCTTTCAGATGCATCTAAAATGCACAACACTGTAAAAACTTTCAAAAAATTAACGTTTGAAATAGTTTAATCCAAAATGCTGCTTTTTAAAGTATCTATGTATACTATGAATTGTGCAAGTGGTATTTTTTATAGTGATCAAAATGAAATGAAAGGCCACGTTGTAACACAGACCGTTAGCTCCATAGGGTTCAAATGATTAGTATTTAAATGTGGAGTCTGACTCCGGATTTTTATTGGGAGTGGGGTTTCAGTGTATGTAGATGCACCAGTGTTTTCTTTTGCATAAATAGAAAGACACTAGATGCAGTTGCAGCCATATAACACGCCCAGGACAAGGGCACTGCATGAAATGGTAACATAACATTTTTATCTTAACTTCGGAATTCCTATGGCAGCTGACAAAACATTACTAGAGTCCCAAAATGATGCATGTAAATACATTTTAATGGATAGGACAGCCAGCATATCAGTCAAAACCAAGCATTTAAAAAGAAAGCTCTTATGCCATCTCTTTCCCCACTCCACATGTAGTAAATTATACTGCTGGGGTGTGGAGGTCAGGTGGTGGAAAACTAAGCTACCCCTTTCCACAGAATGTTAGTCCTCATCTTTATTTGCATTGATACTGGTAGGTTCAAATAAGGCATGGAAGGAGGGAGAGATGGGTTCTCCTCCCCATTCCACCTCTGATTGTGCGACTTCAGGCATGTCACTTTCTAAGGAGTTATTCCTCCATCTGCTAATTGGGGAGAGTGATGCAGTCCCTCATGTGGGAAGTGTAGGGTGATCTATGGATTAAATACAAAATCACCAATGAACTGTTTACCTTTAGCCCAACAGGCTGCATTGCTTACAGTATGCTGGTTATGTAGTAGCGTTCTGTACATTAGATAGTGATAGGGAGATCAAGGCCAGGTCTACAGTAGGAGCACTTCGCCAGTATAGCTATACCTGTATATTGGGAAAGCACTCCTAATGTGAATGCTGCTTTTGTGAGGATAGATTATTGCAGCCACTTGCCAGCCCCAAGGTGAAATAAATTATACCCTCAAAAGCATAATTTTGCTAGTATAACTCCATCTCCCCCACCCCTTACAGTTCTGCTGGAACAACTATGTCTGGCAGGGATCCCACCCTCTTCCCACTCTTGACTGACAAAGCTACGCCATCAAAAGTATTAGTGTAGACTTGGCCAGAGCCCCTCTCTGTCTCCTCTTGAATCCCATTCTTTGCTTTAACTACAAGAGCTCTGTAGCACTTTAAAGACTAACAAATTTAATTTCTGCAGGTATAAGCTTTCGTGGGCTATAACCCATTTCGTCAGATGTAAGGAACAGAAATCACACAGGAGGCATTCTTTGCTTTGATATTCTTTGTATAGGGACTGGATTAAGGCCTGATCTACACAAACAGTTTTTGTATTGATTTAAATATTAGGAATGTAATTTTCTACCAAAACAGCTTATAATCAGTACAACCCTTAGCACAGACAGTTATATTGCTATGAAAGTTGCCTTGGAGTGGTGTTGCTGATTTCCTTTCCCATACAGGAATAAGCTATACCAGTGTAATTGTGTCCATTTTAGAGGGTGTTGCACTGCTTTTTAAGTGGTATACTTAAAGTTGCACTGCTTTTTAACTAGACTGGTATACTTAAAGCAGTACAATTTGTGTCAACATGCCCTTAGAGTGCCCTTTCTTTATAACTCTTCTTTTCCTTTGTGGCATTGTCACTTGTAACAGGTATATATGAGAAAAACACACAACTAATAGGTGGTAATAGGTGAAGGAATAACTATCCATAATTTAGGAATTGAAGGATCTTCATCTGCTTAAAAAGCATGTTTCCTTACCTCTAGTATTAAGAGTTTTAAAACTCAACTGTACTTTTAAAATCTAGTTTCTCATTTTTAATGCTGCTTACTTTCTGCACTGCTCTGACCTTGTACACCAAAAATAGACTAGTCACTCTCACTAGTTGTCTTGAAACAGTTCCCCACTCCTGTAAACTGCATGGTTTGCAAACAGTGTGGAAGAACTATCAGGAAAAACAATCACTGGATTTTAAAAAGTTCATGAAAATATTTCTATTAATCTTAGGTTTTGTAAAACATTGATTTTATACAGATCTCACAACCTGAACATGTCCCTTGTTGTGGGCACAGGCATACAAGGGTCTAGTTTAGCCAATAAAGCCATAAATAAACTCATCGATATAGTGCTTTCTAGCTATAGATTGCAAAGCACTTTGCAAATGCAAATATCTTTTTACATATGGAGAAACATAGGCAATTAAAGAGCTCAGCCATGATTTTCAGAAATGAATAGTGATTTTTGAACACCTTACTTTCTGCATGACCAGTCTGAGACACTGTAAAGCAGCCCAATTTTCAAGATGTGCTGAGTCCTGTGCTCATAAAAGCACCTCCACATATTTAATGCGTTATCCTGAATACTCATGTGAGGAAGGGAAGTGCTATTAGCCCTATTTTATAGATGGGACACTGACAGACTAGAGTGACTTACCCAAGGTCACTACAAAGTCTACTAGAGCAGGGAGTTGAACCCAAGTCTTCCAAACCCCAGGCAAGTGCTCTAACCATTGAACTATCCTCCTTCCCACTGACACTCAAGCCAGTCTCACTCAGAAAACAAGACAAAGACTAGACTTTAAACAATCAAACTGAGCTTTTAAAGCCCAAATTGCATTTTTTTGTGTTTTGTTTTTAAGGCATGAGTGAGGCAAAGTTTTTAAGGCAAAGTATGCTCTACCCCAACATATGATGCAACTCCGATTTCTACATTGTCTCTCCATTTGTAAAATAGGCATAATAGTTCCCTGCCTTATATCCGCACTAAGAGGACTAGTTACTAGCATGCTCCAGAGGCATCACATATTTAAGAAACTAAGGAAAAGTGAAATATTATCACAAATTGTTCCATTGAAGTCTGAGTTTTGTTTGTTGGAGGAATGGCAAAGAAACTAAAACGTCAAAGGAATGCACAGAAGCCAAAAGAATGAAGTTCTTTTAGGTCAAAATAGATCACCTCTGAGACTGAATTCAATCCATAGTTTAAAATGAAAGCAGACAGGTTAAACACCGTTTACGGCATAAGAATTTAGGGGTGAGGAGCTAGATAATTTGAATGCAGTGTGTAATGCAGCTATAACACTGCCATATTTCTGTAATACTGTATATGTAAAGAAGATGTTTAGTAACAGAGAGAGATTCCTCTTTACAAGCTCTTTTAGGACCAAAGAATATAGTTTGCAGTGTTTGGAACTGTATTGGGATATATAAGCATGAAACAGACATTAAGAAACGATTCCCTTCTAACAAAAAGCTATGAAAAGACACTGATTTAGTTCAAGTCCCCAAGACTGGGAATATAGGAGGGAAGGAAAAAATTACCAGAAACAATAGGAGGTGCCTTTGTTTTTCCTTGGAATAGAATCACAGCAAAGTACAAAGCAGACTAGAATGTCAAACAGACGTTAACTGATTGTTAGGGCAGGTTAATGTAGAGCAAGGCCAACTCAAACCTGTTAGTGACTGCGTATGATAAATTTACTTAAGCAAGCTTAAAAGATAATCAAAACCCTTTTAACTACTATTGTAAGATATTGCTGCAACTCACTATTATTCTAGTAAAAAAGAAACTCTGAATAGTAAGCAGTATTAGACCTGTTTTTCCTCACCACAGTAGATCACACATCATAACACAAACAAAAAGTAAACCCACCAGGCTAAGTGGTACCCATCAAGAGCCTCCACTATAAATAGCCTCTTATGCCCAAACCTTCTTCCCTCTTCACCCCCCTGACAAGCCCTTTGCTGACATCACAGAATATTAATTTGGGCCCCTGAATTGGCCTGCAATGGCAATTTTAAATGATAGATTGAAGTGGAGTGAAGAAAATAAAGGCCCAAAGGCTTGCCCCTCCCATCTATTCCCAAAAGTGAAAGGAAGCACATACCCCTTGAGATTGAGCCTTGCAAGGACTTGGAAGGAAGGGGGAAAATGAAGTTATGGCACTTTACACCAGTTGGGGATCTGTCCCTTAGATGGTCCATGCTGAGTGAAGTGTCAGAAGTGATCACTTCTTACATCTAGTTACAAGATATTAATTAGGTAAAAATGTGATTTAGCCTGACATATCTTAAGAATAAATTGAACACTGTTCTATTTGGTTTCTTTACATTTAAACAGAAGCTGAAATGCTTCATACAATTTGTATGAATATGGTGTACAGCCATTTTAAAATGGGACATAATTACAAACTGATACAATCACAGGACAACATTTTTAAAGATGTAGATACAACACTGGCTTCTTGTTGAAGTTTAATATTTTTAGCGAGAAAAAACACAAAGATGAGCAGTTGAGCGCAGGTTTTTAATTTTAAATAAGTTTCAATGGTACTATAAAATCCACGTAGACTGCTTGAACTTTGATTACTCCACCAATTTTCTTTAGTGGGGTGATTTACTGTATCTTTAAGACATGACTAGAGTAAGACAGCACTTCAAAAGACCTGATTCAAGTTTATGTTTTCCAAAAGAAAGGATTCTGAGCCAGCCGTCTCTGAAAGTTCTCATACCTAGAATGGAAAAAAAGGTCACAATTAAAATGGCTTCCCAATGATGCATCTCAAGAATTTTAGCTTTCAATTTTCCATAGCATTACTTAAGAACTAGCCTAGATCACAGATTAAGTCATCTGTACAGTGGTATGATTTAAGTATTTACCCCACACACAGCATGGAAAACTGTTTAAATATATCCTTCCCCTGGATTGTGTTCTCAAGCTCTGCTTTCCCAGTCATGCTTCAGGCACTTTGATATGAGATATATATTACATTAGGTCATTACTTTTAAGATGCAGCTGATTAAAACTTAACAAAACCAAAACATTTAATGAATTACATACTAAACTACATTAAAAGAACATTATTCAGGTTGCAAAGTCAAACACTCAACAGTTAGAAAATGCCAGTTTAAGGTTACCCATGTACCCTTAATTCTGTCCCTTTGAGAGTCCATCCTGTGCAATAAATGAGGCTATTGATCTTGTGGAAAACATATTTGATTATGTAATTGAAGACTAATGTGTAAGAGTCATCCTCCCTCAATTTATAGGAAGAACACCAGATTGCCATTTTTTCTATCTTCTTATGTATGTATACCTTGACTTTAGCACAGCTTTTGATACTGTCTCACACAGTATTCTTATCAGCAAGTTAAAGAAGTATGGGTTGGATGAATGGACTATAAAATGGATAGAGAACTGGCTAGAGCATAGGGCTCAACGAGTAGTGATCAATGGCTCCATGTCTAGCTGGCAACTGGTCACAAGCGGAGTTCCCCAGGGGTCGGTCCTGGGGCCGGTTTTGTTCAACATCTTTATTAATGATCTGGAGGATGGGGTAGATTGCACCCTCAGCAAGTTTGCGGACGACACTAAGCTGGGGGGAGTGGTAGATACCCTGGAAGGTAGGGATAGGATACAGAGTGACCTGGAGGATTGGGCGAAAAGAAATCTAATGAGGTTCAACAAGGACAAGTGCAGAGTCCTCCACTTAGGAAGGAAGAATCCCATGCACAGCTATAGACTGGGGACCGACGAGCTGGGCAGCAGCTCTGCAGAAAAGGATCTGGGGGTAACAGTGGATAAAAAGCTGGATATGAGTCAGCAGTGTGCCCTGGTTGTCAAGAAGGCTAATGGCATATTGGGCTGCATTAGGAGGGGCATTGCCAGCAGGTCACGGGAAGTGATTATTCCCCTCTATTCGGCATTGGTGAGGCCGCATTTAGAATAGTGTGTCCAGTTTTGGGTCCCCCACTACAAAAAGGATGTGGACAAGTTGGAGAGAGTCCAGCGGAGGGCAACCAAAATGATTAGGGGGCTGGAGCACAGGACTTATGAGGAGAGGCTGAGGGAACTGGGCTTGTTTAGTCTGCAAAAGAGAAGAGTGAGGGGGATTTGATAGCGGCCTTTAACTACCTGAAAGGGGGTTCCAGGGAGGATGGGGCTAGGCTGTTCTCGGTGGTGGCAGATGACAGAACAAGGAGCAACGGTCTCAAGTTGCAGGGCGGGAGGTCTAGGTTGGACATGAGGAAAAAGTTTTTTACTAGGAGGGTGGTGAAGCACTGGAATGGGTTACCTAGGGAGGTGGTGGAATCTCCATCCTTAGAGGTTTTTAAGCTGAGGCTTGACAAAGCCCTGGTTGGGATGATATAGTTGAGGTTAGTCCTGCTTTGAGCAGGGGTTGGACTAGATGACCTCCTGAGGTCCCTTCCAACTCTAATATTCTATGATTCTATGTTAAAGTGACAGTAGTTTAAGCCCCAAAATTTATGTTTTAAGAATACAAGTCCATTTCACAAAAATCCAGTGTTGAATTCGAAGAAATAAAAATAATGGGCTTTTAGATGTTAACATTCCCTACAGTGTGTTAATTCTTAGTGAAATTAACTATTTACAGACCATCCTAGTTCCACTGTTACTGCCATCTTGGACAAGGATCATAAATGAGGAAAACAATTTTTAAAATCGAAGTTAATAATCCAAGGGATTCCCAAGACAGAAGATAATATATGATTTATTGTATCACCTTTTCAATAAGATATACCACAGGCTTCGATCCTACAGAAGCCAAAAACAATCTTCAAAATCCTCACTTCAACACGAGTTGCTCAGACTTCACAGATGCCATTGATGAGAGAGTCCATTGCCACAGGAAAGAAATACTGTCACCTCTGGAAAGACCTGATACAACTTCAAATGAGAGCAGCGCATGAAGGTCTTCAAACTCTTGCTCCAACTAGATCAAACTAAAGGTACCTTATATGGCTGTAATCAGATTAC
This sequence comes from Emydura macquarii macquarii, assembly GCF_026122565.2. NCBI lineage: Eukaryota > Metazoa > Chordata > Testudines > Chelidae > Emydura > Emydura macquarii. The sequence goes on from NW_027130455.1 coordinate 12,609,039, forward strand.
TAAATCAATTAAAACTCATCAACTAAAGAGATCGTTTGGTCCTATCCAGTTCTGGTCTACTATAGTTTTTCTATTTCTAATTTTTTTTAAATGTATTGTTATAGCCTGTACTCACCTCCAGAATGCCCATACTGGCCACACTCTGCATGTTCCCTTGGTGGCCTGGTGCAGAGCGATGGTGCATCCCTGCCTCTACGGCCTTTCAACAAACTCAGCGAAGCTTTTATGTAGTGAACCATGCTCCTTCAAGAGCCTAACATTTAACCAAAGGTCAGAAGAACACTCAAGCAAGTTTTTACACCAGCATCCTAGCTGGGGAAAAAAGGGGCGAACGGGCATAAATTAATCTTTGTCTGTCTGTCCCACCTGAGTCCATCTATCCATGTCCACCATCTAGGTTCTTTACCAGTAAAGCCCTCTCAACCCGGTAGCCTCTTCTAGAGTCAGACCACCTGCTATCACCTGGGGAAGTGTTCCTTCTCTGGAATGAGGACCTCTAGAGAAGTTAAACCACTCCGGATCGTCTCTGGCACAGAGTGTAGCTCTCCAGAAACTGGACTTCCTGCAGTTATCTAGAAAGGTCCTTTTGCTGGGACTGGGCCTCCCTAGGGGCTTTGCTGCTCATAGCCTTTCCCTTTTGGAACCAGGAACTCCTTTCCTAGGTCCACTTTCCTGTTGAGCTCCCTAAACAACTCACCTGAGAAATCCATCCTTCCAGAGCTTCCTATGTTCTGGAACTTCCTGACTGAGCCTTCAATCCTTTTAGGCCTAAGCATTCCTTAGCTAATTATCAATCATCCAGCCACCTGAAGAAAAGCTCTGTGTAGGTTGAAAGCTTGTCTCTCTCACCAACAGAAGTTGGTCCAATAAAAGATATTACCTCACCCACCTTGTCTCGCTAATATCCAGTCATCCAGGCAATTAACTACTCACAGATGGATCTGGTCTGGCTCATTCTCTTTTTGCAGAACCTATTACAGATAGGCTGGGTGCCTGACCCCCCCTCAAAGTCCAGCTTCCCTGTGACAGTTATTAAAACTGTATCAGGACTTGACCAGTCACCAGCCTGACCACTTGTTTAACTCCTTTCCCCTACCCTTTGTTTCTCTTTCCAAGATCTTGCTTTCCTTTTTGTTTGTACAGTGCCTAGCACATTGGCAGTGCTATAAGAATCGAAGGATAAGAATGGATCAACTATACTCAGGTAAATCTTAGGATTTCAAATTCCAAGTCCAAAGGAGACCCATTAACTATATTAAAAGCCCCACTCCCCCACCTCCTGATCTACACTGGCTAAGAACTGTTACCCAAACCAATTTGGGGCAAGTTTTTAACTAGTTAGGCTGAACTAATTTAACATACTTTGCCTGCTCGTGCTTGATGGTCAAAGCACATTCAGGCAGTTCGAATCAAGTAGCATTTTAAAACGTGGTCTAGGTGTACCCACATGTACCCTAGGCCAAGAGGTGATGACTTTGTGGGGAAGAGTGTTCACACAATGTTGTTAACTTCTGAGAACCTGAGAGGTGGGTGTTTTAGTGCAATCCCCTTTTAGGTTTTCAGGCATAACAGACATTGATTGTAGCCCAACCAGAGGCAGTGTGTTCTGCCTTCTGATAGTGAGTACCATTATACAGAGCAAAAAAGGCTTTTGGAATCAGCCACATACTGTAGATAGGGGTTAAACTGCCTGGTGGCAAACAAGAGTGAGATAGATACAGCATTTTAATTATCCAAGTTTAGTAACTAAAGAGGACATATAGAATAAAATACATGCAACTATTGTACTGAAGACTTGCAAAGTCAACAGGAGAACTTTTAGTTAAGCATTTTCAAAGTACTATTGCTGTATGCCGTGACAGTTAATTCAATGCTATGAAACCAGTGATTTTGGTGCCCAGAAATAAGCTTATTGCTTGAGATATTTTCCTTTACCATTTCAGAACCACATTTGCAGGGATGAAAGCTTCAGAGGGATTTGGTGTCATCTGGGCCTGAGTGACAGCAAACGATGAAGCAAAATTATAGAAGCTATCCAGCATCTTCTGAGTGAACTGAAATACAAAAATACACATTGTAAATCAAATCCATATTTAGAACTTTGATAATGCTTTTCATATCTAAAGTGCTGTTCAAATGATTAGCTAATCCTCAAGACCTATGTTGGGTGGATTAAATCTTCCTTTTACAGATGGGGGAAAGGAAGGCAGAGAGGTTAAGTGAAAAGGAAGTCATTGTTAGAGAGAATTAGATCTAGAGTTACTAGCTCCCAGTCCTGCCCTAAGACACTGCCTCTCTCAAGAGATCTCTTAGAATCTTAATATTTGACTTTTATTCAGTTATTGTTTCTTTTCAAAGGATTAGTTTCCTGGAGTAAGTTTCCGAAGGAAAGCCTTAAATGACCTCAAGATAAACAAAAATAAAGTTTGTAAAATCTTATGTGACTAATGGAAGATGTAATGATAAGACTTGGGCTTTGTCAGAGCGTAACGTCTTGCAAACATGTGGACAGAGCTCTACGTGGTGGCTTCACAGATGTCTAAGAGGGGTACGCCCTGAAGAGACGCTACAGTTGTGGCTTGAGCTCTCATAGAGGGGGGAAGTTTGACAGCTGATAAATGGATATGTTTGCATTCTGTTCTACCTATTCACCCAGAATGTTTCTGAAGATGGCGTGACTCTGACTCTCTCTACTATAGCGACAAATAGCCTCTGGGACTTTCTGAATGGTTTTGTTCTCAGCAGGAAAAGGCCAAGACTTGTCAAACGTCTAAAGAGTGGAGTCTATGCTCTTCTTTAGATGTGTGTGGCTTCAGGAAGAATACAGGTAAGTGAATGGATTGGTGACGGTGAAATTCTGAAATCACTTTGGGGATAAATTTGGGGTGCGGGTGGAAAGAAACTATATCTTTGTGAAATACTATATACAGAAGGTCTGTCATAGAATCATAGAGTTGGAAGGGACCTCAGGAGGTCATCTAGTCCAACCCCCTGCTCAAAGCAGGCCCAACCTCAGTTAAATAATCCCAGCGAGGGTTTTGTCAAGCCGCAGCTTAAAAACCTCCAAAGATGGAGATTCCACCACCTCCCTAGGTAACCCATTCCAGCACTTCACCACCCTCCTAGTGAAAAACTTTTTTCTAATGTCCAACCTAGACCTCCCCCACTGCAACTTGAGACCGTTGTTCCTTGTTCTGTCGTCTGCCACCACTGAGAAAAGCCTAGCTCCATCCTCCCCGGAACCCTCCTTCAGGTAGTTAAAGGCTGCTATCAAATCCCCCCTCATTCTTCTCTTTTGCAGACTAAACAAGCCTAGTTCCCTCAGCCTCTCCTCATAAGTCTTGTGCTCCAGCCCCCTAATCATTTTGGTTGCCCTCCGCTGCACTCTCTCCAACTTGTCCACATCCTTTTTGTAGTGGGGGACCCAAAACTGGACACACTATTCTAAATGCGGCCTCACCAATGCCGAATAGAGGGGAATAATCACTTCCCGTGACCTGCTGGCAATGCCCCTCCTAATGCAGCCCAATATGCCATTAGCCTTCTTGACAACCAGGGCACACTGCTGACTCATATCCAGCTTTTTATCCACTGTTACCCCCAGATCCTTTTCTGCAGAGCTGCTGCCCAGCTCGTCGGTCCCCAGTCTATAGCTGTGCATGGGATTCTTCCTTCCTAAGTGGAGGACTCTGCACTTGTCCTTGTTGAACCTCATTAGATTTCTTTTCGCCCAATCCTCCAGTTTGTTTAGGTCACCCTGTATCCTATCCCTACCTTGCAGGGTATCTACCACTCCCCCCAGCTTAGTGTCGTCCGCAAACTTGCTGAGGGTGCAGTCTACCCCATCCTCCAGATCATTAATAAAGATGTTGAACAAAACCAGCCCCAGGACCGACCCCTGGGGCACTCCACAAGTTCACCAACCCTCCTTGCCAACATGATGGCTACAAGAAAGGTGGTTTTCATGGAGAGAAGGAACCTGGAGGCAAGTCACAAAGGATTCAAAGGGGGAAGGGGCTGTGTTAGAATCAAAAGAATGAGATTCAAGTCCCATTAGTGTGTTATCTTTCAAGAGGAGGTGGGAAAGGTCTTATCAGGCCTTTCCAGAATCAAGCAGTTAGCGAGTGTGCAAAAATAGAGCAGCCCTTCGTAGGGGTGACATGTATTGACAGCCGCCAAGCGAACTGACAGGGAACTGAGGAATAGGCCCAATGTCTTCAAAGAGAGGATATAGTCTAGGATTAGTGGGATACCTGTAGCTTCTAGTAGAACGGTTCTCTGCTGTGTCCAGGATGAAAAGCGTTTCCATTTAGACTGGTAACATTTCCTAGGTGAGTCTTTTCTGCTGTTAGAGAGGATGTCTCACCCGGCCAAGGAGCACACCCATTCTAGGACTGACGACCATACAAATACCACACCTTGAGGTGAAGCAGTAGTGGATTGGGATGTCTGATCCTCCCATTGCACTGGGTCCGGAGCTTGAGGAAGATCAGGAGGGCAATCAGGGGACAAGATGACAGGCGCAGGAGGTTTAGGAACCACAAGTGTCTGGGTCAGAAAGGGGTGATCAGGATGATTGTTGCTCTGTGCTGTTGTATCTTGCATAGCACTCGTGGCAGAAGTGATAGTGGAGGGAAAGCATTGTTGAACTTGTCTGACAAGGAAAGAAGGAGATCACCACCCTGGGAGCAGTAACCTAAGGCTCCACTGGAGTAATATGTGGCGCACTTGTTGGTCCAGAAAGTGACTAGATTCCTGGTCAGGGTTTTCTCATCATGTGAAAATGTCATGAACCCCTTTGTTGTGGAGCTCCCACTTGTGGTCCATCATGGTCTGCTGAGGGGGTTTGCAAGCACTTTCTTTATCCCTGGAAGTAGACTGCAGATAGGGTGCTCTAATTGCTGATGCATCAGTTCCAGTACACAGGGAGGCAGACCTTGCTCCCCCTTGTCTGTTGACGTGGAAGACCATCGTAATGTTGTCTGACATCATAAGGACATACATAGTAACAGTGGATGAAAGGAAGAAGGAACTTGCACGCCTTCCATACTGCCCGTAGTTCCAGGACACAGATGTTCATTCTGGGCTCTCGAGATGTCCATTTTCCCTGTCTTATGTGGTTGCCCACATGAGCTCCCCAACCTAGTAGGGACATATCTGTAATGATGACCTTGTGAAGAGGAGAGAAAGGGGACCCCTACACATATGTGAGGAGGATTCCTCCACCATGGAGGGAAGTAAGTATCTTGGTGGGAACTGTCTGTGTGAGGTTCATAAAATGGTGGCTTGGGGAAGTAAACCGATTGTAGCCATGCCTGAAGGCAATGAAGGCTTTTGTCTTGCAAATGGAGTGACATAGGTGCACAAAGCCATGTCTGTCCCTCCTCAGCCACGTTTTGACCTTTACTCAACGGCTGCTCATGATGTGAGCTATGATATCATTCATGGTCTGGAACCTGTCTGTGGGCAAATACGCCCTTGCGGTGATAAGAGTTCTAGGTTCCCCTGCTGAAGTTCAAAGATTGCATGGGAGTAAGAATAGATTTTTCGATGTTCATGCTGACCCCTCCCCAGTAAGGAAAGGAGATGGAACATCATAGAGATTGACGTAAAAGGCTTCGTTGCAAGATTTGTCGGCGAGAAGCCAGTCGTCAAGGTAAGGGAAGACAAAGAGGGCATGGTGTCTGATGTGAGCTGCTACCACAGAAAATACCTTGGTAAAAACTCTGGGGGCAGTGGCTATACCAAAGGGTAGAACTCTGTACTAGAAGTGGTCAGAGCCCACCGTAAATCAGGGAAGTCTTCTGTAGGTGGGATGAATATCCATGTGAAAGTACACATCCTTCATATCAAGAGTCATGAACCATATGCCCTTTTCTAAAGAGGAAATTATCACTGCCAACATGACCATACAAAATTTGAGTTTGAGAATAAAGTAGTTGAGGTGGCAGAGGTCTAGAATTGGTCTCCATAAGTCTTTCTTCTTGGGTACGAGAAAGTAGGCAAAGTAAAAACCTGCCACTTGATGTTGCGGAGGAATGCATTCCATTATTCCTTGTTGCAGTAAGAAGTTCAGAGAATTGTTATGAGAGTGGTCCCCAAAGAGAGTTCAGGAGAGTGGCTCTGGAGGAGGTAGCATTGCAAACTCAATCATACAGCCAGAGTGGATGAAATTTAGCACCCACTTTTCCATTGTTATAGCACTCCAGGTGTCAAAAGAATGCTAGATGACCCCCGAATGTAGCATTAGGGCTGGGATGTCCTGGGCTCAGTGATTCACAGCTCTCAAGCTTGCATCGAAAGTATCATCCAGCCAGAGGTTAGGACTGAGATTTGACACTGGCACGGACAACACAGGGAAGCGGGACTTTTGAATCCTCTACTTTTTATGTGGTGCTTCGTAGGGTCTCTGATGGTAGAAGTGTTGGGCCCTACACCATGAGGTCAATTGTCTGTGGAACTTCTTTTTAGGGGCAGGTGTGTATATAGCCAATGATCAAAGGGCAGTCCTAGAGTCTTTCAGGGTGCATAGGGACTCCATCTTCTGATTCAAGTGGGGAAATTCATTGAAGGGGAGGTCCTTGATCGTATTCTGGACCTTCCTGGGGAACCCTGAGGCACAAAGCCAGGACTCCCTTCGCATAACAATGGCAGTAGCTATGGCTTGAGAGAAAGTATTGGCCACATTGACTACAGAGTAGAGGGTGGTTCTGGCTATTAGTTTTCCTTCCTCTATCAGAGCTTGGAAACAGGAACAATCATGCTGTGGGAGGCTGTTGGCGAATTCCTCAAACTTAGTGTAGTTCAGGAAATCATATTTAGCAAATAGCGCTTGATATTTGGCTAACCTGAACTGAAGACTGGAGGACAATTAAACCTTTCTCCCTAGCAAGTCTAAGCATTTATCCTCCTTGTCCACAGGAGTAGATCTGGGGTGCTGTTGCCTGAACCTTTCCTGAACCACCAACGAGTTGGGAGCTGGGTGAGAAAATAAGAACTCTGAACTCTTAGCTGATACATAATAGCATCTTTCTGCCCTCTTGGGGGTAGGTGCACAGGTGGTGATGGTGTACCACATTGTCCTAGCCAGATCCAGGATGGTCCTGATGAGAGGGAGGGCTATTCTCGTAGGTCTAGTAGTATGAAGGATGGCCAAGAACTTGTGTTAGGAGTCCTAGTCCTCCTCTAGTGGAATCTGAAGTTCCCTGGAAACTCTGCAGAGGTGGTCTTGGAATTGTCTAAAGTTGTCTGGAGTGTGGGAGGGGGCGGGGAGGAGATCCCAAAGCCATCATCCAGCGATGGTGATGGCAATCTGGCCGGTTCAAGCAGAACTGCCAGAATCAGAGTATAATACTCCTCCTCTTCTATTGGATCTGGGGATAAATTTGACGGCTCTCTCATAGGGGAGGCAGGTGACAACTCTCTAGCAGACTGGATAGATTCTGAAGGGGCCAAGGTCCCCAGTATGGCCAATAGGTGGGGTTGATGGGTGGTAGCAGGGGGTCTCAATGGCATGGGGTATCAGTGATCCCAAGCCAGGTGAGACAGTACTTGGTCCCAGAGTCATGTAGGCCTCCTGAGGAATGTGGAGCAGCAGAGTGGGAAAAGCAGTTCCTCTGATGGTTCCATGTCTCTTGAGCAAGAAAGAGTTGACTAGTTCCAATGGTGGTACCGTCGGTGCCAATGGAGAGGAGTACATTGTGTATACGTGGGGGTGATAAGTTCCATCCTACCAGCTAATGTCTCAGAGGCGACATGAGCTCTCTGGAAATGTAGGATCCTGATGGATGGGGAAGGTTCTGGATCCAGGTGAGCAAAAATATCCTGTGGTGCAGCCACGGATCCAGACCTCCCTGGTGCAAGAGGGACTCTTTCGGTCCAGGCCACTGGTACCGGCAATTGTGATGCTATCTGGCAGTGATCAGTTTTTGCCAGTGCTGGAGGGTCTCTGGTCTTACCTGGAGCCGGGGATGATGCTACTGATGAAGCACGGTGTGGAGCCAGCAAAACCTTATGTTTCTGTGCTTTCTTGTAGCGTCTATGGGACTTAGTAAGTTAAATGTCCTCATGAGCTAAGCCAATGGGTTTGCTTGATATCTGCACATCTGATATCTTTGAAATAGACTTCAAGGAAGAATTACTTCCATGCGTCCTAATTTCCCAACTAAGCCTCACTGTGAGGTCTGTGGGGGTGGATCCTCTGGCACTGGAGTCACACTTTGCAGCAGGAGGTGCACTCCTTGCTGATTCAGGCCAATGTATGGGGGGGGTGGGGTGGAGGAGAAGGGGGAACTCCCATACTTTCAGCAGTTTTAGAATTAGATTAGGCTATCAAACTACCCAAAAGTTATTAAAACTTCAAAAACTATGAACTATTTACAGTTAAACTAATATTGTTCTTCAGAAACTATATCAGAGCTGAGGACACTAAAGGTTCCAACCTGGACCATGCAGGGGCGAGAAGAAACTGAAGCAACAGTCAGTCTGTCCCACCCTTTATCACCTCAGTCGGAAGCACAAGGCAATATGCGCGGATCAATAGTCAATACTTACAAATTCTCTGACTCCAGGCACATGGTGCACATGCGTAACCCACAGTGGAATACAATAGGGAAAATCATTCAAAGGAAAATAATTCAAATTCAATGCAAGTTAATTCAATTTAATTTTAATTTGGTATAAATGAAGATTAAACAAAGTGGAACAACCAATTATCAAAAACGGTTTCCAATCATATCACCTTTTTATACAGGCCAATTGCAACTGTTCCCTTTGCAAACTTGTCTTTAACTAGTAATTCATCCTAGTCATAACCTCTAATGTTGGAACAACTGTGTTTCTGAGTAGTAGTATGAACCTTTTCCAGTATAACTATGTCAGCAGAGTCCCCTAGTGGAGATGCAGCGAAAGCTTACAGGAGTTTTGACAGCATAATTAAAAAACCTCCCTGAACAACATTATCTTAACATAGTTAGGTCTCTGAGGGAGAATGGTCCAGCATTGCTGTGTTGGCTAGAGGGTATAACATTTTTCCCCATACTTCTAACTGACACAGCTATGCTAGCAAAACTTTATAGTGTAGACTAATTCTGAACCACATTTTTCCTTTTTTTTTTTTTTTAGTATATTAATTGAACTTGGAATATACTTGTAAAAAGTAACGTGTATCAAATGCCTTTCCCTTAACTGTAACTACCAACAAAAGACATTAGCTGCTTTGTAAATTATCCCACACGACACATTATCTTAGCAGTGCAACAAACAGCAATGGAAGATTTGGTCCTTCCGAGAAATATTGTTCAGAATATTTCCTGTTTTCCTCCTCTCCCTTCCCAAGCATGCATAGTATATTTACATAAAAACAGAATTTTTTTTAAGTGTGCTAGTTACTCTTGTTGAGTATTCCTCACTTGAAAATCACTCTGAAGTTCATCACCACCACAGCTAGTTGTGATAGCAGACTGGCAATGACAGCAGACTGGCAGATGGCAGTGAAGACTGTCATTAATACTGCTAATATGCTATGCTTTTCCAGAAGCAAAGCTAGGAAATGTGACGATGCTGTGTATCGGCATATTGCAACAGCAAGAAGCAGGAGGAACCAGCCAGCTAAGGCAGAAGAAGCCTGCTGATGGAAATATCAGCCTCAAGCCCAGGTCAACTGCTTTGGCCATTCCATTGCTCCCCAAGTAACAGCCCTGAGTTTCAACGTTCAGTGGGGTCTTGGGTCAAAAGTAAGTTTCTTTAGAGTATGTCAGTGACAAATTTGGAGCTGCTCTATAATAATTTATAAATACTGTATTTTATTGGAATATTTACATATGACTACATTGGTTTAGACCAACAAGACTGTCTGAAGAAACAGGCAGGAAAGAAAACGGTTCAAGATAAGCCATCCTTCAGCAAACACTTGAGCTGTTAAAGGCCAATGCCAGAATCATTGCCTTATTATCCTGCTGTGCCTACAGGATTGTTTTTAAACAGAAGAGTCAAAGCTTGGGAACACAGAAGAACCAAAAACTATAGCAGGATTTAAATGGGACTATAGGTGGCATGGTCCAGCCCGCAGCAGCGTGACCCTTCCTCAGGCCCAGGCTCCGAGGAAGGCCACAGCACCTTTGTCAAGGGGAATAAGCTCCCTGTTTAGGAGTCTGTAGTCCCGGCCCTAGGCGGGGTGGACTTCTCCGGCAGTCTATAGCCCCCTAGCTCTCATGTAGGGCAGGGCTGGTAAGGGGTCTGCGGCTCCCCAGCCTTCCAACAGGTGGGGTGGGCCAGCAACCTATTGACCCCAGCCTTCAGACAGGGTGGGGCAGACGAACAGTCTGTTGCCCCTGGTCCTCAAGTAGGCGGGGCAGGTACAGTCTACAGCCCCCAACCCTCAGGCCAGGCAGGGCTGGTGTGGCAATCAATAGCCCCTGGCCCTCAAGAGGGCGGGGCAGGTCTAGTGGTCTATAGCCCCCACCTTACAGTCAGGTGGGGCTGGCAAAGCTTGGGGTCCTCTGGCCAGCAGTGTAGAGGATGCCAAGCACTCCCGGGGTGGTTAGGGAAGGGGGACGCAGGCCCACCCGACTCCACTGCGTCCCAGCCCAGGGCCCTGTCAGTGGCAAGGCCGTTTGTCACTGAGTCAGTGGGGTTCCAGCCGCAACATACTGACAAGAGTTTCATCCCTGACTCAGCCACTTGCTAGTTGGCTGTCCCTGGGCCACTTCCTCCCACCCAATCCCCGGGTACCTGCAGCCATGTAGCTCCCTCCAGATCGCTGGGGGAGGCGATGAGCGGGCGTCCAGCAAGTCCCTCACCATCGACCGGCAGCAGGTCCAGAAATTCCTCAGGGCTGTCTGCGGAAGGTAGCTCCTCCAGGTCACAGGGCCCCAGGGGTTCCTCCGGTCCACAAGGTTCAGTTCATGCCGGTGGGTCCTCCATGCCAAGCAGCTCCTCCAGGTTAGGGCCGGCCTCAGGGGGTTTCTCTCACCCAGCGGGCTTGGGTAGCTGCTCCTAGTCACTCGGGCCCGGCAATTTTGGCAGGCTTTGGATGCTCCGGTTGGTGGGGCAGTTGCGCCAAACAACCGCAGGGCCTGGATCAGGCCTAGGCTGCAGCCTCTGGGAAGACACGTCTGCCTCCAGTGGCAGCCTCCCCCTCGACTGAGCTGCTAGGCCTGTCTTTTATATGTCCTACCCCGGCCCTGGCTCCACCCCTCTGCTTCTGGGTGGCTTGGCCTGCAGGGCCTGGTTCTGTTCAGCAGTGGCAGAGCGACCCTTCCTCGGGCCCAGGCTCCAAGGAAGGCCACAGTGCCTTGCTACACACCCCGCCCCTCAAGTCCAGCTCCCGATCTCCAGGGCTGGCCTGCTCCCCTTCCCCTAAGTGGGACAAGGCATCCACGTTGGCGTGGTCTTTACCTGCTCGATGTTGAATGGTAAAGGCAAAGGGTTGTAGGGCAAGGTACCAGCGCATTACCCAGGCGTTTGTCTCCATTTGGTGGAGCCAGTGGACGGGTGCATGGTCTGTGATCACTACGAATGGGCTGCCGAGGAGGTAGTACCTCAGGGCCTCCTGCGCCCACTCTACTGCTAGCACCTCCTTCTCGATTGTTGCATATTTCTGCTCCCTAGGAAACAGCTTGCGACTTATGTACAAAACGGGATGCTCTTCTCCGTCAACGTTCTGGGTGAGAACGGCCCCCAATCCGACAGCTGAAGCATCTAATTGCACCACGAAGAGGCGGTTGAAGTCAGGTCTGTAGCGCACGGGCTCGCAGCACAGTGCATTCTTTAGGGCAGTAAAAGCCTTGTCACACTCCGGTGTCCAGACTTGGAGAGGCTGGTCCTTCCTTAGCAGGTCTGCGAGTGGCGCGGCAATGGTGGCAAATTCGGGTACAAATCTCTGATAGTAGCTGGCCAAACCTAGGAATTGCCACACCTGTTTCTTGTTGGTCAGGGCCGTCCTGCAGGGCTTGCACCTTCCCGATCAGTGGCCATAGGGTCTCTCGGCCAAGGGTGTACCCAAGGTAGGTGGTCTCCCACCACCTTATGTGGCATTTTTGGGGATTTGTTGTTAGCCCTGAATTCTGCAAAGTTGCCACCTGCTTCAGGTGGTCACTCCAGGGGCGGTTATATACCACTATGTCGTCTAGACAGGCTGCAGCATAGTTCATGTGAGGTCCCAAGAGTTGGTCCATTAGCCGCTGAAACGTCGCAGGTGCCCCATGGAGTCTGAAGGGCATCCTTACAAACTGGTACAGCCCACTGGGGGTCGCGAACACAGTCTTCTCCTTCGAGCTGGCCTTGAGGGGGATCTGCCAGTACCCCTTTGTGAGGTCAAGTGTGGTGAAATACTGAGCCTCCCCAAGCCGATCGAGTAATTCGTTGATCCTTGGCATGGGATAGGCATCGAACTTGGAGATGGTATTCACACACCAAAAGTCGATACAGAATCTACGTGACACATCGGGTTTTGGGACCAGCAAAATGGGGCTTCGTCATTCGCTGGTGGAAGGTTCAATCATCCCAAGTTTCGACATTATGCGAACCTCTTCTACTGCGGCCTGTAGATGACGGGGGAGAAGGTGATCTTGCGCCAGCCCGAACCACCTCACCAGGGCGAGTCTGGATGGTGTGGTACACCCGAGTGGTTTTCCCGGGAGTGGTGGTAAATGTGGTGGTGAAAGTCTCCACCAGTCATTTCGCCCATCACCTCTGGGCCTTCGATAGTTCGGCACCCAACTGGGGCTCCCCGGGGTCTTCCCGTGCAGGTATTTGCAGTCCCAGATCTGGATCCGAGGGAGTGAAGGTTGATGAACAGACCCTCCCGCTCTCCCCATGGCTTCAGCAGGTTAGTGTGGTACACCTGCTTCTTCTTCCACCGGTCGGGTTGTCTAACCTTGTAGTTCACTGGGCCGACCTGGCGGATGATCTCGTATGGCCACTGCCATCGGGCCAGGAGTTTGGACTCGGCAGAGGTGAGTAGCATGAGGATCCAATTCCCTGGCTCAAAGGAGCGGGTGCGCACACCCTGATGGTAGGTCCAGGCCTGGGTGGCTTGGGCGGTTTGCAGCCTTTCCTGGGCTAGAGGCCCGGCCTCTTGAAGGCACTCTCGCAGGTCCAGGACATACTGCAGCAGCCCCTGCATGGGTGAGGGGGCCTGCTCCCATTGCTCCTGACTTAGATCTAAGATCCCTCTGGGCTGTCGGCCCTACAGCAGCTCAAAAGCAAGAACTGGGTAGAGGCCTGTGGAACTTCCCGGATGGCTAAGAGTAGGGGATGGATCAGCTGGTCCCACCTCCACAGATCCTCTGGGGCGAACTTCCAGAGCATGTGTTTCAGGGTCCGGTTAAACCTCTCAACCAGCCCATCAGTCTGTGGGTGGTATATGGAGGTCTGAAGTTTCCTGATCCCAAGGATCTCACATACTCCTCAGGGCTGTCTGCAGAAGGTAGCTGCTCCAGGTCACAGGGCCCCAGGGGTTCCTCTGGTCCACGCCGGTGGGTTCTCCATGCCAGGCAGCTCCTCCAGGTCAGGGCCTCAGGGGGTTTCTCCCACCCAGCGGGCTTGAGTAGCTGCTCCCAGTCACTCGGGCCCAGCAATTTTGGCAGGCTTTGGAGGCTCCGGTCAGCGGGGTGGTTGCACCAAACAGCTGAAGGACCTGGTCAGGCCTAGGCCGCAGCCTCTGGGCAGACACATCTGCCTCTGGTGGCAGTCTCCCCCTGATTGAGCTGCTGGGCCTGTCTTTTATACTTCCTGCCCTGGCACTGGCTCCACCCCTCTGCCTCCAGGTGGCTTGGCCTGCAGAGCCTGGTTCTGTCCAGCGGGGACAGAGCGACCTTTCCTTGGGCCCAGGCTCCAAGGAAGGCCACAGCACCTTGCTACAGGGACCCTTTTTCCATCAGGCCCCAGCCCTGCAAGCCCTCCTGGTCTCCCTCGCCCCATGCACCGAGCCGGCTGCACAACCTGCAGCCGGTCCT